>NC_050575.1:291542300-292870800 GCF_011100635.1 Trichosurus vulpecula | reverse complement strand
GTCAACCAGTGATTTTTCTCAGGGCACTAAACTTAGAGAAAACTGAGAGTTCCTGAAGTTCCAAAACAGCAGAGAAAACAACAGAAATTGGCACCTAATTATTGAGGATAATTAGATGAAATAGGAAACTCCAACAGGATGGCTGGAGTGACCTCCTTACCTGACCTACAATTTTACTCCCTCATATCCCTCAACAAGTAGGACCCTCCCCAGTAGCAGCCTTATACGTTTTTCCTTGGGTCTCTCTCCCCTCTCCAATGGGTGGCATCCTGCATTTTCCATTCATTTGAAAGAACTCTAAATGTAGTGGGTAGAAATTGGCCCAGGTACAATAATTCCTAGCTATGGCTCTGATGATAAGTATGATGTGGTTCCTGCCCCAAAGAAATAGAGGACATAAGACATGCATGCACATAACCAGAATACAATGAGCATAAGCGTATTAGAGAATTAAGAAGTCCTCAGGTATTAAATAACTCAACAGGCCGAGCAGAGAAGGGGGCCACGGTAGTGCTAGAAGTTTATAAACAGCCATCCTAGGGTGAAGGAAGAATTTACAAATCAGATAACTGAGCCTGTACTTTCGAACATGCCGGCTATGAGGAATCAGTAGAGAAGTCATAGTAACAGTAACATTAATAATGATGGTGATAGTTAACATTTATATAGTGCTTACTGTGTACCAGGCACTGTGCTAAGTGCTTTATAGATATTATCTCATTTGATCCTCGCAACAACCCTGGGAGATAGGTGCTTTTATTATCCCCATTTTACAGAGGAAGAAACTAAGGCAGAGGTTAAATGTCCAGGAACACATAGCTAGTAAGTATCTGAAGGTGAGAACTCAGGACTTCCTGACTGCAGGCCCACTGCCCACTGCACCACCTTGGTCCTAAGCCCTGGCTGTGCTACTAACTCTGTGATTTTAGGACAAGTTGCTTCACCCCTCCTTGGAGTCTCTGTTTCCCTCTGCTACAAAATGAGGAACTTGGCCTATGTGATTGCTAAGGTCTCTTCCAGTTTGCAACATTGCTAAGTGTGAAGGAGACATCCTTTCTTTTTCTAATCTCTTTTTTGAACTGTCTGAATAAGTGGATTCAGAATTGGTTGTTTCAAAAACGCTGTGCTGAAATAGATTCAACTGCCTTCTGTGCTCTTTGCAAAATTTCAGCCTTACCCTCCATAGTTCATTCACTACAACTGCCTGATCCTTGAATCCTAGGTTTAAAAGAGAGAACACCTTATTATTAGAATAAATTACAAGTGTTCAAGTCACACTGGCACCCAACTCAACCTTTCTACATGATATAGTTTTAAGAAATAAAAGAAAACTAAAATAGGCAGCATTTTCCAAAGAAAGTAGGCAGATGGCCAAAGTATTTTGAGTTAGTAATGAATGAATGAATAGCCCGGGATTTGCCTATTCATCGGGATCTCTAGAGCCTGTCTCCCTCAAATGGAGAAAAGTGCCCCTTACTGTTTCATACAGATATAATAAGAGATAAAATAAGTTTTGAAAATCTGTTCTTTGCTGCCATATTTTTTTCAGTTCTATAACATGAAAATCCTTTTAGTTGGGTTTTTAAGTGAGGTACTTTCAGCATTCTCCCTCCAGTCCCAAATTCTTTAAACATCATATACCCCATTCTGTTCCCATTATTACTTAGAGAAGGGGGATTTAGAGTGATTTCTATCATAGAAGAAGAAGAAAAATGGTAGTGGCAGGGAAGCTTTAAGATGGGGTCGGTAAATTGGAAGTGAGATGGAATTTTAGATACAGAAGCACAGAGTTTGGAGGGACCTTTCAGATCATCTAGTTGAACCTAGACTGGAACAAAAATGCCCTCTTTAACATATGACAAGTGATCATCCAGCTTTTACTGAAGACCTACATTGGAAGGGAATCCAAGTATCTCCCAAGGCTGCCTATTCCACTTTTAGATAGTTCTTACTATCACAAAGGTCTGACTTACATCAAGGCTTAACTCTACTTCTTTACTACTTCTACCCAATGCTTCTAGGTCTATCCTTTGGGGCTTAGAAGAACAAATTTGTTCCTTCTTCTACTTGACAGCATTCAAATATATCAAGTTTTCTCTTTTCCAGTGTAAACATGCCCATTCCCTCCATGTGGTTATTATACGGCATGATCTTTAGGTCCTTTACCATTTAGCTTGCCTCCTCTAAACACTGTTCATTCTCAATGTCCTCCATAAAATGTGGTGCCCAGAAATGAGCACAATATTCCAGGCCTGGTCTGACAAGGGCAAAGTATATGTCATTAGTGTGGAACACTAAACCTTTCTTTCTTTCTCTTTTTTAAATTTTTTATTTACTATTTTTAGTTTCAGCATTGATTTTCACAGAGTTTGAATTACATATTTTCTCCCCATTTCTCTCCTCCCCCCACTCCAAGATGGCATATATTCTGATTACCCCATTCCCCAGTCAACCCTCCCTTCTGTCACCCGACTCCCCCCAATCCCCTTTTCCCTTACTTTCTTGTAGGGCAAGATAGATTTCTGTGCCCCATTGCCTGTATATCTTATTTCCCAGTTCCATACAAAAACTTTTTTTTTGAACATCTGCTTTTAAAACTTTGAGTTCCAAATTCTCTTCCCTCCCCACCCACCCTCCCTAAGAAGGCAAGCAATTCAACATAGGCCACATGTGTGTCATTATGTAAAACCCTTCCACAATATCCATGTTGTGAAAGACTAACTATATTTTGCTCCTTCCTATCCTATCCCCCTTTGTTCGATTTTCTCCCTTCACCCTGTCCCTTTTCAAAACTGTTTGCTTTTGATTACCTCCTCCCCCTATCTGCCCTCCCTTCTATCATCCCCCCTTTTTATCTCCTTCCTCCTTCTTTCTTGTGGGGTAAGATACCCAATTGAGTGTGTATGTTATTCCCTCCTCATGTTAAATCCAATGAGAGCAAGATTCACTCATTCCCCCTCACCTGTCCCCTCTTCCCTCCCAACAGAACTGCTTTTTCTTGGCACTTTTATATGAGATAATTTGCCCCATTCGATCTCTCCTTTTATCCCTCTCTAAATATATTCCTCTCTCATCCCTTAATTTGATTTTATTTTTTTAGATATCATCCCTTCATATTCAACTCACCCTGTGCCCTCTGTCTACATCTATCTATATGTACACACACACACACACACACACACACACGCGTGTGTGTGTGTGTGTGTGTGTGTGTGTGTGTGTGTGTATTCCCTTCAGCTACCCTAATTCTGAGGTCTCATGAATTATATACATCTTCTTCCCATGTAGAAATGTAAACAAAACAGTTCAACATTAGTAAGTCCCTTGTGATTTCTCTTTCTTGGTTACCTTTTCATGCTTCTCTTGATTCTTGTGTTTGAAAGTCAGATTTTCTATTCAGCTCTGGTCTTTTCATTGAGAAAACTTGAAAGTCCTCTACTTTATTGAAAATCCATATTTCGACTTGGAGCATGATACTCAGTTTTGCTGGGTAGGTGATTCTTAGTTTTAATCCCAGCTCCATTGACCTCCGGAATATCATATTCCAAACCCTTCGATCCCTTAACATAGAAGCTGCTAGATCTTGTATTATTCTGATTATGTTTCCACTATACTCAAATTGTTTCTTTCTGGCTGCTTGTAGTATTTTCTCCTTGATCTGGGAGCTCTGGAATTTGGCAACAATATTCCTAGAGGTTTTCTTTTGGGGATGTTTTTCATGAGGCGATTGGTGGATTCTTTCAATTTCCATTTTACCCTCTGGCTCTAGAATATCACGGCAGTTCTCCTTGATAATTTCTTGAAAGACGATATCTAGACTCTTTTTGATCATGGCTTTCAGGTGGTCCAGTAATTTTTAAATTATCTCTCCTGGATCTATTTTCCAGGTCAGTGGTTTTTCCAACGAGATAGTTCACATTGTCTTCCATTTTTCCATTCCTTTGGTTCTGTTTTATAATATCTTGATTTCTCATAAAGTCACTAGCTTCCACTTGCTCCAGTCTAATTTTTAAAGTAGTATTTTCTTCAGTGGTCTTTTGGACCTCCTTTTCCATTTGGCTAATTCTGCCTTTCAAGGCATTCTTCTCCTCATTGGCTTTTTGGAGCTCTTTTGCCATTTGAGTTAGTCTATTTTTTAAGGTGTTGTTTTCTTCCGTATTTTTTGGGTCTCCTTTAGCAAGTCATTTACTTGTTCTTCATGGTCTTCTCGCATCCTTCTCATTTCTCTTCCCAAATTTTCCTCTACTTCTCTAACTTGCTTTTCCAAATCCTTTTTGAGCTCTTCCATGGCCTGAGACCAGTTCATGTTTTTCTTGGAGGCTTTTGATGTAGGCTCTTTAACTTTGTTGACTTCTTCTGGCTGTATGTTTTGGTCTTCTTTGTCACCAAAGAAAGAATCCAAAGTCTGAGTCTGAATCTGAGTCTGTTTTCGCTGCCTGGCCATGCTCACAGCCAGCTACTTGACCCTTGAGTTTTTCAGCAGGGTATGACTGCTTGTAGAGTAGAAAGTACTTTGTCCAAAGCTTGAGGCAATGCGCTGTTGTTTTCAGAGCTTTTTCCACACAGCAAGCTCTGCCATACCAGTGCTCCTCCTCCCCCAAGAACTGCCAACCCAGACCACGACTCAGATCTGAGCAGGCTCTGCACTCCTGCTCTGATCTGCCACTTAATTCCTCCCACCAGGCAGGCCTGGGGCCTGAAGCAACTGCAGTTGTAGTTCTGTAGCTGTACCACTTCTGCTGCCCCTGGGATGGTGGCCAAACCTAGAACTTTTTTCACCCTGTTCCTGCAGTTTTTTCCCCACTAACCTTCTCTGTTGTCTTTGGTGTTTGTGGGTTGAGAAGTCTGGTCACTGTCACAACTCACTGATTCAGGGCGCTGGGGCCTATTCTGCCTGGCTCCAGGTCTGGTTGGTCCAGGCGCAGCCCACACTGGGCTCTGCTCCCCTCTGCTCCCAGCTCCATGCAATAGACCTTACCCAGCGACCATCCAGGCTGTCCTGGGCTGAAGCCCTGCTTCCCTCTGCTATTTCATGGGTTCTGTAGTTCTAGAATTTGTTCAGAGCCATTTTTATAGGTGTTTGGAGGGTCGTGGGGGACAGCTTTAGGCCAGTCCCTGCTTTCCAGCTGCCATCTTGGCTCCGCCCACTAAACCTTTCTTAATGCAGCCCAGTATCACATTATATTCTTCCTCCCCTCTTTCTTTAATTCTCTTTCCTTCCTTCCCTCCCTTTCTTTCTCTTTCTTTCTTCCTTCCTTTCTAAATTTATCATGAAATCCAGATCCTATTATTGCCTAGCACTACCCAGCACATTCTCTTTTCTTCCTCAATGAGTTCAAACCATTGCTCACAATTTTTCTCTCTTCCAAATCTCCTTCCCTCATAATAGGAGATTTCAACATATATATTGATTATCTCTAAAATATTCCAAATTCCACATTCCTTCATCTATTCAACTTCCCTATTTTATTCCTCTGCTCTACCTCACCTATGCACATAGGTGATCATGCCCTTGATCCTGCAATCATACCCGAGTGTTCCATTTCCATGTTAATAACTCATTACATTTTCCCTTATGTCTTAGAACTCCTAATTCTGCCTGTTCTTCCTCCCCACCATGACCTTCATTGCCTTCATCTCTCAGTTCTTTCTGAGGCCATCATCCTCCCCTAGCTATACTCTTAGTTTGACTCCACTCCACCCTCTATTCTTGAATTCCTTGTCTTTTTTGTCCTATCATGGGTCATGCCTTACCAAACCCTGACACTGGATTACTGCTGTAATCTACTCTTTTGCCATATTCACATTCATAGGGAAGCAAAATAAATCCACAAATAGGTCACATTTAAAAATATAGGTATTACTGTATAACGAGTTTCATCACAACCCAGTCAGGAGGCAGAGGAAAATATCAACTTCTGGAATTGTGGTTATTCACTGCATTGATCAGCCTTCTTCCATCACCCTAATTTGGTTTTCTCTATAGAGCAGTTGTTACTGTATAACATTTTCCCTAGTTTTTGCACAGTTCACTCTGTATCAGTTCACTGAAGTCTTCTGAGCTTTGTCTGAAAGCCTTCTTTTAAACATCATTTCTTCAGGAACAATAATATTCCATTATAGATAACATAATTTGTTCAACTATTCCCCAATTTTGGGGCAGTCCACTATCTCCAGTTCTTTGTCATCACACACACAAAAAAGAGTTGCTATATTTTTGTACATCTCTTTGGGGCACAGACTTAATAGTGGTATTGTTGGGTTAAAGGGCATGTACAATATAGAGACTTTCTAGGGTATAGTTCCAAAATTTCTTTCTGAATGGCTAGATTTCCTATCATTTCTACCCTAGAAACCAGTTCTTTTTGGTTAACTAGAATAAGATCCAGAATAGTAGTTTTCTTCATTAATTCCTTTGCCTTTTGGAGAATGAAATTAATATCTAAACAAATAAAGAATTAAGAGCTTCTTTGCTTTTGGTAGAATGAGGTCCACAGGAAAAAAAATCTAGATATTTCAAGTTTCCCTCTCTTATCACTAAATCATGCTTCTGTGCCAGGCTTGAAATCTGTTTTTCAAACTCCTCATTTATTTACTTTTTCTTTCCAGGTAGTCTGTAGTATATGAGGAGGACAAATATTATTTAAGTTTTTTCCTTGATCTTAATTCAAATGTTCTTCATCTTGATTCTCACTCCCTATTCCATTCCACTCCTAACACACACACACACACACACACACCCCAAGTCACAATTTCCTATCATGAGTATAACTTCAAAATATAAAATACTCCTCCTTTTACTCCCTACCACCTCAAACCTAACACATACACTTTTAACCTCTTTCTTTTGAATATGGCATGGACCTCTTCCAAGGCCATAGTCTAGTCATGGGTTCTATCCCACTAAATCTCAGCAATAGTTATGCAAATTTGTCTTCTTGCGTCAGGTTCTAAGTTTATTTTTCTTCTTATACACATTTTGTAGATTTGTATATAAATGGTTAGGCTCTGGGTTTTATTACTAGTTCTGTTTTGAATTATTTTCCCTGTGAATTTCTGAGGCTCTATACTGCTATTCTTCAACCCACCCCTGCACTGTCATTTTGTAGACAGTCTCTATGATATTAAGCTCAGTAGGTATACAATGTGTGTGTATATATATATATATATATATATGTATATATATATATATATATACACACACACACACACATATACACATATACATACACACACATATACATATATATGTATATGTGTGTATACACATACACACACAAATGTATCTTCCTCTTCTGCTTTCATTACTTTAGATTTCCATGACTCCAAAAATATATTTCTACCAGTCCTTGTTAGGTGTACTCCAACCCTGGGTAGGAAAGTCATTCCTCTATTTGAAACTGTGGTCTAAAAATAAAATCCTATTCTCAGATACCAATTGTGGTATCAGATTAACCAACTGTGCCCCGTCTTTCTCTTTTAAATCCCTTCCTTCAGGTTGACAGCAGTGATAAAAAGACCATTGTGTCCATTTTTGCCAAAGACCATACTATTAAAAATCATGACATAAGCTCTAAAAAGGGATTTTTTTTTACTTAAACAACCTCACTTATCAAAATGAAAATTATTGTGAGAAATCTGGTTCATATGTTCTTCCTAGACTTAAGAGTCTGGGAAGCACTCAAGGAATAGACTTCTCAGAGACAGGATCGTTATCTTTGTACACATTTCTCCCTCCTATTGGACTGTAAGTTCCGTGAAAACAGGAGCTGTATTTTTTTTTACATTTATATCCCCAGCACCTGGCACAGTTTCCTGTGTGTGGCAGATGTTCAATAAATGTTGACTGTGGCAGGTAAGCTCTTTTAATAGCAATTCACATCTGTATAGCCCTTAGGTTTATTCTTCATAACAACATTGCAAGGGGGTGTCGTAAGTATCGCCTTCATGTTAGAGATGGGGAAACTGAGGCTCAGAGAGGCTAAATGTATTACACAGGGTCACATGTCAGTGTTGGGATTCAAACTTAGGTTTTCTGACTCCAAATGTCTTGCTTTTTCCACTAGACCAGACTGCACCTTCCTCAAAGGTAAGTGCCACCTATTTCTCATATTGGTATCCTCTTCAGCATCTAAGACAGTACCATGCATATTTCACATGCTCAAAAAAATCCCAAATGAATGAATGAAGTAACTGATGAAGACTAAAGGGCATGGGTGAAATTAGTCTTTTTTTTAAGGGCACTGATACTCTGAAAATAAATATCTGAAAACTATTGAGTTGCTTGTTTGTTACTGCTTAGTCTAGCCATTTCTGTCATGTCTGACTCTTTGTGACCCTATCTGGGGCTTTCTTGGCAAAGACACCAGACTGCTTTGCCATCTCCTTCTCCAGCCCATTTTACAGATGAGGAAACTGAGGCAAATGGGTTAAGTGACTTGCTGAGGGCTACACACCTCATAAGTGTCTGAGGCCAGATTTGAACACAGGAAGATGGGTCTTCCTGACTCCGAGCCTTATGCTCTATACATTGCACCACCTAACTGTCCCATTTAGTTGCCCACCAATGAAAAAACATCATTTGAGAGGAGACAGAGCTAAACATAAACCTTCTTTCCCTTTAATTAGTAATATTAAGAAAAAAGACAATATATGCTATCTTACTTAATATTAGATTAGCCAATTTCTCCATGAGACGCTAGCTGTTTACTAATCCCTATCCTATCATGTGTTTTGTTTTTAAGCAGCTAAGATGTTCACACATTAATAGAAATGCCAACCTAGCCTGGACCAGAGATATAATACAGAACACAATCTACAGACGAAGGATGATGAAATACTTTGTGATGAGGTAGACACTAGCCTTTCAGAGTACTTCTGTCAAATAAACATTTATGCAAGTTGACATTTTAGAAGACTAGAAACCCTGAAATTAGCTCTCTTCTCTGGTGTTCAATGAGACCACAATTCCACCCATCAGGGGATGGATCTTATTAAGTGAGGCTTATCCACAGCTGAGAGATGCTCGGTGGTCTGGAAACAGTTCACATGCAGATGAGGGTCAGACAGCTTTGAAACACAAGAGCAGCCAATAGCACGTGGCTATCAGGAAGCAAATCACTTTCTGACCCTGTCAAGTCACTCACATTTATGACAGGTGATACAGTTACAGCATTCTTACTTTGGCCCACCTGCCTGCCATTTAGAGACAGATATAGATCTCACAGTATAGGATACAGAATATTTAGTATATGTTACATATAACATATATGATGCACATTTACATATACACATGTGTGTATATGAATGTGGGAAAGGACAAGCACACTCGGAATTCTGTAAATGTTACTTTAAAAGTAATTCATTCAAAGGCACTAAAAACGTGCCAGTTACTATGAAGGTAATTGAGACCCAGAATAATACAAGAAACTCCAAGGGGAGTTTAATTCTACCTTTCTCTGCCCTCCCCACAAACCTGAGTTATCTCATATTATTTTATACCCTTAGGTGAAATGGATCTGTGATGTCATTGATTTGGAAGCAAACCATCCATACCCATCCATCTTGTACCAGGGTATAACTGCCCACCCCCTTGTTCACATCTCCCCATAAGCTAACCGAAGGTGGCGGTGTCCATCCAACACGCTGGAGGCTTTCTCTTTCTTCTGATGCTGTAAAGATCCAAGTGGAGGACCCTGGTGGTCAGCCTGTGCACCTGTCATCCCTGACCCTCATCATGTGAGCAGTACATCTCCTTCTCATACAAATCCATTTTACACCTGTTTTTTCTTTTATGTGGTCCATTGCGGCCTTCTCAGATCCACCACCTTGTTTCTCCATTGCCCTTTGTGATATTAATTTTAAATTCTTCAGAGACTATTATAATCCATGTTTTGCTGCCATAGAGCAACATGGGTATAATGTTGATATAAAAATATGACCCTTTGCTATCTTGGGAAGTCTGGATCATTAAAGGAGCTTGGTAATATCCCCAAAACAATACAGTCGGATCGGCTCTGAGTCCAAGTCACTGTCCTTCTGTACTATCTATTCCAGAAATTTATAGATAGACAAGACCTATATATTTTCCATCCCAATGCCTGCTGTAATATGAGAAATAGACATTTTTCATCATCCTGGTCTTTCCTGTGTGGATGGTCAGACCAAAAAGTCTTTTGAGTGATTACATATCACTTCCAGGAGACTGCAATGTTCTGTAGAAAGATGAACTCAGGATAATAATATGCATATATAGGATGTATGGGCTATAATAAAAGTTTGTTGACTTGAATTCAACTGAATCTCATTGTGTGGGTATTCTCTCTACTGGTATAGACCACAGCAATCTATATTCTCACATCCAGTGCGATTCTTGTTCATGTCTTTTCATAATTCCTCAACACAGGAGAGGATCCACTCAATCCACTATAAACTTCTCTCCCGTTCTTTCAATATTCCAAAGACACCAGTGTAGCACTTGTACTGTCACCTGTCCTTCCTTACTCTGGATACATGACTTGTCCACTTCCTTTTCTGGTCAGGATGATATTTTTAGGCCTTCTATGACATGCAAGTCAACACTGGTCATATTTTACAGCCTGCTTACCTCTACCATGCATCTGTCCGTTGCTCTTTGGGATATCCTCAAGTGTAATCAATCTGATATCACGGTATTCCATGATTTTATATTATTTGGAGAGCAATGTTATTATAAATAGATAAATAGATAGATATACACACAGATATACATATGTGTATACATATAATATACATATCCATATATAATCCATACATATCCACATATAATATATGGAGAGAGAGCTAGTCATGTAGTACTGATCATATTGAAATCACTGAAAGGAGAAGCTCCAGGGCTTTGTGGGATGTTGGACAAATCACTTAGCCCCTCTGGTCCTCAGTTTCCTAATGTGTAAAATGAGGAGGCTAGACTACATAACTGCCTTAAAAGGATCTGTCTGGCTCCAAACCTATAACCCTGTACCTGTTTCCATTTTGTGTTTGTATTCCCAGCACTTAACACAGGCCCTTACTCATTGCAGATGTGCTGCAAATGCTTGCTGCATTCGGAGTGTTTTGCCAATTCCCAAATGCTTTCCAGATCAATCTGTTCCTCCTATTCAATTTTGGGCACAGCTCAATGTTCACCTGCAGTCTCTGTCCAAGATAATAATACCAAAAGACTAATACAATGAGCTCCCCATCCAACTGAGTATCATAACCTTAGAGATAAGCATTCTTCACTTGCTTTGTTTTTTCTTGTGTGGATAACTAAACTGATACCTTTCAAAATGTCCATATATCTCATTAAGAATGCCATGTCCTGTTCTAGGGCTAGATGCAATCAGCACAATGCCATCCACAGACAGGAGTACCTGGAGATACTCTCGGTCACTAATGAATTCCTTTTCTGTTTTGACTTTGCTTAGGACAACCTTCAGAACACTGATGAATGATTTTTGTAAACGTGTCTTTCCATGTCTGATGCTTGACTCATTTATAATCGGAAAATACAAGTGTAGTGACCATCATCTATTTCTTTATGAACTGCTTGCTATAACAAATTCCTCTTAATTTTATTAGAGAAAATGCATCCTGAGACAATGGCAGAAATATTTCTATTTCTAGGTTTAAAGAATAGATGCATTTCGTGGTGTAGTGGAAGGATCACAAGATGTAGCATTCAGGAGCCCTGGGAGTGAGTCCTAGATCTCATGGTTACTGGTTTGTGACCAGGGACAAATCCTCTAATCTCTCTGAACCTCAGTTTCTTCCACTGAAAAATGGGGATGATATTACTTTTTAAGTTATTTCAGACAGCTATTATGAGGAAAGTACTCTGTAAGCTTAAAGCACTTTTTAAACAAGACCTATTATTATTACCTAAGTCACCTATTAGACTCTAACTGTGCTCATGGTTAACCCAGATCTTTCATCTTTTAACACATATGCCCCTTTATTTTAATATTCCTTACTATTGTAAGTTAGGCCATTTAAAGTAAGAAGTAGATTTACCAGTGAGACAAGCTACTAGTATTGAAAAGAAAATAAAGCCTAATTTGGAAAAATGCTAAGAAAGTGACAAAATGTTCACACCTTTAGACTCAAGATTACAAACCTGGATATATACACTCCTAGGAGACCAATGATTTAAAAAATCCCCACAGACACCAAAAATTTGAAGCAGCTTTTTTTGTTTTATAATAGCAAAGAACTAGAATGTAGATGCCTGTGAGTTAGGGAATGGTTTTGTTATTATCCTCATTTTACAGAAAAAGAACCCAAGGCAGACAGTGGTTAAGTGACCATATAGGGTCATATAGCTAGTAAGTATCAGAGGCTAGATTTGAACTCATGTCTTCCTCACTCCAAGTACAGAGCTCTATCCACTGCACCACCTAACTGCCTCACACTTGGAGCCCCTGAAGATTCTGAAGCAAAAGAGTAGAATGGTCAATCTGTGCCTTTGAAAGATTATTTACATTATGCAATTAAACATCTTGGCCTGCACTGGGTAAGGTACAATGTCTAAATTTTGTTGCCAAGGCAGTTTCAAGAATCATGTCATGTTTACTGCTCCATCAGAGCTTTAAACTTTCCTACAGGGGTTCAGACAAATGTGCAATGAGAAAATAGAAAAGGAGATATGTCTCGTGTTCAGATCAGTGTTTTCCTTTTTTATCAAAGAGGGGTGAAAAAGGAAGAGAAACCAGAGCAGGAGCTTTGACTCAGCTGATAGACAGGTGGTTAAAAGAGATGATGGAGAGGTATAAGCTCCATATATTTCTTTCCTTACAAATAGGAACCAGGGAAAAAAATTTATCCAGATGGGAATTTCAAAAGTCTCAAAAAGCCTTGCTTTGATTTCAATTAATGTGAAATATAAGAAAGAATGAGCAGCATGGCAGAGCACAGTGGTGTCACGCTCATACAGAAACAGGGGCCATTAAGGCATATACATGATGATCTCTGTAGGCTGCATATTGACTTAGGAAACCAGATATGTTTATATATGTCTTTTTTTATTCATGCACCAACACAGTCAGATCAGATAGGAATTACATTTTCATCTGGGGGACTGTTGTGGGCCACATTTGACACCTCTGATACGGCAGACAGAGCTAGAGTTAAGAGTCCAGAAGACCCTGGTTCAAATCCTCCCGTTGACACTTACAAGTTATGTAACTATAAGCAAAATTCTGTCCTCAAAGCCACAGTTTCCTTAACTGTAAAATGGGAATAAAAGTACCTAATTTACAAGGTAAGTCTCAAGATAATATATGTGAAATGCTTTGTAAGCTTTAAAAGCACAATGTAAATGTCAATTATGATAATGATGCAAAGTTCATCGATCAGAAAGAAATCAAGCACTGGGGCCTAATGAATTTGTGTTCTTTCCTTTGGCCCTGCACATAAACAATCACCAGGACAGGTGGAGAATCTTTATGAACAAGCTGGACTTTTCAACTCCTGAGGGAGACTACTCTACAGGGCTGACTTTGGGAGTCCCAGTAGATCATAAGAAATATCATAGATTTCTATAACTGGAAAGGACCTTAAATGATCATTTAGCTCCAGTTTCCATCATTTTACAGATTGGAAAACTGAGTATCAAACTCACAAAGACAATCAACAGCAGAGCCAGGAGTACATTTGGTCTTCCCACATCATCATATTTCTAACCACTATGAAAAGAAATCAAGATATTGGCCATCTCGGTTGCTTCATGCCTACCATCCTAAGCAAATGCCTGCTTTGTTGTGCCGAATGCAACACCATCCACTCCTGTCTGGACTGAGGGAAAGGGATGTTTGCACTGTACGTGCTGCATGTTTGCTTCTGAGCCCAAAGAACCAAAAAGAAACAAGAAAACGAGAACAGGAAAATTGATAACAGAGTTGACTTTTTCCAATGGTAGGCTCTGTTATAAACATAACTACAAAATTTATTTTATACATTTTTGAAATGATTAAAATAATTATAGTTATGAACCCAAATAATAATTTTATGGACTATTATTATTATTATTATTATTATTATTATTATTATTATCATTATCATTATGAGACGTAACCAGGAGAGTGCTGCATCCAGTTCAGCTCACACTAGGAATCAAATGTTAAATTTTCAACAAAAGCATTTATACCTCACAAATCAGCCAATGCTACAAACCAGCATTTGATTTATTGTTTTGTTGATTATCAAGACTTAAGAAAGTAATGGATAAAATGTTAATAATAAAAATCAAATGCAAAGGGGAATCATGCATACATTTTCCCCTCAGAGAGCTGATTATTAATTATTTATTAGCACATCCCTGGACATAGTATAGTATAGTAAAAGAACAATGGATAAAAAGACACGAATCCTCAAACTTTACTGCAATTGGGTTACTATGGACACGTCACCTAACCTGTCTAAGTCTTACATTTCTTCATCTATGCAATGAGACTGATGATGCATTCTCTACCTCTCTCACAGGTTATTGTGAGAAAACCACTTTGTAAGCCATAAAGCATAAATTTGAGCTAGTCTTACACTGAAAGTCTTAAAGGAAATGCACCCAATTCTAGAAAGTAGTCTTGAAGTCAAACTTGAAGTCAAGACTCCTTTTTCAATTTGTCTCTATATTCCTGGGGCTTTACACATTGGGTGCTTAAGAGATGCTTGCTGAATTGAGCTGCATACCTACCCACAGCCGCACTTAGATACACAATCACTAATCGCCAAATTCAAGTAAAATGAGGCAAAGTTTTCTTATATCTGTTAAGAAATTTATGGGATCTTTAGATACAACTCTCAAGCATCCAAAGTAAAGTTTCTATTTATTTAACAATATCTCAGTATTGCAGTTAAGGAATTTGAAAACATAATTTTTTCCAGTAGGGAACACGATATGGGGAGAGGGGGAAAGGGATTGAAATGTGACATGTTTACAAATTCAACTCCAGCCTAAAAGTCCAAAGAAATATGCTGCTTAAAAGAAAAGTGTCTAGGCCTCAGCTTTTCCATGGTAATGGTACAGAGACAACTTGTGAAAAGGAATAATACGGTTCCTCCCTCCCTCACCCTTCAAGCCCCTGATTTTGGTGGCACTCAGCTGTGCAGTTTTCGAAAAGCTTATGAATACACTAATAAACACAGAATTGTTCTGAACATCTGTAAGCAAAATATGAGAAGATATTTCATAGTGAATGAACATCCTGGGTTGTCTAATGCTTGCCAAATATGGAGTATTTGTGTATTAGGCTAATGTACTGAAAATAACCCAGAATGCTTATCCACTGCAGAATGTCTTTTCATATTTTCATCTGTACAGCAGTTATTATAAAATGTAAGAATAATTCTCTATCAGTGTATTCATAAGCTTCAGGAATCTGAATAGCTCAATTACCTCTAAAATCAATGTAGTAAAGCAACAACATGACAGCTGATAGGCTGGTTTGCATAATGACTATTGTGCATGTGGGTGTGTGAGAAAGAAACAGTTGGTCTGATTTTTTTTTTTAACTCGAGTCAGAGTTTAGGGCAGTAAACTCATAGATGGCAGTGCTCTGTGCGTTTACTCAAGAAAGACACTTCCTGTCCTCTCATTCTCTTCTTAGCCCACAGAAATCTTGCCTCCTATCTCATCCCACTGTCATCTCCAAAATTATTAATGATCATTTATCTGACAAACCAAATAGTATTTTTCAGACTTTATCTTCTGCAACATCTGATACATTTTACCCATGTCCTTCTGGACAACCTGTTCTTCTTTGGTGTGACTCTAAAGTATTTTGGCATGGCTATTCCCCTATAGTTTCCTATGGGAAAGGAACTCTGGTACAAGTAGTATGTACAGTGCAATGTCTTGGATTTGTACTCAAAAGAACTGAGTTCAATTCCAAACACCGACACTTACTAGTTGTATGACCTCAGAAGTCACTTAAACACTCTCTGTTCCAATTTCCTTATTTGTGAAATGCAGGTTGTTGTACAACAGGAAAAAAAATATGTAAGCACTAAGTGCTACCTCAAAGGGTTGTTGTCAGGCTCATATGGGAGAGTACTATAAACACGAGTTGTTATTGGCTAGTGAATGCTGTATGTATAGCAGGCATCTAATAAATACAGGAGGGAAGGAGGGAGGGAAGGAGAGAGGGAAGGAGGGAGGGAAGGAAGGAGGGAAGGAGGGAGGGAAGGAGGGAGGGAAGGAGGGAGGGAAGGAGGGAGGGAAGGAGGGAGGGAAGGAGGGAGGGAAGGAGGGAGGGAAGGAGGGAGGGAAGGAGGGAGGGAAGGAGGATTTCTTAGGAGCAGGGGATTAGACCCTAACTCATGGTCCTTCTCAATATCTCTCAGAGATAGGCAGCAACTTCTAAGATTCCAACTAGAAACTAAATATATAGTGGGGTTCAGTAGGGATAAGAGGAGGTCTCTCTCTGGCGAGGCTGAAAGGGATGCATGTTCAAAGGATCATAATTTTAATACTTGGAAGAACCTCTGAGATGATTTAGTCCTCACTATTCATTTGATAGATGATTTGATAGAAATAGGCTCAGAATGGTTAAGGGACTTGCCTAAAGTTATACCAGTGCTGAGCCTACAAATCCAAAGTACAGTGATCCTTGGAACATACCAAAGCTGGGGGATCAGCATTTATAAAATAGTTTGAGGATGGGAATCTCAATCAAAAGTTATGATTACTTTTAGAATATCCACTTCAGGATGACATCCTACTGGACCCACTGGAAAGACTTGCCATCCAAAAGAAGAGCTAATTAGCAAATCTTATAAAGTGTCTTTTGCTTAGCCTCCATTGTCAACTTGATTATTTGTTTGAAGTTTCTCTCTTCATCTGAAGCTGTAAGTGAATGATAAGGGCCTCAACATTCACAAATATGTTCCATTTCATACTTGTGTCAGCTAAACAGAGACAGTCAACATTTTCACATCCTAATGGTGATATCAGGGCATAGAATCTATTTAAGTTGTTGTTGCTGTTCAGTCGTTTTCAGTTGTGTCTCTCTCTTCATGACCCCATTCGGAGTTTTCTTGGCAAAAATATTGGCGTGGTTTGCCATTTCCTTCTCCAGCTCATTTTACAGATGAAGAAACTGAAGCAAACAGGGTTAAGTGACTTGCCCAAGGTCACACAGGGCTAGTAAGTGTCTGAGGCCAGATTTGAACTCAGGAAGAGGCCTCGCACTCTATCCACTGTGCCACCTAGCTGTCCCTTGTTTAAGTTAGCAAACTGCAGAAGAGCTTTTGCTTTCTTGATTTTGTGATTATTTTATTTTAGATATTCAAGACTTGAAGTCTGAATCTAGCCCTTTTCCCAGAAATGACAATCTTTTTAAAAAAAATTAAACCTACTGAGTAGCAGTACAGAACTTCAGAGCTACTTAAAATGAGGAAATGAGGGGTGGTACTTTGTGATGTCGATTCAATTTGGTAAACATTTCTTAAGAGCCTACTACGTTCAAGACACAATGCCAAAACTGAAATAACAAAGATTTAAAGGAAAAAACACACCATTCCCTGCTATCAAACAGTTTACATACTAATGAAAGAATAAAATATATGGAATGATGTAGTATTCCCTACTAAATTGGTGAGTTTGCCTGTCTATCATACCTCCCCCAATCAAAACTTCTTTTCATAAGACCAGACCAGAAGACTCGAAGCAGAGACATTATATTAATAGAAGAGCACCAACCCCTCCCTGCCTCTTCTGAGCCCTCTCATCTCTATTAAAGCCTCCTAGGATACCGCCTCCCTTCTCTGCTGGGGACCTCTCCTCATACTTCACTGAACAAACTGAGGCCATTTTAGGAGAGCTCCCTCTTCCCTTCCTCTTCATCTCACATCACTCAGACATCTCTTCCTACTATCATCTCATTCATTCCTGTATAAAATGAAGTGATGGCCTTTCTTGCTGAAGCCAAACCAATCCCCTCTTCTCTTTTCTCCTATTATTCCTATCTCCACTACCTTCCCTATCTTCACTATCACCACTATCTTTTACTAACCATGACTCCTTCTCTACTACCTACAATCAGGGCCATATCTCCCCCAAGCTTAAAATACTTTCACTTTATCCTACCACCCATTGTTTTGTCTTGACTTTGCCAACTGACATTAGACAACTGACTGTCTCTTATCTTGACTCCTCCAAGTGTCAGCTAAACCTTGTGAGGAAGCCATCTCAAATAGGTGCCTCCACTTCCGGTCCTCTGATTCTCTTCTTAGCCCACAGAAATCTTGCCTCCTATCTCATCCCACTATCATCTCCAAAATTATCAATGATCATTTATCTGACAAACCAAATAGTATTTTTCAGACTTTATCTTCTGCAACATCTGATACATTTTCTGCCACTGTTTTTTTTTTTTACATTAACCATTTTTGGTTTTCTTCTCACCTATATTACTTCCCAACTTTCTTTGCAGAATCTTTATCTCTGTCGCGTCCATTAAAACTGGGTGTCTCCAAAGGCTCTGCTTTGGACCCTCTTCTCTTTTCCCTCTCTACTGTTTCACTTGGTGATCTCATCGGTTCCCATGGGCTCATTTATCTTCTCAAGGGAGAACGTCCCAAGATCTATCTATCCAGACCTAGTCTCTCTCCTGAACTACAGTCCTGACATCTCAAACTGAATCTCCTATATCTAGGCTTCTCAAACTACATATGCAAAATGAGGGGTTGGCTCCAATGTCCCTTCTGACTCCAAATCTGTAAACCATTTCAGTTAAGATAAAAGGCACAGCCAAAGTCTCCAAGGCCAAAGCTGCCTTGTGAACTTCCCAGTAATCCCTGAACTCCCTCGAGTTCAGCCCGATATTTGGGCAAGTAAATCCCCTTCAATTCTCATCATGCCTTTCATACCTAGCCCCCATCTCTGCAGATTATACTGGTGCTTCCCTTATCAAGAGGGGAACAGGCTGGAGCTGTACTCAAAATCCTACTCTTCCTACATGAAGACTATGAGTCCCTTCTTGTTCTTCCAATCTTAATTTGTAACTGTAAGAACTGTAACAAATATG
The DNA here is from genome assembly GCF_011100635.1 of Trichosurus vulpecula. Classification (NCBI taxonomy): domain Eukaryota; kingdom Metazoa; phylum Chordata; class Mammalia; order Diprotodontia; family Phalangeridae; genus Trichosurus; species Trichosurus vulpecula. The sequence continues at coordinate 292,851,757 of NC_050575.1, read as the reverse complement.
GGTGCCACATTGCTAACGACAAATTAACTCCAAGTATCAATTAATATTCTCACTAATATACAACTGTTCCCTTTGGTTTTAAAGCTTAAAATTCTCATTGGAATTACTGTTCATGGAAATAAGGCTTTGTTAATTCTTGCCATGAGATGAATCTGTGGGATCAATATGGGATATCCAACATCCTGCACCTTGAAGCAGAGCTAATACTTAGATGCATTCCAGTTTTAGCACAACTACAACAGTCATTACCTGTTATATGCCCCAGGAGTCTCTGGGTGGGCAGGAATTATTTTCCAACCAATTACTGCTACCCTCCTTTTCCCAAAGCTATAAGGAAAAGCTAGCAAGCATTGAGTCAGGGAAGGATAATGAAGAAACCCAGTAAGAAGCAAGAAAAAGAAAGAAGGAAGTAACTTCCTGGGAACTTATAAGACCTTCTCAAAATAAGGGGAAAAAAACAAAAAACTTCCAAAGAGCCTCCCTTATGTAAGGACAGTGTCAGAGAACTTTAGGAACCTATGTGGCAAAACGAAGAAGAGGTTAAAGTAGTACAGTCAAGCCTCAACATTCTCCCATTTAACTTTCACAACTTTTAAGTATTCCCATGATTTCATTAGGAACCTCATTTTCACTTTCAAGTTAGCAACCATGCGTATTTGCAGCCTTGCATGGTAGAGAAAAAAATGAGAGACACAATGCATGCAAGTTTGTGGAGTGACTGGTAACCTACTAGGTGCTTCACTGGTCTTGTTCACATTACCACGATAAAGAATTCCCAGTTCATTTATTGCATATTTTCATTGTTTGCCTTTAAAACTCAAGGTTTGTGTTGCACTAGGCTTTGGGGGCATAACTGCAAGTCCTTTGGGCTCTAAGCCCAAGCATGCAAAGTCAATGATGTGGCTTAGTGAGAAAATAAAGGCATTAGATAAACGTTGTGCAGGAATGTCTGTAGTTACTATTGGCAACAAATTCGGTTAACAAATTTGATTCATTATATCCACAAAATAGGAGGAAAGTACTAACGAGAAAAAATGTTTTGCATGTTATCAATTTTATTTTGCGTACTGAATTTCATGGATTATTTCATGGTTACTGTGTTAGGAAAAGTACATATTATCAGAATTAATGCTTTGTTGCTTAAAAAGTATATTTTTAGCACTCTGAAGGGAAAGATTACAATTTTTGTTGGTTTTGGGAGCCTAATCCCCTACTTCCCATAAGTTCAATATACAAACATTAGCACTTTTTACTTTCACACTGTTTTCTAGGAGTTACCACAAAAGTTGAGGATTGACTATAACTAACCACAGTCAAGTTTGAAGACTTTCTGCTTTGCAGGAATAAGTACAATTCAATTTAATTCAACTAAGCAAATACTATTATATATCTACCAACAACAGGGAGACAAAATGATAAATGACAGAATACAAAGACAAAAACAAATCAATCCCTGCCCTCAAGAAAGTCATATTCTACCGGGGGTGTATAACGCAGCAAGAATACAAATGAGTAAATGTAAGGCAGTTTTAGAAGCGAGAGAGCACTAATTACTGAGCATCTGAGAGAAGGCTTCACAAAGGAAACCCAGTAACTCAATTGAGTCTCAAAAGACAAGGACCCTAAGAGACAGGAATCAGAAGTAGTTCTATTCCTAACATATGGGATAGGCAGGGGAAAATACAGAGATGTGGGAGGATACATTATTGTAGTTCAGGTAGGTAGTTGAGGATCTCCTCTAATAGTCCATGTAGGTGGAAAGTAAAGGTTTTGAAGGCAGGTAACAGAGGGCAGCTAGGTGGTCCACTGGAGAGAGTGCTGGGCCTGCTGTCAGGAAGACTCATTTCTCTGAGTTCAAATCTGGTCTCAGACAGTTACTAGCTGTGTGACCCTGGGCAAGTAACTTAACCCTGTTTACCTCAGTTTCCTCATCTGTAAAGTGAGCTGAAGAAGGAAAAGGCAAACCACTCCAGTATCTTTGCCCAGAAAAGCCCAAACAGGGTGGCAAAGAGTTGGGCGTGCCACAGTAAGAATACGAAATAAGGCTAGAAAGGCACGTTTCTAACAAAAAAGCCTAGAGATCACTTTAGCCATCAGAGATTTGATACCTTCAGCTTTTATATGCCCCTACTTGGCAAGATGAACAAGTATTTGATGGCTGAGTGTTTCTAGGATTTTTTTTTCCTCCTCTTAATGGCAATTTATCAATACAGCTGAAACTTCTTTAGAAAATAGTTTTCAGTAACTTTCTTAAAAATTTGTATAGTAGATGGAAACAAAAGCAGAAAATGAAGGAAGAATATAAAAGCATGGCATGAAAGTAGGAAAAGAAAGAGTAGCCAAGAATGCTAAAGCTCAGCAGAAGCTGAGGCTTGTAAGAAAAGCTAAGGACAAGAAAAGGAGTTATTTTTAGATATATTGTAAAGAAAATGACAACTGAAGAAGACAGAGCTGCTCAAATAGGGTTTGGGTCGTTTCTATTTGCTCTGTCAGGAAGAATGACTTCTGGATTAGAAATAAAAAAGTCAATAAAGAGTTTATACCCAACATAAATAAGTAGATGGTAAGTAATTACCTAGATATCCTTGATAAGTTAAAGTTGTTTTAATCAGATGGACTACATAATCAGGTACAAGTGAATTTGATTACTCAAATCACTGTCAGTGATACCTGAAAGACTGTGGAAAACAGTAAAAGTGCTGGGCAACTGGAAAAGGGTAAGAGTTGTTCTAATTTTCAAAAGAAGAAGAAAATAGAATTTTAAACAATAAGTCAGTAACCTTGTCTTTTTATTCTGGCAAAATTCTTGACATAATATTAAAGAGATGGTTAGGAAACACCTAGAAAAGGAAGCTGTGATCACAAAGAATCTGTATAATTTCATAATGAATAGATCAAGTCAAACTGACCTTACTTCCTTTTTTATGACAGTTATTAAAAAGGTAGATCAGTCTAATGATGTACATATGGATCCGGATATACACAAATATGAGAGAGAGAGACAGAGGGAGAGGGAGAGAGAGAGAGAGAGAGAGAGAGACATTTTAGCAGAGCATTTGATAAATCTCTTACGCTATTCTTGTAGAAAAGATGGAAGAAAGTAAATGGGGCATCTAGGTGGTGCTAGGTAAGAGCACAGGCATTGAGAGTCAGGAAGACTCATCTTCCTGAGTTCAAATCTGGCCTCAGACACTTACTAGCTATGTGACTTAACCCTGTTTGCCTCAGTTTCCTCATCTGTAGAGTGGGCTGGAGAAAGGAATGGGAAAACTACTCCAGTACCTTTGCTGAAGAGTCACACATGACTGAAACAAATGAACAACAAAAGACACTGATAGTTTGACAGATTTTGACCTTGTTGAATGGCCTGATTTCAAAAGCTACTCATTTATACATTGCTCTCAGCTGGGAAGGAAATTATCCTGTGAAGCCCCAGGATCTGTGCATGCCCCTGGAACTGTTTAAAGATCATGGACAGCAATGATTTCACCAAACGCAGGAAGATGGCATGTTCATCAAATCTGGAGATGACACAAAGCTTAGAAAACAAGCTAACACACTCTATGACAGAAGATCTAGACAGGCTAGAACATAAGACCAAACTGAATTAAATGAAATTTAATAGGGTTAAATATAAAGTCTTTTACTACATTCAAAAAATCTAGTTGACAAGTACAAGACGGGTAGAGGCATGATTAACAATTTTTAGATGCAGTTGGTGCACTGTAAGCTTAGTGAGTCGGCAATATGATGTGTCAGCCCAGAAAGCTTATTTGTGCTAGATTATGAGAGGCATTGCTTCCTGGAATAAGGCAGTTACATACCTGTTGTACTCTACACTCCAGTAAAAGAATAACGGATACTGTTTTCTGTTCTGGGTAGCACATTTTGGGAAAGATGTCAGTAAGCTGGAGAACATCCTGAGTGGGGCAACCAGAATGGTGAAGGGCCTAGTGTGCATGCCACATAGGATCAGCTGAAGGAACTGAGGCAGTCTAGGCAGGAGAAGAGATTGGGGTTGAAAGGGAGATAGAGAAAGGTTCTCGTGTCACAGGGAATCAGAATTATTCTGTTTGGCTTAAGGGGAAAATTTAGGCTTCAGGTCAAGAAAACATCCAATAACCAGAGCAGTACAAAAGTGGAATGGACTTAAGAGATAAGGGCTTCACCCTTGCTGGAAATCTTTATGTAAAAGCTGAATGAATATCTCTGAGGTCTATTGTAAAGAGGATTCATTTTTAGGTATGGGCTGGCATATATAGCTGCTGAGTTCTCTCTCAGCTCCAAAATTCTTTGATTCTATGATTTTGGTGAATTCAAATTGACAGGTTTGGGCAACTGACTAGAAACAGGAAGATGAGAAGAAGGAAATGTAAGGTAATGACTCTAAGATTTTGAACCTGGGTGGCCAGTGATATATTGATACATATATAAACATCCTCTTAAATTCATTCATGTGCATAGAGATAAACACATCCATAAACCTGAAACTGGCCTACCTTCACAAGGATAAATAAAAATACACAGAGATACACAATATAAATATAGATACGTGAACATTTACAGATCTATACAAATATGTATATGCCTCCAAAGAGATAAAGATTGATAAATAGATATATAGTTATGTGTTATGATTATATATAGGGCAGCTAGGTGGTACAGTGGATAGAGTGCTAGGCCTAGAATCAGAAAGAGGCCTCTTCCTGAGTTCAAATCTGACTTCAGACAGTTCCTAACTGTGTGACCCTGGGCAAGTCACTGAACCCTGTTTGCCTCAGTTTCCTCATCTGTAAAACGAGCTGGAGAAGGAAATGGCAAAGCACTCTAGTACCTCTGCTAAGAAAACCCCAAATGGGGTCATGAGCAGTCAGACACAACTGAAAAACTAAATAATAAAACAAAATGTATGTATACAGCTCTAGAACTACAAATAAAAATTAAAATTTTCACAGAACACGTTATAATCAGAAGAAAGACACTAAAACAAATAAAAACATACGTACAAGTAGATAATAAGGAAAGCGCTTTACTATAAAACCCTGTACTACATGTCAGGCACCACGATAAGGGCTAAGAAACAAAGACAGGCAAAAATGGTCCATAGCCTCGAGAAGTTCACATTCTACCAGGACAGACAAACGTGAAAATGACTAGGTGTATATTTAGTAGATGGAAGGTAATCCCAAAGGGGAAAACTGGGAAGACTCATTAGGAAGACTAGGAAAGATCTCCTGAGGATTTGGGATGAACCTTGAAGGAATCTAGGGGAATCGGAAGCAGAGGTGAGGAGAGAAAGTACACCAGACACTGTGGAACGGCCAGTGAAAAGGCACAGACAGAAAATGGGATTAGTCTGGAGAACAGCAACTAGGCCAGCGTGGCTAGATGAGAGGGAGTGTGGAAGAGAGTAAACTGCAAGAATACTTGAAAGGTCTGAAAGGCCCAGGTTATGAAGGGCTTTGATTCTAGAGGTAATAAGGCGTCACTGGAGTTCATTTGGGGAGGTAGGTAGTATGACCAAACCTATCATTTTTGAAAACCAGTACTGGTTCCTAATGATTGCTTTGGAACACATTTGCTTTCTCTAAACAGAGTTACAATATGGTTATGGAACGAAACTCCGCTGGTCACAGTTATTGCAGCATATGGTTTTGCTTAAGTTTGTTTTATTAAGTGAGGAGACTATGGAAGGGATTATTGTGCCATTACTGAGGTGTGAAAAAACCGCCATTATTTCAGCAGAGACATCGTGTCCAATGAACAACTAATCAAAGCAGTGAATAATCTATTGAACGTAGAAAGTACTTCATCAAGAAAATATTATGTGCAGTATCTGAAACAGAAGGAGGAGTTATGAGATAACCTAGTTCATAGATTTTCCTTACTTATATGATTTGCTGCTGTGTTTCTATAACTGTGTGCTGATTCAATCTCACAGATACTGAATACATTGGTGGGAAAGTGTGACACAGGTTTATGTATGGAATGCAATATGTTTATTATTTCTACATTTGTTTCACTACGTGCATCTCTCTTATGTTATTATTTTTCTGCCATATTGTTAAATAAATTGTTATATTTCAGATCTAAGAATGTCATTATTGTGAATAGCTAGTTTTGTGAAAACTGAACTACACCAATGGGGGTTCAGGAGCTATAATGCTGATCTGGGGGAATGTATTTGGCTGAAAAGAATTAGCATTAGTACCTTGAACAAATTTGAGTGAAACTACTCGGTACAAGATCTGTCAACACAAGAGGTATTAGAATGAGTGAGCCAGCCCAGAGAGGGTCCACATGCCCTTTGTGAGCTGTGTAAGCGCTACGGAAAGGGTAGCTACCCCAAGGACCCATTACATTGCTCATTCAGATAGCAAAATCTTCCTACCTGAGCAGACCTCTTTGTAAGTTGGGTTTGAAGTGTAGCCTCCAGCAAAGCCAACTTGAGTAGAATACACTCCTGTCAAGTTCCAAAATTTCTTCTCTGCTCCCCAGAAACATCCCATTCCTGAAAAAGTATAAGAAAAAATAATATTTCAATGACAAATCATTTACATATTAGACATTAAACATCACATATTTATGTAGGACTTTACTTTTTCCCTGGCTATTGCTAGTCAAACACTCACCAATCTGTAGGTACGATGGTGCTGATTATACATGCATTCCTATTTTTAAAATAAGTTTAACCGATATTTTCTCTTTAGGCAGTACATAGTCTTACAAAGCCACAAACTTGACTCGACATAACCCAAATCCCATAGTTGGTTGCTTGAAAGGCAAATGCATATATTTTAGGTATCTTATTTTAATTGATCAATGAGTTGTCAAGACATTAATTTATATTTATGATAAATATTAATTTGCTCTTCAGCTTTCTTGATATACCTACCATGTTTAAGTATGGAGGAATAATAACAAACTACATTACAAATTATACACAGTGGGTGTGCAATTCAAATGGATGCACTATTTCTAATTAATATAATTTCATACATTAAATAACTAAATAAATTACTTCCATTGTTTTATTTTAAAAACAGATGATCCAAAGTCCATGTGATAGATCATGGATCAACCAAAACATACTAATTTATATTCCTGAAAATTTCTGTTGCATATAATGAAGGACTTAAAAGCTAAGCCCACTCTGGTGAACTGACAAACTCTGATTATTTTAGAATTAATTTCCTAATACATCCATGATAAGCCTTTTTTAGGTGTCATGCTGGGTAATAAGCAATAATTACTAACTCCTAGAGCTCTGTACAGGTTTACAACCCCATACAGTCTTTCTGAGCCTTGGTGGGGCAGTAGTAGAAAAACAAAATGCCCTCCTAACCCCACCAACCAGGAACATTTTATATATAACTGTAACAGAGGCAACTGGTGATGCAGTAGTTCAGGAAGTTCAAATTTAGCCTCAGACACTTACTACCTGTTGACCCTGAGCAAATCACTTATTTTCTCAGTTTCCTGAACTGTAAAATGGGAATACTAGCTTCTACCTTGCAGGGTTGTTGTGAAGATCAAATTAGATATGAGTAACAAGTGCTCAGCACAAAGCCTGGCACATAGTAGGCACCATATAAATACTTATTCCACTCCCTTCTCCCAAGAGAAAACTGGAAGAAAGTTAAATTACAAGGCATTTCACTAAGAGTATCACTTACTAGATCTATGTTAGAAACTACAAAGAAAAAGTTAAGCATATGGGATAATAATGTTGGTCAATGTAAAATGTTATTTGGAAACAGGAGAACATGGAAAATCTCATCATCTATAGGTCAAATCATTAAGCATTAATTAAGCACCTACCATGTGCTAAGCCCTATGCTAAACACTGGGCATATAAAGAAAAAGAGAGTCCTTGCTCTCACTTATTGGAATTGTGAAATGATCCAACCATTTCAGAGAGCAATATGGAATTATGCCCAAAGAATCATTAAAACTACCTAAACGCTTTGACCCAGCAATACTACTACTTGTGTATTTCCAAGGATAATTAGGGAAAAAAGGAAAAGAATCTGTATGTTCTAGACTGTTTATAGCAGCTCTCTTTGTGGTGGCAAACAAAACTACAACAGCCAAAATTTGAAGGAAAACAGGAAACTAGAGGAAAATTTTTACAGCAAATTTCTCTGACAAAGGCCTCGCTTCTCAAATACACAGAGAACTAAGCCATATTTGTAAAAATACAAACCACTCACCAATTGATAGATGGTCAAAGATATAAACAGGCAGTTTTCAGAAAAAGAAATTGAAGCTATCAATAGTCACATGAAAAAAATTCTAAATCACTATAGATTAGAGAAATGCAAATTAAACCAACTCTGAGATACTACTTCACACCTATTAGATTGGCTAACAAAACAGAAAAGAAACGACAAATGCTGGAGGGGACGTGGAAAAATTGGGACACTAACGTACTGTTGGTAGAGTTGTGAACTAGTCCAATAATTATGAAGAAGAATTTGGAACTACACCTAAAGGGCTATAAAACTGTACATACCTCTTGACCCAGAAATATCACTTCTAGGTTTACATCCCAAAGAGATCAAAGAAAATGGAAAAGGACCTAGCTGTACAAAAATATTTACAGCACTTTTTTATAGTGACAAAGAATTGGATATTGAGGAGATACTTATCAATTGGGGAATGGCTGAACAAGTTGTACTATATGATTGTGATGGAATGTTATTGTACTGTAAGAAATGACAAGGAGGATGGTTTCTGAAAAATCTGGGAAGACTTATATGAACCGATGCAAACTGAAGTGAGCAGAACCAGAAGAACAATATACACAGTGACAGCAATAACGTAAGGATGATCAACTGTGAAACTTAGCAACTCTGACCAAGACAATGATACAATACAATTTTGAAGGACTCATGATGAAAAATGCTATCTACCTCCAGAGAGAGAACTGATGAACTCTGAGTACAGATTGAAGGATACTATTTTTACTTTATTTTTCTTGTTTGTGTGTATGTGTGTGTATGCATTTTCTTTTACAACATGGCTAATATGGAAATAAGTTTTGCATGAATCCATATAATTGATATCATATTGCTTGCCCTCTCATATGGTGAGGAAGGGGCTGGAGGAAGAGAGAGAATTTGCAACTCAAAATTTTAAAAACGTTAAAAAAATTTACATGTAATTGGGAAATATTTAATGAAATAAAAATATTTTTATAAAAAGAAAAAAGGAGTGACTTCAAATTATTTTACACATAATTGGAAATACTTAATGAACTAAAAATATTTAAAAAAAAGAAAGGGTATGAATTCATTGATCATGCATAGATAGGACCCCACTTCAGAAGTTTTGGGGTGACTAAGAGCTTAATTTGCCCTATTTGCTGCTGCTTATACTACTAATAAAATAGAACACACATTTTGTCATATGGAAATTTCTTAGTGTTTTATATGTATTTTAATGATGAATTTTAAAATGCAAACAGAATTTTTTCATTACTCCATTACTGAACAATATAAAATTTTTAATATAAAATGGAGTAGTAGAAAGAATTGGAATGAGAATCATGAAGACCTGGTCCAGCTCCTGCCTCTGATACATACTGACTGAATGACCCTGGTCAAGTCACTCAACTGCTTAGTGACATGGGCAACTGAGACTGTTACTTACAGTGGTAGAGAAAGTTGTCTCATCTAAGAACTTCTCTCTATAAATGAAATCCCATGTCTTTCTCCTTATCCTAAACTACATGAGAAGATAATAAAGTATAATTGGGTTGAGGGCAGTGAAGATAGTGAAAAGTCACTAGTTGGACTGTTTTAGCAGACATGCAAAATAATAATTTATGTCCTCTGTGGCAAGAAATTCCTCCTTTATCTTTATTCCTATGTATAATTTGAAAAATATTTCTCAATTATCTTTCTCTTCACCCTAATCCTATTAGGTTAGTTTTTCTCTCTTTTTTGTTTATTTGTGTGTGTGTGTGTTTAGTGATGTATTCTTTAAATTACTTATTCTTTCCTTAGTAGTTTATTTATTCTTTTCTTATGTTTTTGGGAGGTTTTGCAAGTTGAATATTTGGCTTATATCAAGTTCTCTTTCTTTTTCATTGATGATTAGGCTCAGTCTTTGAAGGAATGTAATTTGGGGATGCATCTTGAGTCTTTTTTAGAAAATACTGCTCTATTTCATTTTACAGTTTCTAGTGGGTGCAGACACTAGTTTCTTGTGTGATTATTATTCATATTACTATTCCTTTATATTTGAAGGTCTTTCTCCTGTCCACTTGCAGAATATATTTTTTTGTCTCCAGAAATGTTAACTATCTCTATCTTAGAATTTGGGACAGAGGTTTTGTTCTGTTTTTGTTTTATTTTTTATTTTATTTTGTTTTCTGGAAGTGATCTGTGGGTATTTTTAATTGGTGCTTTAGTTTCTATATTAGAAGTTTGGGGTAATTTTCTGGTATTATTTCCTCAATTATGGTATTCAGGTTTTTCCATTTTTAATGCTTTTTTAAAGAGACCTCTTATGCTTAAGTCGTCACTTACCACACTGTCTTTGAGACCAATGACTTTTTACACAGAGATCTATATATATTTTTTAGTGTTATTGCTTATATTTCTATTATTTCAGATTGCCCTTCAATTTAGTATGTTTTGAATACAAGTTTATCCTCCTTTTCACTTCTTTAGAGAAACCTTAGAGAAACCTTTAGAGAAAACTGACCTTAGATTAAAGGTCAGTTTTTTTTCCTATTCTGCTCATTATTTTTGCTGTGAAGGTCATAAATTCTGACATTTATTTCTTTCTAACTTCTTATTTTATGTTTTCTTTTCTCTTTTGAATCATTCTGGAACATCCTATCGTGGTCTCATGCTTTTGTGGGATTCCATAGGGTTCTGTTTCATCTGCCAATAGTTCCACATTCTTCATTTTATAATACTGATTTACAGAAGTTCATAATCTTTTTGATATTTTAATACTCTTTCTTCCTTGTAATTTTAATGTCCTTTTTGTTGATTCATCTGTTTGTGCTCAAGGTTTTTAATTGAATTTTATTATGCTCAAAATCTTTGGTAGTTTCAGCCTCTTCTCACTTTATACTCCCTTTCGAAAGGGGTATATAGCTGGGGCTGAACTAAGAAGCTTTTTCAGCACCTCCCTATGCTGGGAATTTTTTTACCAGTCTCATTTCCTGCCTTAAGTAGCCTCTAGGAGAACAAGAATGGTCCCAGCTCAGTTTTAGTCCTTTCCTTCAAGCCTGGTACAGTCACTCATACTGAACTCCCTGCCCTGGTCTGTTCCTATTTCTATTTCTTTCATTCTCTGATTGGGCTGAATCTGTGTTTGCCTTATACAGGGATGTTAGCATATGGGGTGGGTATTCAACTTTGAAGGTCTTTAACTTAGGGGCCGCCACAGGTAGGGATCTTGATTCCCCCCCATCTCTAACCACTTCCCACCTCTACATTGCGGAGTAGAGTAAATACAAGATATTTGTTGCAGTGGGGTGGGAGATAAACAGGTGCTAGGATGCACCAGAAGAGTCCCTGCAGCAAAAGGAAAAGCTATGTATTAATCCCAAGCATAAGTCCATACACTCTACCATATACCTGAAGCTAGTGGAGGAGGAATACTCTGTGAAAGCACTAAGGATTAGCATTTTCCAAGAGTTAATTCATAAAGTTGTTACTGTGTTGGGTTTCCCAATTTTTTGACCCATGGATTCTTTTGGAAGGTTTCTGACAGTTAGTGCCAATTGGAGAAAATATACAGTACTCCATCTTGTTTGTCATATGACTGACATGATCAGCAAACTAGAATCCAGAAAAACAATTAGTATTAATACCACACAAATTATTCTCAGAATTGAAGAAGTTACCTTACTATATTCCTTTTATGAGACAAATATAATCCTAAGACCTAAACTAGGGAGAAATAAAGCACAGAAGTAAGAGACAGACAAATATCATTAAGACTATCAATTCAAAAACTTTGAATAAAATCACGTCAAAAAAGACTACAGTGATTGATCCAAGAAATCATTCATTATGACCAAATTGGATTTATACTAGGGATGCAAGGATGGTTCAATATTAGGAAAACAATAAATAAAACTAAACATATTAAAAATAAAAGCATCTCAAACCACATGATTATCTCAATAGATATGGGGAAGTGGCTTTGACTAAGAATAACACTAATTTATTATTTAAAAAATTACAAAGTATAAGTACAGTAACCTTTTAATATCATAGGAAGTATCTGTCTAAAATAAAAAGTAAGCATCTTATGAAATGGGGATAACTAGAACGCTTCCAAATAAAAGCAAGAGTAAATAAAGAATGACCATTCTATTTATTATTATTTGATGTAATTCTGAAAAATACACCAAGACAAGAAGAGGAAATTAACAGCACAAATATATGTAATAAAGAGATAAAAACTAATCTTATATCTTGATGATATGATGGCTTACTTAGAATAGCCTAGAAAATTAGCACAGATAATAATGGAGACAATAGAAAATAAATACTCAAAAATCAACTATATGTTGATATAATAATAATGACAAAATCCAAGAGGCAATAACAGAAAGGGAAATTCTATTCTAAATAACTACAAAAATGCGAACTTTCTGGGAAAAAATCTGGCAAAGCACACAAAATAGTTGTATAGATTCAAATACAAAGTGTTCCTTAAAGAAATAAAGAACAACTTAAATAGCTGAAGGAATATTCAGTGTTCATGGCTGGGCTGTGCCGATATAATAAAAATGACAACAGTACCAAATGTATGTCTTTTAGTGCTATACCAATCAAACTGCTAAGGGGATATTGTATAGAACTTAATAAAATAATGACAAAATATATTTGTATAAACAAAGATCTAGAATATCAAAGAAAAATGATGAAAAGAAGTAGGAATAAAGAAGGCACCTCCAGACTCCAAACTATAGCATAAAACAGCAGTCATAAAAACCATCTAGTACTGGCTTAAAAAGAATAGAGTTCGATAGAACCAACTAGACAAAGGAGGATCAGAATGAATGGAACTCAATAGAACAGTCTTTATAATATGGAAAAAATAAATTAGCTAGAAAAATACTCCCTATTTGATAAAAACTGTTTGGAAAACTGGAAATCAGTCTGGCAGAAATAAAGCTCAGAACAACACTTCATACCATATTCCACAACACATTAAAAATTTATATGACTTTAATTTTAAGGATCATAATATAAAAAAGCTAGAAGCAAAATAGATCATATACCTCTCACTGCTATGTATAAGATGTATATTCTTTAACCAAACAAGAAATAGAGATAAACAAAAAAGATAAAATCAATAACTTTGATAACATAAAACTGAATAGCGCCTGCACAAACAAAATCAATGCACTTAAGAAGGGAAGCAGTTAAATGGGGAGAAAAAAATTCTGTATCAAATTTCTCTGACAAGGGGCTGTTATCCAAGATATACAAACAATTAACAGCTACATAATACCAAAAGCCATTTCTCAATAGATAAATGTTCAAAAGATATAAACAAACAGGTCTCAAAAGAAGAATTACAAACCATTAACAACCACACATAGCAGAATATTTACAGCAACAATTTTGTAAGAGCAAAAAATTGGAAATAGATCCCCATGAACTGAGGAATATTTAAACAAACTGTGGTACAAGAAAGCAATGAAATATATTACTGTGCTGTAAAAAATAATAAATGAGATGAATACAGAGAAGCATGGAATAATCTACATTAACTGATGAACAGTAAAGTAACTGGAGCTAAGAAAAAAAATCCACCAGGACTACAATGATGTAAATGTAAAAAAGCAACCACTACCACAACAAAACAAGTGTGGCTAAATTATAAAAAACAAGTACTGCTTGAAAGAAAAGACATGAGAAGATACCCCAACTTCAGCCATTTGCAGAGATGGGAGATTCACAAGTGTTGTAAACTGGATACATTTTCATACTTTTTTGATCTATTGATGGCTTATGCTAATTTTTCATCTTTTTCTCAGCTTTAAAAATACTATTTCTTATATGAGATATCTCTCTGAGAAGGGAGATATTGAAGGAAATTATGGTTATGCAGGCATCTACTACTGTTATAGTAGATATGAGTAGAGAAAAGAAATCAGATACAACAGATGTTGCGGAGAAAGGAATGGCAGGGTAGGGTGCTTACTATGCACCAGGAACTATGCTAAATACTATGGATAAAAAGAAATGCAAAAAACTCTACCTCTATTCTCAAGAAGTCTACATTCTAATGAAGGACAGGACATGTAATTAACTATGGACATACATGATAATTACAGACTAGATGGAAAGTAATCTCAGAAAGAAGTGACTAGAGAGCAGGGTTGGGGGTCATTAAGGGGAGAGACTGGGAATGGCCTTCTGCAGCAAGTGGGATCTGACCTATGCTCAAGAAATTGAAAGTAGAACAACGCAGATGGATTGTAGAGTGGCTGGAAAGCAGTAAGCATGAGCAGAGCACTTCACATTCGTGCCTGACAACTGCACTTGCTCAATGTTTGTTAACTTGCTGGAGATGACAGAGAGTCAATGGAGTTTATTGAATGGAGATGGGACAAGATCTGATCTGCACTTTAGAAAAATTACTTTGGATTGGAATAAGGAGACTTTAGGCAGAGAGGTAAAATAGAAGGCTAGTTGCTACTATGTACCAGGCACTGTGCTAAAGTACCTTTTACAAATATCTCATTTGAACCGCACAACAACCCTGAAAAGGAGGTGCTATCATTATTCCCATTTTACGGTTGAGGAAAAGTGAGGCAAAGAGAGGTTAAGTGACTTGCCTAGGCTCACAGAGACATTAAGTGTCTGGGGCTGGATTTGAACTCAGGCCTTCCTGACTCCAGGCTCAGGGTGCTATCTACTGCATAACCAGCTGCCTTGAAAATTAGAAAGCAAGAAAAGCAAGAATAGTTTGTGGGGAAAAGACAATAAATTATTTTGGACATGGTGAGTATGAGATGTCTACAGCTCATCCAGTTTGAGATGTCTAAGAAGTAGTTAGTAAGTCAAGGTTGGAGTTCAGGAGAGAATACAGGGCTGGGTAATATGGGAACTATTTGCATATATGTGATAACTGAACCTCTAGTAACTAAGTGAGATGGCTTAAACTGAGATGAGAAGGGCACCCAGGGCAGACCCTTGGGAAACACAATTAATG
The DNA here is from genome assembly GCF_011100635.1 of Trichosurus vulpecula. NCBI lineage: Eukaryota > Metazoa > Chordata > Mammalia > Diprotodontia > Phalangeridae > Trichosurus > Trichosurus vulpecula. The sequence goes on along the minus strand of NC_050575.1, from coordinate 292,836,556 downwards.
GCTGTTTTTGGATGAAAATCCAGCAAAGAAGGCAGAGCAGGAGCAATAAAACAGGTAGCACGAGAAACAGGAGGGAACAGTGTCTTAAAAACCTAGGGAGGAGAAAATATTCAGAAAAGGATAGTGATCAGAGGAAACAGAGGTTATGAGGATAGAGAAAAGGTCATTGAATTCAGCAAATGAGAGACCAGTGGTACCTGGAAAGGGCAGGTTCACTTGAGTGATGAGGTCAGAAGCCAGACTGCAGCGGGTTTAGCACTGAGTGAGAGGAAAGGAAGGAGAGGTATCTACTATAGACAGCTTTCAAAAAAAGTTTAAACAAGAAGAGGAAAAGCTATATAGAACAATAACCAGCAGGGATTAGCAAATTGAGGGAGAGACTAAAAGAGTATACAGTTTTCATTTAGATTTTGAGAAAGACAGTCAGGTTCAGAAATATCCAGTTATCCTGTTTAGAGGAAAATAAGGCAGGACACAATCAGCTGAGGGTGGGGAAGAGAGGCGACCCTCTCCTTGTACAATACAGTCTGGTCCTTGAAAAGATACATGTCTACATGAGAACCCTTTCCATTCACAGTCAAACCACTTATTTAGAAAGGATATATACTACTAGGTAATACACTATACACTCAGGGGACTGAATAGCGATGACAATAGTGAAGACAATAACAAATGGGGGGGGGGGGGTCCTGTGAGTGACAGATGTTTTTACAAAGCTGGGAAGGAACAGAAAGAATAACAAACATTTACGTACAAGGTAGAAAGTCAGGGCAAAAACAGAAAGAAGAAAGAAAGGAAAAAAATATATTCAGACATCTCTGTTTTCACACAAGAGAAGGCAGCAGCATTAATCTGTGAGCAGAAAGAGTCTCTGTGCTGCTTGTAGCTTTATCATCTTGGTTCACTTGGGTGTTTGCACACCTGAATAAACAAGTGAGGGGATCTGGTAATAAAGAGGGCTGCCACATGCTGCTGTGTCTCAGCACCAGATCTGTGTGTGGCTTTTCTATCTCCAGAGAGGGAGGCTACATTGTGATGTGCCAGTCAAAGAGGCTAATGCAGTCTTGTGCTGCTCTGATAGATGCAGAGTGCCCAGAATAAAGGAGATGAGAATCCCACTCTGGTCAAACTCCATGAACCTTCATCTGCAGCATTCATTCCGTTGAGTTCTGGGTTTTAGCAACAAGGACATTGAATAACTGTATTAAGTCCAGAAGGAGGCAACCAGAATGATGAGGGAGCATAATGAAATATAGGAATTAGTTGCAGGGCAGCTAGGTGGCGCAGTGAGTAGAGCACCAGCCCTGGAGTCAGGAGGACCTGAGTTCAAATTCGGTCTCAGACACTTGACATACTTACTGGCTGTGTGACCTTGGGCAAGTCACTTAACCCCAATTGTCCTGCCTTCCCCCCCTCAAAAAAAATTTTTTAAAAAAGAATTAGTTGGAGGAATTTGGGATGTTTAGCCCAGAAAAAGGGAAACTGGGGGCAAGGGTCTTCAAATATTTGAAGGGTTGTCACTTGAGGCCCGTTTGACTTGACCCCAGAGGGCAGAGCTAGGATCAAAGGGCATAAAAACTGAAATCTTAGGCTTAACAAAAGGGGGAGAATTTCCTAAAACTTTAAGCTATTGCTCCTAAGGAAAAGAGACTCTAAGATGACTTGTTAGGACTCTCATAGAAAAGGGTCCTGCTTCGGATATGAGTAGGATGCAATGATGTCTGAAGTTCCTTCCAACACTGAGTCCTTGTGATTCTGTCAAGTATTACAGGCCTCTGTTAATGGTGATCAGACCTCAGGAGTCCAAAGCAAGAAGAATGAAGGTTGAGTTCTTAGGGACAGGACCCAGTACCTCAGAATAGAGAGGTACAGGAGAAGGAAGAAAAGAACCACTAGAACCAACACTCATTTTCCATGGTCTGGAGAGAATCATATGAACTGTGATAGAAAGCTTCCCTAGGCCAACAGTTCTCAAACATTTTGATCTCAGAACTCTTTACACCCTTAAAAATTATTGAAGACCCCAAAGAGATCTTGTTTATGGGGTTTATATCTATGGATATTTGTCAAATTAGAAATGAAAACATTTTAGTACTATGAAAAGAGTTTTGACCCTGAAGAGCCCCCCACTCCCGGGGAGGGGAGGTGTCCTTGACACTTTAAGAACCAACTTCTGTCCTAGATTATTCCCAAAAGGGGGAATACCTACTAATGCTCAGTTTATGCCTTCCCAGCAGAACATTTCTTACCTCTGGGCCTATGGGATGCCTGTTCCTATTAGCAGATAGAGCCTCTCAAGGAACCAAGGAATGTACCTCTTGCCCTGTACACAGATTTCTTAGCCTGTGACCAATGCTTTCTAGGTAAATGGGGAGATATTTAAGAAAACTCCACCCATTTCTTCCCATCCACCCACCCTGCCCCCCCATTCTCTTTTTCTCATATCTCTCCAACCCCAAAATTTTCAGGTTCTATCTAATACTCAATAATTATCTAATATTCTAATCTAATAAAAATTCTAAATAATAATATTCTATGTAATATTCTAAACAATAATTAATCTCATAATCCCATCTAACAATATCTCTAACATTCAATTTGAAGCCTGAGGAACATGTGTTAATAACAGGGAGTTAAAAAAAAATTTTTCTTCACAAAGAGTTTCTTAATTCTACCAGAATGCCAGAAGAGGTTTCTTTTTTTTTTTAAATCTACAGATTAGATTTTTCCCTCAAACTTACATCATGCTAAAAATTCAAGAAGCTTTCCTTCTTGCATGCACCTATTTGTATGTACCTATTTAAAAACTAAGAACACCTACCTCTAACTGTACAAAATAAAACAAGCCATAGAGCAATTAGTGTCTAATTGATATTTTCTGTATTTAATGACAGTTAATTACCTTCTGCCCACATCAATTTCTAATGTTGCTTTCATTTGAAAAATCATTCTTTGTAGTCTCCTCCCCAATTTCAAGACATCATGTACACACGTACACACACACACACACAATCTCCACTTGCACTGTGTACTATGGTTGATAAAGAAGCCTTTCTATGTTATGTATCGCAACTGACTGCATTTCAGCCCTGGAGCAGAAAATCTTCCCAGGACTGTTCCAGGTCTTTGTGGGCCAGGAGGGTAGCAGAAGTGTGTAAAATTACTAGGGCCTCAGCTCATATGTTTTTAGGTGCTTAAACCAAAACCAATTCATCTAGGGTAAGGGCATTCTTGAAGCTGATGAAAAACAAATTGCAACTAATTGGACTAGCAAAACACAAAAGATCAACAAGGGAGCAGCCACTCACTTTGAGGATAAAACTCGTAAGGACAGTGAGCATGGAGATGATGACTGAGCTCACTAAGCCCGAACAGCAATACCAGACCAGGGGCTGACAAATATGTGGAACAGCTTGCCTGGGGCAAAGAAAAACAAAGCTTGAGGCAAGATATTTAAAATTCCACTGGTCTGACACAAGGACAGCACAGGGAATTCTCGGCTCAATGCTTTGCCAAGATACATTCTGCTCATAAACCCCCAACACCCAGTGACACTGGCAGCCTGATTTCTTTTTCCAAGGAGTTTCCTATGAATTTAGATTAACAACTGACTTTGGCATGGATGATTTTGGTTCAATTTGGAGCTTGAGAAACTGTTTCTTTAAAAAAATAATAATATTCCCCACCCCTTACATGTTAAACCAATTTTAAACTTTTTTTTTAAGTTTTGAGTTCCAAATTCAATTCCTCTCTCCCTCTCCCCTCACTGAGACAGTAAGTAATCCAATGTGCGCATGTGCAATCATGTAAGACATTTCCATGTTAGTCATTTTACACAAGAAGATTCGAATTAAAAAAAAAAGAACGGAAGGAAGGCAAGAACACATGCTTCAGTCAGTATTCAATCAACATCTGTTCTTTCTCTGGAGGCAGACAGCATGCTTTATCATTAGTCCTTTGAGATTGTCTTGGATCACTGTATTGCTGAGAATAAGTCATTCACAGTTCTTCATCATTCCATATTGCTGCTACTATGTACAATGTTCTCACGGTTCTGCTCACTTCAGTTTGCATCAGTTCATGTAAATCTTTCCAGGTTTTTCTGAAATTATCCCGCTTGCCATTTCTTATAGCACAATAATATCCCATAACAATTATATACCACAGCTTGTTCAGCCATTCCCCAATTGATGGGCATCCTTTCAATTTCCAATTCTTGGCCACCACAAAGAGTTGCTAGAAATACTTTTGTATAAATAGGTCCTTTTTCCTAAGAAAACTGTTTCTTATGGATGGAGGATACATAAAGAACTCAGCCACAGAAACTCTAACAATTGGTTGGAAAATGCTCTTCACGAAGGATGTACTCTATTTTTTTTTTTTTTTGGAAACTACAGTGATTTGCGGAGCCAGAGAGACACACTGGAACGGCACCTGAGGTCAAGGAACATACCCTGGGTTAACAAACTTTATATGCCATCTCTACCATTGTCATATGCCTCACTGGCCCTCCACCTCCACACTAACGACCGGGCCAGTCTGGACCCTCCAAACCCCTGTCCCATCTTGCCCTGGGGGAAACAATCTACTCAATACTGGAGGGAGAATAGAAGTTGCTGGCTGAGGGCAAGAGGAAACATATCTCAGCACTGTACATGCTTTGTGCTGGATTTGGAGTCCGGAAGACCTGGGTTCCAATCTCTAACCCTCATCTATAAAATAAGGGGGTTAGATGAAATTGCCTCCAAGGTACCACCTAGCTCTAAATATCGGATCCTATGACCCTATGACTACGTGAATTCTTGCCTAGTTATAGACAGAATTAGGAACTCACCCTCAGTCCCACCATCATGTTTCCCACCTCAGGTTTTGACTTTTTACTCAGTGATTGGCGATCAAATCAAAATGAATAGTATCTACTATTCTTCAGTTCCACTCAGAATATTTCTGTATCATAGACTGATAAATTTGAAACTATCCCAGGCCAACAGTGCCCACTCTCTCATAACCATCTATGTCAGTCCCACCTCTTCCATGTAGCTATCCCATTCTACCCTACCCTTCCATTGTTAGCTAACTGCCCTTCATACTAGACCTGTACCTTCTACAAAGCCCTCCCCCCATTATGTCATCTATATTCTGTATTTAATCTTCCATGCACATGTTGTTTTCCAAAAGAGAATGTAAGTGCATCAAAAGCAGGGGATGCTTCGTTTTTGTCTTTTTATCCCCAGCACTTAGCAAAGTGCCTGGTATATTATTGTGAAAGATATGCCTGCTTTGACAGGTACATCAGAATCTCAAAGAAATGTACGAGTCTGTCCAATATTAGAAATTTTACAGGCTCTCTTTCCCCCAAAACTAAAGTCTGCAATATAAAATCTACAGGTTTCTCTTAGTTCCCAGAAATTAATCTTTAACGAAGGCCTGCTACTATACTTGTACTTTACTTTTAGTGTCCCAATTAAATAGTTGGATTAGCCCAGTAGGTATTAAAGCAAATCCCCAACGACCCAGCCAGTGGACTCTATTTTATCCTAGGCAGAAGGCAATGTCAGCCGTGGTTTTTTCCTTCTGGTTTACTCCAAACCTCACCATATATGCAGGATATCATATAGTATCCAAACACCATGTTTTATCATCTATGCTTAACTCCAGCACCTAGGATTCCCCTAGGAGGAAATTATGCCATCCTATGCTTTACTCCATTCCTTCTCAGTTCCTCTATTTCCAACTTGGTTTGAGTTATCTTTTGTCTTCTTTGCCCCAATCTAAGGGAAAGGGCATTATATCTGCAGTCAGGAAGCTTGGCTTCGAGTCCCAGCTCTGAAAATAACTACCTCAGTGACTATGGATAAGTCATTTAAAGCACTTAGCACAGTGCCTGGCATGTAGTAAGTGCTACATAACTGTTAGTTATCATTGTTATCATCATCAACCACATTATCATCATCATCATGGTTATTATTATTGTTAAAACTTTTTGAGCTTCGGTTCTTATCTGTAAAAAAAAAAAAAAGAGGAATATTTGCACTATGCCGCAAGTTTACTGTGAAGGGCTTAGCTGAATGTAAATGCTAGATACATGTGATCCTTTTTTTAAAACTAGCTTCCTTTCTTAATATTTGCACTCTTTCCCTAAATACACAGAGCCCCTACCTTCCCATACCAGCCTCCAACAAGGTACGTTGGAGTCAAGCTATGGGTGGTCTTAAATGCCAAACTAAGTAGCTTGCGTTTTATCCTAGAGAAAACAGGAAACCACTGAAGGCTTTTTTTTAAAAAAAAAAAAAAGCAGGAGATCAAGATAGTCAAATTAGGCAAATTATTTTGGGAGATTTGTGACAGGTAAAGAGGAAAGGGACTAGAAACAGAGGAGCCTAATAGGTAATAGTTACAAAAATACTGGAACAAGAGAATGAACTAGGGTGGTGGCAGTACACATGGAGAGGAAGCCACAAAGAATTATACAATAAACAGGATCTGGCAAATATTTGGGTGCAGGCGATGAGGTAGAGAAAAGCATCAGTCTAGAGGATTGGGAGGATTCTGATGCCTTCAAAAAGAGAGAGTAAAGAAAGTATTAGGAAGGGTAGATTTTAGGGCTAAAGATGATAATCGGGTTTTGGGGGAAAATGACACTACGGACCTCTCACCAATAGGGCATGTTCTGAATTATATTCCTAATAGTGATGAAAGATATCTGCTAATCTATTTTCTTCCCCAGTTCCCTCACTGAACAACATGTTTACTGACCTTCTTGTCAGAGCCAGAGGTATAGTTTATGGACTTAGAACAAAGCAAAGACTATGGGGCCCTGCAGGAATTACACAACTGGCTTCACAAATAATACAAGCACTTCCTGGTTTCCAGATTTTTCTATAGCTATAGATACAGAGATGTGAGAACATGAAGTCGCATATTATGTTCCTCTTACCTCACCCATGAGTTCAGCCCTTTTCACTCCAGCTCACAATCTAACTATGCTGAATTAAGTCAAAAACAGTACTAATTCAGAAAATTGTCTGTCTCCAAATTTTTTTTTTTGCAATACATCCTTACCTCAACTACAGAGTATCCAGTTCTGCAAATCTTGAAAACTCATTACCAGCAAGTGGTATTTCTAGGGCTGCTTAAGAGGTAGAAGGGAACTGGCTAACAGAAATGGGACTACCCTTAGTTGGAGAAGGAGGCAGATCTTGTAGGCAGAATAGGGGGTTGATAAGAAGTCAAATTAAGACTAGAGATGCAGCAGGATCTGTAGTGGGCCAGATGGCCTATCATTCTAAAGGTAGAATAAAGGCAACTAGACTTCATAAGGAGATAGACATGGCTAGAATTTGTGATAGAAAGTATAGCCAAGATAGTTGGAAAGAACAGATGACCACGTTGTTACCAATATCCCCCATTCCTCAAGTGGTGCTATCTAATGCCCACTGGCATCAACTCTGCTCAAAAGGGGCAGTCTGACTTAGTCTTAAAGAGCCTTTTTCCTTTTCTGACTTGGGAAGAAGTATACAGTCTCAGTAGTCTGCTTCCAGGAATTAGAGGTCAATCTACACAATAAAGGTAACCTAAGAAAAGGAAGTAAACAGGGAGATATAATGAGCTCTCTTGACTCAGGATTTATAATTTAGGGAAAGAGTACTAATGCCATGCTTTTCTCTCTCTCTTTCTCTCCTTACCATACATTCATGTGATTTAACCACCTTTCTCCTTCACCTTATGCCCAAATAACTTTAAAAAAAATTTTCTTCCCCTCTCCTTCGCTCTTCTCCTCCTCCTCTTGCTGAGATTTCCATCTATGTACCCTTAGCATGTTAGGAAATTCTATTCCCCAGTTCTTCAATCTGAGCCTCCAGTTATTTTACACTTTTGACTTTTCCCCCAATTTTCAGTTCATACTTTGCTCTACTACCTTCTTAAGTTCTGGCCCAGAAGCCTGGTGCCATTCAGGCTTAAGAGTAGTCCTGTCTTCCTCTAGATGCTCCATTTACTCCCTCGAGATCTTCTAGCTCCTAACAGCCTGGAAACCTTCCTTATGCCATTCATTTGTTCATTCACTGAGGATCTATACATCTACCTCTTTTTAGGGCCCTTGTGCTAGAATGGATTGACTCTCTTAGATCGCTCTAGGTGTATGACCAGGTCTTCTCTCTACACTAAGAACATAGCATTCTCCTTCCTCCCTTGTACTGGTGAATAGTTACCAATAACAGGAAGGGCTCCAGCTCCTCAAGGCTGCTGCTGTGAACTCATGACTTCCTGCTACATACTGGTATGATATGGAACCTCTGTGAAATTCTACTGACCTGCTGGTCTGCTATCCTAAAACTTGTTCATCCTCTCCTAAAAATCCATCTCTTAGCTGCATAGTATGTGCGAGGCTGAGATTCACTCTTGTGATTTTTCTATTCATTTTTTTCTTGATTATATTTAGAGTTGTGACATTTAGAGCTGCCTGTGGAAGTCTATATTTTCTTTGAAACTCCCATTTAGTTTGCCAATTTCATGTATTAAATTTGTAACCATGTTTTAGAGTTTAAAAAAAATAGCAGATAGTTCCATGGTTTCTCCCTTCTCTGTATACCAAATGTTATCTACAATTCAAATCACATCACTGAACACTCCATTTTAGGATGGAAATAGAGATAGATTTCCTAATTCATTCACTCAACTACGCCAGTTTATAAAGTTTTTTGTTTAATAAAAATTTTCCATTGTCCAATATTGTACCTATCCAACACTGTGAATGTTTTCAAAAGAAAAAAACCTGTTCCTATCAACAAAAATAATTCTCTTATTCTGGGATTCATAGATTTTTTAATATATATATATATACATATATATATATTTAAATGGTCCCTACCATGAGTGACTGGTAATAATATGAAGCACCTACTTCACCGGGTTACTGTGAGAATCTAACATATGAACAGCGCTTTGCAAATCTTAAAAGTGCTACACAAATGCTATTATTAAGTGGCAAAGCTAGGACTATAACCTTAACCAACGTTCTTTACAGATGACAGAGATGGCAGCATGGTTTGGCACCAAGATGGCAAGAGAAAAAAACAAAAATGATACAGAGAAGCAAAGCATGCAAACAATCTCACTGCTTTGACTTTACATTTCTGACTTCCATTTCAAAGTTCATTACAAAGAACACGACAGCATGGCATAACACCAAAATGCCGGGAGATGTTAGACAAAAATGATATAGAGAAACAAAGCAAGAAGAATAATTCCCCCCACCAGGTGACCTTTCTCCAAACAGAACTCCTTCCTCGAAAGGCAGTGCAACCTTGGGACTATCGTAGTAACAACCACACCGGCACACCCAGGATGGCTGCTAGAGCAGGTTCTTTTATCTGCTTTACTAAGCAAAACAACTTAAAAGGCGTCAATGATCTTCTTTAATTGCATAAAATACAAACGGAGGAAATACAGAGCAGAGAAATAAAGACCAACAGATAGGGTTCCACTGCCTGAATCAAAGCTTTACATCCAACGCTGAATCGAGAGAGCCTTTACCTCTGAGGAGTCGGGGAGCTCCGAACGTACGGCCACTCAGAGTCTCGACCAGGGAATTACAACATCTTTCTCATAAGCCAGCCCCCAAAGCAAAAACTCACCTTTCAGTATATATGCTCTTTAGGCTCAGTGCCTAATTAGAAACTGACAAAAGGTGTGTAAGCCTTCCTACAAGCAAGCAAGCTTCCCTTAATGAGCTCCGCATGAGGCCTATTGATAGGTGAAGAGGATCTTACTCCCCATTAACCTTACAACTATCCATCTGTAATCACTGGCTCTTGATACATGATCAGCCCACTTCCTTTTCTAGTCATGTAAATACTTAATGATATCGCTTATTTTACAGTATTCTTCTTTGAGTACTCTATGTCCAATCAAACCAAACAATTGCCCAATTTTATTCGTCCTTTCACTGTCTCCATGCATTGCTAATCACCATCATCCCCAAGTCTGTAATGGACACCCCCCCCAAATCCATACCATCTCTAAAATCCTTCTTTGCCTCCTACAAGGCAAAGCCCAAGTGTCACCTGTGAATCACATCTAATTTGGCTTCAGATCTCATAACCCAGTTAAAACTGCCCTCTCCAAAGTTACCAATGATCTCTTAACTGACAAAGAAGAACAAGAAAAGTAACAAGAAGGAAGAAGAGAAGACAAAGAAGAACTGCCTTAAAGTTTGCTGAGTACTTTATATATGTTATCTCATTTGATCCTTACAAGCAGGTGGAATACATGTTATTATTTCCATTTTACAAATAAGGAAACTGAGGCTGATTACAGTTAAATGACTCACCCAGGGTCACGCAGCTAGTCAATGTCTGAAGCAGGATTCAAACTGAAGTCTTTCTGACTCTAAGACTAACACTCTATCCACTATACCACCTCACTGTCAAAATCTGATGTTTTGTTTTGTTTTACTCAATCCTCATCTTTCTTGACTACTATGCAGCATTTGAGTCTATGGATCACCTTATCCTCCTGGACATTCTCCTCTCTAAGTTTTTATAGTTTTTTGTAACATTAAACACTTACATGCTTGTTCAGTGAATGAATGTAACATTCCCTGATCTCCCAACCAGAAGCGATGCCATTTTGGATGAATTCTCCTAAGTATTTAATCCTCTACTTAAGTCCTCATCATGACAGAACTTGTTCCTGGGTCATGTCCTATTGGTAACACAGTATTAGGCCACATACATTTCCCAAGGTAGAGAACCTTTTAAACTCTAGCTCCTTGCTGTTTCTTCAAAAGGTGGTAGAATCATGCATACCCTTGTCTGTGTATCAAGTCCATTATGTCAAGATCTACCCTTAAAACCCAACTCTGACCCACCAGCATTCAGAATTGGCTTCCACTCTGATCCTTGCTCTGGCTCTCTTGAACGTTGCTTCAGTCCTCTCCTCTACCTGCCTGACCCTGTCCCCTTCTACCAACCTCTTCCCAGTAATATGTTAATTACCAGCTTGAACTTGAAGTGGACAGTCCTGATTATTCCCAGTCAACCTTAGAGGTCTGGCCTCTCCCCTTTATTTCCCTATAGTATTTGGGCTAGTCGCTTCCTTCTGAATTCCATCTCTGAGTTGGACTCTGGTTTAAGTGAATTGTTACTATCCTTGAATCCTTTTTCTGGTTCTGGTGAGAACAGACCTATGATACTCATGTTACAACTGCTGGTGGCTCCTAGCAGGTACATATAGCACTACATTGTCTTAACTGTAAGTTAACCTTTGGTATTCTGACAATCATAAGTCAGAACCAGAATACAATTCTCTCAGAAATAAGAAACATAATTTCTTTCAATAGCATAATACCATCAAAGATATTCTCCATATCATCAGTAATGGCTTATTGTCCTGAGTCTCCCAAAAGATCTATGTGGTTGTCAAATAGTAGATTCTTAAATTCATTATATTCATGATAATGCCAAATATAAAAAGGCTGTTATGTTACTATATGATGTCAGCCCATACTAAGTTCTTTTTCTTTTACTTTCTTTTCATTCACCATAGATGACTCATTTAAATCTTTGGTCTGTTTTATGTTTTCCTAATTTTCTAGAAAGTGGTGCTAAAACTAATGAAAGGATGCCACACTACAACACACTGACGGGAAGAATAATCTTTGTATAACTCTTAATCTAGTGAATGTTACTATACACACACTCTCCTAGAACATAAAATAAGCAGGAGACCCAAATTGAAAGAACCATTCAGATTTAATCCATTTAAACTGGTTGCAGAATTATGGAGTAGGGGAGGATGATTCTACTCTGATTCCACATGAAAGTATGACTGACCTCTGAGTAAAGTAAACTCCACTGGTTCAGAATCCAGTGGGATTTTCATTTAAACCATGTTGTAAAAATATTTTCAATTTTTTTACTTTATCATGATAAAGATTATAATTAATTAATTGTATATCATCTCAAATTCTAGCTGTAGTGAACTCAGCCCACTTGTCATTTTGAAGGATAAATAGAACACTTCAGAACTGAATGACATCCATCTTCTAAGCAACTGTCAGTTTCCATGACAGTAGATTAAGGAATTAAACTTGGTCTTAGTATATACCATAAATCAGTTTTCTGAGCCATAGGACACTGATAACATATCAGGAAGACCAAGATTTCTTGTGATAAACAACCACTAACAGAAGTAATTCTGATAACAGCATCTGCTACATGTCTTTGATTGTGCCCAATAATTGTGAAAAGCTCCCTAGATTCTTAGGATATTCATCTATTTCTTCATTGGTTGAGTCAACATTTTGTCACACACATCATGGCTAGTAGTAAGGTGTTTGTGTGAAAGGGGAAACGGCTTCAAGAGTTATACAACCTCTACTTAAAAACCTTCAATGAGGGAGAACCAAATACCACTTAATGCAGCCCATTACACTTTTGGATAGTTCTGATTGTGCAGAAATTTTTCCTTACAGTGAGCATAAATCAGGCCTGCAGTCATTTTAATGCACAGCTCCTAGGTTCAGCCCTGTGGGGCTAAGCAGAACCTGGCCAATCCTTTTTCCATGTGATGACCCTTCAGACAGCTGAAGATAATCAAAATGTTTCTAATAGAGTCTTCTCTTTTCAAGCCTAAATATTCCAGCTTCCCTCAACTGGATCTCATAGAGCAATACAACCACTTGTCTCGCCATCCTCACCCCTTTCTGGATGTATTCTAACTTGTTAATTTGCTTCCTAAAATGCAGATCACAGAACAGAAGATAGTACTCCACATATCTGACCAAGACTATCACCTCACTAATTACTATGACTTTATTAATGAAACCTGAGATACTCTTAGTTTGGGGGGCTGTCATGTGATATTGCTGACTTTTATTGAGCTAGACATCCACTAAAACCCTCAGATTTAAAAAAAAATCTACATGACGGTTCACGTTTTATTAGCTACATACATTACAATAAACTACTCCCAGAGTTGTGGCAAAATCTAAGAGAGCTGTAGTTTTGTAATGCACTTATGTGAAACTAAGCCAGTTACTGATATAAAAGCCTTTTCCTTTTAAAGTTTCCTCATCTGTCAAACGAAGGCAGTGGGTGAGTTGATATCAAATGTTTCTTCCCAGTTCTAAACCTTATCCTATTCCATGTCCTTTCCCTTCCACATCTGTCTTACTGTCTTTGTCAGCTAAATATCTACTTATTTAGTCTACACAGCTTTCCTCAAAGTATCAATAAATTCGACCATTTTTCTAATATTATCTGTTTATATACTGAATAAGATTTTAATTCACTCTCTTCTTTCTTTATATACTATAGCAACCTTGTAACAATAGATTTGAGTTTTGTTCTGAACCTAAATATGAAAAAAAAAGACTATTTTCTTGCAAACAGCAGAACATACCAAAAAAGGCCTGGATATGAAACTGAGTCTTCATTTTTAAAAGCTATTTTCTTTTTAAAAAAAAATATATAATTAGTTCCATGTGTCACTTACAAAATTGTCCTATGGTTACGTGCTTCCTTCTGAACTACTTATTGTCTTCTGTGTGTTGTAAAAATGTCTTAAAAGGCCTTTGTTTATTTATTTATTTTTGTATCACAGCTGCCAAATTCTAATTCATTTCATTTCATTTAAGAGTAAGTTTCATCTGATTCCTGTTCCCCATCTTTCTTCTATGTTTGTCTAATTTTCTTCTAATGCATTTCAATCATCAGAAATGCTTTAAAGACCTCTACTTGCTTAAAAATTCCTTTTTTTCTTCCATAGGATTATACTTTGATTTGCAGGTAAAGTTATCCTTGGCTGTAAGTCCCTATCTCTCGCTTTTTTAGAATATTGTATCCCAAGATCTCCTCTCATTTAAGAAGCTAGCAGGTTTTGTGTGATCCTGACTGTGGTTCCTTGGTAACTGCAGTCATGCTTGCTGGCTGCTTGCAGTGTTTTTTTTCTTTGACATAGCTCTGAATTTTGGCTATGAGAGTTCTGGGACTTTTCTTTTTGGGGTTCTTTCAGAAGCAAAGTTGGTGGATTCTTGCTATATTCATTTTGCCTTCTGGATCTAGTAGAGCTGGGCCCATTCTCTTTTAGAATTTCTTGAAATATGGTACCTAAGATTTGTTTGGTTTTTGTTTTGTTTTGTTTTAGCTTTTTTTTGGGGAGCACAATGATTCTCAAATTACCTTTCACTGACTTGTTTTCTAAGCCAGTTGTTTTTAATAGGAGATATACTTTGTTCTAATGTTTCACTCTTTCAATTTTATTTTTATATAATTATATATATAATATACATTTTTATATTTCAGTTTATATTTCTTGCAGTCTCACAGAGTCATTGATTTCTGTTTGGCCTTGTTTAATTTTTCAGAGACTCTGTTACTTTTATTTTCAGGGAATATGTTTACCATTTTGTGTTCTAAGATATTTAAACTGATAATTCTTTCCTTCAAAGCTTTTATTTTATTTTTGATCTTTTCCTTCATTTCTTCTATGTACTCATGCAGTCCTAGTGGAAAATTCGTTTTTAGCTTGAGTCTCTAATTGCAATTGTTATGGGTTAATTCCCTCCTTTGGTGTTGAATTTTTGGACATGTTGGATCTATGATGATTTTTTAGAGATCACTATCTTCTTGTGTTTACTTATTTTTCCAGTTTTAGAGTTCCATACCAGATAATAGGGAGCCACTGGAGGTGACTGGGTGGAGTACTGATATGGTCACATTTGAACTTAAGCAAAATCATTTTGGCAGCTATATAGAGGACGGAGTGGAGTAAAGAGAGGAAAGAGGCAAGGAAATCAATTAGAAAACCTATGCAATAGTCTAGCAGAGAGGTAATGAAGGCCTGAACTAAGCTAAGGTGGTGGCTATGTGAATAAAGAAAAGCAGACACTAAGAAAGTATTGAGAGAAACAACAGGGTCCAGGACAGAGCCTGGGTAAATATCCACAGTTAATGATAGGCTATAGATGATGAGCCAGCAAAGGAGAACAAGGAGGAACAGTCATTAAGGTAAGAGGAGAACCAGGAGAAAGTTAAATGCCATGAAAACCCAGTGCTAAAAGAATATTCAGGAGGAGAATTTGGTCAACATTGTAAAATGCTGAAGAGAGGTCAAGGAAAGATGAGAACTGAGAAAATAACTTCATATTGGCAATTAAGACATCATCAGTAACTTTGGATTTAGTAGAATAAGCTAAGTAATAAGATCAGAAGTTAAATCGTAAAGGGCCAAAAAGTAAGAGTGGAGGAAAGGGAGGCAACAAGTATAAACCGCTATTTCTAAAAGTTTGGCTGAGAAAGGAAAGAGAAATATAGGATGTGAGTCTGAGAGGTTGGTAGTCTCAGGTGAAGGTGGCTCTTGTTGTTGCTTTAGGGATAGGGAAAACTGGGGTGTGTGTAGAGAAGGAAGCAGCAGACAGGGAGATACTGAAAATGAGATGAAGAGGGGTGACTGAAGTTGTAATGTAGTGATGGAAGACTGGAAGGGATAGGATCCAGAAGAGCCTATGAAGGGACATCCATTTTGGCAAAGAGAAAGGCTGCTTCATCATTAGAGTATGGAAGGAAGGAGGAGAAAATGTTGAATGACATTAAAACGTTTTGAGATGAAGAGAAGGGACCTTATGGAGAATGGCCTCAATTTCTTCCAGTAAAGTAAGCTCAGTTATCACTTCTGCAAATGTGTCTCACTAGGGTTAAGCAATTTGATTCTTAGAAAACACTTGGGTTTTTTTGTTTTTTTTTTTTTTTTGGTATGCTAAGATATTTGTCATCCTTTCCAATGGTAAAGCATGAGTCTCTCTACCTGCGTTGTAACTGTCCCCATCTGATGAATTTAGAGACAATAGGTATGGAAAATGCATTAAGTGCAGGGTCCAGGTAGAAAACAGTTCTCTGTGCATGGGGTAGTCCTTTAGATGCTCCCATTTGCAGATGACATTACAACGATCCAATCAAACACGAGAACTCTGGAGAGCCTCCTGGAAAAGATAAGTAATCCTTTAGGGGAACTTAGTCTGATCGTACATTCAGGAAAGACCAAGTGAATGAAGAATGCTCCTTGCCCAGATTTCAACATACATTTGGATGGACACCCTGTAGAGCTCATTTAACTAACGAATTACGTATAACTATACACATACACACACACACACACACACACACACACACACATATATATTTGTATATTAGGCAGCATATACAGCATATGTATATGTTAATGTATATAGATATAGATATGTGTGTAGGGGTGTGTGTGTGTGTATGGATGGATGGATATTAAGCCGGTAGATTAGTCAGTCAATAAATATTAAAGGCCAGGTGCTGTGTTAACTGTTGGAGTTACAAAAAGATGTAAAAGACAGCCCCTGCCCTCACAGAGTTCACAATCTAATACAGGAGACAACAAGTAAATATACACAACCAAGCTGTATGTAGGAAAAAGAGGAAAAAAATTAACAGAGGGAAGGCACTAGCATTAAAAGGGAGTGGGAAGGTTTCCCATAGAAGATAGGATTTTAGTTGGGACTTAAAGGAAGCCAGGGAAGCTAATAGGCAGAGGTGAGGAAGGAGAGTTCCAGGCATGGGGAACAGCCAGAGAAAATGTCCAGAGCCAAGAGATGGACTATCTTGTTCATGGAACATCCAGGAGCCCAGTATCACTGGATGGAAGAGTACTTGGCAGAAGATAAGGCATAAGGAGACTGGAAAAGGGGTGGGGATGGGGTGATGATGAAGGGCCATGAATGCCAAAGAGAAGATTCTGTATTTGATCCTAGATCACTGAGTAGGGAGATAACTTTGGTAGCTGAATGGAGAATAGGTTGGAGTGAGGCAGGCACACCCACCAGCAGGCTACTGCATTAGTTCGGGCACAAGTTGAGGTTTCTAGGTTTCTTAGACCTTACTGCCCTTCAAATGCTCTGAAATGTGACAATGGTTTTGTTGCTATTCCTTATATACAACACTCCTTCTTTCACCTGTGCATTTTCATTGGCTGCCCATCATTCCTGGAGTTATCTCCTTCTGCATCACCATCTCTAATGACCCTGGCCCTAACTCTGTTCAGGTCTCAGCTAAAAACCCACTTTGTACAAGTAGCCTGTCTTGATCCGCCATAATGCTAGTACCTTCTCTCAAAGATTTTTGGGGAGACTTCCCTTTACATCCCCAGCCCTTTGAATGGAGTGCCTGGCACACAGTGAGCACTTAATAAATACCAGATGACTGACTTATTGGATGGTTATCTTTGATCTATCCTGTCTCTATCTTCTCTGAACATATACTTTTGCATGTTGTCTCCCCCAATAGACTGAGTTTCTATAGAAGAGGGACAATTTCTTTCTTTCTTTCCTTACATGGATATTTACTCATTTGTTTGTTAGCTTTGTCTGTATCCTCAGTGCTTAATATAATTCTTGGTACACAGTAGGAGCTTAATAAATTCTTGCACACTTGACAATGTGAGCTTGGACAAGTCATGTTACCACACTGAGCTGTGGTTTCCTCTTCTACAGAATGAGTGACCAGGACTGGATGATCTCTAAGGTGCCTTCCTCTAAGGCTGCTTCCAACTCTAATTCTATTAATCTCTATGATCTTTTGAAGGGAATAGGGACCGGATGTCTGATTTCACTGGCAAGTGGAACTCCTAGCTGGGTAAACTTCTCCTATCTATGCAGATCAGCCCCATTTCTGCAATTTAGTCTTTGAGAGTTGGCTAGAGCACTGCTTGGGCAAGTTAAGCGACCTGTCCGGGATGAGATACCTGAAGCAGCGAGAAGTTCTTCCCAGGGCCTCTGTTTTGGGAAAGGGCCCAGCTTGGCCAAACTTCATTCTCCTCCCAGCTGTGCTTCTGACAGACTTCCAGACTTCAATACCAGGCCTCAGCTAAAGAGTCACCCTCTAACCTTCCTCAGCACCTGGGATCTCCTCACCACGGACCATTCCTCCATCTCTGAGAGCTGATCACAATGGAACACCCCCTCCACCACGCTGACCCTTTTCTCTCACTGTTAAGTTCTTCCCAGCGCCTCCGTTTTGGGAACGGGCCCAGGTGAGCCAGCTTTCATTTCCCTCCTAGTTGCTGGTTCTGACTTTCCAGATTTCAAAACCATGGTCTCATCAGGTGCCTTCATCCCCTTCCCTGTTCATCTTCTTTGTGTGTGTTATCTTCCTCCACTAGAATACAAGCCCTTTGAAGGGACTGCTTCTCTCTTTGCTTCTATTTGTACCCGCAGCCCTTAGGACAATGCCTGGCACACAGTAAATCCTTAATAAATGCTTTTTGCCGTGCCTTGCCTGCCCTTGCATGCGCCATAGCAGGTATCAGAGGGGCAGGACTTGAACTCAGATCTTCTTGGACTTTTTAATAACTTTTTTTTTGCTCACTTCCTAATTGACCGAATATCTTCTGAATAATTGTGGCTTCTGAATAACTGCCTAATGAAGGAGAGAGTGAGTGAAGTGAGCACTGATCTGTAATGTACATTATAAGACATCTGATTCTCTGCTATAAAAATGCAGGAAGGCACTAGCCCATACCCAACTGCCACCCGTACATTCCAAGGACATTCTCTGAGCTCAGGGCTCACATGCTGCCTCTGGCTGGAGTGTATTTTTTTCTCACTTTTGCTCAGGCCACATCTTTATTCAGATATATACTAGAGGACAGTGTGGACTAGCTAAAAAAATCACCGTATTCAGAATCCAAAGACCTAAATCTTAGTGGCAGCTGGGTGACGCAGTGGGGTCAGGAAGACTCATCTTCCTGAGTTCAAATCCAGCCTCAGACAATTACTAGCCGTGTGGCCCAAGGTAAGTCACTTAACCCTGTTTGCTTCAGTTTCCTAGTCTGTAAAATAAGCTGGAGAAGGAAATGGCAAACCATTCCAGTATCTTTGCCAAGAAAACCCCAAACGGGATCACAGAGAGTCAACTATGTCTGAAGGGACTCAACAGCAACAAAGTTCAAATCTTAGAACCTCAAGAAGTCACTTTTGCTCTCTCAACCCCAACGTCCTTTAACATCCCTTCTGGCTTTAAATGCTGGAAAAGAGCTATGGTCTTATGCCTGGACTTTGCCCATGTGCTCTCATGTAGAGAGAGAGGGAGAATGATTTATACAGGTGAAGTAACCCTTATCTGGCTTCCTTCCACCTTCCCCTTGCCACCCCATCATAAGCAAGGAAGGGGAAATGGAGGCTATTAAATTAAGCACACAAATGGTATATTATAAATCTGGCTAAAAATATTAACCAAGTGATTCAAATATCCAATTAACTACCATTTCTTAGAGGAGCTGTACATCGTTAATGAAGAAAAGCCTGTATTTGCTTCCTCACCTGCCACATCATTTAAGAAGTTTGCAGTGGGTGGTAAAACACCATTCCAACAAGCTTCTGAATTCAGATTGTTTAGCTAATTATCAACAAATTTCAAGGTCATTTTTCCAGACTTTTTAAAGCCATAAGAGACTGCCACTACAGTAATCACAAAATGATCTTCAATAATTTTCAGTCAAGGTTCAGGAAGAAATATGTCACACCAGAATCAGATTATTTTTCAACATAATGTTGGATTCAAGCCAATGTTACACCAATAGATTTTCCCTTGAAGTCTGACATATTGCATGCTGTTTTCAATGTTATTTGCTTGGCTGGCAGACAAATAACTGGCTGTTTCAAAAATCACCTACATTTTGATTCAAGTAAGAATTTATTGTAGGTGGTTCCTCTCATAAACACTGAACTCTGTTTCTCTTAGATCTTAATGATTTCTGTCTCCATTCAAATGCCCTAGAATAGAGTGCAGCAGAGACAAATGTCATGAATAGGCAGAGGTCACCATTTTGCTCAGTCTTGCATATGCATGTTCTTGTTCTCCCTCAACACCACTTCCCCCTCCCTCCCCTCCAAAAAGAGTTGACTTGCCTCACAGTCCTCAGGTAATCTTTTGCTACTTCTACTGCTCATGAGGCTTAGCATTAAATATTTATGCTTGAGAAGATATTGTCACTGCATTCCCCATAATAATTTAAACAGTTTTTTTTTACTCCTGCCTAATCTAAGAGCCTTCGGAGAGACTAAAATAGAAAAGCTGCTTAATCATTTGTCTTCTGCTGTTATCAAGTCACCAATTCGTTATTTCCAGGCGGGTATAAGCTTTCTGCAGAGCTTCCTTTTTTCTCCCTAGTTATGGCAGCACAAACAATTCACTGGGTTCCTTTCACTGTTGCCTCCTGGTTTTAGAATCATAGATTTAGAGTTGAAAGATAATTTAAAGGAGACCTAATGCAAACCCTTCATTTTATAGATGAAGCAACTGAGGTCCAGAGAGGTTAACAAACATACCCACGGTTCACACAGGGAAAGAGCAAGGCCAGGATTTGACCCAAATTGTCTGGCTCCAAATCCACTGCTATTTCCATTATGTTTTTCAATTCCCACCCCCACCCCACCCCCAGGAACCTGGCTGGGCAAGTGGATCCAGATTATAGAATTATAAAAATTAAAGTTGGAAGGAATCTCAGAAAAGCATCTACGTTGGCCTACAGTTCAATGCAGAAATCTTTACTTTATCTCTAAAAGGTTATCATTCAGCCTGTACTTGAAGACTCCAAGTGATGGGGAAGCTCACCATTTTAAAAGGCAGACATCTATTTCTATCAATAAATTTTTTGATATATATGCAATATATGTATATATATGTGTGTGTGTGTGTGTGTGTGTGTGTGTGTGTGTGTGTGTGTACACACATCTACGGCTAATCAAGTATTAAAACTTCATAAATTTTGACTCTCCAAACTTGGAATAAGCCAATTTACACACAGTTTGAGATTCTTACTGAGATTCTTATTCTTATTCTTACTGATTCTTACCTCAAAATAAAAAGTACACTTCAGGACTTGTACCTATCAGTTATCCTTCAATACATTGATGGATCTGTGACCTTACATATGTAGGTACTTCTTGCAGAACCATTCTGTGTAACTATTGGCTACACCCTTCTATAAAATCTCCAAACGTGATCTAGCCAATGTGCTTTCCTTTACATCTCTTAGTACAGCATGGATGCTAGTAAAGAATCCTCATAGTAACCTCTCACTATTACGTCAGGCCCTTCCTATATTTTTTTTTCTGGTAATACATCTTTCAGGTGACATCCTTTATGCTTCCTCTCATATCATTCTTTGTTGGTAATCCACTGCAGCCTACTTATGCTTGCCATCCACCTCTCTTTTGTCCTATGGATGACTTTTAATTATAATTCTTTGTTGATTTTTATTCCATGTATGACTCACAGCTATATGGAATCACTAGGAGAATACTATTAAAAAAAAGCATGGAGTCATTAAAACAACTGCACAATTTCCCAAAAGCAATCTGACCCACTCTCTTCACGTTCAATTCTTAGGGCAGTTCACTACATATCTGGAGTTTCTATACAATATATATGTACTTACATATGAGCTCAATGGGTGGTCCATACAAGTACACAACATAGTCGGATAAATAGATATTGTTCCTACTTTTTTTATTTTTGTTTTCCCCCAGCATAGACAGGCTAAGCTTCTTTGACTGACTAATTATGTATTTAATTTAGAAAGTCTCTAATATTCCAAGAGCTGATGCCATCAGCATAATAGCATCTGAAAACCTAAGTATATGGAGGATCTCACCATCTGGACTCTACACTGAACATCCTCCATGACATGGCAAGCAAGTCTGATGAGGGTTAAGTCTCTCCGTTTCATGCCTCATTTGATATTAATAATCAGAAGAAAATCCAAGTTATCTCTGTTGTTACATCTTCCAGAGAATCTCATAATGATTTTTAATATATGCACAGGTAATATCTTAATGGACACCTTAATAGATACCTTAAATCTAAGACATTTCACTCTATTGAATCAAATACATTTTCTTTTTTTTACAATCAACAACTAATAAGCACAGTGAGATCTGACACTTTTTCTACCTTTTAGTCATCTGTGTTATATGTGACTGCAAAATATGGTCTCTGTAGATTGATGAAATCTACTCCTTCCCAGATATCTTGAAAACAATCACTCACAATGCTCAGAACTGTATCCCTTCCACCACAGACCTCCTCAAACATATATTTGGTCTAGTCTTGCTGCTCTTCCCATCTCAATTTTCCTTATCATCCCTTTTATTTATTCAAAGTAGCACATAAGGGACTGTGCCTGTCCCCCAAGTCCCCAGTTCTTTTCCCTCTCAACACTGCTTCCTGGCCCCACTGGTTTCCTACATGATGCAGCTCAAATCTCACCTTTTCTGGTCTCATTCCCTCTCCTCTTTCCCAGGTACTAATGCCCTCCAATCTCAGATTGCTTCCATCTACTCTACACCTATCTTGTATGTACCTACTTATTTATAAGTCATCTCTCCGATTAGAATGCAAGCTTCTCGAGAGCAGGAACTTTTTGGGGGTGGGTGGCCTTTCTTTGTATTCCCAGTACTCAGAGTAGAGCCTGAGATATAGTAAGCACTTAATAAATGCTTCTTGAGAGATGCCACTACTGAAGAAACAATCCATTAAAAAAAACTTAACAGATCTTTTCCCCTTTCAGTCTGCTGGTCCTTCCAGTTGCATTCTCAAGACCCTCAAGATGACTTTGCTTAGTTGAATCTCTTGTTCAGCTTTCCATAAACTTGTTCTTCCCTCCACTAGATCTTCCCATTTTATGAGACAATGCTATTCATAATCTTCCACAATATTCATTCATAAAATTTTGCAAACATTTATATTCTAAACTGATATTTAGATTCTTTCTGCTCATATTTATATTCCCAATATTTAGTTATTTGTTTTCCTAATACTTTGCCTATCATATATCCATGTATTTCTTCCACTAACTAGCTGTGTGGTGAGAGGCAAATCATTAAGCCCGTGTCCTTTCATCCATAAAATGGGATAATAGTATCTGCATTATTCATTTATACTCACACACACACACACACACACACACACACACACCCCTTGTTGTGCAAAGTACTAGGTAGTTGGAGGGGATGTAGAAAATTTGGGACACTAATACACTGTTGGTGGAATTGTGAACCAATCTAGCCATTTTGGAGATAAACCTGGAATTATGCCCAAAAAGTTATAAAACTGTATATAACCTTTGACCTAGCAATACCACTTATTAGCTCTGCTTCCTCTCTTTGTGATGTCAAAGAACTGGACATTGAAAATAAAATAAGTTTTGGTTTACTATTGGGATGGAGTACAACTATTCTGTAAGAAGTGGTGAGCAGGTTGATTTTAGAAAACCATGGAAAGACTTGTATAAAATAATGAAGAGTAGAATGAGCAGAACCAAGGGAATATTGTATACAGTAACAACAATATTGTTCAAAGAATAACTGTAAACAACTAAATTATTATGAGTATCATAAATATTCAAGTCAACTACAAAGGACCCATGAATGAAGATGCTATTCTCTACAGAAAGAACTAATAAATGGAAGCATGCATAGTATGGTTTTACATACATATATATGTGTGTGTGTGTGTGTGTGTATATATACATATATATATATATATATATATATATATATATATATATATATATATATATATATATAATTTTCTGTGTCAAATGATAGTCTTTTCTAGGGTGGGAGAGGGAGGAAGGGAGACAGTTCAGAATTGAAAATGTAACAGAAAAAATTAAGTTAAAAAAGAAAGTGCTGGATAAACTATAAAATGCTGAGTAAATGTGATCTATTATTATTGTTTTAATTAGCATAGAGCCAGGCACATAGTTAGCACTTAATTAATTCTTGTTGACTTGTCTACCATTAGCCCCTCCACTTGGCAAGGAAATGTAGCGTTTTCTGACTAAGGTGGTTTCTAGGATTTTTGGTCTCATTGTGATGATTGGCTGACACGTTTTAAAAACTTCCTTAGGATACAGTAATAAGAATTGGTTTTCTCATGACAATAAGAACAACAATAATCACAGGGCACTTGGTCGTCCTACATTTCAGTACTCACAATAAGAATCTGTCCAAAAAAGGCCCCTGAGAAGAACTAGAACTTATGCAGCTTATTGCAACATGATAAAATCAGCTCTACTAGCCCCTTCATGTATTTGCCTATCTAAGGAGAACCCATTAGCTATTCTTGCTCTCAGGTATACTTTTCTTTTCTCTTTTGGTTTCACTCGCAGAATGTAAAAATTGATAGGATTCATTTCCTCTAGATCAAATATTCTTAACCTGGGGTTCATGACTTGTTTTTTAGAATGTATTAATAACTATATTTTAATATAATTGATTTCCTTCATAATCCTATGCATTTTATTTTATGCATTTTAAAATATGATTCTGAGAAAGGGTCCCTAGGCTTTGCCAGGCTGCTGGAAGGGTCTATGGTACAAAAATAAAAAAGGTTAAAAAGAACCCTTGCATGAAGATGTATTTCCTCTTATTTTTCACTGGACATGGCTCTAACATTTACAGTACAAAGTTCAACATCTATAAATGGTCTAAAAACTTTATTTTAGCACCCTCCACCTCCTTTCCTACAACCATCCCACCACAGAAGTAGAATGGGCCATTTGAACCTGAAGGACGTTAAATTTTTTTTTCTTTATTTCATGGGTTACCATGAAAAACAAATTTGTCATCAAATAGCTGTTCTACTGGTGGTGAGTCTCTCTGTATT
This sequence comes from Trichosurus vulpecula, assembly GCF_011100635.1. Taxonomy (NCBI): domain Eukaryota; kingdom Metazoa; phylum Chordata; class Mammalia; order Diprotodontia; family Phalangeridae; genus Trichosurus; species Trichosurus vulpecula. The sequence goes on along the minus strand of NC_050575.1, from coordinate 292,811,858 downwards.
TACCTAGGCTGTACTTCAATAATCATAATTTGATGTTTGGACCATATGTGAAGCCTCTTGCACACAAGGGAACCTGCCAGAAACTGGCTATAATGTCAATTACACTGAAACATCTATGGTCACTCAAATCTATGTTAGAATGAGCCACTGAAATTGGAATCAGTGAAAGTGTAGAGAATACAAGTGGCCAGAGGATTTATTTTTATGCTTTAAAAGTGTTCGTTATCATAAAATGTGGGTCTTTTATGAATTGTATTTTTATTAATTTACTTCACTATATATGGTTTTGGCTCATTTTATCTTCAATTCAAATAAGCTCAATGTGTATTTATATAGGCCCTAGAAAGATAATTTATATTTACATGGCAAAACTACATTTTTTGAAAAAAAAATTCTAAAAATAATGAAGTACAGTGGGAAAAGACTATTGGCCTCAGATACAAGGGAATGAATTCACATGTCAGTTCTCTCTGTTCATCCATAAAACGGGGATGATCGTATCTGCATTATTTATTTAGCCTCCCTTATATAGAATTGCTAGGTAAATTATAAAATACTGAGCAAATGTGATTATTATTATCTTAATTATTAAAAATCAAGTCATAAGATAAGGAAATTATAATTTTTCTCATTTTCATAATTAATATATGATAATAACTGCATTTCATTTTTGTGTAAAAACTTTCTTTTGACAGGAAAGTATTTTCGAATAAAATGGAACACTCCTTCAATGTTGCAAAGTGACAAGAAAATACTCATGTCAGATTTGATAGTTTTAAGCTGATTTGATTGTTAAAAATCATTACATTCTCAAAAAGTCTCAGAAATTTTCCTACTTTAACTCAATTCAACAAGCATTTATTAATAAGGATGACATATATCAACAATTTTATTCAGGACTCCTCATACCTGAGGAAATGTTCTTATTATTACCACAATTCCTTAATCTTTGGGTGCCTCAGTCTCTCTTTCTATAAAAGGGCTCTATAATACCCACTTCATAGGACCACTATAAGGATTAAAAGGATGATATCCTATAGGACACTTTCAACTACTCTGAACAAAGACAATGAGTAATTGTAAGATGTTGGGTTCTTTTCTTCCTGACTTTGAGCAAAGAACTCCCACTGACTTGAAAGAGAGCTCCCTACACAGGAGAGACACCCACCAGGAGAATATAGAGCATTACTTTCATTATTATCATCCCAGAACACACAGAATGGATATCACACAAGACTAAAGCCATTCTTGGTCACAGAAACAAAAGACAGGGAAAAGAGCAAGAAAAATGAACAAGTACTTTGAAAGCTGTAAAATTAATCAGGGCATCACAAAAAGTGCTTTTTAATACAATTAAATAAAGCTTTTAGTAGGCATAAAATTATTCTTTTCACATGATGGCTATGTTCTAGGCATGTTCTTTTTGCTTTTGTTTTTTGAAAAGTGTCTGGGAGAAAAGTTATCATGTTTACCATTTTTATTTAATAGATGGTGATCTTTTTCCCCTTAACCTGCATTAAGAATATCTTGGCTCAAAATGTTACCATTAAAAGACCCTTTGAGGTCTACCAAAATTGTAACGTGTGAAAAATATTTAAATTCTTAACATCAAGATGATGCTTTTGATAAAAGTGATAAGGGTCTGGAATAAAATCTTAAATCATCTAATTATGAGGAGTAAGTAAGGGATGCTACTGACATTTGATTTACTTTTCAATGCACAAGAAAATTCCAGGGCTAGGAGGATCCTTAGAGGACCTCTAGCCCAACTCCATCATTTGGTATCTGAGGACACTGACACTCAGCATGGTACGGTACAGTGAACTCCAAGAAAAGTTGGGTGGAGGATCAAATCCAGGTCTCTCAGCTCCTGGCAGAATGTTCTTCCCACTATACCAGGATGTTTTAAGTAACTTAGAATCAGAGAATAGAGCAATGAAACAGATGTAAGCTATTCACATATTTGCATGCTTCCCCCCACCCCACCGAAAAAAAAAACCCTAAATGGAGAAAACTGTAAATAATTTCAAGCACAAACATCAGAATTAATTTGTTAGAAAAGAAACTTTCTGAAGGATCACTAAATCTAATTTCTGAAGTTTTTTGAATGTATGAAAAATTTATGAATGCATGGCTAACTTATAAATCTGTTCAGATGAAGAATTTGCTTTTTCTAAAAGGGGCTCTGAAAGGGTGCTCACGAAATGAGGTTTGCATAGAGGAACAACGGAGCTTCTAAATGAGCCAGCTGAAACAGTTTTTTAGATTGATAAGACCACATCAGATTTTTAATCAATAAGACCCATAAGTTCCTACTGAATGGCTACAAATGGACCAAACACTATACTGGGCAGCTATGGGCACAAAACAAGAAGGCATTGTACCTTCCTATAAGAACCTTACAATCTAGTTGGGGAGGTAAGATGTACACGCCATGAAAATCAGCAACTCAAACAACAACATCCATGTTCTGCTTCCTGAACATGTTTTGTGTCTCTGTACATAAGCTCTTTGAGGGCAGGTTTTATATGCTTTTTGTCTTCTCCTCCCTCCCTGCACCAGCTTCATGTATGGTGGCAACACAGTAAAATCATTAAATAGTAAAATCATTAAATACAAATTTGCATGGTAGTGTTTACCAGATGTTTCCTAAAGAGGTGTAATTATAGTTCTACGAAATGAGCAATGGACTAGAAATCAGGAGACCTGGACATTTGGTCTGACCCATCTACTGGCTCCCTGTGCCATCATTTAGGCAGCATGTAACATTATGTCTACAGCCATACCACGCTAAATATACCTGATCTCTTCTAATTTCAGAAGCTAAGTATGGCTGGGCCTCGTTTGTACATAGATGGGAGACCACTTAGGAATATCAGATATTGTAAACTTTTCCTTTAGAGGCAGTTGTGGGCATAGGGGCTGGGCCTGTTGTCAGGAAGCCCTGAGTTCAAATCAAACCTCAAACACTTATTAGTTGTGTGACTCTGGGCATGTCATTTAACTTGTTAGCCTCAGTTAACTCAACTATAAAACAAGATATGATAATAGTACTTCCTAAGGTTGTTGTAAATATTGGATGATTTATAAAGCGCTTAACACAATGCCTGGCACACTGCTTATTCTTTCTCCTTCTTTCCCATTGACCAGAACTGTTGCATATGAGAGCACTTTCATGACATTACTCCCTTTCTGCCAGGCTCCCTTTCATAAGATAATAATAACAGGCAACATTTATATGAAGGCAATTTCTGCCCCTAACAGATGTACTGTAATTTGTTTGTTGCTGTTTTTTTTTAAGCAAAACTTCAGCTGTGCAGATGTAACCACTATGGATACATTTTATCTACTGTTAAAAGTGCATTTTATTCCTATTAAATTATACATAGTTTCTATGACTATTAGGTACACACAGTTCACACATACACCATAGGGAAGCACACTGTCAGTAGGCAGCTTGCAGTTCGCTGGCCAGAGGTAGTGCCAATGAGTGGATTTTGAGTCATTTCAGATGCAAGGAGGTCATTAAATAGGATGCTGACTAAGACCCAAGTCACAGCTACTTGTCATAGTATGTTACAATAAGTGGAAAGAGTATCTTCTCATTTGTGGTCCTGGTTTTGTCACTAACTAGCTTTGTAACCTTAGGCACATGATATATCTTTCCAAAGCTTAGCTTCCCAAATTCCAAAATAGGTGTGCTATAACCTGCTACCAACCTCACAGAGTTGTTCAATTAAATTCAACAAACATTTATTTTGCTTCTATGTGCTAATATGTGTCAAAGATTCTTAGGGGGCAGGAGGACATGATAATTATCTTCAAGTATTTGAAAGGCTGTTAAGTTCCTTAGGGACACGATCTGCATCATTTTTATCTCTGTACCCAAATCACCTCGTACAGAGTGCCTAATACCTGCTTAATAAATGCTTGCTGATTGTCTGAATGACTGGCATGTAGAAGAAAGCGAAGACTTCTTCTTGGCCCCTGAGAGCAATTTTTAAAAAGCACTGAATAGAAGCTGGGGAAAGACAGATTAAGGCTTGATAAAGAGAAATTTTGGTAACAATTAGAACTATACAAAAATAGCATGGGATACCTTGAAAGACAGTGGGTTTTACTTCACTACAGGTCTTAAAGCAAAAGTTGCAAATCAAATGTTGGGTATATCGGCTACTTAAGTAGCTGGGTGGCACCATGCACTTGACATCACTTGAAATCATGGACTTCAGGCACTGGATTTGAAATCAGGAAAATGTGAGTTCAAATTCAGCCTCAGACACTTACTAATTGTGTGACCTTGGGCAAATCTCTTAACCTCTATCTCTTTCCAGTTTCTTCATCTATAAAACAGTACCTATGTCCCAAGGCCATTGTGATGATCAAATTGGATATTTATAAAGTGCTCTGCAAACTTAAAAGTGCTATAATAGTGCTATATTATCATACTGTTATAAATATAATACTGTTATATTATCATATTTTATTATTCTATATACTATGCCATTAGGTTATATTATACGTAAGTGCTGGCTATTATCATGTTATATTCAGGTACAAGTTGGACTTGCTGCTCTGGGAGGTCTATTCCAAACAAGACCCTATAAGTTATTTTAACAATGTGAGTTATTATTATAATAATGAAATATTACTATTGAGCTCAACATCCTTTCAGAAATCCAGCCTCAAAACCTCAGCATCATCCTCAATTCCTCGCTCACCCCACATCTCTCCACTTAAAGCCCCTGTCCTAACTCTGGCCCTCCTCATGGACTAGTTCAATAGCCTCTCATTTGGTTTCCCTGCCTCAGATCTCTCCTCAGTCCACCCCATCCTCCACAAAGCTGACAAAATGATTCTTACTTACTTACTTACTTACACACACACACACACACACACACACACACACACACACACCACCTCCATCATACTCAATGAACTCTTCCTATTATTTCTAAAATCAAATGTAAACTTTTCTGCTCATTATTTAAGATCTCTGAACAACTTGGCCCCTCCATACTTTTCTAGTCTTCTCACACATCACCTCCCTCAATACAGTCCAGATAAAATGGCTTACATTCTGTTCCTCACACACGACACTCCATCTCCAGTTTCGGTATCACTGCTCTGACTGTCCCCCTTGCCTGGAATGCTCTCCCTCCTTACTTCTGCCTCTTTGAATCCCTGGCCTCCTTCATAAATTTGTATAAATTTCACCTTCTTGTAGGTGGCCCTTCCTGGTTCCCCTGCTTTCTAGTACCTTATCTTCTAAGGTTACCTTAACTTTACTCTATATTTATCTTTTATTTATCTCTCCCATCAAGATATAAGCTTCTTGGAGGAAGCGAATGTTTTTGCTTTTTTCATTATATCTCCAATGCTTATCATATAGTAAGCATTTAATAAATGCTTGATTATTAATTAATTGATTGACATTAAAGTTCTATAATAAAAAAAAGAAAAGAACAGAAGAAGGTCTATAGTACATTCATTGAATGGATCCCACACAGAGGATTTATAGAAAGCAATGGTCATGTTTGTCATAAGGATCAAACGTGATGGACTATGCAAAGTGCTTTGCAAACATAACTCTATAAAATGCCAGTTAATATAATAATTAATAATAATAATAATAATGACAAGATGCAAAGGCATGGAGGGATTATAGGTTGTACAGGCAGAAGAAACACAATGATGAGATCACAGATACAGAGAGAGAATAGGACAGAATATAATAAAGTGCTAACTGTGTGTTGTAGGCAGTACGAGTGTAGAAAGGTGAGTGTGAGCTGGTGCTGTCAGGGAAAGCCTCGAGAGGAGCAAAGGAGGGCTATTCCAGCTGGAAAAACCACCCTGAGAAAAAGTTAAGAGGAAGGTCTACATCAGCCTGGAATATGAAGGAAAGCAGTAAGTAAATCTTTGGAGATGGAAGGGAACATACATAGTAAACACTCAATAAACCTTTATTGATTATAGTAGGGATAGTAGAACACAACGTAAACTGCACAACACCTAGTGCATCTGAAATTGACATTTGCGCTGGGAAATGGTTAAGGTTAAGCAGGAGGAATGAAATCACATTATTGGAGTTTACAATAGCCAAGCATGGCAATTTTGCAACGATGCAACCTTTAGAGGTACTTGAGAAGAGAAGCCAACGTAATGAAAGCTGTGTAAGTAAGACCAGTTAAAATGTGCTGCAGAGTACCAATGGGAAAACACGTAGATGGGAGACTGCTAAATAATAATCTTTAAGGCAAGGTGACAGAAGGTTGAACTAGGGTGTTCACAGGGAGGAAGGAACAGGAACAAATGACATTAGGAAGGATGACTCACTGACTGGATACGAGGGGTGAAAGGAAAACACTATCAAACATTACATCAAGGTTTCCGTCCAGGAATCTGAAAAAATAGAAGCATCATTAATAGAAACAGAGAAGTAGGGGTAGTAGCAGCATAAGGAAAATGATGAGTTTAAGTCTTCTACATCAGTGGTTTCAAACTCAAACAGAAACAGATTCCTGCAGGCCACATATTGACTTAGAAAACCACAAATTAACATTCTTTACATTACCTAGTATTTTTATTTATTTTGATAAACATTTCTCAATTACATTTTAATCTGGTTCAGGCAGCACTCAGGAGTTTTGCCCATGCAGCCCATAGGCTGACACCAGTGGAGATATATATTGATTTAAATTTGAGGTTCACATGGACACATAAGTAGAAATGTCCAAGAAGCAGTGACAGATACAGCACTAGAGATTAGGTAAGAGCTTGAGGCTGATAAGGCAGATTTCAGAGATTTCAAAATAAAGACAACCTTGGAAACCAAGAAAAAAGACAAGAAAGTGTAGAGAAAAAAGTAGTGTGGGCCAAGGGCTGAGCCTTAAGGATATCCACAGTTCTGGAATGCTGGGGAAAAGAAGGCCTAGTGTTTGAGAAAATATAAAGGATCAGTCAGAGATATAGAAAGAGAACTAGGATAATGCAATGTCAACAAAAAAGTCAAGGGAGGAAAAAAAATTTATAAAGGGATAAGTATGACCATGATCATTATAATCAAAAAAAAATTCTGCTGAGAGGACAAGGAGAAAGATGGGTGGTAAAGCAATGAAGATGGAAGGTGTAGATCATGGATTCTAGACATTTGACATCTAAAAGAATGAGAAAAATAAGACAACAAATAGAAAGGGAAGCTTGGTCAAGTAAAAGGTTTTTTGGTTTTTTGGTTTTGTTTTGTTTTGTTTTTCCCTGTGGGAGCTAGGTCCCTCAGGAGGTGGCAGGGAATGGACTTGAAAACACAGGCTAAGGAGTTAAATTCTGAGATCAGTAAAAACTTCCTCTTCTGAGGCTGTCAGGAAAGAAAAAAAAAGAGGATGGAGCATACAGAGCATGGAGAAAGAGATATTTAGGTCAAAAAAGAGTAAAAATGGGTGATTTTCTTTTAGCAAAGTAGGAAACAAAGTTATACAATGGATAAGGAACAGGAAAGTGGAAGTAGGAAGTTAAGAAACAAAAGAAATTTGAAAAATGAAGTTGTGGGGAAAAAAGCCTGGAAATTCACAAGACATGACTAAAAGGATTATTGAATAGAATTTATTTCATAATATTTCCCTCTACCTGAATCCCACACGGTTGCTTTATTAGACCGTGCAGTAAGGCTGAGTTTTTAAAGGAAGAACACTAAAGTGCAAACCCTAACAATTTCTACCAAATGAAAAGGTCTCAAATATAAGTCCAATAAAAGAGACTATATTTTGAGAAAAAGCCTAACTACATGTAGAGGGGTTTATCACTAGGCTAGCCATAGGGTGATGTTTTTTGGTCATCAGAATTCACAAAGGATATCTAGTAAGGTGTTAGAAGAGTCAGAATATATACCCATAGAAGAAGTACCCACCCCAGCAAAATCACAAGATCCCCAAAGTATGGAAGGAATAGCTCACATTTCCATAGTGCTTTAAAAGACACAATGCTACTTCTTCCAACAATGCTATCAAACATTAGATGTAGCATAGCAGTGTTTTGCATAAAGCAGACACTCAGGGAATGTTTTAATTTCTTAATTTTGTTCTTCTTTAGTTTAGGGTAATGCTGAAAATCTACTCTTTCACAGAATCAAAGGCTCCCAAAATTGGAAGGGACCTCAGGGACCATCTAATCTAATCTATATCCTGAAAAAGAGCATCCTTAACAATATCCCTAACAAATGGTCCTCAAGCATCTATGAATACCTGCTATGTGTTGGTCAGCAGCTAGGTAGTGCAGTGGATAGCATGCCGGACCTGGAGTGAGGAAGATTGCCCTTCCTGAGTTCAAATCTGACCTCAGACACTTACTAGCTATGTGATCCTGGACAAGTCACTTAATCCTATCTGCCTCAGTTTCCTCATCTGTAAAATGAGCTGGAGAAGAAAATGGCAAATCAGTCCAATATCTTTACCAAGAAAACCCTAATGGGGTCACAAAGAGTTGGACACATTTGAAATGACTGAACAACATATGATGGTCACTGTGCCAGGCACTCCAGATACAAATAGAAAAATGAAACATATCCTGCTCTCAAGGACCTTATAGTCTACAAGAACTTTTATACATATGGATAAACACAGAGTAAACACAGAGTAACTGAAGGTGTGACACTAGTACCTGGAGGGGGGAGGGGGCAGTGTGTGTCAGAAAAGCTTCGTGTAGGAAGTAGCATTTGCACAGAACTTTGAGGGGAGTCAGAGAAGAGAAAGGTGAAGGTGAGGGGTGAGTGAGCATGTTCCAGAAAAGCCTGTTTAAAGGCTCATCACCATCTCATCAAAGATGAGAGATAGAATGCTAAGTGTAGGACACTTTGGCTGAGATGTAGATAGTGTGAAATGGAGTATTTCTAAGTTAAGCCTGATGAGATAGGCTAGAATCAGCTTATGAAAGGATTTAAATGTCAAACAGAGGAGGTAAGAGTTTAATCCTAAAGGCAACAGAGAGCCATTAAATCTTTCTTAGCAGAGGAGTGGTACAGTCATACCCGATCAAAAGGAAGAGAAGGGGAATGAGCACTTATGTTGTCTATTGTGTGCCAGATGCTGTGCTAAGTGCCTTTTACCAATAATTCATTTTGATCTCATTTTGGTTCTCATAACAACCCTCCAGGTAGGTGCTATAATGTCCCCATGTGATGGTTGAGGAAACTGAAGCTCACAGAGGTTAAGTGACTTGCCTAGGGTCACACTGTTAGTTTGTGTCTGAGGCTGGATTTTAACTCAGGGAGAGAAGTCTTCCTCACCCTAGGCCCAGCACTCCATTCACTGTGCCACCTAGCTGCCTTATATGTATATATTATTTACTTTTGTACATGTTGTGTAAATAAAATGAAAGCTCTTTAAGGCAAGGCTGGGCAGCCAGAGAAGGCAATGGTGAAGGAATATTCCCAGCAGGTGCATAAGTGGCTTTGTCTTTCTCTCTATACCCTTAGAACGTAGCACAGTATTTGGCACAGATTAAGTACCTAAATTCTGGATAAATAATTGTTTTGTGAATTAATGAACTCAAGACCAAAGAAGTCTTACCTATGGGGATGACTCTAAGAATGGCAAGTCAAACTATTCCAACGATTCAATGAAAGTAGCAAAGCCACATGATATCAACTAATACTATTCTTTTCCTTTTTAATAAATAAAAACACATACAAGTCGCCAGGTTAATTTATAGCACAAATATATGAAAAGTAAATAAAAAATTTAGTGATTGGTTTATTGAAATGAGAAAAATATCTAAACCCATAACTAAAGCCTAACCCTGGAATTTATTAAAAGCTTAGAATAGCTTTCAGTTGGCCAGAATAATTTATCTAGAGCGATCCAAATATTAAAACCCTGAGGGCCCTTGCTAAAACTAAAAACTTTTGGCCCTCGTTCTTTCCACACAATTTGGGTTTCCTTTCAGATTTGATATCTTACCAAACAGAGCCATCTGTGTTCCCTCTGGGAAAGGTTCGACAGTCCTATTTCCATTGACATGATGTTTGACTGGAAAAAAGAAAGAAGAAATGCAAAATTTTAAGTAGAAGTCCACAAACCCATATTGACAGACATATTTCAAAATGTCAGTGAGCCCAATTCTTCAGTTCTAACTCTAAAGGCACAAAAATATGCCCTCGAGGTGCTGTCCATGCATGTAGATAGCTAGATAGACAGAGAGATAGTTGTCATTTCAGCATGTCTGACTTTTCCTGACCCCATTTTGGATTTTCTTGGCAAAGATACTGGAATGGTTGGCCATTTCCTTCTCCAGCTCATTTTACAGATAAGGAAACTGAGGCAAACAGGGTTAAGTGACTTGCCCAGGGACATACAGCTAACAAGTGTCTGAAGTTGAATTTTAACTCAGGCCTTCTTGATTCCAGGCCTGGTACTCTATCCACCATGCCACCTAGTTGCCTATACATACATGCATACATGCATACATACATATGCATGTATATACATGTGACTGAAATAAGTATATATGTATTATACATCTATGTGAATATATTCATATATACACATAAATATATGTTTATATAAAAAACAAAAACCATTCCCAAATAAATGAATAGTCAAAGGATATGAACAAACAATTCTCAAAATAAAAATTGCAAGCTATTAACAGCCCTATGAAAGAAGGCTTTAAATCACAAATAATAAGAGAAATGAAAATCAAAACAACCTTGAGGTTTCACTGCACACACAACAAACTAACAAAGATGACAGAAGAGGAGAATGGTCAACGCTAGACAGGTCACAGAAAGATAAGTGCACTGCTGTGTTGCTAGTGGATCTCTTAATCAGTTAAACCATTTTGGAAAACAATTTGAAGGGTAGCTAGGTAGCGCCACGGATAGGTCACTGGCACTGCGGCCAGGAGGACCTGAGTTCAAACGTGACCTCAGACACTTACTAGCTGTGTGACCCAGGGCAAGTCACTTAACATTGATTACCTCCAAAAGGAAAAAAAAATTGGAATTATGGAAATAAAATGCTTAAAATGCCCACACCGTTTTACCCAGAGATTGGACTACTAGGTATAACCCTCAAGGAAGTATTTAATAAGAAGCAATTTTCCATATACACCAAAATATTTATAGCAGGACCAAAAACTATCAAAAAAACTAATTGCCCATTGATTGGAGAATGGCTAAATAACTCTGGTACATTAATATAATGGAATGTTACTATACTTGAAGAAATGAATGTGATGAATACAGAGAAGCATGGAAAGATCTACATGAAATAATGCAGAAAGTAATACACAGAGCACAGAAAAGAACAGAGAAAATGCCTAAAAGAATGTAAATGGAAACCACAAAAACAATCAAAAGTGATTGTTGCAAAATACGAGAATATATATGGCTTGAAAGAACTGGTATGAGAAGATACTCCAACTCTACTTCTTTCGATAAATGGAAGATCCATTAATGTGCTACAATGTATACATTTTCAGACTTTTTCAGTGTCATGAACAGTTTTGCTAATTTTTTGTTCCTGTTTTTCACTTTTTTTCTTAAAAACATTTTTTATATGGAATAGCTCTCTGTAAAGGAGAAAAAGTTTACTGGGAAAAATGTTAGTGATATAAAAACAAAAGATATCAATAAAATTTAATTTTTTAAAAAGGGGGGGGAAAGGGATGGTTTATGCATCAGTGCATTTGAAGAATTAGGAAATTCAGTTAATTAACATTCATTAAGCCCCTACTAGTGCCAAGCACTGTGTTAAGTGCTGGAGATACAAAAGGGTAAAAAAACAGTCCCTGCCCTCAAGGATCTAATAGTCTAATAGAGGAGACAACACACAAATAACTATGTACAAACCAGATACATGAAATCAAAAAGGAGATAATCAAAGGAGGAAAGGCACTGATATCAAGGGAGATAAAGAAAGGCTTCCTATAGAAGGTAAAACTTTAACTGAGACTTGAAGAAGCCAGGGATGCTAGAAGGTAGAGATGAGGACAGATGAAGAACAGCCAGTGAAAATAGTCAGGAGGTAGAACTGTATTATTACAAAAACAAGTAAGAGACCAGTATCACTGCATCAAAGAATATATGGGGGTAAAGAAGTTATAAGAAGACTGAAAAGTTGGGATGGGGTCAAGTTTTAAAGGGCTTTGAAAGCCAAACAAAGATTTTTATACTTAATTATTTTACCCTTGAGATGACAGGGAGTTTTTTGAAAGGCGAACAGGGCAGGGAGGTAGAGCTAGGAAGGATTGACATGGTTAGACCCGCACTTTAGGTTAGCAAACGATTAATGCACAGGGGTAGAACAGAAAACGAGGTAGCCTGATTTTATGATAAGGACAAAGGATAACAGATGGATGGCACAAATGCTGCACTGGTACCCAAAAATATTAGACCTGGATGAAAGTCTCCAAAATGCTGAATAGATGTTCTAGGATGGATTTCTAGAAGTACATGCACAAAAGTCAGCACAGAGGATGAGGGGAGGACAGGCTGGTGGAAGAAGAGCACACATTGATCCATTAAATAATCAAAGTACAGACTTAGATACAACCAAAGCAACAATAAAATGACTGTGGGATCATTCCAGGACCTGATTTTCAAGAAACAAACAGGGCAGCATCCCATTTTACCCTACAGAACTTCAATCAGCTTCTTAAAGATGAGGTTGCTACTACAAAGAATATAATTAATATTCTTTTTTTCCCTCCATCCATGCTATTTGGGTCAAAGCATAGTGTCAGAAGAGGTGATAAGCAGCTAGTTTAAGGACTTCAAATATTAACCTGCTTTCATAACACCTGGCGTACGACCATAATAGAATGAAGGGTAACTATATATTGAAGTATATGATAATGTTCTTATTGGTCTTAGCCAATTTTAAATGTATCCATTTTGGAGTGGGTCAGGGACCATATTTTCCATACTATGGTATCCCAATAAATATGAAGAGAAAAATACCTAAGATAATAACTTAATATAACATTACAGTGCATGTGAGTTTTAGTTTACAAGGTTGCAGGAGCTTTACTAAATAACCACAGTGTACTAAGAACTACAGAAACAGAGTTGGAGAGACAAAACAAAGAACAATATTACGTTATTTCTGATTCTCCATTTTCTAGGAGATTTCATTAATCTACTTCTCTATTTTTTGACCAGTACCAAATGGTTTTAATGAATGCTACTTTAGGATACAGGACTAAAAGTGCTATCCTCCTTTCATTCTTAGCTTTTTCTTTTTTTAAATTATTTCCCTGGATATTTTACAACTTGTTCCTCCAAATAAAATTTTTTATTGAATTTTGTAACATATCTCTTTGATAGTTTGATTGGTATATCATTAAAACCATAAATTCACTTTAAAAGCATTATATTGGCATGGCCCAGCCATGAACACTGAAAATTCCTTCAGCTATTTAAGTTTTTTTTTAATTTCTTTAAGGATCATTTTGTAATCAAATTTATATAAGTATTTTGTGTCCTTTGTAGAATGAATTCCAAACATTTTATTTTGAATGGATTTCTCTTTCTATTATGTCTCTTGGATTATATTATTATTGTAGAAAGTTGTTGTTGAATTTGTAGCCTGAAATTTTACTCAATTAGCATCTTTGCCAACTCTCTAGGATATTTTTTTGGAGGGGGAAAGGCAAGGCAATTAGGGTTAAGTGGCTTGCCCAAGGTCACATAGCTAGTAAGTGTGTCAAGTGTCTGTGGTCGAATCTGAACTCAGGTCCTCTTGACTCCAGGGCAGGTGCTCTACTCACTGTGCCACCTAACTGCCCCTCTCCAGGATATTTTAAAGTAAATATCATGTCACCAGCAAATAGGGATAGTTTTATCTCCTCTTTGCCTATCTTGGCCCCTTAAATTTCTTTCTCTTGTCATATATATATATATATATATATATATATATACATATATGTATATATGCACATATATATACACATATACATATATACACACATATACACATATATGTATATGCATGTATACATACATATATACACATATATGTATAAATATATGTATATAACTAGCATTTCTAGAACTATATCTAATTATAGCAAGAAAAGAGGTCATTCTTTATTTCTGCATTAATTGGGAAATCTAGTCTAACTGTATGGCATATGATTTTTACTAATGAATTTAGATAATTTTTATGATATTAAAAATCCCTCTATGCCTATATTTTGTAGGGTTTTTAGCACAGAAGAGTATTATACTTTGTCAAAATCTTTTTCTGAATGTATTAAGATAATCATGTGGATCTGGATTATTTTGTTCTTAATATGATTAATTATTTTGCCTGTTTTGCTAAACCTGGAATCCCTGTATAAATCAAACTTGATCATAATCAATAATTTCTTGGATGAATTGCTACTGTCTAACAGGATGTTATTTAAAATTTTTAATTAATAATCATTACTCATTTTGCTCTATAGTTCTCCTTTGCGATATCCTCCTCTGTTTTAGGTATTGGGATTATATTTGTCTTATAAAAGAATCTGATTGGGATGCTTTCTTTCTCAATTTTTCCCAAGTTTTTCCACATCCTAATTTTGCTTATTTTACTGAAGGCACACTTTACCTCCCTAGATCATTCCTTGTCAGTATGGGCAGTCCAAAAATAAAGAGGGTTACCTAACAAAGAAGTGAATTTCCCATGTTGTAAAGGGAATTGTTGCTCTGCATGAAAAGTAGGACAAGGTACCATCTAAGGTTCCTTCCCACATGGAGTTTCTATAGCTCCATGATTCTTTACCTTCCTAATCTCAACAGCCATCTAAAGCTTCACTACTCTACTAGCTATGGTCTTCTAGTTGTCATTGTTTGGTCATGATCCCATGGGCCTCTAGTTTTACTTTCCTAACAATGTCGTTCATGTCATGAACCTAGGGAGATGGAAAAAGGTAAAGCTAATGTAAGAATTATAAAGAGGTCATTGAGATAATGGCTAAAATATCCTAATGGCTCTATGGTGAAGGCTATAAAGCACTGTAGGTATATTTACATGACTAAAGTATCTTCAATCATATAATACTTTAGAGCATCAGGAAAAGGGAGTGAATAGTTTGGGTTTTTTCCAGACAGAATTGTCTTGATGGTATTTTTATACACACACACACACACACACACACACACACACACACACACACACGATGCTAATCATATTCAGAGGTGGAAGAAACACAGAGAAGAGAGAAACATCTGTTTCTGAGCTGATACAGGCCCAAGAAAGAGCCAAGAAATGACTAGGAAAGTTACTGATTATGGGAATAGCTTTCTAATTGGTCTTCCTGCCTCAAGTCTCTTACTGCTCTGGTCCATCCTATACACTACTGCCAAAGTAATTTTCCTTAAGCACAGATTTGAACAATTCCAGTAGCTTCCTATTGCCTCTACAATAAAACAGAAACTACTTTGTTTAGTTTTTAAAGCCCTTCACAACCAGAATCTAACCTATTTTTCCAGCTTTACTGGAAAACTACTCTGTCTCCGTTGCTCCAATCCAATCAAACTAGACTTCTCTCTGTTCCTCACCTATGACACTCCAGTTCCCATCTATGTACCTTCCTAATAGTTGAATACAAAAATCAATGCAGTCTAGTAGAAAGGGCACTTTCTAGAGTCAGAGGACCTCAGTTTGAATTAGGATTTTACTTCTATTTCTGACTTTAGACATATCACCCGACCTCCTTGACCCTAATTATTTTCTTCAACTATAAAACATGTAATGTACACTAGATGATCTCTGGGGTTTCTTATAGCTCTATTCTATTATGTTTTATATAAAAGTGACAACTTTCTGTGTGACATAACTGCTAAAAGATCAGATTATCCCTCATGTAAGCAGTGACCTGCCTAGGGTTATACAGCTTTGGAACATCTGAAGCAGGATTTGAACTCAAGTTGAATCCGGTCCCGCATGCTGTTACATTATTTGTAAAAATAGTAAACGTTGAGTAACATGCCTGCTAAAAGGTCTGATTATCACTCACGTAGCCTTAATATATAGAAATGTCACCATTTTAATATATAAAACTTCAAAATACAAATGGGGGAAGGATAATTATTTGCCTTAAAAAAAACTTCTATAAATCTTAAATCCAAAGCTGAAAATGACCCCAGCAATCATCTAATCAAATCCCTTCATTTTACAGATGAAGAAATTGGGCCATGAGAATTAAGTGACTGGCCCACGGTCATATAGAAGGCAAGTGACAGATTGGGGATTCAGAGTCCAGTCCTGTGACTCTTATATTCCACAAAATTTCTACTACATCCCAATTTTCCCATTTGCTTTATAAATGGATTTACCATAACTTCTTTAAATAGCAAGCTTTACCACTGCATGTAAAATATTCATAAATTTATAGACATCTTTTCAGGAACATATCTACTATACTGTACAAAAATATACCCGCAATTATGCAAACTAGTAAGACTGCTGGAGAGCCTCACTTTTCGGTATACATCCCGAATATGGATACATACTGAACAGTATAGATAGGTCTACAGAATAAATAAACCCGTGAATATGTCTGTGGGTAGCTGTGTCCTGGTGACCAACTACAGCAGCTTTAGCCCCTTTTTCCATCTTTGTTTCTCCTACCTTGAAGGGACTTTTTCAGACAAAAGCCTCTTGATTGGCTGCCAATGAATCCTGCCCAGTCAGATTCCCACACTGTCTTATCTTTAGCCCGTTTCCAGGAAATATGAGGGAGCAGAAGAAAAAATATAGAGGAGGTAAATGAGAAGAGAAGAAAGAGGAGAGGTAGTAAAAGCTATGCAAAAAATGTATGTATGGGTGTGTGTGTACACATACACACACACACACACACACACACACACACATATATATATCACCAAATAATATTAGCTCCCATTTATATAATAGTTTAAGGTTTAGAGAGGATGGGGATGCAACTATTATTGCTCTCAATTTCCAAAGAAGAAACTGCGGCTCTGAAAAATTAAACAATTTGCTTGTAGTCACAAGCAACATGCCACAATGACTTTGAAATGTTTGGGTATGCCTGCCTCCTAAACAACTACAATGAAAACATGCCTCTGCATTGTTGTAAAAAAGAAAAAACGAAAAAGTTCCAAATTGGAATTTCTGTCTGTTTAAGTGCTTTTTTAACATGAAGGTAATGTTATTTATATGTAATGTTTAAAAACAACCATGAAGATTAACAAAGACTCTGCTTCCAGCTTCTAGGGGAGGTTAAAGGGCAGGGAGAGGAGTGGAATAGAAGGCTATCTACTTAATTTGGAAGAAGAAATTTGGGAGGAATTGAGAAAAAATTGACAGAAAATCCCTAGCTCCAGACTCTACTTTTGGCTTCTCAGTGAAAAGTATACAGAAGAAAGAGAAGAGACAGTGATTGAATTTGGAGGAAAAGAAATGGGAGAGAATCCGAGGACAGAATAAAGGAAAACATGAGCTGAATGAGGATACGGGCTCAATCTGCAGGAGGATTTGATTTGTGGGCACAAAAGGAATGTGGAGTAAGGACCTAGAGAAATGAACTCAGGGAGAAGGAAAAGAAGAAAAGGCAAGTGAGAAAAACTATCACAAATTAGAAAGTTTAGAAAAAGTAAGCTGATAAGGGAAAAACTGGCAAATAAATAAGTTTTTTGAAAGAAGAGAAATGAGGAATTATGTGGCTATAAAATTTTTGAGAAAAAGGAAAGGAAACTAGGTGTAGCAGTCAAGACGATAAAAGGTGATAAAGGATTGTAAAAATCTTAACTACTACTTAGGAGGTGAGTTGCAAAGAACCAGAAATCATTCAAAAAACAAGTCCAATCATCTCAATTGCTAGGGAGAACATGAAAATGCTATAGTAACATGCATTAAGTGTGCTATGTTTGTATTTCTGCCAGAATCAAGTAATTGCTACTACGTTCCAAATAAAGGCTGCTTGCTTTCCTAGAATAGAAGCTGAAGGGGATCAAAAAAACATTTCTGCATATTCAAAGTTCTCAAAGGAAAAAAAATGGAAGAAAGGCATAGATGAGAAAAAGATTTTAAGTGACAGAAACTTGGACTTTGTCAGGAGGCTGGAGGGTGGAAGAAGGACACACAGAGAAGGAAAGGAAGGAAAAAGACAATTGTCCACCTGGAGCTAAAAAGCAAATTTGAAACCTATCCTACAGAAGAGGACACTATTTGCCTTGAAGAGCAGGCAGCTATTCATCCTCCAAAGAAAGATAAAGCAGAACCATGTAAACTATAAGGTAAAGGATCACCTAATAAAGGTAAGAGGAAAAATAGAACACAGTGGTGGTATCTCTGCTTAGGCCTACTAAGGTAGATTTAGTCAAACTGAAAACAACAGAAAAGTCTGAGGCATGTATCCAAGATATGACAGAGTAGTCAAGACTTATCAAAACAAATGATTACTACCCACTTCTGGTGATTCATCTGGGTACAAATGATACCAGCAGAAAGAACCTGGAAAATATTGTGGAAGATCATGAAGTTCTGGAAAAAAAAAACCTGAAGCACATAGGCACAGAGGCTGGCTTAAAAGACGGTATCTGAAAATGAGATTTGGATTTCTGGACCATGGTTTAAAAACAAGAATGATAGTCTACTGGCCAGAAATGGATGAAACAGCAATGGTACAATGGAAAGAGGGTGGCATTTTGAACTGGGTTTAAATCCAGATCCTACCACTTATTATTTATGTGACCTTGGGGAGGTCATTTAATGTCTACAGTTATCAGTTTTCACATCTGTAAAATATAGGAGTTGGATGAGATGACTTTCCAAATCCCTGGTCCAGCTCTAAATCTATGATGCTTTGGTCTCAACAAAAGCTAGCAAGAATGTATTTGACTATCAAACTGTACATGCCCTTTGATCCAGCAATACCACTACTAGGTCTGTATCCCAAATCATAAAAAACAGAAAAGGACCCACATGTACAAAGATATTTATAGCAGCTCTTTTTTGTGAAAGCAAAGCATTGGAAATTGAGGGGATGCTCATCATTTGGGGAATGGCTGAACAAGTTACGGTACATGAATGTAATGGAATACTATTGTGCTATAAGAAATAATGAGCAGGCAGATTTCAGAAAAACCTGGACTTACGTGAAATGATGCTGAATGAAATGAGCAGAACCAAAGAGAACGTTGTACACAGTAAAAGTAACACTGCTCGATGATCAATTTTGATTGACTTGACTCTTCCAGTAATACAATGATCCCAGACAACTCCATAAGATTCATGATGGACAATGCTGTCCATAACCAGAGAAAGAACTGATAGAATCCGAATGCAGATTGAAGCATACTATTTTCACTTTTTTTGGGGGGGGGGTTCCTTTTGCTCTGTTTTTTCTTTCACAACATGACTAACATGGAAATGTGTTTTACATGATTACACACATATAATCTATATCAGATTGCCTGCTGTCTTAGGGAGGCAGTAGGGGGAGGAGGGGGAAAAATTTGGAACTCAAAATCTTACAAAAAATGAATGCTGAAAATTGTCTTTATAAGTAATTGGAAAAAAATACTATTAAATTTTTAAAAATAAAAAAGCATATATTAGCTTGATGTCTTCTAAATCTAATCAAAAGGGCTTTAAAACCAAAACAGACGGGAGAGTGATACACAAAGCAAGAAACCATGGAGGAGCTACAAAAAAAATCAATCCACACTCCTCATTTTACAGATGAGAAAATTGAAGCCACAAGAGGCTAACAAGAAAGAGGTCACACAGGTAGGGTCAGGATCCAGGATCTGAACCCAGCTCATCTGACCACAAACCCAGCTCTCTACTGCACCACAGTGCCCAACAAAAAAGGAAGAACACTGGCAGCCGAGTCACCCAGAAGTCCATAGCAGATAAGAAAGAAGACAATCCCCAAATCCACGTTCATGGCAGAGAACCTGAGGCTGAAAGAGGGAGATTAATCATGCAGACAAAAGAAAGGCAGGGGCTGAGAATAAGGGAGGAAAGGTAATCAGTGAAAGGGAAGGAAGAAAGGAAGAAAGGAAGGAAGGTAGGAAGGAGGGGAGGGAGGGAGGGAGAGGAGGAGAGGACAAGGGCTGCAGGGAAAACGTTTGGAGACTAAGAATTAGCTCCTATTTCTATTACACTTTAAACTTTATTTTCCCCATATGTTGTAAGGTAGGTCATATAGCGCTATCATTCCCCATTTTATAAATAAGGACACAAGCTTAGAGAGGTAAAATGAATCTTGTCCAGGGTCACACAACCAGTATTGTAAAGCATGGAGATGGGATTCCCACCCAGGTGTTATCACTGTAAGTCCAATGTTCTCTCCCCACCTATGGCACATTGCCTCTCCCTACTGACTTTCTCATTTTCCAGTGCCATTCATGCCACTATCTTTGCTCTTGACCATGGCATCAAACTTCAAATGCAAATGATGATAATAAGGGACCACTTTGTGTAATGGGAAGGGAACTGAAAAAAATTAAAATAAAAAAAAGCCATGGGGAGGGTGGGGGACACACTGGGCTTAGAACAAAAGACCAAGCTTCAAGCACCAGCTCTGCCATACAGGAGATACTTTAGCAAGTTTCATTCCTCTCTGAAATTCAGTTTTCTTGTCAAAATGCAAAGGAAAAAAAAAGTTAAAAAAAGAAGAAAAAAGAATTGTTGTAAAGAAACTAATTATAAACTGTAATTTATAATAAATTTATATAATTATAAATTTATAAAATGTGTATTTATAAGTATCTCCATCTACAAAGGGGTATAAATCAGGTGCTCTCTACTTACATTTAATGGATTTGGAGATTATTAGAGTTGGAGGGCACCTCAGGGAGATCATCAGAATCAATCTATTACTTTTAAAAGTAAGAAAACAAAAATGACTTGGCTAAGGTCACAGAATAAGTCAATAGCAGAGGTGGGATTTGAACCCGGGCCTCCTAATTCCCAATCCAGTGCTGCTTCCTTTTGCTTTCGTGGCAGAGAAACTAGAATTTTCTGAAGTGCAAGAACGAGAGGGGAGAAAAGAAGACAAAAGCCCCAAACGTATGCCTTTTCAATGGCATAGTCTAGGTAGTAGTAGTTTGCGGCAGGAGGTTGTATGTATAGCCACTGTGTTCTTAATACGTGGGCACCAAATCCATCCTGTTAAACATTCCACCCAAAAGTTAGCTGGGAGAAAAACTGAGAAAAGCTTTTCAGCCAAAATGGTTAATGAGATAATAGACAGGAAAAGGCTTTGCAAAGTGTAAATCACTACACAAATGTGAGGTGTTATTATTAGTATCAACAATAAGTATCTACTCCATTTAAGAGGCCTTTTTCTGCCGGAGCAAAACTAGCCTAGAACTATCCTCCCTCGGTTTGATTATCCTGATTTACATATTTCTGTTCTTAGGGACCAGAACCAAAGAAGCAAGACTACACCTAAGATTAGAATCAATTACTCTCAAAATGAGAGAAGTGGAAGAGATCTTAGGGGTCATCATACCCATTCCACACTTTTTTTACAAATGAGGCAAAGTGATTTGCCCAAATTTACCCAGCTTGTTGTGACCCTGAGCAACTCACTTAATCTCTGTTTGACTTTGTTAGTCAATAAACACCAATGTGCCAGGCAGTGCGCTAAGCACTGGGGATACAAAGAAAGGCAACTGTAAAGGAGATCACAGTCTAACGGGAGAGACCACAGCACGTAACTATATACAAACTACATAAATGATACATTGGAAATAATCAACAGAGGGGAGGTGAAAGAATTAAGGGAGATCAGAAAAGGCTTCCTGAAGACAGTGGAATATTCACTGAGACTTGAAGCCAGAGAAGCCAGGAGATGGAGAGGAGGAGGGAAGCATTACAGCATGAAAGGGGGAAATGCCTGCCTGGAGTTGGGCGATAAGGTGTCTTGTGCGAGGAACATTAAGGAGGCCGGTGTTACTGGATCATAGAACATGTGTAGGTGGGAGGTTGTAAGATGTAGTTTCCCCATCTGTGAAAAGGGGGATAACAATAGTCTCCATCTCCAAGGGTTGTCGTGAGCATAAATCAGATAACATTTATAAAGTGCTCTGCAAACCTTAAAGGAATTACATCTCTATTATTTCTATGGTGGTGGTGATGGTGTGGATACTAAGGATACTAAGCTGAAACTAGAACTCAGGTCCCTTGACTCTTGGTCGTGTGCTCTTGCCCACTGTCGGATGCAGCAGTAACAGTTTAATATTAGTATTCACCAAAATACCACTTGACAATTTTCAAAGCACTTTGTATCGTAATTTTGAGTGAGAAGGACCCTTAAAAGTCAAACATCTAATCCCCTCATTTTACATACAAGGAAACAGGCTCAGAAAGGTAAGGTAAAGATTACCCAATTAGTAAATGGCAGAACTAGGATTTAAACGCAGGTCTTCTGACTTCACATCCATCATTCTTTCCACTCTGCCACAATTTGATCTTTGCAAAAACCCTATGGAGTAGAAAAAATAAGTTTTCCCATCCCTTGCCATTTTACAGATGGAGGAATTGAGGCCTAGAGACATTTAGTTATTCTCCAATTGGATGACACAGTTGTTGCACCAAGCCAGGAACCGAAGCATTCTGGCTTCACATTTAATCTTCTCTCCACATCAGGAACAACTGTTCTTGTAGATTTTTCTCTATGTTCCCTAAGAAAGTATCTTTTGTTTTCTTGGTTCTGGTTCTTTCATTCTATGAGAGGCGCTTAATCAATGCACGCCAGTTTGATCTGACTGGTGTTGAAAAGAGATCTTAACTTCTTTGATTTGGGCCAGGAGTTTGTTGTTGTTTTATCATCTCTGATTTTATGGGGGAGGGGAGTACTTCTAATGAGAAAAGTCCCTCTAGTAACAAAGATCCACAATTGTTCTGCAATGTACAGTCACTGAGAGGCTAAATGATTTGCCCAGAGTCACACAGATGGCATTCCCAACTTCTAGCAAGCTTTCTATCTTTATGAGACATTATGTTAAAAAAAATATGTGTATATTTGATGACTAATGTGTTATATTTAACTAGGTGCAACGGATAGAACTGACCAGCAGTCAGGAAGACCTGGGTTCCAATGTGGCCTCAAACACTAGCTGTGTGACCTTAGGCAAGTGACTTAAATTCTCTGTGCCTCAGTTTCTTCATCTGTAAAATGGAGATAAAAATAACACCCACATCCCAAGGTGGTTGTGAGAACAAAATAAAATATTTCCAAAGTGTTTTGCAAACTTTAAAGTGCTACATAAATGCTAGCCATTATTATTATATTACATTAACCATCAATATTTCTTATACTATAGAATTTCCTCATCAGCAATCTGCTCTGAGTGACAAAGCAAATTCAAATAGAGTAAGTGGGCAGATTAAGGGAAGTGTGGGTGTGATAGAATGAGGTAGTAATGTATTAATTCAAAACAACTGGACTTGGAATCACGGACCTAAGTGCAACCTGCAGATTTATCATTTACTAGCAACATGAGCTGGACAGAGCCTCCGTTTTATGGGAACTCCTTGAGAGCAGGGACTGTCTTTTGCCCTTGTTTTTGTATCCCCAGTGCTTGGCACAGCCCCTGGCACATAGCAGGTGCTTGACAAGTGCATGTGGATTGCCTTACTGTCCTAGTTTCCTCGGTGGTAAAATAAGAATATGTTAACACTACCTGGATTACTCCGTACCATGGCACAGCAGCATCCTTTTGAGGAGTCACAGATATTCAGAAGTGAAATAGTCATTCATGCACAATGAGTGTTGTTTCCGCTTAGCTAGCAGTCTATCAGTCACAGAAAGCATAAGCATCAGTTGAGATAATGGAGGTAAAAACATTTACACAGTATTTGATTTTGTGTTATTGTTCGCCATTAAGCAGGAAGGCACAATGATTGCAATGATGACAAGGAGATCGTTTCTCTATCTATATTCTCTCCCTTAGTACTCTCATTAACTCCCATGAGATAAATTATCTTTTCTACAGAGACAACTACCAAATCTATATATCTAGTCTTAATTTCTCTTCCAAGCTATAGTCCTCCATTACCGACAGTGGAAAGGGTCCTGGATTTGAAGTCAAAGGGCCTTGGGTTCAAATCCTGGATCAGACACACAGGTTGTACTACATGTGTGACCATGGGCAAGTCACTAAACCTATACGGGCCTCAGTTTTCTCATCTGCAAAATAACAGAGCTCTCCTAAATGGCTTCTAAGGCCCATCCTATCTATCGTTATTTAATATCTACGACCTCAACCTGGATATCCCACCATCATCTCAAATTCAAATTGTCCAACATAGAGCTAATTATCTTCCTCCTTAAGCCAACTGGCCCTCAGATTTTTCCTGCTTCTGTTGAGAGCACTGCTAGTATCCTTTCAATCATCTAGGTTCAAAGATTCAGTCATCTTCTCTTCTTCCTTCCCTTCACCCCCATGTCCAATCAGCTATGAAGTCTTCTTACTTCTACTTCCACAACATACCTTGTATCTTTCCCCTTTTCCTTACTCACAGAGCCATCATTCCAGTTCAGCTCCTAATCACCTCTCACCTTGTCTACTGCAATAGCCTCCAAATTAGTTTCCTGCTTCCTGTCTCTCCCATTTCCAATTCATCTTCCACTTGTGTCAAATAATCTTCCTCAGGCACAGGACTGACCATGTCACTCCCCTGTTAAAGATTCTTTTATGGCTCCCCATTGTCTCTGGGATAAAATATGAACTTCTCCTCTTGGCATTTAAAGCACTTTACAATCTGATCCCAGCCTACCTTTCCAGATATATTTCATATTTTTCCATTTATACATTCTACATTCCAAACAAACTAACCTACTTTCTGTCCCCTAAATTCAAGAAGGCATTTATCTCACACCTAGTACAATTGTTTAATAAATGTTTGCTGAATTAATGAATGTTATATGAATACCTTTTTTACATTTCATAGGAGAAATGATACACTGCTCAACAAGGTTTAGTAATCTGTGTCTGGTGTCAAGAATTCTTGGGGCAGCCAAGATGGCAGCTGGAAAGCAGAGACTAGCATGAGCTCCCCACCGAGTCCCTCCAAAAACCTATAAAAAATAGCTCTGAACCAATTCTAGAACTGCAGAACCTACAAAATAGCAAAGGGAAGCAGGCTCTAGCCCAGGACAACCTGGATGGTCTCTGGGTAAGGTCTATCCTGAACGGAGCTGGGAGCCGAGCGGAGTAATGTGAAGCAGAGCCCAGTGTGGGCGGCGCAGACCAACCAGAGAAGGAGCATGGTAGAGCATGCCCTAGCCCTGAATCAGGGAGCTCCAGCAGTTACCAGACTTCTCAACCCACAAACACCAAAAACAACAGAGAAGGTTAGTGGGAAAAGTTGCAGGAGTGGAAGGAGTTCGGGGGTTCAGCCACCACCCCCAGGGCAGCAGAGGTGGGGCAGCTACAGAACTACAGCTGCAGTTGCTTCAGGCCCCAGACCCACCTGGTGGGAGGAATTAAGTGGCAGATCAGAGCAGGAGTGAAGAGCCTGCTGAAGATCTAAGCCCAGTCCAGGTTGGGGGTTCGTGGGGAAGGGGGAGTGCTGGTGTGGCAGAGCTGGCACATCCCCCCAAGCTTGGAACATAGTTCTCTTAACTCTACAAGCAGTCATACCCCACTGTAAAACTCAAGAGTCAAGTTAGTTGGTTGCGAATATGGCCAGGCAGCGAAAACTCACCCAGATTCAGTCTCAGACTTTGGAATCTTTCTTTGGTGACAAAGAAGACCAAAACATACAGCCTAAAGAAGTCAACAAAGTCAAAAAGCCTACAACAAAAGCCTCCAAGAAAAACATGAACTGGTCTCAGGCCATGGAAGAGCTCAAAAAGGATTTAGAAAAGCAACTTAGAGAAGTAGAGGAAAAATTGGGAAGAGAAATGAGAAGGATGTGAGAAAACCATGAAAAACAGTCAATGACTTGCTAAAGGAGACCCAAAAAAATACTGAAAAATATACTGAAGAAAAGAATACCTTAAAAATAGACTAACTCAAATGGCAAAAGAGCTCCAAAAAGCCAATGAGGAGAAGAATGCCTCGAAAGGCAGAATTAGTCAAATGGAAAAGGAGGTCCAAAAGACCACTGAAGAAAATACTACCTTAAAAATTAGATTGGAGCAAGTGGAAGCTAGTGATTTTATGAGAAATCAAGATATTATAAAATAGAACCAAAGGAATGAAAAAATGGAAAACAATGTGAAATATCTCATTGGAAAAACCACTGACCTGGAAAATAGATCCAGGAGAGATAATTTAAAAATTATTGGACTACCTGAAAGCCATGATCAAAAAAAGAGCCTAGATATCATCTTTCAAGAAATTATCAAGGAGAACTGCCCTGATATTCTAGAGCCACAGGGCAAAATACAAATTGAAAGAATCCATCAATCACCTCCTCAAATAGATCCCAAAAAGAAATCTCCTAGGAATATTGTCGCCAAATTCCAGAGCTCCCAGATCAAGGAGAAAATACTGCAAGCAGCCAGAAAGAAACAATTTGAGTATTGTGGAAACCCAATCAGAATAACCCAAGATCTGGCAGCTTCTACATTAAGAGATCGAAGGGCTTCGAACACGATATTCCGGAGGTCAATGGAGCTAGGATTAAAACCAAGAATCACCTACCCAGCAAAACTGAGTATCATGCTCCAAGGCAAAATATGGACTTTCAATAAAATAGAGTACTTCCAAGCTTTCTCAGTGAAAAGACCAGAGCTGAATAGAAAATGTGACTTTCAAACACAAGAATCAAGAGAAGCATGAAAAGGTAATCAAGAAAAAGAACAAGAAAAA
This sequence comes from Trichosurus vulpecula, assembly GCF_011100635.1. NCBI lineage: Eukaryota > Metazoa > Chordata > Mammalia > Diprotodontia > Phalangeridae > Trichosurus > Trichosurus vulpecula. The sequence continues at coordinate 292,785,076 of NC_050575.1, read as the reverse complement.
GAAATCATAAGGGACTTACTAAAGTTGAACTGTTTTGTTTACATTCCTACATGGAAAGATGATGTCTTTGATTCATGAGACCTCAGCATTAGGGTAGCTAAAGGGAATATGCATATATATATATATATTTATGTATATATATGTATATGTGAGTGTGTATGTATGTACATATGTGTGTGTATATATATATATATAGAGAGAGAGAGAGAGAGAGACAGAGAGACAGAGAGACAGAGAGAGAGAGACAGAGAGAGACAGAGAGGGCACAGGGTGAGTTGAAGATGAAGGGAAGATATCTAAAAGAAATAAAATCAAATAAAGGGATGAGAGAGGAATATATTGAGAAAGGGAGATAGGGAGAGATAGAATGGGCTAAATTATCTCGCATAAAAGTGGCAAGAAAAAGCAGTTCTATAGGAAGAGAAGAGAAGGCAGGTGGGGGGGAATGAGTGAATCTTGCTCTCATCAGATTTGACCTGAGGAGGGAATACCATACATACTCAATTGGGTATCTTACCCCACAGGAAAAAAGGAGGAAGAAGATAAAAAAGGGGGGGATGATAGAAGGGAGGGCAGATGGCAGTGGAGGTAATTAAAAACAAACACTTTCGAAAGGGGACAGGGTCAAGGGAGAAAATTCAATAAAGGAGGATAGGTTAGGATGGAGCAAAATATAGTTAGTCTTTCACAACATGAGTATTGTGGAAGGGTTATACATAATGATACACATGTGGCCTATGTTGAATTGCTTGACTTCTTAGGGAGGGTGGGTGGGAAGGGAAGAGGGGACAGAATTTGGAACTCAAAGTTTTAAAAACAGATGTTCAAAAACAAAAAAAAAAGTTTTTGCATGCAACTAGAAAATAAGATACGCAGGCAATGGGGCATAGAAATTTATCTTGCCCTACAAGAAAGGAAGAGAAAAGGGGATGGGAGGGGAGTGGGGTGACAGAAGGGAGGGCTGACTGGGGAACAGGGCAAACAGAATATACGCCATCTTGGAGTGGGGGGGAGGGTAGAAATGGGGAGAATAATTTGTAATTCAAACTTTTGTGAAAATCAATGCTGAAAACTAAATATATTAAAAAAAATAAAGAAAAAAAGTTCTTTTATGAAATTAAAGGTCTAGTTCAAAAAAAAAAAGAATTCTTGGGGCTATACATATTTCAAAGAGTCACTGTGTAACCTTGGACAACATCTCTTGACCTTAGTTTCATTGTCTGTAATATGAATGAGTTGGACTAGATGACTCTAAGGGTTATTCCAGCTCTAAATCTATGATTCCCTCATTTCTTAGAGCCACTTCCTCTACCTTCAGTGACTGAATCTTTCTTTGGACATAGTCTGTGTTTACTCCTCTGTGAGTAGGTGGTATCAGCCCAATAGAATGTAAGCTCTCGGGCAGGGGCTATGTCATTTTTATATTTGTATCCCCAGCACCTACCCTTTGCATATGGCAGGTACTTAATCAATGCTCGTCGATCGACCGACTTTCAGAGAATAAAGTTCAAGAGGGAAGTGTGGGAAGTCATATTGGCATTAGAAAAATCCACTTGACAAGTGATACAGGACTGGAAGACATGGTTTGACAAGGTTGGAGAAGGCCAGGTTGGTTAGTGGGCAGCTAGCTCAGTACAAGTCCAGATGAAGCACCTGAGGGATTTTGGACTGCACTCAAAGAGCTTTCAGGAGTAGGGAAGTAATTTTCCTGCTGTACTCTAACCTAATCTTACCACGGCTCAAGTTCTGTACTCACTTCTGCACGCTCCAGTTAAGGGAGAATACGAAGAAGCTGAAGATAGTGCAGGGGAGGGCGACTGTGGTGGGGAAGACTATAAGGTCCTTACAGGACAGCTAGCTTATTGATTGACTATTTAGTCAGACTGGCAGAAAGAAGACTCAAGGGGAATGTGATAGCTGTGTTTAAGTATTTGAAGGGTACTGTATGGAAGAGGGATTAGATTTTCCTATTTGGCCTCAGAGAAAAAAACCAGAAACAATGGTTGGAAATTACAGAGGTCAACTGAGGCTTTAAGTTAGGAAAATCTACCTATCACCTCAATAGCTAGGAGAGGACCCTCTTGTCGTCCATATGCCCAGTACCATGATCACCCACCCCAAGGCCTGATCAAGTGTTGGTCAATTTCCTTCCACTGAAGACTGGACAAATGAGACACAAATATTATTGTCTGAGACTCTTTTCTTCTGAAATTCTTTGGGTATCTTTGATGAAACTACACAAACAAGCCGGTTGCCTAACAACAGAGATTACAATGGGCCCCATATCTGAGGCACTGTTTTCTTGTTTGAATTAATTCCCCATGTGACCTAGACCATGGCTTAACCCGGTATATTTCACATCTGCCTACACAAATAACAATTTACCAGAAACTTGTAGCCTCATTGTAGGGAATTATGCTGGACAGTCTGGGATCTTGCCCTTCCTATCAAAGAAGCCAATTCGGTTCCAGCGGGAATCCAGTTACATTCAAATTGCCCACAAACCATCTGTCTGACTCCCAGATTATCACCAATCTAGGGGCACCCCCAGGGATATAGGTCCATTCCAGGGCCATTTACTCCCCAATTCACTCAACAGTGTTCATTAGAAAATCAGTTCCCACTTGACATCGGGGAATTGGCAATGTTTTGAATACACTGAGAATAACAGCGCATAGTCTGGGTACCAAAATGCTGTTACCAGGCAAGAAAGAGAAAAGCAAAAGAAATGTAGGAGCTGGAGAAACTAATTTGGGAAGAATGCAGCCAAGGCACGTGATAGCAATATACCAATATTAGATTACCAAATATCGCACAAGGAGAGTTATTAAAAAAAAAAACAAAAAAAACTGGAAAAGTAGTGGGAGAGGCAGGTTCTAAAGAGTTTTAAAAATCAACAGAGGATTTTATATTTGGTCGTAGAGGTCATAGGAATCTACTGGAGTTTACTTAAGAGGGGTAACATGGTCAGACCTGAACTTTAGGAAGATTACTTTGATAGCTGAGTGGAAGATAGACTGAAATAGGGAGTAATGAGACAGGCTATTGTAATAGTTCAGGTGTGAGTTGATGAGGGCCTGAACCAAGTGGCAATGGTATTTGGTGACAGTGTCAGAGAAGAAAGGGGGCATACGTGAAAGATAATGCTAAAGGTAGTAGAATCAACAGGCCTTGGCAACAGACTGGATGGAGGAGGGGGGAGTGAAGAGAGTAAGGAGTTGAGGATGGTTGTTAGCCTAGGTCAGGGGTAGGGAACTGGCCACATATGGCCCTCTAGGACCTCCAGTGCAGCCCTTTGACTGAATCCAAACTTCACAGAACAAATTTCCTTAATAAAAGGATTTGTTCTGGGAAACTTGGACTCAGTCAAAAGGCCGCACCCAAGGGCCTAGAAGGCCACTTGCGGCCTTGAGGTCACAGGTTCCCCACCCCTGGTGAATGGGAGGCTGGTAACAAGGGAGTCATGAAGAGGGGAAGGTTTTGGGGAAAGCTAACAAGTCAGTTTTGAACCTGGCTGAGTTTAAGGTGGCTGTGGGACAACCCGTCTGAGAGAGGTCCAACAGGAATTTGGAGATGTGAGACTGGAGGTCAGAAAAGAGGTTAGGGCTGGATAAACAGATCTGAGAATCATCTTTAGAGAGAAGGTAACTGAATCCATGGATGTCATCGGTGGCAAAATTTGTTTTGCTTGACTATACACATCTGTAAGAGGAATTTATTTTTCTTTCTCTCTCAGTGGGAAGGGATGAAGGTGAGGGAGAGAAAAGGTGGATTTTTGTTGACTAAAAACAAAATATCTTAAAAATGACTGAATCCATAGGAGCTGATGAGATCACTGAACAAAACTGTATACAAGGAGAGCAGAAGAGGCCAGAGCTAGATAATCAGCAATTTAAATGTTAAAAACAAAGACAAAGGGTTTTGACCCCAAACTGAAGCATGGAAGCACTAGAGTAATGAATAATCCTCAGAAAGGCTTTTGACTAAAAGTACAAAGGTTTGGGCTTATTTAAAATAGATTTTCAACTCCAACTTGGCAAAAACTTGGCTTATATTAATTAGTAATTGAGAAAATGTACTTATGAGTTTATATTTCTTTTAAACCTTTCTCCAGTTGTATACTTTTAATACTGGCTACTATTTTAAATGATATACTTACCTGGTTTAATATAGAGTTTTATTTTCAGGCATATTTGAATAATAGGGATAAGGTTGTTGTGTTTGTCCTTCATTCTCAAAGTGGACCATGATGTCAGGGAAATGATGACATGACTTGCAGTTGACTTTGATTTGAGTGAGGGAGGGCTGAATAGGGATAAGGACCAGGAATAGGAAGGACCAGAAGAAAGAAGAACTGCAATTTTAGCAGTATAAAAAGCTCTTGAGTGAGGAAACTACCATTACCAAGGTCAGTCAGCACCTCCTCTGCAACTTAAAGTCTTAGACAATTGCCAAGAACACTGATATATTAAGTGATTTGCCAAGAGTCACATAACTAGGTTGGGATTATCTAGTGAGATCAGGTGCAGGAGGTGTAGAAGCAATCTGCTGTTGAGGCAGTGAGGTCGGGAGTCAGAAAGAGCTGAGTTCAAATACGACCTTACACACTTACTAGCCATGTAACCCTGGAAAAGTCACTTAACCTCAGTTTGTTCAACTGGAAAGTGCACATAATAATAGCACCTACTTCGCAGGGCTGTTGTAAGGTATTATTAAATATCATCAAATGAGATATTATTTGCTGAGTGTTTAACACAGTGCCTTCCTCTCACCCTTCTGCAGTGGAAAGATTTCTGGAAGTGAAGAGTCAGGGCTTGAGATGGGCCAAAACTTACAATATGATCCTTAGTCTCCTTACTTGTATAATAAGAATTTTGTGTTCTATTCCATTACCTCATGGTCCTGTACAGCACTAATTTCCTCTCTTTCTCTACTAGCAGGCATCCCAGAATCACCCATTATTAATGAAATAACAGCAAGCCATTACCTCTCTTCTCATTGTTCTAAGGATCTGATTTTGATTTGTATACTCTTTCTATAATTATAATGCTTAACAACAATGTCTAATTCAGAATCTATTAAAATTATGATATTAATTTATTGAAAAATTTCCATCTGATTTTTATGAAGTGCTCCCCTGGCTACTTGTGATTTGTAATTTGTAATGAGTAGCAAAATCAAATATTGTGAACTAATTTAGCAACTAATTTAAAATAATGATTTATCCAAGCATTAAAATCTTCATTTTAGTCCAAAAGATACAGTAGTAAAGACCTTTCATATAGTGGTAAAGTTTCAGTTTTCATAGGCTATGATTGCTGTATGGATTTTAAAATACATTTCAGATCCCTACAAATTAATGTTAAGCAGACTTTCTTATTTTGAAATCCTATACTTTTTTAACTGCTTTTTTTATTCCCCTTTTCACAAGCTAACTTTTTTTTACTTGTATTTTTTTGTCACTTTCAAATAGATGTTCGCAAAGTTATTGGCTTTCCTCCTTGCATTCATCAATGTCAGCTCTGTGGTATTAAAATAATCAGTGCTTCGCAGCATATCCAAGTCCTGGGAATTAAATTAAGGCATGAAACACAGAGTGGTGTTTTCTCATCCTATCATCAGAATCGGATTATTATTCCTGAGCCTGAATGTATGTCTCTAATACACCATTAAATCCGTTTTAACGAACAGATCTACACAAAACCGTGGAAATGAGGCAGCACGTGATTTTAGTAAAGGGGCGCAGCATGAGAGGTCCTCATTTCTTCTCTCCTTGTGAAGATGTCAGGAGCTCTAAGCAGGGAGCAGCACTGCAGTCTGTGATAGAATATCTCCCGCCTGCACACACCCCCATGATGGCAGATTATCTGCCTAGAGGTTGCATTCAGCGTCAGTCAGCAGATGAGCAGGAATGGTCCAGTGCATCTTCCCCCCACCTCCATCTGACAGTGATAAATGATCAGGTCTAATGCTCAGCTAAGCCTGACAGGCCCAGACCTCCCCTTGCAATCTGTTCCAGGCAAACATCCCCCTATTTCCCCTCAATGTCCCCTGTTGGCACTACAAAGCAGGATCGCCAGGGTTTAATGCTAGGCCCTCCCCACCAAATCTCCAAGCAAGAAAGGGCATTATGACTTTATTCCTTTTCTAATAATTCATAATCTAATGGGGGAAATAAAGGAATGTGGAATTATAGAACCACATAGCAAACATGCCTTGGTTCTCAATCAATGCAAAAAGTGAAAGAAAGGCCCCAGCTGACCCACAATTTCGAAAATATCCCTTCTCCATATAGCATTTTAATCACATTTTCTTGGAAACAACAAAGTTTTATTTTGAGGCAGAAGAAAGCAATCTGGTGGTGTCAGGAGATCTGAGTTTGAGTCTTGAGCGTACTATTAGTCATGTGATCATGGGCAAGTGACAGAATCATGGAATTACAGCTTTGCAATAGATTTTAGAGACTAGTTTAGTCTAACTTTATATGTGACTGAAAATTCTCTCTGTAACATCCACAAGTGGTCACAGAGTTTTTGATGGAAAACCTCCAGTGAGAAAAAAAACCACTACCTCCCAAAGCAGTCCATTTTCCTTTGGGACAGCTCTAATTTTTAGGTAGTTTTCCCTTACACTGAGTCAAAATGAGCCTCTGAAATTTTCCTCCACTGATTCTAGTTCTGCCCTCTGGGGCCAGGCAGGACAAGAATCTCTTTTCCACAAAGTAATCCTTCAAAAACTAAAAATAGCCATCATTTTAACCTCCCTCCCCAGGCTTCTCTTCTAAATGCAAAACAGGTGATTTCCAATTTATAAGACTGACATATAAAAGTCAATTGCTTAGAACTTGCTAATGTCAAGTTTTCCCACAGATACAATGTTACATATGAGGGTTGAGCTCCCTAGCCAATCCACAATAGCCTATTTAACCTACAATGCACCAGGAAAATGACTGTTTCCTGCAAGTCTAAATATCATTGTATCTGTGAGACCCGTCCCAGGTTCCAATTCAGAGTGGGAGAAACACATTCACAGAATGATAGAATCCCAGCATTGCAAAGGACCTCCAACCTAGACCTGAAAAAGAATGCCATCTACAATGTGCCCCATAAGTGGTCATCCAAACTTTGTTGAAGTACCTTCATAAAGAGGAATCCTTGAGTTTTTGAAGCCCTCCAGTCTATTTATTCTTGGCTTTCATTGTTAGGAAGTTTTTCCTAACATCAGGTCTAAATGTATCTTTTATAACTCCTACCCACTGCTCTTGGTTCTGCCTTCTGAGACCAAAGGGAACAAATCTAATCACTCTTCCACATGACAGTCATTCAAGTATTTGATCATGGGTATCATATTGTCTGCCCCTCCCCAACTCTTACAGACTAAACAAACATCCCCATTTCCCTCAACCTATATTCATCTAGCATTAAGGCTCTTCACGGACCTCATCAGGCTACTCTCTTCCTAATCCCTTAATACCTTTCCTAAAATGCGGTATCCAAGACTGAACACCCTTCCTTCCCTCATCCTGCAGCCCCTTTTCCTCCACCATTATCACAACCAAAGAAGCCTTTTCCCTTCTCAATGGGATGCCAGGTAAGAAGGGAAACCCTTTGCCCAAGGAACATAAGCCCTGCCAGAAAGCACACTTCCGCAAAGGAAACACAGCACAGCAGAGAGAATGTCACCTCCTACTGCGAAAGGAAAAAATCCTTGGTTAATGGTAGTGGTTACTGCAAAAGACAATATGAGTTGGGTGATTTTACAGGCGTATCATATACTATATAAGAAGCTATAGAATAACCAAAATGTAAATTCCAGCAAGAAGAAAATATCATAAGGAAAGAACATTTTATGATCTTAATTAGGAATCTTAACTCTTAAAAATCCATGCTAATGAAAAGCACCAGTGCAAATAACCCAGGAACCACTTATCTATGTCTTTGAATTGTATCTAATGGGAGTCAGCTGCGCATGGATCATGGCCTTCATTAGATACTGAGTTTCAACTAAGGCTAAAATAAACTCATCTAAAATCTGAGGGTAGGATCACAGCATCATAAAATTGGAAGGAACCTTCTAAGTTTAATCTAGATTAAACTCCAGCCTGACGCTGAACGCTTCTTACTAACTGATATCCTTACAGGTTGTCATCTAGCCATGACTTTGAACATTTTCAGTGAGTAGGAATCCATCACCTAGAAGGTAGCCGGTTCCACTGTTGTTGTTCGATTGTTTCAGTTGTGTCTGACTCTTTGTGACCCCATTTGGGTTTTTCTTGGCAAAGATACTGGAGTGATTTGCCATTTTCTTCTCCAGCTCATTTTGCAGATGAGGAAACTGAAGCAAACAGGGTTACGCGATTTGCTCAGGGTCACACGGCTAATAAGTGTCTGAGGCTAGATTTGAACTCGGGAAGATGAGTCTTCATGACTCCAAGCCTGACATTCTATCCACTGTGCCACTGAGCTGCCCGAAATTCCATTTTTAAAGACAGTTCTAATTATTAGAAATTTATTCCTTATACTGTCCTGAAATAAATTTCCTCAGAACTGCCATCCTTTGCTCTTAGCTCTGGCCTTTCAAGCTATATAAAATTAGTTAATTCCTCTTCCCACATAACAAGCTTTCAAAAATTTAGTCACCCTGTTTACCCTGTCACCTCTTTTTCAGGACAAATATGCCCTATTTCCTCTGTTTCTCTAATGACATTGTTTCATGTTCCTATACCATCCTCATCACTCAAGGAGAGTGATACATTCCAGTTTATCGGTATTCCTACTAAAATATCATGCCCTAGAAATGAATATAAAAACACAAATGGGATTTGACCTGTCCAAAGTACAGTAGGACACAGTTCTTCCTTGCTTCTAGCCTCTGATCACTATTAGCCGGGGGAACATGGGCAAATCACTTAACCTTTCCGAGCTTCAACTTACTCACCTCTAAAATTCAAACAATAATATCTGTAGTAATCCCTTCATAGGAGGGTTTTAAGGAGCAAATAAGATAATGTGCACAGCACTGTGCAAATCTTAAAGACATAAAAACAGATTGGTTGTGATATATACACTCAAGTCATTGGTATTTACTGGAAAATTTTAATAGGACAACCAGAAGTTATTTATTCCTTTTGATAATATCACATCAAAGAAAAAGATCTTTTGTGGTTAAAGAGGAGCCAACTTACTCAGAATCAAGCCGAGACAAAACACATAACCAGAGTAGTAACATGAAACAATTGAGACTTATCACATGATGCTTCACTCAGGTAGTGAACCAAAAACCATTAACTTTGCTTAAATTCCATGAAGAGATTGTCAATGACACCACTAGCAGAAATTAAGTTACAGGACTAATGACCAAAACTTGGCCCTAGAGCAAACATAAAACAAAAATCTGAACACCATTACTTTTGCCAAATTAAAGGGGAAAAAATTTGTTTATGTCCTAATCCCATTGCTAGTATTTTAAACAATATTTTTAGTAAAAGTTTTTTAAAAAAAAAAGCAGAGCATATCCAGCTTTCTATTAAATCAGTGCTTTGGGGGTGCTGAGATTTCAAATAAATTTCCAGAAAAAAGTGACCCCTGAATTCGAAGCTCTCTCCTACTACCCAAAGTCCCTTGAAGAAGGGAAAATGCCTTTGATTCCAATTAGAAGAAATATGACTTAGACTACCAGTTTACAGCACCTGGAAAAAGTAGGTAACATGCTGACAAGTTCATTAGGCAAATGACACATCCAATTCTTTCCCCTAAACAAGTTTTGGTTGGAATGAAAGTGTGAAGAGGAAGAAAGAGAACAGAGAGGGAAAAGGACACTGAAAGGGGAGTCTGGGGACACTAAAGACAAATTTCATGTCCTTCACAATGTTATCAAGGACCAACCTGGAAAGTCAGATCTCTCAATGAGGAGAGATTCAGGAAGACAAAGGAAAATTAAGTATCATGCACAATACTATGTGACTCACTACAGTAATACAAACTGCAAAACTGAGTATACTTTACACAAAACTTTTTATCTTGACCTAGTTTTTAAATGAATAGAAAACATTAATGGAAATGATTTCTTCTTCATCCCAGGTTATAAAGCAAATGTCATTGGTGGGATTCTGACTTTGCAGACAAGCTGACAACAGTTTGAAACTCCATAGCCTTAAGGGCTTAGATTGGATTTGTTCTGTGAAGTTTGGATTCAGTCAAAGGGTCACTTGAGGACCTAGAGGGCCACATGTTCCCGACCCCTGGCTTAGAATAATGATCATTATGTATTTAGCTGGATGATGATCAGGTAGCCCAAGTGTGCTTTAGTCTGGGAGCCCCCAAACCTAAAGCTACCTTTAGGGGAAGCACCAAAAGAGTCTGCAGGAGCTTCAGTGATTTCTAGGGTTGACACCGTGGGGTTGCCCAAGGTCCCAGGAGGCAGGATGATGTGGACTAGGGATTACTAAACTTTTGTGAGCTTCTTGATGGACCATCTGTTGGAAAATGGACTGGCGGCAACCGGGATCTATACTCAGGTAGCCAGGCTCTCTCTTCAGAGAGGTTTGCATTGAAAAGATGCACCTCCTGCCATTACCAAAGGCTTACTTGCCCTTTAACCTGCATATAGCCAGGCATATACTTGACTAAATTTAATTCTGTGGTTTAATTCTAATTCTGCAGGTTAAGTATGGTTCACTCCAATTCAGGGCTAGACAAGATGTGAAACTGGTGGCAATGAAAGGCACCATGGTATTTGGTGGTACTCTAACATCACTTATCATATGTATCATCTTTTCTCTCTCCTTCTGGTCTCATCTCCCTCCTTCTAATCTTAATTACCCACTCTTCTGCCTTTCTTCTTTACTTTACTTCTCTCCATGATTCAGATTGGCCAGTTTCCCAGACATGGTGCCAACTTCCCCTTAACCAAGTACCCAAATGGTGACTCTAATAGCAACAAGTTTACACACACACACATGCATGCACACATGCACGCACATATGTATACATATAAAATGTCTATATAATGCATACATATGTGTATGTTATATAACCACATGTTTATATATACACGTGTGTCTATGGGGCCATATGCATATATGTATACACTGTGTACATATGTACACATGTATATATTTTAGTTTAAAATATTCTGTACCACCCCCACCCCTACTCGTCACATAAAAATTTGACTTATTTGCCCCCCACTCTTAGGTAAAATCTTTGGGGAAACCCTACATTCACAGCTGGCAGCATCTTCCAGCTGCTGAATGAGAACTAAATGAGATTCCTGGGACTGTGAGTCATTTATAATGAATTTTAATGACTGTAGTGCCCTAGTGGTGATGCATACTGATTGAACTGCCCCTTACAGCCAGCTGTCCTGGAATCATCAATTGTCCACCAGGGGATTCACATTCACCAAGAGGGCAGCCAATCTCCAGGGATGGAGAAAAGGCAGGATCTTTGAGAAAATGCCAACCCTTACCATTCTTTATAAGTGGAGCACTTAACAGTAAATATGGCTAAACAGCATGAAAAGTAAGGGAAATGAGACTTAAGAATCATGTAAAGAATTTGAAGACATGTACATAGATTATTTAGCCTGTTTCAATGAATATCACATAAATTTTGTATCTTGTCACTCACTCTAGACAATTTCAATTCAACAAATACTTATTAAGCACCTAACTCTGCACTAGGTACTTGGGTTTGGGAAAGGAGGATTACCAATCCATTTTCTGGTTTTAATTTATTTCAGTTTAGGGGAGGAGTAACAAATCTAGCATATGAACAACTATAGTCCAGGTTTATATGCCACAAGTGAAGTAAAAAGTATTATAGGAATTAGACGAGGTAATGAAGAAACAAAACTATCACTCTTTGCCAATGACATGATGGTTATACTTAGAGAATCAACTAAAAAACTAGTTGAAATAGGTAGCAACTTCAGCAAAGCTGCAGGACATAAAATAAACCCACATAAATCATTAGCATTCTTATATATTACCAATGAAGTCGAGCAGGAAGAGATAGAAAAAGAAATTCCATTTAAAATAACTGCAAATAATATAAAGTACTTGGAAGTCTACCTGTCTGGACAAACCCAGGAACAAAATTACAAAACACTTTTCACATAATTAAAGTCAGATCTAAACAACTTGAGAAATATTAATTCCTCATGGGTAGGAGAAGCCAATATAATAAAAATAACAATTCTATCTAAATTAATTTACTTATTTAGTACCATACCAATCAAACTACCAACAATTATTTTATAGACCTAGAAAATAATAAAATTCATCTGGAAGAACAAAAGGTCAAGAATATCAAGGGAATTAATGAAAAAAAATGTGAAGGAAGACATACCCAATCTCAAACTGAATTACAAAACAATAATCAAGACCATCTGGTACTGATCAAGAAATGGAGTGGCAGATCAATGGAATAGATTAGGGCCACAATACACCCTGTACATGACCATAGGAATCTAGCATTTAATAAATCCAAAGATTCAAGCTCTGGGGACAGGAACTCACTATTTGATAAAAACTGCTAGGAAAACTGGAAAGCAGTTTGGCAGAAACTGTGATGGAATACTATTCTGCTGTAAAAAATGATGACCAGGATGCTTTCAGAAAAACTTGTGAAAGCTTGCATGAACTGATGCAGAGTGAAGTAAGCAGAACCAGAAGAACATTGTACACAGTAATGACAAATTGTACAATGATCAACTGTGAATGATTTAGCTATTCTGAGTAATACAGTGATCCAATACAATTCCAAAGAATTTATGATGAAAAATTTTATCTCCCTCCAGAGAAAGAACTGAGGGAATCTAAATACATATCAAAGCATACTTTTTTTTAACTTTCTCTACTTTTCTTCTTTTTTTCTGGTCTGTGTCTTCTCTTGCAACATGGCTAACATGGAAGTGTTCTGCATAACTTCACACGTATAATCTACATCAAATTGCTTGCCTTCTCAAGGAGGAGGGAGGGGCTGGAGAGGAGAGAAATCAGAACCCAAAAGTTTTTAAAATAAATGTTTAAAAATTTTTACATGTAACTGAGAAAAAAATAAGACACACACACACACACACACACACACACACAAGTATTATAGGAGTTCAAGATGAGAGAAATTATCACATCCTCATGAGGTAGCTATAACGTAGGAGAAAGAATACTGGCTCCCTAGTCAGAAGATTTGGGTTTGAATTCCAGCTCTACTTCATACTAACTATGTCCCTTAGGCAAGTCACCTATCCTTATGGGGGCCTCTCAACAGCCATATGAGGGAGACAATCTGACTGTTAGACCCTTATTTTACAGATGTGGACTCTGAGAGGCTTAGGGAAATTGCAGGACTTTCCCACAATCATATAACTAGTAAGTAGTTAAACCAGATAGCTAGAGCTCAGGTCTTCTAACAACAGACTCAGGGTTCTTGCCAATACCTACCTGTAGCATTTTATATTTCGCAAAGTATTTGCACACGCATATATAATTCATTAAATCAGTTTTATTTTCTGTTTAATATTTTATTACATTTATTTTCCCAAGTATATTTATAAACAAGAAATCTGTCTCCCACTAAGATATTTTTCTGAAGGAAAGCTATAAAAAAAATAAGAAATTAAAAAGTATCTTTAGAATTGAGGGTTGAGCCAAGCAAATTCCATTCTGGGAAAAGAAAGGACATGAAGTAGTAGAAATTTGTTTAGAAATGGAGGAGGCCTGATCCCACATGATCATGGCTTCTAGGGATAAGGACTTAGTAGCATCTCTTCCTTTTTTTTTAATCTTGGAAAGATATTCCAGATTTACCAGCCCTCCTTGAATATATTTGCTGTCTACCACAACCACCAGGAGATACAAAATAAGCCCAAATGGTAAATCATCCTTGCCCCAGAATCAAACTCACTCTTGAATTCTGATCCCTGGACCTGTGACATACTAAAAAGTCAGCACCAGGTTAGCCAACAGAAAACCCAAAAAGGAAAAGGGTGTGTCTAATGGGTGATGACTAGGGTGACAAGGAGATCCAGGAGTGAAGATGAAACAAGAGTTAAAAGTAAGAGCATCAGAGACAGAAGACAAAGCAAATTTGGAGGTTCCAGGGTGAGATAGAGGAAAGGGTACTGGATTTCTATCTGCATTACCTTGGGCAAGTTCTCTCTGGGTCTCATTTCTCTGAGTGATGTAGAGGGAGATAGGAGAGGGAGAGAGGGATGTACTACTCTCTGATCTCTGAGCTCTCTTCCAGATCTAAATCTCTGATCTGTGATTTATTCTCTTATCTCTCTAGGATCTAGAGCAGTACCAAAGAGCATAAGATGACCCGATTCTTTGAACATAGTAAATATTTTTTAAATGTTGGTTAAAGTGAAATTGAATTAGCTGAAGAAGGGCATTGATAAGCTATAGATTATCCAAAGGAAGGCTATCAGAATAGGGGTTAAAGAAATGTATTGGGGAGGCAGCGTGGTATAAGCGGAAAGGGCATAGGCTTTCGGAATTAGAAGATGTGGCTTCAAATCTCAGGTCTGCCCCTTACTACTCTGTGATCTTGGGCAAGTCATATTTATGCCTCAGTTCCCTCATCTGCAAGATTAAAGGATTGAGTTTCATGATCTTTACTGTCTCTTCCAGCTCCAAATCTGAGCCAACAAACTGGGGGGTGCGGTTTAGTCCAGGGAACAAAAGACTAAGGGAAACACGTTAACTGTGTTTAAGATATATAGATCTGCACGCTGGGCCTATATCCCAGGGTTGTTGTTAGGGTCAAATGGATAATAATTGTAAATGCCAGATAAATGGTAGCTTTTATCATTATTGGCAGTGAAGTGGCATAGTGGATAGAGTGCAGGGCTCATCTTCAAATCTGGCCTCAGACATTTAGTAGCTATGTGACCTTGGGCAAATCAATTTAACCCTGTCTGCCTCAGTTTCCTCATCTGTAAAAAAATGAGCTGGAGAAGGAAATGGCAAACTGTTCCAGCATCTTTGCCAAGAAAACCCCAAGTGGCGGCACAAAGAGTCAGACACAGCTGAAACAAATAAGCAAAGCAAAACAAGTTATTGTTATTATCACCATCATTATTATTATTATTATAGCTAACTGGGCTGAGCTCATCCTGCCTACTTGCTCTACATGATGACCTAATCCTGTTATTGCAAACTCACTCTATTCCACAGCTGTCAGTACAGCATTTGGGGAACCTCTTAACACTCCCAAAACTATGGACCATCGGACCATGGGATTTTAGAGATAGAAGAGACTCAGGAGATCATCTGGTCCAATCCCTTCATTTTATAAACCAAAAAAAAAAAAACCAAGGCCCAAAGAGGTTAAGAGACTTACCAAGGTCACAGAAGTATTCAGTTGCAGAGATTGGATTCAAATACAAATCCAATGCAGTTTCTACTGTACTGTTTCTACATGTACCAACAAAGTTGTTTTGGTTCAGTGCTAGAAAGGTCTTGAGAAACAATTCTATTCTCTCCCTCTCTCAGTTATTTCACACTTAAAGGCATACATTTTGAAAAGAAAATCAAGAAAAACATTCTCCCACATAATTTAGCTCCATTACCTCTTTTCTGCATTAAAACTCCAACTACCCCACGCTGCTGTCATTGTCTAGAGAAGGCCTGGCCAGCAAGAACCACAACTAGGAATTCAGCAAGACAGACAAAATTTGGCAAACACTGTAAGAAAACATACCAGGTGCATAGCGTTGGTCAAGTGTAGTGAGTTAGCTAAGGCAGGAAGAGTTAGGAATTATCTCAAGGGTCTGGGGGCAGGGCTCAGATTCTAAAGGAAGCAGGTCAAAGATAGAAAGTAGCACTACTGGTCAGGAGAAAACAAGCAGAGCTCTGATCTGGAAATGAAGGCTCTTCATTATCTGCCTTTTTAAATATTCTCCGTTAAATGGGAGGTCAGGAATCACAGAAGCATGATTGCAACCACAGCTCTGCAGATATGGCTGCTTCTTGATTTGGCTGATGGAGATGTCAAATTCTGCTACAGGCAGTAGGCAACTCAAGGTATCAGACTGACAGTTGAGACTGGAGATGCCATAGAAGAGCCCGGGGGATAAGTCAGTTCCTAGGATGGAAGATAATGGATTCGGATGAAGACCAGGGGTCGGTGTTAGAACAATCTGTCACAAAGAAATGCATAAGAGCAAGAAGTCAAGACCAGCTCAGCCCGGCAAAGTACCCTAGGGGCAGATGGTTAAAGACAGGTGACATAAAGGCCACTACTGATGTCAGAGGGGATGGATATATCAATATGTATAACCCACATAAACAAAATTTATTTTGGGTCCTCGATACTTTTAAGAGGGTGCAAGGGTCCTGAGAACAAAAAGTCTGAAGACCATTGATCTAGTACAACCCTCTCAATTTAAAGATAAGGAAACTGAGGTCCAGACATGGGAAGTGATTCATCCATAGTCAGAAAGTAGTTAGTGAAGAGCCCAATTCAACATCCACAATGATTCATTGAGTTTTCATATGCAGATACTTACAGATCTTACAAAAAACCATTTGCTCAGGATTTGATCTTGTAGAATTTGTTCAATTTTCTAAATAATAAAATTTAGTTTTAGACAACATCTCAGTTCCTCCACTACACAAAAGATTTCAATCATCTATATAGAATTAATAGAAATTGTTGAGCCAATCACTCTAAGATAGAATTCTGATCCATGGGAAACCACTCCTTTGGGCTGAAACACTGATTAATTCTAGCAATGACAGACAGCTGAATACGCAGGGAGAACAGCATAAAAAAAAGAGAGAATTTCAGCACATGTAATATATCTGATGTTACAACAGTATCTACAAACAGGCAATCTGACGATGTTCTAGAATACTTGTCCCTATGGCCCAAAAACACAAACAAACAAAAAAACCCAAACAAAACAAATTCCTGCCCCCAGTGAAAGGAAACTCCTTAAATTTGCAAGGCCTTCCTTTATAATGGGGTTGGGAGAACAGTCTTCTCTCATTAGTGCCCATCCATTTCCTCTCAGCTGACAGATACCTGCCCCATTTCCTAGTCCAGGGAAACAGTGACTTACACCTAAGATCCAAAGCCTTGCAAAAAGTTTTTCACTCTCATTTGCCTCTCTATGTGATCATCGTAGGAACCGTAGTGTGGCCCTACTCACTAACATGTTCAATTCTGTATTTTAAGTGGAAGAATAAAAAATGAGTTGTCAGAATAGTCATTATAGTCACCCAAGTTGGGGCACTGAGTTGGCAAGGAGTCATCAGTCACTGAGGTGTGGTTTCCCTTTTCAGAGTCATGACATACCTATCGTGCTTATATCCTTCAGGAATGTACATCTGAAGACATGGTACTCACTTTCTGAGATAGCAATCAGGTCAGTAACCTTGCTGCTGAAGGTTTTTTTTTTAACTGATGTTCTGTTTTTAGACTATGCGTTTCTGTCAAGCTATAGTCCTGTGATGCCTCCAGTGAAAAAGCTAAACCCAGTGAAATCTATTACAGAACATGTACACAAAAGTGAGACAATTATTATCCTTACACTTCTCATGTTCATGTATAGCTCAAGGACAATGAAGAACATACTGGAACATAAAATGTGAGAGTGGGGAGGTCATCTATTTCGAAAGCCTCATTTAAACATGTGGAAAGTAGGATTATTAGCTATATTCTTTACCAAAAACTTTCTTGGAAGAATCAGAAGTCTGTCAGTCACTAAAATAAAAGTGCTGGACTGGGAGTTAATCACAACTAAAAATAGCTGTTTGTTCATTTTTCTGAAAAGTTTATTTCAGAATACTGGAGGAAAAAGATACTAAACTAGGAGGTGGGACATCTATGTCCTAGTCCTGCCTCTGATGCTAATTAATTGTACAATCTTGGGCACATCACCTAGGGAAACCAGAGAACAGAAAGATTATGTGAAAAATCTGGATCCTGGACAAAAGTTCCTTCCAGCTCTAACAAACTCTAAATTCACCTTAGCAATTGACTCATCCTTATGTAATATACACACATCTTGGCAGTGACATTTTCTAGCCTATTACTTGGCTTAACAACAGAGGCTTCTTACCAAAACTTGTTTTAAGTTCAGAGGGAGTTATTAAACCACTAGTGTTCATTCACCCATTCCACAGCCCTGTAATTAAGCACCTACTCTGTATATGGAAGACTCTGCTCTAGATACTGGGAAAGTGCAAACAAATAATCCCAAATCCCAAAGGACCAGATAGATAATCTAGCAGATTATTATTCTAGGAGAAAATGACATGTATGTGTGTGAACATATTTGTAGGTATGTATGTGTATATATATATAATGAAACTCAATAAATATAGTACCACATAGAAAGATACAAAGAAGTATAAAAGGTCAGGGGGAAAATATTATTTCTGCCTTAGAGGGATAGGGGAAGTTTTTGTGCAGAAGGTGATATTTAAGCTAAACTTTAAAGGACGGGAAGCATTTCACGCATTTGAGATGGGGAGGTGGGCATTCAAGGCATGAACAAAGACAGAGAGTTGGGAAAGAACTGAATATGTATGAGTGAGGATGAGTAGCATATTATCAATGCATGAAAGTTAAACTTTGGCTGGGGGTAAAAAAAAAGAAAGAAAGGTGCCAGGTTATGAAAGACCTTGGATTCTAGACTAAAGAGTTTTATTTATTGAGAAAGCATTTCTAGATTTGGAGAAATATCCTGGAAATCCAGAAGACTGTGTATCTAACTATAGGACAGTGGTGTCACCATGTTAGGACTCTCAGTAGAGAGTTTTCTAAAGAGCATTAAGTTTAAAAAAAAAGTAGGGTTGCTGAAATAAGATGAGATGGAGAAGTGGGCTGCAATGGGATTGAGCAAATAAAGCAGGAGGCCAGAGGGGAACACACAGAATAGGACTGCCATGGTATCCTTGAATCTAGAAGTCCAAGTAGGTTTTTCAGAGACTACAAGGCCGGAGCAAGTGGTTTAACAAATCTGCAGCCTAACCTAAGGTTTTGGCCATTTCCCATCACGACCCAAGTGGCTTATCTTGATCTACATAAGACAAATGGCACTGAACCCTAGGTTTTTTTTCTTTTTTTTACCCCACAGACTATGAGCCCTAAAGCCATTCCTTCCCTTCCCCAGAATTCTGAAGGAATAAATGGGATTAAGGTGGAGTTTAGATTATAATCCCCCTGGAATCTCTAAAGAGGTTATATCTATTTGTGTATGGGGGCAGAGAATGATTCTGCTACCTGATTCTCTCTTGTTATTTACATTGCTTGTATGCTGTAAATGCTTATTATTAAATTTATTGCTTGTATGGCCTATAAAAAGAGAATATTACATTAGCAGGGGCTCAGCTGTGATTAACAGGATTTCCCAAAAACAACTTACACTGAACCTCAGAAAAGAAGCAAGGGGCTCCAGAGCTAGAGTTTTCAGAGAGCCACTGATATATTCAGCAGATAGTCAGGAACCATTGAAGAATTTTGAATAGATACATACAGAAGGGAAATTTATTTGTCAATAGTATGAAAAACAGAGTTTGGAGGGAGGTGGGAAAATGAGAAATTTCTCCCCCTTTAAGAGATGCATATCTATGCACCGTCTCAATGTCCTTTCTAGAATGGACTTTTCTGATTTCTTTTCATAGCACTCTTTAATTTTTCACTGAGCTACTCTAGCTTTTAAATGGACAGATCTGAGGTTTCTTCCACATGCAGGCATCCACAGAATTTTAAAATATGAATATGGCATTTTAACATATAACATGGAAACATTCAAGAGCATTTCAAATGGCTTTAAAATGCCTGCATTAAACACAGATTTCCATTATTACTGAGCTAATAAGTCCAATTCTCATCTGGGCTATCAGCGACTCAATAAGTAATTACCATTCAACTTGGGCTGTTCCAGTCCATTAGACCAATACTGATGACTCAGGAAAAGCAATATAGAAGAAAAGTGAAATGCTGACAAAAGATAGAAGGCAACATAGGAAATGCTGTCGCCTGATTTCTCTGGTACTTGAACTGAAAGGAACGTAATATACAAAACACACCCTTCAGAGAGCTTTCTCTTCTAGCTTCAAAATTATACCAAAAAAAAATTCACAATGAGATTATCATAACCTAGGTATAAGCAGAAGGAAAACTGCTACCCTCAATTTACCCATGGTTTTGGCAGGCATAATTCTTCAGTAATGATGTTCTAATGCAAAAAAGAGGCTTGTGGTCTATACAATACCAAAAAGCAACTCGGGCTACCCATCTGTGATACAACAGCATTGGACTGAATGACCTTTACGATTCCTTCTGTTCTAACATTCTATAGAAAGATTCCGTTAAATCAGTGGAGCAATGAACTCCCTGGGTCTAAAGCAATGCCACACAGTGTTAGATGAAGCAGGATATGACTGATGAAAAAAGAAAAGGTGGAGATGTTCCCAATTCAAACTGTCATTCACCAATACCTTGTGCTCTCTACTCTACAGAATTGTCTGATTGACCCTATCACCTTCCTCCTACCCTTGTCCTGCCCCTGAGTACTGCTTTTACCTCCATATTTATGGAATAGCAAAAAGATGGACTTGACTAGAACAAATGGTTGCAATTTGTGAAATAGAACAGAAAAGAAGGTTGCATAGGTAGCATATAATGAGATGGTAGAAGATTGGGAGGGAAAAGCAGAAAAGTTTTGATTGGTAGTGATGATAAATATGGAACCAATGAAGTGCTTTGGAAGACTGTTGTTGCTGTCTTTAAACAAGGAAATAACAGAATGAAAACATACATAAGGAAGATTTGTCTGGTAGTCACATGCAAGAGAGACCAGGTAAACGAGATACTGAAGTGAGAGAGACCTGCTTGAAGATTACTGTAGTGCTGAGGGTGGCACCTGTGCCGTGGCAGTGTGATTTGAGAAGGGACAGGTGTGAAAGATATTTCAACAGGAAAATCAAAAGGACTTGGTTACACTTTGCATAAACATAAAGAATGAAGGAGAGTTTATACATATACATGTATATATACAGAAATGTATATGTACATATCTGTATGCATATACATATGTGTGTATATATGTATATGTGTATACATATTTCACTGTGGTAAACCTGTGTGATTGGTTTGATACGATAAAAAGAATACTAGATTTAAGGTCAGAAGACCACGGTTCAAATTCTGACTTTTCTACCTACTTGCCATATGAGAGACTTCAAGAAAGTCACTTTACATTTTCAGCATCATTTTCCTCATTTGTAAAATGAGGAGCTTAGATGAGCCATGTGTTTAAGGTTCCTTCCAGCTCTAAATTGCATGAACTATTTTTTTTAAATAGCAAAATCATTTATTTCAACAATGAGGTTGTTGGGAGTAGCTGAGGATGGGTATTTGGAGAAAGTAAGGCTAGAGAGAGGGAGGTGATGGATTTGGACTCGGTGAATTTGTGGAGACATTGGGAAATCCAGTGGAAACATACAGCAAGACTTCAGGAAATACAGAACATAATTTTGTGTGAATGGACAAAATTATAGCAATAAATTTGGATTTCATCAGGATGCAAGTGCTAGTTGAAACTATGAAAATAGATATGCTCTGAAGAATATAGGAAACAGCAGAGAGCTAAGAAGTAAGGACAAGGTTCAAGAAAAGGAAGAAAAACCAGTGAATAATTACTCAACCAACAAATAATTTATTAAAGTTCTATTTCATGACAAGCACTGTGAAAGATACTAAGAATATAAAGACAAAAAATAAAACGATTCAAATGTCCAAACATAAATAGATTCAAAACACATACAAAGCAAAGGCAAGATGATTTGTGATGAGGGAGGCATGAGTGGTGAGAGGGATCAGGAAAGCCTTATTATGTAAGAGGTAACATTTGAGTTTGAAAGAAAGCTAGGGATCCTGAGAGGTAGAGGTGAGAAAAGGAGGGTCTTTGAGGCATGAAGGTGGAAAAGCAGTACAAAGGCATGAAAACAGGAAATAGAATGCTCTGTATGAGGGTAACAAGGAAGCCAGATTGACTGGACTCCAGGGCATGTGAGGACAAATAATGTGCACCAATGCATAGGGAGACTGGAACCAATGGTGAAGGGCTAAAGGAAAAACTGAAGAAGCTAAAAGGAGAGAGGCACAGGAATAACCCTATTGGGGGAGTTATGAATTGGTCCTGCCATTCTAAAAACAATGTGGAATTATTTTTTAAAAGTAATTAAAAGGATTCTACCCTTTGATCCAAAAATGCCATTGCTGGGTATGTATGCCAAGGAGGATGATGACAGAAAGACACTTTGCACATACACAAAAATATTAATAATCAGCACTCGTTTTCTGATAGCAAAGAATTGGAAACAAAAGAAGTATCCATTAATTGGAGCACATCCAAAGGAAATGGAGATAGCAGATATATTCAATTAAATTCAACAAATATTTACCAAGTATCTACTACATGTTGTTGGAAGCACTTGTGCAACAAGGGGTGCTGCATTTGTAAACCTTAAAGGACTAGATGACCCCTGAGGCTCCTTCCAACTCTGAATCTATGATGCTATATTTGTGCAAAGGGCTGTGATTACTAGACCACTCATTGAAGAAGGTAGGAAGTGAAAGGAAAGAAATGCAATGGTAGTACCTACTGAAAGCTCATTTCCACCGCCCAGACACTCTGCCCCAAGGCCATGTAATAATAACTGCCTTCTCACCTTCAAAGACCAGGCCACAGGGGCTGAGATTGATGCCTGCTTAAACAGGAACCTGAAGCAGGTCAGTGTCTCAGGTGATAAGGTTCTTTCTGGAGTGGGCCTGCTGCTCTAACGTGCCCCCCCCCCCGCCCTGCTTGGTCCTGGCCATTCAGCTCTCGCTGATGAAGTGTGATTGGTGTTTTGGACTGTTAGTTACCCACCTTCCTCTGCCTTCTAGTATTTTTGTCCTCCTCGTTCTCAACTGTTTATCTGGGCTTCTGACCACCTCCCTTGTTCTACCCTCTAAGTATTGTATCTTCTTGGTTCCCATCTGTCATCCCAGTCTCTGACCCTCACTCTGCCCTTTGTTTGGCCTGTCCAATTCTGCCCTGCTACCTCACACAGACCTGAAGTATTGAGCTATGTCCCAACTCTGAAAGGCTTACCTAGTTCCAGATCTCTGGCTCCTCTTTAACCATTAGTTTATGTAGCTGGTCCACGTCTATATCTATCGTCTATCCTTTATTCCCTAAGACATTTACTAGCTGTGTGACCCTGGGCAAGTCACTTAACCCTGTTTGACTCAGCTTCCTCCTCTGTAAAATGAGCTGGAGAAGGAGATGGCAAACTACTCCAGGATCTCTGCCAAGAAAACACCAAATAGCACCACTAAGACATGACTGAAATAACTAAACAATAAAAATCCTTTATTCCCAGCCTTGTCCAAGCTCTCTCGGGGGATCTTTTGCCTGCAATATGAGATGGCTGCCCTTTGTAGTCACTGACAGGTTGCTAGAGGTCACTGCAGCATCAAACAAGGGTTTTTCCAAAATAGGTGAGACCTGAGGAGAAGGAGGGAGCTAAAATTAAGAGTTTGGAGATGCAGTACTGGAGGGCACCTGAGGGATTAGAGTGAATATCATTCACAACTTCAGCAAGTTAGCAGGACCACCTCTCCTGAGATGTACCTACTATCTTAAGAAGCTCACAAGCAATTTTTTTTTACTTGTGGGAGAGACCTCCCACATCTCCCTTGATGACTAGGTCAACACTCAAGCACCCACTGGTGTACAACTCTTTTTACTGTTTTAGGACTGTGTGTCCTCATTTGTAAAATGGGAATGATAATACTACTTTTTTCACAGGGTTGTTGTGAGGAAAGCACTTTGCAAACCATAAAATATGATTATAAACGTGAACTACTTCTTCCCTTTACTTCCAATTCAATTTTTATTTTCAATTGGTTTTTCCACTTTATCTCAGATTTGGGGTCTCTAATTTAAAACAGCAAATGAATCTTTCACTATAAGATATGTCATTAGCCCAAAGAGATATTGAGTTACAGAATTATAGACTTGATGGGATCTCAGACATCATTTAATCTAAGCTCCTCATTTTACAAATGAGAAAACTGAAGCCCAGGGAGGTCCAGTGATTTTCCCAAAGTCAAACGTGATATATGTCGGAGATGGAATATGAACCAAGGTTCTCTAATTCCACAGCCAATGCTCTATGATGCTAAAAGCTTGCCTCTAGTTCTAGTAGGAGCTGGTGTGGGGCTATTCTAGGACTTTAAACTTTGAAAAATTGAAGGTTCTCTTTCATTGTTTCAATTAAAGTACTAATTAAAATTCCTTATCACCTTAAGTCTTACACGGAAACCTTTTATTAAGGATATAGACCCCTTTCCTGAGGGAGCCTGTAATAAGAATACCCCCCTCTTCTTAATTTTATGTGTATTATGGGTATGTTTCGTCATGCAACAGACAAAAGCTATCTGATGTGTGTTAAATGTAAATGTACTACCTTCCAAATGCTGATATTAGATGAGCCAAAAGTGTGAACAAAGAAAATGAAGACTTGGAAAGAGCTAAAAAGGTGAAGAACGAAGAATAAGTTAAGAGGACAGCAGATTGAGTTAATCAAGGCAGGATCTGGAAGACAACATATTGAAAAGTTGAACCTGGCCCAATGCCCAGGAAAAAGAGATGAGTAGAAAGAGATTTCTGGGCATGAGGCCCGAGGAGGATAGAGCAACCAGCTTGGGGTATTGGGGAGCTGCCTAGAGAGCAGCTTTATCCTGGCTTTGAGAGGCAGTGCCAGAAAGCAGCGAGAAGGGGCTTTGTTTCCTCAAAGATCGGGAGGCTGGTAGAAAGAGCCTGGCTAGATTAAGGCTAGAAACAGTGGAATTAAGAAGAGAAGCCAGCATGGAGAAAAGACAACTTGTCTTTAGGATCTGGAGCTGGGGTACCCAGTCCAAACCTCTCACTTTAAATATCTGGAAACCAAGGCCAAAGGAGGTCAAATTCAACTCCACCTAACTCAATTCAACAAACATTCAAGACCCTACTACGCACAAGGCACTGGGCATCAAAAAACAAAAATGAAATAGTTCTTGCTCTCAGAGATTCTATTCTACCAGGAGAGAAACAACATTCATGTAGAGAAGCAAAATATAAAGTAATATGAAAAGAAATGATCTCAAGGTCACACGCCCTAATGAGCAGAGCCGGGATTCAGACATAAGTGGTCTGCTGACCCTTTCCCCCATATGACAGTCCTTGTCCAAGTCTAGTTAGTTTCTCTTCCTTGAACCCATGCTGAACAAACAGCAACAGCTAGGAAGGGGAGAGTTAAAGGGCATGGTGCTGAACTTGTAGCCACTGGACCTGAGTCTGCAGCCAACGTCTGCCAGACAGCACCCGGGATGGCTTCTCTGGACCCCAGTTTCCTTCCCTGAAAAATAAAAGGGCTGGACTAGGTGACCACTAACGTCCCTTCCAGCTCCAGCTCCATGGCCCTGTGATGGTCATTCGCCAGCCTGTAGGTGATGGCATTTTAGACTCTACCAGAGCTTCCCCATCTTCCTCATCCCTTTCCCACCAGGTCACTTGGACTCTGCTCCTCCGGGATCTGGGATCTGATGGATTATTCTGCCTTATCTTGCTCAGAACCAGATCTCCACATCACTTCCTGGTAATTTGGTCACCACTCACTCCCTTTCATCTTCCCTTGGTCCCCCTTTATGCACTGTCTTCTCCAATTAAAATGTAAGCTTCTTGACAGTGGAGGCTGTCTCACTTGCTTGCATTTGTATCCCCAGTGATTAGCACAGTGCTTGGCATAGGATTACCCAATATCAAAAAAGTAAATTTCCCTTAGAGGGGTATTAGGCCAAGGTAGCCAAAGAATCACCCTTATAACCTCATGGGGGCAATTCTGAATAAAAAACAATTATTACATGTTCTGATAAGTGATTAAAAGGCATATGCTCTTTAAAATAACCTGAAATAGTACAAAGACAATGCAAAGACACCAATGCAAAGGGTGCTTCAACCAACCAGATTCCCACAGCAATATATATAACATTTTGGAGAAAACAACAATAACTGAGGCCTATTGTCTTTAAGACTGAAATTCTGACTCTTCTCCTAAGACAGATTGACTACCCTTTAATTAAACCATTAGCCATTTACATGTTGATATAAATTAATTTAACAAGCTCTTTCTACAGAGAAATAAAAATAGGTTTTGATGGAGGATGGAAGAAGAAAAATCAGGAATACATCAGTCTTATGAGGACCACAAAAAGGAGGGAGAAGGAAGTTGGAGGGGTGATAAAGATACAATTCACTTATGTTACAGTTGTGCTTTGGACCATAACATGATGAGAAGGTATGTGGAGGGGGATAGTAAAGGAAGACAAAAAATTTTAATGCAAACCAGAATGGGAAAATGCATGAGCTCAGTATAAAAAATACACTATACATACTGCAATACAAAAGATACCATCAGCCATTTTAAGGTACAAAAAATTATTCCTCTATCACGACAAGTATTGAAATGCCAACTAACAGGTAAAAGAGATAGAATTCACATATCTCAGCAGCTCCCTCCTGATTCTTGCCTGATAGTCAAAACTGACCGGCATTCAAGGCCCTACATTGTCTGATCTGACACCAACCTGCTATTCCAGTGCTATCTTAAATCATTCGCTTTTATACAACCCCAACAATCCTGATTTCTCTTTGTCCCTTGAACACACCCTGTGATTTCTTACCTCCCTTTTGTTGTTTATGCCATTCCTATGGCTAGAATGTACCATCTCCACCTTTCCACCTGTCAAATAAACTCTTATCTATGCTTTAAAGAACACAGAAGACACCTTCCTTCATTTTCCCCTCCCCCTTCAGTAATTATCTTCACTCTCAGCCATCACACAGCTTACTGTTTTGCATTTCTCTAATGTTCTCCCCATGTAACTCTGTATAGTTAGCTGTATTTTGGCCTTATTCTCCTACTAGACTGGAAACTCCAAGAGGAGCAGAGACTGTCTTAGTTAAACTTTTGATCTCTACTAGCCAAATCCCAGCACAGTACTCTGTATTCAACAGAGATTTAATAAATATTTATTGAATGAATAAGCTTAACTCTACTTAAAACACTGTTCAGCTTCTTCTAGCATTTCCTCTGTAGGAAAAATGCATAAAATAAAAATGTTTTTCCTCTGTAACCCTGTAGCAGATAGGGCTATTCTCAATCTTTACGGTTGTGTCCCTTGAAATAGCCTCATCTCTTGCTACTTTTAAAACGTTGCAATCATGCTGATCACCCCAACCTCTCCAGCATCACACATCTTATCCAAAGTTGCTTATCCTGTTCTATACTAAAAGTCTTAAGCTCCTGTTTAATTCCAGGTAATACAGCATTTAAAAAATAAAAGCACAGGGTGTAAAATCAGAGGAGCTAGGTTTGTACTTGTGCTACACTGGCCGAGTAAATTAACTTCTCTGGTTCTCAAAATGGTGGTGGGGGTGGGGGTGGGGGTGGGGGTGGTGGTGGTGGTGAGGCTAGCATAAACTAGATTATCCCTAAGGTTCTTTCCCTCTCTTAAATGGTATGATCTATTTTCCTCTCAGTGTCAAGATCTGGGGTCCTAGCTTTCCATTCAGGGCTAGCACCAGTGAAGTAATGCCTTTGATCTCCAGTTATATCTCTAGTTAGCAGTCATAGCTCAAGACCCACATTCATAAGAATTATACTTCCATCCTTCTGACCCCAGATAGATTGAAAAGCATTTGAAAATTCACTTGCAAAATTGGAAAGAGGGACGGTGATGGCATTTTTTAATCATACTTAAGACTTTCCAGGGAAAGAAGAAACTCCTAAATATTCTACTAATTCACTTTTTAGTTCATTTATACCTATTGCTTGTATCTGATTAAAACTTCAGGTGTTTCATTTCCATCAGAGTTTAGCAAAGTACTTTGCACATAACAGATGCTTAATAAGTAGTTACTGAGTGAATAAATTAATGGCTAGATGTATGAATGAATGAAACATTTCTAATAAATTAGATGTATGAATGTTGTATTCTCCACTAAAGTCCTACTCCAAAGCCTCACTGTGGCATGGAGGTGACTCCAGGATTCATGGTAGATCCTACCCAGCTAAAAAGTCTTAAGTATGGGCCCAGGGGATCCACCGTATGTCTGTTGTCTGAGTGCAGACCTAGCTAAAATAGTAGTCTCATCACCACAGTGGCTGCACTGTGACAGATTTTTTTGTCTATAGTAAACTCTAAAATAATCATCCAAGTTGTAGAATGATTATGGTCTGCACTGGTAAAAGGAGTACCAAAAGGGATGAAACCATAGAACACAGAAGTATTTAAGCATGAATAATCCTTATTTTTATATTTATTTGATAAAATATAAATAACGATCAATTCAACACATATATTAACCACTTGTGTGCTTAGACTCTAATAAAAGTACAAAATTTAGATAAGATACTATCTTTGACTCCTCATAGATAGATGAGGATATATGCACCTATATCTACACAGATAACATGTACAAAAATTATAAAAAGCTGAAGCATTAGGGAAGTATAAGCAAAGTACTATGTGAGATCTCAGTTATTACTCTCTGAGGTCCTCAGGGAAGGTTTTGTGTAGGTGGTAGCACTTAAGCTGAGCTTCAAAGGATGAGTGAAATTCAGCAGAATGTCATTTATGTGGGAGAAACAGTAAGAATTAAGGAGTTTAGAGGAGGGAGGCAAGCTGCTGGGGATTAGGGAAACTTTCCTGGCAGAGGTGATATTTAGGCTTCACCTTGAAGGACAGGTAGGATTTGAATAGAAGACAATTTTTCCTGAGATTGCTGCTTCTCTGGGGATGGTACTTGATTTGCAAGATATGCCGTCTCTGAAAATATAATCTTATAGAAACAGAAGACTTTAAACATCATCTAATCAAAGCCCTTCATTTTACAGTTGGGGAAACTGAGGGTAAAGGAAGTTAAAGGATAATAGCACTAGAGCTAAAAGTAACCCTAAGGTTATCTAGTCTAACCCTCTCATTTTAAAAAGCTAAAAAAAAATGAGGCCCAACAAAGAGAGGTTAGGTGATTTTCTAAGAATCACCTAGGCAATAAGTGAGGGAACCTAAAATCTGAATGTTCACCCCCTAGTTCTAAACCTTTCCACCACACCACTAAGGCTGAAAGATACAAGTATGATAGTTTTCAGTCGGAAAATATTATTTTAAACTCTATTATATCATAATGATTGATATAATACAAAAAATTCCAATAGTAGATAAACAAACTGTGCAGCTGTTTTAAAGATGATTCTGAAAGTGTTTTCAACCTGGGTGAGTTGATGATTTAGCTTTTTCCAGTAATATAATCTTTATTTAATTAACTGGATGATTTCATATCAGTAGTTTGCTATGGCTGCCAATGTGATCAAATACTCAGTAATTTAGTCAGTAGGGGATGAACAACTTTGACAAATTAAAAAATATATTTCTTCTTACAGTTGTGCTCATTAATAATAGTTACTCGTCATCTTGTCAATAAAGGTAGAGGGCTCTTGTTTATCTCACAGACTCTAAAGTTTATTATATTGACTAGTATTCCTGTTACAAACACAGAAGTGGAATCCCTGTGTGCCTGAAAGTAAATAATCCCCTCCCCCACCCAGTCCCATACAACCACTACTTCCTGTTTTCTCTTCCCCCATATACCATACCAGCTAAGCCAGCCCCCTCCACTGTGCCCTCTAGAATCTCTTTTCCATAAGTAATAATCTTCCCTTCATTTTAGACCTCTTCTTCTCATGTTCCTTCTACCTTCCGGCACTCATAGAGTGAGTCACCCCTTCTTATGCATGATATTGCATAGTGAGACATCGTATCCACCCCTAACTTCATACCCCCTCCTGACACAAGAGGTCTCTATAGAAAGGGAGTTGGAAAATTCCTTGTACCCTGCTGCCACAGGACTTCTTCCTGTGAGACTGTCATTCAACAACCTCTCCCACTCTGAAGTTCATTCTTTCTAAATTTATCACCCAATCCAGATCCTGGTGGCTTATATCTACTGGTCCACAGGTCATTCTCTCTCCTTTCTCAATGAATATAGTGCTTAGCTAACAGAATTTTTTTCTACCCCAATCCCTGCCTTTATATTAAAGAAATTATTGATATTCCTTCAAGAACCCTTACCTCCCAGTCACTCAGTCTTATTCAGCTAGCTCCCACATGGGTTGAAGACTTAATGACTTTTCCACTTCATCTCAGCTAGGTAGTCAAAACAATGGTCTTCACCATGATCTCTGGTTCCTCCATCCCTCAGTACTTCCCCAGGTGCATCACTGGCTGCACTTTATTCCCTTACCACTCTATCCTTTAGTAAAGCAGTTCAACTCTATTCCAACCTCTCCTCTCAAATCCTTGGCAGCCCAGATCTATCACCACTAATCCCTTAACAAACACTAACCCTGGATTACTCCCGTTATCTATTTCCTTTGATTCTTATCAAAGGAGGAAGAGGAAATACTGTGACAAATGCAAGTTTACTACAAATACATGTCATCTATTCTCAAAAGAGCCTCCATAGCAACAAGGCCATCCTTTACTCCTTCTTAATTGATTCTCTATCTTACTCCCTTCAATGAGTTAATCAAATCATTTCTTTTCTCCTCAACCCTTCCATAACAATCGCTCCCCTCTACTCAAACTTTACCAAGAAAATCCAGGCCATTCCAGGCTCCCTCTTCTCCCTTTCTCTAAATCTCAAAACTCCTTGACATCACCCAGTTCTCTCCTCTTTTAAATGATGAGGTTTCCCTTCTCTTTAACAAGGGCAACATCTTGCTCTTATCCCCTCCAGTCTTGTCTAGACGATTGCCTCCATTATAATGCCTTCTCATTCTCCAAATTTCAAACTCTTCCCTATCCACCGGTTCTTTCTCTGCAGCCTATAAATATAACCAAGACTTCCACATCCTTTAAAAAACAAAAAAAGAAAACTCACTAGATTCTACCATCCCTTCAAACTCTTTTCTATATCTCATCTTTCTTTCTCAAACAAATTCCTATTAAAAGTTATCTACACTTGCCCTACTTCCTCTACTCTTACTCATTTTTCAATCCTTTGCATTCTGGCTTCTGATCTTATCACCCAAATGAAATTGTTCTTTCCAAAATTACCAATGACCTCTTACTTGCAAAATTTAACGATACTTCTTCATGTTATTATTTAGTATGGTATAGTCAAAACAGAGATGACCTCAAAACCAGGGAAACCTGGATTCAAGTCTTATCTCTGACATGTACTGACTAACTGGCTCTAAGCAAACTGCTTAACCCATCAATACTATATTCAGTTTTCTAAGATTATAAATTTCAGAGAGGTAGCTGGCCTCACTTGGTAGAGGAAGTTTCCTAATCTGGGAGTCCTCTATCTATGAAATCCCTTTCCAATTCTCATCCCTTTTTGACTTCTCCATGGCATTCAACATTGTTGACTACCCCACACACACAGATACTTTCGGGAATTTTGAGCCACTGCTCTATCTTGTATGACTCTTCTTTCTCTGTCCCCTTTGCCAGATTATCATCCATATCATGCTCCCTAATTGTGGTTATAACCCAAAGTTTTGTCCTGGGTCTCTTCTTAGCTCTATCTCATCTGCTCCCTCATTTGATGCTCCAATCAGTTTTCATGAGTTTCATCATAATCTCTATACAGATGACTCAAAAAGCAATATGGCATAGTGGATAGTACAATAGACTTGGCATCTGGAAGACTTTTATTCAAACCCTAACTTATACTCCTACTAAAAGCGAAACCCTGGGTAAGTTACATAAGTTCTATATGCCCTGGGTTTCTCAATTATAAAATGAAAGATTGAACTACAAGGTCCTTCCAGCTCTGAATCTATGATCCTATGATTGACCTATTTACCTAGCCCCAATCTCTCTCCCGAACTCTAGTCTACATTATCAACAATTACATATTTCAATCTGGATGCACTATAGATACCTGAAGTTAAATGTATTCTGAAACACACATCATGACCTTTCCCCAAAACCCCACTTTTCCAAACTTCCCTTTATATGTGCAGGATACTACCATTCTTCCAGGCACCCAGGTTTACAACCTAGAAATTATCATTGACTCTCCTCTCCCACCTCATCCTCTAATTGTTTACTACATCTCGACTTTTCATCTTCAATGGTATCTATCCCCTTCTCTCTACTCATGTGGCCATCTTCTTAATTCTAAGTCCTCATCATCCCTTGCCCTTATCTAACTGGATTTCCTACATCAAGTCTCTCCACCCCCTCACCAGTCCATTCTTCCCACAGGTGCCAGGCTGATTTTCCTAAACCACAGCTTAATCAACTATCAACCAACGAGCATTTATTAGGCAGCATTATGCTTGGAATTGGGAATAAAAATACAAAAATAAAACAATCCTTATTCTCAAGAACCTTCTATTTTAAAGAGGAAGACAACAAGTACACACATAAGCATATGCAGGATACTGCAAATACAAACAATATCAACCAACAAGCATTTACTATGTGCTAGATGCAGTGCCAAGTGCAGGAGGTACAAAGAAAAGGCAAAAATATGGTCCCTTCCCTCAAGGAACTCACATTCTAATAGAGGACACACACACACACACACACACACACACACACTTTATACAGTGTATAGGAAAGGTAATATCAGAGAGAAAGGACTTGTATGAACTGATACAAAGTGAAGTGAGCAGAACCCAGAGAACAATTTATACAACAACATTATAAAGAGAAATAAAACTTTGAAAGACTTAAGAATTATAATCAAAGCAATGACAAGCTATGAACCGTTCCAGGTAATCTATGACAAAACATGCTACCCACCACCCAACAGAAAGATCAAAGACTCAAGATGTAAAATCAGGTGTACGTTGTTGGACATGGTCGATGTAGATTTTTGTTTTACTTGACCATGTATATCTGTTACGAGGTTTTAGTTTGGGTTTTTTTCCCTTCAATTAAGAAATAGGGTGGGAGAGAGAAGGGGGTAAAGACTAGGTATACCCTCAAAAAATTAAAAGAGAAGAGAGCACAAGGAATCACATAAGTAGGATAGCTTTGAAAATTAACATTTTAGATTTATTATATGCTTACGACGAAAAGTAAGCTTTACATAAGAGACCTGCAGATTCATGTACAAGCTCCTTCTGTTTCTATAATATACATGGAAATGCAGCTAGGTGATGCAGTGGATAGAGCACTGGGCCCACCCAGTGTCGCAAAGCTATGAATTCAAATCTGCCCTCAGACACTTACTAGCTGTGGGACCCTGAGCCAGTCACTTAACCCTGTCTGCCTCAGTCTCCTCATGCGTAAAATGGGGATAATAACAACAAGACTTCCCAGGGTTGTTGTGAGGATCAAATAAGATAATAATTATAAAGCACTTAGCACAGTGCCTGAAATACATTAGCACTGTGTCAATGTTAGTTATTATTATTAGCTATTATTAAATGCTCATTTTATTTGGTGTTTTAAAATTTAAAATTAAAAAAATGAGAAAGAGAAAATTTTTAAATACAGAGCTTGGAAGAACAGTAAGTTTGGAAGGAAAAATATTAAGTTCCATTTTGGAAATGTGAAGTTTGAGATTTCTCTAGGACATTAAGTTTGAAATGTACAACAGACAGCTACGGAAGTGAGACTGAAGCTCAAGGCAGAGACTGCGGCTGATATGTGCCTGAGCCTGAGCTGAGCTTTTTAAGGAAGATAAGTAGGTGTTCTGAGAGAGAAAGATGAAGAAGGAGTAAATTCCAGGTACTGAAAGACATGCATGAAGGTGTTAAACATAAACAGCATACAAACTTCAAGGAATAGGTAGTAATCCAGTTTGACTGGAATATAAAGATTTTAAGGAGAATGATGTGAAATAAGGCTGCACAATAGAGCCAGATTATGGAGGGCCTTAAATGCCAGGTCATATTTTATCCTAGAGGTGATAGGGGACCGCTGAAGATTTTTGAGCAGTTAAGTAATCTGGTCAAACATTCTATGGAAGATGGTTTGGAGACAGAAGGGATTGGAAGGAGGGAAATCAATTAGGAGGCTAATGCAACGATCTAGACAAGAGATAGGAGAGTATGAACTCGGTGGTCTTGTGAGTATGATAAAGTGACAAGTAGGAGAGGTATTATGAAGGTGGAATCAATAAGCATTGGTATTATTATATGTGGCGGGGGAGGGGAGGTGGAGGTGGTCAAGGATAGGAAAGAGTCAAGAATAACTTTGATATTATCAACCTAAGTTGATAAGAGAAAGAGTAATACATTTAATAGAAACCAAGTAATAAGCAGGAGGAACATATTAGGGGAAGGTAATGGATAATAGAGGTAAAGGATAATAGAGGTTAAAATACAGAAAGCAGAATAGGACTGGATATATAGATTTGGAAACCATCTGCAAAGAGATGGTAATTGAACCCCTATCTAACGAGATCATCAAGGGAGAGAGTATATAGAGAGAAGAGGTCCCAGGACAGAGCCTTAGGGGATGCGTCTCCATTTGGCAGCAAGAAACGGTTGATGAATCGCCAAAGGCAAGTGAGAAGAAATGGTCAGATGGATAAATGAAAAACCAGGAAAGAGAAGTATCATAGAAACCAAGGGAGGGAAGGATATTCTGGAAGAGCGGGTAGTCAACAGAAGTGAAAGGGCAGAGAAGTCAAGATAGAGAAGGACTGATAAAAGGCTACTGGATTTAGCAGTTGAGTGACAGATGGTAACCTCGGAGAGAACATTTAAATCAGTCTCTGATGCAAGTGGGTTATCTCATTCAAAACTTCTTCATCTCACTCTCCTACTCCCTAGGATTTGTCCTGGAAAAAAACTTACGCTGGCTCGATCATGAATATGATTGGCCTGAAGAGTCCATTTTGTTTAGGCAGCCTCTTAGGTCATGAGCTTTGTTTGCTTTCTCAAGTCCTTGTCCCTCAAACCCCAGAGTTTCTCTGGTTCACTGTAGCCCATAAGACATTGAAATAAATCCCTGTAGTGCCGAGGGTCATATTTTTCTCAACACCCTAATGTATCTCCTGGGCTCAGAACACTTAATGAACTTAGCCTCTGGAATAAGTTGACACACTGATACATACCATATGTACAATGACCAAGAAGAAGGAATCTTTCTCCTAAGACAGATTATCTCTGGACGTTTTAGGGGAGAACATGGACAAGAATCTCAGAGAATAAGACATGCATGTGTTGCTATCTGCACTGATGGAGCAAATATCCATATATTCACACATCCTCTGAGGACTCTCCCCCAAGCTTACAAACATATCTGTTCTGCCTATCTTATTGTACATGAAAGGGATCTACAACCATAAAGTGCTCTATACTTGTAGCATATGATCATTCTTGGTGGGTTTTTTTTAAATTGCATAATGCTTGGACAGTTTTCTATTTCCTCTACCCAAAGAGATCCTCATGGGTTCTCATAACATTCAGAGAGCAAAATAAAGGCCTTATATAACCATCTAACCTAACTCCTTTATTTTGAACTGTAGATAAGGAAACAAAAACTAAGTTATTATAGGATCATGGAAACATGGACTAAGAGCTAGCAGAAAGTTTAGCAACCGTCTAGCCCAACCCCATCGCTTTACAGATGAAAAAGCAGAGAGCAAGAAAGATTAAGTGAGTTGATCAAGGTCATACAGGTATAAAGTATCAGAGACAGGAATGTAACCCAGGACTTCTGATTTCAAGTCCAGCACTTATTCCAATGTACCACGACCTCCAGATGAAACGATTTGTCCAAGTTCATACAGAGCCAAACTAGAACCTGGTTTTGCTACTGAGATGAGAGTTATCATCATTAAATAGCACTTTATACCCTACAAAGCACTTTTCTCACACAACCTCAGAAGGTATATTAGGAAAGTATTATCACCATTTCAGTTATAGAAATTGAGATCCTGAAAGGTCGTAACTTGCCCAAATTTGCTATTCTAGTGGCAGAGTAAGGACAAGAACCCAAGTGTTAAAAGTAGGATGGAAACAGATTTTGTGTAAGTTAACTAGCTATACTGGAAGTAAACATTTTGAACCAAAGATGCTTTAAGGAAAAAGGTAGAAAGTTTCCACCTTAAGACACTACTGTCCCAATCACATTATTTATTATTTTTCCCAAAAATATTTTCCTCCAGTCCCAAAACTTGCCTGCTTGATTTTCTTTCTTTTTTCCCCTCTTTGGAGGCGATCAGGGTTAAGTGACTTGCCCAGGGTCACAAAGCTAGAAAGTGGCTGAGACCACATTTGAACTCAGGTCCAGGGCCATACTCTATCCACTGTGCCACCTAGCTGCACCCCCCCACACTTCCTTGATTTTCAACTGTTGCTAAGTAAATTAGGCAAATGATATAACTAAAGTGGACAATGTTGACAAAAACTTAACTTCAGAACTGCTATCATGTACCATACTTTCAGATTATTGTTTATTGAGAAAACTAAAATGTACTAGGTGCTACTTCACCTGAATTGCCTTTTCCTTGCTCTCTGCCTAGCCAAATACTCACTCATAATTCTGAACCTGGCTCAAGTCCTTAGCTCTCACAAGGTTCAGCTCTCTAAAGGCTCTAGACACCACTTGACTCTCTCTTCTCTATGTGCTCCTACCATATTGAAGTGATTACTACTCAGTTGTTACTTTATCACATCCAGTCTTGTATTTCTTACCTAATTTACAATCATGGACTGCTAGAGCTGCAGTCCCCTTCTTTCAGTTTCTTTAACTTCACAAATCAGGAGAATGAAGCCCAGAGAGATAAAATGACTGTTTTCTTTGCATATTTCTTATCTCTCCTACTGGCTTTTAGGCACCTTGAGATCAGAGCCTGCCATAGTAACTATCCAACATACAGTTATTTAACAATTTAACATACAGCATAACAGATAGGATATGCCTCTTACATGGCACGCAGTGTTTCTATATAATTTTGAAATTGAAATATTCCATTAAGCTAAAAGAGTTTCTGCTTCCACAATAGTCCAATATAGAAATGTCACCCACTAAGAGGGACCCAGGACTGACTGAGGAACTGAACTGCGAACATAAGTCAGAAGTCTTCACAAGACAATTTCTGATTTTTTTTAACTACACTTTCCAGTTGGATCAATCGGTAGGTAACAAATTTCAAGGTTACTGCCAAGCGTGCTACTGTGTAAAAAGGAAGATTGGCTGATTGTTTCAACTAGAAGTTACAGGACTAAGCTAACTGATTAAATGTGAGAGGTAATGGAAAAGTCAAAGATAATACCAAGGTTTTAATCATGAGAGAACCGATGAATGCTGGTGCCACAGGATTTTTAAATTTTAAAATTCAGTCAGTCATCTGACGTTACCAAATATTCAGATATTTGACACTGCACTGATGCAACCTCAGACTATCCCCCTGATGCACATCTTTGAAAAACAGCACAGAAATAAGAATAAAGTGACAAGAACCATCAAGGTACTAAAAACACAAGTACAAAGAACACACTGCAGTCTTCAGATTGAGGACTGGATGTGCTTCAGATTTACATTTACATTTTGGAATTACTAGAGAAAATACTGGTGCTAATCCTCAGGCTGGGGTGATTGTTGTTGTCATGCCATGCACATATAAATATTCATCCAGATTTAAAGGCAGCGTAAAGCCACCTTCATGGCATCACTGATAACACAAAAATCTTTTTTTCCCTGTGTTCAAATGAAACACATTTTGAAAACTTGTCATACTTAAAAGTGATTTACCCCTGAATCTTTTGTGTGTTAACAACACTGTTACGCTGATGCTTTCATTTTTTAAAATGATTATTTGATTAGTTTTCAAAGGGTTATTGGGTTTTGGGGGAGAGTTGGGGGGTACAGTGACAATGGATAGGGGATATTTGATTCTGTTAGTCACAAATCTTTAGAATGTGTATATCTGCTACATGAAAACAACAGAAGTTTCCTGCTTGTATTTTTCTAGTTTTTCTCTTTCCATTTCTGCACAAAATAGTTTAATTGATTTTTTTCTGATTAAAGGGACTATTATGAGGAAAAATATTATTAGCCCTAAACAGTTACCTGGTTATACCCTTTTTCCCCAAATGCAGAAGGTGTGACAACCCCCTGAGAGCTTCCACTGGTGAACCAAAATGGCAGGCAAGCTTTGTCTTCTCTCTTATTGCCACCAATTTAACCATGCATCCAAAGGAACCCAGGTAAGTCCCACTTAAACAATATTAAATTCCTACTCTGTAAAGAATATTTGACAACTACAAAATTTGGATAAATCATGATCTCTGTCCTCATTGAGTTTAAATTTGAATGGGTGATATGATGCGTACATGAATAACTGGAGTACGGCATAGATCGAGATGCTAACAAAGTACTATGTGAGATCATAGGACCTCATTGCTCACCTGTCTAACTCTTACCTATTTCTTCTATAACTTCTAGACATACAAGACTGAGGAACTTCAGCAGCGGGGAACCCACTAAATCCTGAGACAGCACATTCCACTTTTGGTTATCTTTCATTATAAGAAAATTTTATCCTACATCTAACCTAAGTCTGCCTTTGAAACTTCTGTCCATTATTCCTAGGTCTGCCCTCTATGGACAGACTACACAAGAACTAATTCCTTTTCCATATGACAGCCTTCAAATACTTAAAGGACCTCTTTCATGTGGCCTTAAATCTTCTCTTCCTCAGACTAAATATTGCTAGTTCCTTCCACTGACCCTCAAATGGCATGATTTCTAATCAGCTCACTAACTTCTCCCTCTTCTAGAAATGCTCATTT
Source organism: Trichosurus vulpecula (assembly GCF_011100635.1). NCBI lineage: Eukaryota > Metazoa > Chordata > Mammalia > Diprotodontia > Phalangeridae > Trichosurus > Trichosurus vulpecula. The sequence continues at coordinate 292,746,252 of NC_050575.1, read as the reverse complement.
GTCACAATGACCTTTTTAAAATGGAGCAACCAGAATTGATTACAGAAAAGTAGATGGGGCCTGACAAACACAGAGAATTAGCTCCCATAAAGGAGAACCACTTCCCTCATTCTAGAAACACTACCTCTCTTAATGCAGCTGTGAAGGGGCTCTTTGAACCTGTTTTCTTGAGTTGCCCTGTTTTCCAGAGATGAAGCCCCAATGAACTAACATAACAGCGAGCTTTTGCAGCTGAACTCTATTAAACTCTCAATGCCCTTGAAGTCAAGTCAGCTATAATCCTGGCTCTGACTGGCCTAACCCAGACTGATAAACCATTTGTGCAGCTGGGACTTACAGATAAACAAGACCATCCTACCTTCCTGGTCTAGCAGTTTCCAAGAGAGGCCCCAGCCATGCTTCACTTTTCTCATGGTTCAATTCTAAAGAATTTCCTTCTTTGCCCCTTCTTCTCCTTCAATGTGTTGTTCTATCTGTTGCATATAAATACCCAAAGCTTTGCCTTCATTCCTGGACTCCTTTGTATCAAGGAGTTCCACATGCATTTCTCTTGTAATAAATCTAGTTTCTACTCATGGTTTATGGAGTTGTGACTTTTGGCTAATACAACCTAACATCTACCGTGTTAGGATTTTTAGCCTGTTGGACTCATCTTGAGCATGCAATACACTAAAACCTGCTATGCTACACATGGACATGAGCCTGGTGGGACCAATGCTACGAAAAAATTCGATAAAGTCTGAGCCCACCATTCACTATAGATGGTGGTGTAGAGGAGAATGTTGGAGGGAAATGTCTGTGATTTTTATTCTTGCTATATCTTCAAAGTAAAAATCCCCTTGTAAAAGCTAATTGATATTAACTGGTTAATTGTAACAGAAGAATAAATCCCTAGTTAACAGTGATCGGACTACATCAGAACGGGAGGTCAGGTAGATAGCATTAGCAAATAGACATCCCCTACATCTCATGGGCACCCTTAGTACCCTGAGAGGAATATTTAGACTGCCTTCTTCTAGCAGGGGAAGCCAGATCATCTCTAAAACAATATGTACAAATATGGCCAAATTTGAATCAGCACATGTTAAATCTTGACTTAGAAGCAATCTTTTATCATTACCATTAGGCTTATGACCCAAAGGGATGGCATCATAACACTGTTTGCTGATTTTGAACTCAGAATTAACTTAAAAGTAGCACAATATCTTTTATATTTCTCAGTGTCATTAACTTTGGTGAGAGCAGTACAGTAAACTTATTTCCAAAAAGAACCACAACTTTTAAAAAAAATGAAATAGCTAAAGAATAGTTATAGATATTTATGTGAAATTTTCAACAAGGATATTAAATTTAATTGTCTTAAAATAGTTACTATCTCAAATTTTTAAAATGAAATGCTATTCCTTCATCATAAATACATAACTAAAACCTCATGAGTTTGAAGAGAAAATACATAGGAGAGGCTGATATAAACAAAGACAACAGAGACAGCTTCAGCAACTGAAATGCAGAACCACAAAGCCCAAATCGAGAAAACATGAACTATTACAGTGATCATTAGTTTTCAAAAGTACTATTACTGACAGAGCCGTGTTTGCTCTGTATAAATTGCAGATCATATTAAATCTAATCAATTGAAACATCTTTAAAGTATACATGGATGGCAAGAAGACAAGTGAATTTTTCCAGGAAAAATTAAATGCTTTTAATAAGCAAAAGTAAACTTTTCCAAAAACAAAGTTGGTGACTTTGCTTTTATCATGCAAGCTTCCTTAGAGAACTGCTAAGTCTCAATAAAAATAGGCATTGATACCACCTACAGCTACTGATAAATGATGGAAACAAGGCTTGACAATTGCAAGCAGCTTCAGATGATTCAACTTTCAAGCAATATGGTGGGAAGGAGAATTGTCTTTATGTTGATAGATTTTTTTGTGATCTATTAATTGAGAAGCTAAAATCTTATTCTTTTGTATTGCAAGCAGATTAGACAACAGACCGACGGTGTTGATTTGATAACACATTTATGATATGTTATTGAAACTGAGGTAAGGGGAAATTTATTATTTTGTAAACTTATTCATAACAGTGTCACATAAAGAGAAATTTTCAGTATAACTGATAGATTTTTTTAAAATTATATAATCTAGGAGAATTTTAATAGATCACATTGATGAAACTCAATGTCAGGTTAAATTGTAAGTCTATAAGCACGAGTTAAAAATTTGGCATTTTGTATAAGTTGGACATGTCACATGCTTCACTGATAATCACTTTTATGAAGAAACATAAGGGAAGACTTATATGTAGTTTTTCAAGTTGCTACAAGAATAATCACCCTTGCAAAAAGAGTCTATTGAAAGGAATGCTCTTTACAAAATCATGTTGCAGTATTAGGGCAGAATATTAATCACTTCCATTATAACAAAACACCCTAGATTTGCTGTGCTATATAAAGTACTTTGATGGGTGTTTGTGCTAAAAGAAAAAATTGCCATTTTAAAGTGACAACAATAAAAATGAAGCAAATATATTTTATAACTAAAGTTTGGTGGATATTTTTGGAAAAACTGAGTACTTTAAATAAGCTATTGCCAGATCCTCAAATTCACACTCTGATCCAGAAAGATAAAATGACTGCTTTTATCAAAAAGTTAGAGATACTAATAATAAACTGAAAAATATTATGTTGGACATGATTCTTAATTTTGAAAAAACATGTGACCTTCGAATGAAATAAAGACCTGCTTGTTAATAATGTGATTAATCTGTAGAAGCAGCTCACATTTTAAAGACCTAGATGTTTCTAAATATGAGTGGCTAAGAACCCATGTGCCATGGAGAAATATGATATAGTTGGTCTTATTCCATCTGAATAAGAATACTTAGTAAACTTGTCTTCTGATTACATGTGGAAACAATTGTTTAAACTTGAAAATCTTATGTTGTAGTTACTGGTGAATAAAGAATTCTCTGGTTTGTCAAAGAAAGAGATAAAAATTTTGCTATTATTCATAGCATCTTATTTATTCAAAAGAGTTTTTTGATGTGTCCGTCATAATGCTAAAATATTAATCTTGTTTGATAGCTGAAAAATAATGAGTACCAGTATCATCAAAGAATTCAAGTTTTGAGAAATTCTAATCTAAAAAACAAGCCTTTGCATCATATTGTCATTATTATGGCTACAATTTTGTGTTACAAATATCCAGAAATAAATTATTTTTTTTTCTTAGCATGATCAATTTATTGGTAAGGCTGGCAGTAACCAATAAGTTCGGTCAATGGACTTTCTGGATGACCAAATAAATGCTATTTCCTTCCTCCTTCCTTCATTAAAGGCTTTCAAACATGAATATGACATAATGTTTAAAGATTTCACCTAATTTTAGGGCATTCCTCAATAATAAAAAGAGTACTCCACTATGAATCCTTTGGGTGGCAAAGAAACACAGGCCCCAGTTGATAGTTTCTGTGTTCTAGATATCATCTAAAGAGCCCCTTGAAATAAAGATCAGAAAGAGCTTTCTCTATCTTAAGAAAACATTTATGTTCCCCAGGAGGGATTACGAGATGCTTTTCTGGCAAATATCTGTTGTGATTCATATAATTCTAGCTCAATGCCTTTCTTGGAAATATGAATGAGAGAATGAATATCTATCCATGGCCTTCCTCCTGCTCTATCTAAAGGTGTTTTTAATCATAGTTTCCTTTGGAGATGCAAAGTAGGGTATGCCAGATTAGATATTTGTAAATTTGGGGTACAATTCTCTTTTTTGTTTTTTTTTGTATTTGGAATATATTTTTTTAATTTAAATTTATTTATTTAACATATTTGGTTTTCAGCATTGATTTTCACAACAGTTTGAATTACAAATTTTCTCCCCATTTCTACCCTCCCCCCCACTCCAAGATGGCTGATATTCTGGTTGCCCTGTTCCCCAGTCAGCCCTCCCCCCTCTATCACCCCCCTCCCCTCTCATCCCCTTTTCCCTTCCTTTCTTGTAGGGCAAGATAAATTTCTACACCCCATTGCCTGTGTATCTTATTTTTTAGTTGCATGCAAAAACTTTTTTTGTTTTTGAACATCTGATTTTAAAACTTTGAGTTCCAAATTCTCTCCCCTCTTCCCTTCCCACCCACCCTCCCTAAGAAGTCGAGCAACTCAACCTAGGCCACATGTGTATCATTATGTATAACCCTTCCACAATACTCATGTTGTAAAAGGCTAACTACATTTTGCTCCTTCCCAACCCATCCCGCTTTATTGAATTTTCTCCCTTGACCCTGTCACCTTTCCAAAGTGTTTGTTTTGATTACCTCCACCCCCATCTGCCCTCCCCTCCATCATCCCCCCCCTTTTATTTTTTTTTATCTTCCTCCCTCTTCTTTCCTGTGGGGTAAGATACCCAACTGAGTATGTATGGTATTCCCCCTCAGGCCAAATCTGATGAGAGCAAGGTTCACTCATTCCCCCCTCACCTGCCCTCTCCCCTCCTCCCACAGAACTGCTTCCTCTTGCCACCTTTATGCGAGATAATCCACCCCATTCTATCTCTCCCTATCTCCCTCTCTCAGTATGTTGCTCTCTCATCCCTTAATTTCATTTTATTTCTTTTAGATATCTTCCCTTCATCTTCAACTCACTCTGTGTCTGCTCTCTCTCTTTTACATATATATATATATATACATATACATATACATATATATATATAAACACACATATATATACACATACATACACATACATACATATACACATAGATATATACATACATACACATTCACTTATATATATACATAAACATATATATATGCATATTCCCTTCAGCTACCCTAATACTGAGGTCTCATGAATCATACCCATCATCTTTCCATGTAGGAATGTCAACAAAACAGTTCAACTTTAGTAAGTCTCTTGCAATTTCCGTTTCTTGATTACCTTTTCATGCTTCTCTTGATTCTTGTGTTTGAAAGTCAAATTTTCTATTCAGTTCTGGTCTTTTCACTGAGAAAGCTTGAAAGTCCTCTATTTTATTGAAAATCCATATTTTACCTTGGAACACGATACTCAGTTTTGCTGGGTAGGTGATTCTAGGTTTTAATCCTAGCTCCATTGACCTCCGGAATATCGCATTCCAAGCCCTTCGATCTCTTAATGTAGAAGCTGCCAGATCCTGGGTTATTCTGATTGGGTTTCCACAATACTCAAATTGTTTCTTTCTGGCTGCTTGCAATATTTTCTCCTTGATCTGGGAGCTCTGGAATTTGGCGACAATATTCCTGGGAGATTTCTTTTTGGGATCTATTTGAGGAGGCGATCGACAGATTCTTTCAATTTCTATTTTGCCCTGTGGCTCTAGAATATCAGGGCAGTTCTCCTTCATAATTTCTTGAAAGATGGTATCTAAGCTCTTTTTTTGATCATGGCTTTCAGGTAGTCCAATAATTTTTAAATTATCTCTCCTGGATCTATTTTCCAGGTCAGTGGTTTTTCCAAGGAGATAATTCACATTGTCTTCCATTTTTTCATTCCTTTGGTTCTGTTTTATAATATCTTGATTTCTCATCAAGTCACTAGCTTCCACTTGCTCCAATCTAATTTTTAAAGTAGTATTTTCTTCAGTGGTCTTTTGGACCTCCTTTTCCATTTGGCTAATTCTGCCTTTCAAGGCCTTCTTCTCCTCATTGGCTTTTTGGAGCTCTTTCGCCATTTGAGTTAGTCTGTTTTTTAAGGTGTTGTTTTCTTCAGTGTATTTTTCAGTATTTTTGGGGGTCTCCTTTAGCAAGTCATTGACTTGTTTTTCATGGTTTTCTCGCATCCTTCTCATTTCTCTTCCCAATTTTTCCTCTACTTCTCTAACTTGCTTTTCCAAATCCTTTTTGAGTTCTTCTATGGCCTGGGACCAGTTCATGTTTTTCTTGGAGGCTTTTGTTGTAGGCTCTATGACTTTGTTGTCTTCTTTAGGCTGTATGTTTTGGTCTTCTTTGTCACCAAAGAAAGAATCCAAAGTCTGAGACTGAATCTGGGCGCGTTTTCACTGCCTGGCCATATTCCCAACCAACTAACTTGACCCTTGAGTTTTTCAGTGGGGTATGACTGCTTGTAGACTAACAAGTTCTATGTTCCACGTTTGGGGGGGAGGTGCCAGCTCTGTCAGACCCGCACTACTCCTTCCCCGAAATAAATTATTTTTAAAAAAATAAATGACAATCTGTGCATGTTATAGTTTATTATTTATTTATGATTGATATTTTGATTGCAAGAAAATCAAAATTTTATTTTAGTAAAATATAAACTCAATTATTTGAGTAGATGATTTCATGAAAAAAATTGAGAAAGTTACAATTTTTTATAAACCATTGCAGCAAATGATTAGATGTGAAAAGTAAAGAAAATAAACAGTAAAATACAGTCTCATAGATAAGAACATGGGAAATAGGATGAGTGGCTTTAGCGTGGCAAATAACAAGGACATTTTGGTATGTGTTGAATTCAAGATGACAACAGAACATCTATGTTGAGCTGCCCTGTAGGTAGTTATAAATACGAGTATGGGATTCCAGAGGGAGGTCAGTGTAGATATATAGTGAGCACAGTGAGAGAAAAGAATAGAAATAGTAAAGAGTAAAAATCTTTGAAGCCAAGGAAAGACAAACAGAGTAGCCAGTAGGAGGGGATGGGCAAGTGTCTAAAGTTACAGAGAGGTAAAGGAGAAAAAGAAATATAAAAAGAACATTGGATTTAGCAAAGAAAACGTAACTGGTGAAGTTCCAATAGAGTGGTGAGAAAAAAAAATCAGATTACAAAAGGCTTTAAAAGACTAACAGAGAAATTTATGTGCTACCGTACAGGCAATAGGGAGCCACTGGAGTTTAATGAGTAGGAGAGGGACACGAGCAGATCTTCACTTAAGGAAAATCACTTTGACAGATATATGGAAGATAGATTAGAATGGTGAGATATTAGAGGCAGAGAATCAATAAGAAGGCTATTGAAATATTCTAGACAAGAAAATAAAAGGACTCTAAATACAATTGTGTCAGTAGGAGGAACAAGAAAATGAAAAAGATGACATGAGTTGTAGGGACAGAAATGGGAGGATTAGATTTGGCAATTTATTGGATATGTGGAATGCGGGAGAGTGAGGAGTCAAAGAAAATGCTAAGATTATGTACCTGGGAGACTGGGAGAATAATAGTTCTTTCAACAAAAATGGAGAACTTTAGGCATGATTAGGAGGAAAGGTCATGAGCTGTGCTTTGTACATGCTGAGTCTGAGATGTCTCTGGCACATCCAGTATGAAATGTTCAACTGGTGGTTGGTAAAGTGAGACTGAAGTTCAGGAGGGAGACTCAGATTGGATATAAAGAATATCTGCATAGAGACAATAATTAATCCCACAGAGGCTGATAAGGTCACAAGAACACAAGAGATCCCAGGACAAAACTTTTGGAACATCTACAGTAAACAGGTGGGACTGTTGTGGATAATGAGTCAGAAAAGGAAACTGAAAAGGACAGGGTAGACAGGTAGAAGAATCAGGACAGAACGAAAACTGAGAGAAGGAGCATCCAGGAGGAGAGGGTATTCAACAGTGTCAAATGCTGTGGAGGACTGACTAAGAAAAGATTGTTTTATTTGGCAATTAAAATATCATTCGTTAACTTAGGGGAGGGCAATTTCACTTGACTTAGGAGAAGGCAATCTGAGAGGGAAGGCATCAGCATTGAGGGGGACAGTGGAAGGCCTCTTGCAGAAGGTGGGCTTTGAGCTAAGACTTGAAGGAAGTTAAGAAATCCAAAGGGGGTGGAAGAGCATTTCAGGAATGGGGAACAACCAGCAAAAAGGCAGTCAGGAGATGGAGTGTCCTCTGCAAAGAAAAGTGAAGCCAGTGTCACCAGATCATAAGAGTATATAGAAGGGAGTAGGGTATAAGAAGACTAAAAAATAGAAGGAGCCAAGTTATAAAGAGCTTTAAAAGTCAAACAGAAGATTTTATATGTGATCTTAGAAGTAATTGGATGCCACCAGAGTTTATTGGGTAGGTGAGGTTACATGATCAGACCTGTGCTTTAGGAAGGTCGCTTTGACAGCTGAGTGGAGGATGGATTAGAGTGGAGAAAGGCTTAAGGCAAGATCAACCAGCAAGCCATTGTAACAGATGTGTAACAGATGTGAAGTAACGAAAGACTGCACCAGAGTGGTGGCAGTGTCCGGAGAGAGAAGAGGGGCATATACAAGAGATGTTGCTAAGGTAAAATCAACATGATTTGGCAACAGATTGGATATGGAGTGAGGTGGAGGGGTTGGGGGGGGCGGGGTTAGAAATCAAGGATAACACCTAGGTTGTGAGCCTTCAGTTACTGCAAGGATGGTCTCATCCTTGAAAGTAATAGGGAAATTAGGAAAAGGGGAAGGTCCAGAGAGAAAGATTATGAGTTCAGTTTTGGACAAGCGGAGTTTGAGACATCTATAGGCCGTTTGGTTTAACATGAAGTTGAAGATGTGAGAATAGAGGTCAGGAGAGAGGTTACAGCTGGATAAACAAATCTAAGAATCACGACATAAAGAAGATAATTGAATTCATGGGTGCTAATGAGATCACCAAAGAAAATAATACAGATGAAGAAGAGAAGAGGGCCTAGGACAGAAACTTGGAGGACACCCCTAATTTGCAGACATGAACTTGACAAAGATCAAAAAGAGACTGAGAAGGAGGGTTAGATTGGAAGGAGAACTGAGAGAGTAATTTAGGTATTATCCCCAACTCCTCACTTTCTCTTACTTCCCATATCCAATTTATTGTTAAGTCCTATAGATTCTATCTTCTTAATACTTCTCATATTCTCTGAAACTAAAACCACCATGGTATAAGCCTTCATCACTTCACTATGGATTACTGCAGTAGCTTTCTGTTTGGTCTCCATGCTTCTTCACTGGGTGTCCTCCACTCCTGGTAGGCTCTCTCTCCTCACCTTTATCTCCCGGCTTCCCTGGCTTCTTTTGAGACTCAGATCAAATACAACCTTCTACCTATTTCCCTCCCTTACCCTCAAACCCCACCATGACGAATAGTGTCATCCCACTGAGATTATTATCCATTTACATCATATGTACCTATCATGTACATGACATATGATAAAAGTGTATGTGTCATATCATATATGTAATTTTTAATGTTGTCTTCCCTATTAGAATATGAGCTCTTTGAAGATAGGGATAATGTTTTTTCCATTCCTTTTATCTCCAGCAATTAGCACAGTGCCTAGCATGTATGAAGTACTTAATAAATGTTTGCTGACTGACTTACACCGAACACAATATATATATATGCCTTACGCAATATACAGAAGTGATGAGAGAAACAGATGAGATAATGTAGGTGAAAGCACTTTGTAACTGTAGAAATTTGATAATAAAGTAGGTGGAGTAATGTAATGGAAAATTACTAGCTAAACCTGTGGCTCTGTCACTGGCTAGTTGGATGACTGACCTTAGTAGATTCTTAGAGACTGAGAAAATGGCCAAATAAGCATGATGACTCTATGGTGAGAAATGCATATAATCATTAAATATTATGACAATACTTGTTTTTATTTGCATGTTTTTTATAATTTCCAAATACTTTCAAATACTCTGTCTCCTCAGTGGCCACTCTATGAAATGATGAGGTTGCAATAAATTATAGAAATTTTCTATCAGGTCACTTCCAACTCTAACATTGGATGATACTGATGGTTATCATTAGAATACAGACTGGATCTTATGTTCCCTGGCCCCTTTCTACTACACCACAGTCTTCGTTTATTTCTGCACTAAAAAAAAGTATTTATGCTATTCGTCTTACTAATTAAAAGACGTGTGCTTACTTGTGAAATAAAAGTATTTCCCAAAGTTATTTTCTAAAAGAATCAGTTTTCCATTTCTTTTATAAGTAAACCCACCTAGAGCTGCAATAAAACCCTTCCCTGCTCTGGGCCTTCCTTAAAATGTTTGACTTTGGCACATGCTAAATTAAATGAAGCATTGCTTAGGGATTCATCATCCCAAGAACTTAATGAACACAATTCGTCAGGGCTGCAGCCACTTTCTTTGGCCATTCCCAAACAAAGGCAGCAACTGAGCAGCCAGGGAGAGGATGGGGGCAAAAAACAAAAAACAGGCATTAAAGAGGGAAACAGATGATATTTAATTATATAACTCTTCTCAACAATTCTCTTAGGAAAGGAATTATTACCTGGCTAAGCACACATACATTGGATCATGCTGCTGAGAAAGCATCCCTACAATGTTCATTTTTTTTCTTCCCATGAGAGCCTATAATGACTGTGTTTACAAATGGTGTGTCTGAAAGCCTGGTAGCAACATGCATTCACAATCTGAATCGATGATATGTGTCTATCTATCTATCTACATGATAGATCATATATGTGCATTCAATAATTCTTTTTTAAAGGCTCAGGTTTATTCATTCAATATTTATGTTTTATTATTACACATAATTACATCCGAAGAATTAGCAATGTTCATTAATGCTACACTAATGCAGTCATAATTACTTTCATTTAAACTATAGCTAAATGAATCTAGAAGTTGTAATTCAAGGTGTTTCTTAATTTTTAATATATGAATCCATGCTTGCCTTCCACTCCACCAAGAGAAAAGGAGAATCTTTCAGGGAAAAGAAGCAGTTTAGGTTTTTACTTGACCAAGAACCTTCTTGTAAGGGGAAGGTAGTATGTATAGCAAGTAGAAAGAGCAGTAGGCTAAGAGGGAGGAAGGAAACCTACACTCCAGTCCTGGCTTGGCCATCTTTGTAGCTTTGGACAAGGTACTTCACTCCTCTGGGCCTTAGACTGCCCATCTGTAAAATGGGGATAATGATGCCCACTACTCTGCCTTCTTCACAGACTATTGATCCAGGCCAGACTCTGCCATTAACTAGCTATGTGAACTTGAACATGGTTACACCACTTCTGTGTGACTTAGTTTCCTCAGATATAAAATGAGGGGCTTGAACTAGATTATCTCTAAGGTTCTCCTGAAGCTAACATTCCATGATTCTCTGAAATAAAAGGAATCATTCCCAGACTTGACATTTAGCCTGGCTTCATATAGTTATCTGCTTTTTGTCAGGCATAATCCTAGCTTGTTCATTTCATTTGTATCCCATCTTCTTCCTGATGAAGCTGAATCCATCACCCAAAAAAGAATCTCAAATGGTTTCCTTTTCACCATTTCTAGAGATTTAGAGAGAGAGAGAGAGAGAGAGAAGGTCCAGGAGAGAAGAGAGGAGGGAAAGAAAGAGAAAGAAGGAAGGAAGGAAGGAAAGAAGGAGGAAAGAAGGAAAGGAAGAAAGAAAGAGAAAGGAAGGAAGGAAGGAAGGAAGGAAGGAAGGAAGGAAGGAAGGAAGGAAGGAAGGATGGAAGGAAGGAAGGAAGGAAAGGAAGAAAGAAAGAGAGAAAGAAAGGAAGGAAGAAAGGAAGAAAGAAAGAAAGAAAGAAAGAAAGAAAGAAAGAAAGAGAAAGAAAAAAAGAAAGAAAAGAGAGAGGGAGAGAGGGAAGGAGGGACTGAGGGAGGGAGGGAGGGAGGAAGGAAATAAGGAAGGAAGGAAGGAGAAAAGAGAGGGAGAGAGAGAGAAAAGAAAGAAACAAAGAAAGGAGCAAAGGGAATCTAGTGCCATGCTGAGTGCTATACCTGTAATCATTTCTGAAAAAATGAAAAGGAATTGAAGTTGCAAAGATCACTTTCTAAAGAAGATTGAAAGAAAAAAAAAAGCAAAGCATGCTCCTTCCAGAGTCTACAAATTAACTGAAGCACCAAATTAGGAATAAAACAACTAGGAAAGCCTCTGCTGCAGTGATAGAAGAGGGAAAGGCTCTCTCATTTCATTGGCTGTCATGCAAATCAAAAGTACCACAGCTTTAAAAAAAAAAAGTAGCTTGAGGCACTAAAATGCTGCCCTGTAAATAGCTACCAAAAATGGACAGGAAAAAGCCATCTGATCAATATATTGATTGGAATCTTTGTCAGGTTACCATAGTAAAGGTATGGTGGCCACCAATGAAGGGAAGGAAAGAAGGTTCCTTTACTTAACTACAAGCAGGTAACAACAGCAAAAGTAATAATGGTCATTTCTACAATACTTTTTAAGGTTTACAATGTTCTTTCCTCATGTTCCTAGTGAACACCAAAATATGCCAAATCAATTTGGCATATCATATAATGATTAAAAAAAACAACTTGAGATATAAAAATGAACAATACATCTTTTCTGTTGACCAGTGGACAGCCTGCATTATTTTTTTTCCTACCCCCAGAGGTCAACATAAAATCAAGGAAATAACTAACTGTTCTTAGATATATGAAAAAGACTCAGAATTTTTACCCATACCTTATGGATTTATAATATGGATGCAGAGGAGCTCTACCCACAGTTTTTTTTTTGTTTTTTAATTGTATCCTATTTCCCTAAGGGACAATGAAAACTGTCACTATTTGTTTCTGAGAAGAGAGCAGAATTGGTTATGTCAGCTTCTGTCTCCTCTGTATCTCCCAGCATTCCTCCTTGATAGCATCAAAGAACACTGAAGCAACTTGTTCAAGGTCACACTGCTACTGGGATTTCTGTGTGTATTAGTCTACGTGACTTTGAAGAGTGAGCCTCAGAGCAGTCTCAGCAGGACAAGACAACTCCAGAAGAAAACTCTTACTTTAGGCAGGCTTTGTACTTCTCCCTTGGAGCAAAACAGGGCTCCCCCATCTTCTGGTGAGGCAAGACTACATTTATGTCCTTAAATTCTCTAGATCACTGGTTTGGGGGAGAGGAAGATTACTGATGACGAAGTCCTGAGGGAGAAAAGGGAAGATCTGTACTAGCCTCTGTTAATGATCCTCTTCCAGCATGAAATACTAGAAAAATTGAGAGATGGGAGCACAGTGGCAGCCCACAATAATCACTGCAGCAAGCTTCATGACTGATTGGAAGGGTGGCCCTTAAGCAAAGTTTCAGTGTCTCACAAATAGCCTTTGACATTGCCTTTTCTCATTATGTCTCACTTGATGTACTCCATGTCTTTAAAAATATCTGCGATAATCTTTATGTACTGGGCATTGGGCCTCTGAAGAAAAGCAGATATTTTTTTCCAAAACTATGTGACCGTCATATAAATCTGATACACCTTCAAATTGATCTGAGAAAAATCTTACGATTTAGTGCACTTGCTCACTTTGCCCTTCTTACTTTCTAGCCAGTTTTCTCCTCCTTTCCTCCTCCATTGACCTCTCCCTTCACATTTCCACAAAAGGGCATGTTATGTGCATGAAAGTGCAGAATAGCCAACTACTCCAACCTCTTTATTTTATTCACTAAGAGAATGAAGCTGGGAGGGGAAACAAGATGACTTTGTCATCCTTCAGTCTTCCCCTTTTTTCCTCCTAAATTCTGCCTATCTTCCTTTCCAGCCAGAAAACTACCAAAAGAGCAAAAACAAAAGCAAATTATCAAGATGTGTATGTATCATTCAGTTTCAGCCATCCAATCCTAAAACAACACATTTTATATAAAAAGAATGCATTTAGAGCTTAAAACTGCCCCCTCATATATTAATTCATTTTGCTCTATATTTCAGAATACTGGACCTGGATAATACATTCTTCCACATAAGCCCTAGGGCTTAGCTATTTAAAGCCTTGCAAAGGTGTGTCTAATTTTTGCTCATCTAATGAGGTTGCTCCCTTTAATTCCATCAAAGAAAGGTGTTCACACAGCATAAATGGATCAGAGATATACTCAGCTTTACAGTTATCCTAACACCTTGCTAACATCTGTTCATTATATTGAAGGCTACAAGGCTGGGGGGGGGGGATTTCTCAAAATTAAACTCCTTTCACATCTTAAAACATAAACACAACAGTCTTCACAGGGAGACAATGTAAGTATGATTTTCTCCATTTAGATGGGGAAAAATGAGACTTTGAAAGGTTAAGTGCTTCTTCTCCCCAAAACATGGCAGGTGGGGGGCTCCACAGACATAGAGCACTGCACATATTGTTAGACTGTTCTAGGTCTTAATTTGTCTGATTTTTTTCCCTTTCTTCCTCTTTTTTTTTTCCTTTTCAAAAAGTTTTTGTTATATAGGATAGCGCTCTGGAGGGAGAGAGAAAAAGGGAAATGGGGAAGCATAGGTAATATGAAAACAAAAGATAAGAAGAAAATTTATTTTTAATTAAAAGATAAGTGCTTTGCTCAAGGTCACAGCACAGTTGGAATTCAAACCCTGATTTTCTGCTCTCAAGTCCAGGTTTTCTGTCCATATCATGCAGCCTCTCCAAAAACAAACGTCTGCCTTTTGTTTTTAGGGTAATGATTCCTCTATCTTTCTTTAGGTAAAAAAGCCTAGTTACTTGTATGGCTCCATAACTTCAATGAGTAGAATGTATATTTTATCTTACTGATGCCTTGTTTGGGGGGAGGGGAGGGTTATGTCACATTCATTTCTAAGTATATCTCTTTTTCTTCTTTCCATCGAGGGTTCTCTTTTAACAAAGATTCACAAAGGGAAAGGAAAAAAAAACCAGGTCAGTAAATCCAACCAAAACATTGACCATGTCTGAATTTTCTCAACTCTTCTCCTGAACAAAGTTTAGAGAATATATATTATCTTTTCCTTTTTAGTCATACATCTGAGAGACCGCTGAAATAGCAGGATCCTAAATACAATCTTCACTTCATACAATATAGGGCACCCACTGCTAAGCATATAATCCAAGGAAATCAAAGATAAAAAGAAAGGCCCTGTATGCACCAGATTATTTATAGCAACACTTCTTGTAGCAGGCAAAGTAGATGGTCATAATTTGGAGACTATACAAACAAACCATGATTCATGAATTAAGTATTACTGTGCTGTAGGAAATGCTGCGGAATACAGGTGATATAAAAAAAGACATCAATAAAATTAATTTTAAAATGAGGTACAAGTCATTCACATCATATGCCCATATGCAACTAAATACAAAAATATTTGCTAAGAAATAAAAATATGCTAATTCTCTTAAGATGCCAGTGATGAAAGCCTCTTTGCAGAATCAAAATACTCTTATTAATACTCTAGAAATGATGTGTGGCTAAAATTTGCAGCACCAAAAACATGGTTCAACATTCTCTAAAACAACAGTTCATTTCTAAACAGCTTAAGCTTAAATGAAGAGCTCTTCAGAGGTGCAAAGTTCTATTATTTGTATTTTATAAAGGCCTCATATATCATAAGTCAGGAAGCACAGAGAAATATTTTGCTTAGTTACAAAACAAATATAATATGGATATTCTCTTTTCGTCTACAAAGACAGGGGTAGGAACTAAGGGAGATAAGTGAAGAGAGATCCCTTTGAAAAGGCAAAAAGAACAAATTGAAACAAGCACATCCAAATTCTCTAACCTATAACTATTTGCAAATCTAAAAGTGCTATATTAGAGAGGGCACTGACAAAAACTCAGGACATGTGGATTTTAGTACTAGTTCTACCACTTACTCCGTGGGTGACACTGGCAAATCATTTTAACCTTTCTCAGCCTCAAGAGCTTCTATTAAAAGGGCATCATAACACTCGCACTGCTGGACTCATAGAGTAGTTGCAAGGAAAGGGGGTTGTAAAATGCAAATCATAAATCTTAAACAATTCATTTCAGTTACCTGAGTTTCAGTTTTCTCACTGGTAAACTGAGAGCACTGTACTAGATGCAGTGTAAGTTCTGTGGGCTGCTGAATGAAGTCATGGGAAGTGGAGGGGAGAGGGGCTAACAGCCTACGTTTGAGGGAAGCGCCATCTTTGATTTGCACCAAACACCAACTCTTCTACATACCTACCAGAAGCTATAGAGGGAGCTAACAGAATTTGCAAAGCCTGTGGACTTTTCAGTTTTTAAAATAGAAAAGTACTGTGACCTTTCTGAATTCAGAACCAGGTTTCATCAAATTCCCAAGTTCTATGATTTTATAGACAAACATCAGACTCCTTAGTGATCAGTATTTAAGAAACAGGTAACTACATTATATCTAGCCATCAAGGTCTTTGAAATAAAGTCATGCATATCTCTGAGCTATTTTTTCTTTTTTTCCACTTTTTCTTTTAATTAACTAATTAATTAATTTTGTTTACAACGCTCAGTTCCACAAATTTTTGAGTTCCAAATTTTCTCTCCCTCCTTCTTCTCCCCCTCCCAAGACGGCATGTAATCTGATATAGGTTCTACATATACCTTCACATTAAACTTATTTTCCCAATAATCAAGTTGCAAAGAAGAATTATAACCAATTAAATGTACCATGAGAAAGACGTAACAAAACCAAAATTAAAAGAAAAGAAAAGAAAAAAGAGAAAGAGCAAATAGTTTGCTTCAATCTGCATTCAAATTCCATAATTCTTTCTCTGGATGTGGATAGCCTTTTCCACCATGAGTCTTTTAGAGCCCTCTTAGAATCTGAGCTGTTTTTAAATCAAAGCTATCCACAATTAAAATAGGAGAAAGGAGGCCTTTCCCCATCTTAGAATTAGATCTTAAAGGCCACTGAGTCCAACTCCCTCATTTTACAGGTGAGAGAACTAAGAGCTGTCACCTGCCCAGGGTCACACAGAGATAGTGAGCACTGAGGGAACTGAACCAAGGACTTCCTGATTCTAAATCCAGTGCCCTATTGCTACATCCTTCTTGTTTGTTGAACCAATGCTGTGGTGAATGTTTTGCTTTTTGGGGAAGGGAATGGAATGGGGAAAGGGGAAGGTGGAAAGGGAAAAAGAGAAAGGGGAACAGGAAAGGCGGAAGAGGGAACAAGGAAGGGGGAAGAGTTCATACAGTTAATAAGTGTCTGAGGCCAGATATGAGCACTGATTCCAGAATCAATGCTTTATCTACTGTGCCACCAGATGCCTCAATATTTCAAAATTTCTTGGAGCAACCAACATTTCTGCACATTTCTCTTGAAATTTGTACTTCTCAAGGAGCCCCGCTCTAGTTACAGCTCTGCACCTCATATAACCTCATATTGTACAAAAAAAACCTGAAGACCAGGGAGAAGTGACTTACCTAAAGTCACACCACAAAGTGGCAATGCCAGAAAATGAACCCAGGACTTTCTACTTCAGGTCCAGGGCCTTTCAACGGGGATTCATTTCTAGATTTTAAGACTAAGGTATCATAATAGTACCATGGTGGCGATGGGGTGGGGAGAGCAAATGATCTACAGGAACAAGCCCGTGAGCCAAAGCAAATCTGCTTCTGAGGGGGAAAAATGTGTTCAACGTGACTTTTAAGTTGTACATCTGCAACAGCCTAAATGAGAAATATGTGCAAGTACTATCTAAGAAAACAATGGATTTTCAAGTTAGAAATGGTCTCCTGAGAGAGCATGGTATAGTGAAGAGAGATCTAGCCTCAAAGGCAATAAGACCTGGGCAAGTCCCACTCTGACACATACTGACTGTCATCGTGGGCAAGTCAGTAAACTTCTCTAGGCAGCTCTCTAACACTATACATGGAAGAGAAGGTGTTGATCTGCATTGGTAGAGGGAGTTTCCTCCCTTGGGAGCTCCCTATACCAACTAAAATCATAGGTCCAATCCCTGTCCCTTATCTTGCAAATGGCTTAAAGTTTAAGACTGAACATATACTTCTGGCATGCCCAGTTCTCTATGGAGTGTGGTGGTCCCACCCAGATTCATTTTGTTACAATACCACTTGCAGCATGGATCCTTCTTGCTCAAATGGTTCTACATTGGCAACAGGATAAAATCCAAACTCCATAGCTGCCAATCAATACTCTTTATAACCAGGCCCTGACCTAACTTTCTATTCTTCTTTCCCACTATTTCCTAAAGACAAATTCTGTATTTCACTCAGGACCATCTCTACCACATCACACAAACAGGTCACATGCATTCCCAGCTTGGTGCTGTTTCCCTTGATTAAAATACCTTCCTATCAGCTCTCTATTTTGCAAGTACTACACATCTGTAAAAGCCTAGCCTATATTCTGACTCCTCCGTGAAGCATTCTCCAACCACCCTGGCCTACTAATCTCATATACCCACTGAATGACAACAGCAAACATATATTGCATCTACTATTACAAACCTAGATTCACACCTAGACCCTCAGAGAACATCTAATTTAACCCACACCTATAGAGTCCCTGTTTTTATGAGATGCCTGGTCTAGGCATTTTTTAAATGCCAAATTTATTTAGCCAAGTCAATAAACATTAAGCATCTACAATATCCCAGGCACTGTGCTAAGCACTAAGGATACACATCAAAAAAGGCAAAAGACAGTCCCTGCCCTTAAGGAGTTCACAGACTAAGAGAGAAAACAACATTCAAACAGCTATGCAGAATAATCAACAGAGGTAAGACATTCATTAGGAAGTCACAGCACACATACATGCATAGACATACAAACACACATACAAACACACACACTCATACCCTTATGAAACCTGTATTTATTTGCCATGTCTACCTTCTACCGATCTAATTGATTCTGCCCCCTAGAGTTAAGCAGGACAAGTCCAATCCCTTTTCCACTTAAGATATCACTGGGATAGGGACAGGGACTGAATCTGTGATTTCACTAGTAAAGGGAATTCCCAGATGAGGAAAATCTTTCTATCAATTCTGGTGGACATCTTCTCTATAATTTATAATCTTAGTAGCCTGGAGCACTGAGGGATTAAGCAACTTGCCCAAGGTCACATATCCTTGATGCTAGGTCCTTCTGCATTAGAAATGGTTTTTCTATCCACTAGGGTACATTGCCTCTCTTCTCCAGACTAACTGGAGAATTTCCTTCAACCAGCCTTTATTTGTCAAGGTCTCTCATCTCCCTCCTCAGCATTCTCTCTAGTTGATCAATCTCCTTCCTAAAATGTGGCCTTGCAGCCTGAACACTCCAGAGATGGTCTGATGCAGGTAGAGGGCAGTGGGACTTTCAGTCCTAACACTGGACACTCTTTCTTTTTATGAAGCCTAAGACATTATCTTGTATGGTTTCCAAATTACATTGTGGATTTAAATTGTCTTAGCAATTTACTTAAAATCCTTAGATCTGTTTTAAGCTGTTGCCTAGCTGCACTTATCCATCTTGTACCTATGCAGTTGTTTTTTGAGCCCAAACATAAGATATAAATTTCAACTAAGGAGATTCAGCACATTGTTCTAGCCTGACAAGATCTCAACTCAGATCATCCCTGTAAGTTTCAGGAGCAAAATGTCCCTCCCTGCCTACCACTCCACTATAGTAAGCTTCTTGAAGGCAGGGGTTGCCATTGTTTTTGTATTTGTTTCCCAAGCACAGTCTTTGGCACATGTTAAGCATTTAATAAATGCTTTTTCATTCATTAATTCATTCTTTCATTTTTGATCCTCTTCTTTTCTTCAATATAGTTAAAAAAGAAAAAAATCCTTTTCTGTCCTTAGCTTTTCTCACCAGATTCATCCCATCCTAAGCTTTAGCTATTATTCATCCATACATTTTGGCATTCCATCATATACTATTTTGTACTTTATTTAAATGCTATATGTGTATATGCCTTAACTACCCAATAAAATGGTAATGCTCTTGAAAGCAATGATAATATCTTACACTTCTTTTCCAACCCTCAAGAGTGCCTCACACAATGCCTTCTACAAAGCAGGTGCTAGATAAATATTTGTTGAAATAAACTGAACTGAAAATAAATTCAGTAAAAAGAAAGAATAGTTGAAAATGGAAGTTGGGTATGCAAACGAGTCTTCTGATTTCATTTAGTACTCAAACTAATATCCTCAATCCTAATTCACCACTCCCCTTCCCCCTACTCATGACAATTCACACACTCATTGCCCATTTTACTGGGATATTTAATCAGGTAATTACTGTCTTAAGACTATCACACAACTCTGAACATTATTTCTATGCTAAATCCATCTTAGTCAGCTAAACGGAATCACATAGATGATGACTTTTAGTATGCAAATGGAGATAGACTTTTGAATATTTAGTCCATATATTATATAACCGATTCAACTGCCTGAGTTAAATCAAAATCCAGGTGACTGCTATAACCAGCAATTACTCAAGGTGGTTAAATTGAGAAATGAAGAAATCTAACAACCAAAAACTTAGTAACTACAATAGCTGCTTGCAGAAAAATATTATTATAATTTATATTTCCTGAAGAGTAAACTGTCTGTTCTTGCAATTCCTCAATTCTAAATAAAGCATGATCACAACACTGGGTATGCTCTTATCGAGTCAGTCAGTAAACAAACAGGTATTAAATGTCTACCATGTATCAAGCACATGCTACACATGAAGGATACAAGGACAAAAAAAAAACCAGGCCTGCCCTCAAGGAGCTTACATTCTCTTCCAATATCCACATTTTACAACTAAAATAAATGAGATCCAGATACATGACTTGTCCAACTTGTTGGTAACAGAGTTGGGCCCAAATTTCTCATTACAAGGTTCTTTTCACTATATCATGCTGTCTCTCTTACATGAATGAATGAAAAAACATTCATTAAGCAATTACTATGTGTCAGATACTATACTAAGTCCTGGGGACACAATTACGACCAAGGAAGACAGTCCCTGCTCTAAAGGAGATTCCATCCTAAGACATTATACATAGGGGAGAAATTTCAAATACTCCGCATTCAGTAAAGTAGTGGCTTTATTGTTGACATCATTTTTCCACCATGAATTTCTGCAAAGAGCACAGTCATTATTTTTATTTAAGGGAAATATTTCAGGTATAGAATAAAATCAAGTCCACATTGTACTTTTTAAAAAAAATTTTACAGTACACTGTGATGAACTTAAAATCCTTTATGCCTTAACATGTCTAGAACTCACTCGATTCTTATGAAGCTAAAATGATTAATATGAAACCAGAAAAAAAATGCGCTTCAATTCATTGCTTCACTGACAGATTTTGCTGTACTTCTACTGTACAACAGAACTAAATCAGCATCCTGGTAACATGAATAAAGAGAAAGTTTTTCTTGGTATTTTATTTCCCAGGCAACCGCCCAAACATATATCTCTATGTTACCATATTAAAAGCCAAATTATAGGTTGGATAGAGGTTAATGTGGGCACAAATTTTCTTTTTACATGCAAAAGTCTTTGGCAAGCTTAAAAAAAAAGTTGTTTTTTTTAATTATCCCATTACTCCTAAAGTTAGTTGGTTCCCCAAAGAATAAATGTAAGACAATACCAGAGTGTATAAGAATCAGAATGTAGCTATTATGAAAGAATAACCATCATATAAAAATACTGCAAATTCTGAGTGATTTTTAATAGGGGCTGTTCAGCTTTGGTATGTTAAGCTGTTATAAACCTCCATTAAAAGCCTTTCATAAGCACAGTTCGAATTTCCATAGAAACAGTAGATGGCAGTTTCTAAGAGAAATGTAAAACCTTCTTCAACACATTTTATAACAATTTTTTAAATTATATCTAAATAATTAAAAATGGGTTGACCCCTATATTAATACTCTTTGCTAAGAAACAAGTGAAACTTCCTTTTAAAATGGGAATCTATTGTAGGAAAGAAGGAAGGAAGGGAAGAAGAGAGGGAGGGAGGGAGGGAGGGAGGGAGGGAGGAAGAAAATGCCCTTGGAACTTTTTTTTTCCATAAATAGCTTTGGTTCCTTTTTCTCACTAATATTTTGTTTGAAATCACACATCCATGCCAATCTTTTTAAGAACTATGCTCACTAATACTCTCTAGCTCTCTGAAGAACTAGCAAGTAGTTGGCTGAATGTCCTAATGAGGCAGCCAGTGACACAGTAGATAATACACTGAGCCTGAAATCAGGAATACCTAAGTTCAAATCTAGACTGAGATGCTTATTAGCTATGTGACCTTGGGCAAGTAACTTACCTCAGTTTCCTCAACTGTAAAACAGGGGTAATAACAGCACCTAACGCCCAGGGTTATTGTGAGGATAAAACGAGATACTTGTTTTGGGGTTTTTTTGTTTTTGTTTTTTAGTGCCTGATAAGCACTGTATTCATGCTTAATCCTCCCTCCCTTCCTAATGCACCCGAATACACCATGAGTTACCATAGTTTGAGACTTTCTTTTTCAGGTCAGAAAAAACTTGTGATATCACTCCTTAAATCTATTTTTGATTTATCAAAATAGCCTAAGGTGTGTTTTCTGAAACTCAAAGTCTATTATGTTTCCTTCTAGAGTCTTAGAACTGAAAGGGACCTTAAAGACCTAGTTCAATCCCCTCGTTTTCAAGGCAAGAAAACAGGGAACAAGAGAAATTAAGATAAATGACACAATACTATGAATGAAAGCTTTTTGTTCATCACACCTAGACTAGAATGATTTGGGCTTTGGTTGTATAGTTAAAGAATCAAAACCCATAACAGAGAACAAGTTTAGCATCGTGCTGACAAAACACTTACACGTTTTGATGAAATTTTCAATTTTCATCTGGATATTTGGTCTCTTGTATGGATTCATACTTGATGACTTTTAAATCTCTCTTCAGCTCTAACATTTTTTAATTCTTAGATAATGCACAGAAAATCTATGTCCCTGTGATCTGCCCCTAAAGGATACATAGTTTACATTCGAAGTCTCATTTCTCTTGGTCCTTATTACCTTTTCTGGCATATGAACAGGTTGTACTACATAATCTCTAACATACTTTTCTGCTCTATGACTTTAAGGGAAAACACAATAAGACTCTTTATAGTTCCTTATCCTGAATGACAAAGTAAAAATAGATTTGATAAAACCAAAAATATTAGGATTGTTTTTACTGACTTTTTCAATTTTATGCATAACACAACAAAACTTTAGGACTGAATATTAGTTTATAATGTGTTACATAAAATGTCAAGAGAAGTGAATAATTTTATTTTGATATTTTTAGTCTAGCCCTGCAATTTCATTTTTTAGTGAGCTCCCTAGAGAGGAAGCTGCTTCTACCAATGCAAATCAGTAACTAGTCTGCATCTTATAGTCTTGAAGAACTGACCAGGGCACTGAGAGGCTCAGCAATTTGTCTAGGGTTACACAGCCAGTATATGTCAGAAACAAGACCTGAATTTGGTCTTCTTGACTCCAAGGCTGGCCCTCTACTTACTGTGTTATGATTTGTAGTTAGATGACACTAATGATTAAACCAAAAATACGTAATTATTTATTAGCTCTGTTCATGTTACCCATGAGCCCAAAATCTTTCATTGGTTTTCCATTTTCTATAAAAATTCTTCAGCCCTCCAAATTGTGACCAAGACTGGTTCACCCCTACTTAGGCAGACTGGTGGCCCTCTACTCCATATGGATTCAACTGTGTGGGTTCTCTAATGAGTCCTCTAAATTAAGACCCTCTACAACATGGTCCCAACTTCTCATTGTAGCCTTGTATTTTACTACCGCCTCATATATATGGTATGTTACAGTGGAGCAAGACCAGTAGTTTTTCCCTATATATGTCTCTATAGCTGGGATGTCCTTTACCTCCATCTCTGCTCATTGAAATCTTATCCATCCTTCAAGACCACTTTTGGGAGGGTTATAAAGACAATTCACGCTTTAGGTAGGAATTGGACTAAATGTCCTCAGAGCTTTCTTCCCACTATGAAATTATATGATTCTATGATTATGTAGCAAGTTTCTAGAACTGCTATTCTTCCAACCCACACTTGGACTAACAGGTCAGATCCCTAGAGTTGGACTGGCTCTATGATCCTGAGAGTTCTAGGGGTAACTCTCAGGGGTAGGGTGCTTATTATAATCCTATATTATAATCCTATATACTCTTTGATCTAGTGATATCAACCTTTTGGCTACAAACAAGACACTCCATCTCTTGGCTCTTGGCATTTTTTTTCTGCCTGTCTCCCATGCCTGGAATACTTTCCCTCTTTATCTGTACCTCCTGGCTTTCCTGGCTTCCTTCAAACCCCAGCTAAAGTCCTATCTCCCAGGAAGACTTTACCAAACCCTCTTAGTCCTAGTGCTTTCCCACTGTTAATTATTTCTTATTTACCCTGTATATAGCTTGTCTGTACATATGAGTCTGCATGTTGTCTCCTCAATTAAACCGTGAGCTCTTTTCCTTTCTTCATCTCCCTAGCACTTAGCACAGTGCCCGGCACATATTAGGTGCTTAATAAATGCTTACTGATTGACTAACTCAAAACCCTAAATTTACAGAGAGAAACCAAGGCTCAGAGAATTGAAACAATTTAACCAAGGCCATATAGATAGCCAGGTCTAAAATCCAGGTATGTTCTTATCCCAATATTCTTTACACAGCATTATTCCTATCTCCAGAGAACACAAGAATCTATTTTTAGCAGGTATATTGAGGTAGATGGGGATGGTGGCACACAAAATAGACCTTGCTTCTGGGGAAGCCAAGACTGGTAGATCACTTGAGTTTGGCAGTTCTGAGCTGCAGTACTGCAATCAGTTATCTGTATTAAGCTCCCACACCAATACGGTGGGCCCTGGGAGTGGAGGACCATGAGGCTGCCTAAGAAAGGGACAACCCAGCCCCAGTCACAAAAATGGAGTACATTAAAGTTTCTGTGCCAATCAGCATTGGGATTAGGCCTATGAGTGGCTGCTATACTTTAGCTAGGGTGAATAGGGAGACCCAGTTTAAAAAAAAAGACAAGGATACCTAGGCTGAATTAATGAATAAATGAATGAATGAAAAATTACTTATTAGGCATTTAACATGTGTCAAAAGCAATGCTAAGTACTGGGGATACAAATAGAAAAGAATCTCTGTCTTCAAGGCACTCACATTACTTAGGGAATGTCTAAACAATATGTCATATATAAATGTATTGGAATATTACTATACTATTAAAAATGAGGACAATGAAGAATGTAGAGAAGTAAAGGAAGTCATTCAAAGTGAAGTAAGCAGAACCAAGTAAACAATAAATATAATGACTACAACAAATAAGGGATGAAAGGCAACAGCAAAACAAGCAAAATCAAATACTGTGAAATTATAATGACCAAGCTTGGTCCCAAAGAAGAAGTCTGAAAAGGTCTAATGGCAGACTTTCTAGATGTGTTAGTTTTAATAGATTTTTCACCTTTTTTTTCAATTCTTTGTTATAAGGGGTGGCTCTTTGGTGTGGAAGGGGAGGGAAATTTTGCAATGTGGGTTATATAAGAACAAAATATATTAATAACTTAAAAAATAAAAATCGAATGAACGACCAAACCACATGACCTAAGTATGTTCATCAAAAATACAATGTGCAGTTAATTCCCATTAGGAGTCCACCTTACCTCTACATGAACTGACGGTCATGTTTGTTATGTTGCCTCTATAAAAGATATCAAATGAAGAATCGCATGAAGGTGCCTTTTGGACAAACTCACCAGTTTACCAGTGTCACACTGTACATCTACAAACTTAATAGATGTTTAGAGCATAAGTTAAGAGCGTACCGATTCTTCAGTCCATACCTTCCTACACATTCTTGCTTGGAGGCCTCTATCATGAGAATTTTAGTATACGTTAATGGTTGGGTAATCATTACTTCACTGCTTAGACAAGTATTTGTTAGATATTAATGGCCATCTTCCCATTCTCTTAAATATTTCTGGAGCATTTATAATGGTCAAGGCCCTTTGGAAGATAGCCTTTAAAGAGCTTACATCCTATTAGGAAAGATGGTCTTAAATAATCAGGAAGGTAAAATATAAATGCTTCTTGTTAATGATTATTGAAATAATTCAACTATTTTAGCAACATCCTTCAGAGCAGAGTACTGAGGAAGAGGAATCATTATATGCAAAAAATGAGAGAAACATTTGAACATCTAATCACTCATTTAGTCATTGTATCAAATGATCTAGCCTGGAAGAGCTTACGCTGTGATTCCTTAAGGCCTTCAAATTCAGAATGCCAGGAGTCATCCTCCAGCGAAGGGATAGGGACATCGGACCGATAGAAATTGACACATACTATATATTTCTTTGTCTTGAAAACACCTCCACATCATTCCTTCCTTCTGAGTCAGGAAAACTACTAATTCTCTAATGGACTGTGTACATGTCGTATTTATTCTCTGACTCAGACGGTCAATATGTGTGCACACGCACATGCTCAGTGCCACAGTGGGTAGAGTTAGCTGGACTTGGAATCAGGAAGATGTGAGTTCAAATACTGCCTGAGACACTTACTTGTTGTATGACCATAGGCAAGTCACTTAACCCCTGTCCGCTTCTGTAGCTTCTTCATTGGTAAAATGGGATTATTTGTAGCACTCACCTCACAAGGTGTTTCCAAGGACTGACTGAGGTGATAAAAGCACTTTGCAAACTTTAACGCATTACATAAATGCTAGCTATCATTGCTGCTATTCTCACCATGATTAATTCCTGATTCTTTTCCAAAATAAAATCCAATTGAACAAACTTTCAAAGATTTCAACAAGATTTTCCTTTTGAATCTACAAAGAAAATGGACAAACTCAATTCAATTGCTCGTGATAAAATTGTCAATCCAGTTAAGTAAGCAAGCTATATTCACAAACACCAGCGTCATTTCAGAGTGGAATCGTGCTCGCATAAAAGTTGTTTGGGCTTTTTTTAAGTAAATGACTTGTTTGGGAGATGCAGCAGCTTCCTTTTGAATAAAACTGAATCGTCCTCCAAATTGGCCGCAACACTGTAAGAAAATTAGGGCCAGCTGATGCTATGGAGCAGTGCTAAATATTTCAATTCAGAAAAGGGCAAGTTAACCTTTTAAAATGGCCTCATTCTCTATTTAAGGGCAGAAGCGAGTCTTCTTCATTGACTTGCATTTCTCTATAGTATTAAACTTGAATTTTTAGTAGGTAGTTATCTCCCTGGATAGATAACAGTTATGCAGAGTGATCTGGGGAACCATATTCCACTATTTCTGGCACTGATCATCTCCACCAGCGGGTCCCCATTACTACCTACTCACAAAGGGTTTGACTCTTAGAATGTTATGATTTCTTCAGGGGCTGTTGATGTGTGGAAACAAAAGGAATATTAAAACCAAAGAATGTGTCCCAATTATGCAAATGACAGAAGTGCAACTCCTAAGTATCTGCCATCCTCCCCTTTCCTAGGTCCCACACAAGACCCTTTGGTGGTCTCCAGAAATGGATCACTGCATAAAAAATGTATAGAGAAATGAACTACCTAGACCTCCACCCTACAGCCTGTGGGTACTCTGCTTCCCTGCATCTTTTGGCCTAGGGGTAGAAAAGCTTACAGAAATGTACCGTCTAGTGAAGGAGAGGAGATATTCTTGGCTTCCCTCACAGACTAAAATGCTCCCTGAACCTAAGGCCTAACATGGTTTTCCCAGCTGCCTGCATCCACTGCACTGGAAATCCTTTTGTATTTGCTTTCCATTTATTTACCTGTATTTTACTGCATTTATTTATCCCATATAATGATGATGATGATGATGATGTAGCTATTAGTAACTAGCATTTGTATAACATTTTAGGGTTTTACAAGGCACATTGCGTGTCATCTCATCTGATTCTTACAACAATCCTGTGAGGTGAATGTTATCATCGTCTCCATTTTACAAAATGGGAAACTGAGGCTGACAAAATTTAAGTGAGTTGACCAGGGATCACACAGGGCTAGTCAATTTTTAAGACAAGATTTGAACCCTGGTCTCCCTAACCCCAAGTCCTGCACTCTACTCCCCGTGATATTTTTCTGCCCCTTAAACAGAGTGCAAGTTCTTTTCAGGGCAGGGCCTTTTTCCTCTTTGTCTTTGTATTCCCACCGCCTAGCACAGAGGCATAGATACTTAATAAATGCTTGCTGAATAAGCGAATAAATGAATGAAATAGTTACAAGATACTGCACAAGGCAGTCACAAATGAGCTACTATGAGAACTGAAGGGAAGGAACCTTCCCTCCCTTATGAAAGGCATCGCAATGGAGTGGGGAAAAGCAGTCCTGCTCCTGTCCTGTCTGGCTCCTCAGACTTCTTTGCTGCATCACTGTCGATGCTCTGCCGCCTAAATGTGGCTGCGCCCAAGAGCTCTATACTAGGCCTTTTTCTCTCTCTACATCTTCCTTCTTGGTAATCTCTTTAGCTCCTCTGGTTTCAATTATCATCTCTGTGCAGGTAATTCTTGAATTTCAATGTCCAACCTCTCATCTTTCTTCTGATTTCCAATATTGTATCATTGCCTATTGGACATTTCCAAGTTTCCATAGGCATCTCTAATTCAACATGTCCAAAAACAGAACTGACATTTACCCCAAACTGACCCCTCTTTCTTTTCCTTATTTTTGTATAGGGTACAACTATTCCTCCAGTCATCTAAGTTCACAACTTCAGAGTCATTCTTAACTCAGGCTCATCACTATATCCATTCAGGTGCCAAGTCTTAGAAAGTCTACCTTCAAAATATCATTCAAATCTATCTCCTTTCCCTCCAATAACGTGGCCATGACCCTGGCTGAGGCTCTAATCACCTCTCACCTGGACAACTGTGATAGCCCACTAATTAGTCTTCCAGACTCAAGTCTATCCCCCATTCCTGACCATCCTCCACTCAGCTATATTTAAGAATATAATAAGAAAATAATAAGAAGGATATAAGAATAAGCACAGCTCTGAATCTCATCACTCCCTGGCTCAAAAAGCTTCAGAAACTTCCCATGGCCACTATGATCAAAAATAAACTCCTCTTTTTGACAATTAAGGCCCTTAGGGATCCAGCTCCTGCCAACTTTCCAGACACAGTGTGCATTCTCCATTGTACACACTATGGTCTTGCCAGCCTGACCTACTGCTTTTCTATCATCTTCTAATCATTAAAGATACTATCTCTCAACTCTAAGATGCACTTCTTCCTCTCTTTTACTTCTCAATATTCTTAGCTTCCTTCTAGAGTTGTTTCAAATTGCTTCTTATATAAGACTTTCCCTGACCCCTGGCTCCTCTTCCCCTCAAATTAGGTTTTTTGTCAGTCAAACTAAGCATCTACTATGTGTCAGGCGCTGTACTAAACACTGGAGATACAAAAAGAAAAAGCAATAGACAGTCCCTGTCCTCAAGAAGCTCACAATTGAATGGGGAGGTAAAGGGGAAAGTATGGAAACAACTATCTACAAACAAGCCCCCTACAGTATAAACTGGAAATGATCAACAGAGGGAAGGAACTAGAACTGAGAAGGAATGGGAAAGCCTTCTTGTGGAAGGTGGGATTTTAGCTGGGACTTGAAAGAAGCCAAGAGGCATAAATAAGGAGGAAAAGAATTCAAGGTATAGGTGATAGCCAGAGAAAATGCTTAGAGGTAAGAAATGAGGCCAATGCCACTTGATGAAAGAGTATTCAGGGTATAGAGTGCAAGAAGTAAGATGACTGGAAAGTGCGTAGAAGAAGGCTAAGTTGCGAAGGGCTTTGGATGCCAAACAGAAGATTTTTTAAACTTGATCCTGGAAGTAATAGAGATAATACATATTAAAAATAATAAACTCCAACAAACTGGAGTTTATTAAGTAGGGAGTGACATGGTTGGATGTAGATCCACAGCAGGATGGTGACAATAGGAGAGGAGAGAAGGGAGTGAGTATATTCAAGAGATGGTACAAAGGTGAAATTGACAGGCCTTGGCAATAGACAGGATGTGAGGGATGAGAGATGGTGAGGAGGTGAGGATGATACCTAGATTGTGAGTGGTGGAAAATCAGAAGAACGGTGGTGCCCTTGACAGTAACGGGGAAATTTGGAAGGAGGGAGGTTTGGGGGGAAATAGAATGAGTTTAGGTTTGGACATGTTAGGTTTAAGATGTTTCTTAGACATCGGATTTGAGGTATCTGATAAGCAACTGGAAATGTGAGCCTGGAGGTCAGCAGTTGAAGCTTAAAACTGCCCTAAGCCTTTTGGGACACGGTATTTTAAACTTAAATAGCTTAGCAGTTTTAAGCTCTAATAGCACTTGTTTAGGTAGATCAAAGAGTAGTGGGGAACATAAAAAAGTAAATCTAACATACAGCAGATAGATATATAAATATGTCATATAAACATATACATTCATTATTAAAATGTAAGTATCAGAAATTACAATTATGTTATACTGGGGCACAATGCCAGGAGAGTGACCAGCTCAGTGACACATAGAACTGGAAACCACCCGAGCTGAGGCTTGGTTGAAAGGATCTGAGGTGCTAAAGTTAAAGAATAGTGGACTTGGGCAGGAGGCAAGCTGGGAATGGTCACAATCTTCAATCATTTGAAGAAATACTATGTGAAAAGGAGGGATGCTTATACTTGCTCTGCTTTCCCCCAGGGAATGGTTATGGGGAGAAGTTGCAGAGGGGGAGATTTGAACTTGATAGTATAAAAAACCACCTTATAATAAGAACTGTCCAGTAATGGAGTGGGTTGCCTTAGGAGACCTCACTTTAGGTAGGTCTTTAGACAGAGGCTGGACAGCTCCATGTTGGGGATCTTGGGAAGGGAATTCTTGGTCTGGGGCATGGAGCAGACAGCACTAAGGAAGTTCTTTTCAGTTCTTAGGTTCCATGATTCTGACTCCATGTCCTGCCTGGGGCCATTCTGTTACAAGCTTCCTCACCCTCAACCTCCAATACACACAGGAAGATATTTCTCCCCCTTGGCAGAAACCTACAGTGAAACAGTTATAAATTCAAATTCCACATTCTTTATAAAACTTTCCCGTTTTCACCAGTAAAAAGTAAACTTCCCCTCCTCTAGATACCTGATAGAATTTCATATATAATGCGCATGGTAGTTATTCATGTACCTATCTTATCTTATCCACTACCATACCATGTAAACTCCATGTAATAATTGTGAACTAACTTGTTAGAAAAAAAACCAGTATATTCATTAGATCCACTGATGACAGAAGTTCTGAAACAGTTCTCAACTGTCTTCAAAACAGAAATGCTTAAAATATTCCAACTTTAATTAAGTGCCTAAGTAAAGCTTTCCTACACAAATATATCCACCTAGTTAGTAGTTCCCTTTAAAGATCTAAAGACCCTACCATATAAAAACCTATTCATGTGCAAATCACTTAATTTTACTTTTCTCAACCTTCTTGTACATAAAATGAAAATAAACCAGTCCAAAGGTGAAAAATTAATGACTGCACAGAAAAATTCACTCCTCACATTGAATATTAGTCTAGATCAAAGAAGGGCAATTCCTTTCTCCTCTGTATATAGAGAAACCAATGTCCTTTTTTGTACTTAAGAAATAATGTTCCCAAAAAAGGGAAAAAGGAAACTGTTTATTGCTAACTCCTTTGATATATGTGAATCCCCCAAGTCAAGGCCCAAAAACAAATTCACAGATATCTGCCAATCAAAATAGCCCATAATTGCTATATGCATCACTACTGCAATATTTTTCTGTTTCTGTGAATTTGAGGTAATATATTAACACATTAATTAATATTTTGGTCATAATTAGCATGCATTAAAGCTGTTGATTACATGTTTGCATTTCGAACATTTTAATTGGTTTGTTTCAATTGATAAAATGTAAACTCTCAGGATATTTAGATTTGTGTATTTAATTATCATTGATTAGATAATTAATAGTATTGTCAAAATGGTAGACAATGAATGGTAATTACAACTGATGTACACATATCTATTAAGATATGACAAGCTGGTTTTACTCTTTGAGGACGGTTTTATAGTTTTGTTATGAGCAGGCTTACTGTAAATGGAAGATTTAACTGCTACTACATATGACAGTAGCTACTCCCTTCATTTTGAAAAGTGTTTTCTAAAATATGGGGCATGAAATGTAGCACATAAAACCATGTTTCATCCCACGCTACTTCGAAGGGCTTTCAGTATTCTTTCAGTATTCTTTCTTTTCTCCTAATTTCTTACATTACTCAAACTAAATATTCTTGTTCAATTTTTCCTATTTCATTTAATCTTTCACAAACCCAATACTATACTCTGAATTCAAATGTGGTAAAATATTCTTTAACAGCTTAACAAATTCTATAGGAAAAAATAAGGACTCATTAATGAATTAGTTATCATTTAGCTTGGAAAGTGTCAACTACTGTCAAGCAAAGACTGAATGTAGGAGTTGTTGTTTTAACTACAGAGCTTCCCAAAATAGTTATGGAGGAACAAGGACTTAATCCCTCATATAACATTTGTGATGCCACCAATAACCAATCAATGAATCAATAAACATATAGCACCTACCATGTGTGATGCACTATGCTAAGCACTGGAGATACAAAAAGAGGCAAAAGACAGTCCCTGCCCTTAAGGAGTTCACAATCTAATGATAAAATTGGAAAACTGAGCTGTCAATCAAAATCAGGTCAGCCAGCATGGTTTTAACAGGTCATTATATTGTGCTGTTTACCAAGTCCTAACTGACAGTTTGGCAAACCTGTGACAAGATGATAAATGAGTCCTCTGCCTCCATCTCTTTGTC
Source organism: Trichosurus vulpecula (assembly GCF_011100635.1). Classification (NCBI taxonomy): domain Eukaryota; kingdom Metazoa; phylum Chordata; class Mammalia; order Diprotodontia; family Phalangeridae; genus Trichosurus; species Trichosurus vulpecula. The sequence goes on along the minus strand of NC_050575.1, from coordinate 292,713,755 downwards.
TTATGTAATACAAAGAGAGGAATTTAGGCAGCAATCTTAGCAGACAAAATACCCACTGCCACTCCAGAAAGACCGCCTAAAAGCAACCACTACTGAATCTTCAGATTCTTATTTAGTGTCCCCCTCCCTGATCTTGACTTCATAAAAGGAAATAGTGGTATAGTGGTCCCCAAGATGGCAGGTAGACTGAGAGGAAACAGAAAAGTCCAACTTCCTCAAACCTATACCACCAAGGAGATATCAATATCTATATTCAGACAGAGAGAGACACAGAGAGAGACAGAGAGAGAGAGAGAGACAGAGAGAGAGAGAGAGAGAGAGAGAGAGAGAGAGAAAAGAAGAAGAAGAAGAAGAAGAAGAAGAAGAAGAAGAAGAAGAAGAAGAAGAAGAAGAAGAAGAAGAAGAAGAAGAAGAAGAAGAAGGAGGAGGAGGAGGAGGAGGAGGAGGAGGAGGAGGAGGAGGAGGAGGAGGAGGAGGAGGAGGAGGAGGAGGAGGAAGAAAGGAAAGGAAAAGAAATGAAAGGAGAAAGAGAAAGAGGGAGAGAGGGAGAAGAGAGGAAGGGAGGGAAAGACACAGGGAGGAAGAGACAAAGCCAGAGCACTCAAAAGAGAAATGAAGGAAAAACTATAGTAAGTACATTTTGCCAAGCCAGGTCCACACAAAAGGATAGCAGAATCCTATGTGTACTAGAGATGGGGTACAGCCAGAAAAGCCTAGCCCAAAGCAAAGGACATTAAAGCCTTCCAGGGCATGGACCACGGATGAGCCACAGAGGCCTGAAGCTGTGTATTTAGAGTGTAAAGGGAGAGGGAGAGGATAATTCAGACCAGGGTTTAGCCAAGGAAGCCTGGAGATTGCAACTGTGTCATTTTGACCCCAAATCACGGTTTAAAGTCTAGAGAGCTAGGCCTGGGAAGGCAATAATCACTGTCCATCCTGGAAATGACACCCACACCACCACCACCAGCTAACTAGATTACATGAGAAGACAAATATTAATTGAAGGCTAAATAGGATTAAGAATCTCAAAAGAGAAGCCTTAGAAACCACAAAACATCAAAGAAAGTACAATCATGAGACAACATAGCAAAATTTATGGGGTGTAACCAAAGCAGTCCTGAGAAGAAAATGTTTATCTCTAAATATTTCTTCAGAGACAGAGAGAGAAGAGAGAGAGAGAGAAAGAGAGAGAGAGAGAGAGAGAGAGAGAGAGAGAGAGAGAGAGAGAGAGAGAGAGAGAGAGAGAGAGAATAGATCAACAAACTGGAAATGCAACTACAAAATGTAGAAAACCAACTAAAATACAACTAAATACCAAAGTAGAAATTCTGAAAAAAACAAAGATGTTAACAAAATTGAAAGCAAAAAAATCAACGAATTGATCAATAAAATTAGAAGCTTTTTTTAAAAAGTGAAAAGTAAACCATTTAAAAAATAAAAAATGATAACAAAATTGCCAATGTCAAAAATTAAAAAGGAGAAATGGTAACAAATGAAGAAATAAAGTTAATTATTAGAAACTTTTATACAATTATATGCTTACAAATTTGACAACAAATTAAAGGGAATTCATGAATCCTAGAAAAATATAAAATACAGATGAACAGAACATGAAAGAGAGAATTTTAATAATCCAATCTCAGAAAAAGACATTAAATAAGTCATAAATTAACTCTCAAAGGAAAAAATAACTCCAGAATTATACTGATTTGAAATAGAATTCTATCAAAAATTCAAATATCAACTCATTCCGATATTAAAAACCTTATTTGCAAAAATTGGAAACAAGGAATGCTAACAAATTCTTTCTATGATAAATATATGACCATTCTTGATACCTGAATCAAGAAGACACAAATACAAGAAAAAAAAATAAACAAATATCCTCAAGACACAAAAAAATTTTAAATAAATTGTTACCAAAGAAGATATAGCAACACATTCCAAAAAACAAAGGTACATTATGACAGGTAGGATTTAAATCAAGAATTCAAGGTTGGTTCAATATGAGGAAAACCATAAACATAATGGACAATTTTAATAACAGAAATAATCAAAATATCATGACTATGTCACCAGATCCAGAAACCTATTTTGAAAAAATTAAACACCAACTTCTGCTAAAATGCTATAAAAAGCATAGGAATAAAAAGGACTATCCAAAACCAAGAGCCAGAATTACATGTAATAAAGTAAAGGCCTTTCCACTAAGATAAGGATTAAAACAAGATATACATTATGATCAATATTATTTAACATAGTGAAATACTAGTTTTATCAATCTCAAAAAAAAGAAATCAAAGAAATAAGCACAGGCAAAAAGGTAACATAATTATGATTTTTTGTACATATAGAGAACTCTAGTGAGTCAACTAAAAATTTAATTGAATCAATTGATAACTTCATCAAAGTATCAGGATATAAAATAAACCCATACAAATCATCAGACTTCCTATATATTACCAACAATACCCTACAGGAAAAAAATAGAAAAAGAAAGCCCATTCAAAAACAACTACAGAACATATGAAATATTTATAAATTTACCTAACAAGACAAATTCTAGAACTTTATGAATATCACTAAAAACACTCTTTACAGAATTAAAGACAGCCGTAAATAACTGAAAAAATATCAATTGCTCACAGATAAGGCTTTTCAATATAATAAAAGTGACAATACTATCTAAATTAATTTATTTGTTCAATGTCATATCAATCCAATTACTAAAAGATTCTTTTATAGAGCTAGAAAAAAAATCTAAAAGTTCATCTGGAGGAACAAAAGATAAAGCTTTTGAAAGGAAATAATGGGAAGAAAAGTAGGAAAGAAGGAGTTGGATTTTACTGCACTATAAAGAATTGCAAAAGTATTTAGTATTGGTTAAAAAAATACAAAGGTCAACAAATGGAACTGTTTAAGTACACCATATACAAAAGTAAATGAAGACAGGTGCATACAGTAGACTAAACCTAGTGACCACAATTACTTAGGTAAGAGTTCACTATTCAACAAAAATTGGTGGGAAAACTGGAAAATAGCCTGGGAGAAATTAGGTTTAGACCAAGATCTCGCACCAAGTAACAATATGTTCCAAATGAATTCACGGTATAACTACAAAAGGTCATAAAAATCAGAGGAAGAGAAGATGGCGGCTGGTAAGCACAGACTAGAGTGAGCTCCGTACCCGAGTCCCTCCAAAAACCTATAAAAATGGCTCTGAACCAATTCTAGAACGGCAGAACCCACAGAACAGCAGAGGGAAGCAGGGCTCCAGCCCAGGACAGCCCGGATGGTCTCTGGGTGAGCTCTATTCCACACGGAGCTGGGAGCTGGGAGCTGGGAACGGAGTGGAGCAGAGCCCAGCCTGAGCGGCGTGGATGATCCAGACCAGATGCCAGGCGGAGGGGGCCCTAGCGCCCTGAATACGTGAGCAGTTACCAGACCCCTCGACCCACAAACACCAAAGACTGCGGAGAAGGTTAGTGGGAAAAGCTGCGGGAGTGGAAGGAGTTCCCGGTTCGGCTTCCAGCCCCGGGGGCAGCGGAGGTGGGGCAGCTACAGCTGTTGTTACTTCCGGCTCCAGGCCCACCTGGTGGGGGGAATTAAGTGGCGGATCACAGCAGGGGTGCACAGCCTGCCGAAGATCTGAGCCCAGTCTGGACTGGGGGTCCTTGGGGAAGGAGGAGGGCGGCTCTGACAGAGCTGGCACCTCCCCCCCAAACGTAGAACATAGAACTCTGTAATCTACAAGCAGTCATACCCCACTGAAAAGCTCAAGGGTCAAGTTAGTTGGTTGGGAATATGGCCAGGACGCGAAAACGCGCCCAGATTCAGTCTCAGACTTTGGATTCTTTCTTTGGTGACAAAGAAGACCAAAACATACAGCCTAAAGAAGACAGCAAAGTCATAGAGCCTACAACCAAAGCCTCCAAGAAAAACATGAACTGGCCCCAGACCATAGAAGAACTCAAAAAGGATTTGGAAAAGCAAGTTAGAGAAGTAGAGGAAAAATTGGGAAGAGAAATAAGAAGGATGCAAGAAAACCATGAAAAACAAGTCAATGACTTGCTAAAGGAGACCCAAAAAAATACGGAAAAATACACTGAAGAAAACAACACCTTACAAAATAGACTAACTCAAATGGCAAAAGAGCTCCAAAAAGCCAATGAGGAGAAGAATTCCTTGAAAGGCAGAATTAGCCAAATGGAAAAGGAGGTCCAAAAGACCACTGAAGAAAATACTACTTTAAAAATTAGATTGGAGCAAGTGGAAGCTAGTGACTTTATGAGAAATCAGGATATTATAAAACAGAACCAGAGGAATGAAAAAATGGAAGACAATGTGAAATATCTCCTTGGAAAAACCACTGACCTGGAAAATAGATCCAGGAGAGATAATTTAAAAATTATTGGACTACCTGAAAGCCATGATCAAAAAAAGAGCCTAGATACCATCTTTCAGGAAATTATCAAGGAGAATTGCCCTGATATTCTAGAGCCACAGGGCAAAATAGAAATTGAAAGAATCCATCGATCGCCTCCGCAAATAGATCCCAAAAAAGAAATCTCCTAGGAATATTGTTGCCAAATTCCAGAGCTCCCAGATCAAGGAGAAAATACTGCAAGCAGCCAGAAAGAGACAATTTGAATATTGTGGAAACCCGATCAGAATAACCCAAGACCTGGCAGCTTCTACATTAAGAGATCGAAGGGCGTGGAATGCGATATTCCGGAGGTCAATGGAGCTAGGATTAAAACCTAGAATCACCTACCCAGCAAAACTGAGTATCATGTTCCAAGGCAAAATATGGACTTTCAATAAAATGGAGGACTTTCAAGCTTTCTCAGTGAAAAGACCAGAACTGAATAGAAAATTTGACTTTCAAACACAAGAATCAAGAGAAGCATGAAAAGGTAATCAAGAAACGGAAATTGCAAGGGACTTACTAAAGTTGAACTGTTTTGTTTACATTCCTACATGGAAAGATGATGTGTATAATTCATGAGACCTCAGTATTAGGGTAGTTGAAGGGAATATGCATATATATATATGCATATATATATGTTTATGTATATATATAAGTGAATGTGTATGTATGCATGTATCTATGTGTATATGTATGTATGTGTATGTATGTGTATATATATATATATGTAAAAGAAAGAGAGCAGACACAGGGTGAGTTGAGGATGAAGGAAAGATAGCTAAAAGAAATAAAATGAAATTAAGGGATGAGAGAGTAACTTACTGAGAGAGGGAGATAGGGAGAGATAGAATGGGGTGGATTATCTCCCATAAAGGTGGCAAGAGGAAGCAGTTCTAGGAGAGGAGGGGAGTGGGCAGGTGAGGGGGGAATGAGTGAACCTTGCTCTCATCAGATTTGGCCTGAAGGGGAATACCATACATACTCAGTTGGGTATCTTACCCCACAGGAAAGAAGAGCGAGGAAGATAAAAAAAAAAATAATAAAAGGCAGGGGGATGATGGAGTGGAGGGCAGATGGGGGTGGAGGTAATCAAAACAAACACTTTGGAAAGGGGACAGGGTCAAGGAAGAAAATTCAATAAAGCGGGATGGGTTGGGAAGGAGCAAAATGTAGTTAGCCTTTCACAACATGAATATTGTGGAAGGGTTATACATAATAATACATGTGTGGCCTAGGTTGAATTGCTCAACTTCTTAGGGAGGGTGGGTGGGAAGGGAAGAGGGAAGGGAATTTGGAACTCAAAGTTTTAAAATCAGATGTTCAAAAACAAAAAAACTTTTTGTACGCAACTAAAAAATAAGATACACAGGCAATGGGGCGTAGAAATTTATCTTGCCCTACAAGAAAGGAAGGGAAAAGGGGATGAGAGGGGAGGGGGGTGATAGAGGGGAGGGCTGACTGGGGAACAGGGCAACCAGAATATACGCCATCTTGGAGTGGGGGGGGAGGGCAGAAATGGGGAGAAAATTTGTAATTCAAACTGTTGTGAAAATCAATGCTGAAAACCAAATATGTTAAATAAATAAATTGCATTAAAATAAAAAAAAAATCAGAGGAAGAAAGAAGAAAATACTGTTCACAATTAGATAGAAGAGTATCCTTGAATTTCTGCGTTCCTTCCATTCCATTCTTTTTTTCAGGGCATCAATTTGCTTTGAAAAGATTTTCTAGCTTCTCTTCCAAACCATGAATTCTACTTTCAAGTTTTTCCACTGAGGCTTAATTTCACTCATATTTTCCTTCAATTCCTTTTGATTATGCCTTTATTATTATGCCTTTATTGGGCCTTCTGATCACTTACAAAGGTCCTTCGTAACAATTCTCATTTCTGGGATTTGTTATCTTCTTCTAGAGTTTCATTCTAGAATTATCTTAACCCATAATATTTCTTCCTCACTTAGGAGCTTATCATTAGCCTCTCTTTTGGTGTTTTCTGTGGGAAGCTTTCTTATATGAATTTCTTTCTTTTTCTCTTCTAGTTGTTGTTGCTTTTAACTTTATTTTGAACATTTCTAGTTATTTTTGGAGTGATAAGTAGTGGACATATGCAGATCTTCTCATGTGGCCATCTTATTAGAAGTTCTCATAGAACTTTTCATTCATTTGAAAATTTTTAACAGACTCTATAAGGATGGAATGAATTTTATTCCCTAAATTTATCAACTTTTCCAAAATTATCCTCAAACTGGAAAGCCCTTACTCCTCCAGGATCCATACAAGTTCAAGGATAATTACTAAATTTCAAAGTGATTAACTCATAATTCATTATAATTCTATTCTTCACAAAGAGATGTCAATAATATAAAGTGAGTGTAAACTAGGGGTAGGGAAGAGATCACACCAGAAAAGAGGCTAGGTCAAGATTATTAACAAGCTGTCAAGTGAACATACAGATTCCTGGTCAAAAAGAGATTCTAAAAACCAATCCATGAGACAGTTTTCAGTACGGTTAGTTAGAAACACGAGTACCTAGAATTTCAAACTCCAGCATCCACAGGAGTGTCTTTGTTCAGTGGGAGTCTTGGTCTGGTTTTTAAATATTTCCTTACCACCCCGCTATTAGGTAAGTGACTTTGGCTAAGTGACTTAAAGTCTCTGAACCTCGGTTTCTTTATCTTTAATATGTGAAGACCGAAGTAGATGATCTTCTAGTAGATTCCCTTCTGGTTCTAAATTCTATGATTCCAATGTTGTAACAGGAGGTCTAGTACCAGTGCCTATATAACTGTGAGCCATATATACTTTTTAAAATAGTGAGTGAACCACCAAGTTTCATTAATTTTTCAGTCTGTATACCCTAAAAAACAGTGTCCCTGAGTTTCTTCATGTGTAAAATGGGACCAATACTACCTATAATACCTACAGGATTTTTATAAGGATCGAACGAAGTGTTTGTAAAATATTCTACAATTTAAAAAAAGTATAAGGTGTCATCTATTATTAAGCTAAATATATATATATATATATGACAATGTCTAATTCTTATTTTCTGACATTCTAACATTGTAAAATTGCCTATATCACTCCTGTCCTTAAGAATTGTTGATTATACCTCTACATTATTTTTTCTATTTCCTCTTTTTTCTTCCCCACTGCCACCGTCCTAGTTTGAGCTATCATTACCCCTTACCTGGACTATTAGAGGCATATCCTAACTGGACTCTAGTGTCTCCCAATTCAAAAGCATCTAGTATATTGCTAAAATGCAACATTATTCACATCACTACCCCGCTCTAAAACTTTTCAACAGTTTCTCATTACCTACAGACTAAAACTGACACTTCATAACCTGATATATAAAGGTTGTCATGATCTGACCCCAAATTGCCAAACACTAGCTGCCTTTGTATGGTCTCCAGTCAACCTGATACGGTTCTTGGTTTCTTGCCTCTGACTTTACTCCCACAATGTCTCCTATGTTAAGTTACTTTCCTCTTCAACCCCCACCCTTTTCTCCATCAATTGAAAGTTTTGCCCTATTTTCAGTCGCAGATCCAAGATCCCTGATTAATTTTTCCCTGACGGATAGCAGTCATCAGACTGGGCATCTAGATGAAGCAATGGATAATTGTAATTGTAACCCTGGTTGGGCAAGTCACTTAATCCTGTTTGCCTCAGTTTCCTCACCTGTAAAATGAGCTAGAAAAGGAAATGGATCATGAAGAGTTGGACACAACTGAACAACAAGAAGTCATAGGACACGTTAAGAGATGTACACTGCCCATGTGGTTGTGATTCTTCAGTTGTTCAGTTGTATCTGATGCTTTGTGAACCCATGGACCACAGTATGTCAGACTCTTCTGTCCTCCACTATCCTTTTTCCTTTTTTGAAATAGTATTTACTTTTTTCCAATTGCATGTAAAGATAGTTTTCAACATTCATTTCCTTATATAAAATTCTGAGTTCCAAATTTTTTCTTCCTCCCTCCTTCCCATCCCCCTTCCCCAAGATGGCAAGCAATCTGATTTAGATTAAACATGTGAAACATTTCCACATTAATTTTGTGGTGAAAGAAGAAACAGAACAAAAGAGAAAAGCCACTAAAAACAAAAAAAAAAGTGAAAATAGTATGCTTTGATCTGCATTCAGATTCCACAATTCTTTCTCTGGATACGAATAGCATTTTCCATTATGAGTCTATGGGAACTGTCTAGAATCATTGTATTGCTGAAAAGAGCTAAGTTAATCATACTTGATCATCCCACAATGTTGCTGCTAATGTGGACAATATTTTCCTGGTTCTGCTCACTTCACTTAGTACCAGTTCATGTAAGTCTTTCCAAATTTTTGTGAAATCTGCCCGCTCGTCATTTCTTATAGCGCAAGAGTATTCCATTATATTCATATATCACAACCTGTTCAGCCATTCCTCAATTGATGGACATACCCTCAATTTCTAATTCTTTGCTACTACATAAAGAGTTGCAATAAATATTTTTGTACATATAGTTCATTTTCTCTTTTATATGATCTCTTGACCTAGTAGTAGTATTGCTGGATCAGAGGGTATGCATAATTTGTTTACCCTTTGGGCATAGTTCCAAATTACTCACCAGAATGGTTGGACGAGTTCACAACTCCACCAACAATGATTAGTGTCCCAATTTTCCCATATCTTCTCCAACATGTATCATTTTCCTTTTCTGGCATATTAGCCACTCTGACAGGTGTGAGGTGGTAACTCAGAGTTGTTTTAATTTGTATTTCTCTATTCAATACTGATTTAGAACATCTGTTCATATGACCATGGATCCTTTAATTTCTTTATCTAAAAAACGCCTGTTCATATCCTTTGACTATCAACTGGGGAATGACTTGTATGCTTATAAATTTGACTCAGTTCTCTATATATTTGAGAAATGAGGCCTTTATCAGAAACATTAACTATAAAAATTTTCCCATTTTTCTACTTTCCTTCTAATCTTGTTTGAATTGGTTTTGTTTGTGTAAAAACTTTTTAAGTTGATGTAATCAAAATTATTGATTTTGCACTACGTGATGTTTTCTCTCTCTTGTTTGGTCATAAATTCTTCCCTTCTCCATAGATCTGACAGGTAAATTACTCTTTGCTCTCCTAACTTACTTACGGTATCACTCTTTATGTCTAAATCATGTACACATTTTGACCTTATCTTGGTAGATGGTGTGAGATGTTGGTCTATGCCTAGTTTCTGCTATACTTTTTTATAGTTTTCCCAGCAGTTCTTGTCAAATAGTGAGCTCTTATCCTAGAAGCTGGAGTCTTTGGGTTTATCAAGAAGTACATTACTATAGTCATTTATTACTGTCTCCTGTGTACCTAAACTATTCTACTGATCTGCCACTCTGTTTCTAGCCTGTAACAAATAGTTTTGATCAGGGGTGGGGAACCTGAAGCCTCAAGGACACGTGTGGTGCTCTAGGTCCTCAAGTGCCACTCTTTGACTGAATCCAAACTTTAGCCTCTGACTTTAACCCCTTATGGAGATTCATTCTGTGAAGTTTGGATTTAGTCGAAAGGCTGCACTTGAGGACCTAGAGGGCCAAATGTGTCCGCAAGGCTACAGGTTCCCCACTCCTGCTTTTGATGATTGCTGCTTTACAATATACTTTTAGATCTAGGTTGTCTTTCTTTCCATTTTTTTTCATTAACTCCCTTGATATCCTTGACCTTTTGTTCTTCCAAATGAATTTTGTTCTGATTTTTTTTTCTAACTCTTTAGAATAATTTTTGGAAGTTTGATTGGTATGGCACTGAATAAATAAATTAATTTAGGTAGAATTGTCATTTTTATATTAGCTCAGCCTACCCATGAGTAATTGACATTTTTCCAATTGTTTAGATCTGACTTTATTTCTGTAAAAAGGGTTTTCTAATTGTATTCATATAGTTCCTGGGTTTATCTTGCCAAGTAGACTCCCATATATTTCATTTAAAATTGAATTTCTCTTTCTATCTCTTGCTGCTGCACTTTGTTGGTAATATATAGAAATGCTAATGACTTATGTGGGTTTATTTTATATCCTAAAACTTTACTAAAGTTGTTCATTATTTCAAGTAGTTTTTTAATTGATTCTCTAAGTATACCATCATATCATCTGCAAAGAGTGATAGTTTTGTTTCTCCTTTGCCTGTTTTAATTCCTTTAATTTCTTTTTGTTTTCTTATTCTAAAGCTAACATTTCTAATATAATAATGGGCATCCTTACTTCATCCTTGATTTTATTGGGATGGCTTCTACCTTATCCTCATTATAGATAATGCTTACTGATGGTTTTAGATAGAAAGTTGTCATTTATTTCTATGCTCTCTAATGTTTTTAATAGGAATTGGTGCTGTATTTTGTCAAAAACTTTTTCTACATCTATTGAGATAATCATGTGATTTCTGTTGGTTTTATTATTGATATGGTCAATTATGCTGATAGTTTTCCTAATACTGAACCAGCCCTGCATCCCACCTGGTCATAGTGTATATCTTGGTGATAAATTGCCATAGTCTCTTTGCTAATGTTTTAGTTTAAAATTTTGCATCAATACGCACTAGGAAAATTGATCTATAATTTTCTTTCTGTGTTTTAAGCTCTTCCCAGTTTAGGTATCAGCACTATATTTATATCAGAAAAAGAATTTGGTAGGACTCCTTCTTCACCTATTTTCCCAAAGAGTTCATACAGTATGGGAATTAATTGTTCTTTAAATGATTGATAGAATTCACTTGTAAAAAAATAAAATAAAAAATAAATTAAAAAAAAAGAATTCACTTGTAAATCCATCTGGCCCTACAGATTTTTTCTTAGGGAGTTCATTGATGGCTTGTTCAATTTCTTTTTCTAAAATAAAGTTATTTAAGTATTTTATTTCCTATTCTGTTAATCTGGGTAATTTATATTTTCATAAATATTCATTGCTCAATTGCTTTAATTTCTTCTTCACTGGTAGTGATTTCACTCTTTTCACTTTTAATACTAGTGATGTGGTTTTCTTCTTTCTTTTTTTAATCAAATTAACCGAAAGTGTATCTATTTTTTTCTTCATAAAACCAGCTCTTAGTTTTATATATTAGTTGAACAGTTTTCTTACTTTCAATTTTATTAATCTCTCCTTTGAATTTCAGAATTTCTATTTGGTGTTTAATTGGGGATTTTAATTTGTTCTTTTTCTAGATTTTTAATTGCATGTCCAATTCATTAATCTGCTCTTTCTCTATTTTATTCATGTAAGCATCAGGAGATATAAAATTTCTTCTATGTACTGCTTTGGCTGAATCCCATAAATTTTGGTATATTTTCTCAATTCTGTCATTCTCTTTCATGAAATTATTGATTGTTTCTATGATTTTTTTCTTTGATTCACTCATTCTTTAGGATTAGATTATTAAGTTTCCAATTAATTTTTAATCTATCTTTCCACGGTCCTTTGTTGAATGCAATTTTTATTGAAACATGATCTGAAAAAGATGCATTTAATATTTCTGCCTTTCAGATTTGGATTAAGAAGTTTTAATGCCCTAATACATAGTCAGTTTTTGTGCAGGTGCCATATACCTCTGAGAAAAGGGTATATTCCTTTCTATCCCCATTCAATTTTCTCCAGAGGTCTGTCATGCCTAAATTTTCTAAAATTCTATGCACTTCTTTAACTTCTTTCTCGTTTGTTTTGTGGTTAGATCTGGATGCTAGGGGCAGCTAGGTGATGCAGTGAGTAGAGCACCAGCCCTGAATCTGGCCCCAGACACTTGACACGCTTACTAGCTGTGTGACCTTGGGCAAGTCACTTAACCCCAATTGCCCTGCCTTCCCCCCTCAAAAAAAAAGAATCTGGATGCTATACCACTTGGTACATATGTTTAGTATTGATATTACTTCATTGTCATTGCTACATTTTAGCAATATGTAGTTTCCCTCCCTGTCTCTTTTAATTAGATCTATTTTTGCTTTTGCTTTGTCTAAGACCAGGATTGCTCCCCCTGTTTTTTTTTTTTACTTTAGCTGAAGCATAATGTATTCTGCTCCAGTCTTTTACCTTTATTCTGTGGGTATCTCTGCTTCACATGTGTTTCTTGTAAACAACATATTGTAGATTCTGGTTGTTAATTCACTCTGCTATCCACTTTCATGGTGTGGGAGAGTTCATCTCATTCACATTCACAGTTATGATTATTAACTATGTATTTTCCGCCATCTTGTTTTCCCGTTTATACTTTTGTCTCTCTCCTGTCCCTCTTTGCTTCTGACCATCACCTCCCTCAATCTGCCCTCCCTTCTATTACCCTCTCCTTTTATTTTCTGCTTCCCCTCCTACTTCCCTATGTGGTAAGATAGATTTCTTCACCCAATTGAATGTGTATGTTTTTCCTTCTTTGACTCCAATCCCATGAGATTAAGGTTCAAACAATGCTCGCCCCCTCCCTTCTTTCCCTCTACTGTAATAGTCTTTCATACCTCTTCATGTGATATAATTTACCCCATTCTGCCTCCCCCTTTCCTCTTCTCCCAGTACAATCCTTTTTTTTCATTCCTTAATAATTTTTTCCCTAACTGCCCTAAAAGAGATACAGTTCTTAAGAGTTACAAGTATCATATTCACATGTAGGGATATAAACAGTTTAACCTTACTGGATACCATGTTTGTTTGTTTTTCTTTCCTGTTAACCATTTTACGCTTCTCTTGAGTCCTGATTCTGAAGATCAAATTTTCTGTTCAGCTCTGGTTGCTTCATCAGGAAAGTTTGGAAGTCCCCTATTCCATTGTATATTCATCTTTTACCCGCAAATATTACACTCAGTTTTGCTGGGTAGTTGATTCTTGGTAGTAATTCAAGCTCCTATGCCTTCCAAAATATCATATTCCAAGCCCTCCAACCTTTTAATGTAGAAGCTGCTAAATCCTGTGTAATCCTGACTGTGGTGCCTTGATATCCGAATTGTTTCTTTCTGGCTGCTTGCAGTATTTTCCCCCTGACTTTTTAGTTCTGGAATTTGGCTACAATATTCCTTGGAGTTTTCATTTTTAGAGCTCTGTCACGAAGTGATTGGTGGATTCTTCGAATGACTATTTTACCCTCTGGTTCTAGGATATCAGGGCACTTGTCCTTGATAATTTCTTGAAAGATGCTGTGCAGGCTCATTTTTTATCCTGGCTTTTGGGTAACTTAATAATTCTTAAATCATCTCTTCTAGATCTATTTTCCAGGTCCGTTATTTCTCCAATGAGGTAATTTACATTTTCTTCTATTTTTTTCATTCTTTTGATTTTGTCTGACTGATTCTTGATGTCTTAGTGTCATCAGCTTCTACTTGTCCAATTCTAATTTTTAAGGAATTTTTTTTTCAGTAGCTTTTGTACCTCTTTTTCCATTTGGCCAATTCTACTTTTAAAGGAGTTGCTTTCTTCAGTGGACTTTTTTTATCCATTTGGCCAATTCTATTCTTTAAGGAGTTGTTTTCTTCAGGCAATTTTTGTGCTTTCTTTTCCAAGTTGTTGACTCTTTTCCATAATTCTCTTCAATAATTCTCTTGCATAATTCTTTTCCCAGTTTTTCTTCTACCTCTCTTCGTTGACTTTTTTAATTCTTTTTGAGCTCTTCCAAGAGGACTTTTTGAGCCTGAGACCAATTCATATTCCCTTTTAAGGCTTCGCATGTAGGCATTTTAACATTGTTGTCCTCTTCTGAGTTTGTGTTTGGATCTTCCCTGTCACCATAGTTGCTTTCTCTGGTCAGGGCTCTTTTTGGTCTTTTGCTCATTTTTAAAAGTTGAGCTCTGATCCTATGGTATAGGGGGCACTGTCCCAAGCTTCTTGAATTAGGAGCCAGGGGCCTACTCACTGGTTTTCTGGGCCAAGGCCTTTGTAGTTGGTGGCTTGCCTACTGCACTAGGGTGGCCAGGTCTAGTCGTACCTGTTGTGCCCTAGGTTCTGCTGTTGGCAGTTTGCCTGCTGTTCTGGTACTGTAGGCCTCACAACTGGCCTGCTGTGCCACTGAGCTAGGACTACAGGGCTTTGGATGCTGCTCTGTGCTACAGCTGAGAGCCTTTTGCTGGCTTGCCCGGACACTGCCTGTGCTGGGCTCTGATCCCCTTTTACCCAAGTGAGACAGCCCTTTCCTGAAGTCCTTCTAAGTTATCTTGAGCTGGAAAATTGTTTCACTCTGTCTTTTTGTGTATTCTTTCACTCTGGAATTCTTTTAGAGGCTTGATTTAAACATTGTTTCTGAGGGAAACTGGAGAGAGCTCAGGCAACGTCCTGGCTTCTCTCTGCCATCTTGGCTCCACCCCGCTCCACTATCACCTGAAGTCTGTGCAAGTTCATGTTCATTGTTTCCATGACACTCTCTATCCATCTCATCTCCGCCATCCCTCTGCCTTTTGCCTTCAATCTTTCCCAACATCAGGGTCTTTCCCAATGAGTCCCATCTTCTCATTATGTGGCCAAAGTATTTAAGCTTCAGCTTCAATATTTGACCTTCCGGTGAACAGCCTGAATTAATTTCTTTAAGTATTGACTGACTGATTTCCTTGATATCCAAGGGACTCTCAAAAGTTTTCTCTAGCATCACAATTGGAAAGCATGAATTCTGTGGCACTCAGCTTTCCTTATAGTCCAACTCTCACAGCCATACATCGCTACTAGAAAAACCGTAGCTTCGACTATACAGACCTTTATTGGCAAGGTAATATCTCTGCTTTATAGTATACTGTTCAGATTTTCCATAGCTTTCCTTCCAAGGAGCAAGTATATTTTAATTTCATAGCTATAGTTGCCATCTGCAGGGATCTTTGAGCCCAAGAATATAAAATCTGACACTGCTTTCATTTCTTCTCCTTCTATTTGCTAGGAAGTGATGGGACTTATTGCCAAGATCTTAGTTTTTTTGATGTTCAATTTCAAGCCAGCTTTTACCCTCCCCTCTTTCACTCTCATCAAGAGGCTTCTTAATTCCTCTCCACTTTCTGCCATCAGAAATGTATCATCGGCACATCTGAGATTGTTGATATTTTTCCTGGCAACCTTAATTCCAGCTTTTGATTCATCCATCCTGGGATTTTGCATGATGTACTCTACATGTAAGTTAAATAAATAAGGTGAAAATATACAGTCTCGTCATACTCCTTTTCCGATCTTAAACCGATCAGTTGTTCTGTTTTCCTTCTAATTGCTGCTTCTTGGTCCACATACAGGTTCTTCGGGAGACAAAGTAAAGTGATCTGGCACCCCCATCTCTTTGAGGACTTGCCACATTTTGTTTTGATCCATAACACAGGTGATAATGCCACTATACTCTACCCTAGTCAGACCATACATATAGAATATTACTTCCAGCTCTGGGTTTTGCACTTTAGAATGGACACTGACAAGTTGGAAAAAATCAGAGTAGATCAACAAGATGATGAGGAACACCGATAACTGGTTGAAAGCAGGAAGTATCTTGTCTACATTCCTATCCCAGAGCCTCACATGTGCTCTCTAAAGAGCAGACATTAATAAATATTTGTTGAATGAATTATTTAATAGTATAGAATAAATCAATTTCATGTCCTATCTCTCATTGTTCCACTGTGTAAATGCTCATTCTCCTAAACTCCTCAAAATTCCAGCATTCTGAAAATTTGCCCCCATGACAGAAGTATGTAGCACAATACTCAATAAAACTCTGCTCCTAAGATTCAACTGATACTATCCCCTGGCTCTTGGTAGCACTCCACCATATCATCTATTACATGATTGATCCCAAAGAAGGAAATCTGTCCAGATGAGAACATCTTGCTCAAAAGACTATAACTATGAAGGGAATTCTGACATTGAGGAGGTCGGGTGAACAGTCCTTTTCACAGTACTTATCCCTGCCATATGCATAGTCTGATCTGCTTCCAGTTTGATCCCAAGAACAAAAATTAAAATAACTCAAAGCTTTGCGGTTCACAAAATGCTTTCACAGGCTTTAACACACTTAATACTCACAACTTAACTCTCACAGTGAGGTAAGGGAGGCAGATAGATATTCCTTTTGCAGATGAGAATACTAAACCTCAGAGAGATTAAATCACTTCTACAAGTTCATCTACCTGGCAAATGGTGAATCTGGGCCTAGAATTCAGGCCTCCTGACTCCTGGCCCAGGGCTCCCTTCATTATACCAGGATGCCTGATGACCTAAAAAGTCTACACCAGTTGCCGTCAACAGTTAGCTTCAGCACTTCCAGTATCCATGACACCACTGGTTTCGGTATTCCCTCCATTGATAGATGGATGGAATAAGCATCTATTAAGTGCCTACCACGTGCCAGGCGCTGCGTTAAGTACAAATATCTTATTTGATCTACATGATAACCCTGGGAGGTATTATCCCTATTTTGTTGTTGAGGAAATTGAGATAGAGGTTAAGTAACTTGCCCAGGGTCATAGAAATAGTGAGTGTATGAGGACAGATTTGAACACAGATTTTCCTGATTCCACCCCAGTGCTCTATCCACTAGGCCACCCAGCTGTCTCAATAGCAGACCGCTTCCAAACCTCCTGCACCTGGGATTTTATGACACTTTACTCTAGATATTCCTGCCTGTTTGGCTATTCCACACGGTACAATGGAAAGAGGATTAGCTTTGTAATGAGAGACCCCAAGGTGTATAAGGTAAATCAAGGCCAATCTGAATCAACCACAGAGTGGACATAAAGAGGCAACACGCAGTATGGTTAGAAAAGGAGGTTGGAGCCAGATTGTAAAGGGCTCTGGATATGAAACAAAGAAACCTCTATTTGATCCTAGAGGTAATAGGGAATAACTGGAATTTATTGACAGTGACGTAGTCAGGAAATGCACACAGCTAATAAAGGGTCAAACAGAGATTCAAATACAGGTCTTGAGCCTCCAATGGTGTCAAATGATCTCTCCCATTCACCAGCTACTTCTCAAACATTCCAGGAATCTATGAATACGAAATGCAGAAAACAAAGAGCGGTGACCCCTGCTGCTAGGTGTGAGCCATGCTGACTGACATGATAGAAACAAAAAGTTATCCAGCAATAATAGCAAATTACCCAGTGACCTAATATCGAGTAGTTTCTTTACTGAAGCACTCCTTTCAGAGAATCATAGATCTAGAACTGAAAGGAAAGCAGGATCGAGAACTGGAAAGAGAATTAGGTGTCATTTAATACAGCACCTTAATTTTACAGATAAGGAAATGGAGGTCCAGGGAGGTTAACTAATTTGGGCAAGGCCACACTTCTTTCAAGGTATACTTAGTAATCTCACAAAGAACCACATCTAACTTGAATGTCATGTTTCATATTCCATCTCCAGGCACTATATTCTAAAGCATTCATCCTTTTGTTTTATTACACTTTAAATAAATAAAAACTTTACTGTGTTAGGCATCTGGGGGAGAGGGAAAAAATATTTTAAAAAGTCACAGCCTTGCCTTTAGAATGGTTACAATCTAGAATCAGAGAAAAGACATATACAAAATTATGATGCAAATTAAACAGCAAATTCAAAAGAGAGATTTATATAAGATACTATAAGAATATGAAGGAGAAAGTGAGCATTTCCAGTTGAGGATATCAGGGATGACTTCAGAGAGCAGGTGGTTCTTCAATTAGATGATAAAGAGATGATTTCAGTAGGGAAAGATGTAGGGATGGGATTGAGGTGGGGGTTAGAGTGCGGAGTGCATTCCAGGAATGGCTTTAGCAAAAAGCAAAGTATATAAGACAGTGCAGGTTTAAAATTGAGTGAAGGTCTCCAGAGAAAGAACTGATGGAATCTGAATGCAGATCAAAGCATCCTGGTGTGTTTGGTTTTTTTTTTTTTAATTTCTTTATTTTTCTTCGGGTTTTTTTTTTTTGGTCTGTGTTTTCTTTCACAACATGACTAATATGGAAATATGTTTTGCATGACTGCACATGTATAACCTTTATCAAATTCCCTGCTTTCTCAATGATGGGGGAGGGGAGGAAGGATGGGAGAGAATTTGGAATTCAAAATTGTGAAAGAAAAGCAAAAAACATAGGTTAAAATTGTTTTTACATGTAATTCAGAAGAAATAAAATACTAAAACTTAAAAATTAATTAATTAATTAAATTGGGTGGAAGGGTGGCTGGAATCATATAGTACATGTAGCAGAGAACTGTGAGATGTTCCTGGAAAGCCAGGCTAGAGCCTGATTGTAGATGACCTTGAATGTCAAATATTTATCTGACAGATGATAGGGAACTAAGGAAAGATCTTCATTCAAGAGAACACTGCAAAAAGCATTTCACTAGTTCTGCCACTTGCTGCCTGCACGAACTTGGGCAAGTCAGTAATTGTGACCTTGTTTTCCTCATTTACAAAATGAAGAGTCTAGACGAGTTGACATCTAATATTCCTTCCAGCTCTTTATCAATGATCCTAAAGTGACTATGTTGCCTGTTATACACCATAAGCTTTACCTCACACGTCTTCACTAAATTATCCACAGAATCACAAAATTTTGGAGATGGAAGGGACTTTTTATATCATCTAGTTGAACACACTCATTTTGCAGAAGGGTAAACTGAGGCCCACCTACACACATACAGACAGTGTGGCAGAGCCAGGATTAGAAGTCAAGTCCTAAAGAATCCCAAATCTAGGATTCTTTTACTACGTTACTCTCATATTCTTGCTTTCAAAATCACAGCAGTCAAAATAAAAAACAATTTCCATGTGGTTTAAATACTTCCAAGGCCAACATTTGTAGCTGAATTTCTCCCTCCCTTAGCCCCCGCCTCAGTAGGACAAGGGTATTTAATGTAATACACATATGCCTAATAAAACTGTCATCGTAGGGGGCACCATAACCTTAAAACATTGAAAGGAAAGTATACTCCCAGAATATAAAATTAAAGATTTTCAAAAATGAACAGGCAATGTGTTCATATCATCAGAATTTGTAAACAATAAAAACACAACCAGGGTACTTGCCCTGCAGATTAGATGATAATCAGCATGCATCTTTGGAGGATACATGCTTGGGGAATTGGGCAATAGAAAATGAATTATGCAAACACTGAAAGAAAAAAAAAACAACAACCTACAGTCCATTTTCCAGCCATAGAACACAAATGTAATAAACGAATGAGAAGTTGTAATAAAATGGATTAAATACACTTGAAATTTATTTTCAAAGTATACTCAGCAAATTCACAAAGAACCGTATCTAACTTGAATGTCTTGTTTCATACGCTACCAATTTATCTTCCATCTCCAGCCACTATATTCTAAAGCATTCATTCTTTTATTTTATTATCTGCTTTAAATAACTGAAAACTGACTCAGACTATAGAACAGGTGCTCATATTACAGCTTTCTTTTCTTATAGTTGATATCCCCTGCCAGTGTCACTCGAGTTTTGACTCAGCTCCGTCAGTGAAAAATTAGACTTCATTTCAGTATGCTAATAGCAATCTATCCAAAACAATGTAATCAAGGCCCCATGTGCACCTATAATTTCATCCTTGACATCAGCCTGACAGCTATTTATTGTCTGAAGGGAAAGGGAGGATGATGGAGAAAAAAATCTTACCATCTCCCCTCCCCCCAACAACTACGACAGCTTTATATTTAAAAGAAGAATCTTTGTGAAATCCACCAAAATGGCAATAATCATCGGGTTTACATATGTCTTGTCTTCAGCAATCAAGGCAGGGAGTTAACGGAGAGGCACATTCAGTGCCAATTCCCAAACTGCCCACCTCTGATGAGCCAGCTGTGAGCTGCAATTGTCACATTATAATTTAAGCAAAGGGGGGAAAAAAGGCATCAGAATACACACTGGATCAACATAATTATTCACAGCAGGATGCTGCAGAATTAATTTAGCCAATCAGAATTATACATGGGGGTTGGGCATATGTAGGGATGAAGAGGAGAAAAAAAGGAGAAAGGGAAAATGTAGTGGGGGTGGGGAGAGATGGAGAGGGTAGGAACAAGCACTATTTCCAACACTAATGTTTGAATAATGCATCCTCTAAATATATTTTGAATACACAAAAATTAAATGTAACTCATATTATTTAAAAATTCTTGCCTTAAAAAGGGATAATTAGAAATTAGGGCATGGATTGACTATTGTTAACGATCTATCCATACTCATTCTGTCTCACGTAGCAAAAGTTTGAACACTTATTCATTTACTCATTCAACAAATTTTGTTAAGTAATTACTATGTGAAAGGCATTATTTCTGGTGCTAGAGATGCAAGGTAAATATGACACAATCCTCATTCTTTTTTTTTTAAACTGGATCTCCCCATCTCATCCATGCTGGAAGTGCAGCAGCCACAGAAACTTGACCCAATTCCAATCCTCATTGGCATAGAAGCTTTAACCTACATGGCTCTTTCAACCTTGGCTAGTGTGGCTAGTGCCTAAGGAGGCAACCTGGTAGCCCTCTGCTCTGGGGGGCTCACCATATTGATGCTGGGTTTAGTGGAGACACTCAATCAGCTTTAGTCCTCTTGCAGCACAGAGCACCCAAACTCAAGGGATTGACTAGCCTCAGCCCCTACTAGCAGCTCCCCACATCCCCATTATGATTCGAGGGAAAATGCCACAAGCTTAAAGGGGAGATCCAGACCAAAAAAAAAATAGAAGAAACGTGAGAAGAAAGATATCGCTGGCATCTGGGGGATGAGGGGTCATGAAGAAGACGACCCCTGGGTTGGATCTTGAAATAAGGAAATATGAGCAAAGGCACAAAAATGGGGAAAGGCAGGATGAGAACTGGGTATCCAACTGGGTGTTCTAGTTGAATTGGAACACAACACCTGAAAATGGTAATTTGAGATAAAGGTCTTTATAGGTTCTACCTCTTTAATGTAATCTTCTCAAAATAAGGTGGCACTGTTAAATCTATGTCAATAATCTAAAGATCCTTAACTTTCTGGTGACAGCATGGCCAAAAGATGTTTTCACTCTTAAGGGAGTTGGGATGAGTAAATAACTACGAACATTTCCATACTTTCTGGAATGACATTAGTATCCAAGAAATGGAGAAGTAGTTTGGAACCTCCTCAATCAATCAATTGGAATCTATTAAGTGCCTGAAATAGGGGTTCATCCAGGAAGGCTACAGGTTAGAATTTAGGTAAATCTATTAAAAAGAAAGAAGAAATTTTGCTACTCATAAAGGATTTCATTAAATAACTAGAGTTAAAATACAAATAAGAGTATTGATGGAAGAGAGATTAGAGGCTATACTTAAGTAAATTATTACCTGTATTTATTTTTTCAAGAGCTCATTTGTGACAATATAAAATGGTGTGCCCTTTTCATACATATGGAAGATTATTTTAAAGGTAACATTCTTTTCTCCCCAAGTGGGATTCTGCAGCAATTAGAAATAGTAGAAGAGCTAAGAAAAACCTTGATTTCCTTGTAGAAGTTAGTTTTGGGCTTGAATTTGCTACTTCTGGTAACAGTGGGGAAAATGACAGGAAGCTTGGCAGGATTTTATTTCTGGCAATAATGTTTGATCTATGCCATTGTCAATGAGAACTGTGATTTAATCCATAAGGATATAGAGCCTACTGATGAAAGGGGTCTGCAAATCCTGATTAACAATCAACCGCTACACTAAAGCAAGTTCCCATAGTAACAGAACTGAAATTACACAACAAACTGTGATGCTGTACCAGACAAATTATTCCACGAAGTGTCCCTTTTTTGAAAGCGTTTGGCTTTCTGATGTGCTTTTCCAATTAAGACTCAAGCAATCTTACTTTCAACTTCTCCCAGCTTTCCCTACTCCTCCCCTCTTTGCATACAACACTCCATTTGCTTTCAGGCAATCTGACTAATAAATACATATGTATAGATGGGGGTATCAAAGAGTTAACCACATTCCAGTTTCTCCTCTCTTGTAAGAAAGAATAAAACAACAAGGAAGAAAGTCTCCCTTCTTAGAATTATTTTGTAAAACCGGGATCTACTCAGAATTGCAACATGACTTTGCTAGCATAGATTTTACAATTAGAGAGAATGTTTAATGTCGCCTATGTAAAAACACCTACATAATGAAAATAAGGAGAGCTTGCTTTTAAAAAGCCCAATAGATTTATTTGTGTTTCTACAGATTATTTATAAGAATTTGTCTACCTAAATACATAAAAATATAAAAATCAAGTTATCCAATGCTTATAAACTGTGAAAATAATGTTAGGAATGGAAGCATTAGGACCCATACCATTATTGTCACATAGCAAACAGTAAGGAGAGGGCATGGCTAGCATACTGATGCCTTAAAAGAATGACTTCCTCGAGGCGGTTGTGGAAGCACTGTCACTTTGATGTAGCCTAGTACCGACCTTCCTGGTTTGTTCTTTCTGACTCTCAGCTCACCCCCCTGACTTCCGACACACGCCCCTTCCCCCTCTGCCTGAGCTCTGCCTCTCAACTTCAGATTAGGAATCCTGCTATAAAATAAACACTGGCTTGATTTAGCTCAGCTACTGGTTTATTCTCCTTGATCACAACTTGGACAATGCTATTTGTCCAACAGTGTACTTTCTCTTGGGCACATTTGATTGCCCTTAATCATCAGTGAGCACACTCTCTCGCCCCTGCTAGATGCCTTAATGGGGATTTCACAGACTTAACTTTGAGGAGGTAACCATCCCAACTTGACTGAAATGTTAAAAATAAAGTGGAATCAGTGATTTGGTGGCTCAAATGGATGAGATGTTGCATTTCATCCTTAACCAATTTCACAAACCACCATCTTTTAACGTATTGGATAGGCTTAATCAAACACCTCTAATGAGCCCCACTGCTCTTCTACCTTTGTTACTTACATACTTAAGCTTCCTATCTGATTGGCTAGAAATTGAAACTGAGAGACTTTTGCTTTCAATCCAAATACAAATTCTGTGTAAACCACAGGCTCGCGCTCTCTCTCTCTCTCTCTCTCTCTCTCTCTCTACATATATATATACATATACACACACATATATGTAAATATAATATTTGTCCTGTGTATATTATTTAATAGAATGTGATTAGAAGTACTTCCACTATTTTCATGGATCCCACATGAAGCCCAAAAAGGTAGGACCCCCGAATAGTAAATAAATAAACAGTAAAAAGAAAAACTAGTAAATAAATAGTAAAAATAGTAAAAAGAAAAAATAGCAAAAAAAAGTAAATAAATAAAAATAGTAAAAAAAAAAAGTAAACAAAAGTAAATAAAGCCTTATCTTCTAAGGCTATTTTTATCAAAAATGGTTGATTCTGTGAGCCTTATGGATATTCTGCAAATAACTTTAGCTTCTGCTAAA
Source organism: Trichosurus vulpecula (assembly GCF_011100635.1). NCBI lineage: Eukaryota > Metazoa > Chordata > Mammalia > Diprotodontia > Phalangeridae > Trichosurus > Trichosurus vulpecula. Next base: position 292,689,988 of record NC_050575.1, on the reverse strand, counting down.
AAATAAATTTTATGGAGGAATAACTTTTATCATCTAGAACTATACTCGGTAGAAAACGTGCTTCACAATGCCAAGATAATTTTAAAACAACCAGAGGAAGGCCTTGAGAGTGTTGAGGGAACCCTCTATGGTGGATTTAAGGAAACAGAGTGGTGGCTTCCAAGACCAAAGTGCTACTAGATAAAGCCTACAGGTTGTTTACTGTGCTGAGTTTCCTAAGGAAACAGACACAAAGCTAACCAATGAAGGAAAGGAAAACTGAGACTTTACTGTTTCAAGCAAAAACTGCCCAATTGACATTCTGAATCACAAATACACTCCACTCTAATAAAGAGAACTGTTTTTGCCTTTCTTTGTATCTCCAGGAATTAGCACACCTGGTACATAGTAAGCACTTCATAAATGCTTACTGACTGACTTCTCCGCAGGCCATGGTGGACTAGGTAATGCTATAGGACTAATGCAGTAAAACTATGGGCCATGGTTCATAGGTATCCCTGCGTCTGAAAGAACAAACTGGGCATTTAGAAGAAAGAAGAATGATGTAGACTGTGATGAATACTCTATTGTTGATAACCAACACACTGGTTATCAAATTAGACTTTTGTGGGAAAAGAGAAAGATAAAGAACTCAACGATGAAGAGGCAGAAGGAGAAGAAGAGAAATATGAAAAGGAAAAAGAAAAACATTCCCTGGAGATAAATCAGAGGTAAGAAACTTTGTCTCTAACAAAGATGAAAGAAAAAAAATTGGTGACAAGAAAAAAAGATTCAAGAAGATTACGTTAATCAAGAATAATTTGTTTTTTAAATTAGGGGATTAGACTAGATGATCACTAAGAGTCCTTCCAAGCTATCAATCTCTGATCATGAGATCCTGTGACCTTAGTGACTGTCACCAGAGGTGTGAAGAGTGTCCTGGAAGTTGCCACCAAGGGGGAAAAGAAACAGAAGGAGCATATAAGCAACCTTTGAAAATCTCTGCAAAATTATGAGAGTCACCTTAGGAAATGAAGTTTATAAGGTAGTTGTATCAAACTGCCACTGACTCAAGCTACAGTGTCCCACAAGTTCAGTAACAAACAGGGAAGGGAAAAGGATTATAAAGGCCCAAACATTAAGCGATAATGCATCATCGGGGCCAACAAAAACAACAACAAAATACTTGGAGTGACGCCCCCTGACCATTCTATTATCTACAATCTAAAGCTAAAGACGGAGGCTGACAAGAAAGACAAATCAGCGAAGGCTCTGGCTCTCTTATTGTATAGGAAGGCACTTCTATCTCTGTACACATTCGAAAGTCTCTAGACACAATGGATCGACAAGATGATAAAACTTGGTCCTGGAACTAATGAAGATAAAGCCACGACTGTACCTGAAGAAATGCCACCACTTTAAGGAAATGCCACATCACACCTGGAAGTAAAATGAAGAATTCTAATACATGAAAATATATAGAATAGGTATGTGTTTTGTGTGCATATGTGATGAGTGAGCACATAAATACTGTAATGGGTTTTCTAACGTCTAAACAAGTTATTTTCTATAAGATGCTAAGAAAATATTTTATAGCTTCATTGCCTGTGATGTGTATTTTCCAAAGTAATCTTATTTTTGTTAAATTACTTTAAAAATTGTATGGAATGAGTATTCTATTTAAAGAGAGGCTGGGGCATCTTTTTCACTCTAAGTATAGCTGATATTGTGATATCTTAGGTATTGAAGCAAGAAATAGTAATCACTGTAGCTTATATTGTTTTTATTTCAGGGAGGAGAAATAATATGTCCAAATATTATAACCTAATGGTAGTTAGCCTACTAATAATACTATACAGTATGTAGCTATATTTTAAGATTTTTAATACTGTAATGAATATACTATTGTCTCTAAAATATACTTGTTGAAGGTATCTCAAAATGTTTGTTAGCCTACCTAAAAGAATCTTTTATATGCTTATATGAGCTTCATTCTCCCCTACCAATTTTTGCATGTATAAATATCAGAAAGTCTATAAATAAAAGTGCAGACAAAATAAAGAGATAGAAAAGATCAAGAAGAGGAGTTTGGTACAAATGAGTTCCAAACCACACAAGGGAGAAGAAGCAAAACTATCTTATTTTCATCATATGAAGAGATTAAAAGAATGATGACCAGTGATCTACCAAAAACATTCAATTAAAAAAAATCAGGAATGAAGGCTGATGGAGGCTTAGAATATAGAGAAAAGTTATTGAGTTCCCATCTCCAGAGATCTTTAAGGGGAAAAAAAAGGCAGCCATCTGACTTAAACAATTTGTCACTGCTATGCCTAAGGGTATGGCCAGGTCACTTTTAGCCTTTGAGGCTATTAAGGATGGCACTCGACGGAGAGATAGATAGACAGATGATGTCCTCTATAAATATTAGAGTATAACTTAGAATAAAAAAGTTGTTATTAATCTGATATATTAAAATATCCTTGAGTTAAATAAAATGAACCTTATCCTGCAATAAAAAGTTGGTCCTCTTTGATAGATCACTTCAGTACTCTGGAATCAACTTAGAAGGTTTCCCTTTTCCATGCATAAGGATGGGGGTAGGCTGAATAAGTTAGTCACCCCACTACTTTAAGCAGGTGAGAACACTTCTGGTGAATCAATTAATCAATCACAGGCATTAGACAAGGCAAGAGAAGTTCTTGAAAGCCACTGGGTACAATGGAGTAATGCTCCCCTGGAAGTGTGTTGCCCTTGGCTGAGGATACTCAGGCAAGTGCTCTAAGTCCTTAAAATAGCAAGCAGCTCAGAACCTGAGTGTCTGGAGAAGCTCTTGAGACAGAAAAGCTTAGGAGATAGGGGGGTGGGAGAAGCCTCAATCTCCTTCCCCGCCCTGCTCCCTCCACCACTATAGCATCATTTTGGCCACCTTAGGAGTTTTGGTTTTGGAATCCCATTAGCCTCCTGTCAGAATACCTGGGACAGCTAAAAACCCCAAGAACTCTACAAGGAGCCCAGCGAAAAAGCTACACAATGCCTATGGACACTTCATGAGTATCCTATGAGGAGAAGTAAAGTACTTCTATCAACCAGGAGCCATGAGTTACTCCTTTGCTACAAACAATCCAAAATTAAAACCCATTTTCCCCTGTATTGTGTACGTATTGGTGAGAGACTGTATCACAAACTTGTGGATGGATTTTGTTGTCATTGTTATTCAACCACTTTAGTAAATATCCCTTTCTAAAAGCTAATTAAATATAGCTGATTAATTGATGTCAACTGATAATCAATGGGGATTGCATACCTTTGGGACTAGTTAGCTATAGCAACAGAACAATATACTCAGATACTCAGAATTCTCTAGAACACTGAGGGTACCTCAGAGGTACCAGCCTGCTAGTGGGAGTGGAGGTTGAAAGAGTAGCTCTAGAGTATGGGCTACAAGTATAGTTTTCCCTTCCACATGACAGGGTTTAGGGGTGAGGCATCACCGAAATATGTTAAATATACGTAAAATTTTTTAGCCCTCCCTTCACACTAGAGAAGAAGTCTGATTTTTTTTTTTCTTTTTTCTTTTATGGGGTATTTACAATACCTTATTGTATAGGCTCTCTATTGTCTGCTGGCCTTCACATGTCATCTGAAGCTTCCACAAAACTCCCCCCAAATTCAAATTTAATTTCTTATGCCAACCTGACATGTATCAAAACCATATTATCATATATATCAAAAACATATTAAATTTATGTTCTCTTACAAGCTTTATTCCTTTAATCACGTGTAGCTTGCTTCTGGTTGCCACAGCTTTAAATGTTAGAATGCAATTTCAGTGTGTGTTTAATTGTTTAGGGGATTTGTTTGTTATTGTTTGGGGGGGGTGGTGGTCAAAATGTGAATACTTGATCATTCTCACTGACAGAACACAAAAGTCAAAAGGAAAAAAAAAGTCTGAGGGTATTTAATAGACTGCAAACTCAATATAAATCACAATGTGATATGGTAGCCAAAACAAAAGCTTAACGTAAACCTTGATAAGAGGCTCATAGCTTCCGGTAGGAGGGAGGCCATAGACCTATGTTCTCTGCTCTGGTCAGTCTACAGCTGATGGTGTTTAGCCTTGGGTACCACATTTTAGGAAGAAAGAGAAGTTTATGAAATTACTTTTCTTTCCCTCCTTACCTATCCTGTTTCTTCTGAATAAATAAAGGTTACCTTTTCAGAGTCATATTCCAGTCATGAGTCTTATCCCATTAAGTCTCAGGGGGGAGATCTGTGTCAAATTTGCTTCCCTACAAGAGGATTTCTAGTTCACTTTGATCAATACTTAGGGCATTTGTGTATAGATATCTGAAGTCAAGGGTTTTATTGCTGACTCCTTTCTGGGATTGTTTATTTTTTTCTTCTTTGCATTTCTTGACCTCTTTACTGCTATTCTTCTTTCTACAATGTAGCTACTATTTTTTTTTTGGCTCATGAGCACCTTTGGAAGAGTGGACCTCTTCTCAGAATGACATTTTTAAATGCATAAAATACATAAGATTCCAAAGGAAATCAGTTACACGTTGGATATATATAGGCAGGTTTTTCCTGCTTTCCTGCTCAGTCCACATGTATAAAGTCTTATTCACTTGTGAATACCCCATATCAAGGACATTGACACTTATTGGGCAACAGCCCAATAAGAGGGTTGCCAAGTTGGTGAGGAGCCTGGAGACCAGAACATATAAGGATCAGTTCAAGTAATTGAGGATGTTTAACCTGAGAAGACTTGCAGGTGGAGCGTTGCTTCCAAAGTATCTGATCGACCATGATGTGGAAGAAGTATTAGACTTGTTCTATTTGGCCCCAGTGGGCAAAACAAGGATTACAGTGAGGGGAAGTTTCAGAGAAGAAGAATTAGATTTAAATAAGAAAAAAAAAAAGATCCTGACTTTAGGGCTATCCAAAAGTAGAAGAGGCTGCCTAGGATATTCTGTTGAGTCTGAAACGTATTCGAGTTTTAGAGAACAACTGAAATCTCCTCTTAAAATTCCAAATTTGTCAGATTTCTCTTTAAGAAAGAGGTGCTTGGTGGATATAGCACTGGAGTCGGAGTCAGGAGGGCCTGAATTCTAATCCTATCCCTCAGACATCTATTACCTGTGTGACCCTGGGCAAGTAACTTCATTTGTCAGCCTCAGTTTACTCATCTGTAGAATTAGGATAATAACACAACTTAACCCACAGGGTTGTTTGGAAGATCAAATGAGTTAATGTAACTTTGCAAACCTTAAAGTGATATATACATATATAATTTATATTTCTTTGGAAATTTATGGGCTATGGCTTATATATTTTTGTAACCCTAGTGTCCCTTATACTGTTGGTATTTAGTAAATGGTAAAATTGAATCAAATTGCTTCACAGAATTTCCTCAAAGCAATATTCGCAAATTACTGGACCACTTAAAAAAGAGACAGACTATTAGGCAGAGAATAGAAATCAAGGGGTCATAGACTAAATATATGTTTTGAGGACTTCGTGTTAAGCCTTAGGTTGACACTATTTAGCTTCATCTGTCAGAACAAAGGTATTCTATGTTCTGTATGCATCCTAGTGTTCATCCTAGTGGAAACTACACTATCAGATAGCGTTTTCCCACAAAGGAAGGTGCTGCCAAGTGAAGTTGTGAGCTTCTGTCACTGGAAATATTCAGGTAGAGATGGACCATCTGTATTTTAGGGGTGTCATAGAATAGATTATAGTTCTGGGTGTGGAAACTTTGCTCTATCAATAGCTCCTGGCTCACATAAAAGCTGAAGAGCTCATGAGTATAAAATAATTTAGAGGGTTTTTTTTCTTTTAGTGAAAGAGATAGAAAATACTCCATCTCTTATCTTTAAACTTATAAACTATTCTCGTTATTATCTTTAAGCTATAACATAAAGTTCTTGAGTAAATAATAGAGATGATGAAAATAGATTTCAATTGTATGTTATAGGCAATTAAGGGAGAGAGGGGAAAGAAAATGAAAAGGAGATCTAAAAGAGAGACTCACAGAGACACAGAAAGAAAGATGGGCAAAGAAGGAAAGACAGACACATCCATCAATATACACAGACGTAGAGAGACAGAAATAGAAAGAGACCCACATGTAGACTCACAGAAAGTGATAATCATACACAAGTACAAAGATAGACTTTAATGAAGCAACATCATTATCTTGTGGCTTTTAAAGGTTTTCCAGTTAAAACTTGTAAAGCCAGGTTGTGTTTTTACAATTATAGGCATATACACCAATGGAAAGGGTTATCAACCTCAAGGGTCATTCACCCTTGCTCTATAGGCTAGATAAAATTGTGTGAAAGATAACGGTCTTGTATTGCTACAAAAGCAATGAGGAGTCATTAAGTGCTCTTGATCAAAAGAGTGACAAAATAAAGATGGTGTTTCAGAAAGATAAATTTGGGATCAGTGCAAAGTATGTATTGGATTGAAATAGAGATAGATTAGAATGAAGAATGCCAATGGGATGTTAATATAAGAGTCCAGACATTAAGTGATGAGAATCTGAAGCAGAGTGGTAGCAGTAGAAATGGAGAGGGGACAAATACAAGAGAATATATGAAGTAAGAATTATTTGATGACTGATTAGATTTAAGAAATGGAGAGGGAAATGTCAAAGATGATTTCAAGGTTTTCAGAGAATGAGGATGTCACAAGCAGAAACTAGAAATTGTAGAATATAATTTCATAGGGAAGATGATAAGTAGGGTTTTGATTATATTCACTTTGAGGTAATGGTGGGATAGCCAAATGGATAAATCCGATAAGAAGTTGGAGGTATGATGATGGAGATTGGATGAGAGACAAAAGCTAGAGATATAGTTTTAGGATTTGTCAGCATAAAGGTGATAATTGAAGAATTAAGAGCATAGAAATTGACCTCTAAGGAAGATGACAGAACCAAGGAAGTGCAGTCAATGAAGAGGGGGTAGAAGTATTTAGAAATATATGAGGAAGAACAATTAGTTTTCAAACCATGACAATGAAGTATCATGGAAGCTAAAGAAGAGAAGAATTTCAAGAAAGAAGGAATGGTCAGCAACATAAAATGCTATGCTGAGTCAAGGAGAGTAAAAACTGAGAAAAATTCACTGGATGTGGCAATATTGGTGATATTGGATATTTTTAGAAGTTAAGAAGAACAATAGAGATAAAAGATTGCATATAATAGGCAAATGGTTGTCAACAAGGCAAAAGCAAAAAATAGATATGATTAAAAGAGAAAAACAGGAAAACTGTATTATGCTTCAAGGTACTATATATAATGAATCAAAATCAACATTCTTCATATGCATATACTACATATACATATACATATATGTATAATGTATATGTTTGTACTGAATGGCATAGCATTTTAATGTTTAAAGGAAAAGTTAATCAAATTACAGGAAAAACAGAAGTAAAACTCTAACAGTGGGGGGAGCTCAATGTATACCTTTCAGACCTTGACAAATCTAACAGAAAAATAAACAACAATAAAGTAAAGGACCTGGTGATTACTGAATGGGAACAGAAAAGAATATTATTAGGGAATTAGTATTTATTCAGTGCCTACTATGAGTCAGGCACTGTGCTGAGTACTTTAAAAATATAATATCATTTTATCCTCACAAAAACCCTGGGGCTTGGGTGTTATTATTATCCTCATTTTATAATTGGGGAAACTGAGGTAGTCAGAGGTTAAGTGACTTGCACAGGGTCACACAGCTAGTGTCTGAGGCCAGATATGAACTCAAGACTTCCTGATTTCAGCCCCATTCCTCTATCCATTGTGCCACCTATCCGTCTGATCAACTCACTATCCCACTCTCCACAGCAGCTCTTCCAAACCTTCTCATCCTTCCTCATACTTCCCATGGCTCCCCTCCCTCCACCATCTCAGATGAGAACCTTGTCTCATATTTTACAGAAAAAAATCAAGATCATTCACTATGAGTTCCCTCTTCTCTATTCTTTCTCATCTCATATCACTCAGATGCCTTCTGCCATTATCTCCTCCTTCGCCCCTGTGTCACAGGATGAGGTGGCCTTAATCTTTACCAAGGGAAATCCCTTCTAGGTAGTTACACAATCAATCTCTTCCACCTATGTCATCTCTACTCTATCACTTATGTTCAATCTCTCCTTGTCCACTGATTCCTTCAATATCATCCTATATCTCTTCTGCCCTTTGTGACTAAACTCCATGAGAGTAACGGGTACCTTCACTTTATCTCATCATTCTCTTCTTAACCCCTTATGCTCCTGCTTCTGACCTCATCCTTAAACCAAAACTGCTCTCTCCAAAGTCAACAGTGATCTCTTAGATTCTAAATCCAATAGTCTTTTCTCAGTCCTCATTCTTCTTGATCTCTCAATAACCTTTATCACTGATGGTCTCATTTATCCTTGATACGCTCTACAAATCAAGGTGTGATTTATTGCTTTGTTCATTGTCTAGTCTTAAGAAAGTAATAAGAGAAAAATGTTAATAATGTAAATTAAACTTAAATGTGTTTAAACGTATGTCACATTTGCCTTTATTTTTTGAGAGTTAGTTATTAAACACTTACCAGCATACTTCTGCATATAGGAAGACAGAGTCAGATCCAAAAAATATCATGACAGCTTAGAATGTTGAGTCAAATCAGTTAAGATGAAATTTAATCTAAAGTTTTAGACTATGGTTCCAAAAACCAATTTCACAAGTACAAAAGCTCTGACTGGATAGAGTCCAACTGAAAAAGATCTGGAGGTTTTAGTAGACTATAAGCTCAATATGGTCTACAGTATGATACGGTAGCCAAGAAAGCTAATGTGACCTTAGGATACATTGGGGAAGTTGTAGTATCCAGTATCTAGGACTAAGGAAGTGATAATTTCATTGTACTCTTTTGTAGTCAAGTGACATCTAGAGCACTGCATTCAGGTGTGGGCAAAAAATTTTAGAAAGGATATTGAAAAGTTAGAGACAGTCCAGAAGAGGGCAAGCAATATGGTAAAAGACCTCCAGATAATGCCATCGAGCATCAGTAGAAGGAAGCGGGCATATTGATTACCAAAAAAATGAGGAGATTTAGAGTGGAATAATAGTTGTCTTTAAATGTTTGATTGTATCTGGGAAGGGGGTGAGACTTGCTCTGCTTGACCTCAGAGGGCAGAACTAGGAGTGATGGGCTAAAGTTTCAAAGAAACAAATTTAGACTTAATAATAGGAAAAACTTCTATCTACAAGAGCTATCCAGAAAGAGAGAGACTGGCATGATAGATGGTAAGTTCTTGTTCCCTGCATATCTTTAAGCAAAGACTGGATGACCACTTATCAGATATGTTGTAGAGTAAATGGACTGAATGAGGTTCTAGGACCTGACATGTTTCTGTTTCAATTTCATGCCATCTGAAAGTGTAACCAACATTGCCTTCTTCTCTTTCATCCAAATCACTGATAAATATTTTGAACAGAACAAGGTCAAGGACACATAGCTGGGACACTCCACTAGAGACCATCCTCCATGGTGACAATAACTCATTAGTGAGTGTTATTTGTGTCTAAAATCTATCCCATGTTTCCCTATTTTGAACACAGGGATAGCATGAGACACCTTTTCAAATGCCTTGTTAAAATTTAGATGTACTATTTCTACATCGATTCCCTGTCTTACTGTCTGGTTAACGCCCCACACCAAAAAAAAAGTTAATGTTGAAACTATTCCTTCAAACATATAAAGTCTGTAATTCCATGACAAAATAAAACTTTATTTTAAAATAAACTTTGACACGAAGTTTAAATTTAATAAATGACATGCTGTTCCCCCAAGCTGGTGCTAAACCTATCTAGGAAGGGCTATTTTTTACAAAAGTAAACTGCTAGAGAGCTGATCAGCCCTGCCAAAGGACAGTGAAAGCCTGGAATAATTTATGCTGATGCCCCACTCCAAAAAAAAAAAAAAAAAAAAACAGTTTATCCCAGACTAACACATTCACATCAGCACCTACTCTAAGATTTTTGAAAAAACATTTCCAAATATGGCAAATGGGAAAATATTACTTTTAGGAATTCACTTGCATATATAAGAACATTAAATTGAGCTGCTTTGCTAGTGTGATCTCAGAGATACATAGAAGAGTGGCTTCAAATAGATTACTAGCCTGCTGCTGCCACCAGTGGTAACTCAACAGGGTAGAAATTAAGTGGAAGGAAAAAAAATATCCTTTTTCTGTAAAACTGGTTGGCAGAGAAAGCTAAAGAAATATTCAAAGTATGAAACTAGAAACGAATATTATGTGGGTACCATATCAGCAGTCAAATAGTAAACTGAATGCTGATTCTGTATGTTGTTTCCAATCTCTGAATTAAATAAGTTATGTTTATTTTTATTATAGATATATATTATATATTTTATTATATATATTTTATATATAATATAATATTATTATATTATATATTATGTTATATATAAATATATTTTACATATTACATATTTTATTATATATGTATTATTATATATTTTATTATATATTGCAAGAAAGATACATATTCATGTCCAGAAACAATAGTACACATTTAAAGGATTTATTTTATACTAAGGAAAGTAAATTCTGCACATATAGTATGCAAGCATGGTTAGGGGTTGGGGAGAGATAGGTGATTAAAGGAGTCCCTGATTAATATAAACTCCCAAATTTAATTATTACAGGGTCTAAGTCTTTATTTGGAGGCATCTGAAAGGCAACTCTATGTCACAGAAGTTCATAGTATCTTATATCATCTTCTTCCTTCTTTTTCATATCTTAAAATATTTGTAACTATTGGTAATTAATTTTTTAAGAATTTTAATGACATTTTAAAAAATTTAAAAGCCTTCCTATTAAAAACAACAACAACATCCTTATAGACTTGATTTTCAGTCAGAGAGATTAAAGGAGTACCCAAACATCCTACTGCAACCTAATGATAGTCACAACAACCAATGGGCACTTATCTTGGTCTGTACCAGTAACCCAAAAGACCAATACCCTGAGGATCCAAAAAGATATTTGGAAAAGAACCAAATAAAAAGGTGCAACTGGCCCTCCCCCCTCACTTGCTGGAAATCTTGAGGTAAGTAATAGTTTGCCAAGGAGTTCTTATACATCAGTACAAAGCGAAGGCCATATTGTAATGAAGGCACCTCTTCTTGTAGCTCTTCAGGTAAATAATCACCTTTTCATAGCACATCATCCCTCCCCTGAAGGGCAAAGAGAGCACATTAGCCTAAAACCCAAAACAATATCTACAATGCTATACTTCCTATCAGTGCGCTGGACTACTGCCTTCTATGGAATTCTGTTATAACAACTCAGTCCATTCTCCCACCAAAAACACAGTCCTCTGTATGGTTTCTACCCATGTTTTTTTTTTTTTGCAGTCAATTATTACCCTACAGTTCCCAGATTCAACTATTACCAGAGAAAATTAGATGCTCCTCAGGCTATCTTTTAGCATACCCAGGACCAACCAAAGTATCTATAAATATGAGATGGTTGGCATTATAACCCCAAGGAGCCCTTAAGTGTAGGAGGACCAGGTCTGGTTATAATCCCACAACTTCCTCAACAACAGATCCCCACAGAAATTGATGGAAAGTAGTAGACCCATTCTCTTATCACCCAATCTGGAGACCTATCAGGAAGGCACTTTAGTACTGCCTTATCCACTCTCTATCCTGAATTTTATTCACCTTGACCAGGCCCTCTATCCACCAAGTCCTCATCTACCTTTACTGGTTGGACAAGAAAACAGACCTTGTTCAGGAAATCTTCAACTCATAGAAGAAACTTGATGCTCCTTGGTACCTAGTGAACTGGCAGGGTTATGGACCTTAAATAAGGCCATAGGAACTAGAACCAAATACACATGCCAAATATACAAAACATTCTGGAGAACAGAAGGCATAATCATCCATTGCTGAGTAGGGGTAGTGAGTCAAAAGGTAGTACAATAAATCCTATCATGGCTATGTAGGCATATCACTACAATTATGAGCACAGCTTGCAAGCCACTGATTTAAGAAAACAAAAATAAAACGGGCTTAGGAAGTCAGGTCATTAGGCAAATCATCACCTCTCTACATTTTGATTTCCCAATTCTCCTATGGGTTCCCTCAGTTTTATTTGACAACTAGCTGTCACAGCTGCTTGGGTCTCCAGTTAGTAACCAATCTGGCCTGGCCTTTAGTTTATGCTTGCTCTCTTCTTACCTCCTCTTAACTTCCCTACTTACTGAGTGGAACTGTTTTCCAGATCATTGGCCTGACTCAGAACAGTCTTGGGCTGGGTGAGATAAAGAGGACTGTCAGTCACTGTCTATTTGCCAGGGGTTTAGATAAAAGAGGACAAAAAAATAAAAAAAGAAACAGTCCCTGATCTCAATGAGCTCACAGTTTAATGAGGGAGACGATACGCAAAAATAAATCAACAAACATACTATAGATAGGATAAATAGCTATATGAAAGATTATAGGAAATTATCAACATAGGAAAGTTATTAGAAATGAGAGGGTTTGGGAAAGCCTCTCTGTGGAATGGGTGGATTTTAGTTGGAACTTGAAGGAAGCCAAGGAAGTCAGAGGGAGGAAATGAGAAGAATATTCTAGAAATTGAGAGACATCCAGAGAAAATGCCCAGAGTCAAGAAATGGCACAAAAAGTCCAGTTCAACTGGATTGAAGAGTATGTGGCAGGGCATAAGGTGTAGGAAGACTGAAAAGATAGAAGGTGGCTAGGTTATAGAGGGCTCTGAATGGCTGTTTTGTTTCTGATTCTAGAGGTGATAGGAAGCTATGGGACTGAGGGTGTGACATGATCAGATTTAAGAAAATCACTGGTAACTGAATAGAGGATGGATCAGAGTGGGGAGACACATAAGGTCAGATACCAGGAGGGCCTGAGCCAGGGTGGCGGCAGACCCAACAGCAGGCCACTGGTGAGGTGATAAGAACCTATATCAGTGTCAGAAAAACCTAAGAACTATTTAAGCGTCAAATGTTGCAAAGAGGCCAAGAAAAAAAGACTGAGAAAAGTCCATTGGATTTAGCAATTAAAAGACCATTATTAACTCCAGAAAGAAAAGTCTCAACCAAATAGTGACATCAGAAGCCAAATTGTTAAGGGGCTGAGAAGTGAGTAGGCTATGGGAAAGTGAAGGTGAAAGCTTTTTAGGAGTTTTCTACGAACTGTCAAAGATCTCCGGGGACCACTGACAAGGTGATGCTTTCAATAACTATTTAAATGTGAATAACTAGTTTCTCAGTAGAAAAACTGTCTGGCCAATGAAACTAACATTCATATCATCACTTGATAAATTCTAGTGTTTAACTTCAGTATTCAATTCGATATTCAAGAGGTTGTTAGTTGTCTGCTACTAGAGGAAGCTGCCACCAAATAACAATTGTGTGTTTTGGTCACAGTCTCCCGGTCTTAATAAATGACATTTTGTTGTTCTTATCATTTACCCAACACTGAGTTACTACTGTGCCTTGAAATGTATGTGTGTGTGTGTGTGTGTGTGTGTGTATACACACACACACATACATACATACATATACATATATATACACATAAATAAAATAATTTATTAACATAGCTAAATGCTAAATAGTAAAGCAGTCATAAAGAACAAATTGTAGAGATAGACACCTAAACAGAAGCAGGTTTAGGTTACTTTAGTCATTAACTTTTATGATTCCTAATCCTTTATTTTTTTTCCCCTCAGGGATTCAGATATAGAAATGCTTAGTTCTCTTCTCTAACCTACTTGATTTGGCATCCAAAACACCAGGCTTGCACATGGTTTAAGCTCTATAAGTTAAGACTCCAATAGCTTCTTTCATGGCTCTAGGTTATGTCTGCTTTATCACAATCTAGCCTGCCAAAGCTACCAGAGAAGAAATGGTAGGACAGGGAGACACTGCGTCCCCTCTCCAGTAAGGTTCTCTAAGGCCCCTGCCTTCTCTCTATTCCATTTAGCAGAAAGAGAAAGATTAGTCGGTAGGTTCATCTCTAAACCCCTGAGAGTGTGAACTATCCTGACTATCTTTCTCCAAGTTATAAGGTAGTAATTTTCCCCTCTCCTATTTTCAAAAGAGAGAGAGAGAGAGAGAGAGAGAGAGAGCTTCCCTTTCCCAACAGTAATCTCTAGCAGAGTTCCTGGATTAGGTGTTTGATGAAATTTAAACACAATACCAAGGTTTATACATTAAAATTTTTCAGATGGTTACCTTAGCAACAGATCTACCTTTTACAGCCTGCCTTGGGTACAGATCACTCTAGCAAGAGAGTTCCTTAGGATTTATTTCTCAAAGTACTTGGACTCCAGCCAGAATATAACTTGCTAAAACAACACCTAAACGAAAACTTAACAAGGTTTTTAAACAGATAAAATGATTTCATCACGAATGTTTCAAGCAAACATTTGCTACCAGTTGATCTTTTCTGCCACAAAAAAAGGGAGATTTCTAATCTAAACACCTAATTAGTGCTTAACTAAGGCAGTCAAGTTGTTTTACCTGTCTTTGAGCAAGCCTCAGAACTGCTGAGAGACAAGCACAAGCCTTGGCAAGCTGAAAAGCATCAAATTATCTCAGCAGCAGTGGGGTGTGGCAGGAAGATGACTGGGCTGGGAGTCTGAAGATCCGGGTAATTGTCCTGGCTCTCTCACATTCTAGATGTGAGATTTAGGGGAGAATCTTTTCCCCTCTCTAGGCCTCACGTGCCTCATCTGCAAAATGATATATTTGGATTAAATGATTTCTATGATCTCTTCTAGCTCTAATTCCTACAGGCCTTTTTTCTCCCAGCTTTTTCAGTAAGTAGAAAGAGCACTAGACTAGAAATCAGGACACACAGAATCTAATTCTAGTTCTAGATCTGCCATTGACTCAAATAAGACAATTGAGCTCCCCGGGACTATTCCCTCATCTGTAAAATGGGGGCATTCAACTAGCTGATCCCGAAGGTTCTTTCCAGCTCTGATGTTCGAGGAGTCTGTGACCTGAAACCATGTTCTTTTTGTTTGAGTCTAGGATGGTTTAAACTTAGTGGTCGCCTTCTTCCATCAAAGAGCAAAGTACTCTGGCTACAAAAATTACAGGTTTGATCCTCCAGTGAGCCAATTAGCTCTTCGGAGGCAGGGAGGGGGATTTTGTAGGCTATAAATGGTATCCCCATATTTTGGCCATTTCTCAGCCTACAAGAAGGTCAAGCAAGAACAAGTGTGTACAAAATCCCATAAAAATGAATGCACAAAATTGCCTTGCTATGTAATTGGGAAAAAAATAAAATAATATTAAAAAAACACAAGTGTGCAAGATTCAATGTAAACTGGTCACCCCCTACAAGGAAGACAGTTCAGAACACGTGTTCCACCATCAGTGAACTTGAAGTTCTATGGCAGAAATTCTCAACTTTTGTGTCATGAACCTATGTCCTTTGGGAGTTGGGTAAAGCCTATGGATTCCTTCTCAGAATAACATTGTTAAATGTATAAAATAAATTATGTAAAAATACAATGAAAACCAATTATTTTAAAATATAATTACAAAAAAAATTTTTTAAGTCACTTACCTAGAAGATTGCTTTCACATTTTTTTTGAAGTTCACATATCTAGAGGATTGTTTACTGGGGTTTCAATCTAAGCTTGAGAACCAATGCCTATCTTCAATGGCCTAATTCATAATTAACAATCCTAATCCATATATAGAGAAATAAAGATGAACCTTTTCCATCCAAGTTCTGCCCACTGTCAAATCCATGGGCTCCCCAGTTAAAATGACTTCTCTACACACATCTGGATCCCAATGAGTTTCAGCAAAATCCATCTTTCACCACATAGATTTAGGCTGAGCCCTTAAGAATGATCACTTAAAAGCTGACCCCAGTTCGACTGAGAGGCAGAATGCTACAGTAGAAACAGCGCTGAACATGAAGTCAAGAAGGCCTGGGCTCAGATTCTGCTGCTTCTGACATCCATTAGTTATGTTACAATGGGCAGGTCACTCAACCTCTCTAAGGATCAATTTCTCCATCTGTAAAATACCTGCAGTAACTATTTTATAGGGTACCAATTTCTCTACTTCATAAATTCTGACCCACTTGTTCTTTAAAATAGTATTTATTAAGCACTTACTACATACCAGACAATGTACTAAAAAGCCTTATAAACATTATCTTATTTGATATTGAAAACAACTGTGAGGTAAATATTATTACATCCATTTTACAGAAGAGGAAACTGAGGCAATCAGAAGTTAAGTGACTTGTCCAGGATCACACAGCCAGTAAGTATAAGGAGCCTTTGCCTGATCATCCCAACTCCTAATGCATTCCTTTCTTAACAACTTTGCAAAAACTTTATATTCATATGTACACATTTTCTTCCCCAATAAAATGCAAGCTCCCACAAAATAGGGATTGTTTCATTTTTTTGTATTTACATCCCTAGCCTCTAGCACTAGACATGACACATAGTAAATGCCCAACAAATGATTGCTGATTGATTACTATGAAGATCAAATGATGTTACGTATATAAAAAGTACTCTGCAAATGTTAGCTGTAATTATTATTGTCACTCATCCTGGTGGTAGTTAAAGGTAAACTCAAGACCCCACAGTGGAAATCACGAGTCCAGGGAGCCCTCGCCTGCTCACCCAAGAGTTGCTATTGCCGAGGTACGAGGTAGTGTAAAAATTAATAATCATGACAAAAATAACAGCCCTCATTTCTACAGCCACTCCATTTACAAAACGGGTTTGTCATTACTCCGTATGATGGTGTAAGGATTATAAGTCACTCTTCCCCATTCAGGAGAAAGTTGTTTTTCTATGACCCCCATGACTCAAACATTAACAGAGATGGATCTAGTTTTAGGCAGTGATAGAATTGTAATGGAGGTGATGAAGACTGATGGGCGGTGCTAAACCTAGCACATCCTCTCTGCCCTGTAAAACTGGCCGGAAGGACTGGACGGCAGCCTTGACCTCGGTAAGAGAAAAAAAGAGTATAACATTTGCTAGGGGAACAAAAATTGAGAGGTAGCAATAGCAACTGGGTGTGATGACAGGGTAGGGGCAGGCCTCAAAGACAGGCACGGGATAAACAGAAGTGCAGTCCTTGATACAAACATTTGCTTTATAGTCAAATTAGCTAGGGGAAAAAATCCTTCCACATATCAGTGGGTCTATGACTATCGCCATGCGTTGCTAGATCCAGTGATGTGAATCAGCGGCCCAAGGAAGAGACAGAAATGCTACTGTCGCATCTGCTAACCAACCAGGAGTAAGTTAGGCCCTGACTGAAGTAATTTTACTGGACTATACATTATCTATGCCTGGAAAGGGAGATTTAAAGGGCCCTCTCCACTTTTATCTACCCTGCTGTCTTGCTGCCAAACGGAAAGGGAAGTAAAGGGAGAGACATTTCCCAGAATACTAAAGTACTATTTTTTATAGAATGAGTAGAAACCAAGGGTAAGTCATTGAAATGCACTTTTTTCAGAAAAATTAATTTGGCTATTTACCCTAAGAATTTTATGGGAAAAAGTCAATCCTATTTGACTAATGATCAAAAATAAAACATGTCCATGTTTCTTTTTGCCTTTACTAATGAATCAGAAGAAAAAAAACCTCAGTAAAATCATATGAAAGGCTCATAAATATCATTCAAATCTTCTTTACCAGTCACTCACTTTCATTTAATAAAACTGGCATTTCCATTAAAATGGCATTACATAAAAATGGAATTTTACTGTAGTTACTAGAGAGAATATTAGGTAGTTATACTTCTTATGAAAAACAAGTTTAGCTTCTCTCTCTCCTCTCCCTCTAAGACCTCTTGGTTATTTGTCAGACTTAGCACCTACATCTTCTCAGGCTAGTTAGCTGAGGCAATGGTATTGCCCTAGGAAGAAGGCCATACTTGTCCTAATAATCACTGACCCCACCCAGTGGGTCTCCTCAAACTTTCTTCTCCAATAATGATATGTTCTGTCTCTGAAGAATCAAAACTAAATCAAAATTGACGGGTTATGGTTTGGACATCTCTTATGTTGTCGTTTGCAAAAAGCAAGGTGTGTCCCTTAACTCCATTAAAATGTCTACAGACACATTTTCACTGTTATAAAAATCAATTAATAAGCATTTATTAAGTACTCACGATGTAGCAGGCACTGTGCTATGCTGGGGACACAAAGGAAAAGCAAAAATAGTCCCTATCCTCAAGGAGCTTGTATTCGAATGGAAGTGACAATATATAGATAATGGAAGGTATCCTCAGATGGGAAGGCATTCGAAGCTAGGAGGACTGAGAAAGGCTTCTCACAAGAAGATGAGTTTAAAACACAAAAACAAGGATACTCTAAGAAGATTGTTGTTGTCACTCAGTGCTGTTTCAGTTGTGTCCGACTCCCCATGA
Source organism: Trichosurus vulpecula (assembly GCF_011100635.1). Classification (NCBI taxonomy): domain Eukaryota; kingdom Metazoa; phylum Chordata; class Mammalia; order Diprotodontia; family Phalangeridae; genus Trichosurus; species Trichosurus vulpecula. Next base: position 292,671,530 of record NC_050575.1, on the reverse strand, counting down.
CCCCATTTGAGATTTTCTTGGCAGAGATACTGGAGTGGTTTGCCACTTCCTTCTTCAGCTTGTTTTATAAATGAGGAAACTGAGGCAAACAGGATTAAGTGATGTGCCCAGGGTCACATGGCCAGTAAGTGTCTGAGACCAGATCTGGACTTAAAAAGATGAGTTTTCCTGACTCCAAACCCAACATTCTATCCACTGCACTACCTAGATGCCCAAAGGAGATTAGAAGGGAGATTATTCTAGGCCTGGGGTATACAGTCTGTGTAAAGGCATGGTTGTAAAGAAATGGGGTGATGTGGCAGTAGAATCACGAGAAATCCCGTCGATACATCACAGAGTACATGATGGGCAATAATGTGGTTTGGGGTTTTGGTTTGGTTTTTTAAAGAAAAGTTGGGAAGAAAACAGATTGTTAAGGGCTTTAAACACCAAATAGATCCTACAGTTAGTAAAGAGCTGTTGACATTAACTGGGAAAAAGGATGAGATGGCCAGACCTCCACTCCAAGACAAAGCACTTTGTCAGCTGTGTGAAGAATGGATTGGAACAGGTAGAGACACGTGGTAAGACACGATGAGAGCCTGGACTGGGGTAGTGGCTGTCTGAGTGAGGAGCATGAGAGATATGTGAGGGATATTATAAACAAAGAAATTACAGGATTTGACAACTAATTAGTTATTCAGGGTGAGGAAGCAGGGTAACATCAAGATTGTTTGTCCTTTGCAGTCTGGAAACCTAGAGAAGTGGCAAAGAAGGTGAGTCTTGGGTTCTTCATATCAACTGGAGCAGATATTTGCTTCAAAGTATTGTGAATCCCAGGGAGGAGTTGAGAGAGATAATATTTCTTGGGCTAGTCCCAAAGCCTGCAAAGGAGGTCGAAGATGGTGATAGGAGATGATATGTCCCAGGCCTCTCACATCAGAACAGGGAATGGCCTAATAATAAAATGGTATTTCGAATTCTTAGGGGCACTATAAGAATTATGCTACAAACTAAGATTATGAGGTTTTCTCTCCCCAAATTCTTCACCAATGCCTCCTCATTACATGGGACCATTACATGGTTCTTGATCTTGAAGGCAATAACAAGGCAGCAGTATCTCTTGCTGGTCTATTAATTTGGAAAGGATTTAGGTATTCACCTAGCAATGGACCGTGTCTATCATCAGAGGACCAGCCTATCTGAGCACTGAGAGAGTCATCATCACCATCATCACCAGGCAGCCTGCTAGGTAATGATTTTTTTTGGCCACATCAAGTTGTAAATTACTGTCTACTGAAGTGTAGAAAAGGGATGGTTGGAGTATCTACAGCCATGAAATAATCAATCTTCTGGATTACAGCCAAACTTTAGCATCACAGGCATCTCTACATCACTGAAAAACTGAGAACTCTATTCCTCTGAGTGATCATTAGCTTTCCATGTAGCTTCAAAGCCTCTGAGATAAATCCCAGCAATACCATAAGAATAGCAGTTTCTTCCCAGTCACTGGAAAATACTACTTAGCTACCACATTGTCGGTTGCTCTCCAAGGCTTCAAACGCATCACATCCCTAGGCTATTTATTGGTGCTTTCAGTTTCCTGGCATAATATCAGAAAAGAGATCCAAAGCTTCATTTGGTGAGCCATCTTCATGGCTCACAGAAATTCTGAGGCTCTTCTCCACCAACGCAGGTTCTATCTCACATCTTCTATCTATTACCTTTTGGAAAGAAAACTCTCAACAGAACAATTCTTTTGGCAAAGCCTTAAAATGCATATTCATATATTTAATAACCATCATAAGCATTTAGTGCTACGAGAGATACGAATAAGAATAAGACATGATCCTCGTGTTCATGGAGCTTGCATTCTAATTCTAATGCAGGGGAGACATTACAAATAATACAAAATAATATAAATATACATAAAATGAATATAAAATAAAAGCATTATATTATATAACACTATATTATACATATAAACATATAGATATATATGTGTGTAGATAGATAGATAATTATAACCCAAGGTAGAAAATGAACATTTAGGAAGGGAAAGTACAAAGTATTGTGTTAGTTCACCTCTGTCTGAGGGAAGGACTATTTAGAGTTGCAATTAACTGGGGCAGAGAATGTGTGAAAGGGAATAGTTTGAGTGGGAGATAAAATTAGAATGGTTATATCAAGGTCAAATCATGGCAGAACTTAATTCCCAAAAGGACTTTTGTCTGTATCCTGTAGGTAAGGAGGCCACTGAAGGTTTCTAAGCAAGGTACTAAGCAAAATGGTGTGTGTGTGTGTGTGTGTGTGTGTGTGTGGGTGGATGAGAGAGAGAGAGAGAGAGAGAGGATGAATATTACTGGTGCATATAGTACTATTCATCTTGGAGTTACCAGAACTATATCAAAATTGGCAAGGTATCCACTGATTATCTCTTAGAGTGGATTGCAAAAAAGCATGGTGTGAGCCCCTTTTATCCATTAAAATGTCTATAGACACATTTGCACTGCTATAATAATCAAACAACAAACATTTATTAAGTACTTACCATGTGCTAGGCACTGTGCTAACCACTAGGTATACAAAAGAAGAACAAAAACAGTCCTTGTCCTCAAGAAGCTCATATTCTAATGGAAGAGATTACACACACACACACACACACACACACACACACACACACACACACGCGCGCGCGCACGCGCGCGCGCGAAATATAAACACAGAGCAAATGAAAGGTAGCCTTAGAGAGGTAGGCACTACTGGCAGCTGGGGATGGGAATGGCCTCTTCCAAGAAATAAGCTTGAGATTGAGTCTTTTAAAAAAAAATAGAGATTCTATAAAGAGGTGCTGCAAAGGATAAAACAAAAAAAGAGTAAGATGCATTCCTTACCTTTAGGAAGCTTATTATCTCATTAGAGAGATAATATGTCTCCATACAAAGCAGTTAAAGAATAGTGGGTAATATGAGATGTTAGCTTGGTTCAAGCAATAAATACAAGAAAATTTCAGAGAAGAATGTCTAATATTAGCCTTTCCTTTCTCACAGGACTTTTGTGAGGTTCAAGTGAAATGATGTATATAAACTTAACTAATGCCATCAAGTGGTCGTGTCTAGTGCCACATTCTTCATTTGAAAAGGGAGTGGTATATGCCATCAAATTATGCGAAGAATATTGCCCTAAAATCAGTATTCCTTGCCTTTGATGCTCTATTTTGCTTATCAATCCCTATCTTATTGAACAGAGACTCTGATTTAAGTTAAGTCTTCATCAGATTTCCTTAACTGGTGACCTCCAGATTTGAACTCTAATTTAACATAAACCCTTCTTGGATTCTGTTGGGCCTCTTCCTCACACCCCTTTGGGCATCTCTGGCTATGTAAATAAGAATACTTACAATCTAACTGTGATGTCCATATGCAGTTGGGTATACTTGTGGAAAGATCAATACACCTCGGGGGAGAGAGCTGGCCCAGATCTGTTTTCTGTGTAACATTAAGCACATCATCCATCTACACCCACTAGGTACTGTCCTCTCTATCTTTCCTCTATTTTGTGGCCAAAGTCCTTGAGAAAGCCATTTATAATAAATAATTCTATTTCCTTTCTACTTTCCACTTCTTGAATCTCTGTAATCTACAATCCAACCTCATCATTCACCTGAAAAAGCTTGGCCTAAATTTACCATTGAGCTCTTAATTGCAAATCTAATGGCCTTTTCTCGATCCTCATCTTTCTTGAACTCTCTGCAGACTTTGATTCCGTCAATCACCTTCTTCTCCTTGATATTCACGCTTTTCTAGCTTTCTGTGACATTGCTCTCTCCTTGTTCTCCTCCTATCTATCTGACCACTCCTCAGTCTCCAGTAATTCACCATTTTCCTTGTCATTCGGGTTCACAAACTAGGTGTCATCCTGAACTCCTCAGTCTCTCTCAGTTGCCAGGGTCTGTTGATTTAACCTTCATAATATCTTTCACATACACCCACTTGCACCTCAGTGCAAGTCCTCATGACCTCACAGCCTAATGGTCGGTCTACCTGCCTCAAGTCTCTCCCCACTTTCAAGTCCATCCTCCACTCAGCTGCCTAAATGATCTTCTTAAAGTACAGGTCTGACCATAGCACCCTCCTCTCTTTAGGAGGTCCTTGTCATCCAGCAATATATTCCATGCTTCTTTGGCTATATCAGGAGTTCTTAACCTAGGGTCATAAACTTCTTTAAAAACATATTTTGATAAATGTATTACAACATAATTAGTTTCCTTCGTAATCCTATGTATTTCATTTTATGCATTTAAACACATTATTCTGAGAAGGGGTCCGTAGCCTTTACTTTAAAGTGTAAAGGGGTCTGAGACCAAAGAGCTTAAGAGCACCTGTGTTAAGGTCAATGGCAGTGGAAATACCCACCCATACCGATGACAACACAGATCTATTAGAGACGATCTGCTGTCATACAAAAAGTTAGGGAATCTGGACTCAAATCTTAGTTCTGACGTCTATTAACTTGGTAGGCACAGACAGGTCATATACTTTCCTTAAGATCTGTCCAAGGGACATAATAATACTTAGAAGACCCATTTCATAAATTTCAAAGTTCTATAGAAAGAGTATCACATACAATCATTTCAAAAACCTTCTCTTCCATTTTTTTAAGCATGGCTTCCTGTCTCTCCTGCTTCCTGATTCAATGAAGATAAAATGAGAGGAAAAAAACGTGATAGCAAAATACACAGAAAAGGCAGATTGAGGTGACTGCCCATTATTTCCTTCTATGACTGGAATTTGAACTCTCCACCAATGAGAGGAGGAATCAATGCAAGTCACAAAAATTAATAACAATCCCTTAATGGATTAACAAATTCTGGTCTATAGAGAATATTGCTGATATTGACAAAGAAGCACGGAATATATTGCAGTCTGGTCTAATGAGAAAAAGCACTCAGTCCTCACAATATTTCCATTAGGGAATCAGGTGGTACCATGGATGTCTTTGGAGCACTACAAGTTTAATTAGTTCTCTGTTGTCTTAATCTTAGTCATCATGGGAGTTAAGGACTAATTTTCAATATCTGGGAAAGGTTACCACTCTGTAACTTCAGAAATCACTAACCATATATGCACACTTGTACATGCATACACAACACTCAAGGATTTTACCAAGTAGACAGAGATGGTTATGTATGTTTCAAGTCCTCAGAGTTAGAACTTTAGATTTTCATTCAATCTTGGACTTTAATATCTCTATTTAATCATAAAGTGAATTATCTACCAAAATAATAAATGTTCACTACCTTTCAAATAATAAAATGCATTTTTCCTGGCACATAAACCAAGAGCTTTATTTTTATGCTAGCACTGATGTGAAATTACATGTCATGAATTATTCATGCCATCCAATTTAATTCAATTATTTGTACTGAATTCACATCTAATCCATAACAAAATTTAACTCAACCAAAAAAAAACCCCTCCTCTGCACCCTTGAATAATAGATTTCTTGCAATATTTCAAGGAAGATAAGTGGTTATTTGGGTTGAAATGGCAATGCATATTATAGTTGTAATGATGAAAATGATGAAAATAATTTTAACTATTTAACCATACATTTCTGTTCTATTTACTGATGGATGTCTCATAATGGAAAGTGTCTAGTGTCTAACTAGAACCAAAGTAGCAAAAAGTCAGGTCTAACTACACGCATGGGGTCAAAGTTACCATTCAGAGCATAGTAAAAACTGCAGCAGACTGGCTCAGGTAGAACCAACGGACGTTAGAGCTGGGAGTAACTTCTATGTCTAACCTTTCTCTGGCTATTTTAGAGAAGAAGAAACAGAAGCCCAGATAGGCAAAGTGATAAATGCAATTACTAATGAAGCTGAGACTGAAACTTAAGGCTCTCTCAACTCCATTCAAACTAGAAGCAAGCATTTCCACATAATTACAAGCATGAATTCTGTGGTTATGGAAGGGGGGGAAATAAGAAATATTACTTAGAAATTTGGATATAAATGATAAAAAAAAACAGAAGAGACGAGACTGTTCAAATTTGATATAGGGATGATGCCTCGCATACACATAAACAAAACCGCCGAGAGAAACAAGACCTGTAAATTGGAGGCAGTGCGCACAGCAGAAAACTCAATGGATCTGGAATAAGATGATCTGGGTTCTCAGAATCAGAGAAGCTGAGAGTTGGGAAGGATCTCTGAGGCTCTCTAGTTTAACCCATGCCCCACTACAACATTCCCACAGAATTGTTCCTCCAGCCTCCACTTGAAGACCTACAAGAAGTGAGAATTTGACATGCCTTAAGGCAGCCTCTTCTATCTTTGCAACAGCCCTCATTGCTAGAGGGTTTTCCTTGATGTCAAGCCTAAATTTGTGTCTTTATACATCTATCTATCACTCTATGTTCTGCCCTCTGAGGCCAAACAGAACAAGCACAATCCCTCTTCTACAAGATAGCCCTTTAAATACTTGAAGACACTGCCATGTCTTCCCCTAAGTCTTCTTTTTGGCAAACTGAACGCATCCAGCTCCTTCAATTAATCTTCTTAAGTTACAGACTCAAGGTCCTCATCATCCTGACTGCCTTCCTCTGGATGCCCTCCTCCAGCTCTCTGACTCTATCTGCTCTGCCACATACTAACTGCCTAAGTCACTTAACTAAAACTCTCTCAGCTATAAAGTAAGTGGGGGTGGGGTTGGACCAGATTAACTTCCAGCTCCAGATCATTAGATCTTTTCTGCTAAGTGTATTATATAATAGAATTACCTTGACCTCTCAGATAGCAAGATGCGTACTTGTTTGTTTTAAATAAAGATTAGTACATTATTTGGTGAGAGACAGTTCAGCACAGTAACACAGAGAGAGCTAGCCTTAGTGTAAAGAAGACCTGCCTCTGACAAATATTGGCTCTTATGACCATGAGAAAATCACTTAACTTTCCAGTGCATACACATGCATATGTACGTGTGTGCGTGTGTGTGTGTGTGTGTGTGTGTGTGTGTGTGTGTGTGTGTGTAATGTGCTTCTCTCACTATTCTCACCAATTTTTAAAGTAAGGTGGTACTAATATAAATATAAAATTTCCTAAAAAAAATTTAAGAAAATACAAAATTTCCTTCAAAAGATGCTAATAAAACCTTGCTATATTTTATGGGCAAATGAGTATAAATTTTATTTTAGCCTTTAGGAATTAACTTAGGCCAAAAGCATCTAAATTTTAAGTCTTCTACTTTGAGTCCTCTACTAAAGTTTTACTCTAAGACCTCATTGTGGTAATGGTGGTAACCCTAGATTTCTTAAAGTTATGCTATAGAATTACTTAGGCAGCTAGGAGATGCAATAGATAGAAAAGTGGGCTTGGAGTAAGAAAGCCTCATCTTCTTGAGTTCAAATCCAGTCTCAGATACTTACTAGCTGTGTGACTCTGGCCAAGTCCCTTAACCCTGTTTGCCTCAGTTTCCCCATCTGTAAAATGAGCTGTAGAAAGAAATGGCAAACCACTCCATCATCTTTGCCAAGAAAACCCCAAATGAGGTCATGAAGAGTCAGGCACAACTGAAATGACTGAAAAACAATAACAACATAGAATTACTTATTATTATGCTGATAGAATTAAAATCTGGCAGTCCCACTAAATTGGAAAGCCTTCAAAGACCTGACTATCCTCTGACCTAAGTTGTCAGAGGTTCATCAGAGGTGACAGTCAGGTGGTGACTTGAGGGATGAGAAGCAAGAGTGCCATGGCAACTCTCTAAGGCTAAGATGAAAAAAAATCTTTATTTGGGGATCCCTCAGGCTGTATCCAACCTAACGAAGAATATTTTAGGGTAATCTCATTTAACCTATCACTCTGCCTATTTGTTAATAATAAAAGTTTTTCTGAAGATATCAAAAAATAGAAGTCATCTGAAGAATCCATCAGTGGAACCATGATCATCGTTAAGAAGAGGTATATCCATGTCTGTGCAAAATCAGGGCTGAGACCTCATTTACCACATGAACCAAGAAGGCAAGAAAAAAGGAAGCAGCACTCCCACAGTCACCCCTATCCACAAACAGTGTGATGCTTCTACACCAAAGGCCTCTCCCTACTACCAATGCCATAGGCTTCCTTAACATCCATCTTTCCTGGGCATTACCGCCATCAACTCTCCCGTCAACCCTCCTGATCAACTCAGTACTCCAATCAGTTGGTGTTTCCCTTGCCCCAAGAGTAGCCACTTCTCCCTCCTATTCCCCCAGTCCCTGTGGCTGAGTCCACAGATATAGAAACCCTTTTCTCCTGCTACCTCTCTCTATACTCTCGTGTTCAGTCTAATTTCTTCCCAGGCACGCTCCTCCAATCTTTCTCTTTCCACTTCCTCCGGATCATTAACAGATTCCTACTCAATCAACCCACAAACATATATTAAATGCCTACTATTGCAAGGCAACTTGCTAGGCGCTGGTGAAACAAAGAAGTGAAACAAACCCTGACCTAAGGGAGTTTATGTTATATTGGAGAAGGCAACATGCACATATGTAACTATGTTTTAAAAATGTACAAAAATAAAAAACAAACAAATTTGAGGGAAAGAGGCTTTAACAGATATGGGGCAAAGATTCAGGAAAGGCTTATATAGAAGTAGTGACTGAATTGAGTTTTGAAACTAATTAGGGATTCTAAGTGGAGGTGAGAAAATACTGCATTTTAGGTATGGGGGATCTGAGACTAGAAATGGACTCATAGGTGAGGAACAGCCAAAGCACGGCAATTTGAATAGAATGGGTAAAGGGGAGCAGTATATAAAAAGGCTGGGAATGGTGGTTGAAACCAGGTTGTGAAGGGCTTTGAATCCTAAACAGAAAAGTCTGTATCTGATCCTAGAGGCTTTAGGGAGCCAATGGAATTTATTGAGTAGGGAAGTTACATTGTCAAATGAGTGATTTAGGATAATCATGTTGGTAAGTTTCTGTAGGATAGATTAGCAAAGGGAAAGACATTTGTGAAAGGTCCTAAAGCAGGAGAGTGGCCAAATGAATGGAGAGAGGGCATGGATGCAAGAAACATAGTAGAGGTAAAATATATAGGACTTGACAGCTGATTGGTTATGTAGTATGAGTGATAGGTAGGAGTCGAGGATGACTGAGGTTACAAAACTGAGTGACTAGAAGAATAGTGATACCTCCAACAGTAATATACAAGTTTGGAAGAAGGGTGAATTTAGGGTGAAGGGAGAAGGAAGTTGAAGCTATCAAGTTATGTTTTAGACAAATCGAGATCAAGATGGCTACAGGAAAACTAATTCAAAGGGTCCATTAGGCAATCCAACATGAGACTGGAACTCAGGAGAAAGATTAAGGCTGACGATATAGATCTGTAGCCATCTGCACAGAGATGATAATTAAGCCCGTGGACTTATGGAGTTATTTAAAAAGAGAGGAGAGATGACGGCTCAAGACAAAGCCTTCAGCTATATTTGCAGTAAGAGGAAACCATATAGATGACAATCCAGCAAAGGAGACAGGATCAGTCAAATGGGTTAGGAAGAAAACCAAGAGAGAGTATTGTCACTAAAACCAAGAGGGATGAGAGTGTCTAGAAGAAAAACAGCAGTTAAGACTTTAAATCATTGCACTGACGTACAAAAAGAATGAAGACTGAGAAAGTCATCAGACATGACAACCTAAAAAGCAGTGATAACTCAGGAAAGAGCAATCTTATTTTACTGATAGTTTGAGAAGTCAGTTTGAGAAGATTACAGAGATTTAAAAAAAGAGAAGTGGAGGCAAAAAGAGAGGACAGTGTTTTTCTAGCAATGTGGCCAACAAAGGAAGAAAAGATATGAGATAATTGTTTTAGGAAATGGTAGGATCAAGTAATTGTTTTTTGTGGGTGAGGGACACTTGGGTATGTTTGTAGACTTCTAGGAAGGAATCAGTATATAGAGAGGAACTGAAGATTGTTGAAGATAGGTGTATCAGTAAGGCAAGATTCACAATATCGATGGTGACCATGAACATGCCTGTATAGTTCAGAATTGCAAAGTATAAGAGACTCTCTGTATAGAAAGCAAAAGAAGTAAAGCATTTATTCAGACACCAGAGGACCAAATCCCAAAACCAATAACCCCAATTCGACATAGCAGTAATTGTATCCCAAAACCAGTAAGTCCACCTCAATGTGACAGCAAGGAGATTAAAACACAGTATCACAGCAAAGAGCCAAGCCATCCTGCAACCTTCCCTTCTGCTAGGGCCTTCTCATAAACATGAACTTGTGAATCCTAACTATTTGCTTCCCTGCATCCTCTCCTCCTGCAGTTCTGAAAGCCCTTGAAAGTCTCAGAGCCCTTCCAGTTCTCTCTCTGTCTCTTTCAGTTCTCTGTCCTCTCTCACAGTTCTCTCTTCTTTGTCTTCCTCTCGCAGCTCTCTGGTCTCTGTAGCCCTCTAGTCTCCACAGCTCTCTAGTCTTAGCTTAATGGCTACACACAGGGTATACATATCCTGTGCAGGCCTGGGGCTTAGCACCTAGAAGCAAATGGGTGTAGGCTTGGGGCTTAGCACATAATAGCAAAAGGGTGTGAGCCTGCCTACAAGCAAGCCTCTCCTAATCAAGCTTCCCTTAACTAGCTCCACTTGAGGCCCATTGAAGATCTTTGATCATATTAGCAATAGGAAGAGATGTGATCAAGTGTATATATAAAGGATATTGGCCTCATAGCATGGGTAGGTGCTTAATACAAATTTGCTGAATTGAAATGAGATTCATATTCCTAAATTATTCTTTGAAATGAATAGGTATAAGGAATTTTATCAAAGATTGGCAAATGTACAGCCTACTCTAAACCTAACTGACAAACTCAATATAAATAAAAACCAAGGCCATTTTTGGCATTCATTTAAAGATTGTAAAGAAACACGTGAAACTGTAGAATTGGTTCAAATGTGTGACTCAAGGCCAGAAGATGGTAGCATCTGTCTCCCAACCAGCGAATCTCATTCATTCAAGGGAAAATCTGTAATAAGATCCCCAAACATTTAGGTAAGGAAAGAGAGAGACACAGAAAGAGAGAGACAGAGAGAGAGACAAAGACAGAGAGAAAGTTACTACATATCAGGTACTGTGTTAAGTACTAGGGAAACAAATACAAGAAAAACAGCTGCTGCCCTCCAGTAATTTACATTCTAATGGAGGAAGAAAACACACAAAGGGGACCTGAAAAGGTTTGGAGAGGGATATAGTCTAGAATCATGGCTCAGAGTAGCCCAGGCAGTGCTTGGTAGCCTGGACTAAGGCAAAATAAGTCAAAAGCTGGCCTATCAAAGCCCAGGGTCATTCCAGTAACGGAATCCAATTTTCTGGTAGGGAGAAGGTGGAGATGATAGCCCAAGTATAAATAGTATCAGATGGAAAAAGACAACTTGGCTTTTTAAGTGGAAAATGACTAATCTTACTAGAATTTTCTATGGAGGGTTAACATTCAGGCATGCATGCTGATTTAATACACTTATTGATTAAGAGCAAAAAACTGATTTAATGTGGGGAGATTCCAAAAAGTCTTTTACAAGATTTCATGCCAAAGTTTTTTTGTTGTTGTTGTTTTCTTCAATTTGAGTCACTATGACACTGATAGTACTGCTTTATCATGGATAAAGTTTTGACTTAGAGAGAAAAAAAAGGTAGAAAGAAACAAGTACTTTTCTCTTTATAAGATTATTGCTTTATTTGTCCACATGTCCCAGGTTAAAGCAGAGACCTGGGTTTAGGAATTTCTAGAAAGTTGGTACTCAAGAAGCTAATAAAATCAAGAGCTTTATTATCATATGTCATAGCAAGCAGGCAAACAAAAGCATAAACATACCACATGGCATTATAAAGAGAGATTTGTACCCAGGGATGCAAGAAACTCATCCCCATGAGGAAGATATGCTGGAGTGGGATCACACACAAAGTTGGGGTCCAGGTGGTAAAATTATATACCCTAAGGACAGGCTTGATTTATCATTGGTGTCAGATGTGGGAAGGGGTATTCCTAATCAAATCCAGACATGGTGGAAAAGCTCTTGGAGTCATTTCTCAGTGCCAGGCTTGGGTGAAGCTTGGGAAAGGGGAGTCTTTTTATTGAGATTTGAAGATCTAATATTAACTATCTGAAGAATGGCTCAAGAATTTGCAGCCAGTCAAGAGTTTCGTCCAATAAAAAGCTGTGAGTCTTATCTGATTGACACAAGAGTTAACAGTTGAAAAAGTACATATTATTGGTCTTTGCCTATTTGCTTTTATAAGCATTAGGATCACTTAGCCTAAGTGACTCCATACTGGAGCCCTATCATTATAATCAGAACACTGAACTATATCATCAGACAATATAAAGTTTACAATTACCACAATTATTAACAGTGTGATCCCCTTCGATGATTGATCCCAGAACTAGCTTTATTTATTTATATTCTGATGAGTGAATTAGAAGCAGGAATGGTGAAATTTATAAATCTAAAGAGGGCCAGGTTATAGGCAAATCACCAAGACTATTTTTTAGGTTTTACTTAAAAATTCTTAAAGAATTTAAGGGTGATATTATGAACTTGTGATCAAAAATGCATAAATTGCTATAACCAAGCTGATCCGCAAACAAAATGTAGTTTTTGTCAGTGTGGAAGCAAAAACAGTGGTACAGGAAATTCACTGGGGGCCAGTGCAAGGTATTTAATGGAAAGTAAAGAGTTTTACATAATTATGACTTCCAAACTATCATTTATAATCCAATAAAAAACATGGGGATCACTGAAGATTATTTCTGGGAAACAATAGTCCAATGTACTTTGTTGTTCAGTCATTTCAGCCATGTCTGGCTCTTCATGACCCCATTTGGGTTTTTCTTGGCAGAAATACTTGAATGATTTTCCATTTCCTTCTCCAGCTCATTTTAGAGATGAGGAACTAAGGCAAACAGGGTTAAATGACTTGCCCAGGGTCACACAGTGAGTAACTATCTGAGGCCAGATTCAAACTCATGAAGATGAGTCTTCCTGACTTCAGGAAGACTATTCACTGTACCACCTAGCTGCCCATCCAATGTGCACCTAGAACCAAAAATAACTCTAAAACAAACAGCATGGAAATGAAAACACACACACACACACATGTATATGTATGTATGTATATATGTATGTATACATATGTATATATATGTATGTGTATATGTACATGTGTACATGTGCATATATATATTGTATATATTCCATATCATTTTGAGTAACAAGACAATGCAATATCTGCATCATTCTGTGTGCAATTCAACACATCTCAAAAAAAGTCTCCTAAAATTGAAGAAATTTCAGAAATGGGCAATTAATGTTTAAAATTAAGAAACTGCACTATTATGACACACTTTTAAAATAACACTCTTCAACCTAGAAATCTAAAGACTAAAACCAGATCTGCTCACAATGGGTGTGACTCAGTATAGTAATCCTCAAGTCTTTCTTAGCTTAGGAAAAGGTACCCTGCCTTAGGAAAAGGTACCTCTGCCAAGATTCTATTGCCCTTACTGGTTTCAAGGGCTGTAGTCACGATCTGTTTAACTACTCACCCCACCGCCTACCACACCTATGGGGCTATCACCCTGTTCTCTGAGCTAGTAAAAGAAACCACATTAACAAAGCAGCCATTTCTGCTGCCATCTCAGATCATAATGACCTTGACATAACAGAGGCTTAAATAACAGGGTCATATTGTACTGTGTCATCAGTTTGCTACATTTAAAGCCTTTACTTTCAGCTCAGTCTCCTTCACATTTCATTATAAACCCATGCATTTTTATGGGCAAATTATATAGCAATATTAACACATTCCAGAGATAATATAGAAGATAACAGATCACATGGAGTTAATAGCTGTAATTCACTAGAGAGCTCTTCTGGAGGTATACAACAGTGTGGCTCATCTAGGCAGGAGCATGAACGGCAGCATGTCCTAATGAATGAACTACAGCTCTGTATAATCATAACCCAAAGAAGTACGCTGGTAGTTAAAATACATATTGGAAGCTCTCAGCATTCACAGTGAAGTTTCTAGAGGTCCTCTCCAGTAAAGCAATCCTTGAGTTCTCAGAATAGAGATGGAGAGGGAAAAAGATAAAGAGAGCAGTGGATCAAGCACTGGACTTGGAGTCAGAAAGAACAGTTCACATCCTGCCTCAGACACTTATTAGCTGTGTAACTCTGGGCAAGTCCCAGTCTTTTCTGGACTTGGTGACCTCTAAGATCCCTTTTAGATCTGAAGCTATGACCCTATGATCATGGCCTGGAACCAAGAGGAGGATGGCCTTCTAAAACTAAGAACCAAAAGAACCTTCTCCCAGTTTCAGGTAGTTGGCCTCATAATTATTCCTCTTTTCCCTTATCCTCTTTACAACTGGAAGGTAGCTTAGAGATCATCTGGTCCCACTCCCTCATTTTGCTGATAAGCAAACAGAAGCCCAGAGAGTTTTAGTGACTTGCCAAGGTCATGGGACTAATCACTTGGCTGAGCTACAACCAGACTATAGAGTTCCCAGCTCCCAGTACAGAGTATTTTTCCCTACACTAGCCACCGGCAGGCCACTACACAAAATTACAAAGAAGTAAAAAAGAAAAAAGTTTCTCCTCCCCCTTTTCTACCTCTGTCATTTTTCCCCTTGACTTTTAGGTATCTAGAATGTTCAAGCAGTCCTTTCTTGTCCCAAATCCCCCAAGTAGGTCTAACTTCCACCTCCAAAGTGTCCATTCCTCCAAGCTACCCCCCTCCTTCCATTTTCCCCCCAAACTAAATCTGCTACTCATCATGATGATTCCTGCTAGATATTGATTCCATAAAGCATTGAAACTAAAGCATAAATAAGCAAGAGGGTTAACCCTTTGAGTTAAGTAAGTAAATTTGAATTTGTATCCCAAAAGAGTGACTTAAAATACAAATTAATTTCTAACTGGTAGTCCAAATGTGTAAGTATTTTTTAGCATGTAGTCTTTGACAATTATATGACTGAACCACAGTACAAATTTGTCTACCAAAGAATAAAACACATAGAATTGGCATTATTTAGTAGATTGTGGCAACATATACTTTCCCCTTCAGCCACCTCCTCAAAGTCTGGGACCGCAGCATCTTTGGAACTTGCACAGGCCCTCACAGGTGCCATACATACAGCATGGTCAATAAATAGTTGCTGAATGAGTGAAATGAATCAATAAATGAATCAATATCAACCTATAGGAGCTTACAATTTCATATGAAAAAATCTGATATTATATAATAGCAAACATAAAAACAATAGAATTTTTTAGAATATAGACAAAAATGAACCGATATGTGACAGTTAATAACAGCAACAATGATGAATTCACGGATATTTGTCACCTGACAAATTAATGAAAAAAAGGATTTATTAAGCACTCACTGTGTGCTGAGAACTGAGGATACGAATATGAAAAGATAAGTCTCTACCTCAAGACCTTACATTTTATATGTGTATATGTATGTATATACTTATGTATGTATGGGAATGGTGCCCAAAGAGGGGTATTTTTGTCTGCAAATTTAATGGAATTTTGAATGAAGCTATAGGGAAGTAGAATGATACACACCCTCCCATTCATGATGTCAGTATTGATTTGATTACGCTCCAGAACTGGAAATGGGGTAGGGGGGACAAGAAGGTGGCCCGGACATAAGGTAAAGCAAGGGCCTCAAGGTGGGAATTCCAATGCTAAAAGTATGAAGCTCTACAGGGTATATAGTCTACGGTGCAACAGCAGAGAAGCTGGTGAGAAGATGAATAAGACAAAAGTTGATGCACGTCTGGATCCATATCAATACAGAGGGCCCTGTGAGGCACTGACCAATCAGAAAGGAAGAGCCCTAACACAGGCATTCCAATGACCAATATTAGCCCAAGGAGTTGGTTCGGTGGGGGTAGAAAGACCAAGAACAAGCACTTGAGAGCTGATAGGGCCTTTGATTTCAGAGTATCTTTTCTGCTGAAGCTAAATTAAACTATTCTCTTCTCAAATGGACAGATTGATCTAAAGAAATGACATCTCATCAAGACAGGCAATATACTTCTCTGCCAGTTCCAACTAAGATGTGGGATCCAGGTTTTTCTTTTTTAGAGCAATTATAGCTTCACCTATGACTAAAAATTAAGGCAAATTCAGAATTTCTTTATTAACACCTTACAACTACTTCAACTGAGCCAATGGAGTACCAATTTTTTAATGATATGAAAGAAAAGCAAAACACAATGACAGACTACTATTCTGTAGCCATTACAAGAAGGGATCCAAGTTTTCTCTAATTATGTTTTAAATTTGCAATGAAGCTCATTTTTTTGGATCATTAGCATCAAAATACCTACAGCCTATCATATATAAGACACTTCACTGAATCAGCAGATTTTAATTAACATTATCTTTACCACACAATTCATAGTTTAAAACAGAGGTGTAGTCAAACTAGAATAAAATATAACTGGGAAATGTTTAACAAAATACACAAAAACACAATAAACCACAGATAATGTTAATTTGTGATTTTCTGAATCAATATGCAGCCCACAAGGATCCCTTTCTATTTGAGTTTGACACAATTGGTCTAAAATACAGAACACAGAAATATACACATGTATGGTAAGATTGTCTCCTCACCAAAGATATCATTAAGTTCACACATATTGTAATAGAATAAGTAAATAAAGCACCTTTGCTCAACGCCTCCCCACTGTCTTTCCATTCTGAGGCCTTCTCCTTTCTCTTGGTGGCTTCTATATCTGGGTGACCAGTTCTTTTCATGTTGACCCTGACCACCCAGAATCCCTTACTGCAGAACTGAACCTTGCTCTCCTGGTACAGCATGTAATAACTCCAGACATCCTCCTCCTTGCCTCTAACAAAACTCATTTGTCCTGTGCCCCATTCTCTTTCAACTAGCTATGACATTAGAAAAATCTAATCAACCAATCCTCAATAAAGAGATAATGATTAGTAATAATGATATAATGTAGCCTTCCAAAGGCATAAATATGCCTTTATATAAACAGACAATTCCTACAAATATACGTGAATGAAATAAATAATGTATGCCTAATGGTGACAGGTTAAATATCGGCAGGTCAGTGATAAAGATGCTTGCAGCAGGGGAATATTTCTAGTCTGCTTCATCTTGCACGAGAATAAAAGAATTTCAATGTTAGAAGGGAACAGAGCTCTATGAAATTAATTACCTCGATTCCTCACTAAAACCAATCATATTGTAAAAGCAAACCTCCCTCACCTTCTACCATAATATTGTCTCAAAACTGCACAATTCTTGCTCTTGCCCATTTAAATAAATGTTCTAATACTAAAAGTATGTTATCCCCAAAAGAAATGTTTGTAGGTTGAGCACTTACAAGTCATATTTTAGACCCACTGATAGGGATAAGAATTGAACCTGTGATTTCATAGGTATAGAAACACCCAGATGAAGAATATTCCTCTACTAATGTAAGTCAACATCATAGAGAATAGCCTAGAAGAGTGAAAAGTTAAGTGGCTTGCCAAGTGTCACAAAGTTAGTACTTGCTAGAGAAAGGACGTGAACCTGAGTCTTCCTGGCTCTGAGATCAGCTTTCTACTACTATGCCATACTGCCTCTCAGACCCATTGGTGCAAAGGAACATTATCTCAAAAATAAGAATTTGTGATAAAAGGGTTAAAACCAACTTTCCCCAGTACAAAATCAAGCTGTGTAGATCTAACTAGTAACAAAGCCAAACTGTGGTTTTTAAAGTCTAAACCTGCATGAGTTTTTTTTTTCTCCTCCTGGTCTTAATTTGTGTTTTGCTGTGCTCAACAATTTTAATGCCAAGAGGAAAGAAAAAAGTCAGAAAGAGAACACATTGGTCCGAACCTGGAGAGTTGATCTAATTGAACTGAAAAATTAAAACCCTTCTCCATCTGTTCAGTACACCTGCTGATGGAGCACCACCACAGGTAGGGAGGAAATCCATCAGAGACACGTTATAAATAGATTTTTATTTCATCTGCTCAAAGCCTGGCAGTCAGGGGGAGAAGTGCTGCCTGTTCAAGTAGCAAAGCAATAATTGCAGTGCTTTTATGTTTAGGTGGAAAGTGTAAAGAAACAAAGGACTTGAGAGGAAAGATAGCATCCCATGGACTGAAATATTATAGGGGAAGTCAGCCCAGGAGGGGACGGAAAACTCTCCAGAACAAAATTCTGAAGATGCAAAGAGAAAGCAGTCCAAATGTAGATGGAAAATGGGAATTGTCTGAAAAGACTTATGTGTGTGCCAACCAACCAACTAATACTCTGAAAATGATACGTGCAGAAGATAGATGTAATGTGGTACATAACCCTTCCCTGTTCTCCTCCCTTTTCAGCTAAATCTGTGATTCCAAGTATAATCTATGATGAAATCAAGGGCAGGTAGCAGAGCATGAATACAAAAGTGTGGCATTATCCTGTAAAGAGTGACAGCAAAACTTAAGGCTCAGACTGAGCTGAGACTGAGGGAAAAAAGCTAAAAACAACAAAGAGATTTAAAAAAAAACAATGCACTACTGGTTAAAAGAGGGGGGATCAGAAAAGGGACAGGATGACTGCTTGTGGTGGATGGGATGCTATTTGACAATGGAGACAAGGCACAGCTGCTAAATGCTTCTTTTGGTTTAGTTTTCACTACCAATGAAAATGACCTTAGGAGTAGAAAAGACTTGACAAACATAGCTCATAAAGAGTTGATATCCAAGATAAACAAAGAGATGGTAAGAAAGCATCTAACCACCCTCGATGAATTCAAGTCAACTGGCCCAGATGAACTATATTCTCTGTAAATACCAGAACTAGAGGATGGGATTGTTATGCCACCACTGGTGATATGTGAAAGACTAGGCAGAACTGTAAAAGGACTGAAAAAAAGCACAGAGGTTCTGGTTTTCAAAATGGAGCAGACCAGAGTTTCCAAACTCGAGCCTGACTTTGATAAAAACGTCTAGAGAAGCCGAGAGAGCACAGCTTAAACAGCCACAGGTCTGACTGCCAGACCAATCTCACATCCTCTTTGGACAGGACTATGAAAACTGGAGATCAGGGCAATGCCATAGACGTAGCCTACCTAGATTTTAGCAAAGTAATTGGTAAAGTGTCTCGTAGTACTCCTGTGGGAGGAAAAAAATGGAGAAATGTAACCAGGATGAGAGTAAAATTAGATGAATTTAGAACTGGTCAACTGGCCAGAATCAAAGAGTAGTCATTAATGGTGTGATGCCAATTTAGCAGGTGGTCCTGAGTGGAATGTCCTCAGGATCTGTTGTTTGGTTCAGGCTGTTTTGACAATTTTATCTGGGATTTGTAGATCATGTAAAACTGTGAGGGATAGCTAAAAACATCATGATTCAAAAACATATTAGCTGTCTAGACCATTGGGCTGAATCCAGTAAGATGATATTTGAAAGCTCTTACACATGAGTTCAAAATAGCAACTTTAAAAGTACAAGACAGGAGAGGAATGCTTAGAATACCTTGAAAAAGATCTGGGGGTTTTGTGGATTTGACGCTCAATATGATTCAACAGTGTAACACAGAAGCCAAAAGGAAAAAAAACCTGAAATGCAAGCTTGGGCTACGTTGAGAGTATGTATAGCTACCAGGAACAATGCAGCAATGATCTCACTGTACTTTGCCCTGGTCAGATAAAATCTGGAATATTGCGTTCAGTTCTGGTCATCTCACTTCAGCTGCAATGTTGATAAGCTGTAGAATGTACTAAGGGAGGCAACTAGAATGGCAAAAAGCCTTGAAGTCATGCTCCAGGAGGATAGCTTGAAGGCATTGAGAATATTTAGCTTGGAAAGGAAAAGATTTAAGGGAGACATGATATCTCTCTTCAAGTATTTGAAGGTATTTCACATGACAGGGGTAAAACTTGTTCTGGCTGGTCCCCAGGGACAGAATGAGGAGCAATGGACATGAGAGCAAGAAAAGCTTCCTAATAATTAAGCCATCTGAAAGTGGAGCACCTCAGAAGGTACCAGGTTCCCCCTCATTAGAGGGCTTTAAGAAAAGTTAAACGACCACTCATATGTGTTGCTGAAGGAATTGTTTTTGGGTGTGGTTTGTAATAGCCGACCGCTGATGTTGCCTCTAGCTCTGAGATTCTGTGATTAAATTCAATAAACATGTTAAGCATTTACTTTGTACAAGACACTGACTTATGGCATGATGAGGTCTAAGATGTTGAGAAATACTCTATAATTTCCTTCTACATAAGGAAATATTTCTTTTCCCTGCACAAACCCTACATACTAACCAGACTAACTGGACTGCTCACCATTCTCCAAATGCAATCTTAGTGCTTTCCCATGTCTATGTTTTTGCTTATTCTATACTAGGCATATAGGATACCAAGAGGAAAAAAAAAATAATTCCTATCCTCAATGACATTATATTCTACTGGTAGAGCATGCTGTACCACGAAAAAAATATAATACAAGGGAGAGAATGCTAAGGTCACAGGAGTGATTTAGAAAATGTGTTCCAGGCAAAACTGAGGAAAGACAAAATTATGTTCATTCATTCTCTCAATATTCAATGGATATTTATTAATAACCTTCATAACAATATGCTGTATTATGCCAGTCTCTAAAGAAAATGTGAAGATTAATAAAATAGGGTCCTTGCCTTCAAGGAGTGTATGATATAGCTATAATACACGAATACGTAGAAAAATTACCCACAAGGTCCTAAGAGAAGGGGAAAAAATCAAGAAGAGAAACATCAAGTCAAACAGGTAAAAAGAGGCAAGATCAGGGAAGGCATTATGGAGACAAAAGTTTAAGCTGGATCTTGAAGGGTAAATAAGTTTTCAGCAGGGGTAAATAAGTTTTCAGCAGGGGTAAATGAAGGTAGATGGCATTCTAGGCATGGCTTATTTTATATTTCACTTTGTGCATTCTATGTTCTGGCCAAACTGGCCTACTTGTCATTCCCCAAATATGGCATTTTATTTTCCAATTCTGTGCCTTCACACATACCATATGCCATGATTGGACTGTACTGTTTCCCCAGGTCTACCTTTTAGGACCTGTAGTCACACCTCCTACAAAAACCTATTTTGACCCCTGCCCACCACTATCATAACCATCTGCAGGTGTGAGTGCCAAATCCCCAGAAATCACTTTGTATTCAAATTTTTATGTGTGTATTGCTTCCACCAAATAGAACTCAAGTTCCTCAAAGGCACTGCTCCTCTCTATCCTCAGATGTAGCAATGTTGCCTGGTACACAGCAGATGCTTAATTTAATGAATTAATGAGCAGAAATAAAGCATTAACTAATGCTCAAGTGGAGCAGTATCATAGAATTTCAGAACTGGAAGGAATCTCAGTGGTCAGCTCATCTAAATAGTGCAATGAAAAGAATGCTGGACCTAGAAGGACCTGGGTTCAAATTCCAGCTGACACTTGATGTCTGTGTGACTTTGGGCAATCCATTTATCTTCCCTGGACCACAGTTTCACTACCTGCAAAATAAAGGTGACAGATGAGATGACTTCTAAGATCTCTTTTAGCTCAAATTTCAAGATCTCATCATACAATGGGCTCACATATGAAAAAGAATTGCTGACATATACCCAACAAAATTAATCATATAGATTCTTCTTGAAAATGTCCACTGAGGCAAAGAGAAGTGAGCAGAACCAAGAGAACACTGTACACAGGAACAGCAATACTGTAATTATGATCAACCGTCAAAGACTCAGCTACTCTGACAAACACAATGATCCACAGGACTCACAGAGAAAGAACTGATAAACTCTGAGAACAAGCTGAAGGAGTTGGCCTATATGGAAATATGTTTTGTATGATCTCATGGTATAATTGATACCATATTGCTTGCCTTTTCAGCGAGTAAGGAAGGCGTGGGAGGGAAGGAAAGAACTTGGAACTCAATTTTTTTTTAATTTTTAAATGTTAAAAATAAATATTTTTAAAAGATATAAGAAAATATCTACTAAGAGGGCACCTTCAAACTTCAGTGGCACTCCATTATGCTTTTGGATTCCTATTTTATTATTACCAAGTTTTTCCTAATGTCAAAGCCTCTTTGCAACTTCTCCCCATTGTTCCTAGTCCTGCCCTCTGAAATCAAACAGAATCAAAACAATTCTAACGCCTTGCATGCTGCAACACAAGAACTTAAAGACAACTATTACGTTTCCCCCGCCCCAACTTTCCAAGCTGAACACTCCTAGTTCTTTCAACAATACTCAGAAGGCATGAATTCGTGACTCTCCATCAATCTGACTGCCTGCTCTGGACATCTGAAAGGTTATCAAGGTCTTTATTAAAGTGTAATGCCCAGTGAATAGCATGAGGAAACCAATGTCAAGAAGAAAGTTCCCCTACACAACAAAATATTTATAACAGCATTTTTTGAGATAGCAAGGAATTAGAAACAAAGTAGATGTCCATCAATTGGGGAATAGCTAAACAAAGTGTGGTACATGAATGTAACAGAATATTACTATGCTGTAAGTAACGTTGAATATGATGACCACAGAGAAGCACTGAAAGATCAAAATGAACTGATACAGAATGAAATTAGTAGAGCCAAAAAAAATTATAATGACTACCACAAATAAAATGGAAAGAAGAACACAAAATAAATCAAAAACACTGCAAAATTATAAATATTGAACATGACTCAAAAGGAGAAATAGGAGAGAATGCTCCCAACATACCACTTTGCAGAAGCAAGACGTCCACAGATGTTGTATACTGGACATGTTTTCAGACATTTCAATATATTGACCAGTTGTACTAGTATTTTATTCTTTTTTTCTTTGTCTTTTAAAAAAATATTATTTGTTATATGATATGGCTCTCTGGGAGGGAGAAGGGGAGAGATAGGGAAAAACTATGATGATATAAAAAAGTAAATGACATCAATAAAAACTTTTTTTAAAATATGATGTCCAGAACCAAACACAGGATTCCAGATTCAGTTTGACCAGGTCAGAAGCACAGAGTGTTTATTACTGAGGCAGCTAGGTGATGTCTAGTAGGGTGCTGGGCCTGGGGTTAAGAAGACCTGAGTTCAAATGCAGCCTCAGATACTTATTAGCTGTGTGATGCTGGGCAAGTCATTTAACCTCTCTGTGCCTTAGTTTCCTCATCTGTAAAATAAGGAACATAATAGCACCTACCTCCCAGGGTTGTTGTGAGGATCAAATGAGAATATCTGTAAAGCCCTTAGCATCATTCCTGGAAAACAGCAGGTGCTTAATAAATGTTTATTCCCTTACTTCCTTCCTTATTACTGGGAGTGATGCTTTTTAATGTAGCCCAAGATCACATTGGCTTTTTTGGCTGCATCATCACACTGTTGACCTATATTGACCTTGCAGTCCACTAAAATCCCCGGTTTTTTCTTCAGAAAATTGGTAGACATTCCCTCCCCTCGTGTACTTGTAGAGTCATTTACTTGAACCCAAGTGTAATACTTAAGATCTATTCCTATTAAATTTTATGAGATTCAAAATATTTTCAAAATACTTTAAGACATAAAGGTTTTTGATCCTTATAAGCTATAAAGTGGATATCATCAGACATAGATGTACAAAACCTGCATAGATAGTAATATAGGGGTTCAAAGCATTTTAGAAAAGAAGGACTCCTGGAGAACACCTAAGATAAAGTCTTTATTTTACAAATGAAGAAACTGAGACCATAAAAGTCCCATGACTTGTAAAAGGCCACACTTTAAGATATCTCCTTTCTAGTGTTGGGCTCATTCTATTATATATACATATGTAAAATACATATATATAAAGTATACCTATTATATCATTTTCTGGATCAGAAAAATGAAAGAAAAGTTACTATAAAGATTTTTATGATTTTAAAATGCAATTTATGAGAAAAAAGCTCCTAAAAAGGAACCATGATTATTTCATCTGGGGAAGAGAAGACTTAGGGAAAACTTAATAATGACCTTCAAGTATGGGAAGGGTTGTTGAAGAGAGGATAATGACCAGATGTTCTCCATCTCAACTAAAGACAGAACAGGAGGAAATGGGTTTAAGCTGTAGCAAGGGAGAGCTGAGTTAAATATAAGGAAGAATTTACTGACAGGGAAGGTTATTAAACAATGAAAATAGAAACCAAGTGAGATTGTGGGATGCTCTCTGGAGATCTTTAAAAAATAGAATAGCTTCTCATCTGTCTAGGATAATTTAGGTGTGATTTTGTCTGATCTTACGGCCTTTAGCAGTCATCTAATTCATCCCCTGGCTCTAGGCAAGACACATTCGCCACTGTAAGCTAATGTTGTATAGTGTTCAGTAATGAGCTCTCAGAAGGAGAATAAGCATTAGGAAAATGGCAAAAGCTCTCTTGGAAGGGAAACGCATCTTTCTCTCTTTGAACTTTTTCTCTATTTTTGCAGTTGTATACAGAAATAGCCCAACAAAGCAGTCCTCTATTGATGTGCTATTCTAAAGCACTAAAAGGAATCCAGGTGGAAGATTAAATGTGGATGATGTTTTGAATCATAAACGTCCGAAAGTATTTATTAAGCACCTACCTGCTAGGCACTGTTAAACACGCTGAAGTGTTACCAAGAGAAAATGTGAAATTTACTTCTCTGGGGCTCCCTAAGAACGGGAAATTCTTAGCTGTTTAAAGGTGAGAGGATAGAGTAGATTGCTTTTAGGACTAAAAAATATTCATTCATATCATCCTATAATCAGTGCTCTGTGATCAGACAGTTGGGATTTCCAACCCCTCTCAGAATCTTATAAATTTAGGAGTTCTGTTGCATTAAACAAAATCCATCCTATCCTCACAACAAGATATGAGAAAATTACAAAGGTATGATTTTTGTAGCTTTCAGTAAATTCAATAATCATCTGCTAAGGACCTAATATGTACCTAGTGTATCACCAATGCAATATTCACAGCGCCAATGGTGACTATGAATACGCTGCCGTAGTTCTGAATCGCGCAATGTAACAGACTCTCTATGTGGAAGACAGAACCAAAACATTTATTCAAACACCTGAAAGCCAAATCTATTGTAGGAACAAAGAAATCCATATGTAACAATAATGCAGAGGGAACGCTCATTCCCAAGCCCTCCCCCTGCTAGGGCCTTCCCACAAACAAAAACTCAAAGCTAGCTGCCTCTGCCTGCTTCCTCTCTCTCCCTCAGCTCTAACTGCTCTGACCAGCTTCCTCCGTTCTGCTCCACCCTTCCCGTTCTACCCGTTCAGCAAGCGCCTCCCACCACAGGCTTCATGTAATTTAGGCTTCCATGTGACTTAAGCAGGTCACACAGCCTATGAATGGAGGGGAAGATCTTCAAATTTACATTACCTAGGTGTTTTGCTAGACTCTGGATGCACAAAGACAAAGATAAATAATCTCTGCCCGTAAAGAATTTACATTCTTCTGGGGAGAGGGAAGGAAGAAAACATGTGTTTAGATGAGTAAATACAAAATAAATACAATGTCATTTCAGGAGGAAAGGAAGAACATTAACAACTGGATAGGTCAGGAGAGGTCTCACATAGGAAGAAGGCAGACTGAGCTGAGGCTTGAACAGAAATTTTGTTGTTGTTTAGTCATTTCAGTCATGTCCTATTCTCTTTGTGACCCTCTTTGGGGTTTTCTTGGCAAGGATACTGGAGTGCTTTGAAGAGAACTAGGAATTCCAAAATGCAAAGATGAGAATTCAATTTAATTCATTAATCATTTATTAACTGCCTTCTACTTGTTGGGTACTGTGCTAAGTGCAAGGGATACAAATAAGAAAAAGAAAAACAGTCCCTGCACTCAAGGAGCCTACAATCTAATGGAGGAAAGACAGAAGACAAAAAGAGGCTGGAAAGCAGGGTGAGGACTAGACAGAGAGGGGAGTGATAAAAATAAATGGGCAGGCAGTGGTACCCAGCCTAAGGGCAATCTTGTTCACTCAAGTTGAAACCAAGCTGGCAAAGCTAGAAAGGCAAAGTAAAGCGAACTGGAAGTAACAGTGAGAATGAAGAAAAAATCAGGGATTACAAGACAGAGAAAAAGAATGACAACAGATAGTGATCAGATAAAGGAAATTTCAAAGTTCCTTAACATGGATATAGAGCACTTGTGGGTGATGGCAAAATTAAAGATAAAACCATTTTGGTATATAGCTGAGGAAAAGCAGAAGAGTGGAGAATAAGAACACTGAGGGACTGAGAGGTTAGGGTTCTTTAGGGAACATCACTATATTGAAATCTCCTAGTATGAAGGCAGGAATTAGAGAGGAAAGAAAGACCATGAACCAAGCACTGAGGTAGGTGACAAAAGGAGATTATCCTGAAGGTTGGCAGATGACTGCTTGCTCTATATGTTATAGTATGAATTGCTTTTGTGTAGCGGACTAGATAAATGAGATTCCTCCTAAATCTAAATTCTGTAATTCTTTGATGAAAGGGGGAAACTACTAGAGAGCACAAGTAAGAATAGAAGAAATCAAGAGGGAGAGTAGGGTAGGAATGGAGCCAAGATGGCAGAATACAGGCTGGGAACCAGCTGAGCTCTCCCAACAGTCCCTTTCAAATGACTTTAAAATAATGCTTCAAATCAAATTTTGGAACAGCAGAGCCAATGAAAGGTCAGAGGGAGACCTTTACCCAGCCTAAAACTACTTGGGAGGTCCACAGGAGAGGTCTGTAACACCAGAGGGGGCACAGGCCAGAGTGGGGCAGGAGCAGCAGTGGTGAAGTCTTTGAGATGGCCAGGACAGCAGCAGTAGCAGGGGCTTGGGGAGCTCTCAGACCAGATTTGGTAAGGTAATCAGACAACTGGTCAGAAATATCATAGTGGACTCTTTGCTGGCACTGGGTGTGACTGGCACTGAATGACAACTCTATTGCCCATGAACAGTTCTGGGTTGCAGTTGCAGGGCAGAGAGGAGTGATTGTGATCAGTCACAATGGAGCAGGGGACCTGGTCACAGTTCCAGGGCCAAGAGGAGCACTAGTACTTGTGGCTGCAGGGGAGCAAACATGGGTAAACACCAGAGCACAGACAAGGAGAACAGTGACCATACTTCTCAACAGTTCATGCCCCCAGGTAAGCAGAGTCCAACTTTAACGTAAGGTTCAAACTGAAGAAACAGGCTAGAAAAATGAGCAAACACCAACAATAAAAGAGAACTCAATCGTAAAAAGCTACATGGTAGTAGGGAAGACCAAGACATAAACTTAGAAGACAAAAATGTGAAAACAGCCACAGCCAAAGCCTCAAAGAAAAATGCTAATTGCACCCAAGGCCAGAAAGAATTCCTAGAAGAGTTAGAGAAAGAGATAACAGTGGTAGAAGGAAAACTGGGAAAAGAAATGAGAGTGGTGTAAGAAAATTATGAAAAGAGAATTAACAGCTTGATAAAAGAGGCATCAAAAATACTGAAGAAAATATCACCTTAAAAAAACAGAATTGGCCTAATGGTAAAAGAGGCACAAAAATTCACTGAAGAAAAGAATACCTTAAAAAGCAGAATTAATAATGGAATACAGAAAAGAACCTACATGCTCTAAAATATTTACAGCAGCTCTCCTTGTGTTGGCAAAGAACTGGGAATTGCAGAGATGCCTGTCAATTAGGAATGGCTAAACAAATTGTGGTATATGTTCATGATAGAATATTACTCTGCTATATGAAATAATGAGCTCAATGATTTTAGAAAAAGATGGAGAGATCCCCACAAAAATAATGAAGAGTGAAATGACCAGAACCAAAAGAATGTTGTATATAGTAACAAGTATTATTTAAGAACAACTTTGAGCAACCAAGTCATCCTGACTATAATAAATACCCAAATCAACTTCAAAGATACTATAAAGGAAAATGCTGTTTAAATCCAGAAAGGAATATTGCTGTGGTGTAGGCAATGATGAGCTGGTTGATTTAGAAAGACATGGAAAGACTTGGACTTATGAAGGAAGATGCTATTCACATTCAGAGAAACATAATAGTAGGATATAAGCATGGTACATACAGTCTTACACATATTTGTATGGGTGTATATGTGTATATATGTGCATGTTTATAGAAATATATACAGATATAGATATAGATAAAGATACAGATATAGATATCTCCATGCTTCATTGTAGCCTTCTTTAGAGCTGGGGGGGAGGGGATATTAAGGGAGGGAGGAAGGAGGAAAAAAAATGAAAAAGTGCACAGCAGAAAACAAAAGAAAATCAACAAAGCTGGGCAGCTTTGAAAATAATGTGTTGCTTCTAGCACTGTATCTCAAAGAGATCATAAAAAATAGGAAAAGGACCCACATGTATACAAATATATACAGCAACTCTTTTTGTGGTGGCCAAGAACTGGAAATTGAGGGGATGCCCATCAATTGGGGAACGGCTGAACAAGTTGTGGTATATGAATGTAATGGAACACTATTGTGCCATAAGAAATGATGAACAGGCAGACTTCGGAAAAACCTGGAAAGACTTATATGAACTGATGCTGAGTGAAGTGAGCAGAAACAGGAGATCATTGTACACAGTAACAGCCACACTGTGAGATGACTGACTTTGATGGACTTAGCTCTTCTCAGCAACGCAAGGACCTAAAACAATTCCAAAAGACACATGACAGAAAATGCCATCTACATCCAAAGAAAGAACTATGGAGTCTAAATGCAGAGCAAAGCATACTATTTTCTTTTTTTTGTTGTTTTGTTTTTTTTCTTTGTCATATTTCCTCCCATTTGTTCTAACTATTCTATACAACATGACTAATGTGAAAAAATATGTTTAATAGGAATGTATTTGTAAAGCCTGTATCAGATTGCATGCCTTCTTGAAGAGGGAGGAGGAGAAAGAGAGGGAGAAAATTTAAAACTTATAGAAGTGAATGTTGAAAACTAAAAATAAATGAATTAGCGTATTAAAAAAAGAAAACAATGTGTTGTATTTATTATATAGGTTTTCTTGAAGTGCTGTGTACATAGCAATTTTTCTGTCTTTTCTCATAAGTTTAAAATTTTTAAAATTACAAGAAGATTTTAAAAATACATGTTCATTTTTTAAAAGGCAGAGCTGGCCAACTGGAAAACAAGATATAAAAGCTCACTGAAGAAAATTAATAATTTCTTAAAAATTGGAATTGGGCAAGGAGAAACCAATGATTCCATGAGACTTCAAGAAACAATAAAACAAAATCAATAGAATGAATAGAAGGAAATGTGAAATATCTCATCAGAAAAATAACTGACGTGGAAAATGACAGATCAAGGAGAGATATTTTAAGAATTATTGGACTATCAGAAAGCCATGATCAAAAAAAAGAGCCTAGGCATCATGTTTCAAGCAATTATCAAGGAAAACTGCCCCCAATATCTTAGATCCAGTGGATACAGTAAAAATGGAAAGAATCCACCAATCACTACTTGAAAGATATTCCAAAACAAAAACTACCCAAGAATATTATAGTCAAATTCCACAGCTTCCAGAATAAGGAGAAAATATTGCAAACAGCCAGAAAGAAACAATTCAAATGTTATGGAGCCACAGTCAGGATCACACAAGACTTAGCAGCTTCCATGGTAAAGAAGCAGAGGGCTTGGAATATGATATTCTAGAGGGCAAAAGAGCTAGTATTACAATCAAGAATAACCTACCCCACAAAACTAAGTACAATACTTCAGCAGAAAAAAATAATATTTAATGAAATAGAGGACTTCCAAGCATTCCTGAGGAAAAGACCAGAGCTGAATAGAAAATTTGACATTCAAACACAAAATTCAAGAGAAGCATAAAAAGGTAAACATGAAAGAGTAATTATAAGGGACTTAATAAAGTTAAACTGTTTATACTCCTATATGGGAATATAATAGATATAACTATTAAGAATTTTACCATTATTAGGACAGTCAGAAGGAGTCTACATAGACAGAGGGCATGAGTGTAAGTCAATTACGTTGGGATGATCTCAAAAAAAGAAATGTAGGGACGAGAAAGAGAAATATGATAGAAGAGGAGGGAAGGAAGAGGAAGAACCATGAAACTTTTCTCACATAAAAGAGGCACTCAAGGAAGAGCTTTTGTAGTGGAGGAGAAAATGGGGGCAGGGATGGCAGGCAATATTTGAACCTCACTCTCATCAAAATTGGTTCAATGATGGAAGAATAGATATACACATCCAAATGAGTATAGAAATCTATTTTACCCAATAGGGAAATAGGAGGGGAAGGGAATAAGAGATATGGGAGGAATGGTAAAGGGGGTGGGGGGAGTATGAATGGTGGCAGTGGTCAGAAGCAAAACAGTTTTGAAGAGGCATGGTATAAAAGGAGAGAGAGAGAAGGATAAATAGAAGAAAAGAGAATGGAGGAAAAGACACAGTAGTCCTATGTGTGAATGTGAATGGGATGAGCTAACCTATAAAATGGAATCAGATAGCTTGGATCAGAATGGATTAGAAACCAAAATCCAACAATACACTGTGTACAAGAGATATACTTGAAACAGAAAAACACACAGAGGTACAACAAAGTACTAGAGCAGAATCTATCATGCTTCAGCAGAAATAAAAAAGGCAGAGGTAGCAATCATGATCTCAGACAAAGGAAAAGCAAGAATAGACCTAATAAAAGAGATAATCAGGGAGACTACATTTTGCTAAAAGGTACCATAGACAATGACATGATTTCAAAAATTTTGCAAGTTTCTCTGAAAATGGCCTTCTTTCTCAAATATGTAGGGAAATGAATCAAACTTATAAAAATAAAAGTCATTCCCCAATTGATAAATGGTCAAAGGATTTGAACATGCAGTTTTCAAAAGAAGAAATCAAAGCTATCTGTAATCATAAGGGAAATGCTCTAAATCATTATTGATTAGAGAAGGGCAAATTAAAACAACTCTAAGATACCACCTCACACCTATCAGAAACGACAAATGCTGAACTGGATGAGGAAAAATAGGTACATTAATACACTGTTGGTGGAGTAGTGAAATGGTCCAGCCATCCTGGAGAACAAAATGGAACTCTGCCCAAAGGGCTACAAAACTGTGCATATTTTTTGATCCAGCAATACCACTCACTACTAGGTCTGTACCCCAAAGAGATCAAAGGAAAAGGAAAAGGACCTATATGTACAAAAACATTTATAGCAATTCTTTTGTGGTGGCGAAGAATTAGAAATTGAAGGGATACTCATCAATTAGGGAATTAGTACAAGTTACGGCATATGATTGTGATGGAGAACTACTGTACTATGAGAACTGACAAAGGTGGTGGTTTCAGAAAAACATATCAAGACCTATATAAACTGATGCAAAGTGAAGTGAGAAGAACTGGGAAATCAATGTGTATAGGAACAGCAACGTTATAATAATGATCAACTGTGAAAGACTTGGCTACTCTGATCATTACAATGATCCAAGATGATTCCAAAGGAGACAGAATGAAAAAACAATGCTGTCCAACTCCAGAGAGAGAACTGATGAACTTTGAGTGGCAAATTGAAGTGTAATTTTCTCACTTTAATTTTTTGCTTTGTTTTACAAAATGGTTAATATAGAAACATTTTGCATGATTTTACATGTATAATTGATATCATATTGCTTGCCTTCTCAGCAGGTAGAGGAGCAGTGGAAGAGAGAGAGAGAATCTGGAACTCAAAATTTAAAAAGAACAGAATGTTAAAAATAAATTATAAATAAATAGATGAATGAATAAATAAAAGAGGGCAGGTGAAAGTCTTAGCCTTAATACAGTGTAGGCCTATGAGTTCTTCCAAGACTAAAGCAAAAGAGGAGACAATGGTACTTATGCATTTAAGATGAGACATTCTCTGGGATTCACAGGGACCAGAAACTCAAGAATGAAGCAGGTAGTTCCCAAATGGCATAGGACACTGGGGCTAAGATGAGATAGGTGAAGAATTTTCTGGTACCACGTGGTACGTGACCTATTTATGTTTTTGCTATGTTGCTGTTAAATACAAAGAAAGCTACTTGTGCAGTTAATGATAGAAAATAATGACTTCAGAGAAGATTTCAGATGCCCAAAATAAGAATTTAATATTTCAAAATTTAGTAGAGAAGTTTCTAATGCCCTGTTAAGCAGATTACTATTTGTTCCTAAAAGAGAATAAACAGTTAAATCAAGGACATTTGAGGATATATTTTGTTCATTACCTCTGATAATTCATAACAATAATTATTTCAAGTATTAGCTCAAATTGAACCAATAGATGAAGATAATACCTACAAATAAATTATTATTATTACTATTATCTTGTTCTTATCTTTTTTGATGCAGTTGAGGTAGAAGTTAATCGAGCCAAGGAACAAAGACAACACTTACAAATAAATAACTTAGTCTGTTCCAGACACAATGAGTTTAAAGCTATCAAGGAGAAAGCTGTGGCTATATAGGTTTAGAGACTCACTGTCATCTTGAAAACAAAGTTCAATAAGAAGTATATATTTAATTCAATAACCACCTATACAGCACCCATCTTAATGCATACTTTTTGGACTATAAAATACATCATGACAGACTGCAAAGTATCCTAACAAAAACAGCTAAGACCCAAGAATAGAATCAAAAGAACTTCCACGGACAGCTTCTACATGAACTTGGCCAAAAACACACTGAAAAAGACACACTGAACAAATGGTTGTGTCGTGCAGATGCGCTTGTTTTAATAGCAATTCAAGACCAGGTCATAGCCACTAGAAATTACAGAAGGTTTAAGGAGCCTAGATTTGGTATTCAAAGCAGCTTACACAAGGAAACACAGACACTTTGCAATACAATACCGCAGGCTACAAAAATTTAGTACCCACCAGATACCAAGCAAGAACATGACCTGGTTGTCAGAATTAGACATAAGAAGCTCACTATGTTTCATAGACTGACAGATGACAAATTCCCTTACTACAAACAAACTTTAAAATATCCTTGAGAACTCAAGCCAATAAACTATATTGGAACCAGATCATTATCACAGAAAAATTATTGTTCACTATCACCAGGACATAACACCGATTCATAAAAACGTAAAGACGGGTTAATAGATGCCACTATATCAAATACTAATAATCTCCAAGCTGACTGTAAGTGGAATGAAAAGCTTTCAAAATACAGACCTAGCAGAAGGAATAATCATCTGCTAGGAAAAGGATAAGGTACATAGTAGAGTTACCCTGGAGATGCTTTCATTGTGCCTACAAAACAGCCAAACCCTTTCATGCAGTCCACAGAACATTAAATATAAATGAATAATAACAAGATAGTGACTTGTCCCAGGATTGTTTCAATCCAAAATCCACCAAACAAAAAAGGAAGAATGATTTTTTCTATGATGTTAATATCAGTACAGATGACTCATTAAAATAATAGTAACTACATATAAAACATCACTTCAGGCTGTAAAAATTTAGCACCTGCTAAATATCTGGCAAGACATGACTTGGGGGCTAGAATTATGCTTCAGTAGCTTTCAAAAACTAACAGGTGACAAATCCCTCTACTATAAATATAAACTTCAAAATAGCCTTGGAAAATTTCAAACAATAGCTGTGCTGGAAACTACAGACATGGTTTTTGTTCAAAATCACCCACAAATAATATTGATCCAGAAAAATTTAAGAATATTTTTAAGATATTTCACCATAGCCAATACTCATTAACTTCAAACTAAGTGGAATAAAAAAATGACATAGAGAGCTAGCAGAAGAAATCAAATCATGAAGGAACAAGATAAAGTACACATCAATTATTACAGGATTATCCTTAAGTAGCCTGGGCCTATTGGATCAATGCAGATTTTACAACAAAATAGTAGAAACTGCAAAGTTGCAAAAATTTAGGCCCTACTGAGTACACAGAAATAAAGCATCAGAAGCTTGCTCTTTTTCATAAAATATTCAATGACAAATCTCCATACCCAAAAAAAACACACAAAATATCCTTGAGAATTCATGACAAAAATGTTGCCCATAATTATCTGTATATAACATGGATTTATAATAATTTAAGAACAATATTTTAATAGAGGTTGCCTTATCAAATATCCGTAGTCTACAAGCTACGTGGAATTTAAAGCCTTCAAAAGAGATGTACAGGATGAAATCAAAACCATGTGGAAACATGTGATCATCAATGATCTTATTTGTTAATGGAACTGTCTCAAAATTGCTTTTAGTAAGCCTATAAGAGATGAGCTCAAATTGTAATATTTTTAGTTGGTTACAAAAAAGAGTTATGTTATCTACCTATGCAACAAGCCACAAAAGATTTAACTACAGAAGAGTAATAGTAAGAAAATGACTTTTAGATGAACTACACCAAAAAGAAAATGAGATCATAAAAGCAATTATAAAAGCAGTTTATGCATATATGTATGTAGCAGGTCATTGACTCATCAGAATAAAGCTCAAAATTAGCACCCTATTTGAAGAAAGATGAGCAGGTTTTGCAGTTCTAACCCAACCTATTTAAACCAGCTTTTAATCCAGGAAAAAAAATGGGAAATTGGTAAAAATAATTTTACCAATAAAAAGTAATTGTTACTTTTATTAAGCATGTTCTTATAAAAGTTTAACCAAGGTAAAACAATTGCCATAATGAGGAGGTCAAAAGAAAACCAAAACTTTCAGTCAGCAAACATTCAATCTCCTTTTCAAATAAAACGGAAAGGCAACCAAAGGTTCAATGGCACAGGATTTCAGGTCAGTCGTTTTTCGGTCATGTCCAACTCTTCATGACCCAATTTGAGGTTTTTATGGCAAAGATACTGGAGTGGTTTGCTATTTCCTTCTCTAGTTCATTTTTATAAGATGAGGAACTGCGGCAAACAGGGTTAAGTGCCTGGCCCAGGGTCACACAGCTAGTAAGTGTCTGAGGCCAGATTTGAACTCAGGAAAACAAGTCTTCCTAATTCAAAGCCCAATGCTATCCACTGTGCCACCTAGCTGCCCATAGCATAGGATAAAACCCTTTTATAAAACAATATGTAAGAAATAATATGAGTAACAAGACAGAGAAGCAGTCATTTTCCTCAGAACTCGCTAACCCAAAAACCTTAGAAAAAGAAATTGCAGTGAATGATGTAATATCAATTAAGTTAGTACTTTCTTACTGTTTTAAAATTATTAATTAAGTGTCTTTGATTGAGTCAGTAAGGTGCAAAGCCCCAGGCCCAAACCCCTGTCTACTAGGTGCTAAGCCTATGAGGGCATGAAGCCCTCAGGGTCCTAAGGGGAGTTGCTAAGACCACAGCCAATAGTAGGAGCTTCAGTTCTGATCAATCAGATGACGTTTGATGATGGCTAAAGAGTGTATAAAAAAGAAAGAACAGAGCTATTTGGAGGGGAGGGAGTGGGTGGGTGGGTGGGTCTCACTCTTGGAGGTGTGTTGATGTGGAGACTCTGGGCAGCTGTAGTTAAGAGCCCTCCAGCTTGTAAACCTGGATGTTGGGACTTTGTTAAATCCTGGTAACTATGCATTGCGATTAGAATCAGACAGGGTCTGTCTGATGATGTTTGTAATTTGTTTGTATTTGCTCTGAAGTTCAGGGTGCTGGCTTTTCCTCCTGAACTAAGTGAATGATATTTGTATGTTTGATTAAACTGAGACTGTTAACCCCTTAACCATTACTTTCCTGAGTAAAGCAGATCAAAAGAACTTGTGCTGGCAGCATTCTTGTTGTTGGGCTTGTGTTGGTCTTTCACCCCCAAAGCAGCTGCTAGCCGGATTGTTGCAACAATAGAGCACCAGCCCTGGAGTCAAGAGGACCTGAATTCAAACCCAGCCTCAGACACTTGACACTTACTAGCTGTATTACCTTGGGCAAGTCACTTAACCCCAATTGCCTCACCTCTCCATTCCAGAAAAAAAAAAGCACACACCAAAGTTAGAATAAATAACAGAATAAAAGATGAAGAGACAGAACCACTATACAATGTAAAAAATTAAAATAAAAACCAACTCCACCACCAATGTATTCCCTATAGTGGGCACAGTGAAGACAAGCAACCTCACAGTCTTCTGCAGCCATTAGAAGAAAGGAAGTAGTTGAATGAGGAAAAAAGTGTTTGTAGAAGAAAATTTCTCAAATAAGGATCTGTCAAAATATATAAACTAGCAGATATGTGTACATGAGTATATGTGCAACTGGGTGTGAGCATGTGTATAAGACTAAACCTATTCCCCAAAAGACAAATGATAAAAGGATATAAACAAACAGTTCTCAAAAGAAAAATTACAAACCATTAACAATCATATGAAAAATAACTAATAATAAGAGAAATGCAAAGCAAAACAACCCTGAATTTCACCTCACACCTAGCAAATTGGAAAAATGACAAATGATGGGAATAATCGATGAGAGTACGATAGTGGGAAGACAGACGCACTAATGTATTGTTGGTCCAAACATTTTGGAAAGCATATGGGATTACGCAGATGAAGCAGCTAAAATGTTCATAGGAAACCTGAGAAAACACATCTTTGTCCTTTGCAAAACTAGAAAACTAGGAGTGTGGAATTTTGCATTGACTTTAAGATATAGCTGATATATTGGTTAGTTTTAACGATTTTTTTCTCTTTTTTTAATCTTTTTTACAGCATAGGGAAGGGGAGAGCAAGGGATTTAATTAGAAATGAATACAACAATAAAAATCATCAATAAAAATTTTAAAACTATTACAGAAAAGTATAACAGAATGTTGCAAGAAATATTACCTTACAAAATAGTGAAAAGTAGTAGAGAATGTAAAACTGTACAGAAAACTAGATCTGAGATCCAACTAAGCTAGATAATTTCCAGAATATTTATAGATGGAAAGTGAAAGGAGGACCAACATTTTAAATCATATTAATCAACAAGCATTTATGAAAGGCACTGTGTTAAGAGCTAGAAACACAAAGAAAGAGAAAAATAGTCCATGCTCTCAAGGAGCATATATTCAAATGGGGGGTGGGGGGTGAGGGGACAAGATGTAAATAATTAGATACATACAAAGTAGTCACTGGGAAAGTGAATGAACCAGAGAGAAGGTGCCATGAAATCAAACAGATTTACCAGCATTTTTATTCACCTCAATGACTACAGAATTCTAACACCTTAGCCCTTGCATGAAGAAGAGGAAATGGAACTCAAAATGATGAAATCAGTAGATTACACATATACAGAATAATTCAGAAATAGAGATAATATGAATTTAACCCCTGTTGGGGATTAATTTTCATAGTACCTACAGGGTGGTTGCAAAAGAATGGAAATGCCCATGGACAGTAATATTAAACAAAAAAAAGAAAGAAAGGAAGAAAACTAGGAAGACCTCAGTAACTACCAATATATATGCCTACTTTCTTACAACTCTAAAATCTTTACGAAAATGATCTATGAATATGTTACCAAGCTCCCTTGATGAAGGAAACACACGAGCTTTTGTAATCATTTTTCTACAGTACACCACATCTTTGTGATCACATGATCAACTAAGAAGTACAGAAAATAAAGGATCCCACTGTGTTTACTGTTTCCTGATTACCAAAAAACAAAACAAAACAAAAAAAAACGCTTTTTGTTTGCTAGGACAAAATACAATCTTGAAGATTCTTATCCAACAAAGAATTTCCCATGCATATTTTAAGATCGTACAAGATTCCTTGATAGATGCAACCACAGAAATAATGTAGTTCAATGATCCTCTGGTTATCAGTATCGAGCAAGGCATTAAACAGGCACGTGAATGTTCACCAAAGGTGTCTGCCATTATCATGGAGGATATCCTGGGAAAACCAGTTTACAGGTGTAGAGACAAAAAGGACCTCAGAGACAATCTAGCCCAACATCCCCATTTTACAGACAAGAACATTAAAGGCAAGGGGGGTTAGTTAACTTTCCCAGAGTCACACAGTCAATGGGTATCAAAGGTAGGATTTAGACTCAGCTCCTCTGACTCCAAAGATAAGGCTCTTCCCACTACACCATACTGACTTCTACTTAAAAAAAAAATTTAAGAGGGATGATTCCTTGTCAACACTGAAAATCTTCAGGAAGGCAAGAATCAATAAGTTTTGTTCCAATGAAGACAAACTTCATCTATGTAGGGCAAAGTAGAATTCACGTCCAATGTCCAATATGTTCAGGGGCAGCATAGCATACTTAAAAAAAGAATCATCCTGGGAGCACAAAGAAAAGGGTATGAGGCCTGGCTCTTCCATGTATTAGCTGTGTGCCACTTAATCACTCTGAGCTTAATTCCTCATCAGCAAAATGGACATCATAATACCCAAGTCACAGGATTGTTGTGAGATGAGTAGTTTATAAACCATGAAGTGTTAAATAAATGTGAATCATTATTATCACTACCTTCTACAGCATCCCTAAGAGATGGTTATCTCATATCTGTTTGAATATTACCAATGACAAGTAACTCACTCTTTTAAGAAGCCAGATATTCCATGGATAACCAAGTCTAGTTAATTTGACAGTTCTGACTTGGGTAGAAACCAAATCTGCTGCCCCAAAATTTCCACACACTGATCCTATTTTCACCCTCCGGACAAAACAACAGACAATAAAAATATTCCCTCTTCTACATGGTAATCCTTCGGATATTTTAAGATAATTAACATGTATCCGCTTCATCTTCTCTTCTATAAAGTAAACGCCTCCTAGACATAGTTTCCAGACTCCACATAATCCTGGTCACTCTCCCCTGGAGTCTATTTTGTAGATATGCCTCTTAAAATCATGTGCCTTGATCAGCAGAAGAATTAAGATCTGATAAGATAAAAGGGAATCTACTTAAGTAAGCTTTACTATAGCACTTCTAGAGCAGAGAATGATTGTTTTCTCAACTGGTATATCGCAAAAGATTTATGTCTGAAGGAAGATTATTCTAGCAATTAATTTTAGTAGGGAAAGAACAGAGGCAAGGATGTCAAAAGAGAGATTGTTATGACAGTCCAAATATTAAGTGTTAAAAACCCAAACAAAAAGGGCAGCTCCAGAAATTGAAAGAACAGATAAATGAATAAGCCTTTATTAAGAGATGACTATGTGCAAATCACTGTGCTAATTATTAGTGACATAAACAGGAAAAGAGAGACAGTCCCTGCTCTCGAGGAGCTCACCCTCTAATGATGGAGACAATGCATATAGAAAATTTCAACAGCCAGTCAAATGGAAAGGCCCTTATAAAGCACAAGAGCAAAGCTGATGGTCATGCAGCTTCTTTAATGACATTTCCACTGATAAAATCTTGTGTTTCTAGTGTTGACCCATTTGGCAGTACCAAGGACTTGTGTGGAGAAAACTTTTTTTCTACGTCTTCAATAGCTATGATTGCTAAGTTGGACCACAGCACCTACAGTAGCAGTTGCAGGGTCTCATCTCCACAGAGGTCACCTTCTGAGATGATGACTATGAAGCGAATGAGAGAGGGTGCCACTGCCATCTCCAAAGTCCTTGGGTTTATCTGTCCAACTGTGGCAGTTGCTCAGTGGCTGGTGAGTTGGTAAATGAGGAAGGTGGACCCTTTTTCCATAGGAGTTGTTCCCTTCCATGCATGATGGCAACAGGGACCAGGCTGGAAGCAGAGGCTGGTGCTCCAGGGAGTACTAACCTATTTCCAAATATCTTGGGCTCAGGATCCTGAGCTGTCTCCAAGGATCTGAGGATGGTGGTTTAACTCACCTGGTACATTCCACCTCCTTGTCTCTTCCTCAGAGTGCTTTGCCGGTTCAGAACCATTATTAACAAGGTTTGGCGATTCACTGGACAGAGAATCAAAGTGGATGGACAACAGAAAGGAAAGAAGAGTCAAAATATCTCCAAAGTTGAGCCTGGAGACTAGAAGGACGAAGATGCCATTAATTATAATGGAAAAATAAGGCAGAAGTGCCAGTTTCAGAGAGAAAGAGCTCAGTTTCAACAGTGTGAATACTAGAGCATAAGTGGAGACAGCCCATGAAAAACTACAGAAAAGGTACAGAGGTCAGCATTAGGCACTTATTTTGGACTGATGTTATATGAGGTCCCTCATCAACTTTACCTCAACATACTCCTCTGTCTAAACCTGTTCCCTATTCCACTGACAAAGGGATGACTTGTCAGTTCAAAACACTGTTGATTGGTTGGCTGCCTCGTGAGTAAAGAGACCACTTGTGCAACAGTCCCCATCAGGAATAAGTGCCATAGTTGTGTGTGCTAACAAAGTGGCTCTACCCATCACTTAATCATAAAATCTCTGCATGAGAAGGGACTTCAGTGGCCATACAGTGGGCATAACATATGCAAACAAGAATCATCTCATGGGCCTCCATTTGGAAATCTCCAGTGAGAATTTCCTCTACCTCCCAAGGCACTGGGCCAGGCATTGTCTTGCATTCAATCCACTGTGAGGATTCATTTGTGCTTTGTACCACTTCTCTGCCCCAGTCCCAATTCCATGGTTCAGGACAGGACAGTCAACAGTCAACAGTCTTCACAGTTTATAACTGAGTCACAAAGAATGCTTTTTAGCCACACTAAGAAAACTTTAGTACACAAAAGATAAACGTGTTTTTCATCTTAGTCATGATAAAAATTTTCTATCGCTCATGTAGCTACCTAAGCTTCAGACTGGGTAAAAAGAAAAGTAGTCAACTTTCAAAGTTAGTCATCATTGACAGACATCACTGGCACTGTAACATAACATGTCTGACGACATGAGAAGTTAGGTCAGTACTGTGATTAAAAATGTGAGACAGAGGTGAGCAAAGTGAGGCAGTCTGGAGTGAGGTTGCAGTGTTAGATTTCCCCACTTGCACACTCGTTAGACAGTAAGCTCCCTGAGAACAGGGTATATGTTGTTTTTATCTTTGTATATAATAAATAACAACTACTTTGAGTCTCAGTTTTCTCAACTGTAAAAATGAGACTGGATTAGATGATATCTAAGGTCCCTTCCAGATCTAAATTCTCTCTTTTATCATCTACCCCATCATCTGTCAAAGTAATGTCTTTTTTAAATCCCATTTCATTTTCATTGCTACTACCCTAGTAGGCCTGTATCACCTTATGCCTAAATCACCATAATAATGTTCTAACTTTTCTGCCTGTCTCATGCTTTATTCCTCAACCCATCCTGGACACTGCTGCCAGATTATTCTTCTTAAAATATTACTTTCATCATGTCACCCCCATTTAGGTAACCTTCAGTGTGCCCCCTCTGTCCTCAGGATAAATTCCAAATTATTCAAATCTACCTCCTTCTATATCAACACTCCTTCCAGGATGGTTTTCTCACTGCCCTATGAATAACAAGATGGTTATTTCTGCCTTTGATGCTTTATTCATGCTCATACCTTACTTTATGGGATATTACACGGAAAGTTTGATGAGAACCATGAAAAACAAAATCAAAACAATGAGTTTTATATGCTTCATCTCTGAACAAAGACTAAACTTGCTTTATTACTTATTAACTTATGATGATACACAAGTTTATCACAACCTTCCTTTACATTTCTCCATAAATTCCCTAGAGTGAATAGCACAGTGCAAAGAGTGAATTCAAAGTCAGACTACCCGGGTTTAAATCCCAACTTGCCACTTCCCTCCTGTGTCTTGTTTGGGCAAGTCAATTAACTTAAATGGGCCTTAGTTTCCTCACCTATAAAATAAGGAGGATAGACTAAGTGTTCCCTTCTGGCTCTGAATTTATGATTCCTTTCCCATAAATTCAATGGGGAAAAATGGATAAATATCATACTATCTTGGTAGAAACCTCAGGGCATAAACTATTTTATTTTGAGTTCCCAGTGCTTCACAAGGTACCTTGAACATAGTAGGATTTTACTAAATATTTACTGAATTGAATACAAGATAAATAATAATTGTTCAATTTAATTTTCTTAAATACATGTGGGAATCAGGCCAGCCCAATAGCTTCAGACGTTGAAACTCAAACTTACTATTTTTGTTTTTTCCAACAAGTTCTTATCAATCATAAGTCCATTTTTCCCTTGTTCTCTTTTTTAATTTTTCTAATTGTCAAACTTGGGAGATAACAACATCGTTATAGCAGTGCCAACAAAATCATAGTGTTCTTTGGAAATAAACTCCCATGGGCTTTATATAGAATTATTCCCCTTTAAGAATATGAAACTATATCTACTTTTTCTACTTATGTCAATATTAGAATGTGAGCTCTTTGAAATCAAGAACCATGTTTTTTGCCTTTCTTTGTATTCTCAGTGCTTAGCACAGTGCCTGGCACATACTAAGTGTGTAAGAAATGCTTATTGACTAACTGAGGCAAAAAACAAAAAGGTTCTGTTCTTGAGCCTAGATAACTAAGAGAATAGTAAATGCCATCAACAAGAATAGGGAAGACAGCAAATTATTGATTCAGTTTGCAGCATGTTGCCTTTGAGGCTTTAGAGAGATGTCTAAGTCCAATAGGTAGTTGGAAATGTGTGATTAGTGCTGAGGAAAGGTGGCTCTGGAGATGGGAAAGACAGAGACAGCAGCAGCAGAGAGAGAGAGAGAGAGAGAGAGAGAGAGAGAGAGAGGGAGGGAGGGAGGGAGGGAGAGGGAGAGAGAAACAGAAAGAAATGTAGAAGCAGATAAAGACATAGATGTTGATGTAGATGTAGACAGACACAGACATAGATATAGACACAAACACAGACATGGACATAGACAAGGACACAGACATAGACGTAGGCATAGTCATAGGCATAGACAGGAACAGACATAGACATATTTGCAA
The DNA here is from genome assembly GCF_011100635.1 of Trichosurus vulpecula. Taxonomy (NCBI): domain Eukaryota; kingdom Metazoa; phylum Chordata; class Mammalia; order Diprotodontia; family Phalangeridae; genus Trichosurus; species Trichosurus vulpecula. Next base: position 292,628,733 of record NC_050575.1, on the reverse strand, counting down.
GTGATTAAAATGGATATAATAATTAAGGTCATAAGAATAAATGAGATCACCAAGGGCAAGAGTACAAAGAGAAAAAAAGAGAACCTTTGACAGATGCCACTACTTAGAGGCTAAAATGAAAACAAGAAGACCAGAAGACAAAAAATATTGGCCAGAGATAGGAGAAGCAAAAGGAAATAGAGTAGAAGGGAGTGGTCAACAATATCAAATGATCCAGAAAGATTAAGGAGAATGAAAACTAAGAACAAGCCATCTAATTTAGATTAGATTAGAGATCTGATTAGAGGTCATTAGTGACCTTATAGAGGACAGGGAAAATGAGGGAAAACAGGAATTATTAAATGATTAGTGTCTATGGAAATTGTTGATTGGCTCTTTTAACACACCATTTAAATGTTTCCTCAATGAGCTGTTCTAGATCATATAAATTCTAGAAAATGTTACTGTTTAGCATTGGCTTCTTATGAATTAAATAAGCAACCTCTGGCTAGAAAAACACAAAAATAATTCTTTGCTAACTTAAAGCCACCATCACACCTTCATTTATCCCAGTACAGAAATTCCATAAGACCTAACAGAAATAGTGGGAAAGTAGCATATTGGGGGTGATTTGGTCTTTCCTATATAATTTATTTCTTAAAGAGTTTAGGGTTAGTGTTGCTTAACTTCATAGATTTTAAGAGGACGCTTTATAGACCTGAAGTTTAATGACCATGAAAACAGCAGGAATGCAAGCAGCAGTATGACCATGGTCTCTTCTAGATTTTCAATTTAGTTTTTATAAAAACCCCTATTTTCAAAGACAGAACATTTTCTCAATGATACAACAGTAACTATTTATGGTGATAGTTAAGTTATACCTGTACAGTGGAGGCTCAAAGCTTCTGGTGGACAGTAACACATACTGTAGGGAGCACAAATTTCAAAGGCAAAGCAAGACAATTTTCAAATCTCAGGCACACAAATGCCTCTACCCAGTTCTGACCTTACTCACTGTACTAAGTGACTAATGAATAAAAAATGAATTTTAAAAATACATTTACATAATGTACAAAAAAATTAAACCTACTTTTTTTAAAGCTTTTCATTTAGTTAAAAAAAAATCCCTCATAGCAATACTACACATTTCTACCTAGTCTTTTATACTTCTCTTTCAATGCTACTTCTATATAACTGGCGCTCTTCTCTGCCATCTAAGATACATGACCGAAGAGAATGCCAGCTCTTATAAGGAGTTTGATGAATATTTGTTGAACGAATGAACAAACACACTGCTATAATTCTAAAAATTCACGTTCTTATGTGACGCAGAATGATAGATTAATTTTAATTTTTATACAACTAAAAGTAACTTAATAACAGATATCAACTAACCCCCAACCTTTACTTCCGTCAATTAACAGTGAGATTGTTGGGTGTTTTGCAGTTTAAAATACGAACACATTTAAGAAAATGTTCGTTTACAATCAAATTATTGCTATCTAAGCATCCAATAAAAGTTCTGAAGTATTTAAACGATGCTTAAAATATTCAGAAAATTTGAAATCTCAATACATTAGTGAAATGAAATGTCTAAAAGAAGTATATCATACATAAACCAAAATTCACCTTGATGTACAAAACAATTAACCTAATTTGCCGCTTCTAAAAAAACAAAAACAAACAAACAAAAAACCCTGAAAACTCAATTGGAGAAGGTTGTTTCTGCCAGGTACAGTTACATGAGATATTTTTGGTTGTAGCGAAATTCATTTTTAGACTCCTTAACATGTAGGCCGAAGATAAGACAACAGTGGCAATGGTAAAAAACGTTAAGAGGCAAAATACCTTATTTTTTGACAAAACGAAAGTCAAAAAAATACTATAAAAATGTAATCTGAGTAGTAATTTAAAAAATTAAAGATTTTAAATTGTCTTTTGAAACTTATCCATTTTAAATGTATCTTTGATTATAGTGTTTGCTATGTGGTGAAATATGGAATATAAATTTAGGATTTGCAAAGTTTATCTTACTTAAAACCTGAGTTTTCTCTAAAGAAATAATGAAATAAGTTTCCAAAGGTCATTTCAAGGTACGGGAGAAAGTTTTCCAGTTTGGCATAAACAAATAACAAAAAATTGTATTATGCTTTTTAAAAGGTATCTAGATCTAAGGATCTGGGTAATTAGATAAATTCTTAAACTATATAGTTCTGATTGAAAGCTTATTTGCTTTCATATCTTCTTTCATAAATTTGTGACATGTTATCGGTGTTGGTAAAGGAATGAGCTGTAAAATGGCTAATTCAGAGAGAAAAATAGAGATCATACAAACACTTCCTTTTCCAGGGACTATCGGTGTGTCTTTTCTTTCCAGGCATCCATTTTAACAAATACCATTAATACTGTATTAAGCAGCTTACACAATAAAACCTGTTATTTTGCCAATCCACACAAACTAATAAGTGAAATTTTTTTGAAGATTAAAATGTTGGTGAATAACATGGCTTAGTAAAACCTACAATCTCAACTAGTCAAACACCTGTTTTAGTTTTCCCATTTTCAAATCGGATTCATATAGTAAATGTCATTATAGTGCTTGTTGATATATTGTTGTCATGCTAGAAAACTATTTAAAGGCTGCCTGTGATCTAGGTTCTACAATGTGTCGCTACAGGTATATGTACACAAAGCCTTTTCTTTTGTCCAAGGATCCACAAATAAGATCATAACAAAAGCATGTAGTCTTGTGCAATCTTTTCTACAGTTGTGAATGAGTAGTGATGATTTGAATGTCCTTGATTTTCTCCTCTTCTAACACATACAATGAAAAGGGAAATATATTTTTTACAGAAATCGTAAAACTGCACATCCAAATGAATCAAACCATGTCCTGAAATAGCAGAAAACTTAATGAAAGTGAAAATGGTTCATAAAAATACATGGCTTACAGTTATTCTCCCTTACAATAATATTGTTTGCAAGAGCAAAAGTTGTATAATCTAACCATAACCAGGCCTATTGGGCAATATTTGCTGTTGTAAAATTCAAAATGAAGTACCTATTTCACTGAGAATTCAGATAATTTTTAAAAGAAAATCGATGGAATACTTAGCCCTCTGATCTCCTTAAAATTTCACCAGTAGTCCACAATGCAATAATTTCTGAATTATTAAATTTAATCAATTGAAAATAATGGAATTTTTTCCACCACTTAATTCAAACACAGTTCGCTACACACTGGTTTGCTTATCCAGTAAAAACATTTCAAATTTCAATTCTCTACTCAAAGTCATTTCTTTTAACATCAGAAACATTACCTTTGAAAATTTCCCCCTCACACAGATAATTCACTAATCTTACCCATCTTTTATACATATACACTACACCCCCCTCCCAAAAAAAAAATGTTTTAGAGCAGAGACAAAAAAGAATGACAATGCTCACATTTCTGGTTTGCCCTTCAGGCGTAGTCTGGGTGTCTTCAGCTTGCCTTTCTGGTCTTCAGTGTTGTCACTAATTGCTGGGGAATGTAGTTAGGACAGCATGAAGCATCAAAAATAAAAGCTGTTGCTTTAAGAAAACATTTTCTTAAATACTTGGATAAAACAACTTTTACTCTCACTTCTTGGATGAGTTGTATGAAATCTTGGAGATGCTCCTTGAAAAAGTTAATTTCTTTAACGGGCAAAAAACAAAAGAAAAGAAGATCTGAAAACTTACGTTCTGAATACATTCCGAAGGATGCCTGATTTGATTTGAAAGCAGGTTTGGGCTGATGAGCAAACTTTTTTGTCGAAAATTAAGATTCTCCCTTTAATTTGGAAATTTGCCTTGCCATCTTCTAAGTTAATCCTGTCTCCCTTACAATGTAATCATACCTGCAAAAACCAAATGCAACATTTCCCAAATGTGTGGACATTGTGGAAGCTTCATTTGAAAAGCCTCTTATTTCCCTTAATACTGGTGACTGACCGGCATTGTATGTACCACCACTTTTTAAATAGCCCAAGAGACTTAAAAAGCCTTCTAAGTTTGAAAACCAAAAAGTTCTGGGTTTTTCTGTGCCCCAGGACGGTTTCTTTCCTCAAGCTCAAGCCGAGAAAGCAGACAAAAGAAGCTGATTTGACTGAGCTGTGCCAAGTCTTGCCTTTTTTTTCTTTCCTCAGCTCTCTCTCTCTCTCTCTCACTCACTCTCTTTTGCTCCCAGTATGGCAACCTTCCCGAGCAGGCTTGGCGGAGCTCCAACCTGTGCCAGTCTGTCTGAATTCTTGTTTCCAAAAGATGCCCTTTGCGGATCAATTAATATATTTAAAAACAGGAAACCGTGGTTTAGTAACCAAATCCTGGCACCAACAGCCTCTTCTCCTGCCAAATCACCTTACAGATTTCATGGTATCCTACCTTTCGTAATCACTACAAACATTTTCCTGAAGCAATCATGGAATATCGGAAGCCATTCACTGTTCAGCGATAAGGAATCTGTTCTCTAGAAATGCCCATATGCGACATTTGCACAACCTGCAGTAAATCAAGAGTCTTCTGGGAGAGGGGATGTATATAACTTTAATAAGTACGTACCACATACTGTATTTCTTTTTATAATACTTGGCTTTCCTTGTCCTACTGCAAAGAATCCTGGGAAGAAGAGGAATGGAAGCATATAGAATAAAACTAAAAATTGGGTATACATATAATCATTTTATCTTCTGAAAATTTTGCTGCAAAAGTTAGGTGATTCTGATCAGAATGCCAAATCTTAAGGGGTAATCAAATATCAAAGCTGTAGTTCTTCCTATTCTTCAAAACACCAATCATTGCAAGTTAGGGAGAAAAGGGGGTGGAGGGGAGGAGGGCTTATTTTCAAAAACAGAAATTCCTCACATTTTTTTAATGGAATGAAATATTCCCATATAGACTTTGATAGTTCTGGTGTTTAAAATTAACTTGGCACAGGATTTGGAGTAAGACTAAATATGCACTTAAATCTTGGCTCTAACACTTCCTGGCTGAATGACCTTGGACTAGTCATTTGACCTCTGGGCTTTAGCTCCCTTTGTAAGATGAGAGTAACACGAGATGAAAATAAGAGACTATTAGATAGGGAACTCTTAAGTCCTTTCTAGATCTGTATCCTATGATTCTATTAATCATTACTATACTTATATTATATTCAACGTCTTACATTTACCTAAACAGGTCAATAGGTACTACTTCATTTATAGCCTATAGCTGGAGGAAACTATCCTTTATCTCATGTATAGAAATTTTATCTGCATTCATTTCTTCTTGAAAAAATATCTATTACCCTCATCTAAAAAGCAATCTCAGTATATAGGAAAGAATATCTGAGTGGGTAGAGAAAATCAGGAGACCTGGGTTTGCCACTAGCTCACTGTGGGCAAAGTCAATGAACCTTTATGGATCTCAGCTTCCTGATCTAAAAAATGCAGAAATCTGCCTAAAGAGTCTAACTGTAAAATTCTCTACCACAGCTTTACAGAATTTGGTGCTATTGATCCCTCACTCCTCTCTAGATTTTTTTAACACTGATCCCTCCTGGTTCTTCTCTTCCTACCTATCTGATGACTTCTCATTCTCCTTTGTTATCCATGAAAAATCCATGAATCCTCATGGGTATTCCTCAAGGCTCTCACCTGAGTCTTCTATTTTTTTAACTGTATATTTCATATTCGACGACCTCATCAGCTCCCTTGACCTCTACACAGCCTATTGTCAGATCCATATATCCATCCCTCATCTCTCTCCTGAGCTACAGTCCCACATTACCAACTGCCTTTGGGCATCTCAAACTGGGTGTCCTAAAGGCATCTCAAACAAAACACGCCAAAAACAGAAATAAATTCCTGCTTCCAAACCATCCTCCTCCTCACCCAGTAAGCCAAGTAAGATGAGTGAAGGTGCAAAAAGTACTGAAAAAGGCAGGGAGGCTGTGCCATCTTGGGCGAATCAGGTTTCAATAATAGTAGCTGGAAGAAATGGGGAAGGAAAAGATTTAAAATGAAGAGAAATTTCTTCCCTATGGATCAGGCATTCCAGAGGGCACAGTGGAAGGGCTGGATGGTATCTGACTGTAACTTTGGGGTTTCAGAGTGATTGAGAATGGGTTTGAAGAACTAGGTTGTGGGAGGCAGAAAATGGGGTTTGGATGATGATGTACAGAAATTCGGAATCACTGGAATATAAAGCGTATGACCAGGTGTGAGAATGTGAAGTCAAAAAGGATGGGACTGAACCCATCAAATTTGACCACAGAGATCATTGGTAACTTTGGAGAGAATATTCAAAATAGCAATCAAAACTGTTTTGATTTTATATTACTAGCTGAAAACCAAAACAGAGAACTATTACCCCCAAATTTCTTCTCTACAACCACCTTCCTTATATTTTAGGGTATTCCCATCCCTATACCCTAAAGTCTTACCTTATACATGCAAAGTGCCAAAGATAACAAAAGATGAAAATAATCAGTTGGAGGGGCTTCAAGAAGGCAAGTGCACTATTACACTGTTGGTAAGTTTTGAATTCATCCAAGCATTCTGAAAAGCAATTAGGAATTACACCAATCTCTGTGTTTTCTTTCGCAACATGAATAATATGGAAATGTGTTTTGCATGACTGCACATGTACAATATCTATCAAATTGCTTGCCTTCTCAAGGAGGGAGGAGACATGGAAGGGAGGGGGAGAATTTGGAACTCAAAAATTTTAAAGATGAATGTTAAAAATTGTTTTTACATGTAATTAGAAAAATATAAAAAAATTTTAAAAAAGGAATTAACATTAACCAATCAACAAACATTTATTAAGTACATTTATTATGTACTGGGTACTGTGAGGAGTGCTAGGGATACAAAAAGAGGCAAAAGGCCAGTCCCTGTCCTCAAGGAGCTCACAATTCAATGGGGAAGACAACAAACAAATATATACAGAGGAAATAAGAAATAATTAAAAGAAAAAAGGCATCAGAATTAAGAGGAGTTGGAAAAGACTTCCCATAGAAGACAGGATTTTAGATGGGACTTCAAAGAAGCCAGGCAATTCAGCAGATGGAGATGAGGAGGGAAACCATTCCAGACATGAAGAACACCGATAAAAAATAAACAGTCAATTGATGGAGTGGCTAGTTCATGGAAGAGCAACAAATCCAGTATCAGTGAACTGAAGAATATATAGCAGGAAGTAAATTATAAGAAGACTGGAAAGGTGAGAGGGGGCTGGGCTATGAAGGACTCTGGATACCAAACAGAGTATTTTGTATTTGCTCCTGCAGGCAGGAAGGAGTCACCGGAGTTTGTTGAATAGGGTGGCAACCATGGTCAGACCTGCTCTTTAGGAAAATTACTTTAGTGGCTGAACAGAGGATGGATTAGAGTGGGGAGAAACTAGAAATAGGCAGACATACCAGCAGGCAATAGTCCAGGCAAAAGGGTGATTCGGGCCTGCATTAGAGGGGAAGGCAATGTCAGAGGAGAGAAGGAGGCAAATTCAAGAGATGCTGCAAAGGTGAAATTGACATGGGGGTAGGGAGAGAGATATTTGGACACTAGTATGATACACACACATACACACACATGTACATGTATGTATGTATACATATGTATGTGCCAGGTATAGTCAAGGAAAGCTCTGGCTCTGGATACTGGAGTAAATCTATTGAGCCTACCTGACCCACACTGTACACTGAGGACCTTCCTATTCCCCCTTTTTGGAGAGCCCTAGACATCATCCAAACCTGAGCTTTAAGTTATTTTCCCTCAGACTCCAAGGTGAGGAACATAAAGATCAGGAGACTACAAAAAGGAGAATGACCCTTCTTTTGGGGAATCAGGCTCTCAAAGACCAAGCCATGTCTTTAAGTATGAGCCAAGAGCTGATGGGATCTTTTAAAAGGGAAGGACAAGCTTCCCAGAAGCAGGCTCTGTGTCATCACAAAAACAGAAAGCATCAAGAATAATCAGATAAAGGGTAAAAATAAATAAGTTAAAAGCTGCAGAGGGTCCCTCTAAGTTAAAGGCTGGTATAGTCCAGAAGTGGAATATAACAAAATGTTCCAATGCTTCCTAGAGATTGCTTTTTTTAAAGAAAATTATATTAATAAACAATAGATAGATGAGCTTATTATAACAGAATTTGACCTATGTGTCATTTGTTATTTCCTGAAATGTTGCTTTGTAATTGTTCTTATGGAACAAAGGGAAAAAAGGGTAATTACTGTTTCCTGGTGTCTTCATAACTCACAAAGTTGTTTTGAGGAAAGTGCTTTGCAAATCTTAAAGCACTAAAGAAAAGTGTATTTTTATTATTACTGTGCAGGACAAAAGATATTTAAATGTCTATTTGTTGTTCAGTTATCTTCTTTTCTTCCCCCTCATGGTCTGAAATTTAATTTTCATGATGAATAACAGAAGTGCCCTGAAAATATAGGGTGAACTTACTCTCCTTCCCTCCACCCCCTGCCTTCCACTCTTTCATTCCCCAAGTCATCAGAGATCAAATCGTAAGATTCAAGTTTTTGTCTCACAGAAGAAAGGTTTCAGGTGAGGTGCAGTTGAAAGAATGTCAAATTTAAACTGAGGAGTCCTGGGTATGAATCCTGCTTCTGCTACTTGGGACCTTAGGGAAGTAACTTCTCCTCTCTAAGCCTGTTTCCTCATCTATATAGACTAGATGACCTCTGAGGCCAACTCTGAATCTAGAATCTACCAGCAAGATAGATAAAAGAGGAGAGGCCAGAAATTAAACCCAGGCATGACTGACATTTGAATATTCAGAATATTCTACCTTCAAAGACAGCTAAAACATTTGAAAGAGCACTGAATTTAGAGTAAAAATATCAAGAATCAAATTCAGGCTCTAACATTTTCACCTGGAAAAGACATTTTACCTCACTGTGGACCTCTTTCCTCAATTCTTAAGTCCCCTCAAGCTCTAGATTTATGATCCTATAAGTAACTAAGTTACTTATGAAAAGAGAGATTCATCAAGAGATTGGCTGAATATGGATCTTATCCATTGAAAACTTCAAAGAAAAGTTATTTTTAGATCTTTATGACATTTTTAAAAACTGATTCGCATAAACATAGAGTATTACCTCAAATATGTCCAGGACCTGTGGTTTTGCTAGTATTGGTATTCTCTCCACCAAGTCAGACTGCAACTTCTCCATCTAAATTTCTAGACTAAGAGGGTTCCCCGATTTAACCTCAGAGAGATTGAATGACTTCCTCATCATCACAAAGCTGTTAAGTATCAGAGGTGAGATTTGAACCAACGTTTGCTTTTTTTTTAAATTCCAGTCCCCTATTCATTATTACATGGGGGTGGGGTGGGGTGAGGTAGGGCGTTAGTTTATCCATATATATAATTTCTTTATTTGCCTGTGCACACAACCTTTAGTCAAAGGCAATCATGAATATAAAGTTACACAGAGAGAATATTTTATAAGTGAAGTTGTAACTTGGACAGGAATTAGAGAATGAACAAGGATCACAGAATCATAGAATGTTGATGCTAGAAAGTACCTTCTAAATCACCCCCTTATTTTACAGACAGGGAAACAAAGACCCAGTAAGGTGACTTGCCCAAACCCAGCTAGATTGTGGGGACCTAAACCTAGACAGCTGGAACCTAAACCATGATATCAGAGAAAGTGAACTGGATGGAGAGTCAGATGGCCTGGGTTGGATGCAAGATCTGTGTTTCTTAGCTAGAAATTCTTAAGCAAGTCACCAAAACTCTCCAGGCCTTTACTGCGTCATCTGTAAAATAAGAGGGTGGGATTACCATATCTATGATGTCCTTTCCAGGAATGCTTACAATAACAATAATTATTATTATAACTCATAGTTATAAAGCACTTTAAGGTTTACAAACCATTTTTGGGTATTATTATCCCTGTTCTACAAATCAGGAAACTGAGGCTCAGTGGTTAAAATATTTGCCTAAAGTCTTACACTCAATAAGCACTGAAGCCAAGAATCAAAGCAGGTGTCTCTGAGAGTGAAGTGGAATCAGATGTGCGAGGCCTCATGGAAGAGGTAACATTTTCACTGGGTTTAAAGACAGGCAAGATTTCAAAAGACACGTCAGACTGTAAATTACAATCAGCAAAGGGTTAGCCTACTGCCCAACCAGGTTTTACCTGAAATTCTCTTATGCTAGGTGGAGCTATTTGCCCTTCCTGTGTGGCAACACTTAGGGCATGTAGCCATCAAAATACCCAAGGACTAGGGCGATTAAGCACCATGGCCAGCAGCCTGCCCTACTGTCTCTGACAGAAGCAGACTACCTTACCAACAGAAATCCATGGCCCTGGATACCTGCCTGCCCTTCCAGACCTGACTATCATTTCCCCAGCTCCAGTTATCCACCTTGTACTCACAGTTGACTGCTTACCTATACCCCATAATAAAACTAACTATGTGATCATGCAACAGAAAACCTCTAATGATGGGGCAAAGAAGTAACTGTAGTAAATATGCAATCTAAGTTAGAATTCAGACTAATTTTTTGGGTCCCTTCAACTTATCTTTGCTGACAGATACCCTACCTGGTTTAAAAAACAACGACCCACTAATTGCTAGTACACCAGTATTATCAACAGCTACTACCCCCATCAGGAAAAATATACATTCTTCCCTATGAGCACAGTAACTATCCAGGCTCACCCTTTGACACTTTTGTAGAAACGACAGTAAGTAGCTTTTTCAATCAACCTTGAAAATACCCACTCGTTCAATCACTGGAGGTGAGTAACAAATTGTGCTTAAAGAGTGGCAAAGAGTACTTGGGAAACTCCTGAGTGGAGGGTGGGCTGGTAAAAACACAAATCTATGAAGTGTTTGTTAAGCTACATGGAATGAATTAGAGTGAAAAGGCAAAGTAGACTTTTAGGACATTAAGGCTAGATTTATTCACATGAAATGGCCAGAATAGGACATAGCTGATTCCAATTATTTCTGATGTCTTAATGATCACCATAGATTATGAAGCAAACCCCTACTACCAGTGGCCAATACTCAGTTATAGCAATATCTAGTTCAATTACTACAGGGACAGAATCTGAGACTTTAAGTTACATATAAATATTTGGGGTATTACATCAATACCTTAAGGTTTTGTGAATTTTTGTCAGCACCCTAGAACAAAGCAAATCATTATAAATTATCTGATGTCTTAAAGGGTTAGCTGAGACACAAGGGAGGCTAAGCGATTTAGCCGTGATCAAAAATTTCTAGTAAGTATCTGAGTCTAGATCTGAATCCAGCGCTTCCTGTCCACAGTCACAGAACTCTATTAATTGATCAATCAACCAATGAACATTTATTTGATAAGCATGAGTTTCATGCCACGGGCTGTGCTACATGTAGAGGAGACAAAATAAAAACAAAACTGTCCCTCCTCGCAAGAAGTTTACATTATATCAAGAGAGACAACATACATTGATAGGCGTGTGAACATAGGCCTAGCACACAGTAGATGATTAATAAATGCTTGTTGATGAACTGCTAAAAGTACGTACAAAATATACATAAAGGTGGTAGGACTAGCACCTAAAGGAATCAATAAAGTCCTATACAGGAGGTGGTAGTTTGAAACTTTTGAAAGAATCTTGAGATTCTAAGAGATGGGGGTAGGTGAGAGTGCATTCCAAGTATGGGGGTCAGCTTGTACAAAAGCACAAGCAGAGACTGTAGATGGAATGTCACATGTAAGAAACAGGAAGGGGCCAATTTAGCTTGACAACGGAGTGGGTTAAGGGTAGTAATGTGTAATAAGCCTAACGAAGTAGCCTGGAGCATGGTAGTGAAGGGGTTTAAATGCCAGATAGAGAAGTTTGTATCTGGAAGCCACCAGATTTTTGCAAATAAGAGTGACGTGCTTCAAATTATACCTTAGGAAAATCACTTTGGCAACTATATGGAGGATGGATTGGAGACAGAAAAGCCTTGAGGCAAGGAGACCAATTAGAAACCTACTGCAATAGTCCAGATGAAATGTAATGAAGGCCTGGAGTAGACCTCTGAGTGTAGAGAAAGGGTGGGTGCAAAAGATGTTGAGGAACTAAAACTGGTAAGGTCTAGCAAGAGACTCAGGATATTTGAGATGAGGGAGGATGAAGAGTCAAAGGTGACTTCAAAGTCTCAAACGCAGGTGACTGAAAGAGTGGTGGCATCCATTAGAAATCAAGTATGCCATGTTCTCTCATTGTATTATTATAAAGGTAAGAATGGAGACACTAGAAATAAGAGAGGGGACGGAGCCAAGATGGCGGCTGGTAAGCAGGGAATAGTGTGAGCTCCATACCGAGTCCCTCCAAAAACCTATAAAAAATGGCTCTGAGCCAATTCTAGAATGGCAGAACCCACAAAACAGCAGAGGAAAGCAGGGCTCCAGCCCAGGACAGCCTGGATGGTCTCTGGGTGAGGTCTATCCCACACGGAGCTCGGAGTTGGGAGCTGGGAGCTGGGAACGGAGTGAAGCAGAGCCCAGCCTGAGTGGCGTGGACCAACAAGACCAGCAACCGGGCAGGGCATGCCCTAGCGCCCTGAATCAGTGAGCTGCAGCAGTTACCAGACTTCTCAACCCACAAACACCGAAGACAGCAGAGAAGGTTAGTGGGAAAAGCTGCGGGAGTGGAAGGAGTTCCCGGTTCGGCTTCCAGCCCCGGGGGCAGCGGAGGTGGGGCAGCTACTGCTGTTGCTGCTTCCGGCCCCAGGCCCACCTGGTGGGAGGAATTGAGTGGCGGATCAGAGCAGGGGTGCACAGCCTGCTGAAGATCTAAGCCCAGTCCGGGTTGGGGGTTCTTGGGGAAGGAGCAGTGCTGGCGTGGCAGAGCTGGCACCTCCCCCCCAAACGTGGAACATAGAACTCTGTAGTCTACAAGCAGTCATACCCCACTGAAAAACTCAAAGGTCAAGTTAGTTGGCTGGGAATATGGCCAGGCAGCGAAAACGCACCGAGATTCAGTCTCAGACTTTGCATTCTTTCTTTGCTGACAAAGAAGACCAAAACATACAGACAAAAGAAATTAATAAAGCCAAAGAGCCTACAACAGAAACCTCCAAGAAAAACATGAACTGGTCCCAGGCCATGGAAGAGCTCAAAAAGGATTTGGAAAAGCAAATTAGAGAAGTAGAGGAAAAATTGGGAAGAGAAATGAAAAGGATGCAAGAAAACCATGAAAAACAAGTCAACGACTTGCTAAAGGAGATCCAAAAAAATACGGAAAAATACACTGAAGAAAACAACACCTTACAAAATAGACTAACTCAAATGGCAAAAGAGCTCCAAAAAGCCAATGAGGAAAAGAATGCCTTGAAAGGCAGAATTACCCAAATGGAAAAGGAGGTCCAAAAGACCACTGAAGAAAATACTACTTTAAAAATTAGACTGGAGCAAGTGGAAGCTAGTGACTTTATGAGAAAACAAGATATTATAAAACAGAAGCAAAGAAATGAAAAAATGGAAGACAATGTGAAATATCTCATTGGAAAAACCACTGACCTGGAAAATAGATCCAGGAGAGATAATTTAAAAATTATTGGACTACCTGAAAGCCATGATCAAAAAAAGAGCCTAGATATCATCTTTCAAGAAATTATCAAGGAGAACTGCCCTGATATTCTAGAGCCACAGGGCAAAATACAAATTGAAAGAATCCATCGATCGCCTCCTCAAATAGATCCCAAAAAGAAATCTCCCAGGAATATTGTCGCCAAATTCCAGAGCTCCCAGATCAAGGAGAAAATACTGCAAGCAGCCAGAAAGAAACAATTTAAGTATTGTGGAAACACAATCAGAATAACCCAAGATCTGGCAGCCTCTACATTAAGAGATCGAAGGGCTTGGAATGCGATATTCCGGAGGTCAATGGAGCTAGGATTAAAACCAAGAATCACCTACCCAGCAAAACTGACTATCATGCTCCAAGGCAAAATATGGATTTTCAATAAAATAGAGGACTTTCAAGTTTTCTCAGTGAAAAGACCAGAGCTGAATAGAAAATTTGACTTTCAAACATAAGAATCAAGAGAAACATGAAAAGGTAATCAAGAAAAAGAACAAGAAAAAGAAAATGCAAGGAACTTACTAAAGGTGAACTGTTTTGTTGACATTCCTACATGGAAAGATGACATGTATGATTCATGAGACCTCAGTATTAGGGTAGCTGAAGGGAATATGCATACGTATATGTTTATGTATATATATGGATGAATGTGTAGGTATGTATATATCTATGTATGTGTGTGTGTGTGTGTGTGTGTATATATATATATATATAGAGAGAGAGAGAGAGAGAAAGAGAGAGAGAGAGAGAAAGAAAGAAAGAGAGGACACAGGGTGAGTTGAAGATGAAGGGAAGATATCTAAAAGAAATAAAATCAAATTAAGGGATGAGAGAGGAACATACTGAGAGAGGGAGATAAGGAGAGATAGAATGGGGTGGATTATCTCGCATAAAGGAGGCAAGAGCAAGCAGTTCTGTGGGAGGAGGGAGAGGGCGGATGAGGGGGGGAATGAGTGAACATTGCTCTCATCAGATTTGGCCTAAGGAGGGAATACCATACATACCCAATTGGGAATCTTACCCCACAGGAAAGAAAAGGGAAGAAGATAAAAATAAATGGGGGGGATGATGGAGGGGAGGGCTGATGGGGGTGGAGGTAGTCAAAAACAAACACTTTCGAAAGGGGACAGGGTCAAGGGAGAAAATTCAATAAAGAGGGATGGGTTGGGAAGGAGCAAAATATAGTTAGTCTTTCACAACATGAGTATTGTGGAGGGGTTATACATAATGATACACATGTGGCCCATGTTGAATTGCTTGACTTCTTAGGGAGGGTGGGTGGGAAGAGAAGAGGGGAGAGAATTTGGAACTCAAAGTTTTAAAAACAGATGTTCAAAAACAAACAAAAATGTTTTTGCATGCAACTAGAAAATAAGATACACAGACAATGGGGTGTAGAAATTTATCTTGCCCTACAAGAAAGGAAGGGAAAAGGGGATGGGAGGGGAGTGGGGTGACAGAGGGGAGTGCTGACTGGGGAACCAGAATATACGCCATCTTGGAGTGGGTGGTAGGGTAGAAATGGGGAGAAAATTTGTAATTCAAACTATTGTGAAAATCAATGCTGAAAACTAAATATGTTAAATAAATTAAAAAAAATAAAGAGCATAGACTAAAAAAAAAAATAATAAGAATAGAGACACTAGCAATGGGGCTAGTAAAGCTGAATCAGACCCATAAAAGTTTCTGACATCATTCAAATAATTGAGGCACAAGTTGGTTTCTTCTTGAATTATCCAGATAAATATCATTTAATTAATAAATCAGACCCAATCTCTGAGCAGCATCTATGTGCAAAGACTAGTATTAGATCCACACATAGTTGGGTAATTCAGTAAAACTTTACATTATTATTTCTCTAAATCACAAAATCACAAAATTTAGAGCTGGAAGGGAACTTAGAGTTATTTAATCCAGCCTTTGATCCAGGGCAGAGATTCCTTCTATATATGCCTGACAAATAGCTTCTGCTTAAATAGCCACAGTGGCACAGGGCTGACTAGCTTAGAAAGTTTGTTATTCAGCTCTACTAGACAGTTTTTTCTTATGTTGAGATAAAATCTGCCACCTATAATTCCTATCTATTAGTCACAGTTCCACTCTCTAAAGCAACACAGTACTTCCAATATGCTTATCCAGGCATAGGTTTTGTAATCTTCAGTGTTGGAGAAAGAATCAACCCTTCTAACATCACCGATGTTTGAAACAATGAAGTATTTCTCAATTTTATCTAGAAGAGATTCTTGTATTATGTATGATTTTTACTTTTAAGATGATGACAGTGTACCACACAAATCACAACCTCGATCTCCATCTTGGATGTAGAGAACCTCTGGTGCAAAGGGAAAACAACTTTCTCTTTAACCTCAGGCCTTCCATCTCCTGCTGCTCCTATCCCTTGGGGGAAAATGAAGAGGAAAGATGGTGGGGAATGGGACTTTGTTCTCCTGCTGTGTAGGTTCACCTTCCACCTCCTGGGCCCTTTTCCTACCTAATCTCCAATCTCTGTAGGGAAGAGGAGTGGTGAAATGGGGTCTCCCATCTGACCAGCTGACTGTGTGCCTCCAGCCTGTCTCCAACCTCTATTGGGAAAAGGAGTCATATCCTCCACTCAGTGATGAATATTCTCACACCTGGTCATACCCTTCACATTTCAGTGATTCTGAATTCCTATATATCATCACCCAAACCCCTTTCTCTACCTCCCATCACCTAATTCTTCAAAACCATCCCCATTAACCCTTCGTCCCCAAAGTTTCAACCAAATACTCCCCCCCCCCGCCCTTCCACTGTGCCCTCTCGAATGCCTGATCTATGGGCAACAAATTTCTCTTCATTTTAAATCTTTTCCTTCCCCACTCCTTCCATCTCCTCTCATTGAAACCCGACTCCCCCAAGATGACACAGCCTCCCTGGCCACCCTTTGCAGTACTTTCTGCACCTTCACTCATTCTACTTGGCTTGCTGGCCGAGGCGGGGGAAATGGAATATTCCTTGTTCCCCATTGCTACTTCCATATTCTCCCTTTTCTTCCATCACTCAATAATGTCTCTTCCTTTGAGATTCATGTTATTCATATCTACCACCCAATCGAAATTATGGTAATTGTTGTCTGCAGACTCTCCAAGCGACTCCCCTTCTTTCCTCAATGAGTTCGGTACATGGCTCTCAATATATTTCTCCTCCCCAAAGCCTGTCCTCACACTAGGAGACTTCAACATACATTTTAACTCTCAAAAACCCTAACCCCTCAGTTCCTCAACCTATTCACTCCCCACAAACTACTCCTCCAACCCACCTCTGACCCACACAAAAATTGTCATAACTTTGATCTTGCCATCACCCACAAATGTACTGTCTCTGTGTTCAAGAACTCCTAAATCCCTTTATCTGACCATAATCTATTGGTTTTCTGCCTCTCTCTCTCTACCTTCCCTATAAAATCCTACTCTTCATCCACACCATGACCACCAATCTCTTGACCTCTCAATTCTCTCCCAGACCTTCACTATTCTCCCCTTCACTAGCCACTCTCTTTTCTCTGACTGAGAAATCAATTATGGCATGTTTTCTCGTTGTATTATGATGAAAGTAAGAATGGTGGGACTAGCAATGGGACTAGTAAAGTTGAATCAGACCCACAAAATGTTTTCTTAAAATATTCAAATAATTGAGTAATTATAATATTATAAGAACTATAATAGTAGTCACTAAAAGTGACTAATCAGTCATTTTTCTCCTTATCTTGACTCCTTGGTAGGCCAATTCAACTCTACACTGACCACCTCCCCAGAATTTCTACCCTTCTACCATACCATCAATTATGCCCAGCTAAGTCTAAGCCTTGGATCATTCCCATGGCTCCTACACACGTGCTGAACAAAGGTGAAGAAAATCATGCAACTGTTCTGACTGAGTCCACTACAAATTTATGTTCACAACCAAAACTGGAACTTCACTGCTGCTAGGCAATCCTACAATATCTGTCTCATCAACTCATAGTAGGCACCTGAAACCATCAGTAGAAAGAAGGATACCTTTAGCAGGCTATGACTAGCAACAAATTTTAAATCTACAAACCACCACAAGAAAACAAATCATTTGTTTCTATGAGATTCAAAATCAAAATCTAGTTAAGGCTTTATTGCCAAAAAGCCACCATTTTGAATCTAAGATGCAGCTTCCTAAATTGTATATGAAGAATGTATTTTATTCAAGGTAGTTTTAAAAACCATGGCCAGGTAGTTTTGCCCAAGGAACACATACCAGAAAATACTCTCCAAGTATAGAACAACTATCAAACAAAAGAAAATTTCTATCTATCCATGTTCATTTATAGGATGTGGTCATATTAAACTCATCTGTATGAGATTATATATGGGTAATACTATGGGGGAAGGGAAGGAAATAAGCCAGAAAAAGTAAACACATACATACACACATACACACACACACACACACACACACACACACACACACACACACACAGAGTCTTTTGTGCCGTTTCAACTGACCACACTCCCATCTTGTTAAAGGGCGAGCAAGGCTATACAATTATCTTTATAATGCACAGTAAAGTACGGCCAAGCCAGCAGTGGAAAAATGTTTTCTTGCTATCTTGACAGAATCTTGCAGTATGCACAACGGATTCCCTAAGGAAGATTTATTCAAAAACGTGGATAGGTAGTACTCTGCACCAAGGATCCACACTGATGATATCATGGATCCACAGAGGAAAAAAGTGTTTGGCATTTGATGCCAGAATACAGTTTATTGTTAAACTTTGAAAGTAACCTATCAGGGGGCAGAGACAAGATGGCAGCTGGAAAGCAGGGACTAGGGTGAGCTCCACGCCGAGTCCCTCCAAAAACATATAAAAAATGGCTCTGAACCAACTGTAGAACTGCAGAACCCACAAAACAGCAGAGGGAAGCAGGGCTCCAACCCAGGACGGCCTGGATGGTCTCTGGGTGAGGTCTATCCCACACGGAGCTGGGAGCTGGGAGCTGGGAGCCGAGCAGAGCAGAGCCCAGCGTGAGCAGCTTGGACCAACCAGACCAGGAGCCAGGTGGAGCCGGCCCTAGCGCCCTGAATCAGTGAGCTGCGGCAGTTACCAGACTTCTCAAGCCACAAACACCAAAGACAGCAGAGAAGGTTAGTGGGAAAAGCTGCAGTAGTGGAAGGAGTTCGAGGTTCAGCCACTGCCCCTGGGGCAGCGGAGGTGGGGCAGCTACAGCTGCTGCTGCTTCCGGCCCCAGGCCCACCTGGTGGGAGGAATTAAGTGGCAGATCAGAGCAGGAGTGCACAGCCTGCTGAAGATCTAAGCCCAGTCCGGGTTGGGAGTTCTTGGGGAAGGAGGAGTGCTGGTGTGGCAGAGCTGGTGCATTCCCCCCCAAACATGGAACATAGAACTCTTTAGTCTACAAGCAGTCATACCCCACTGAAAAACTCAAGGGTCAAGTTAGTTGGTTGGGAATATGGCCAGGCAGCAAAAACACACCCAGATTCAGTCTCAGACTTTGGATTCTTTCTTTGGTGACAAAGAAGACCAAAACACACAGCCTAAAGAAGTCAACAAAGTGCAAGAGCCTACACCAAAAGCCTCCAAGAAAAACAGGAACTGGTCCCAGGCCATGGAAGAGCTCAAAAAGGATTTGGAAAAGCAAGTTAGAGAAGTAGAGGAAAAATTGGGAAGAGAAATGAGAAGGATGCAAGAAAACCATGAAAAAAAAGTCAATGACTTGCTAAAGGAGACCCAAAAAAATACGGAAAAATACACTGAAGAAAACAACACCTTAAAAAATAGACTAACTCAAATGGCAAAAGAGCTCCAAAAAGCCAATGAGGAAAAGAATGCCTTGAAAAGGCAGAATTAGCCAAATGGAAAAGGATGTCCAAAAGACCAAAGAAGAAAATACTACCTTAAAAATTAGATTGGAGCAAGTGGAAGCTAGTGACTTTATGAGAAATCAAGATATTATAAAGCAGAACCAAAGGAATGAAAAAATGGAAGACAATGTGAAATATCTCATTGGAAAAACCACTGACCTGGAAAACAGGTCCAGGAGAGATAATTTAAAAATTATTGGACTACCTGAAAGCCACGATCAAAAAAAAGAGCCTAGATATCCTCTCTCAAGAAATTATTAAGGAGAACTGCCCTGATATTCTAGAGCCACAGGGCAAAATAGAAATTGAAGGAATCCACCAATTGCCTCCTCAAATAGATCCCAAAAAGAAATCTGCTAGGAATATTGTCACCAAATTCCAGAGCTCCCAGATCGAGGAGAAAATACTGCAAGCAGCCAGAAAGAAACAATTTGAGTATTGTGGAAACACAATCAGAATAATCCAAGATCTGGCAGCTTCTACATTAAGAGATCAAAGGGCTTGAATGCGATATTCTGGAGGTCAATGGAGCTAGGATTAAAACCTAGAATCACCTACCCAGCAAAACTGAGTATCATGCTCCAAGGCAAAATATGGCCTTTCAATAAAATAGAGGACTTTCAAGCTTTCTCAGTGAAAAGACCAGAGCTGAATAGAAAATTTGACTTTGAAACACAAGAATCAAGAGAAGCATGAAAAGGTAAACAAGAAAGAGAAGTCATAAGGGACTTACTAAAGTTGAACTGTTTTGTTTACATTCCTACATAGAAAGATTCATGAGACCTCAATATCATAGTAGCTGAAAGGAATATGCATATATATATGTTTATGTATATATATAGATATATATATATAAGTGAATGTGCATGTATGTATATATGTATGTGTGTGTATATATATGTATATATATATGGAGAGAGAGAGGGGGAGAGAGAGAGAGAGAGAGAGAGAGAGAGAGAGAGAGAACGGACACAGGGTGAGTTGAAGATGAAGGGAAGATATCTAAAAGAAATAAAATCAAATTAAGGGATGAGAGAGGAATATATTGAGAGAGGGAGATAGGGAGAGATAGAATGGGGTGGATTATCTCGCATAAAGGTGGCAAGAGGAAGTAGTTCTGTGGGAGGAGGGGAGAGGGCAGGTGAAGGGGGAATGAGTGAATCTTGCTCTCATCAGATTTGGCCTGAGGAGGGAATACCATATATACTCAATTGGCTATCTTACCCCACAGGAAAGAAGAGGGAAGAAGATAAAAAAGGGGGGGATGATGGAGGGGAGGGCAGATGGGGGTGGAGGTAATCAAAAACAAACACTTTCAAAAGGGGACAGGGTCAAGGGAGAAAATTCAATAAAGGGGGATGGGTTGGGAAGGAGCAAAATATAGTTAGTCTCTCACAACATGAGTATTGTGGAAGGGTTATACATAATGATACACATGTGGCCTGTGTTGAATTGCTTGACTTCTTAGGGAGGGTAGGTGGGAAGGGAAGAGGGGAGAGAATTTGGAACTCAAAGTTTTAAAAACAGATGTTCAAAAACAACAAAAAAAAAGTTTTTGCATGCATCTAGAAAATAAGATACACAGGCAATGGGGCATAGAAATTTATCTTGCCCTACAAGAAAGGAAGGGAAAAGGGGATGGGAGGGGAGTGGGGTGACAGAAGGGAGAGCTGAATGGGGAACAGGGCAACCAGAATATACGTCATCTTGGAGTGGGGGGAGGGCAGAAATGGGGAGAAAATTTGTAATTCAAACTCTTGTGAAAATCAATGCTGAAAACTAAATATGTTAAATAAATAAATTTTAAAAAAATAAAGTAACCTATCACCCTCTTTCAGGTTAAAGTCGATCAAGTCAATTAGCATTTATTAAGTTCCTACATATGTGTCAGGCACTGTGCTAAGCACCGAGGATACAAAGAAAGACAAAAAAACCATCTCTGTCTTCAAGGAGCTTACTTATATAATGGAGAAGCAACAGAAGGAAGGCACTAGTATCAAGGGAGGTTGGGCAAGGCTTCTTGTAGGTGGTTAATTAAATTAAACATCTAAATGTCATAATTGATATTTGTTTGCTTTTCTATTTCAAAACTGACTCTAGAAGTTTCAGGGCATAATTTTTTTTGCTCTACAAAGACCTCAATTTACACTTTTTAAAAGTCTAAAATATTCATCCAGCACTGGTAACTAATTTTAAGTGAGAGATTTTTAAAAATATATCCATTTATGTAAACGTTGTTTCCAAGGTTTTGAAAAGCATGAAATGTCTTGAATACCCTAACATGTATCGAAATCTTTAAGATTTGTTTAAAGAAATAAAGAGAGGAGGTGGAAATGAAGTAAGCTGTTGCAGGTGAAAAACTCCTCTTGGCAAATTTCCTTTGCTCAGACCTAAGTAACGGGAGAAAAAAAATTTTCAATACCAAAATGACTGCGTTAGAATATAACCAATGTGGATATAACCAAGTGAATGGGATTCAGACATTGAAGGCTCACACATTACTTTTAGCAAAAAGAGAAGCTTTAAAAGCATCAAACGTATCCTTTGGACATCAAACACTTCGCATTACAACGAATAAATTATACTTGAATGAGAATCATATGGATAAAATTTCTTCAAATGCCCATGAGATTTAAGAAATATAGGACAAGATATACACGATAAAACAATATCTCATTCTGTATACTCTGCTATGAAGTATAGAGCACAGTGAGAAGAGCACTGAGTCAGATAACCTGGGTTCAAGTCATTTAATCTATAGGTCTTAGTTTCCTTATTTGTAAAATTGTAATATTAGTATTTGTACTACAGATGTCTCTAGACGGCTATGAGTAAAGCAGGGTGCAAAATTGTTTCTCAGTCATGTCCAACTCTTTATGACCCCATGGACCCTACTGTTCATGGGCTTTCTTGGCAAAGATACTGCAGTGGTTTGCCATTTCCTTCTCCAGTGTATTAAGGCAAACGGAGGTTAAGTGACTTGCCCAGAGTTACATAGCTACTAAGCGTCTGAGACTGGATTTGAACTCAATTCTTCCTGACTCCAGGCCAAGTGTTCTCTCCACTGAGCCATCTAGCTACCTCCAGATTGCAAAATATGAGTCACTATAATAACTGTGAGTTCTTTTGTGAGGCATAGAAATTTCTTCCTATGATAATATTTCAAGAAAGTAAAAATTACTTGGATTTTTTTTTACTTCACTAATTATTCCAGAATAGATCCCATAATGAGGTCATAATGATAAGTCACTAACAATTCAATTATTCGAAAGGAAAAAAATCATAGTGAACCAGTGATCAATGGCATAGGACATTCAACTATTTCAGTGGTATCAAGAATACAACACAGAGTCAAAGTACCGATGAGCATGTCCAGCTTCTTTTTCTTCTTCTTCTTTTTTTTTTTTTTTTTGGTGTGGGCCAAAATTAATCTGTGTGACCTGTGGCTGTGTGACCTTTGGCAAGTCACTTAACTTCTATAGACTTCAGTTTTCTCATATGTAAAATGACCCAGTTGGACTAGTTAGGTCCCTTCCAGCTGTAAATCTATGACTCTAGTCTATATCACATAACTTATGGTACTTCTTTCAACAAATGTTTACTTGCTATTTTTTTTGGAGGGGGGGAAGGCAGGACAATTGGGGTTGTGACTTGCCCAAGGTCACGCAAACTAGTAAGTGTGTCAAGTGTCTGAGGCCAAATTTGAACTCAGGGCCTCCTGACTCCAGGGCTGCTCCTCTACTCACTGAGCCACCTAGCTGCCCCCTCAACAAATGTTTATTAAGCACCTACCCTGTGTGCACTGTCTTAGGCACTGGGGAGATACAAAGATAATTAAGGCAGAGTCTCTGCCCTCAAGGAGTCTGTTCTCTGAACTATCTCATGTAGGTTACAGTTCTTTCCCCCAATTCCTCTCTACCCACACAGGTCAAATTATAAACTCCCTCAGGGCAGAGATAATTTTATTTTGCCTTCAACAAAAAGATTCATAGCACCTAGCACTGAGCCCAGTACATAGTACACACCCTCAGGGAAATTGAAAATGTCATGTAATAAACACTAAGCTCTATCCGAAGAATATCAGACCATCTCTCAGACCAAACTGAAAGTCTCTACCAATAACATTCCCTTGTGCTTGAAGAACTTCACAATTTATAAAATGGTTTCAAATGCATAATCTTATTTGATCCTCGCAATAACCCTGAGAGGTGGGCGAGGTGCTGTCAGGCCCATTTACGGAGAGGCATGAACCACAACTTATCCAAAATCACAAAAGCACTAAGTGGCAAAATCAAGATTCAAACCCAAATTCTCTGTCTCCAGTTCTGGCATTCCTTTTTACTATGCAAGGTGAGCTCTCTATGATAAGGATTGTGAAAGGTGTTAAATGTCAGGGATGGAAGCTGAACTTTACTCGGCAGACAGTAAGTAAGCAATGAAGATTTTTGAAAAGAGTATCTATACACAAAAATGGTTATTATGGAAATCATGTGAAGTGCTTCTCAGGGAGAGAAAGTGGAGGTTGGGAGACCTGTTAGGGAGTCACTGCAATTGTCCAGGAAGGCAGGAATGAGGACTTGTGGTAAGGTGGTAGCTGGAAGAATAAAGACAAGGGAACAAATGTGAGTGGTGTTCCTGAGGTGAAATCAACAGGACTAACTGGATATGAGAAGCAAAAACATGAGTCTCAGTGAATAGTAGTACCACAGGCTGAAATAGCAAAGTCAGAAAAAAGGGAATAAGTTTAGAGAAAAAGAAAATAAGCTTGGTTTTGAACAAGGTAAGTTTGAGGAGCCAAGAGGACATGCAGGCAGAGAAGGATGGAGCTCAGGATTTCAGAAGAGAAGTCAGGGCTAGAGATAATAGATGCTAGAAATGTACTGAGCCAACTGGGTGCACCCGGACTGGAGTCAGGAAGACTCGTCTTTCTGAGTTCAAACCTGGCCTCAGACACTTACTTGCTGTGTGACTCTGGGCAGCTCACTTGACACTGTTTGCCTCAGTTTCCTCATCTGTAAAAATGAGCTGGATAAGGAAATGGCAAACCACTCCAGTATCTTTGCCAAGAAAACCCCAAATGGAGTTACAAAGAGTAAGACATGACTGAACTGAGAGAAATGTGCCCAGTCCTTGCCTCTGCCTCTCAGCATCCTTAGCTTTCATCAAGGCGCTCACCTCAGGGGCATCCTCCTAGAGAAGATTCCATCCCACCTCAGATACCTGTTTATATGTTAAGCTGCCCAGTAGAATGGCAGATCTTTGGGGGTCTTCACTTATTCACTTCAATTCACTGTTTTTCACTTATGCCCTTACACAACTGGTACCTAACACAATGCCCTGCACAGAGTAGGTATTGAATATATGTTTCTTGATTGAATTCAATTGAACCAAATTGAGTTGTTCTTCTTTATTGGACATCATCTTGATGCTAGTCATACAAAGACACAAACAAAATAATCCCTTGCCCTCAACAAGTTTATATTATTCTTAGAGGAAAGGTTTATGGTAGGCAACTGAACTATGACTTAACAAAGAGCCAGGGTCCATCTTGGACCTTGAGAAAATATTTCCCAAAAGGAGTTCACTTTTCTCAAGGTCTTAAATGATGATACTCCATAAAAAGTGGTTATACACCATTAAAAGTGTCCACACGAAAAATATTTGAGGAGTAGGCAAATCTAGGGGCCCTGAACTATACAGAAGAACCTAAGGCTTAAAGACCTTGAAGAGACCACTACAAGGAAAGCTCGTTCTGAGCAACCAGAGCACTCAAAGAGAGAGAGCATGATGAAGTGGAGAGAGCACTGGATTTGAAATCTGAGGAGCCCTGTTCAAATCTTGGATCTACCCCTTACTACCAATGTGACCTTGGGAAGGACAATTTGTTTCTCTGAATTTCAGCTTCCTTACATGATATCGAGGAGGTTGGACATAATGACCTCTAAGGAAGGTCCCTTCCAGTTTTTAATCTAGGATCTTATGATACTATGGCCTAAAGGACGATATAAGATATACTCTTATTCAGAGGATGCTCAAGGTCTAAATAAATTCCAGGTTCAGGCTCCTAGTCATTCTTCCTTTAAAATAAGTAAAGTCACTCAAAAAGGAGGTTGAATTATGGGTTTGGTATGAGTGAATAAATCTGGGGTCTGCTTGCCTCCTTATCCTATGCTGCAGCCACCATTTCTTACTGCGATTTCCTTTAACAGCCAGCTACTACCACCGAGCATGAGATAACCTGGGGTAAGTGTTGCCTCCACTCTAAACCCTTCTATGGAACCCTCAACAATAAATAATACATTTCTGAATACCATCTACTTACATAGAGGCTAAAAATCATCTACCTATTATGCTACCAGATCCTAGAAGAAGAGATAACAGACAGCCATTCTTTTCCCAGTATCATACAATGCAGCATAAATGAGCTTCCACATTTTTGTATTAAGTCAGAAGGAGAGGAAAGTGGTACCCTCAAGAGAAAAATATGAATAACACTGAAGGAAGGAAGCCAACTCAATAAGTCTGCATACCAATATTGCTATGTGATCTCTGTAGCAGTTAGTTCAGTACTGATAATCTTAAGAAAGTTCTTCATATAACTTGTTAAATCATAAAATCATCCCTTGATTCCAGAACATAAAACAATGTCTTTTTTTTTTAATGTAAATACAACCTCTGGGAAATTGCAGATAACTACGGATCCTTTAAAGATATTTTCTTCTGTCACACTGGGAGCCATTTCCTTCACTGGCGAATGTTTTCACATATTTATAGAAGGTAATTTTTCCTATAAATATTAAACACAAATAGTAATAGAGAAGCTAAAGGATCCTAACTCCTCTTCACTAGGAGGGGGAGCCATTAAGCTCACATAAGCATTCCTATTCAAACTTATATTTGATGATGTAAAGCTTGTCCTGGAAGGTAAATCTGAAAACATAACACATTTCTTGAGAAATTTATTAATATTAATACTTAATGAGCATGTAATATGGTAAGAGGGCCTGACTGAACAAAGAAATCTCATCTCTGCTTAATAGTAGATTCTTGATATAGGATTACATTAAATACAAAATAGAGTCATTAATTCAGCAAATAATTACAGAGCACCTGGCTAGGTACTATGGTGTATATATAAATATTACATAGAATACATACCCTATAAAAGCTTACAATTCGAAACAAGGCAGCAGGATGACACAGTGGAAATAAGATTAAGCTAGGTGTCAGGAGACCTGGACGCTAGCTTTAGCTCAGTCATTTACTAGTTATACAACCTTATTAAGCAACTCATGTAGCCACCCTGGGCCTCAGTTTAATCATCTGTACGTTATGATCTCTAAGGTCCCTTCTGACTCTAATATTCTAAAAGCTCATATGAATGCTGCGAAAAAAGAATATACATACATGAAAAGTTAAATAGTAATACAAACATAAAATAATACAAGATAATGACACAATCATTTCTAAAAGGTGGTATATGAGTAAGTACCAAATGAATAGTACACAATACGTTATGAATTTGAAGGAAGGAGAGATCACTTTGGGCAGGAAAATCTTCATGGGGGAGAAAGGCACAAATGAAATGTAAGTTCCTGGGGCAGGAAATATGTAAACCAGTCTAGCTGACCTGAAAGATTTGTGGAGGGAAGTACAGTTAGACAAGGAATACTCCTCTCCCTCCTTTCTAGGTTTTCTGACGCAATTTTCTCTTGGTTCTTCTACCTAACCGAGTACTCTGTCTTGGGCTCCTTTGCATCAACACTATGCTCTATAACTGTGACTGGCTTGATTCTGGACCCTCTTCTCTTTCCACACTCTTACTTGGTAGCTTCATTAGCACTCATTAGTTTAATTATCATTTCTATGCAAATGACTTCAAGATCTATGAATAAAGGAATAAAGGAATGAATGGAAAAGTATTTATTAAGTATACCCTACATGCCAAGCACAGTACTAAGTGCTTGGGATACAAATACAAAAGATAGACAAGCTCTCCCGTTAAAGAGCTTGCATTCTAATAGAAATCAAAATACAAGAAAGGTACAGTAAGAAAGTGGGGAGACAGAAGATATCGAGTTCAGTTTTGAACATTTTGAGTTTAAGGTGACTAGGCATTTCAAGATGTACAAGAGACATTTGGAGATGCAAGACTGGAGGTCAAGAGAGAAGTGAGGGCTAGATAGCTGGGAGTGAGAACAATCAACATGGAGATGATTGAATCCACGGGATCCGATCAGATCACTAGGAAAAATAGCACAGAGGGAGAAGAGAAGAAGGCCCAGGATGGAGCCGCATGGAACAGAAACATTTAGCGGGCATGACCCGAATGAACTATGGCAGAGGAGACTGGAAAGTGGTCAGACAGTTAGGAGGAGAACCAGGAAAGAGCAGTGTCCTGTAGAACTAGAGACAGGAGAGATGAAGAAGGAAATGATAAACAGTTTCAAGGGCTGCAGAGAAGTTAAGAAAGATAAGGACTGAGAAAAGGCCATTAGGCTGGACAATTAAGAAATTACTGGTAACCTGGGAGAGAGTAATTTCAGTTGAATGCTAAGTAGAGAAGCCACCTAAGTTAAGAAGACAGTAGGAATACAGAAGTGGAACATCTCTGGCATTGGTCCCCTCTTCTCTACTTAGATGGCCAACCACCCCAGTTAAGGACTTCATCACCTCTTGCCTGGACTATCGCAAATAAATAACTCCTAATTGGTCTTTTTGCCTCAAGTCTCGCACCTCTGAAATCCTTCCTCCACGCAATTACCAAAGTGGTCATGTTATTCTCATACTCAATAAACTCTAGTAGTTCATCCAGGACCTAATACAATCTCCTCTGGCCTTTAAAACCCTCCGCAATCTGGCTCTAATATATTTTTGCAGCCTTAGTATGCATTATTAACCTTCACATACTTTTACATGCAGCCAAATTGGCCTTTTTGCTGTGTCTCACACGACATTTTCTCGTCTTTCTTTCTTCACTAGCTGTCCTCTGTGACTTGAACGCACTATCTCCCTAGTCACCTGTGGATCCTAGAAAGCTCAGCTCGAGCACCATCTTCTGCATGATGCCTTTTCTGAGTCCTCCTAATTACTGGTGCTTTCCCCCTAAAATTTACTTTCTGTTTACTTTGTATATTCTCCTTTGTGAAATGAGCAGATTATTACTGATGGGAACATTTCACAGTGGAGGTAGCATTGGAGTTTGGAGCCAAAATTCAGGGAAAAAAACTCATTATCAGCCCTTCCTCAACAATAACACTACCCCAGTCTTCAATCTGATCGCCTTAAAAGTCCCAGACAGACGAGACCAGAGGACATTCCGAGAGCTCACTCTCCCAAGGACAAACAACGCAGGACTCAGCCCACTGTGTGACTCGCTGATTCAGCTAAATTTCCAGGCGATCACAAAAACTCACAATGAGGAACTCCCAAAACCAGCATGACCCACTTTGGTTCCCTAAGCTCAGGGTGATGACGATGGGGATAATAACTGGCATTTAAAGTGTTTTAAGGTTTGCAAAGCCCTGTACATTGCATCACTTGATCCTTACAACAAAGCTGCGAGGTGAGTGCTATAGGTTCTATAATTGACATTCTACAGATGTAGTCGGGGAAACCAGTTTGGAGGCTTCTCTTAGGGTGACGGCACGAGAAATGAAGGGCACAGGTATGATAGATGATGTAGAGGGAGAGTCCACAGCATTCAGTAATAATAATTGCAGTAGGTAGTAGTAGTGGTAATGGTAGTGGTGGTGGTGGTGGTGGTGGTGGTGGTGGTAGTACTGGTAGTGGTAGTAGTAATGGTGGTGGTAGTGGTAGTAGTAGTGGTGGTGGTGGTGGTGGTGATGGTAGTGGTAGTACTGGTAGTGGCAGTGGTAGTAGTATTGGTGGTGGTGGTAGTGGTAGTAGTAGTAGCAGTAATGGTAGTAGTAGTGGGAGTAGTAGTAGTGGTAACAGAAGAGTAAAAGAGATGTCTCATAATATTCAGGCCAAGGTAACTGGGAAGATAATGGTGGTATTCATAAAATTAGGGAAATCACAAAGAACAAGATCTCCTGTGTAAAACAGGAACATAACGCTGGATGTTGAGCCTGAGGTATCACCAGGCTGCTGAGAAATAATAATTAACTAGGACAATCAGTATCTCCTCTGACATTGCTACCACCCTGGGGCATGCCCTTATTACCCAGACTATTTTCAAAAGCCTGATGAGTCTTCCTGCCTCGAGTCTCTCCCTACTCCAGTCCACTCTCCAATCAAATGTTAAAGTACAGGTCTGACAATGTCAGCCTCCCATTCAATAAACTCCAGTGACTTCCTGTTACCTCCAGGAGCCCGCCCCCCCCCCACCTTTGACGTATCGTCACACCTTAGTCCCTTCCACATACTCCGCGATCCAGAGACCCTGCTCTCTTTACCATTTCTTGAACAAGATACTTAATCTCCCAACTTTGAGCATTTTCATTGGCTGTCCCCCATTATGGAACTCTATTCCTCCTCATCTCCATCTCCTGGCTTCCCTGGACTCCTTCGCTTAAAGTGCCACCTTCCACAAGAAGGTTTTCCCAGTCTTCTTTAATCTTATTACCTTCCTTCTGAGCCTATCCCCAATTTATTCTGCATATATCTTGTTTTAACATAATTATTTGCATGTTGTCTTTGCCATTTGACTGTAAGCTTCTTAAGAGCAAGGATTGTTTTTTGCCTTTATTTGTACCCTTAGCAGTTAGCACAATGCCTGGCACTTAGAAGACACTTAATAAAAGCTGCCTGACTGTCTATCTGATGCCTGCCTGGCAAATGCTTTATATATGACTTGATTCTCACAACGACCCTATGAGTTGGTACTGTTACTAGTTCCATTTTACACGTAACCCCTGTCCCAAACTATGGGACTCTCTCTGTTTTGGTGGAGATACATGAGGCACCCTACGTGAGAAGTGGGATAGAGTTGGAGAGAGACCAGAGAACTTTGGACTTTGGCCTTTGAGGCTCTTTAGGGCCAATCCCCTTTGGGACTCTCAGAGCAACAATTTTCCTGGAGACTCTTCAGGACTCTTCAAAGTGAGAGCCACTTGGAGCGCTCCTGGCTTCCAGCTTCAAGAGAGAAGACAGAAGAGGCCAACCCCACTTCAGACTGCTGAAAGAAGACTGAGAAGACAGGAGAGGAGTGGGCAGTGTCTATTGCATCCTTATTCCCAGCCTGCCACAGTAAAACCTTCAAGGGGTTTTCCTGTGGGTGAGAATCTAGACCTTCTCTCTTGATTGAGATGAGTTATCTTGCTCCCAACAAGAGAACTTCCTCACTCTGTATTGTTCGGTAAATATTCTCATGTGTATATGTCCTCTGATTTCTGTTTTGCTATGATTTGTATAAATGGGTTTTTTGGCTATTCATTATGTGTGTTCATTGTGGAAAAGGCGTTAGGTAGGAAAGGGGTTAAGTTAGCCTTAGTTATAGAGTTTGGGGTCCTCCTTCCCCCCAAAAATGACAGTGATCAGAAGTTAGATGGAACCCAATCATATCCACCTAGACAAACAATATTTAAAGGAGCAGATAGATATACATCAAGCCTGGCATACTCTCTTTTTTTAAAAAATGTAGTATTTTTTCCAATTATGTGTAAAAACAATTTTAACATTCATTTTTTTAAAATTCTGAATTCTACATTCTCTCCCTCTCTTCCCCTCCTCTTGAGAGGGCAAGTAATTTGATAAAGATTATACATGTATAGTAATGCAAAACTTATTTCCATATTTGACATGTTATGAGAGAAAACACACACCAAAAATTAAAAAATAAAGAAAGTAAAGGAAAAAAAGTACGCTTCAATCTGCATTGAGACTCCATCAGTTCTTTCTCTGGAGGAGGACAGCACTTTTTATCATGAGTCCTCCAGAATTATCTTGGATCATCTCATTGGTAAAAATAACTAAGTCATTCAAAGTTGATCATCACATAATATTGCTTTTACCGTGTACAGTGTTCTCCTAGTTCTGATCAATTCACTCTGCATCAGTTCATATAAGTCTTTCCAGGTTCTTCTGAAACCATCTTGCCCTTTATTTCTTGTAACACAATATTATTCCATCACGATCATATATCATAATTTATTCAGCCATTCCTCAACCGATGGGTATTTGCTCAATTTCCAATTCTTTGCCACCACAAAAAGAGAGGCTATAGATATTTTTGTACAAATAGGTCCTTTTCTCTTTTTAAAAAAAAAAATCTCTTTGGGCTACAGACCTAGTCATGGTATTGCTGGGTCAAAAAGTATGCAAGGTTTTTTAGCCCTTTGGGCATAGTTCCAAATTGCTCTCCAGAATAGCTAGATCAGTTCACAACTCCACCAACAATGCATTAACATTCCAAATTTTCCACATCCCCTCCAACATTTATCATTTTCCTTTTCTGTCATATTAGCCAATCTGATAAGTGTGAGGTGGTGCTTCAGAGTTGTTATAATTTGACCTTTCTCTAATCAACAGTGATTTAGAGCATTTTTTCATATGACTATAGATAGCATTGATTTCTTCTTCTGAAAACTGCCTGTTCATATTCTTTGACCATTTATTAACTGGCAGTAACCCCTCTTTAAGGAGAGCAGAGCAGCCTTCAACCCCAAATGAGCCACACAAGAACAGCCCTCACCATACGTGGGCTCCTCTCTACACGTGGGGCTCACTACACTCTGTTACACACAGATGAGGAAACTGAGGCACAGAGATCGACTTCTTGCTCATGATCACACGGCTAGTATGTGTCAGAGGCAGTATTTAACAGCAGGTCTTCTTAACTCGACACTCTGCCAAGGTCCTCCTTGTGGCCTTGAAATAAGGAAAAGCTGAGGTTGAATTCTGTCTGACTCAAATACTTGCGGCCCCTGGGCAAACCACTTAACTTCTCTCAGCCTCAGTTTCCTCATCTCTAAAATAGGGATAACAGGACTAGATAACATAAGTAGCGCATTTTGCAAATTTTAAAGCACTGTATGAATCTTGTATATTATTAAGACCATTAGCATTATTATTAAAAGGACTGCTAAAGCATCTTAAAGTTCACCATTTCACAGAACAGGAAACTGGGGTACAAAAAAGATAAACTGACTAATTTGTATACCAAGTCAATAGAAGTCGGAATTAGAATTCATAGCTCTCAAGTTTCCCATAGCTGTAAAACTACTTCAGTGCATATAATGAAGCCTAGACTTCTGTACTTGAACATAACCCTAGCTAGATACGATTTTAAAAGACAAATACTTTCAAAAATACTCTTATGCTATTTATCAACAAAATTTTCCCAATACTTTAGAGCAAAATCTCCCCGTTTACTGTGATTACGTTCATGGTTCCACTTATTCATGTGAAAATTGCTGATATAACTTTCATTGTTTATGAGGGTAAATTTCATTTACATATGGCTCAAGAGTCTGGATCCCTGTTTCTACCTACTTCCTAATATGCAGTTAAAGCCGCGAACCTTCCCGAAGCAAAAATTACAAAAATGTCTCGGAAGTACAACAATACAAATTGAGTTGTCGGTGTTACAAGAAAACCATGTGATTTAGAATGTCACATCCCAGAAGATGCCTCAAGACTCAGCAAAGCCACGTCACATTCCATCACGAATTTCCAAAATCTGGTTCTGCTCCAGTCTGTCTGACCACTCATGCTCAATCTCACTGGTAGGATGGTCAGCCCTATCACACCAAATAGTTGTAGGTGTCCCCTGAGGCTCTATTCTGAGCCCTCTTCTCTTTTCTCTCTATGCTTTCTCACTTGATGACCCAACCAACTCCCATGAGTATTATTACGGCTGTTATTGTTGTTATCATCTCTATGCAGATGACTCCTGGGTCTACACACATATATCCCTGGTCTCTTTCCTGTCTTCCAATAACACATCTCCAACTGCCTATTAGATGTGTCAAACTGGATATCCTGCTGTCCCCTTAGACATTTTAAATTCAAAACGTCTAAGACAGAATTCATGATCTTTCCCTTAAACCATGCCCTCTTCCAAACTTCCCTGTTTCTGTCGATGCCATTGTCATCCTTCCAGTCCCCACGTTCAGAAACTCAGCATCATCTATTTTTCACTCTTGCCCAAGATATCTAATCTGGATTTTACCCATTCTACCTCGATAACACCTCTCTTGAACGTCCCCTTCTCTGCAATCGTACAACCACCACCTAGTTCGGGTCCTAAGTACCTCTCACCTACTGTGAATACTTAGCTATTTTCAGCAATACAATGGACTCACCATTGTATCCAAGGCAATCCCAAAGTACTCATGACGAAAAATGCTATCTACCTCCACAGAAAGAGCTGAATACAGACTAAAGCATACAAATATTCACTTTTTCTTTCTTTCCTTCCTTCCTTCTTTCTTACTTCCTTTTTTGGTTTGAGCTTTCTTCCACAAAATGACTAATATGGAAAACATGGTTACACATATACAACCTACATTAGATTGCTCACCATCTCAGAGAGGGAGGAGAGGAAGGAAGGAAGGAAGGACAGAATTTGGAACTCAAAATTTAAAAAAAACTCACAAATGTTAAAAATGGTTTTTACATATAATTGAGGGAAAAAATAAAATATTATTTAAAATAATAATGATAATGACTTCTCTGTCTCAGGTCTCCACCAACTCCAACCCTTCCTTTACATGGCTGCCAAAGTAATTTTTTTTAAAGGGCAGGTCTGACCAAATCAGGCCCATGCTCAATAAACTCCAATGGTTCTTTACCACCACTAGAATACAATAAAAATTCCTCTGACATTTAAAGCTCCTTACAACCTGGCTCCTTCCTTCCTATATTTCCAGTCTTCTTACACATTAATCCCTTCCACGAATTCTGAATTCCAACAATACTGACCTACTTGCTACTCTTCACACAATAAATACTCCATTTCCAGTTTCCTCAACTTTATGCTGGCTGTCTCCCATCCCTGGTATGGTCTCCCACCTCACCTCTGCCTTTTGGAACCATTGGTTTCCCTCAAGATTCAGCTCAAATGCCACCTTCCACATGAATCCTTTCTAGATTCCCCTGGATGCTCCTCCCAAAACTATCTTGTACTCATCTTGTAAATATTCTGCATATACTTATATACGTCCATGATGTCTCTCCCATTCAAATACAAGCTCCTTGAGGGCAGAGATTGTTTAAGTTTTGTCAGTGCCGGCCACATAGTGGTAATAAATTTTTGTTAATCGATTAGAGGATAAGGACTATGGAGTATGCTAAGGAAACTATTAAATAATCAATCAGTCAACATGATATCTAAATGTAAAAGATAGACATTGGGATACAGAATCCAGATAGATCACAGGAATTAGAACTCGAAGGAAGAAAAGAGATTATCTAGCCATAACCCCCTTATTTTCCAGATGAAGGTAAGGGCTATACAAGGTAAAGAAATTTGACCAAGATCGTTCAAAATATTCAAATGCATCAGTGATTCCATTGATGTGAATTTTTCCTCCAAAAATGCAGACCACAGCCTAACATATTCCATTCTTGTTCATATCCTCCTATAACTTTGCCACAGTTTACCCAACACCCTGATAGCCTTCCTCGCTTTCCCTTGATATCACAAGGATACTAGTAGAACACACGAGGTATATCTGATTATCCCTTGCTTTTACACATAACCAACTCAACTTCTTTTTGGATCATACGCTTCTTTGAAGACACCCTTACTCATAATTTTGTATTTGTTATATGTTACAGCCTGTTCATACCGAGAGGGACCTCTCCATTATTCTCTCAGTGATGTTCTTCCCTCATTCAATTGTGTTCATGATGCTACGGACCACAGCACACCAACATTGTCCATGGGGTTTTCTTGGCAAAGATACTGAAGTGGTTACCCATTTCCTTCTCCAGACAAACTTCTAAGACAAACAGAGGTTAAGTGACTTGCCCAGGGTCACACAGTAAGTAAAGGTCTGAAGCCAGATTTAAATTCAGATCTTCCTGTGCTCTGTCCCCACTGTGTCAACTAGCTGCCTCCTCTTTCAGGGACACTCATTTTCAATTCTTAATAGATAATAATATCCCATGACGTACAGATATAGAGCACTGGTAGAATATTAGTATTAAAAAGACAGACCTTTATTTCAGAGAGAAGGTTAGGGTCATTAAAGAAACTCTACGATTTTCCACAGACAATCTAGTCCACTTTTCTCCTCTTTAATTCTGGGCCAAACTCACTGTCTAAATGCAGTGTCTATGAAAGACATATATACCAATGATGACCTCTATGGATTGTCCGTGTAACTTCATGTCATAATTACATGCTATAATTTCCTCTCTAGGCTCCACTCCTAACACTCTAGACTTTCTCTAATTTGCTACAGATGCCTCCTGACCCTGGAAGTTCACTTCACCCCTGGACTTCTCACACTGGAAGTACCCCCTTGGGTCCCTTTCTCTGATTGGTTAGTTTCTCCCAGAACCTCCATTTTAAGGTTAAAAAACCAGACTATGTTATGTCTTCATTCCTCTCCAAGTTTCACCCATGACTCTCTAGACTTTCTTTACCATGTCCCCACCAAGGACCTTCTTCCCCTAAGCCTCCACTGATTTTCAGCTCCTTTTTATATAGTGTCTTTTCCCATTAGAATGTGAGTTCCTCAACAGCAAGGACTCGCTATTTATATTTGTACTAACAGTACTTACTTAACACTGTACTTGTCACAAAGTAAGCCTTAATAAATCCTCTTTGGCTTGACTTGATTTGGACAATAGGCATTCATCATTCACCTGATTTTTCTTCTTTCTTTCCATCTCTTAATGGTTAAGTCAAATTCTTTTGCACAGTTATAGAGCTTGTCATGCAGGTAGTAAATGGGACATCCATGTGATAAAGTAGGTCAGTGATGTAGCAAGTGAGGACTAACAGATGAACAGCCCAGGTGTAGCAATGACTCATCAGATTCACTAAAGTAGGCAAAGCTCTGAAAGCTGTAGTATACAGTCCTATTTTATATTAAGAGGACAATATGGCAAACTAAATGAAGTGTTGGGCACCAGGCTCAGGTTCCATCTCTTATACTTACTAGCTATGGGAACCTGGATTATTCACTTAACCGGCCTGAGTTTATTTCCTCATCTGTAGCCTTAACGCATTATTTTGTGGCTTAAATGAGACCATGTTTACAAAGTGTTTTGCAAACTTTGGTGTACTATAAAAAACGTCAATGACTTTTATTATGTTTCTAATATAAAGGGATTTTTTTAAGTTTGTAATAATATAATTACTAATTTGTATATTGGTTTCTATAATTTCCTTTGTAGAAAATGCTACCTGGTACAATTTTAGTAAATTATTTATATTCCATCAGTTGTATTTAAAATGCTGTTGCTGACAGTGAATGTAACAGGACTAATAAAACATTAGAATAAATGTCACTCTTATGGCATGGAATTCAATGAGAAAAATCACTAAGTACTTTATAGGATGATGATAACCAAGAAATCAGAAAAACCAATAATATCAGGAAGAATGCCGTTCTCTGGATCTTAATATAGAAATCCTTAAAGCAAAGGACAGTAAGTATTGAAAAACACAAGCTCATCTTAATTAAAATAACTTGAATAATCTGAATATCTGTGATAGGAGATATTGTATATACCTCTCCAACTAAAATATAAGGGGAAAGGCCATGTCTTCTATACCTCTCTATATCATACCCACTCATGTGGGTATGACTAACATAATGCTCAGAACAGAAAACACTCAATACTTTTTAAATTGACTTGAATTAATTTTTCTACTAGCTAAACTCGTGTGGCTATGGAAGAATCATGGTAGTTCTCCTTTAGTTAACTGATTTTCATCTGATTTGAGTAATCAAAATTTTCTGTTTTAGCTTCATGAACCTTAAATCTCCCTTTTCCCACTACCCCAATATTTTTCCTTCATATAAAATATTTGGGTGCTATGAGTACAATTTGAGGTCATTCTCCTAGACTCAGATGAATGGCAATCCTACAGACAATCCACAAAGTCCTACAAATACTCGAACCACTGGACATAAAAAAAATCAGAACAACCAATAAGAATAGAGAAAAGAAGAAAACAATAGGTAACTAAGGAGACTGAATTAAAGAATATAAAACAAATAGCTCTAAGATTGATATAACTAGATCAAGAAATCTACAGATGATGAAAGAGAAATTTATGTTAATACGAATGCTATGAAAGGGTAGGTAAGCAGGCTTTAATAAAGAATAACTAGAAGTGGAGGGGAGAAAAAGACTCATATGTCAGAAAACAAAAGATTATGAAAAGCTTTTATTTACCTGCTGCTTCTGTGCTGAGTTAAATATTTAGAATTGAATTTTTAGCTATGACTTCATACAATTTTGTTCATAATACTACAGAAACACAGTGGACCCTTTGTTTTTCACGAAAAAAAAAACAGGCTTAGAGATCCACGGTAATGAATGTTTTCACATCAGTTACTTTATTTGAACCTCACAATAGCTATGTGGGGTAGGAAGGGCAAATGGAATGATTCCAGTTTTCCATGTGATGTCTCTCAGGCCCAGAGAGTGGGAGGCTCGCCCAAGCTAGTTAGTATCTTCTGATACTGATCACTGCTTTATCTGTCTTCTGATCCTGTCACTACTTTTACTGTACCTACAGCCTCATCTTTAAAAACAAGGTTAATGTTGTTGATATTCCCTGACAGGCAGAGAATGGAGATGCCATGTTCCTCCTCCTCCTCATCTTGGGTCCTTCCTGGGTCAGTGCTACCTCCCCCTTCCTTGTGGAGTCTAAGTTATACAGTAATCATTTGTTTCACAAAAACTTAAGAAATGGCTCCTTTGGACTTCCGGATAAGACGGAGGTTTGAAAGGGCACTTCAAAGCCCAGACCTCCCTCTCTCACCTACACCCCAGCAAAGATTTTAAAAAGGCACCAGATCGAATAACGATGAAGTGATTCAACAAGAAACAATCGTAAGCTCCTTCATCCAGGCCCAAAACTGCACAAAAAGAGAGACAGAGGCAAGGCAAAAAGGATTCTGCCAGGGCATCCAGCATGAGGGTGATGAAACAAGTAAGAGGCTTTCCAACGTTCTGCCCAGAGAGCATCCAAGGGCACCTGAAGGCTATAGTGCTCTATTGCCGGAGGGCAGAAAACCCAGACTGCTAAGACAGAGAAACTCCAGGAACCTGAAACATTCTGACAACAGATGCAGGATCTCTTTAATACCGTGCGTATCTTGTTTGTACACTGCAGCTTCCATGTTATGGCCACAGAGTGGACTTTTGGTCTAGGCCAAAATGTAAAATGTTAAGAATGGAGGAGGCATTCTTGGCTTGTGGGCAATACAAAAATAGGCAGCGGGGCAGATTTCACCTGTGGGCAACAGTTTGCTGACCCCCAGCCTGGGCAATCACTGAGATTAGCAGGTAAAACCATAGTGCTATAGTTTTCACATCTTTCTAGTAGCAGGGGTGGTAGCGACTGTTTTATTATTATCATCAGATAGACTTGTGTTGTGTAAGCCCCCAGTGTCCAGATGAATAACTGGATAGGGTGTAAAGCATCCTTTGGTGCTGACTAGATAGAATGGGTTAAGTGAGTTTTCATTCACTCATCTGCAAGTCAGGACTGCTCAGCCCCACTGTGAAGTCCCCAAAAAGAATGGATTTATTCCCCTAAATTGAGGGGTCATGGTCTCTGGGGATCTGGGTCTAGAAGATCAATCGCTGTTCCTGAAAGGGAGAAGGAGGCTAACAACGGCACAAATGGCAAAATGCCTGAGCTAAGTGGACTTTTTAGCGTCCCGGTAGATGGCTAGATGGAAATGTCAAACATGGTCTCGACCTGAAACTGTAGATTCTATTTGAAACTTCTAATTCTACCAGAAGTCTGAGGTTCAAAAAAAAGTGTAAGGAATTAAACTACTGAGATTGGAGGAAGCCATTTCCTAACCAACTTCTCCTCATTTATTTCTCAGCCAAGGTAATCAACATTGAAAGGTGATCTTACAGCTATCCTATACTCAATTCAGTAACCATTTATCAAACACCTATTATGTGCAAAACACTGTGCAAGGAACTAGGGATATGACTACAAAAATGAAATTATCTTCATTCCATGTGGCTTTCCGAGAAATAGATTGTAAGCCTCCAGGAAAAAAGGATAAGGATGGAAGGACTAACACCCCTTAACAGCCACTAGGAATGAAGAACTAGGACTGATAAGAAAGCAGCCAGGACAGAAGAAAAGGGGATCAGGCATGTCCATCCTCTGCCTGTCAGGGAACAGCAACAGCATTGACCTTTTTCAAAGATGAGGCTGTGGGTACAGTAAAAGTAGTGACAGGATCAGAAGACAGTGATTAGTATTGGAAGATGCTAATCAGCTTGGGAAACCTGCTCCCTCCCCCGCCCCCCCACCACCACCCAGGCCTAAGAGTCATCATAAAGAAAACTGGGATAATTCCATTTGCCCTTCCCACCCCACATAGTCATTGAGGCTCAAATGAAATAATGGATATGAAAGCATTTTGTAACCACTAAAACACTATATAAACACAAAAACTATTATTATGATTACTAATGGGCGATTCTTCCTTACTGGTCAGTAAGAGAAAAATAATGAGCAGCAAAGAGATCAAAGAGCTGGAAAGCTTCCAGAAATGTTATATGCAACATTTGTCAATAATTTCAATTATGCCCTCCACTCAGCCACCCAAAAAAAGGCTTGGTGTTTTGAGTTAGTTAAAGGAATTGTAACTGAGTGGAGAGGGAGAGGGGAGAGTAACATTCCAGATATAGGCAAGGGTGGGCAAAGGCCGTGAGGAAATGAAGGCGGCATTCAGGGGACCAAAAGTAATATAGTTAGAATGGAATATAAAGGACAATAATATGAAATTTTGTAATTAGGTAGTCATTGGTAACCTCTGAGAGAACAGATTCAATAAAGTACTACAGGCAGATGTTGGAATACCAAGGGTTGAGGGAAGAGTGGGTGTTAAGGAAATGGAATTATCAAAACAACTTTTCATGAACTTCAGAAGTGAGAAGAGTGGGGATGGTTTAAGAAGCTGGAAGAGGTGGGAAAGTCCAGGGAACACGTTTACCATTGATGAGGCTTGAGCATTTCTGGTAAGATAAGAAGAAGCCAATGGAGAGGAACAGATCTAAGATGTATGGGGAAGATGGGAGAATTGTTATAGTAACATTCCAGAGGAGATGAAAGGGAATTGGTGAAGACAGGTTAACTGCAAGCCACCCCAGCTGGTGAGTTGGAGGTTTGCCCTGCTTCTCAAGATTACCACCTGCATTACCTCAGACAAATCACTTCACCTCAGTTTCCTCATCTGTAAAGTGAGAGGACTGGAATAGATGGCCTCTGAGATCTACTAAGCAGCAGGACTATTTCTTCCTGTGACCAGAGGGAGAGAAGCATAGTGCACGACGGCACTGAGTTTGGATGAACAGAGAACAGAAGCTGAGGAACTCCCTTCTGAGGGTCTCAAACTTCTTGCTAAAGCAGAAGGCTAAGCCATTTGCTATAAGCATGAGGGTGGTAGGAAAAGTCTGCAGGATTTACTATGGGGAATGAGAGAGAAAATCAGTAGTAAGGGTGGAGCAAGATAATCATAGGAACACAGACGTAGAGTTGGAAGGGAACTCAGAGGCCCAGTCCAACTCCAACAATTTATACAGAAGGATGCTGAGCCCTAAATCACACAGGAAAGTAACTACAG
This sequence comes from Trichosurus vulpecula, assembly GCF_011100635.1. Classification (NCBI taxonomy): domain Eukaryota; kingdom Metazoa; phylum Chordata; class Mammalia; order Diprotodontia; family Phalangeridae; genus Trichosurus; species Trichosurus vulpecula. Next base: position 292,587,522 of record NC_050575.1, on the reverse strand, counting down.
AGGTAAAATCGAAACCCAAGTCCTCTTACTCCAGAACCAAGGCTTTTTCCATTGTAGGGGAAGAAACAGCAAGCACCATCAAGGTTCCAGCTGAAGTAATATACCATAAACTTGATAGTGAGACCAGTTCAATTTCATAAGTTTTTCAAGTGATACTAAGCAGGTACAGAGAAATCAGAGAATGGGGCTTACGCAGGAATGAAAATTAGTAGGTCAAAAAAAGACAAGATCAGTGTAAGGTCAGGAGCAGTGGCTAAATGAAATACTGACGTGACTAACTATGGGGGTTGAATGGGATGCAAGTGAAACCATAGTTGAGGAGGTGCAAGGGAAGAACAGGGATGAGTCAGGGATGGTCACTTTCGAGGCAAAAATTTAGTGTGATGTGATAATGAGAGATGCCATTTGTATGGCACACATTAGCTCATCCAATCCTCCTAACAACTTGTGTGGTAGATAGCTATGACAGAGTAGGAGAAATGGCATCATAGGAGATTGTGGCCAGAATAGAACTGCAAGGTTGGGTGTTTGGAGGTAGTTTAATTGCTAGAGATGGTGAAGGTTAGGCAGAGCCAAAATTAGCATGCGGCAACTAAGACTGCTCCCCAGCAGCCAACTCATGGAGCATGCTCCCCACCCTAACTCCCTCCCAGATACATGGCTGCCACTCTCCTCATCCCCGCCCCACTCCCAGGGTATTATGGATGTTATGAGCCTCTTCCAGGTGGGACAAAATTTGCTATCCCCTCCCTCCACACCAGACCTGGGAACCTGGGTCACTTGGACAACCACAATCAATGCAGGATAAGCCAGAAGGGTCAGCACCCCGGCTCCCACCCATAGCAAACTCAACCTTAGCCCTCACCCAGTCAGTATTGTTTGACCTCCTTCCAAAACCCTTCTTTTGTTATTGGGCAGTGAAAAGATCACTGTATTTAGAGTCAGAAGATGTGAGTTTGAATCCTGACTCTACCATTCTTTTGTTATGTGACCTTGGACAAATGACCTCATTTCATCTGTAAAATAAGAGAGCTAGACTAGAGATGATCTCTACGGTCACTTTGAGCTAAAATTCTATGACTTTTTACCTAAAATTTCTTCCTTTCATATTCCTTCAGTCTTTTGATATTCAGTGCAACCTAACTCTCCCCTAAAGATTACTTCTCTTAGAACCCTCTTCATGGCTAAGCTATTCTGGCTCTCATATTTCCTGATACCCAGACACATGAGAAGTTGGCATTCTCTTTAACAATCCCACTGGCATTTTCAGACCTTCCTTCTACCACCATTCATCAGCAACCTCTTATAAAGTCCATTCTAGTCCATCTGGATCTGTGTTGCTATAATCTCCAACACAACCTTTCCCCCTCTTAAAATATCTTGGCTCCAATCTCCTCTGTTCCCATGATCTATGTCTCCAGTCCAAACCAACTACAAAGAAAAATGGACTAACTTTAATCGCCGATCGCCCCACCATTTCTCTCCCTCTAAATGAATTTGCCTTAGGTGCTAAAATTTCTAGTAAGAATTCTGGATGCAGGATGTGATCATTCCAGTATGGGACTAAAATGGTGAAAGAAGTCATTGCAGTTGGAATTTTATACTAATGAGGCCCCAGAACTAACTATAAGGTGCATTAAGTATAAATGCCTATGATTCAAAGGATGAGGAATGAGTACTTCTAACTGAGTACTAGTATCCATGTACCAAAATGGATAAAACACTGACTGCTAGAGATATGAAAAAGACCATTCAGTCTATGACTCCTAAAATATCCATCAGCTCTACTCCTTTCCCATCTTCTCAGATGTGGCCATAAATAAGGATATTATCTCTGCTAAAGCTGTTCTTCGAAGTGGGGTTGATATCCAAAGATAGCATCAGTGGAAAAAAGTGTCCTGAAGGTACAAGAAGACTCCCTCACCCATTCCATCATCATCACTGTCATCAATATCATGTAACTGACATTCATATAGCCCTTTAAAGTCTGTAAAGTGCTTTCCATATGTTATCTCATTTGATCTCTTCAGCATGGCTTCTCTTGTCCCCCTACTCCTAGAAATTCTACTTCTGTAGCTGATGACTCCAAATTCAGCACCCACTAAATATTCTCCGGAATTGATCAGTATGTTTTGCCTTATAAATAGGGGAATTGTTAGCCCATTTCTCACCATATATTTTAATACTAAATTTATTTTTTTAAGCCTCTTTAACACCAACCACCTAGTTGTGTGACTCCAGTCCTTTAACCTCTAGATAACCACCCAGGGAGATGTCTTCTTGCTTTAACATTCAATAAATCTATAAAATCATGAATATTATTGTTACTACATCAGTCCTACACACGGGAAGAACTGGCAGCTGCCTACAGGAGAAGACTTGAGGAGAGGCAAAAGGTCCACAGTTATTAGAGTAGCACCTCAATCCATCTCCCAGAGGTTCATATTAAAACAGATTACCCAACAAACACTAAAAACATTAAAAGAGATTATCCAAACAGATTATGTAGCAGCCCTCAGCATCTACTAAATACTATCTTAAGCATAGGCTGAGTGGGCAGTCACAAGTGATCAGATGATGAGCTGACCAGCTGAGCTCTCCTTCTTTCCCAAAGTGCCCTGGAATTTGGAATTCTGGGTTTTGGTCCAACTCGGCCATTAACCAGTTGTGTGACATTGGACACGTAATTAGACCTCTCTGGACCTCAGTTTTTTTCACTTGTAAAATGAAGGGATTCTCTGGAGCCCCTTGCAACTCTCACATTCCATGAAATTTAGAGCATCTTGGATCTATTATATTTCATTTTGATCTAGCACCTTCTTGCACCCTTAAGCACTTAATTTTAATTTGTCTTCATTGGAGGTCTTACATAGGGACATGGACAAGAATTGAACAGGGTATAAAGACAAGGATAAATTAAGATCTTCAGGTTTGAGTGGAACACCCACAGTGGACTCCTACTTGGAACTGTGGAATAGATTCCATTCATTTTTATTCATTTATTCAACGCACATGTTGAATAACGTTGAAAGGGAAGAGAAATGGCTGCAACTGAATGTGCAGAATGGTATGCGCTACTACAAAGTTAAACAACATATGGTCCTTGCCCCATGGAATTTATAATATGAACCTGATAAGACATATAAACAAAGAGGTATCACTTCAAAGAAGCATTTCCTTTAATGGATCCCTGATCTGATCACTGTGTGTGCTCCCACCAAAGCTGAAGCGCTTAAGGAAAATATAAAGGCAGGTGAGGGAGAGAGCATTCTGAGCTAGAGGGTCAGGGAGGCTTCATGAAGAAAGTGGCATCTGAACCTTGTTTTTAATGGTGCAATTTCAACACACTATCTTATGTGTTACTATAACACTGGCATATCTACAAGGCAGACTATTGGACTACAGCACTGAAGGTTACCTGACCACTATTTAGAGCAATGTAAGACAGTATGGCCAGGAAAAAAAAAAGGCAAGAAAGGCAGTGAGCCTGGACCTAATGTTCAGGGAGAACCCCATATTTATTTAGTAGAGAACTATTCCAGTTCAGCTATGGGTTAAGAACGTATGACTGGCCACATCAAGCTTAAAATATATCAACTGTGATGCTGCATGAAACCTGGATTTTCCATGAATAATTAGTGCTTTTAGAAGCACTCAGAAGGCAGCTAGAAAAACACCACAGGATACAGATCTGGGGGAAAAAAGAAAAGAAAACCTTAAAGGTCATCTAGCCCAACCCCGTCATTTTACAGAGGAGGCAATTGAGGTCCACAGACATTATAGAAGTAATTTGTTCATGATCCCAGAGAGAGCAAACAACAGACCCAAAATTTGAATTCTGGTCCTCTAACTCAGTTCCCTTTCCATTAAGCTACGTTGTTTTATTGTTAATTTTTTAAAATTAAACTATGTCCTATTTTTTTCAGTGCCCTCTTCTGCTTTCATGTATCTCTACTTCTTATTAGGCTAGGGACTTCAAAAGCCAAATGGGCCTATCCAGGTTTGGACCTCTTATAAAAGCTGAAATCCAGCTTTCTCATTAACGTCCTTACTCTAAACCAGTCAGTCCTTAAAAATGATACTAAATTTTCTAATTTCTAGCGAAATTCAGTAAAATATTATCACAGATACCTGGGTTCATATCTTACTCCCGGAAATTCATGCTCTTTAATCCATAAATCTGTTGTGCCACACCTAAGTCATGGCTGCTATTGGATCTTGCTTATCTAACACCTTAGGTTTCTCCAGAAAATAATAATCCTTTCTTTATACCACATATTAAAAGACAGCCTCAGAGTAGCATAATCCTCAGAAACAAAGATCATTCATGTTCATTCTCTCTCTTTCTCTCTCTCTCTCACCCCTTTTCACCTAAGTTACCTGCAATGGAGCACCTTAAGCCATTTTTTTTTTTTACATTCAGGAAACTGCTGAAGTTTCTACCCCCTAAATGATGCTGTTTCCCAGCAACCTGCACTCTGTCACCAGGGAGAAAGCTGGGGGAGCGCTGGCTGCGTTATCAGACCCGCCCGCCGCAGTCCGGAGGGGGACTGCTTTGTGCAGTGCGGCTCTGGGCCGGTGCCCACCGCGGAGTGTGCGCGGAATGCTAAGCAGCCCGCGGCCACCTCGAAGTCGGAGGAGTGTCTGCGGAGGGCTTACTGTGGAATGACGTAGCTCTGTAAGAATTGGTGCTGAAGACGCCCTAAGGAAGGGCAGGTTTGCGGCTGTGCAAGATTTTTTCAGGCACTCGATTTGACAGCTGGCTACTCAGATCTGCAAACTAAAACAGAATTCTTTTTGTCTGCTAACTATGGGAGATGCATGCTTCTGACTTTTAGTCCTTTTCTTTCTCCAGCTGGCAAACCAGAAATTCTCATAAAGCACTCTATTTTTATGATCTTTCTCTAAGCAGCATCTGTTAAAAATTATAAAGGGTACAGTCGGCCAAAGAATAATATTTTAGACATGTCTTGCTTTTGTATTTTCGTGCTTTTATGCATTTCATTCCTTACACATTTTATAGTCCACTTAATTATAAATTTCTGTATAAAACTGAAGTATATTCAGCCCAAGGAAAAGATAAGTTACATCAGAGCACCACAGATGCAAAAATCGAAAAAAAGGAAAATATTCTTTAAAATTTGCAAGGGAAAATCCATTCCTGCTAATTACCATTGTATCACCATGTTGCAATATTCAGGGTCCGTTACACATGTGTGCTATTCAATGTTCCCAGATTTTTTGTCCTCATTTTTTTTTAACTGTAATGAACGTTTATATGATGTGCAGGGAAAAAGAGGAGCTTTAGCCTTGAAGCAAATTGTCACTTTGCATTCCTCTTTGACTAGCACGAGGTTTTAGATGTATTGTAATGCAAATTTCATACACTTGTTCAACAAGCTTGTGCTCAGAATGGTACCTACCAGCTGAGAAATATCCTTAATTCCTCTTTCTGGAATGTATTTTTTAAACTTTAACTCTACAGAAATATGAGAGAAACAATATCTGTCTTCACGTAGAACCCCGGAAGTGCTCAATAAATGTACTTGTTAGGAAAAAAAAAATAACCTTGATTTTTCAATCATTTTTATAATACTATTAGAGACTCATAATTACCAGCATTTGGGGGAGTTGCAACACCTCATCATGGGAATAGCAGAAATTATAGCTTCTCAGAGTGGAAAATCCTTCATTTTACAAATGAGAAAACTGAGGCCCAAAGAGATCAAGATGAGACCTTGGTTCAAATCCCACCTTGGACACTTATACTACTGTATGATCCTGGGCAAATCACATAACCTCTGTTGCCTCAGTTTCTTCAACTGTAAAATGGGGATAAAAGTAGCACCAACCTTCCAGGGTGGTTGTGAAGATCAAATGTCTGAAGATTAATTATTTAGATTGTTGACGGTATGGACATATAAACCATAACTGTGGTTCAAGCAGCCTGTGCAACACTTTAACCCAAAAGGTCCTTAAAAACCAACCCTGAAGACATACTAGGAGGTCCTAGTAGGAGCCCAGCGGTAATAACACCCTACTTACCCATGCATCTATTCATCCAACAAGCATTTATTTAGGTCCAATTTAGTGACAGGCCCTAGGCTAAGAAATTCAGTTTTTACTAATTCAACAAAGGATTTCTACCCATGGCTATCAGAAAGTGAAGCCTCACTGATATATTACTTGCCCTCTCAGAGTGTAGAAAAAAAGAGTTAGGAGAGAGGGGGAGAAATCTCTGGAATGCAAAATTTAAAAAGAAAAGAATGCAAAATTTAAAAAAAAAATAAATTTTTTTAAAAGTAAGTTAAGCCTCCAGGATATTTCATTAACATATAATAATCACTTCTACTAAACTCTCTAAAATTTCAGTAGTTTAACCTACCTTTTGAAGATCAATTCCTAAAATTGTCGATGGTCTACTCAGCCTTTGGGGAGGGTAATTATTCATGATGCCTCAGTTCTGCCTAGACAAGGCCAATATCCTCTTTTTCTCTATCATTGGTAAATACAACGGAAATAGCTCCTGCACCGCAGGAAAGCTGGTCATTTGTCTTGTAATTATAAAAGGTAAGGGATCATTTTTAAGTTTGCTTGGAAGAACCAAATTTCTAGCTAACTATACACATTGATTCACACAGATTTACACACATTCCCTCATAGTCACTCATGTAATGGTCATTTTCATATTCTCTTCTTATAAAATTTTCCAAAAACAGTATTCTCAAAACCACTGCCATTAGAAGCCCAGAATTCTATAGTTTTTAGGGAGGAAACAGCTAAAGAAGTTAGACCATGGAACAACAAAAGGGCCTCCGAAAGCAGCTGAAAGATGTTCTTAACTCCTTAAAGTGTTTCACAAAGTCAGAATTGGGGGCGAGAACCCGGGTTCCCTAATCATTTATCTCTCTTTCAAACTATTTGTAGAAAGAGAGTGACAATAACCAATCACCTTAAGAATACAGGGAAGTAGGGGCAGTGAGTGGAGCACCTACCCTGGAGTCAAGAGGACCTGAGTTCAAATCCAGCCTCAGACACCTGACACATGGACTAGCTGTGTGACCTTGGGCAAGTCACTTAACCCCAATTGCCCTACAAAAAAAAAAAAAGAATACAGGGAAGTAGACAAGGTGGCAACAGCACCACCAATAAGTGGGGAATATATTCAAAATTGAATTTATCACTAACCTCCCCACCCCCTGTATCTGTCCCTCCTTATAACTTTCCCATTTCCTTTGACGGCCCCACCACCCTCAAAGTTACAGACTGCATCATCTCTTGCCCAACTTAGGAACTCTTATAATGATCTCCTGCCACTGACTTCCCTGGTTTCCTTCAGATCTCAGCTAAAGTCCCATCTTGTACGAGAAGCCTTTCCCAGTTTTCCTTAACTTTAGTGCGTTCCTTCTGAAATCATCTCCCATGGTTGGTATGCATCATTGTTGGTACATACCTGCATACGTACCATCTTGCCCATTAGCCTCTGAGCTCCTTAAGGGCAAGGACTGTTAAATCTGGCCTCAGACACTGACACACTTACTAGCTATGTGACCTTGGGCAGATCACTTAACCCTAATTGCCCTGCCTTGCTCCAAAAAAAAAAAAAAAAAGAGCAAATGACTGTTTTTTGCCTTTCTTTGTACCCCCAGTGCTTAGCACAGTGCCTGGTACACTTAATAAAGCTTGTTCACACTGATTCTCTCTTCTCCTCTCCACACCCAGAGGTACCTAGGTGTGCCAATGGATAGACCAGAGTATACCAGGCCAGGCCGACTTAAGTCCAACTAGCCTCACACACTTAGAAGCTATGTGATGCTGGGCAATTCAATTAACCTCTACCTCAAGTTCCTCAGATGAAAAGGGGATAATATTAATAACGGCACCTCACAAATTTGCTGTGAGGATCAAATGAGATATTTGTTGAGCAAGTAGGTGCTTAATAAATGCCTATTCTTGCTGTACCAAAAACTATCTAAAGCAAAAGTCTGATGATATAACTTTCTTATTCAAAAATTTCCCAGTTTTCAAATGCCTACTCAATAAAACAGAAATTCCTTAACCTATCATAACAGGCAAGAACTTTCATAATTTGACTCTTAACTTTTCTTTTCATCCTTATTACTCATCATTCCCCTTTGTGTACTCTAAACTTCAGTCAAACTGAACCATTCATTGTTCCCCAATTTTACTTGCCCTCTTGAGCTCTCTCTGGGCATTCGTACAGGCTTTAGCATGTGCATAGACCAGATAGAATCCCCTAACATCTTGGTCTCCTGAGCCCTCGGGTGCAGCAAGGAAATCCTTTTATTCCTTTCTTATTGACTCTTTTTTTTAAGTCCTTTTACTCCTCCCTAGTTCTCTTCTCGTGCCTGATAAATCCCAATGTCTGAGTCAATAGATTTGTTTTTAATTTGCAATGGCTATTCAGGACCTACTCTTCTTTCTTCAAACCTCCCTAGATTTAGGGAATGGGTAGGTAGGTGATGGATCGAATATGCTGAATTTAAGATGGGTTATCTTCCAAGGAGATGGTTAGCAGACAGCTGGAAATGGAGGAATGGATCACTAGTGAGAAGTTAGGTTTGGAGATACAGATCTGGGAGTCATCGGTATGAAGGTTATAAATGAAGTAACAGGAGTGAAAAAGATTACCTGAAAAGAGATTATAGAGAGGTGAAAAAAGGTCCAATGACACAAATTTACTTAAATTCTCTTTTTTTTCCCTGATTAATCTCAAAGTGGGCCAACATCCTAGTTTTTCTTTCATGATGGCTGTTCTAGGCTTTCCAGAACTTCTCTCTTCAAACCTCTCAGAGTACCCTTCCTCTCATCCACTCCACTAAGTTTCTCTCTGAATCTGAATTGCTCAGGAAGCTCCCTCTCCCCTCCCCTCACATCTTCTGACCTGTTGGTATAATCCTTCCACTATTTACTCCTTTATTCGAATCTCTAACAAATAAATGATCCTCCTTAACAAGACCAGATGCTACTTGTACCTTTGAACCCATTTTTTCCAGCAGATTGCCCACTATAGTGGGAATGAGAGTTTTTTCAGGATGGGGAGCGATGAGTGTGTTTGCAAGCAGTGGGGAAGGAGCTAGTAGAGAGGGGAAAATAGGAAATAAGAGATGGAATGTGGATGACAAGGGGGCAAGTTGTTGGAGGAGATAGACTGAAATAGGATTGCTGAGTAAGCAGAGGTGTTGGTCTTGGTACAGAACAAGGCTACCTCAAATCAGATGAGAAAGGGGGAAAGCAGAAGAAAATGAAAGAAGACACCTGAGTGATAAGAGATAAGGAAGAAGACAGAAAAGGGAGCTCATGGCGAATGGTCTCATTTTTCTGAAAAAAAAAAAGAGGGAAAGTTCTCAGCTGAGAGAGGGGAGAAGTGAGAGCCATGGGAAGTCTGAGGATGGCTGAAAAGATTTGACAGGGCCACTATCGAGACTGGAATAAGTTGATAAGGTAGGTACAGAAGGATTGCCTAGCTGCAGTGAGGGTGCAGTTGAGGTTGTATAACACAAATATGTGGTGAACCCAGTCAGAACAGTTACATGATTTTCTCTACCTTCATTCAGAAACCTGTGTGTAGAAGTCGAGGAAGAGAATGGTGGGAGTGATCTAAAGCCGAGACTCGGCAAGGCGTGACTGGCAAAAAGATTAAGGGGCTAGGCATTCAAGAGAGGAGGACAGTGTATGCTTGAATTGATTCACCAAGGGGTCAAGATGATAAAAAGAGGAGAGAGCGACTAGTATAGGAGAGAGAGCCTGGTAGAGAAATGAGGAATCAAGGGATAAGAGGTCATGGTGTGGATGAAAACTAGAGAAGGCAGAGAGAAAGAGGTGAAAAACCAACAGATTAAAGTCAGATAAGGAACTGTTGAACATAGAAGTGGTACATCTGTGGCTGATGGCAAGATCAAAGGTATGACCATGATTGTGTGGGGCTGAGGTAGGGTGGAGGAGTAGCTTGTAGGAAATGAATAGGTTGTAGAACTGACTGGTTAGGGTGTTTGAGAGAGAGTCAGTATGTATTCTGAAGCCCCTTAGTATGAGGGCAGGAGTTGGAGAGAAAAATTGAAAGCCAGGTACCGAACTCATTGTGGAAAGAAGGAGAGTGACCAGAGGGTCAATAGACTACCACTACCAGGATTTTGATTGGGTGGTAGAAACTAATAGTATGAACCTCAAAAGAGAAGAGGTTACTACTAAGCGATGAAATTAGGAGGAGAAACTGGAAGTAGCAATAGAGAGTATTCCAATTCCCCCTGCCTCAACCAGTACATTGATAAGAATGAGTGAAGGTGCAGACAGTACTGGAAAGGGTGGCCAGGGAGGCTGTACCATCAGGAAGAAGTCAGGTTTCAGTAAGAGTTGGTAAAGGGAAGCATTGGGAGAGGAAAAGACTTAGGATAAAGAAAAGTTTGTTGCCTTATGGAACAGGAATTCCACAGAGGACCATTGAAGAGGTGGATGGTATCTGGTTGAAGCTTTGTGGTGGGAGGGTTAAGGGGGATGGGAATAAACAATCAGATGGTAGGGGTTGGGAAATGGAGTTTGAATGATGGGTTCAGAATCACTGGGATATAAAGGATATGACCAAGTGTGAGAATGTTCATCTTCCCAAAGTAAGTCGGAGATCAGGCTATGTTAAATATATAATATACTTTTTTTTAAAAACAAGCAAGCTGTACCTGATAAAGATTTGAGGTTTCATGTACCATCCTCTCCTTCTATTTTTTGTATGTGGAAAAGCCCATTTTATTTAGTGTTAAATTCAGAATTGGTTTTTTTTTTCCATTTTAAGTCATGAATTGCAAAAGCACCAGGACTTAAGGCAAAGGTCTTTTCTGGTGCCCCAAGAAATAGCCAAGTGAAGTGAGAATGAAGTTCCAGGGCTCAATACTTCATAGGAATAGTAACCTCTTTTATTCTACCTTTTCTTTACAAAGAACTGCAAAAAAGTTGGAAACAAAAAACAGGAAGAAAATATAAGTAACACTGAGTAAAACAGGGATGATTACCCAATTTTCTTATCTTTTTATCCCCTGACAGGTTGATATTTGCTTCCCTCTTTAACCACTCTAAATGAAGCCATTATTTTCAAATTATGCAGATAAATAAAAGAACTACTTGAATAGGAAGTCAACTTGATGTGTCCTGATTTTCCCCATGCAGATTATGATATATTACACTTATTTATTCTTAGAGTATCATTTATTTCCCTCTGAGCACTTCTTCTAAACAGTTTTCATTCGTTCATTCATTCAACAAACACTAACCTATACTTTTTGCAAATAACCATGGTGAGCAATAGACATATAAAGATTAAAAAGTAGCTGACCCTGCCCTCAAGGAGCTTACAATCTAGGAGGGCATATAAGACATGTACAGAACTATCAATGAAACAATACAGAAAGTTGTTCTACTATTTAGAATACTGCAATGCATAAATAACAATGAAACTATACCGAACGCAAATCTTTGTGTCTCTGCCGGTACTTAAGCATAGTGCATTTGCACAATGTGGATAACTAAAAGATATTTGTTGAATGTTGTTGACTGAATAAAAATAGGCACAAAGTGCTATGGGGGAGGGGTGCACAATAAGCATTTATGTAGCACTTATTATGTGCCAGGTCCTACACTAAGCACCTTTTAGAAATATTTCATTTGATCCTCACAACAACTTTGCAAGGTAGATGCTACTATTATCCCCATTTTACAGCTGAGGAAACTGGGGCAAGCAGAGGTTAAGTGACTTGTCTAGGGTCACAAAGCTAGTGTCTGAGGCCAAATTTGAACTCAGGTCTTCCTGGCTCCAGGCCCAGTGCTTTATCCACTGCATCTTAAAGAAGGATAGCCCCAACCCCTAAAGGTTAGTTCAGGCAACCTGGGGGGAAAGATGTGGCCTTCCTCACTTTGGAAAAGTAAGGTCAAAGCAATCAGTATTCAATAATTTTCTCAGAATGCTGTTATAATGGCAAAGGAATCAATGCGTGCTAGGACCTTTAGCACAGATGTCAATTAAGATTTATGTCACTGGCTTTAAAAAAACTCAGTCAAATTATTTTCTAGGATAGTAAAGAAGTAGTAAGGAGAAAAAACACAAAGGGAACATGCATCAAGACTGAGAACTAAAAGAAGCTTGGGAAAATGAAGATTTAAGACTTTTCTTTATAATTTCCTCTCCTGCCTTATCTCCCTGCGGGACTCCCTGTCTTTTTCTGTATTTTTTTTTGAACTGTTCTATTACTAGAATACCACTCCACACAAATAGTCTATATTGAATGAAAACACAATATACTGATAAAATGCCTATGTAAACTCTATTCTTTTAATTGAAGTTTGGGTTGATTAAGATTGCACAGCTCTCACAATAATAGTTCACATTTACACAAGGACAGGGATAAGAACTGTGGTTTCATTGGTATAGGCAGTTTTCAGATGAGCAAACTCCCTCTAACAACACAGGTCAGCACCTTCTCTGCAACTTATGGTCTTAGAAAGTTCTTAGGGAAGCTGAGGAATTTGTTGAAGGCGACACAGTCAATATGTGTCAGAAGTGGGACTTAAGCCCAGGCCTTTCTGGCCCCAGTGCCAGCCAGCTCTCTATCCACCGTGCCTTCTATCCCATGGATATGTGACCTTTTAAAGTTTACTCACAGCAACCCTAAAACTTACATGATACATGAGTATTGATAATGCAGTTTTACAGATGAGTAAGCTGCACTTCAGTGAGGTTAAATAATTTGTCCACGGTCACCCGGTTAGTAAGCACCAGAATCAGGACTCAAACTCAAGTCATGAGAACAAGGCTGATGTTCTTCCCACTATATGACATTCATTGCTAGAACGAAGTACAAGATAAAAAACAAGCATCAAATCTGACATACTGCCTAGGCTTAAATAAACAGCATCCTTAAAAACTGATATGTTACAAGGCATAAGGGAAGGAGTCTCCCTCCCCACCTCAACTGATATGGTCAGCAGGGCTCAGAATGTAATCAGAAACACTCTAAAATAGATGCTATGGAGTTTTCCCACAACCCCACTAGAACATGTGAAGGAGTCTCTAAACAACTTGTAAAGCTCCATAAAGGGCCGTGGCCAATGGAAGAAAGCAACTGACACCAGCCAGGAAACATCTTGTGACTAAGAGAATCAATCATGCTCCCTGGGCCTCTTTGTAAAGGGCGGGGGGAAAAGAGAACACTTTTTCCCTTCTTTCCTATCCATGTCATGGGAGCTATGGAGCAGTGGGAGAAAATGCAGAGCAGAGGCATACGCACCACGGAGAGACAAATGCAAATAGTCACACAAACAGAAGGCAGCTTCAAGGTGCACGACCGCTCATGGCACACTGGAATTCCATCTATCAAATCAAAAAGTCAACGTTGGAAATCCAACTAAGTGTCCCTCCCACCCAAGTGGAACACTCAAGAGAAGTTGTGTGAGGACTCTACAAAGAGGGAAAGGCCTTCCAGTACCAGGAGTTATGAGTAACCCTTTGCCAAATGTATAGCATACACCCATACCCTGCTACCACCCACAGATGATGGGGGTATTTGTGACAGAGTATACCACATGTCTAAAGAGGAATGTTTATATCAACTGTTTTTACTACATCACCTTAGAAAATGACTTTTCTAGAGGCTAATTAAACCAACTGGTTAATTGCTAAGCACACTACTGTGGGTTCATGAGCAGAATACTGTGTTGGCAGTAGCCACAAACAGATTTTACCAGTAGAACCTGAAGTAACAGACATTCTCAGGGGACTCCAACCTGTTGAGGGAATAACCCTGAAGAGGTATTAAAGTTAATGTTGCTTCGCAAATGTCAACGTTAAGATCTGTCACAGAAGTTTTCTGGCAGCTTCCTAAGAAAAGAGCGTAGGACATTAGCGTAAGATCCCAGAATCGAAAGTTCTAGTCCCAGTTCTGCTAACAAGCTATGTAACTAAATTTGGGCAAGTTACTTCATGATTCTAGGTCGTATTTACAAAATCAATGGGCTAGACTATCTCTACTTTCCTTTCCAGTTCTATAGTGCTAAGATCATTGTGCAAATTACAAAATTTTACTAATGTACTCCTAATTATATGTCAGTATGATGATAATGAGTCACCATAAGAAAGGCATGTGCTTTGAATCTTTTTTTTTAACCGATAGTAGGGATGGATTTGTCCATTCACAAAAGTATCCCTTTATTTCCTTTGTTAGTAACAACAAAAGGAAACAAAATTTCGTTCAGTGTCTATGGCATATTCTTTGAATATCCCCAAGAATAGTAAATCATTATCCTTAAAAGGGAGATTTCATTTTGCAAAACAGTCTAAAGTCATTGAGAGTCAAGTCTAGTGATTAAATTGGTTGATCAAGCTAAAAAAAAAAATTTTAAAAATAAGGTATGCTACAAAGAAATAAAGTTTATTTTTCTGAGAATGTCATTAACTGGACCTAAAAGGCAATTCCCAAAAAGTAGCAAAAAAGGTCTCATCCACGGCATCGTCACTGCAATAAGCATTCTTCCAAGGTGATTACTTTAAAGACAACATTCATTTTAATTATTTGTACATTTGTTTCAAAGTCAGTCTTTTTACCGTCCCAGGCAATACTGTGATAGTCTTCTGGACCTAAAGTTTAGGAAGAAGGGAAGAGGATTAAGAAGTTTTCATTAAACAACGAGGGGAGACCACCCATATATGGAGCCTCGACATCTTCTCCTACCTATAATCTCCCTTAGGCACCCCATATCTGGAATATAATGTTAGGTGGAACAAGTAGATTGAGTGGTAGGTCTAGTCAGGAAGGAAGGCCTGAGTTCAGATCTTGCCTCAGACACGTCCTAGCTGTATGACCCTGGGCAAGTCACTTAATCTCTGCTTCCCTCTCTTTCCTGATCCATAAAACAGGAATAATAACAGTAACTATCTCCCATGGTCGCTGTGAAGATAAAATGAGAACATTTCTGCGAAGCACTTTGCAAACTTTAAAGCCCTACATAAACGTTAGCATCATTATCATGTTCAATTCAGGGTGCCACATTTTAGGAATGAGATCAAAGAAAAGCCTAAGAGACAGAGTTTCTGGGTAATTAATAATCTATTACTTATGGCTAGTGGATAATCAATAAATTGAGGTCAGTGGCTCTCTCAGAAACCAAAGACCCAGTCTGTATGGAGGACAACTGAATGTTTAAATACCTTTGGAAATCGACTCTGATAGGTTAACAATGAATGAGAGAATGAATATTATAATGAGAGGTGGGCTTTTTTATAATGAGCGGCTGGTAGACTTGACTCTGATCAAGTCAGCACTCTTGAATGAAGAGACTCATCCCCACCCAGATGATTCTGCCTCCAGGAAAGAATCTATTCTTTTCTATCCATTCTACACAAAAGAATCTATTTTCCATCCAGTCCTACCTGAGTACAACAATGGGCCAGAGTACACCTACATTAGATTCTCTTTACCCTTTAATTAGAAATAAGGTCTCCAGATTGAGGAAAATGTCTTGTTGTCAGCCCTATCCTTCACAAGAACTGGGCTTTGAATGAGGAAATAGGAAGGGAAAACTCTGGATCCCCCCATGTTGAAAATTTCTTATTAAAAATCATTTCTCTCAGGAACAACATTGGTAGGGTGGCCAGCATTCAAAGGAAAGTCACCAAGATGGGCCTGGAGAAGGCCTAGATATCATGACATAGGAAGATGAGTGAAAGGAATTGAAAATAATTAATTTGCAGAAAAGACTCAGGGCGACATGATAGCTGTCCTTAAGTAGTTGGAAGGTTGTCTCAAGGAAAAGGCATGCTCTACTTAGCTGCAGGAAGGAAGTACTAAGAGCAATGGACTGAAATGGCAAAAATTTAATCTTGATAGAAGGAAAAATTTCCTAGCAATAAGAACTGTCCAGAAGGAGAGTGGGCTGGCTGCCTCTGGTCTCCCATTATTTGCAGTCTTCAAGTGAAGGCTGGATGGACCACTTTTCGGATATCTTGAGGTAGGGTTTCTTTTTCAGATACATGTTGGCCTCCATGGCAACTAAGGTCTCTTCCAACTCAGAAGTTCTGTGATCCCTATGCTATAAAAAATTTCCTCTGGCAGCAATATGTTCCATTAGTCAATAAAATTTCTTGAAATAGCAGGAATAACATAATACTGAAGACAACAACAGGCACAAGCATCTAAAATTCTATTTTCTCTGTGGGTATGGCAATTTTCAATGAAACCTGCCCCTTTCCACTCATGCTCCTCATCAATTTCACAGATATGGTGGGAGTGGGGTTATAAATAGTATGCCCCTTTAGCAGCTGCCTATACTAATAAAAACTTAAATTTATGCCACATTTTAAGACAAATGGGTTAAACTCTCAGAGATTACCTTCCCCATTTTTAAAGTGGGGAAAATAATATTCATACCATAAACCTCACAGTTTTGTTAAGAGGAAAACACTTACCTAGGAAGTGTGCAAAGTGGGATTTGAAACCAGGTGTCCTGAGTCTAGGGCTAACACTCTTCACACCACAGTGCGTTTTGATTTGCTATTAACTTGTTGAACTCTGATTTTCTTCTAAGTTATTAAATATGTATCTAGATTTTTTCCCCCACAAAAAATCCATGGAACACATTTTAGTTTTTAACATATTAAACACATATGACCTAATGGTTGAGATCCCAGGCTCTAGGGTGGCTATTACTGTTTTCCACAAATTAAAAAAAAAACTCTACGTATCCAAGGACACACATATATTCACCCATTCGTTCAACATTTAGTAGAATGCACTGTGTGAAGCATGAAAAAAAGGTAAAAATAGAGACTGACGGATGACCCTTGCTATCAAGAAGCTTATAGTCCAGTAAGTACAACAGATATATACTTGAATGAATTGCAAATTACTTTTTTAATTGGAATCAATTTTATTATTTTGTAAATGTGTTTTGTTTTGTTTTGGTGAATTACCAATTATAATATAATAAAAAGGTTGGACTCAATGACCCCTTAGGTCCCTTTCAATTCTAAATCTATGATCCTATTACCTGAACCCTAGAAAATAACCCATGCATGCTTAAAAGAATTGCAAAATGTTAAGTTTAGATTAGGGAAAGATCATTTTTATCTTCATGACAACATCTAATACTTCCGTGGAAAACATTTTCTTCACAAAAATTCTGTAAGTTAAAGTAGGAACAGTATAATTATTTTCCCTGTTTTACGGGAGCTTGCCCACAGTCCTGTAACTACCAAATAGCAGAGGCAGAATTCCAATCCAGGGCTATTTTATTCCAAGCCTAATGTTATTTCCACTCCACCACACTCTCTGCCTTGCTATATAAAAAGAAGTTGGTACTTTAGCTGACTCCTGAAATATTGGGAGGAGATGGGAGTGGAGAAGGTACAATAAGAGGAAGATATACTTTCAGACTGGTTGAAAAAACTGGAAGGTATAAGAAGACTCCACTTTTAAAAAGCACAATGAAACACAAAAACTGTATGGAGGTCAACTGGGAATTTATGGACATTTGGATCTTGCACTTAGCTCTGGCAATGCTTTAAACTTTAAAATAGCCAACACAAAAATTCGTTGTAATTTTTTAAAATTGTAAGCAGATAATATGATCAAAAAACAACGGACAACTGAGTGTTTAATGCTATAACCAAATATAACTTACAACAAAGTTAGCCTAACACATTTAATGACAGGCATAATTATTGTTAGAAGAAAGCCAGCACAAATGTCAAAAAAAAAAAAAAATTTCTACTAATCACTGGACTGAGAATTGCTTTGATACCAACAAGCCTTGTAATTTTTCTCTTCTTGAAATCTTATTTGTTTAGTATCTATAATCTATAATTTGTTTAGTATCTACAATTAATATTAAAAATATTCTCTAATCCTATGTGTAGCTTACGTCTTATTACTCTCACTATAGCACTATCACTAAATTTTGGCCCATCAAGGCTGGGCCAAATGTAGCTAATAAGTAACACATTAGATAAAAAGATAAAATTCCCAGCTTCTGACAGAGTTCCCTGTCCCTTTGCTTCTTTTCCCACCTAATAATCTAAGGTCTCCTGCGATCCTTCCCCTCTCACTAGAGGGAACTTGTCCCTCTACCAGTAAGTTAGGAGAGCTAGCTCAGGATCTTCCAAAGCTTCACTTGACATTTAAAATAAGCCTTTAAAAGACCTAAATAAATGTGTGTATATTACATACATACATACACATATATATACACACATTTATATGTATGTATATATTACATATGTATGTATATATTACATACATACATATACATATATTCATTGAAACTGATTCACTTAATAATGAATGACTGGTATTGACAGGAAAATTAACAAATATTGTTATACATCAAATGTAATATTCCCTCCTCTGTCAAAAGGCTATCCTGACAGTGAGAAAAGCCCCCTTCCTCTAAACAATCTAGCAATATCATAGCATTCCTGCTTTTGTGGGTCAATGGTTTGCATACTAATTGGAGATAGGGCATAAATATGTGCAAAGTAAAATAACACATTTGTTGGTTTGTTCCTTTTGGTATTCATTGGTGTAAGTAGGGGAGTCCTGGTGAAGAATTCCTTTCTTCCAATGCAGATCCACAATCTATAATCTTAAAGAGTGGCTAGGAGAAATAACAGAAAAATATTTAAATAAGTTCAAGATAACAACAGAAAAGATGCCCAAGGCAATACATAATCGTAAGGCAAGCCAGTAACAAAAATAATTGAGGTTACAGGAGTTCAGAGAAAGGTGTTATCACCTCTGGCTAAGGAAGTGAGTAAGGTACTTAGGAAATGTTTAAGGAGAAAGCAGGATATAAACTAGGTTTTAAAGCGCTGTGTAAATGGCTGCTCCATGTATGTGGAAAAGATAGAAGAGATGTTCCATGAGGGTGAAGCAGAAGGAACAAAAAGGAAGAGATTAAACAGTGTAAGATGTGTATAAGAGACAGTGAGAAAACCAGTTTAGCTAGAGTAGAGTCCTTGTTGGGAGTAATGAGAAATAAGGCAGGAAAGGCAGACTGGGACCTGCAGGGAGAGGGGCCCAGAACACTAAGCTAAAATCTAGTCTTTACCTTACAGGCAATAAAGGATCGCTAAAGGGTTTTGTTGTGTTTTTTTTTTACCTTAGTATTCACATGATTAAAGGAGTATTTTAGGAAGATAATAAAGTAAAAGAGTGACAAGATCAAAGAGGAATGGACAGGAAAGGAGAGGCAGCATTGATATCAACTATATGTCCTGAAATCTAGAAATTAATCAGAAATAGAAATATTCCTAAGTGGAAAACTATTTCCTGGGGGCGTGGGGGGGTGGTGTGTGTGTGTGTGTGTGTGTGTGTGTGTGAGTCAAAATAAAAGAAATGTCAACAATATCCTTCACATAAATGTGAAAGAAATTTGTCTCCGAAGATTTCCTATCTATACTAATGATACCATTGCAAAAATGAATATTTATGAAATGTAAAATGACTCAGATTAACTTATTCCAATTCCCTCCTCTAAAATTAGATTTCAAAATCACGTCGAAATGTAGGTTTTGATTACAAAAGCAATTTGGGAAAAAAATGTACATGATAAAAAACCAAGAACGTAAGATGAAGCACACTTGACATAGCTAAGAGAAAGAATGATAAAGAATGGGAAAATGGACAACTGGCTAGAGAATTAAGAACAATAAAAGAAGAAGAATGTTTAAAGTTGAACAGTATTTTGCATATAATAGGTGTTAAATGTTTGTTAAAGTTTGAATATTATTCAACTTGGACGAACATAGCAAGAGAAATCAATCGAAATGCATTTATTAAGTGTCTATGATGTACCAGGCACTGTCCTAGGCACTAAGACTACAAAATACAAAGAAGGAAATAGTCTTTCCTCGAAAAAAACTCACATTCTATTCAGTAGATATATACATATCCACTGCACATATGCATATACAAGTGCTTATATTGATTATAAAAAGAATATAAGGAGAAAAACTATAAACACAAAGCAGTTAAGTTCAAAAAAGAACAGGAGGAAGAGAAAAGGCTAAAATCAGACAAAAAGTAGTGTAAGAATATAAAGGCAAGAATGTGGGTATTAAAAGGAAGACAAGAAAAAATGTAAAGTAGACTTGATTGACGTCACCAGAACATAAGCACCGATCAACCCGAAGAGCAATGTTTCCCAAATACAAAGAAAAAGCCATGTAAAAGAGTCAAAGTGGAGAATTTCTATTAGCTGTAAGTTGATTTGAGAAAAAAGAGCAGTTACGTAATTTGTGATAAATGGGTTTTTTTAGAAATAAAAAATAAATTCCAGGTGTTGTAAGAATACTGTAGGCCATTCTACCTTAAGCTTCTTTAACCCCTTCATTCACCTGAAGGAGTATGAAGTCTCCTCTTCCCTCTGTCTCAAAGTGTTAAAGCACCTCTACATAAACCAAGAATGGGAACAGAGTTAAACTGCCTTCACAAAGGAGACCAAGTGAATCACTGCAATAGCAGAAAAATAAGGACAGAAAAGTGGAAAGGACCAAAAGTTCAAATATTCATGCTAGGGCCAACAGATGTCCAAAGACTTTCACACTGAGCGATTCAATCCATTTCTAGCAAGATCCAGTTACTTTCTACGGACGTTGTCAGATCTGGCCCATTATAGGCAGCCTAAAGAGAAATGAGAGATCAATACTAAATTAGTTTGAAAGTTTGGGTTGCTTACCTAGAGGGGTTGGAGAGCAGGACTTTGTTACTGTCAGTGGTTTATTGAATGGCAGAAGTTTTTCTTCAATCAATAAACCCATAAGCATATATTATATGTTTATGTGCCAGGCTCATGACTGAAAAAAGTATGAGGCTAAAACTGAGGCTATCATTAGTGACATACAAAGTATAAGGTAATTATACATTTATACATCATGATCTACCAGACAAAACAAATTAAATAAATAATTATTGCCCATTACAACCAAATGAGCATTATTCCATGCCAGGCACTACGCTAGGTTCTAGGGATATGCTATGGAGGTGCTTACATTCTAAAGAACAGACAATATTTTCCTATATAAATATCTATGTACATATAAACATATATACATATACCATACACATATATACACGCAGAGACAGATTATATATATATATGTATGTGTGTGTGTGTGTGTGTGTGTGTGTGTGTGTGTATATGTAAGATATGTGTGCCTGTGTTGGTTATCTAACTGAAAAGGCACAGGTTACGGGTAACAGGTATCTTTGGACAGTGGCCAGTTTCTATTCTAAACTATGTTTTTTAAAGGTTTTTTTTTTTTAACCTTGAAAGAAGCAGAAGGACCTCGCTTGGGCACTTACTTGTTCCTTCCCTCAGCTATCTCCAAGAACAGTATCAGTCTAGATTTATAACTATCTCTTCCTCCTCTCAAATATTGTTGGTCCTTCAGGAAGATTTTTAGAAGTTCGCAAGAAAAACTATTTCTCTGGTTGTTCGTAAAAGGAAGGGTAGCCCTTTAACTTATATATAACCCACGAATTTAACTCTTTTCTACACAAAAGACCCTCACAAATAATGAGTAGCAAGTAAATTCGTTCATCTAAGCCAGGAATGCACAACATGCAGCCAGCCAAAGGATATCAGGCTGCCCTTGAAAAATGTAGAGAATGTAAAAGTAAAGTTGTAGCGAGTGCTTAACCGGCTTTCCGTTAGTCACTACTGGGTCCATCAATGTAACTTGGCAGGTGGGTTGCCACTGCACACTGTTTGCCACACGACCCTCAGCAAACAACCATTGTCAGTCTGTCTCTAGTTACCTTTACTTGGAAAGTGAGCCTCCAAAAACCCATCTGTGGCCACAGAAGTTTAACCTATTTTAATTTTGGCCCCGAGCGACTGCCAAGTTGTACAGGTCTGATCTAAGCAAACAGAAACCAGAAAAGTTCTTCATGTTAGAATATACCAGAAAATACACAAAATGAATGAACTCTTTGTCTCAGAGTGAGATGAGATCTCAGCTTCAGATCAAAGACAGGGCACAGTAAGACCTAAAAGAAAGTCTTCAAAGTTGTTAGTGAGGCAAAGTGGAAAACAGGGACATTTTAAGGAGCCATCTTCTACATATCTGCCATTCCCCAAAAGTCCTTCTGTGTGTGTGTGTGTGTGTCTCTCTCAAAGAATCTCACAAGGCTGTACTCCTTACACAGGAATAAGGGTTGTCTCAGCATTCTTTCACCAATTAGGCGTCACTTCTCCCAAGCTGGACTGGAAGCTCAGTGATATATACAAAACAGATAACAAGATAAACTTGGCCTGGAATAGACAATCCAAGGGGTCTGAGGGCACTGTGGAAGCAAATAAGCACCAGAGCAAAAGGTAACCAATATGTGCGTTAGCGTTTATTATTTTTTAACAAAGAGCAATGTTTGCAGTCAATTTTCTGAGTCATGAAATGAATAATATTCCCTATAGGCTTCACAACACTTCTACGTTATCACCCCGCCGATTCCAAAACAAATCAGAATTCTCCTAAGAAATCAAGACAAGTGAGCAAACAGTAATTCCTAGATTAGAGATTCAGATGGCCTATTCCATCCTAAAAAAATTTTAATCTAAGATAGAATGATACATTTGGGGGGAAAAAAGTCATTTGCTTTAATATATGGTCATACGCTAGGATCCATGCCTCAAATTCATATATAATCCTAGGGTCCCTAACACAGATGAAAGCGTACTTGTATACTGGAGAGAAAGGATAAACGTGAAGTACACACAAAGCAATCTGAAAGTGAAAAGGGTCCCAGACACCTCCTGGTGAATTCTTTAAAGCGGTCAGCGTTAAAGCTGAAGTTTTGGCTTGTCTGTATGAACTTTTGCAAAGTTCTTTATACTTTTAAGTAAACGGTTAGGCAGGCGAGTGAGAGGTGTGGGGAACTTTGGGTTCAGTGAGATATGGATGATTTTATTTTTAACATGGGCACTAAGCTGATAAATCCACATAGAGACAGCACGCTTGGCTAAATTTTAGCAAATCTCCCATTTTATGATTATGGACAATTTAAAGAGATGTGGTTGAATGAGGAATGACCGTCAAAGGGTTTATAATCTTAAAATAGCGAGATAAATACCCAATAAAAAGGTGATAATTAACAGAGGGGAAGCCCTGGAATTGAGGAGTTAGGGAGGGCTCCCCATGGAAGGTGGGATTTTGGTCGGGGTTTAAAGACACCCAGGAGTCGGAGATTAGGAGGGAGGGCAGTCCAGGAATGGAGGATGGAGAGATAATAGTTGTAAAGAGCTTGGCAAACCTTAAATATTTAAATGCTACCCCTACTACTATTATTAATATCATTTTTACACGCCTTTATGAAATGCTTTAGGCTCCTAGGAGAAAAACAAATGTAAGGACTTGACCAACAAGAAGGAAGCTGATGAAACAGCACTAGGCCTCTTGCACAAATCTCAGCCCCCCCAACCACACTTTCTGCCATTTCCACACTTCCCCGCCCCCATCGCCCGCTGCGGTTCCCTTCTGCGCCTGCGCCGGACGCCACGTTGCGTGCCCGGGATGAAGCTGGGCGCCGCTTTTTCCTCCAGGAGCGGATTAGCCGGAGGGAGGGCGGCAGCGCGCTTGCGCGGCAGTCCGCGCGTCACCCTGGTAGTCCCTACCTGCTACTTTGAGCGGCTCTCTGCGGCCGGGTAAGGCGTCCTCGCGCCTGACGATTTTTGACACTGAGTCTCCCATCATGCCAGAGATCAAGCGAGGCCGGAAAGCGCGGAGCAGTCTCTCGGAGTGTGCGATCCGAGACAGCATAGACAGGGTCGGGGGTCGAGGGTCGAGAGTCGAGGGGTGGGCGGGGCGAGCTGGCCGGGCGGGGCTGGGGAAGGGGCGGGGTGCAGCCCCGGGCAGGCGCGAGACTTGTGTGCGTGGGGCCCGGGCTGGCCGCTCTGCAAAGTCCAGGCGAGGGGAGGGAGCGCTTACCCGCCCCCCACCCCGAAGCGGAGTTGTGTAAAGTCTCGGCGGGGTGGCTCGCTCGGTCTTCCGAGGGGAGGAGCCGATGCTGCGTCCGGGCCTTCTCCTTTGGGTTGGGGTTTGTGGGCGTGTTCAGGATTCCCGGGCCTCGAAGTGTACTTAGGGATCGAGGTCACAGTCAGCGAACATTCATAGTGAGTGCCACAGAGGAGGCGGTGCTGGACGGGCTAGCCGGGAACCTGGGTTCAAGTTCTGGCAGGTTACCTCGCTGAAGAGGAAAATGAGATTCCTCCCACCCCACGCGAGACTCAGCTGTGGAAGTCTGAATTCTTTGATGGGAGGCTACTGGTGCTCCTAGGTGTAGAAAGAAAGGGGGAGAAGGTGGTGAAGTAGAAAGAATTCCAGGCAACCCGCTTAACTTCTCGGGCCCCACTTTTCTAATGTGTAAAATGAGGCGCTTGGGACCAATGCCGTCTGAGGCCCCTTCCAGGTCTGTGTGATTTTTTTTTCTAAACCTTTCCCCAACGTCCAGCTGTGACTTGTGGCAAATCACCCTTTCGGGAGGGCTGTTACCACATCTGTAAAAGGAGGCAAGTGTTACCTAACACCGCCTAGCACGCAGGATTGTGGGGAAGGGAAGACTCAGGTTGCTAAAGAAACAGGAGCCATGATTTTACCCAACACCCCCCTGTAACACTGGGAGTTGTCATTTGTTGTGTGCCAGGCACTGTTCTAGATGGAGAAGAAAATGTGAAAGTCCCTGCCTGTATTAACAATCCGGCTAGCAGCTTCTGTGGGGGCGTAAGATCCCCCCCCCACAGCCAGCACCCAGGAGGCGCCCCCACAGGAGCTGCTAGCTGGGTTGTTAAAACACTGCCCTCTTGGAGTTCATATCTGTTGGAGACAACCCAGAATTGACCAGTAATTGACTAATGATGATGACTTTCATAGAGTGATTTAAAGTTTGCAAAGCACTTTAAATACAGTCTCTTGTGTAAGCTTTACATTGTGGAATTAACTAAAAATCCTTTTTTTATTTCACCTAAAAAATCAAGAAATAGTGTTTTCCACAACCTAAAACCCTTCCCTGACTTTTCCCTTTTGGAAGAGGGGTTAGGTCAAAAACAAAAGGCCTTTCTTAGGGAAATAATTAAGGATAAGAACCAAACTTTGTATGAATTACCTTCTCTTGTTAAACTCATTGTCTTCTCATTGGTATGGCCTGTGACCTACCCAAGGGAAGAGCCCTTTTTTTTCCCATTCAGAGAGGATTATAATATTTTTAATCCTTCTAATTTGTAAGGTGAGCAGTCAGTCAAAGAACAGAGTAGTTCCAGATGATGACTACAGATCTGGAATGTTATACCAAACCTGCATTTAACTTACTTTGTAAGTTCCTATAAATGTTACTTCAGATTGTCTTGGATTAAAGAGATGTCTGATATGTCTTTAAGATAGAAAGTGCTTCTGTTTAGAATGTTAATAAAAGTGCTTCTGGCAGACTTGCCTAAAATGCGTAGCATTAGCATTTTTCTTGGACAACAGCACTATGAGGTAGGTATTATCCCCATTTTACAGATAAGGAAGTGGGCCCAAGAGGTAAGTGGCTTGCCTAGAGTCAGGACTTAGATTCCTGTCTTCCTGAATCCAGCACTCTAACCACTCTGTATCCCCCTTGGGTACTGAGAATTGCCATTAGGATTTTAGGAATCCTGCTTTAGGAGCATTACAGTTTACCCTTACCAATTAATCATAAGCTGCTAATGGCTTAACAATTACCTAAAGTGAAAACATAGAGCAACTATCCAGTGACTTGGAACTGCTGCATCCCTGCCTCTTAACTGTTGGAAAAGGTAGAGACACCAACTTTGCACGGGGAAGGCACTTTATAAATTAGTTATTAGCAGGAAAGTATCAGCAGAGTTCATCAGACTAATACAAGCATGCTTAATAGCATTTCATGGTGATATTAGAACTTTTTTTTATTTCTCAAATGGAACTTCATTTTGTTATTACAAGTAACACAGTCCTCTGGCCTTTGTCTCACTTGCTAATAAGACTTCTATAGATGGAGCCAAATAAATAACTTCAAGGTCCCAGCAGTAAGTTTCTGGCTTAATACAAATGTTTTCTCAAAACGAGTGGCTCATCTCTCAGATCAATGGGAGGCGCATCCTCTAGGTTAATAATCATTGTCAAAGAGAAATTAGATGGTCTTGGCCTAGATTGTATCCAAGAGGGATTGCTACCTCTTGTGTTTTAACATAGTCTGCAGTATGACGGGTGTCAAGGAGAATAACCCCACAAGTATCTGAGAGCAAATCATTACAGCTTTAGCAAGAAATAGTAAAGTTGACTTTTGTCATTTTTTACCACTAGTGTTTTTCCTGCCCAATGAGAACCTCAGAGTTGAGTAGTATTTTTTTCCCCTGCCTAATTATAGAATCAGTACCAAAGCCCTAGTTCCAGTCCTCCCTCCACATCCCTCATCCACTGGCTCCTTCTCCCCCAGCCAAATCTCCATTAGGCAAGTGAAGCAGAGGCAATTATCCAGACAAGCAGATTTTTAAAAACTTTTATTTTGTCCTTTTTTGATGGATTATTGGTCAGCTGAGTTTCTTGATTTGTTTTTTTCTATTTTTTGATAGGAAAACAGCTCTGATTCTGTAAAAGAAGAAAGCATAAGTTATACGGCTTGAATACTGACTTAAGGAACTATAAATTATACATTCTAAGGAGTTCTTACAGGTTTTAACAATAGAAGTAATCATGTCTCAGAATTGACTGTATGAGGCAATAGTAGAAGTAATCATATCTCTGGACAGACCACATGAAGCAGATAGCTCCATATGTCGCAGCAAGGGTTTGATTTCTTCTCCCCTTCCTCCTCACTCCTACTGTCTATAGTTGGTGGTTACCTTCAAGATCATCTAATGGGGCCCACTTTTGAAAGATAAGGAAACTGAGCTCCAGAGAAGGGAAGGGTCCTAAGGTCATACAGGTTTTTAGCCAGTAAAGGGATTCATACTTGGATCTTCCTTACCCTTCAGACCCTGTCGTGATTTCTTTTTAGTTTTGAGTGAGCAGGTGATGGACAACTCTAATACTCAGTTACCTATATCCACTCCTAGTTTCTCTCCTGAGTTCTTCTCAAGCGTCTCCAATTGCCTGTTAGATATTTCAAACTAGATGTCTTGAGGGTGTCCAAAACTTAGAATGTACACAACTAAGCTCAGTGTTTTCCCCCAAAACAACCATCTTCCAAATTTCCCTATTTCTGTTGAGAGCACCATCGTAGTGTTAGCCCTGACTCCTCACTCTCCTTTCCCCCACATAGCTAGTCTGTCTTCTTTTTACTCAAGTAGCCACCTCCCTAGTTCAGGCCTTTGTCACCTCTTGCGTGGATTATTACAAAAGCCTTCTTATTGCCCTCCCTACCTTGTGTCTCTCCCCTGCCTGATGCGTCCAACACAATCGCCAAATCCGTTTTCATAAAGCCCTGACCAGGTCACTACGGTGACTCCCTTCTCAACTACAGGAACAAATATAAAATCCTTTTTTTGGCTTTTAAGTTCATTTGCAGCCTGGCCCCTTCCTGCCTTTCCAGAGCTCTTTTATTTTGTTCTCCACACACTCTGATCTGGTGGCACTGGCTTTCCCAGCTCTGCCTTTCTACCGACCTGCATGCCAAACACTTTCCCTCCTCACCTCTGCCTTCTGGCTTCCTTCACCGCCTAGTTCAAGTTTCAGAACGTGAAAGGAAAAGGCATTAAAGTTTTAAAAAATACTTCTGCTAATGCTTTAGGCATCGCAGCAACCCTGTGAGGTAGGCAGGGCACACTAAGGGACATTCATTGTTTTGTCCAAGGTCATATGGCTACTAAATAACAAGAACCAAAACTGAAACGCATTCCGAAGAGGAGTTACTGAGGTCTCAGATTGGGCACAGTAGATAGAGTGCCTGGCCTGGAGTCAGGAGGAGCTGAGTTCAAATCCAGCCTTATATACTTAGTGTGACCATGGGCAAGTCACTTCTGTTTGCCTCAGTTTCCCCATATGTAAAATGGGGGAAATAGTGGCCCCAACCCCCCAGGGTTGTTGTGAGGATCAAATGAAATAACTGTAAAGTGCTTAACACAGTGCCTGGTACACAGTAGGCACTATATAAATGTTAACTATTATTAGAATAATTGTACCTGACCTCTAACTAGAAAAACATCTTAGTCCGGTGAGTTGGGAGGCGGAGGAAATCTAGAGCAGGAATTCCTTTATCTACCTGCTACCTGTTGGCTGCAACCTCATAGCCTCTTTAGAACCCCTATATCTAAAGGTAATTGCTTCCTCCGCTCACACCCATCCATCCCCAATTACATATTGAACTGAACTATCAGAAAGTCAACCTGTGTGTGGCAATCAATGTTAAATTGAAAGGAAAATGGATGCACAAATTAGAAGCCTCAATTAATTTGAGGTACGGATTTTTTACACCTAAATTTTATATTCATAAGTTTAAAATAATTTGTTTTTAATCTTCATATTTGATTTGTATGGCTTAG
The DNA here is from genome assembly GCF_011100635.1 of Trichosurus vulpecula. Classification (NCBI taxonomy): domain Eukaryota; kingdom Metazoa; phylum Chordata; class Mammalia; order Diprotodontia; family Phalangeridae; genus Trichosurus; species Trichosurus vulpecula. Next base: position 292,558,995 of record NC_050575.1, on the reverse strand, counting down.
TAATTTTTCATAAGATTGTACCATTTTTTTCAACCATTCTCCTCTTATTGAACATGTGAGTTGGTTCCAGTTTTTTTCTACTAAAAATGACTATATATTTTTGTAGTGACAAGGTTTTTTTTTTTCTTTCAATAATTTGCTTGGGACAGAGTCATAGTAATGGGATCACTGGGGTCAAAAGATAAATAAATTCTGTAGCTCTTTTTTTCTTTTTTACTATATTGCTTCCTAAAAAGGTTGCACCGGTTTGCAGCTATACCAGCTATGTAATAGTGTACCCGTTTCTCCGTAGTCCCACCAACTTTGAATTTTTTAAAAAATCATTGCCAGTTTAATGAGCGTAAGATGGTACCTTGGAGGATTTTTGGTTTTGTTTAGTAGCCCGTTTCAACCAAGTCAGGCTGATATATTTCAACAGTTAGGTATGCTACTATTTTCAGGCAGCTAGTACAGTGGATAGAGCACCTGCCCTGGAATCAAGAGGACCTGAGTTCAAATGTGGCCTCAGCAGACCTTTACTAGCTGTGTGACCTTGGGCAAGTCATTTAAATTTGTTTGCCTTAGTTCCTTATCTGTTAAAAAAAAAAAAAAGTGAGCTGGAGAAGGAAATAGCAGACCACACCAGTATCTTTGCAAAAAAAACAAAACCTCAACCCAAATGGGGTCACAGAGAATGGGACATCATTGAAACAACTCGATAGCAACAACTATTTTCATCTTTCTATTTATTCATAGCTTGGGGGGGATAGGGAGGAGTTTCCTATTCATGAATAGTTCAGAAGAAAACCGAATTCCTACCACCTTTAGAAGAAATTATGGCTCTAAAAGGCAAATTAATGTTTCTGTGAACTCTGCTAAATGATGTGTTTCAGGGACTTCCACCAATTTAGTTACTTCAAAACCATATCCAGTTAATGAACCTGGATTCAATTCCACTTCTGCCACTTACTCTGTTTTCCTATTTGTAAAATGAGGGAGCTATGCGTACTTCTTAAGGTCCCTTCCAGCTATAAATCTGTGAACTATGAACAGTTAAATAATTTGTTTTTCTCCCTATAGTGTTAAAACATGTTGTAGTTGGTTTTATGGAAGGGTGATTGAAAGAGACTCATATCAATAGACAATTTTTTTTTTCCTTCTTTAGCCTGGCACCAGATATTGGCCTCCTCTGTCTTCCCCCGCCAAAAGAGCTAGAAATAGTCCATGACCTTTTTAAGGAAAGTTTTATAAGTAGGCTGTGTTATCTGAATATGTTATCTCAAGTACTATGTAATCAGAAGGCTTGATCTCCATTTCATGATCATGCCTCAGAGCTTTACTATGTCTTACGTTTAAATTATCTTCAAATGTTTTTTTTAATCATCTAATTTTACCTACTCTGCCTACAGATAAAATACCCAAAGTTTACTAAGTCATAAATATGTTATTACCAGCTCCTCCTTCAAAAAGTAATGGTCTGTTCGCATATATGAAAATAAAAATAACTTTCCGCTAGTCTGTCATCAATCTTCAGATGGTCTTTGGTCATCTTAGTATGGTATATATGATCAATAAGCTACTGTAGGCTGTATTTGGAACTTTAATCTACAATCTTATACTAACGAAGCACTTTATGAAAGAAGCAGGCACAGTACTGACCGATTCCATTCAGTTGAGGGTTCTTTTTTTAATGGTCAGATTTCACCGTCTGCACTCAGAAGAACAGTACAGTGCAATTTTGAAACATCTTTCAGTCCATGTTTGCGTCAGCGATAGTTGTGCCTTAGAATTCGTTGATTGGTTTGAGGCTGTACTGCCTAGAGCATTTTAATCCCTAGTTACTTCCCTTCCTTCCCCCCAACCCCAGATTCCCTGCATGAATTTACATTTGTGATGGATTCATTTCTTTAAGCCATCTGGTGGCTCTCACCTGTAACTGCAGAATCAAACCAGAGCCCAGGAATAAATTATGGTCTGTGCCTTGGTACATGTAAGATTTATGGTTTTCTTATGGTCTGTTATCACCTTGTGTCTTGCGATGGTGTGATATATGCATAACAATGTCAGTATTCAAGGAAATGGCTATTTTTTCACAGCACCGACTAGAGATTTATTTTAGTATTAAGTAGGGTGTGGCAGCATAACATGAATGACATAAATGGATAGAGAACTGATCTCATAGCAAAGCAAACCTGGGTTCTGTTCCCACTTCTATCATATACCAGTTATGTGTAGCTCATAAGCCCCCACCATCGTGCGTACCCTGAACAGCCAGCAGAAAGACACAATTAATTCAAGAAAACACACAGTTCAATGGCATAATAAGGAAAGCAACAACAAAACCTTTCCCTCATGATCCTAGTTCCCCACACTGTTGCCCACAGTTCCCCACAAATGCAAATACATAGCATCAGATGGAAGAATATACATAAGAAACACACATGAAGAGGTACTTGCTGAGAACACACATGTCCTGGATACATACATGGAAGGGCACACATATGGAATACAAGGAACTACAAAACATGCAAAGAGGGTTAACTCATGCCTTGTGCTGTAAGGTGCTAATGTCTTTTAGTGGTGTCATTGTAATTCTCCAGTTGACACTGGTTTTATAAGGTGCATTCTGCTCCACCGGCCTCTGCAGGACACTCTTTTGCTGGATGCTACTATGATGGGCACATGTCCTCCTCCCCAGGGAAGAGCAGGTGCTACTATGCTCACTTAAAGCCTATAGCAGGCTTTTTTCTCCTTTTTTTTTCTCTAGCTCTATTAAGGCCCAAGGACCCTTGCCACTAAAAGCAGCAGATAACTTCTATTTCCTCAGAGTCTAGCTACCAAGGCCTTTCATCTCCCTTAAAAAGTATTCTCAATCCAGGTACCAAATTCTTTAGAACAAAGAACAGTCATCCCAGCAAACATGTAATCCCTTACATTTAATCTTTTCTATGGGCTTCTCTCCCTAGGGCTTTCTTTTTTTTAATGCTCAATAAATAATTATTAAATTGAATCATCATATGTATAATTAGAAAAACGATGGCATCTTCCTCAGTGGCTGTGACGGTGCAGGTGGCAAAACATAGTGATTCCATTATATAAACATTCTGTGACATCAGCTAAGCCAGTTGACAAGAAATGTACTTAGACTTGTAAAGCCTGAGGTATTAGTGACTAAGTGAATAGGGAATAATAGCAGCCCCTCCAAATCATCTAAAACCTTCTGCTAATGTGTGCATTGCTATCTTGCTCTTTGTGTTTGATAGGTGGCTCTGTGCAGGTTAAAAACCTCTTCTCCAAATTGAGTATCAATAGAGTGCTCCATAGCACTAACCAGCGAAGAAAAGTAGATTAGAACATGAATAGGTGAGGGACAGAATAACTGAATGCTTCTACACGCAGCTACACTGGCCAAGGAGTATCCTCTTTTATGATAATTATTCCATATATTTCCCATTTTCAATCTCTGAAAGCTAGGCTACAAAGCAGGCAATAGTTATTTGCCCAATAATTGGCAGTCATCTCGGTAGGTTAATGATTTCTCAGTTTTTAAACCTTAAGTGTCTTTTACTATGCCATGTAGGATGAGGGAGGTAGAGGAAAAAGTCAGACTCCATACTAAGCCTGGGAGTCATCATTCCTATACCTGTTGAACCTCTTCACACGTAGATGCGGCTGGTCAGAGTCTGAAAGGGGATTTACCCAACATCTTTGCATCATGTTTAAATCATTAAAAGCTTTGTGTGCTTCCTCCTCTATGGAAATCTCCCACGTTTTCCACTCACCCCTTGTTTTGAACATTATGCTGTCCTGCCGAGCCCCCATATCTGTAACACAGAATCTCTCTGCCCAGCCACCACAGGTCTGCCCTGCAATGTCAGACCACCAACTGTCTGCCCCTTCCACTCTGACATCTGGAGCTTCTGCTCTGTAATCAACACACTTCCCTTCATTTTTAGCTTCTTCCTCTTGCATTTTCCATCTTCTGAAACTCACTAGAGTTTAGAGGCAGTGGGTGACACAATGGACAAAGTGCCAGGTCTGGAGTCAGGAAGACTTGAATTCAAATCCAGCCTCAGACTCTTACTTAGCTGTGTGACCCTGGGCAGGTCACTTAACCTCTGTGTCAGTTTCCTCAAGTGTGAAATGGAGATGATAATAAAAGCGCCAACCTCAGAGAGTTGTTGTGAGAATCACATGAGATAATAACTGTAAAGTGCTTAGCACAGTGCCTGGCACATAGTAGGCACTATATAAGTGCTTATTTCTTTCTCTTCCATCACTGAAACCTGGCTCCACCCAGATGACGCTATAGCCTTGGCCATCCTTTCCAGTTCTCATTACATCTTTTCTCATACCTCCACAATTCATAGATGTTGGGGAAGAGCGGAAGTAACGCTGAAATACTTACTGCTCCTAGACCCAAAGGGCAGGGGGGTGGAGGGGAACCTGCAACCTCAAGACCACAAGTGGCCGTCTAGGTCCTTGGGTGCGGCCTTTTGACTAAGGTCAAGTTTTACAGAACAAATTCTTTTATTAAGGGGATTTGTTCTGTGAAGTTTGGATTCAGTCAGAGGGCCATACTTAAGGACCTAGAGGCCACACGTGGCCTTGAGGCCGCAGGTTCCGCATGTCTGTCCTAGACCCTTCGTTTATTGCCATGACTTGGAAAGCTCTCTTGCTTGGATATTTGCCATATTCAAATTTGTCACCCAGTCTAGATCCTCATAGCAGTTTATCCGCCAAGATATTTCCTTCCTCCCTCAACAGATTCAATGCCTGGAGCAGTCTTGCACTTCACCTCAATTCCTGCTCTCCTGTTAGGAGACTCCAGCATACATATTGTTGTTCCTTCCAATCTAACCTCCCAGTTCCCCAGTCTATTCAGTTCCCATGTACGGTATTCCTCCATTCCCCAACCATTCATAGAGCAAGTCACTCCTTTGATCTTACCATCATCCACACATGTTATGCTCCCATAACCAAGAACTGGGTACTTCCTTTATCTGATCAAAATGCTCTATCATTCCATTTTCCTGTTATCCTATACCTATTCTTTGTCCTAACTGTGATCCGCAGCTATTTGCCACTCAGCTCTTTCTCATGCTATCACCCTCGCTCTCCTCCTTTCCTCATCTCGACCCCTTGGTAAAACAGTTAAATTCTCGATGACCTTGCTCCCTTGTTCCATCGCTGCTCTGTCTTACCAAACCCCAACCCTAGACTTATTTCTTACTCACATGCTTCTGAACTTCGTAGTTTACTGAAGGAAGTTGTAAATTTGTTAGCCAGTCTGGAGTGGATGACTCTCACTTCAGCAAGGACTTCTTTTTTTATTTTTTCAAATTGACACTGTATCCCATTTACCACAACACCTATTCCTGACCTTCCCTCGTCTCATAAGTCTTTCCCTTCCATACTCTCAGGTTAGTGGTCCCTTCATACTTTACTGAGAAAGAAGAGACCCTCAACTAGGAGCTGCCTCTCTTCTCTTCCTTGCCTTTTAAACCCATGACATCATCCTTTATTATTTTGTTCTTGAATGTTTGATGAAAAGGTTGCCTTTTTTTCCTCACAAAGACCAACCCCTCTACACATACACTTGATCCTATTCCCTCCCATTTTCTTCAGCAGATTACCTCCACTTATTCACATTCTCACACAAATTTTCAGTTTCTGTCTACTGGCTTCTTCCCTGCTGCCTACAAACTCAACCAAGTCTCCCTTTGCTTTCACACTCTTACTATCTACACCAAGTAGTATCCTATATCTCTCTCAACTAATTTGAAAAAAAAGCCATTTATGGAGGTAGAGTCAAGGTGGTAGAATAGAAGGAAGCATTTTTGCCTTGTTTGCCTAACATACCTCCTCCACAGCAACCTAGAAAACATGCCAGCCTGAATTCTGATGAGGAAATCCAAGAAAAAGTCATTTTCTAGCCCAGGGCAGCTTAGAGAGATACAAAGAGAACTACAGATACTAGGAAGGTGGGAGGGCTGGCCAGGAGCACAGTTTTGCAGCAACAAGGAGCATTCCAGCACCTAGGGATAGAAAGAGTACAGAAAACCAGAAGAGTAAGCACGGGGCAGAAGGAGATCTCTGGAGATCCTTAAACTATCTCTGAGTGCAGGAACAGATGCCGTGTGTCAACTCAGTCACCCATTCCTCAGATCTGAGTCATAGATCCAGGCCAGAGAAGAGCACTTGTAAGCAAGCATGGCCCCAGGTATACACTGATCAACTTCCTGAAATGTAGCTGAATGATTCTAAGCCCAGGAGCAAAGCAGTGACTCAGTTTTAGCTTTAGCCTAGCACATAAGCCTGCAGTGGAATAACCAGGGCAAGAGTCCCAGACCAAAGGGCAGACAGCAGTTCAGTCACTCTGAACCTGCAGGGGGCTAACAGTGACTGAGTCCATAAGCAGTTGAGCAGAAATTCAACAACATACAAGCCAACAAACCCAAACCTGGGTCAGAAACTGGCAAAGCTCAGACCAAGAGGGTAATGAACAGACCTCTCCGTAAATCACACTACTTGTGGTGCACTGAAAGTTTGCAGGCTCCCAGACTGAGCTGTAAAACCAGCAGAAGGACATAAAAGGACAGAAGGTCAGGCCAAACATTGTCCCCCAAAATACAAAACCTATCACTAACATGAAATCCAAATTCAAGAAGTACGTTGTAAGAATGAGAAGAAAAAAGAAGAACCCAACAGTAAAGAGCTATTATGGTGACAGAGATGATCAAAACAAACACAGAAGACAATGGCTTAAAAGCACCAATAACAAAAGCTCAAAGAAAAATGCAGACTGGACACAAGCCCAATAAAAATTCCTACTAGAGTTAAAGAAAGAGGTTTATTAAGAAGAAATAAAAGAAGAAGAAAGAACAAGGCAGAAGCTGCACCTGGAGAAGGTGACCACAGAAGCCAAGCTGAAGAAACTCAAAGAAGATCACATCATCCTAGAAGACCAGAGCTGCAAACTCACCAAGGAGAAGAAATTGTTGGAGGATAGAATATCAGTTCACCACAAACCTCGTAGAAGAGAAGTCCATGAGGCTGGCCAAGCTAAAGAGCAAGTATGAGGTCATGATCACAGACCTGGAAGAACACCTGTGCAGAAAGGAGAACCAGAAGCAAGACCTGGAGAAGACCCATGGAAGCTGGAAGGAGACTACAGACTTGAATAGCAGAGAATAGATTGCGGAGATGCAGCTGCAGATCACAGGGCTCATGATTCTATACACATAGAAAGAATAAATTCATAAAATGGAAGAAGATAGAAGAATAGATTAGAAATAAGAATCCAATGATACATTGTTTATAAGAAACATATTCAAAACAGGGATACACGTAGATTTAAAATAAAAGGCTAGAGCAGAATCTATTATGCTTTTTCTGAAGTAAAAGGGCAAGGGTAGTAATCATGATCTCAGACAAAGCAAAAGCAAAAAATAGACCTAGTTAAGAAATAAAAAAGAGAAACTATATTTTGCTAAAAGGTACCTCAGACAATGAAGTGCACAGAAACACAACATGGCATGGCATCCAAATTCTTAAAGGAAAAGCTGTTGTTTGTCCTTCATTCTTACAGAGGACCATGACATCAGGAAGGTGATGCCATGGCTAACAAGTGAATTGGATTTAAGTGAAGGAGGGCTGTGCAGAGTCACCAGTCTCACTCTCTTCTTTAGAGTCATCTGGGTCCAGTGGTAAGATATAGATCAGAATGACCGGAAATGACCCTAGATGCAGTGGGAGACCTTACTGTAGTATGCTGACCCTAAGGTCATCCCCCTCCTTTATAAAGAAAAAAACCCAAGCATTTATGAAGCATCTACTCTGACCCAGGCACTGTGCTATGTGTTTTACTAATATTATCTTATTTGATTCTCACAACAACCCTGGGAGGCAGGTGCTATTATTAACCCTATTTTATAGTTAAGGAAACTGTAGACAGAAGTTAAATGACTTGCTCAAGGTCATATAGCTTATAAGTGTGTGAAGCCAAATTTGAACTTAGATCTTTCTGATCAGACCCAGCACTATCCACTAAGACACCTAGTTGCCTAAGATGGAGTCAAGACTTAATCCACCCTCTTCCTCTTCTCCCCAACACCTATCTTTTTATCAGGAGAGTTTAATGGTCCAGGGACTACTAATAGTATCAGAGAATTACTATAATAATATATGATTCCTCAAACCTCCTAAACTCTCACTTTCTCAGCTTCCTTAAGTTCCATGCCCTACTCTTTCACCTCAGCCACAGATCTAGATGGTCACACATTTTCATGCCATTATCCACAAGTGTTCCATTCCTTTAGTTAGATACTGACATTCCCTTACATCTGACCATTGCCTCCCATCATTCCACCTCTCTAAATGCTTCACCCCTTCTATACTTCATCAAGACCATCATTCTTTCCACCCATCAATATTTTCTCAAGCCACCACCCTTGCTCTGACTTCACTTTCCTGCCCTCCAACCTCTATCCAGTATCCAGTCACGTTCGACTTGTCATGACCCTATTTTAGGGTTTTCTTGGCAAAGATACTGGAGTGATTTGCCATTTCCTTCTCTAGCTCATTTTACAGATGAGGAAACTGAGGCAAACAGGGTGAAGTAACTTGCCTAGGGTCACAGAGCTATTAAGTTTCTAAGTCCAGATTTGAACTCAGGAAAATGAGTCCTCTGATGCCAGGCCCAGCACTCTACCCACTGAGCTACCTCACTGCCCAAATAATCCTTAACTTATAATTAAGGCAAAAAGGATACTGGTGGGGGCTCAGAAGCTATAGTACTAGAAAGACGACTTCCCAGTCTGTCAGGCATACCCCTGAAATCCTGAGGGGACATAGTAGCTTTGGGGCCCCAACTCATCCCTCAAAAATTTTGACCTATGTATGCATATGTATGTGTATATATAGAGAAAGAGATCTACAGGTAATAGATATGCACAATTCAAATGTAATTTTATCGGTCAAGGACTTTCGGCATAGTCAGTGATGCATAATAAATGCTTAATAAATAATTGCTCACTGGATGATCGAATGATGTAAGGATATGCCCATTTCAAACTTTGGCCCATTCGCATCTTATAAAAATAGACACTTATAACCTGCAAATTTTACCATATACGACTTGAAAAGAAAGTATATTTCCATCTCCTTGTCTGCCCCTTATATCCTCTGATTTCACCAATGGCATTGGGGCGGGGGGGGGGGGGGGGGACTCTATAAGAATCCCCTGGTTAGTGCCCCACTTATACTTGAAATTCCTTTAACAAGGAAAAGGTCTTTCATTCTGTGTTTAGAAATAAAAGACAAATGCCAAAGAGGCCAAAAAGTCATGCTTGAGTATAAAAAGTCTCTCATCAAGTTGATATGACTGGCATCAGACCTTTTCTGATTTTTATAGATGACAGCAGGAGAATAGGAGCACCTAAAAGAGAAGAAGGCACCAGGGCGGGGAAAGGGAGGGGACAAGCGTGACTAAAGAAAGATGAACATGGGAATACCAAAGACAAACTTCTCAAACTCCACACTTTCGTCCACAGATGGCCCTGTACACAAATAGAAGCTATACACACGAGGATTTCTGTCATGCACAGCTGGCCAAGCATACAACCTAGCGACATTAATCATGTAAGACTTATAGAATGTTAACATCTGCTATATACCTTAGAGGTCATCTGGTCCCACCCCATTGTTTTACACGTGAGGAAACTGACACCCAGAGAGGCGACTTTGTATATCAGAAGTTATATTGCTGCAAATGGCAGAGCAAAGATCAAACTCAAGGTCTTTTTCCCTAACACCAGGTTGGCATATTTCACACAGACATGAGCTGCAAAGCAGAATGAATGAAAACAGAGGCAGCGCACACAGTGTGTTATAGGAAGACCACTGGATGTGGAGTCGGAGGCCCTGGGCTTAAGTCCTTGCACTCCCCTTCACTAACCACGTGGCCTTGAACAAGTCACTTCTGAACCTCGGTTTCCTCATCGATATATTGGGGGTAATATTTGTACTACCTCTTCCACACGGATGTTACAAAGATCAAATGAAATAAGGAAAGCTCTATAGAAATGCAAGTTCTTATAGCCTCCCTGGTCTAGGAGGAGTCCCTCCCAAAGAATGGAGAAGATTGTGCTCTCTTACCTCTACTTTTACTCTCCCTCTGACCCTGCATTTGTCTTCTTGGCTTTCAGAGAGATGTCATTCATGATTACGTTCAGTGACTTCACAAGGGATAACAAGAGTAATAATTAGTATTGCAACATAAGCTCCTTAAGGGCAGGGAGTATTTCATTTTTGTCTTGGGTTCCCTGGCACCCAGCACAGTGCTTTGCATATGCTAGGTGCTTAATAAATACTTGTTGAATAAAAGTAATTTACATTTCTAAAGTTTTGTGAAGCATTTTCCTCACAACAACCCTGTGAAGTAGGAATAGGGGAAAATTGTGCTTATAAGTTTAGGACTAGAAGAGACCCTAGTGCTACTACCAGTCACCCAGTCCAATGCCCTCAGTTCATGAATAAGGAAACCAAAGTCCAGAGAAGTGGAGTCCACAGAGCTAACAAGTTTAAGAGCCAAGATTCAGATCCAGGTGTTTTTCTTAGAGGCCGTGTGGCATAGTGGAAAGGGTTCTAGACCAGGGTCAGAAAGACTAGGGTTCAGATTCCACATCTTACATTTACTAGCTGTGTAGCCATGAGCAAGTCTCCTAAACCCTCTAAGTCTCAATTTTCTTATTTGGTAAAAAGAGGTAATGTTACTCATAGTACCTACCTCACATAGTTGTTGGGAGAATTAAATGAAATTATATGTACATGCATATATATGTGTGTTTCTGTGTATTTTTTTGGAAGGAGGGAGGGGGAGAGGGGCGTGGATTTCTCCTCTCTACAGGAGCAATTGCTTTACATGGGCACTAGAGACAGGCAAGTGGGTGGGTTTTAATTTGCTAATCTGAATATAATCTCTGCATAATCTAACAGGTGGAGATTGAGTTCATGCAGCTCCAGCTCCGAGGTCACCTACAGAGACTCTAAGACATGTGCAACAAGACCCTGTTTGGATCCCCATGGCTTGTAGCCCAAGTACTTTGTTCTTTGAGAGTGTGGAAACAGAACTGCCTGGGTTCTTCTAGCTCCCAGACTCATTTTGGTGCCTTAGGTATCACTTGAGGTTTTAGCTTGCCTCATTTAGACTAGGGCTAAAAATTAGACATTATGATAACTTAGTTCATAACTTGTCTCAAAATGGCTCAGCCCCCATTCCACTAAGATTCTTCTTTCTCCTTCCAAACTTTGCATGACCCAAAAGATTACATATAAGTTCACACTCTAAGATGGTATATATAAAGTGCTTTGCAAACCTCACAGCCCTATATAAATGCTACATAGCTGCTTTTTTATTACTATTATTATAGGCTAGAGTATATGTACTGAATGGACTTGAAAGTAAAAGATACAATATAACTAATATTATTGAGTGTCTGACTATAGCTGCTCAGAGGAAGGTATGAAATTTTCACTCCTAAGCAGCCCATATCTCCTGGCAAGATCCAAAATCCCAAGATCACACTAGTTTTCCCCTGTCCTCATTCAGATCTCAATGTTTCTTTCACCAGCAGAACAGATGCAGCCAGAGGCCATTTGAAGGAGAGCCCTAACAGGCAATGCCTCAATTAAAAGACACCAGTGGAAGAAGGGGAACAATTTCTCCATGTGTTGAATAGTGATTCCAATCTAGATTCTTGTGGAGGCAGCTTTTACATCCCAGCTGATCATCAGGGGACAGCTAGGGTTGAGTGGAGAACACAAGAAGGATTTTCTTAACAACCAAAACATCGCCCAGGCCTCCATCCTGTAGGTAACATTTGTTTTTTTTAGTTGTTTCTAGTCATGTCCTACTGTTTATGACCCCAGTTGAGGTTTTCTTGGCAAAGATACTGGAGTGGGTTGCCATTTCCTTCTCCAGCGCATTTTACAGATGAAGAAACTGAGGCAACCAGGGTTAAGTGACTTACCCAGGGTCATACCACTAGTAAGTGTCTGAGGCTGGATTTGAATTCAGGAAGATGAGTCTTCCTGACTCTAGGCCCAGCACCCTATTCACTGCGCCACCTCGCTACCCACCCTGTAGGTGCACCGTGCTTCAGTCTCACTGCCCATGCTGCTCAGGCCTTCCTGTATATGGGTGCCCCTCAGGGCCTCTTCTTTCACGACTTCCCGTAAAGCAGTCAACTACCTGGGTTTCAAATGGCACACCACAGCATGGCATTACATGACCTCCTTGGCAGCTCTATTTATGGTAATCCCTGGAGGCTTTACAAACCACATCTATTTCCCTTCTGCATCCCCAGGATGGGAAAAATAGAGGGGAATCCAAAGGAAAGAAAATGCAGAGCCAACAGGCCACCTCAAATATGGCGACCACATGTGAAGTGTGCTTTGTAAACCAAAGCGTTCTATATAAATGTCAGTTATTATCATTATTGGTATTTGTAGCTCCTACCCCCGGAAAGCCACAGAATCAGAGTAGGTGCCATTCTGGCCACTGCTGGTCCTCTGCCTCCCAGCTGTCTTTCTTCCCTGCGGTCAGGAACTTGCCCACAGCTGTAGCAGGCTGCTAGATGGTACAGTGGATGAGTGTTTGACACAGAGTCAGAAAGACCTGCATCTAAATCCTACCTCAGACACTTCCTTAGCTGTGAGACCATCAGCAAGTCATAGAAATAGATGTGGTTTGTAAAGCCTCCAGGGATTACCACTCTCAGCCTCAGTTTCCTTATCTGTAAAATGGGAATGATAATAACAGTACCTGCCTCACAGTGTTGCTGTACAAAGTACTTTGCGATCCTTAAGGCACTATATAAATTATGAATAATAATCCCTACTCTGGGCAAGCATTTATTTCCCAAACACTTTTACACTAGGCCACACCTTTGAAGTGCTTAGTTGTCTGTGACACATCAAATGAAAAGTGGAGGAGGGAAAATCAGGGGGATAAAACTAAGTGAGGTTGCACGTTTTTCTCCCCATCCTAATTGCAGTTTGCATGGACACCTCACATGCCCCTAATAATAGCCTGCTCCCTTCATGCACAGAAGTCAAACCAGATACGAGCAGAAAGGGCCCCTGTACTGCATCTGTCTCCTGGAATGAGAGTCAGAAACAGCTCCTGGCCCCTGCATCACGGGAATATGCAAAGGGTAAATGAAGATAATTCACCCATAACTCTTTAAGCTCTTTGGAAGAAATGTGTCGTGTTATTTTTTTTTGAAAAAAATAAATACATTGTAATTACCGTGTCACAGCAGTTCACACATTGATTTAGAATTCAACTGAAGGCTTCAAGGAAAAAATCTTGAATGATTATCAGGATTCTTTTCCCCACTTATAAAAACACAGTGGCTCAAAGTAAGGTTTTTGTGTGCATATTATGTACTTTACAAGCACACATCTATAATAAAGCTTACTCTGCTTCTTTCTTCCCTGTTTATTATACAGAGGAACATAAGCCTTGTATTTTCCTGAACTGTTAATTTGGCACCTTATTGCAAGTGTAAAACTTGCATTAAAAGATTGTGTGAGTACAAGTCAATCAGCCATTTAAAGAACAAATCTCCTTTTACCATACCATTACCCTGCAATATCAGGGCACAAAATATAGGAGGCGTGCCTAGAAAGCAATTGATTTAAAAAAAAAAACAGGCCAAAATGTATACATCCAAATGAGTGTTTCCCTTCAAGGTAGTTAGCTTCCAAGGCTATACATTTTGTTAACACAGTAGGGAAGGCAATGGAATGGAATTATAGAGGTAGAAAGTAAAAGGGTACAGCTGTTTGTTCTATGAGATTGCCCTGGTGGTATTTCCACTCATGATGGGGATGCATGCAGCCAATATACTTAAGCAAGAAAGACAATGTAACCATCACTAGTATTGGTCTTTAAATGAGCTCTTTATTCTATCACAGAGTGATAGAATGTAGGGGGAAGGAAAGGAGGTTATATAAAATCTTTACAGCAGGAAAATAGTATAGCTACACTGGTCCAGAGTCACTGGTATTTCCCCCCACATGTGAGTTTTGTAAAGTCAGGGTGGTACAATGGAGAGTACACTGGCTCCTTGCACTTTACTCTCTTCCATGCATTCTACAATCCAGTTACACTGGCCTCCTTGCTGTTCCTCACACCCTATCTCCCAATTCCTTGTCTCTGCCCTGGAGTGGTCTCCTTCTTCCCCTATGTCTCTCAGCTTCTCTGGCTTCCTTAATTCAAGACTCAGCCCAGATCCACCTTTAGTAAGAGGCCTTTCCTGGTCTTCTCCATTGCTCATGCCTTCCCCCAAGATGACCTTCCTTCTACTCCATATGGAGTAGCTAATCTGATATGTACATAGTTATTTACACGTTTTGTCTCCCATTAGAGTGATCTTGAAGGCAGGAACAGTGTTTTTACCTTTCTTTGCATAGTAAGTTCTGAAATTACTCCCCCCATCAAGTCAGGGTACATCTCCCCTTCAGAGTTCTAGGGGCATCCCTGAAAGGGAAACATTTAATAAATGCTTGTTGATTGGCTTCATCCATGTCACACCCACTAACCATGGGGGTCCCCCAGGCCTCTGCCTGGGCCCTCTTCTCCCTCTATACTATTTTGCGTGGTAATCTCATCCATTTCCATGGTTTCAATTCTCATTTCTATGCAGATGTCTCTCAGATATACTTGTCGAGACTTAACCTTTCTCCCAACCTCCAGTCTCACGTTTCCAACTGCCTATTAGACATATCAAACTGGATGTCCTATAGATATCTTAAACTCACCATGTCCAAAACTGAACTCATTATCTTTACCCCACAAATTCTTCCCTGTCCCTTCTTCCTAACTTTAATATTACTGCCAAGGCTACTACTTTCCTCCCAGTCACTCAGGCTTGCAACCAAGGTACCATTTTCTCTCTTCATTCTCTCTCACCCTACCCCACCGCCATATCCAATTAGCTGTCAAGTCTTGTTAATTCTCCCTTTATAACACCTCTCATGTGTGCCACCTTTGCTCCTCAGATGCTGCCAACATCCTGGTGCAGGCCTTATTACTTCATGCCTGGACTGTTGCAGTGGCCTTTTGTTGGATGTCGCTGCCTCAAGTCTCTCCCCACTTCAAGCCATCCTTCACTCAGCTGTCAAACTGACCTTTCTAAAGTTCAGGTCTACCCCTGTTACCCTGCTATTCTATAATCTCCAGTGGGTTCCCTCTTGTCTCCAGGATCAAATATGAAATCCTAGGTTTGGTTTTTAAAGTCCTTCATAACCTGGCTCCTTCCTACCTTTTCACAGTCTTCTTATACTTTATTTTCCTTCTCAGATTCCACAATCAAGCAACACTGACCTCCATGCTGTTCTTTGCATCTCCTAACTTGGGACAATTCCACAGGCTCTCTCACATGCTTTAAATGCTCTGCCTCCTCTTCTTAGCCTCCTAGCCTCCCTGCTTTCCTTTGAGTCTCAGCTAGCTAAAGGCTTACCTTCTGCAAGAAGCCTTTTCCATTCTTTCCTAATCTTAATGCCTTCCTCTGAAACTGTCCCCAACTATCCTATATATATGTAACTTCTTTGTTCATAGTGTTCATGTGTTATCTCTCCCATTAGACTGCGCTTCCTTGAGAGCAGGGACTGGTCTTTCCCTTTCTTTGCATCCCTAACACTTAGCACAGTGCTTTGCACATAGTAGGCACTTAATAAATTCTAGTTGACTGACTTTTTCACAGTGGTTGATTCCCTCAATGATGGCTATGGAAACTAGCTAGAACTAAGATGGGTGGTCTTAGAGTAACTGCCAATCCCAAGGCTTTTGGGTTCAGGGTTCTGAGCTAACTCTCTATGTCCAGATAATCATCTAGTCTTTGCTCGAGGACTTCTAGCGAATGAAAGCTATTGCTTTCTAAGAGAATGTTTAAAAACCTATACTAGGGAGTCAGGGGGAGAGAAGATGGCAGCAGCAGCCGAGGCCACGAACTGCATCATGGAGAGTTTTGTGGCCACCTTGGCTAATGGGATGAGCCTCCAGCCTCCACTTGAAGAAGTGTCCTGCACACAGCCCGAGAGCAGTGAGAAGCCCAATGCTGAGGACATGACGTCCAAGGATTATTACTTTGACTCCTACGCTCACTTTGGCATCCATGAGGAGATGCTCAAGGATGAGGTGCGGACGCTCACTTACCGCAATTCTATGTTCCGCAACCGACACCTGTTCAAGGACAAGGTGGTGCTGGATGTCAGCTCGGGCACTGGCATCCTCTGCATGTTTGCGGCCAAGGCTGGGGCCCGGAAGGTCATTGGGATTGAGTGCTCTAACATCTCTGACTACGCTGTCAAGATCGTCAAGGCCAACAAACTTGACCACGTGGTGACCATCATCAAAGGCAAGGTAGAGGAGGTGGAGCTGCCTGTGGACAAGGTGGATGTGATCATCAGCGAGTGGATGGGTTACTGCCTCTTCTGTGAATCCATGCTCAATGCTGTCTTACATGCCCAAGACAAGTGGCTGGCTCCCGATGTCTTCATCTTCCCTGACCAGGCAACACTATATGTGACCGCCATTGAGGACTGGCAGTATAAAAACTACAAGATTCACTGGTGGGAGAACGTCTACGGCTTTGATATGTCCTGTATCAAGGACGTGGCCATCAAGGAGCCTCTCGTTGATGTGGTTGACCCCAAGCAGCTGGTGACCAATGCCTGCCTCATCAAGGAGGTGGACATCTACACAGTGCATGTGGATGACCTGACCTTCACCTCCCCTTTCTGTCTGCAAGTGAAGAGGAATGATTATGTCCACGCCCTGGTCGCCTACTTCCACATTGAGTTCACCCGCTGCCATAAGCGCACAGGCTTCTCCACAAGCCCTGAGTCCCCTTACACGCACTGGAAGCAAACTGTCTTCTACATGGAGGATTACCTCACAGTGAAGACAGGCGAGGAGGTCTTTGGCACCATTGGCATGCGGCCCAATGCCAAGAACAATCGAGACCTTGACTTTGCCATCGACTTGGACTTCAAAGGCCAGTTGTGTGAGCTGTCCTGCTCCACTGACTACCGGATGTGCTGAGCTGGCCCTGTGGGCCGATCCCATGGTCCCCTGCCCCAGTCGGCCCAACCGCACCAGGCCTCCTGCCTTGGCCAGCCCACCCTGCCCCAGGGAGCTGCCACCCTGGGGGCCAAGGGGGCCAGCTTGATGGTTTGAGGGCCCCCTAGAGCCCCTTCCCCCATCCTCTGTCTGCCACCCCCAAGCCCCAGCTCCCTCCCGTGGGTGAGTGGGGGCCCAGGGGCCACATCGTGACTGTGTTTTTCATAACTTATGTTTTCATATGGTTGCATTCATGACAATAAATCGTCAGCTGGGGAAAAAAACCTATACTAGGATGATGCCTGTAGCACTAGACAGGAGGGGATGGAGCACAGAGGCAGGATAAGTAGAACATGGTAAATGATTGACTAGGAAAAATAAGGAATTAGGAAGGATCACATAGCACCAAGGTTTCAAACGTGGGAGAAAGAATGAATGGTGGTGCCAAAAAGCAGAAACAGTAGACTTAGAAGGAGGTATGATTTAGGAGGAAAGGGTTTTAGACATGTCGAGTCTTAGGTGTGCAAGTGGAGATGTCCTATAGGCAGTGAGCCGTAGTCCATTGGACCTGCAGTTCACAGAGTAGGTCTTAGCTACAGGTACAGATTTCAGGCCATCTTCATTGAGGGGGTAATTGAAGCTGTTGGAGTGGATGCTATTGCCAAGGGAGAGAATATAGACTAAGAAGAGAAGAGCGCAAAAGACAGAACCTTACCCACCACTTAATTTATATCAGAAAAATGCAGTGGAATTAAGTAATTACTTTCTTAAAACTAGAATTTTCTAAAAAGCATTTCAAGTGTTCAATTACTAGTACTACATAACAATCTAATTATGTAATTAGTAAGAAATTATAGCTGTGACATTTGAGATTCAGAACAAGATAAAAACTTTTTCTGCTTTTTAAAATAATTCAAGAAGTTTTATTCATGTGCTTTTTGCATAATGGTATGGCCCCATAAGAACTTCTGACATCTTGCAATCTGCCAAAAAATTCTTAGAATAGCATTTTTTTTGTTAGGGATGAAGTTAGTTCGATTCCATTCAGTTGAATAAGGATTTACTGATCACCTGTTATGTGCCAGGCCCTGTTATTAGATGCTGAGGCTTAAAAAAAAAAAAAAAAAAAAGATGAGTAAGATACAGAGTCTGACCTCAAGGAACTTATAAGAGGAAGACAAGTCATGTTTGCCCCAAAAAAACCTTAGAGAGTATAGTACAGCTAATACAACATAGCATAATCTATAGTAACAGCATTGCAAAGCATAGTATAGTATGGCATGATATAAAAGTATTGTGAGAAGCACAAAGCCGGAAAGCTTAGGGACAGAGAGATCAGGAAACGCTTCATGGAGAAATCTTTGAAGGATAGGATAGAATTTCAAAAGGTGGTGATGCAGAGGAAGAACATTGTAGATCTAATGAAAAAAAAAATACAGTTAGAAACAGAAGATACATACATTCAAATCCAGCCCCTGGTACTTAATTAACCTTATAACCCTATGACAATCTCTTAATCAAACTAAGCCTTTTTCCTCATCTGTAAAATGGGATAATATCATTGTTTGTTGTTGTTGTCGTTCAGTCAGGTCTAACTCTCTGTGATCCCATTGGGGGTTTTCTTGGCAAAGATACTGGAGTACTTTGCCATTTCCTTCTCCGGCTCATTTGAAAGATGAGGAAACTGAGGCAAACAGGGTTCAGTGGCTTGCCCAAGATCACCCAACTAGTAAACATCTGAGGCCAGATTTGAATTCACAAAGATGAGTCTTACTGACTCCAGGCCTGGCGCTCTATCCACTGCACCACCTGGGTTGTTGTAAGGATCAAATGAAATAATTCAGATAAAGTACAGTACTTTGAAAACTCCAGTGTATTACATAAACATAAGCTATTATCATTATTGGTTTTATGGAATGAAGAAAGGCAAGAAAATTGAGCACATTTTCGAGATAAGAATTAGGAGTACAGTTTGACTGGATAAGAAATTCCACAAAAGGGAGTTATGGGAGATAAAACCAGATAAGTTGGAAGGTGAGAGCTTCCAATGTCTAGCTTAAGAGTTTGGACTTTGTTGTGAAAGAAGTATTTTGTGTCACTTTACATCATTTTTCATCAGTAAATGTGAAAGTTAAAAATACCTCAGTAATGAACACAAGTGACTCCATCTGCATTTCAGCCTTGTGTTTAGCTGCTTCTGCTTCCCAGGAGTTATTAGCAGATATTGTGTTGCTTGAGGTTATATTCCAGATTTGCTGGTCTGGACCAACACTGCTCACCTTATTCATGACAGCATAGAAATTGTAGTGATTAAATCCTCCAGAAATCATTTCTGGAAGGGAAGGGTATGATAGTCACCAAACCTAATGCCAATCTGATCTGAACAATTTAATCTTCAACAATGAAAAGATATCATTTACTGACTTGTGTATATGTTATAACCCCCCACTAGAATATAAGCTCCTTGAAGGCAGGACTATTTACTTTTATTTTTGTTTGTTTTTATAGCCACAGCAAATGGCATATAATCTTGCATATAAAAAGCATTTAGCAAATATTTCTTGAATTTAAGAATAGAGAATAGAAATCTCTCTCTAGGCTGGTATAACTGTATTAGGGAGGTTATCTGATAAGCATAAATCTGAAGTTAACAAAGCCTAATTGTATCTATTCCTTTTAAGTCTGTCAATCATTCTTTTTCTCTTTTCAGACTATTCCTCAGAATAAGTTAAGTAGTTAGCTCCCAAAAACGTACCAGAAATAATGGACCCCTTTTTCCCTTTAAATCAAGACATCAGCTTCCAAACCATGTTAGTCTTAGAAAGCAGTAATACATTCAAATAAGCGCTATGTGTTTTGGTGAATAATTTATGTATTCCACTGCTATTAGCTACATAATTCTCTTTCTGCCACTTGCTGCGACAGAAGAACCCTCCTTAATATAGTCCCACACTAATTGATGAGATTGAGGGACAACTTCCACAGAGTCAATAAAATGAAAGGAAGAGAGTAAGAGGAAAAAAATTGTTCTGTGTAGAGCTATTTAGAACCACCTTGGAATTTGGGGGGAAAGGTGAAATAAGCAACAAACAGTCTGACATATAAAAAAATTAAATGGTTGTGGCTGTGTTTGATATGAGTATTTGTTCAATTCTGTTGCTCCTTATAGGATTGAAGATTATATGAGATAAGGAAAACCAGTTTTATACAATCACTGATGGTAGGTAGAGAAAGGATACCAAGCAGGAATGAAGAAGAGAGCCTGCTGAAAGTATGTGTTGTGTACAAGGTGTATTGGAGGACATATAAGTATCTTGCAAATTCTAATTCATAAAGAACTCACTAAGCCTAAGAATTCCTTTTGTTTGAAATGCAGTGTGGTATAGTAGAGAAAGCACTGAATTTGAAACCAGAATGACCTAGTCCATTGGGGAAACTGAGGCCCAGAGAGGTTAAGAAATTTGCCAAAATTCATTTGATGACAAATCCAGCATTCTCTCCACTGCACTCATCTGCCTCCAACATCCATAACCAGGTGTTTCCTGTTTGTTAATACATAGTCAGTTTAATTGTGTAGTATTATTCTCTTTCCCCCATTTCCAAAACCTCCCAGCTATCTTCTTGAAAAAGGTATTTCTTTGGTGTATAGGCACAAGGCTTCTGTGTAACTTACAAGCAGCTAGATGACTTGGTGGATAGAACTCTGGGCCTTGGACTTAGGAAGACTTGAGTTCAGATCTAGTCAACACTTACTAGCTATGTGACCCTGGAAGAGTGATTTAACCCCTGTCCACCTCAGTTTCTTCATCTGTAAAATGATGATAAAAATAGGGCCTACTTCTTTGGGTTGTTGTGAGAATCAAATGAGATAATATTTGTAAAGTACTAGGTATATAATAGGTACTTAATAAATAGTTGTTTTCTTCCACAAACCTTTGGCATTTTAATTGTTTTTATCCTGAGACATATTTTTATCATCCTCTGCTATAAATACTTTCATTAAAGTCACCAGGTATTGAAATACATATATCTATACACACACACGGATTTAATTTTAAGTGTCTTACCAATTTCTTCACAGAGGTTCTTTACCTCCTCCCCTTCTCTACATTGGCACAGAAGCCGCAATTATCTTTATGATGGTTTTTTGCTTATTTATGCTCATCATGAATATTGAAAAGAGAAATTATGTTTCTCGTTGCCTTTACATATATAACAAAACCCCTTCACCACCTCCTTTCTTTTTTTCTCCTAGGAGAATGGTTTTGTTAAGATCAGGAATGTCAAGATTAATATGATTCATTTCCTCTAATAGCATGTCTGCTTGTTGGTCGCTGGGCAAGGTTCTCATGTATAGAGTAACCAACAGTCAAGGTAAAATTTATAATCTAAAAACTGTGAGTCTGGGGGAGGGAGGGGAGAAAAACTGGAACTCAAAACTATGTAGAACCGTGTGTGGTAAACTAAAAATAAAAAAAAACAAAAAAAAAAACTGTGAGTCACCAGACCCATGTTTGACTCCATGCTCTGCCACTCAATAGTTAAGTGAATAGCCTGGCACATAGTAGGCACTTCATCAGAGCCTACTGATTGATTGACCTTGTGTAATTTACTTAACCCTCCATGAATCTCTCCTTCATCTGCAAAAGAGAGAACATCATACTTGTCTCACCTACATCATAGGGTTTTGTGAGAATCAAGTATGTGTAAAATACCTTATAAATATAAACTATTATAACTGGGTTGATAAGACATATTCACACCAAAGTGTAATAGAAATATATTAAACTGCATGAAATTTACAGTGTTATGCATGAGACTTCAGAGTTAGGGATGGATCATTTAGAACAAGAAGGATCACAAAATCACAAAATTTGTTAGTTGGAAGAGACCCCAGCAGCCATCTAGTCTAGTCCATACATAAAATGAATCCCTACTGTAAAATGCCCACCAACGTATTATCCAGCCACTGCATGAAGACCTCCAAGGATGGAGAAATGGACATGTCTCAAGGCATGCATTCCACTTTTGGACACTTCTAATTGTTAGGAAATTTTTCCCTGATATCGAGCCTAAATTTGCCACTTTGCAACTTCTTCCCATTGCTCTGGGACCAAACAGAACAAATTGAACCCCAGCCTTTTGAATATTTGAAGACAGCTTTTATAGCCTCCTTAGACTTCTCTATTCTGATCTATGCATGCCCCAGTCTTTTCAGTCAATCCTCATATGACACAGACTCAGAGTCCTTAACTATCCTGGTTGCCTTCCTCTGGATGCTCTTCATTTTACCAGTGTTCTTAAACTGTGATACACAGAAGTGGACAAAGTACTTCAGATGAGATTTGATAGAGGCAGAATACAGTGGCACTATCACCTCCCTTTACCTATAAGTTACGCCTTTCTTAACACAGTCCAAGATCACATTCACTTTTTTGGCTGCTACATCATATTGTTAAGTTATATTAAGCTTACAATCCATTAAAACTTCCAGATCTTTTTCAAAACAACTGCTGCTTAACTGTGCCTCCTCCTGATTGTCCTTGTGAAAGTGATTTTTTGCACTTAAGAATAAGACTTTATGAATAACCTTATTGAACTTAATCTTACTAGTTTCAGCTCAATGTTCTCATCTCTTTTGGGATCCTGACTCTATCATCCATTGTGTCAACTCTCCATCCCAACTTTGTGTCATCTGCAAGTATATGAGTATTCTAGCTATGCTTTTATTCAAGGCACAGATAAAAACGTTGAAGAGCCCAGGGCTAAGGAAAAATCCTTGGCATAATCGAAGAATTCTTGCCATGTTGACATCAAACCATTAGCAACTAATCTGAGTCTGGCCATCCAGACTCAATCCATCAATTTGTATTATTATCTGGTCCACACTTCTCTATCTTCTCCATAAGGCTAGTATGAGGTATTTAGCCAGTCAGTGTTTTAACAATCTGGCTAGCAGCTTCTGTGGGGGTAAAAGATCCACCCACAGCCAGCACCCAGAAAGCTGCCAACAGCACAGGTTCTTTCGATCTGCTTAATTAAGGAAAGCAAGGTGAAGAGGTTGACAATCTTAATTTTAATTCAAATATCATTCAGTTAGTTCAGGGGAAAAAACCAGCACCCTGAACTTCAAAACAAAATGCAAACAAATTACAAACATCAACAGACAGACTTTATCTGATTCAAATCCCAACACAGAATTACCAGAGTTCAACAAAGTTTCAGCATCCAGGTTTACAAGCTGGAGGGCTCCTTAGCTACAGCTGCCCAGAGTCTCCTCATCAACACCATCTCCAGAGCCCGCACAAATGGCTCTGTCCTCCCTTCTTATAGGGCTTCAGACATCAAACGTCATCTGAATCACCAGAGCTCAGGCTCTGGTGATTGGTTCTTGAATTGGCCCGTCCTCTTAGGACCCTGGGAGGTTCACATCCACATGGATTACGTTAACACCTAACGGGGTTTGGGCCTGGGGCTTAGCACCTAGTAAAGCTCACTGGGATAAATTGAGTCACTCAAAGAAAACAAAGGCCATTCTGGTTACAGTCAGTCAACAAGCATTGATTATGAGCGAGGCACTGTACTAAAGGCGGGGGAATACAAAGAAAGGCAAAAACCTGGTTCTTGTCCTCCAGGAGCTCATATTTTAATGGAAGAGTCAATATGCAAACAATTATGTACATACAAGATATGTACAGGATAAATTGAAGGCAATCTCAGAGCAAAGGCTCTTGTATTTGGGGGTCCAGGAAATGCCTCTTATAGGAGGTAGGAATTAAGCTGAGAAGGAAGCCAGGGATGCTAGGAAGATGAAATGAGAAAAAAGAACATTCCAGGCATGAGGGACAGACAGTGAAAAGGCACTGAATTAGGAGACGCAGTTATCCTATGCAAGGAACAACCAAAGGCCAATGCCTGCTGGATTGTAACATACATAATGAGGAAGAAAATATAAGAAGACTAAGAGGAAGGAAAGAAACTAGTTTAAGATTTCTGAATAAACAGATGAAGATGTGAGACTGGAGGTGAAGAGAGAGATTAGAGATGGATAAACATCTGAAAATCATCTGCATAGAAATGAGCATCTATTTCAAGACAGTTGATGATATCACCAAGCAGAATAGTAGAGGTAGAAGAGAAGAGGACCCAAGACAGAGCCTTGGAGGATTCCCACAGTTAGTGGGAATAGCCTGGATGAAGACCCAGCAAAGGAAACTTAGAAATAATAGTCAGATAGGTAAGAGGCATTTAAGAGATCATCAGTAACTTTAGATAAAACTAAGTTGAATGATGAGGTTGGAAGCCATACTAAAGAGAGTTAAGAAGATGGTGAGAGGAAAGGAAGTAGTGGCACTAATTATAGATGGCTTTCTTGAGGTATTTAGGCACAAAGGGAAGGAGAAACATAGCTTTATATCCAGTGGGAATGGACAGATCAAGTGAGGATTGTTTAAGGATAAGCAAGACATGGACACATTTGTAAACAGCATGGAAGTATCCAATAAATGGGGGGAGACTGAAGATTAGTGAGACAGCAGGGATGAGGGAGAGGAGGCAGTCTGCTGGAGAAGAGAGAATAGAATGGGATCATCGGGGGGCACATGAAGGGATACCTTTTCATCTAAGACAGAGGTGGAGGAAAATGTAGGGATGACACCCAAGTGATGTAAGATGCCAAAGAGGGGAGATGAGGGAGATCTCAGACAAGAGCCTCATTTTTTTCAGTGAAGTATGAAGTGTTCAGGTGAGAGGGTGGAGGAGGAAATGCCATGAAATGTTTGAGGAGGGATGAATATGTTTGGAAAAGCCACTGTGATGAGTTGGATAGTGAGTTAATAAGAAAGGCATAAAAGAATTGCCTTGCTGCAGTGAGGACCCAGTTGAGATTATGTAACTTAAATTTGTAGTGGACCCAGTCAACACAATTTCATTATTTTCCCCACCTTAATTCAGCAGCATGTGGAAAAGAGTGAAGGTGGCAGATGATAATAGTAATCCATGGTCAGAGTTTGGCAAGGCATGATCAGCAACAAGATAAGGAGATAAGAGATTCAATTGTACAGGATAGTGTAGGGTTGAAATGGTTCACCGAGGGCTCTAGATAGAGAAGGGAGGAGTGTGTAGCCAGTGCAAGGATAATGGCCCAGAGAGCAGGAGTATTTCAACTGCACGACAACAGTAAATTGAGGAGTACAGGTGAAATTCAACTGGTAGTAGAAAAGGTAGTCGTGGATGCTGTATATTTGGGAGGGAGTCAGATCTCAGTGAGTTCCAGAAGATGGAAGGAGTGAGAAAGGTAAAGTGACTTTAATTTTCTCAGTAAAAGACAAGGTCCTCAGTTGAAAAGGAGCAGGAAAGGGAGGTGTAGAAGACTTGAAGATGAAAGAATTCTTTCCATAGCTGAAGAAATAATTCATCTGGGCCAGGTGATTTGAATTCCCCAGGGACAATGAGTTGCTCTCTTACAATCTTCTTGGTCATCTTCCATAACAACTCTCTGTTAGTCATTTTTGTTTTGTCCTTTCAAGTGAAAAGGTCGTTTTCCTTGGCATCTAAAAGAGAAGCAGTATAAGAATTGAATAGCTCTGGCTTCTGTCCGTTGACAGTTATCATCATCCCATCCACTCCCAAGCAAATATCCAACCCTTTCTTTGGCTCTCCTTTTCTTGCAATAGAGCTTTTAAAAAAACACCATTTTGTTGTGAACTTTCCCTGGGAGCCTCAATTCATTCTGAGCTTTAGCATTTTTGACATTGTTTTACAGAGCCAAGCCACATTCTTAAATTCATCCTCTGTTACTTGGCCTCGCTTTTACTGTCTTTCTTTTATAAAGCTAAATAGGTTAGTGCATCCCCTGCTTATCCACATTGGTCTTTTCAGACAAATCTTTTTTCCTTCTCACTGAAATTGTTTCCCTTTGTGGATCAGAGTACAATACAGTAATACTAGACTATGTTCCATATGCCTGACAGTTATAGGCTCAAGTCAAGCATAAAGGGAACCTGAGCCAGTTCAACACAAAACTTCCTCTTTGAGTGGTGGAGGGAGGGAGAGAGGGAAGTGAGGGAGAGGTACTATGGATTGAAGTGGAAATAGCACTCTGTCTAGGTCCTAGAGTTGTAGTCACCTAAACCTTTGATTTACTCTGTTC
Organism: Trichosurus vulpecula; assembly: GCF_011100635.1. Lineage (NCBI taxonomy): Eukaryota > Metazoa > Chordata > Mammalia > Diprotodontia > Phalangeridae > Trichosurus > Trichosurus vulpecula. The sequence continues at coordinate 292,532,734 of NC_050575.1, read as the reverse complement.
ATTTGTAAGCAGCACAATCCAATACATAAGACTTTTTCAAAGATGCTCATAACACAGAAAAACCTAAACAGACACGAAGGAAGCCATCCAAAGTAACCAAACACCCTAGGTCTACACTATTTTGGCCATTGTGAGCTCCAACTTCACTCTGTTGCTGTCTTTCTTGTTACCTCTATAGCCTCAACATAAGGGCCAATTTCAGAACAACAGCCTCAATGACCCAGGGCAGCTAGGTGGCACAGTGGATGGAGTGCTGGGCCTGGAGTCAGGAGGACTCATCTTCCTGAGTTCAAATCCAACTTCAGATACTTACTAGCTGTGTAACCCTGACAAGTTCACTTAACCCTGTTTGCTTGAGTTTCCTCATATGTAAAAATGAGCTGAAGAAGGAATGACAAACCACTCAGTGTCTCTGCCAAGAAAACCCCCAAATGGAGTCACAAAGAGTTAAGCATGACTGAAACGACTGAACACACAAAATATGCAGCATCCATGTCTGCAACTTTACACAATAAATTTATGCTGTTACTTGATTTCTTCACGTTCTTCATACCACAGTTTCATTATTTGTAATCTTTCTTTTCTATTTAAGCCCAGCTCCTACTTCAAATCAATTTTCTTAATGGAAATAATCCCTGGGTTACTATCAAGCGTATACCAACACATGGGCCATATATATGTATGAAGAACATCATTTTTAAAGGCATTTTAGAGGCCAAGATAAGATTTGTCCATTATAGAATTTCCTCTCAGAATGCGATATGTCTCCACTTAGATATTAAAACATCTTATAAATACTTGATTTACTTTTTGTCTAAGACCCTGTTTGCCTATTTTATCCTTTGTTTATTTGGAGCTTCAGAATTAGATTGGTTCCTTTTAGTTCTACTGGTCATTATGACTCTAATTTTGGCTTTGGGCTTCAGTTCCTACTCTTTTCTTAGAAAGAATAGTGGTTTGGAATTTGCATGTAAGTGAAACTTTTTTTCCAAAATGCTTTTTTTGTTTTTAGCAAATCTTTATCAACAGAGTGCCCAGTGCCCAAACATACCTATAGGGTATGTATGGAATCCTCTTACAAAGTGCTTGTACCAAATTGGAAATCTTGAAAATCAAAGGAGAGATTAATAAAGTCGAAAGTAAGAAAAACATTGAACTAATAAATAAAACTTGGAGCTGTTTTTATGAAAAAAAATAATAAAAGAGATAAACCATTGGTTATTTGAAATTAAAAAAGAAAAAAAGATTACCAGTATCAAAAATGAAAGAATGAGTTCACCACCAATGAAGAGAAAATTAAAGCAATAATTAGGAGCTATTTTGCCTAATTATATGCCAGTAAATCTGATAATCTAAACAAAATGGATAAATATTTAATCTCACTGTTTTTATTAAGAAAAACTGGTTGAAACCACTATACTTAAGTGTGGTAAATCAGATCATAATCCAAATTCCATGGTTAGTGCAATGAAGACAAGTCTTTTATAGAAGGACAAAAATATTGAAGATTTGAAAAGTTATTGCCTCAGTGACAGAGCTGCCTGCCATCAGATTTCTTCTTGCTAATGTGCTTGAAGATTTTGGACTTGTGGACATTGTTGGGCTTCTAGTAGCCAAAACAACCACCACCACCTCTTTTTTGCAGTCTTTTCCCCTGGCTGCTGTTCAGATTTAGATCAACAAATGGATGTACTTTGAAGCCAACTTGAGGTAAATTTAAGCTGTTAACATTATGTATTTGCTTCAGAGAATGGGAATCTTATGCTCAAATGTAGGATTTATTTGCATCTTCTGCCTATTCATGAAGGAAGTAGTTCTTCTCAATTAGAGAACTGAGACTGAATGTCGGAAATTTTTGACCAGGAAAATTCAAATTCACTTAATGGTACCTTGGCTTGCTTGAGGTAATGGAAGAAAACCCAACTCTTCTGGTCATAAAATAAGCAGAGCATGACCTCTTCCTATGCCTCTGGCTGTTCTATCTACATGATGAATATATTCCTTTGGATCATCTGGAGGGTCATACTGGACAATCCAGTCTACTTCTGGGATATCTAACTCCATGGCAGCCACATCTATACACAGCAAAATTCCAGAATCTGCGTTACAGAACTGAAAGAATGTAGTCTGCTTTTTTTTGCTTTTGTTTGCCATGATGGCCATGACAGGTAAATCAATGTAGTTCAGAAACTCATAGTGGTATTTTACTGACATACGTGAAGAAAAAAAAATACCACCAGCTTCTTCTTCCTGTTCTTCTTGAGGAATGTAAGGAGTAGAAAGAACCTTTTCTCAGATGGACAAAAACCATATCCCTGTGCAAGACCATCTACTGTTGCAGTATCTTTATCATCATCAACACCAACATACAATGGTTCCTTTTTAGGGGAAATCTTTACCGGATCTTCCACCTTTTTGAGTTTGTGTGGCAGAAAAGAGCATTGTTTGTCTGTGTCTTGGCAGAAGTTTGATGATCTGCTTCATTTCTTCCTCAAACCCAACCTCAAGAATTCGATCAGCCTCATCAATAACAAGGTGCTGCAGGTTTTTGAACATAAATCCTGGGGTGTTCTGCATATTGTCCGGATATTGGCCAGGTGTTGCCATAATAATGTTGATCCTATTTGCAAGTGTCTGTTCCTCTGCAGATCTGTTAACTGCTTCCCATGATCGAACCATAGGTATGCACATTGTGAGACATTAGTTCCTTAAGCACACCAGAGGTCTGCATAGCCAGCTCCCATGTAGGTGAGAGGATAAGGATCCCTGTTTCATTCCTAAGCAGGAACTTTCACTTAGCAATGAGTTCTATCAAAGGGATGAGAAATGCTAGGGTTTTGCCACTGCCTGTTTTGTAGCTGCTAGTATATCCCTGCCTTCTAGAAGTGGTCTGATACTTTATGCTGCATCTCAGTCATGTTAGTAAGAACCCATTTCTGCTACTGCTTACAGACTGTTTTCATTGACGATATTACTAAGTGAAGTGAATGAAGTATCCTCAAAGGACCCTTGTTAGTCCATGAAGGAGGCTGGGCATTTTAACATCCTTTTTCTGATCCTCCACAGTGTTTTCTTTTATTTTTGGGATTTTTCTCATGTGCATCATCAGATCCCTCTTGGTCTTCAGTTTTTGCTTTTTTGTTTTCCGGGTCCTGCATAATCTGTTATTTCTTCTTCTTTTTCTTTTTTTTTTGAATTTTTTTTAATTTAATTTAAATTTATTTATTTAACATATTTGGTTTTCAGCATTGATTTTCACAACAGTTTGAATTACAAATTTTCTCCCCATTTCTACCCTCTCCCCCACTCCAAGATGGCTTATATTCTGGTTGCCCTGTTCCCCAGTCAGCCCTCCCCTCTATCACCCCCCTCCCCTCTCATCCCCTTTTCCCTTCCTTTCTTGTAGGGCAAGATAAATTTCTACGCCCCATTGCCATAAATTTCTACGCCCCATTGCCTTCTTTTTATTTTTTAATTCAGAATTGGGGAGCTGTGCAGTTGATTCTTCACTGGCTGCTAATACTGTAGATTTCTTGGGAGAGTTTTCCACTTTTATTTCTTCTGCTGTTTCTTCTGATACACATTCATCTTGGGCTTCTGGTTTATTGGCCTTCAAGGCCTCTTTTTGCTTCAGCTGCTGGTTCCTCTGATGCGGCTTCCCACTGTGCTTCTCAGTCTTCTTGCACATCAACTTCTTCAGAAGGTGTGACATTTTGCTATCTGGCCTTGTTCTTCTCTTCGGTCATGGCTTCCACAGACTTTTCTTTCTTGGCCCACATGAGAACATGTTGGAAACTGGAAGTTATGCATCAGACCATTTCACACACAGTACAAATGCTGAATATTTTTTTTAAAATATAAATTGCCCAGATTAACAGAAGAGGAAATAGCCCCATTTTAGAAAAAGAAATTGAACAAGATATCAGTGGACTCCTTAAGAAAAGCAATCCCCAGGGCCAGATGGATTTACAAGTGAATTCTACCAAACATCTAAAGAACAATTCATTCCAATACTATAAAAACTCTTTGGAAAAATAGGCGGAGTCCTATCCAATTCCTTTTACAACACAAATATGGCCCTTATTCCTAAAACAGGGAAAAACCAATTTCCCTAATGAATATTGATGCAAAATTTTAAAATAAAATGTCAGCAAGGAGGTTATAACCATATATCACAAAGATCATATACTATGACCAAGTGGGATTTATACTAGGACTGTAGGACTGGTTCAATATTAGGAAAATTATCAGCATAATTGACCATATCAATAACAAAACCAACAGAAATCTGCCTCTTGAAAAAGATCCCCAAAAGAAAACTCCTAGGAATATTGTTGCCAAATTCCAGAGTTCCCAGTTCAAGGAGAAAATACTTCAAGCAGCCAGAAAGAAACAATTTGAGTTTCATGGAAACGCAATCCAGATAACACAAGATCTAGCAGCTTCTACATTAAGGGATTGCTGGGTTTAGAATATGATATTCTGGAGGTCAAAGGAGCTAGGATTAAAACCAAGAATCACCTACCCAGCAAAACTGAGTGTCATGCTCCAAGGCAAAATATGGATTTTCAATAAAATGGAGAACTTTCAAGCTTTCTCAGTGAGAAGACCAGAGCTGAATAGAAAATTTGACTTTCAGATACAAGAATCAAGAGAAGCATGAAAGGTAAACAAGAAGAGAAATTGTAGGGACTTACTAAAGTTGAACTGTTTTGTTTACATTCCCACATGGAAAATGATGTGTGTAATTCATGAGACCTTCTTAGCATTAGGGTAATTGAAGAGAATATATATATATATGTGTGTGTGTGTGTGTGTGTGTGTGTGTGTGTGTATGTATGTATGTATATATGTATGTATGTATATATGTGTGTGTGTGTATATGTATATGTGTGTGTGTGTGTATATATATGTATATATGTGTGTATGTATATATATATATATATATATATATATAGACAAAGGGCACAGCGTGAGTTGAATATGAAGGAATGATCCTAAAAAAATAAAACAGGGGTGGGAGAGGAATATATTGAGAGAGGGAGAAAGAGAGAGATAGAATGGGTAAATTATCTCACATAAAAGTGGCAAGAAAAAGCAGTTCTGTTGGAAGGGAAGAGGGGTCAGGTGAGGGGGAATGAGTGAATCTTGCTCTCGTTGGATTTGACTTGAGGAGGGAATAACATGCACACTCAACTGGGTATCTTACCCCACAGGAAAGTAGGGGGAAGGGATAAAAAGCGGGGATGATAAAGGGAGGGCAGATGGGGGAGGAGGTAATCAAAAGCAAACACTTTTGAAAAGGGGCAGGGTCAAGGAAGAAAACTGAATAAAGGGGGAGAGGAGGATGGAGGGAAATATAGTTAGTCTTTCACAACATGAAGGTTATGGAAGTGTTTTGCATAATGATACAAGTGTGACCTATGTTGAACTGCTTGCCTTCTTAGGGAGGGTGTGTGGGAAGGAAAGAGGGGAGAGAATTTGGAACTCAAAGTTTTAAAAGCAGATGCTCAGAAAAAAAAGTTGTTTTTACATGCAACTGGGAAATAAGATACACAGGCAATGGGGCATAGAAATCTCTCTTGCCCTACAAGAAAGTAAGAGGAAAGGGGATGGGGAGGGGAGTGGGGTGACAGAAGTGAGGGCTGACTGGGGAATCGGGCAATCAGAATATATGCCATCTTGGCGTGGCAGGGGGGAGGGTAGAAATGGGGAGAAAATTTGTAACTCAAAATCTTGTGGAAATAAATGCTGAAAACTAAAAAAAAAAACAATATCTCAGTAGATGCAGGAAAAAGTTTTTGACAAAATATAACACCCATTCTTATAAAAAAAAAAACACTAGAGAGCATAGGAATAAATGGAGCTTTCCTTAAAATCATAAGTAGTATCTATCTAAAACCATCACCAAGAATTATCCATAATGGGGATGAGCTTAGAAGCATTCCCAATAAGATTAGGAGTGAAGTAAGGATGTCCATTATCATAACTATCATTCAATATTGTACTAGAAATGCCAACTATAGCAATAAGAGAAGAAAAAGATATTGAAGGAATTAAAATAGACAATGAAAAAACAAAACTACCACTCTTTGCAGATGATATGATGGTATACTTAAAGAAATCTGGAGAATCAACTAAAAAATTACTTGAAATAATTAACAACTTTAGCGAAGTCCTAGGACATAAAATAAACTCACATAAATAATCTGCATTTTTATATATTACCAACAAAGTTCAACAGCAAGAGATAGGAAGAGAAATTTTGTTTAACTGTAGAGAATATAAAATGTTCAGGAGTCTACCTGCCAAGACAAACCCAAAAACTATATGAACACAGTTACAAAATACTTTTCACAAAAATAAAGCCAGATCTAAACAATTAGAGAAATATTAATTGCTCATTGGTACATCAAGCCAATATAATAAAAATGACAGTCTTACCTAAATTAATTTACTTATTCAATGCCGTAACATTCAAATAACCAAAAAATTATTTTATAGAGCTAGAAAAAAATAAACAAAATTCAAGAATACAAAAAATGGTGAAGAATACCAAGGGAATTAGTGGAAAAAAAAATGTGAAAGAATGTGGCCTAGCCATACCCAGATCTCAAACTGTATTATAAAGCAGTAATCACTGAAACAATCTGGTGCTGGATAAAAAATAGAGTGGTGGATCAGTGGAATAGATTAGAATACACAGTAATAAATGGCCATAGTGTTTGATAAACCCAAAGAACCAATTTCAGGGACAATAACTCATTATTTGACAAAAACTGCTGGAAAATTGGAAAACAATATGGTAGAAACTAGGTATAGACCAACATCTTGCACTATATACCAATATAAGGTCAAAATGAATACAATTATTTAGACATAAAGGCTAATCACCACAAACAAATTAGAGCATGGAATAGTTTACCTATGGATAAGGGAAGATTAAGGACAAAAGTTAGAGAGCATGTTGAGATTATAAATGGATAGATAGCTTTGATTTTATTAAATTAAAATTTAAAAATTTGTACAAACAAAACCAATGCAACTATGATTAGAAGGAAAGCAGAAAGCTAGGGAAAAGATTTTTTGCAGTAAATGTCTATGATAAAGGTCTAATTTCTCCAATATATAGAGAATGGGGTCAAATTTATAAGAATACAAGGCATTCCCCAATTGATCAATGGTCAAAAGATATGAACATGCAAAGAAATCAAAGCTATCGATAAGTCATACTGAGTGTTTATAAAGTTCCCCATGGCTTAGGGATATTTGTTTGGGAATTGTACTATTCTTGTCTGCCATTAGTCCTCTGTTGTAGCTATTGGTGGAAACACTAAACTCCCTATCTTTACCTTCCTTGGTCATAGTATGTTAGAGTTGGAAGGAATTTTAGAAATGATTTCTAATCCAACTGATTAATTTTACACATGTGGAAACTGAAGCCTGGAGAGGCGGTGTGATTTATCTAAGGCCATAAGAATAGGCTTTTAAGGTGTCCAGAGAGATTATTTAATCCAAACCCCTAACTTCAAACATAAGAGACCCAGAGAGGCTCATGCAACGTCTACAACTAGGTAATGGCACAACACAGACTAGAACCCAGGTCTCCTGATTCTCAGTCTGATCTTTCCAATTCATGATATTTCTGTATAATCAGATACAAACATTGTATTTTAATTCACAGTGATTGAGCCAGAATTTGCCACCATCATACAAGATATATTTCCTGGCATCAAGCCCAGAGGCAGCTTTTAGGTCCCTAACTTGTACAGCAGGGTAGTTAACAGACACTTTGAAAGGAAGAAAATGTGCCTAAGAGGGCAAAGTGCATAGTCCAAGCTATGAATGATTTACTGGGGAACAAGTCAACATTGGGATAAACAAATCCAGAAGGCTAAGCAAGAATCATGAAATTGAGCATAGAGCTATAGTTCAAAGGCCAGGAGAGGTCAGCACAGGCATTGGCAGACAGCAGCTCATCTTACTCACTATTTCTCCCCAATACACTTTCCCCTTATGGATATAGTGTGATAGCCATACCCCCTCCTCACTCATCTGTATCCATACTGCAGCAATCCACGGAATTTACATACTGGAGTTCATGAGTCAATAGCAGTGAATTCTTTCTAGGTTAGTGTAACTGTTAGAATAGTAATCTAAATTTATTTATAATCACACACATATACATAAATATATACATATATCTATATACATGTGTGTGTATATAATGTGGTGGTCCCTGGCCCCACTTTCTGAGGGCCAGGTGTGTTACATATTATTCCCCTACACTAATGGTTCTCCAGTACCCTGGGAGGGTTAAGGGAGCCTTTTTTTCCTATCATTAGACAAAGCCCCCACCATTTTGCATCCTCTCCTTTTTAGGGGCCAGTGACTGATACTCTATTGCCATTTAATCACTTAACATCAGATTAGCTTTTACAAAGGAATATTTACTTCAAAGGTATAGTAGAAAGAAACATAAAAACCCAAAGTCTCCTGGCCTAATCCCCTCTACATTTCCTTCATCTGAGGGGAAAGAGAAGGGATTAGGCTCACACCTTAACTCAGTTCCTTCACATCATTAGCCTCAAGTTCAAGTCCAAAGTCCCACTGAGCTAGCATCATGGACTCTGATTCCTCAGGGCTTTACTTCTGAGCTGGAAGGATATCCAGCCTGGGTGTCTGGGCTCCCAGATCCCTGCAGCTTGAACTGAGGACCCAACTCCCTGCTCCTAGAACTGTAAAGGACAAAGAGAACAAGACCAAGACCTGAAGCCCATTTCAGGCCGGTGCAGAATGCCTTGGCGTGTTCCAATTCTGTTTCCCAGAAAGAGTTCCCCTGGTGTCTTCCATTTAGACTATCCATCTTAGTTGAGCTGGGTATGTGCCAAACTGTCATCACATGCACGTATACCTACATATACATATGCATATATACATAAACGTATATATTCATACATGTGTGTATATGTTTTGTTGTTATTGTTCAGTCATGTCTAACTCTTCATGACGCTGTGAAGCATAGCCCACCAATAATGTCAGTAGGGTTTTCTTGGCAAAGATACTGGAGTGGTTTGCCATTTTCTTCTCCAATGGATTAAGGCAAACAGAGGTTAAGTGACTTGCACAGGGTCACACAACTTGTGTCTGACACCAAATCTGAACTCAGTTCTTCAAGACTCTAGGCCTAGTACTCTATCTACTGAGTCACCTAGCTGTGTGTATGCACATATATGTCTGTATGTATTGTGTATATGTGTATATATCTATATACATGTATGTATATATGATATATACATGTACAAATGTCTGCACATACATGCATAACACACTATATATACATATATACATATATATACATATAACATATGTATATGGTCACAGTATAGAAAGATAAACTACTCTACCTAAAATTATTCCATGAGTTGGGCTAAACATGAAAATTGCCAATCAGGAAACTGGTGTTTTAAAAATGGTTGAAGACATAAGATTTACCACACGTCATTATTGCAAGACAAATATTATTCTAAAAGGATATAGTGTCTGTAAATTACTTCTGGATTATCTATAATTCCTAATAAGGATTCCAGGAGAACCAATATCTCTTCTACTTACTATCTATATGACTTTGGTCAAGTTATAATCTCTGTATCCTCATCTATAAAATAAAGGGCTTGGATTAGATGACACTTAAGATCTATTTCAGCTCTAAATCTATGATCCTATAATTCTATATTAATTAAAGAAGCATTCATTCAACACACTGCCTTTCTAATCAAAAGAAGTTATTTACTAAAACACTAACCTAAGTATTAATAATAATCAATAGATATGACATAAATGAGGTGGAGCCAAGATAATAGCATGATAAGAAGCAGTATAGAAATCTTCCCTCTCCAAAACTCCTCTGAACAGATCTAGAAAATGCACCAGACTGAAACCTGATAAAGAAATCCAGAAAAAGTCAAAGTGAGTCATTTGGAGAGGGAGACACACAGGGAGGTCTGCAGACACTGGGGAGGGTGTCTAGCCAGGAGCACACCTTGAGCAGAGCACTCTAGCGCCCAAGGGGAGGCTGTACACCAGGACAAGAGGAGATCTAATCACATACAGGGACTCCACCATACCTATAATGGGGCACAGTGACAGGGACAGGTGCCAACTGGCAACTTTTTCACCAACTGCCTAGTTCTGGTTCACAGCTCCAGGTTGAACTAGGAAGGGGACCTGAGCACAGGGGTGATGTTCCTAGGTTAGGAAGCCCTATGTAGTGTACTGAGAATAGAGGAAATTCAGAAGCCAGCAGCAGTATCAACATAACTCTGACCCCGTGAGGCTCAGAGTCTCATTTCTAGCATCTAGCCCTACCTGCAGAGGAATCACCAGGGCAGAACGAAGGGGAACCTATAATTCTGCCAATCTGAAGCAGCAGTTTTTCAGCTGGCTGATAGGGGCAGAGCCCAGTAGCATCTACTCTTGTTTGGACCCAAACCTAGGTCAGAAATTAGCTGAGCTCATTCCAAGAGGGGCCTGGAAGACTTTGCTCTGGATCAGACCAGTTTGGGAGTACTTTAAGCTTGCAGGTCCCCAGTCTGTACTTGGAATAACATCAGTAAAATTCAATACCCCAAGAAGGCAGTAGCAAGACCAACCCACACCTTCCCTCCAGAAGGGCCACAGATCCCAGTCCTAATATCAAATTTGAAGTCAGGAAAAACGAGAAGAATGAAGCCTAGAAGAATGAGGGGAAAATAATAATCTTCCCTTCCCTCCCCCATAAAGAGCTATCATAATGGCAAGGAAGCTCCAGAAACAAACCCAGAAGAGAATGGAGTCTGTAAAGGATAGAGAGCTTCTGGTATATAATTCTAACCACCTAATCATGTTTTTCTAGGTATCTGGCATGTAACTTTTTGCAAACTACAGAAATATATATGCAGCATCCACCACTTTATTGCATAATCTGCATCAATCTGGACTCACCATTATTGCATAATCCTCATCAATCTGGACTCACCATTCTAAGGTGGAATACTGGACTAGATAGTTTCTTCCCTCTTCTGCTGAGTTCTTCAAATTCTGTCTCTTGCCTTCCTAGACTTATGACATCTGCCTAACTCTTCCAGCCCTGTTCATACTTTCTTCCTAATAGTAGTGTCCTCTGTCAAATGGGATATGAACTTGTTGACTTCTATGATCCTTTGTAGTTCTAAGACTCTAAGTTCTATTTTGAATTGCTTCACCTACATAACTGTTTTTCTCCTGACTTGCTTTGGATATAGGCATTGATATATGCCAACTTCCAAGATGGGATTATTAAGAGATCTTATTCCCAAGATCATTAAAGCTATGTTCACACAGATCTATGAGATTAAAATGGCACTAATTTTACGGACCCAAACATGATCCAAACCAAATGTCCCTGGTTCAGAGTGTCTGGTTGTATTCATCATCACCCAAGAGAGCACCTTCCCCATAGTACCCAGCATGACATAGTGAACAGAGTCAGGGACCTGGGCTTAAATCTCACCTCTAGTACTAGTTTTGTGACCTTGAACAAGTCATCGTACCTCAGTTTATTCCTGTCAGATGGAGAGAATAACAACTATGGCACCTACTTCTCAAGGTTATTGTGAGTCTTAGATAACATAATGTACGGAAAGTGACATAAAAATTTATTATTATTATTATTTTCATGATTTAAAATTGGTTCTTATTATTATGGAACTGAAACTGTTTTATAGCAGTTATAGACTGGCCTCATTTCCAGTTTTACACAGAACTTAAATTCATCTAGCCTTGTTTACAGGACAGTGTGACACAATTTCCCCTTATGTAAAATGAGCAGAATAATGACTGTAACACCCACTTCGCAAGGCTGAATGGGAAGGGAAGCATGAACCTCAAGGTTCACAACAGAAGCAAAACTCTCAGACTAGATTCTTTGTGACTGCTCCATGTTGACACAGACACAACCAGGAAGCTTCAATCCTAAAGCAGTAACCATTCTCCCATCCCACTGCCCTCATCCTAGCACACCTCTCTTTAGAATTTTTAAGTACTTTGCAGGTATTGATTCGTAATCAGTGATTCCTAACAAACTCTTTCTCTCTGATGCTACAACCTTCAAATAGCTGGTCCTGGAGCCGAGTGGGTACAAATTCGGAGATGGAATGTTCTTCTTAATGTGAGGAATTAAATTGTGGCTCTAAGAGCCTCAATCACTGAATTTTAAAAAAAATTTCCATTCCCCCTAGTTCTCAAAATGAATTACAGACTTGAACTGAATAAGGCTAACAATCTGTCAAGAAAGGAAAAATATTTGCTACATTAAAATTTACCTCCACTTGTTACTGTCTGAATCTGGAAAAACATACCATCACATTGAAATGTACACAGCAGAGCTGTGACAAGGGCAGGGTGACTGGGGCATTGGTTCAATATGTAGAAATTCAGAGAGTACTGATAATACCCCCTCAGCACCAAGAACAACCAAGCTTAGCATCTAGTTAGCAAGAATAATTCATTTAAATAGGAAGCTATCCAGGGATATGTCAATAAATGTTTAAGGAATGGCTCTCAAAAAGCAACAGCAATCCTCTGTAATGCAGAGGACATACTTTTAAGTTGGTTCTGCATTATTCACATTTTCTCCATTGCTTTCTTAAGTCTAGACAGTCAACAAAACAATAATCAAGCCTGATTTGCAGTGTTTGCTGATTTCTGAGATGTAATTCTTACAATGAAAATTTAAACCGTTGGCTTTTGTGAAGTGGATCAAGCTAGTTCCAACATGCCCCTCACTAGTGATTTCACACAGTAAACTTCATTTTCCCAGCAGCCCCACCGCTTTCCTATCCCATGCCTGCATAGCAACCAGGATTTGAATTCATGGCCCTTGCCCTACTTGCATCAGACACAAGATTGTTAGTTGTAACTGTGGTATACAGAATCGCTTTGAGTGATGGCCTGAAGTTCTAGGATTTCAGAATGAAGTACAGAAAAAAACAAATTCTTATGGGGCAAAGTCACGTTATTAGTAAATGTACGCTGAATAAGGAGGTAGAACAATATGGGTTCTGGTCCTGGCCCTTCTATGAGCTATCCTTTGTGATCTTGGACAAATCATTTCACCTCTGTTGGCTTCTTCATTTACTCATTCATAAAATAAAGACGCTAGAAGAGATCACTAAGGTTTCTTCTAGCTATACTCTGTCTTCAGTTCTTCAGAGATCTGTGATATATAGGTAGATAGACAGACAGATAGATAGATAGGTGTAGATGCACCTTCCATTGACCTGGATTCCAATCTCTGTGTAACTTAGTAGACAATCTTTGAGAGATTGACCAAAAAATTCATCATTCCATAACCAACCACAATAGAGATTCCTACCAACTAAGTTAGGATGGTTCTAAGACAATAGACATACATTCTATCACTTGGCCTAGACTCGAAATCATTCCAGCTTGGTAAGACTGACAGAATGTTGTGCTCTTCTAGCTGAGAAGACAAGGTTACCTCTGCACTGTGGGTGTTGGAGTAAAACTTTATTGGAAACCAGTGCTATGATTGCAGAAAACTATAACAGAAGGCTAGATCTTTAAAAGAAAAATCCATGAGATTTTCCTTCAAACAGTTTACTGGATTTATAGGACAAATCTTATTGACAGCCCCAATTTCTCTAGGAGATATATAGGGAGGTAATCTGGCAATCTCTAGGGGGAATGGAAAGAAAGAAAGCAAGAGAGGGAGAGAAAGAGGGAAGGAAGGAGGAGGCAGAAGGCAGACAGAGAGAGAAAGAGAGAGAAGAAAGAGAGAGGAGAGAGAGAGAGGAGAGAGAGAGAGAGAGAGGAGGAAGGAATTGAGGAGCATTTACTAAATGCTTTAAATGCTTACTCTCCAGGCACTATGCTAAGCCCAGGGAATACAAAACAATACAAGAAAAAAGTCCCCACTTTCAAGAGGCTTACATTCTAAGGGAGAGGGAGAAGTTTTTAGGGATTAGTCATGCCCCACTCTTCATGATTCAATTTGGGGTTTTCTTGGCAAAGATATTGCGGTGGTTTGCCATTTTACACAGCTGGTAAGATCTGAGGTCAGATTTGAACTCTTATCCTCCTGGTTCCAGAGTCTGTACTCTATCCGCTGTGCCACCTAGCTGCCTATGACAGGGAGAAGACAATGCATAAAAGGGAGCTGGAAAACAGAGGAGGATACCTGCAAAGTTGGCAAAGTCTGGAGAGTCGAGAGTGCAGGTAGGAGTGATGTGAGCATGGATGGCCTTGGTACCTTCTGAAATGATAGTACAGATCAAGAATTCACCAATAAAAGGAGAGGGCCAGAGAGTGAAGGCATCTCCATAGTGAGAAGACTGCTCATAAAGTGGTGGAAAGTCTGGAGAGGCAGGAGAAACTGAGGCACTTGGAGGGCCTATATCTGGGGCTACCCAAAGAGTTATGGATAATTTTACACTTCTAGTCCAGGAATCAGTAATCCACTGAACCCATGTTGCCCTCCAAAAGTCAGTGCCCATAAACACTACTTCCATGTTTTAACTGTATCTGTGTCAGTCACTCAATAAGCATTTATTAGGTGCCTACTATGCACCAGGAGCTATACTAAGCACTAGGGATACGAAAAGAGGCAGAAGACAGTCCCTGCCTTCAAGCAGTTCACAATCTAATGCAAGAGACAAAAAGCAAAGAAATATGAACAAACAAGCAACGTACAGCTTAAATAGGAAATAATTAAGAGAGAGAAGGCTTTAGACTTAAGAGAGGTTGGGAAAGGCTTCCTATTTAAGATGGAATCTTAGTTGGGACTTAAAGGAGGCCAGAGAAGTCAGTAGGTAAAAATGAGGAGAGACAGCATTCCAGGCATGGGAAACAGCTTGAGAAAATGCCCAGAGCCAAGAGACAGAGTGTCTTCATCATGAAACAGCAAGGAGGCCACAGTGTCAATGAATCAAAGAATATGTGGTGAGGAATAAGATTTAAGATAGGCAATGAAAGAGGGAGCCATTTATGAAGGGCTTTGAATGCCAAACAGAGGATTTATTATTTGATCCTGGAAGCTATAGGGAGTTTATATAGAGATGTGTATGTGTGTAGGGGTGAGAGGGGGGGAATGACTAATCGGTTCTGTGTCTTAGGAAAATCGTTTTGATAGCTTACTCCAGGATACACTGGAGTGGGGATAGACTTAAGGCAGGCAGACCCATAGTAGGCTATTGCAGTAGTCCAGGTATGAGAAGATGAGGACTGGAACCAAAGTGTTGGCAGAGTTACAGGAGAAGAGGTACAACAGATATTACAAAGATGCAATCAAAAAACCTTTGTTGTTTGTCCTTTGTTCTCAAAGAGGACCATGACATCAGGAAGGTGATTCCATGACTTGCAATTGAACTGGATTTGAGGGAGGGAGGGCTGCACAAAGTCACCAGCTTCACTCTCTCCTCCTGAATCATCTGGGTCCAGTGACAAGATACAGATCAGAATGACTGGGAGATCTTGGCCCTTTTAAACTTAGGTCTTTCCCAGGTCTCAGTTTGACTGAGGCAACACCCATTCAGTGATTAAGGCTAAGTAAGAAATGAGGCAGAGAATAGCCTCTCTTACCTAGTCAAAAAAAATCTATCTGGGAGAGGAAGACCCTCAGGATGTCTGGGCAATTCACTCTGAGCTATCAGGGCCCAGACAACATCACTAGTGAGGCTTAGGCTGGGACCTATTGTT
Organism: Trichosurus vulpecula; assembly: GCF_011100635.1. Lineage (NCBI taxonomy): Eukaryota > Metazoa > Chordata > Mammalia > Diprotodontia > Phalangeridae > Trichosurus > Trichosurus vulpecula. The sequence goes on along the minus strand of NC_050575.1, from coordinate 292,516,999 downwards.
GGCCAATCAATGAGAGCCATCTGGGGAAATGACTTGGTAGAGAACTGAGAATTCAAGGGATTGGAGGCCACAGTGTGAATGGAGAGAAGGGTTTGGTAAAGGAAGGCTGAGGGAGAGATCTAAAACCAATAGATTATGGTCAGATAACCTGAATTCTCTGAACATGGAAATGGTGTCTTTGTGGGTGTGCAAGATCAAGGATGATCATACCCCTTGCCTGTGTCTGAGGTAGGGAGTAGGTCATGGAAAGTGAGTAGGTTGAGGAACCAAGTATTAGGGTATAGAAAGTCGATATGTATGCTGAAGTCCCCTAATATGAAGACAGGAGTTGGGGAGGAAAGAAAAACTGAATTGGGTACTGAAACCATTTAGGAAAGAAAAGGGAATGATCTGTAAGGTCTGTAGACAAGAGCTGCCAGAATTTGGATTGAGTGGTAGATATGAAATTCAAGAATCTCAAAGGAGAAGAGAAGTAGCAGGGGAGAACATAGAAGTGGTGATGGAGAGCAAGAAGTATACCAACTCTCTCACCTCAAGCAGGAGAGGGGAATGGGGAAAGGTGCAGCCAGTACTGGAAGGGGTGGAGAAAGAGGCTGTTTCATCAAAGGAGAGTCAAGTTTTAGTGATAGAAGATGAAAGGAGTGGGAAAGGAAAATATTTAGGATGAAGGGGAGTTTTTGCCCTTATAGGGCAAAAAGAAGTGGAAAGTCTGGAGACAGGCATTCCAGAGGGCGCAGTGGAAGGGCTGGGGAACATTTAGTTGGAACTTTGGGGTGGAAGGGTTGAAGGGAATAGAAATAAGAATCAGGTGGTGGGGGATGGGGAATGTGATTGTGATGGTGACATATGGGGGTTTAGAATTACTGGAATGTGTAGAGTATGAGCAGGTTTGAGAATGTTCATTATTGAGTGTAGGGCACCACTCCTCTTCCCAGAGGAGACTGAAAATCAGTCTGGAAATAAGTGCATCATGAGCTGGAAGGTACAGTTAGACAAAAGGGAGACCCCATTTCACTACTACTCTTTTCTCAGAAGTTTGGAAATTAGGCAGAAAATGGTGCAGCTGGGTGCAGCACTCCCCACTGACTTTCCTCTTCCCCTTCTCTCAAGGTACAGGTACAGTGGGAGATGGAAGGTCTGCAGTCAAAGAGAAGGTTTCTCTTCTTTGCACCAGAAGTCCTCCACATGAGAGAAATCAAGCTGGCAGTAAGATATAGAAGTTGCCTCACATTGGCACAAATGGAAGTCACTCCATTGGGTTCTAGCCACCTTCCCTTGGGAGACATGTACCTCAGGAGATGTAAGGTTCCCGGTCAGCGGGATTCCTCACTCCTATTCTCACCTGAGACTAGAGATCATCAAGCAGAGTAGATGAGCATCTGTGTTCTTGTGAATGTGAGCGCTCCCTCAAAGTCTGAACTCATCCCCATTTTCTTTCTGTGCAAGTCTTCTCTGTGTCTTCCTGTAAAGGATATGCAAGGTGGCTTCTAGACCTTTTAATTTTCCTTCAGTACCAACACCACACTAAGACCACGCAGCTGTTGTATTTCATTCTGGATATATTAGCTAAAATAAATAAGGAAGATGATAAACAAATAAGCCTTCTCCCTATCCCATTTCCAGAGAATATGAGGAAAGAGGAAAAAAAGGAGAGGGAGAGGGGCAAGAACAAGGAGAAAGAAGGGAGAGGAGAAGGGGAGGAGAGGAAGAAGATAGAGCTCGCTCAACACAGCAGCCTACACACAGATTCTGGAGGCAGTATTGCTTCAAGGCATGAAGGATTGGGACCCAAGCCATCACCCACACAGCCCCTGTGAAATCCCAGTTCATTTCAGTAAAGTGACTCCTCTGAAGCAGAGACTATCACCAAATAAACACAGCGACAATTTAAACAAGTCTAAAGACTAATTGCTTTAATAAGTTTTAAAGGTCGTACATCTCAAGAGTCAGTTACAAACCAGCACCTCGCAGCAGCAGACATCCATGGCTGGCTCACAGCAAGCTGCTCCCAGTTCACAACATTATGCTATCAACATGAGCAAAGAGGAAACACTAAAGCACTTCCATTTATATCTTGCTTTGGAAAAACACGTCAGATATTCATAGGGTTTTTGTTTTTAGCAAAGTGGGTTAAATGGAATTGGGTTCTGGAAATACTGCATTGGTCCTCTGAACTTCTCCTGAGATGAGGTTCATGGAAAGTTACAGCCAATAAGGGCTTTGCAAATGATCTAGCCCAACTCCCTAATTAAAGAGAGACTCAGAGAAGTGAATTGGGTTGGAGAGGGAAAGGACATAAAGAGAAACAGTAAATTGAAGTTGTTTGCATTTCCAAAACCATTGCTTGGTTTTATCTAACTGTTAGCTCAGTTTGTCCTGATCATTTTAAAGGACGGGTGATGAGGAAGTCCTTGATCAATTTGGTTAGTCTCTCAATCCACTTGAGTGGATTAAAGACGCGGACTTTTGTCAGAAGAGTACTTCCCATGGTGATACTATAAACATACTCTCTAACACCTTTGCTGAAAAGGCACTGATGACTCCTCTAATTGTTTCTCAGTAACTGAGGCTGCCTCAAGCTGATGGGAAATGGAAATAAAGAGGTGGCAGGGAAACAGGGGGACATACCCTTGTCAGAAGAGCCCCCTTTTCCTGATGGTCAATAAATGCAGGTTGTGAAAGCTCAGCTTTCTTCTTTCTTGACCTTGCTTTCTCTCCTTTGGACTTTCAGAACAGCGCTACAAGAGTTAAAGGTGAGGAGAGGGAGATTTCTCTTAGTGAAAAATATATTGGCAGAAGAAAACTTGGGGATATGTTTGTGCTTTTCTGGGTGGCCTGTGTAGCGAGTTCATGATGGACTTCAATTTCCTAGCTGCCTCATACCTTCTGCCTTTCTATTTTCTTTCCTAATCATAACTCAGAGACTGGAGTTTCCAAGAATGAATTTTTCTATGCCCTGTGAGCACTACCTCATGGGTTTTCCTGATTTTGAGAGATCCAAGTTCAAGAGCTCTTAAGTGATCAATCTCCTTAGGAAGAAATTGGCAACCATCAGAATTTTTCTCTTCATCTTCTCTTCTGACATTTAAACTATATTAATTTCCAAACTTTATGTAGCAATGCCCCCTTTGTGGATTAAAAAATTGTCCTGCTTCCCTATACCTTTTATTAAAAAATTTTGGTGATTTTTTTCATTAAATAATATCATTATTCAAATGAAATTAAGAATTGATTGCAATTTGTTATATAAATATTAAACATGCAACAAAATATGTAATAGATTTTTAAATAAAATAATTTACTATTTTGACATTTATAACATAAAATAATCACATTATCAGTGTGATGAATGACATTGGTTTTCAGCACAAAGTTTTCCAAAGCATAGTGTCATTGATATTGTTACTATTCTTTTTCAAGAATTGATATTGGTATTTTTTCTAACAGCTACAGCATTTTGCTCAAATAAGTTATTTTGAGCAATAGTGAAGTTTATACCAATTTGTTGGATAAACTATAGAACACTTTCTTGCATCACATACAGTCAAAGTTTGACATTTTCAGGTTCAAACATTTACTTCAAAGTACTATCATAAGACAAGTCTGTTAACCATTATTGTTCATACGGAGCACAAAAAAAAATGTTTTTACTGCTTCATGGAAAATGAGTTCCTCATTCATATGTAGCAATATCTAGGTCTTTAAAATAAATTAAGAATTGCTTTTGTATGCCAGCCAAGTGATTAGTAAATAAGTCTTCATTTTCTTTTATTTCCTGTAGGACAGACTTTTGAATTTAGGAAACATATCAAAATAATATTTCATAAGTGTATTATCCATAGCTATTTTGTATAAATGTAATCACTTCATTTTTCTGGATCAGAATATGAATTTGTGAAGCTGGCCATCATTAAAGTGTTTAGGTTTTTTTCCAAAAATATCCAGCAAATATACATTTCAACAGGAAATTTTCATTTAAAATGTTTTTTTGTTTTATCTATTATTATCACTAAGAAAACCAGCAGCCTCATCTTTTAGTTTCACCGTCATTAGAAATACTTAGGCACAAGGGAACCAGAATGTCTCTCAATAATACAGAAATTCTGTATACTCTGCTCCCATATAGCCACCCAATTTTACAAAGATTCTTCCTTTTAATGGACTTTTTTTCGAAGTTAGTTAGTCTTGTAATAACTTGAAAATTTTACACAGAAAGAAATCATATTTCTTGATACCACCAATTATGTAACATGCATTATGTCCAAATTCCATGAGCACACACATTTTTTACTAGTGCTTATTGACCTGCATTTTGTCCTAACATCAGTCAAGTTTTATCAATACAGGGTCCAGTACAATCCTCCCATACTGTATCGTTTTCATTTAAAAGCCACCAATTATGTTGAAATTTTCTCTTGACATGGCATTGCCATCAATAGGTTTGCAAAGAAACAAATTCCTAACGTTACTTTCAACAGCGTATCATAGAGTATGTATATAATTAAATGAGCATCTCTTACTTCATCCATTTACAATGAAAAAATAGAAAATTAGCTGATCATAAAGGTCTTCAGATGCATGGGTAATTCCCCTTCCCATGGTATTATCTATAAGTGGAAATAATTGGAGCTGCATAGGATTTGCATAGGATTCACAAAGTACCATTTCAATCACATCAATCGTTTCAGGTAACACTGACACTTTTCTTCTCATTTTTTTTCATCTTACCCTAAGCAATTCTATACCATTATTATTTGAAATTTATGCAACCTATATTTAATCAGCTTATAAAAATCCCAATTAAACAAACCAATATAGAAAATATTGGGAAAGTTTAGAAAGCACGACTGCATCTAAGCCAGAATTCCATCTGCAAACTAACCAGATATTCCTCAGGCTGGTACAAAGAGTTATTCTTCATACAGATAATCATATCATGATACACATCTGTGTGTCATTATTATGTTTATGTAACTCTTCTTATGTTTTAATTGGATTCATCAATATAGATCAATCAACTCCCTTCTTCCATGCGAATCATAACCTATATATGCTTTCCTAATCCTATGGGTTTCTTGTCCATATCTAGAATCTAGAAGCAGATCTGGAAGCTTCCTCTAGGCCTCAGGACCTCTTTATACCCTAAAAATAATTGAAGACTCCTTTATTCTCTTAAATATTATTGAGGAGGACGGGAGGGAAAGTAATAAACATTTATTGTCTACTATGTGCCAGGCATTATGCAAAGTGCTTTTCAGATATTATCCCATTTGATTGAGAATCCCAAAGAGTTACTGTTTACATGGGCTAAATCTATTGATATTTACCATATTAAAAGTTGAAACGAATAAATTGTTAAAATACATATGAATTCACTAAAAATTAACAATAATAAACCTATTGCATGTTAACATGTAATGGGTTACATATAAAATATTTTTATGAAAATATCTGTTTTCCAAAAAATAAACATTTAGTGAGAAAAGTGCCATTTTAACATATTTTTGCAAATCTCTTTAATATCTGGCTTAATGGAAAACAACTAAATTCTCACATTTGTTTCACTACTCTATGTTGAGATATAATGTTTTGGTTAAAGGATATAAAGAAAATTTGTCCTCACACAGATATGTAGTTAGAAAGAAGAAGTATATTTAAAATACAAATAACTTCTTAGTATTATTATGAAAATAATTTTGACCTCATGAAAGGGTCTTGAGAAACCCCAGGAGACCACAGGCTATACTTTGAAAAACCACTGCTCTAAGTTAATATTTCACAGATACCAGAGCAACATTTATATAGTTCATGTTATCTTTCTATGTCATTAGTAGACCTTTTTCTGGATTTTATTCCACATTTTACACACAGATCATCATTGATAATATGCTAGAGCCCATTTAAACTCACCATGAATCTCTATTGCCCTTTGGGTTCATGATTTGTAGCCCTAAAACGCCACTGGAAAAATATTAGTTTTAAAAGATGGGTATTTATGCCAAAGAAGAGCTTAAGATTCTTGAAAATATCATAGAGTTTTCCAAATGAAAGCCAGCCATCTCTATTCTTCCTATTCAATCCTGGGTCAAACTTATTGTCCATTTACAGTGTCTGTCCAAGAAATGTGTACTTGGGAACTAACAATATGTTGCCCATCAACCTTCATGGTTACCTAGATTTTAGTAAAGCCTTTGACAAAGTTCTTCAAGCTATTTTTGGAGGATGAGAGATGTGGGCTACAAGACAGTGTGACTAGGTCAGTTTGGAACTGAATAGATGGAGGAAATAGAAGAACAGTCATTAATTGTTGGATGTCAGCGTGGAGGCAGTCTCTAGTAAAATGCTCCAGGATCTTTCTTAAGCTTTGTGCTTTTTAACATGTTTTTTAAATGATTTAGATAAAGGCATAGATGATAGCATGCTTATTAAATTTGCAGGTGACACAAAGCTCAGAGCAAGAGTTAAGAGTTGGAATTCAAAAGATACTATAGGTTATATTACTGGACATTGAGCCAAAGTGAATAAGATGGCATTTTAAAAAGATAAGTGTAAAGTCTTATACTCAATAGCCTCGGAACAATCAATTTCACAAGTATAAAGTGGGAGGAAGGGGTAATATAGTAGATCATCTGAAAAAATGGGGGAAGGGGTTTAGTGAAATACAAACAATATGAATCAACAGTGTGATATGACAATCATAAAGACATGATCTCAGGAGGAATTCAGAGAGATGTAGTGTCCAAGATTTGGACTCTGTTGTACTCTGGTATGGTCAGACCATAGAACTGTGTAATTAGGTTAAGTCTGGGCATGACTCTTGGGGGAAGACATTGGCCAATTGAAGAATATCCTAAGAGGGCAATTGGGATGGTGATATGCATCAAGATTGTGTCATATAAGAATCAGTTGAAGGGATAAGGGATGTTTAGTCTGAAGAAGAATATTAGACTTTGCATAGTGTCAAGTTTTGCAAAACACTTTACATACTCCTTCAAGTCTCCTGATAACCTTTGAGTCTCACAATAAGGTAGGTACTACAGGCATTATTTCCATTTTGAAGATAAGCAAACTCAGGTTCAAATTAGAGAAATAAGATTTGGCAACTGATTGTATATGTGGTAGGAGTAAGCATAAAGAATCCAGGATGACAACAAAGTTGGGAACCTAGGTGACTGGAAGGATGGAAGTGCCCCAAACAGCAATAGAGAATTTCAGAAAAGGAGAGAGTTTTGGGGGGGATGGGGGAAGAGAATAATTTACTTTGCACGTGTTGATGCCCATGAGACATAAAGTTTAAAATGTCCAACAAGCACTTGGTTATGGTGAGTGCTGCTCAGAAGAATGAGTAGGGCTGAATGTATAAATATGGAAATCATCTGTATGAAAATGATCATTGAATACAGAAGTGATGAGATCAGTTGTGAAAAGAAAGAGGAAAGAGAGCCCAGGACAGAGCCTGGGGATAGTTAGTGGGCATGATGTAGAAGAAGATCCAAGAAACAATGGTCGGACAGGTAGGAGTGGAACCAGGTGGGAACTAATTGATTACAGCAAGGGATCCTCCACATGGACTCTAACTCAGAGATTCTAGTTCTAGTTGAATCAATAAACATTTATGATGTGTCTACTATGTGCCAGATACTGTGCTAAGCACTAGGGATACAAAAGAAAGGCAAAGGCCAGTCCCAGCCTTCAAGAAGCTCATGATCTAATTGGAGAGTGCTTCACGATAATAATACTAATATTACTTAATAGTAAGTGTTTAATAAATGCTTAATTTGTCTATTCCTGAAAAGTCCTTCTGATATTAAAAAAATCATTTGACTGACATCATTATTCTTGGAGAGATTCTGTACTATCACATTCCACATTAAGAGGAGGTATGTAGTAATGAACAGACATCACCTAGAAACCAAGAAGACCTGAGTTCAAATGCCTCCTCTGACACATCCTGACCGTATGACCCTAGGAAAGTCACTTAACCTCCCAGTGTTCTAGTCAATACTCTGAGACAATAAGTTCCATTGGCAGAAGGATTTTTTTTCATCTTAGAGTTCCAAGAAATCGGACATCCAATCCCTACCCCTATCATTTCGTAACTACTGAAATCACATCCAAAACTGGCATTTATTTCATTATTCAATGATTATTTTGCAAATTAAATCTATTTTTTTACCTGGTAGAATGCAAATAGACATAATGTTATAGGAGCTTGATACAACATTAGCATCTGGGGGTATACCCAACTTGACCAGTGGATACCTCAGAGTATGCTATACCAATTGGACCTGTACCCACTGAAAAGTGTAGTTCATAAGTCCCCACTGATGTATTTACCTTTACTAATCAGTCAGAAGACACAATTAGTTACTAAATGCATTTAGTAAAATTATGTAAGTAAATAGAAATACAACACCTCCCCCACAGATGTCTCACAAATTATTCATATCATCCACAGAAAAAAAGTTGAAATGAATAGGGAACATAAGTAGCCAGGGCACATGTTTTGGAGGGTGCACATAAAAATAACAGAAGTGTCCAATGTCAGTAAATGGAATGGCACATACTCAGAATATAAATGTGGCCAGGGCACCCAAGTGAAGGAGCAATTCATGTCTTAGTGCTGCAGAGCCACCAAGTTTTCTGGGAATTTCATCATGATACTAGTCTGGCTGTGTCTGCTCCCTGCTGGCCACATGTCATGCACTCTCTCTCAGAGGTATTGACTCAGTCAGTCTTTGCTCCCTGCTGGTCTTGTATGGCTGCTCTGCCCATCCTGTTGGTAACTGCCAAGTGTAGTTCTACTGGTTAAGAGTCTGCAGACCTTTCCTCTGCACCCATTTGCTAGCTTCACCTATAGTGCTATCTCTTCCTCAAAGGAGGAGCTCTGCCATTGCTTTTTTAGTTTAATGCCTAAATGCTGGAGTTTTTTTTTTCTTCTTTTTTTTTCCTTTTTGAAATACCATTTTTTTTAGAAAACCTCATGTACCCAGTAATTGCCTAGGGAAAACAATGTGAAATGCCTTTAATTCAGGAATAATGAGAACAAAATGGGGTCACCCATTATTCCTAGCTCCTCAATCAATCTTATCAAACATTTAGAGATTTTACTCTGAATGGAATAGTCAGAGTAGCCCAACAGGAGGTGGCCTGTTCTGGGCTGCAGTTCTTTCCAAAAATAATATCGCCTCAGAGGCAATACTTGCTACAGGACCAATAAAATTATGTGCCCAGCCATGGCTTCCCCTTGAGAGTATTCTTTTTCAAAAAATTTCTTTTCCCCTCCTTGTTTTCAGCATCTGCCAATTTACTAGCACAGTGTGTGACTCATAGTAGTCAGTCAACAAACATTTCTTGAGTGCCCACTTGTGCCAGACACTCTGCTAAGTACTAGGGATACAAAGGAAGCCAAAATCAAGTCCCTGCCCTCAAGGAACTCACAATCTAATGGGGAAGCATTATATTATTATGGTAATACTATTACACTGATATTACTTAATAGCAAGTGATGGCCTATATCATCTCATCACACAAAAGTTTTTTTAAAGATCCTGTAATCTTCTACTCACTGTATAGAGTCAGCCTAGCAAGGTTTTGTCTTGATGAGTAAAATGGTAACATTTTAGAACCCTATTATTAGGAGTTTTGTCTGACCCTGTATGATTCAGTTGAGCTTGAAAGTTATACTCATCAAAATATTCAAAAAGAAATATATGACTCTGTTGAAGGCCCAAGATGTATCAAATTCTGTCTTCTCCCACATACTTGCTCCCTCTAGAAGTAGATACAGGTAGGGTTCATAGAACCACGAGATTCAGGCATGAGCCCAGAGCGGTCTAAAGCAAGTGGTCCTAATCATTGCCCTTTGGCTCACGGTTTTTTGATTAGCCCAATAAAAGTCTCCAAATTCCTCAAGCAATAGTCATTGTGTATAGGGTTTGCCTGGATCTGCTTGCTTCACTTACCATTAGTTCTAAGTCTTTCCATGATTTTCTGTAGTCATTATGGTCATTATTTCTTATAGTACATTAATATTCCATTACATTCATGTGCTACTCTTTGCTCAGTTATTTCCCAGTCATTGGGCATTTACTGTTTATCCTTGTGTCTCCCACAATGCCAAGTACAATTCCTAGTGTATATCAAGTGCTCAATAAATACTAGTTCAGGGTGCTCAATAAATATTAGTTTAGGGAATAAACGAATGAATGATCACCTTGCTCCTGGTTGTATAGATTCTTTTACAAGTCAGGCTTACCTATGGGGCATTTTGCTTCTCCCTCCCCCACCTACTTTTATTCTTCTTCTTCTTGCCCTTTCTGACTGCCCCAGACATTGCTTCCTGTTGGTTGGTATGGATAGGACCTCAGAAGCTCAAATTTCTCACAAAAGCCTGGGGATTACCTAACATGAAACCAGTTAATATTGCAAGCCGTGAGCTGGGAAACTGACTCATTAAGGAGCCACTTCTGGATACGTCAAATCCTACATAGTGAAGCCAGATGAACTGAACCATGAGGAGTCTTTCAACATAAACATAAGACACATGAATTCTAGCAAAGAGTATAACAAAGAGGCTCACACATGAGAATCAAAAATTCTAGTTGGATGAAGGGAGAGGGTAGATAGGCTTTACCAGAATCATGTTGCTGTTCAGTCATTTTAGTCATGTCCAACTCTTTGTGATCCCATTTGGAATTTTCTTGGCCAAGATACTGATTTGCCATTTCCTTTTCCAGCTCATTTTAAAGATGAGGAAACTGAGGCAAACAGGGTTAGGCGACTTGCCCAGAGTCACACAGCTAGTAAGTGTGGATTTGAACTCAGATATTCCTTACTCCAGACCCAGCATTCTATCCACTGCACCACCTAGCTGGGTCACCACAATCATGGTGAACTTTTATTCAAAACATCAACACTTAGAACCCCTACACTGAGAAACTTTCCCAGCAGCTTGGGAAAGCAAGTAGTGAAAATAATCAGTAATATATATGGTGCTTGCTGGGTCTCCCTAACCAGCTGTGGGAGCTTACCAGAACAGGGAGGCAGTGTTCATGGCTAATTATGCACAGCTTCCAAGGCTATTACATTGCTTGGTATCCCTTACCTGGACAGCAGCAACTAGGTCTGATGGATTCAGACCATGAATAGTACTCTGTATAGGAAGTGATATAACTCAGAAAATCTGATGACCAGTGAACAAACAGTTGGAGATTCTTACCTTGTTAATATTCTTGCTGATTTCTCATCAGGTCTAGCTCAGATCCTCTAGACTATTACCAATTCTTTATTGTTTGGCTTCCCAGGGTTAGACCCAGTTAACATTTGGATGTAATAATTTAGAGAAGTTTGAGATAAACCCAGTTGTGAAGATTCTGATGGAAATGCTGAGGGTTGGGAGAGCTGAGGTCCAGAAACCCCAAGACTGGAATTCCTCAGACAGGGTCGTTGAGGGGAGAGTGCCCCTTGAGGACCTAAGTACTGGAGAGGGTCAGGGTTGTCTGGAATGAATTCATGATCTCAAGCATTCTTTAAGTCAAGGTGGCAAAGATTTATTATGCTTTTCAGCGGGCAAGAGTTATTAAAGAACCTGCAACCTTACAGGGGTGCAGGAAAAGTTTTTATAGGAAATTTTGGGGTGAAACATGTCAATTAGGTGTTTTGAGGTGGGATTAGGGAGTGGTTAAGGGGTGGTCAGTTCTTAAAGGAACATGCACTTTTTGCATCTACTGCACAGGTATCTTACCCAGAGTTCACTGGGAAATAGCCCAGGGGGGTTTGTGTGTGTGTGTGACATGGAGGTATGGTTTTTGTCTTGGTCACTAAGTCAACTAACAGTCTGGGCTGACTGGAAATATCCAGGTTGCTTCCATCAAATGCCTTGTTAGACAAGATGAATGTAAGGGAGTATACATATGTCTGGGTCTAGCATGCATATGATAGGTCAGTGAGTAGTGAATATCTTTATAACCCAGTACATGGCCAGTTCAGCACATACACAGGGAGTCCAAACTAATAAATTCTACAGGTGCAGCTGGTCACAGTATCAGGAGGAGAGATTAGTATTTTGCTAGGGCATGCTGCCCTTGAATTGTAGAGGAATTGCCTGAGACAATACTTTGAGTCTAGGGAGAGATGTGATTTTAGGACTGGATATGGTTTTGGAATTGGGGTCCAGGCATAGGCACCGAAGCAGAGGCTAAAGAAAAATGTTAGAATTAGGGTCCAAGCACAAGCACCCAAGCACCCCATCAGTACCTCCATCTTTGAATTATCTTAATCTGAGCAGCCTCATCTGGGTGGGAAGGGGCGGCTGGTATTATCCTGTTCCCTTTACTGCTCACATAGTTGACATCACCAGTATAACTGCTCCATTGAGTTGTATCATATAGTTTAGAGAGCAAAGCTCCTGTAAATTTCTGATCAGGACCAGCTGAATTTCTCCAAATTGGTGCTGGGTTCAGTGGAATATTTTGCTTGAAGAGGTTGCACTAAAGGGTCGTTGGGGTTGGCAGGTATGCTAATATCTATTCAATTCAACAAGCTTTTATTTCATAGTCAGTCAAGTAACATTTATTAAGCAACTACTATGTGTCTGGCACTGTGCTAAGTATTAGGAATACACAGAAAGGCAAAAAAAAACCCAGCCCCTGCTCTCAAGAAGGTGAGTCTAATGTACTGTTATGTGCTTGGCACTGCTTTAGGCACCAGAGATTCAAAGAAAGGAATGAAATAGTTCCCGATTCAAAAAACTTACATTCTATTGTGGGGGTGGTGAACAATATGTACAAAGAAAATTAAATTAAAAATCCATATGAAGTCATTTCTGCAATGAGGGCACAAGCATCCTATAATTACTTCTTGCCCTGTCTTTTTAGTAAACATTCCTTTGTAAGTAGCTAATTGATGTTAATTTGTTAGACTATATTGATGCAGTTAATTTTGGGAGAAAGGGGATTTGAGCTAATAGCTTAGAACAATCACTCTATTGTCCCTCAAGAATATTCCTCAAACCCTGAGGGGAAGAGGAAGCCAAGTTCCAAGGACCTGACGTGTGTGTGTGTGTGTGTGTGTGTGTGTGTGTGTGTGTGTGTGGAGAGTGAACGCAGAGCCTTGTCACTAACTGGCATAAAAGGGCAGAAGAAATGAATTCAGTACTTACTGATTTATGCTCACACGGATTCCCCCTTATCCCTTTCCTATCTCTGGCTTTCTCCAATCTCTCCTAGACTGTCAGTTCTTAACTTGACCAACTAAGGCATTTATTTATTTATTTGTTTGAGATGTTAATGCCTCTTTGCACATACAGGGAAACAAACACTGGAATGAAGATTTATAGCAGAGCAGATTCCTAGTCTTTCCCCTGCACCAAACCTGAAACTCAAAAGAAGAGGGAATGCTGGTGTTCCAAAATGTGGGCACTGCTTTTCAACCATTTTACCTTCATCTGCTTCCTTTCCCTACTGCTATTTCTCAAGCACAGTGACATAAAAATACATCAACAATTTCTTACATGGAGTCTCTCCATTATAATTCCTCAATTAAAGTCTTTTTGCTCTTAGCCAACAGTAGCCAGGGACCAGGACCCAGATGTTTGCATAATTCTCCATCATCCCACCACACCTCCTGTTTTATGCAAGTAAATATGATGAGTAAAAATTTCTTAACTGCAAAGTCGATTAAACATTGCAATAGGCTCCATCCCTAGAGATATCAAAAAAATATGACAGACAACCATCTGTCATGATGAATTTACATAGCGATTACCTAGGGGCAGGGAGCTGGTCCAGATGACCTTTTAATATTCCTTCCACTTCTGTATTTCTCACTTGCTCCTTTTCACCCAACTGATGTTTTTTATGTAGAATGTAATGCAAAAAAAAAAAACTCCTGTAAGTTATGTTGCAGATTAATAGCTATATTCCCCATTTGTGTACATGTGTATGCACATGCAGTGGATATAGTACAGGTGCAGCCTGAAATAATGAAAAGAGTCCAAAATGAGTAGTCAGGAGACCTGCGTTGCAGTCCTCACTCATAGTCACTGTGTGATCTTCAGCAATTCACTTCATTTCTATAGGCCTGAGCTTCTTCATGTGTTAATTGGAAGAATTCTATAATCTCTTAGGCCCCTTCCACTTCTAACAATTGAGTTCTGTATTAAAGTCAAACAACCTAAGGTTCAAATTCAATCTTATACATTTACTAGTTGGGTGACCCAGAGGAAGAGGCTTGATCTCTCTTAATCTCTTTCCTTGTTTGTGAAATGAGGATCAGCTGTGAGGATCAAGTAAGACCAGGTAGGTACATAACATGAGTTAAAAATCTTAAAGCCTTAGATACTCGAATGGACCTGTGATCTCATCAACTTGGCGTTTACCTTTAGTGAGACAGATTCCAATCCCTTCATGCCTGCCTGTCCAGCTCAACTTTTTTCCATGCCCTCCCATAAGTTCACCACAGGGGGATCCAGCCAATGTGCTAAAGGTCTTACTCAATTTCTCGTGATATTTTGAGGGCATGAGTGCAATACTCTGGATGCCCACCTATCATCCTTCACCTTTGCCACGTGGCCAACCTGCCATCTCTTACTATCATGCAATTCCTTCAAGACAGAGTTTTTAGTTGTTCTCCTTTGAAGTTCCCTGTTGGTTTTGTATTGCAGTGTGCTTACACCCACCGTGTCACTTTCTACTAACCACTGTACAGTATTCATTTTTAACTTTTTAGAAGCTATTGTATTCCATAATTTGTTGCCAGACAAAAACACCAGAATGTTTGTATTTAAGATAGTGGTCTTTGTTTTCCTGGGAAGCTGAAAATCATTAAAGAAACTTTGCAATTTCCCAAAGAAATCTAATGCACTCTCTTCTTCCCATTCTGTACCCAATTCATAGTCTGTCTCTACTGACTGTCCCAGATATAAATCCTAATAGCCAAGCACTACAGGTTATTAATCCAGATGCACGTTATAATATGGGCAATAGACAGTTTTCATCCACTTCGTCTTTCCTGTGTCTATAGTCAGATCAAAGTCCTTTGAACAATTACAGATCTCGTCCAAGATGTAGGGTTCTAGAGATTTATGCAATCAGTCCACTGTCATGTGCAAACAGAAGTACGTAGAGAACCTCACCATCCACAGGGAATTACTCTTCAGGTTAGACATTGTGCTGAATCTCCACCATCACAGTAGTGAATTCCTTTGGTGAATATACATCTATCTAATCCAATAAACATTTATTAACTATTGATGCTAAATACTGGGGATAAAATTAACAAAAAGAAAAACAGGCCTTGCTCTCAAGGAGTTTTTATTCTAAAGGAGAATGGGGGAGACCACACACAAAAAGAGGCAGGAAATGGAGGCGGGGCTGGCCAAGAGAAGAACACCAGGAAGAACCCAGCACAGGGTCATTTTTTTCCCCACGGAGTTGAAACCAGGCAGAGCAGGAGATACAGAATGGAGTGAGCCCAAAAGTCCAGTTTCTGTATAAAGAAAGCCATTGGAAAAAAACTTGATACTCCCTCTAGTAAGAGGGGGGGAAGGGGTTGAGCCAGGTGGTGTCAGTCAAGGCTTACCTTAGATGCATGGTGGTGAGTTTAGAGGTGATGAGCTTAATCTCAGAGAGGCATCTTGTTCTATGGAGTTGAAACCAAGCAGAGCAGCAACAGAAGAGTGTATCTTCCGGTTTATACCACACCTGGTAATTTCACCAGACAATCATCAATCAGGGCTGTTTTCTGTTGTGAAACAGGGTATCCCCCACAAAAAAAAAAAAAATCTTAAATGGCACTAAGACTTTTGGGACACCCTGTATATTTCAGACTCTTAAATGATTTTAATGTAGAGATGGGAGGTTCTTTGTTGCAAATGAGCCTATAAAGTGATGTTTTGCTCTCCTGAATCAAATACCTCTTCTCAAAAGTGTCTATTATTATGATTATTATGATTCTCTGAGTATTTTCCCAAATTATTTTCCAGACTTACCTAGGCCCTCATGATATTTCCTCCAATAGCATAGAGGGGGCATAGTAACATAAAGCAGTTCAGGATTGGTCAATTTTCCATCCCTGTTAAAATTCCTACCTGCCCTAAGTTGATTTTTTTTCTTAAATCCTCAGCCTGTCATGCTGGGTGCCTCAAACAGCCCTCCTGAGGCTGAGTGCTGGAACTTAGCCGGTAAGGTGACAGGTTGAAGTTTGAGTTAGTCAGTCAAAATGAGACTGCAAACAGTTGCTTTTTAAACTGTCCTAAACAACTTAAATACTGAATCTAGAAGCAGCAGGATCCTCAGAAGTGTTGCATCTAGAAACCTGGACCCAACCAAACAATGATAATCATCACCATTATTATTAAAATCACATTTCTGTGGTGATTGAAAGTTTGGAAAATGCTTCACCTGTGTGATCTTATTTGAACCTCACAACAGCCCTGTGAGGTAGGCACTCCAGGCCTTATTAGCCCCATCTTACAAATGAGAAAATTGAGACTCAATGAGTTGAAGGACCTTGTTCACGGTCATACAGTTATGGAGGTGGAGGAGGTAAGATTTGAGCCCGGCTCTTCCTGAATTCAAGTCTTACACTCTATGAGTCCATGTTTCCTCATTAATAATATAAAAGCTTATAAAATAAATATATATGTGACAAAATCTGTGAATATGAAAATATAATTAAAATACAATATATTGGGATATAAAGTATGTATTTTATACATGGGGGTGAGAGAAATCTGTCTACTGATATAGACCAGCACCTACTCTGCAACATAGACAGTTGCCTAGCCCAGAAAATTATTTAAAAAATAAATATCAACAGGACAAGAACCTAAATTTTTTTAAATTTTATTTCATTTTTAATTTATGGAACAAAAGCATTTCTATGACATATTATAACAAAAAAGATGGTAGTACATGAAACTGCAAATCTACTATGCATAATTTGCTATTCCTTTTAAATATACAAAAAAGTTGTCATGTAAATTTCTTTTTTTTTCTTCCCTCCCTCTCCCCTGCCCTAGAGAAGGCCAACATTGGACATGAATAGCTATGTAAATATATATATACACACATACATATATAATATACATATATACACATACATACACATACATAGGCATATATAAATACATACATGGGTATGTACACATAGATAGGTATACATATATATTATATAAAACTATTCTATACATCTATTTATCTGTTCTTCCTTTGGATGTAGGTAATATCTTCCTTCATATGTCCTTTATAGTTAATTTAGGTATTTATAATAGTCAAAATAACTTATTCATTCAAAGTCATTCTTAAAACAATATTGCTCTTACTGTATACGATAAGAACCTAAATTCCAAGACCAAATAGAGAAGTCAGATTTTTTTAGTGTGTCAGAGATGGGATTTGAAGCCAAGCCTTCCTGGTTCTCTACACACTAAGCTACACTGCCTCTATTTTTATACACAAAATATAAACATATAGAACATTATCACTACAATGTGCTTTTCTATGAATTATCCTATTGATCTTCATACAATCCTATGAGGAAGGTGTGAGAGGTATTATTACCATCTTAAAAACAAAGAAACTGAGGCTCAGCTTAGTTAAGTGACTTATCCAAGGACCCAACAGAATCCAGCCATTCTGAGGTGATGTACAATGCTCTTTTCACTGCACCATCCTGACTTTATACAGATAGTCTCCCTTGGTTTCCCTAAAGAGACATTCATTTGAGATCAGGAACTACACCCTGATCAACACAGAGAAGGTTTTATTGTCATTTCCCTCCACCATCTGCTCAAGAGAACAATGTCGCCCCCAAGTATATACAAAAATAACGGTCCCCAGTATCCTAGATTACCCACTCAAATGCATGCCCCCTTCCTCTTCTTCTATAATTCCTCTCTTCCCAGTCTACTGTACAACTGCTAAGCTTCTTTCCTTCATAGAAAGAAGTGTCGCTCATCAACAGCATGATTTTGCCTGCAGGGGTGAGGAACCTGCAGCTTCGAGGCCACATGTGGCCTTCTTGGTCCTTTGGTGCGGCCTTTTGACTGAGTCCAAGTTTTATAGAACAAATCCTTTTATTGAGGGGATTTGTTCTGTGAAGTTTGGATTCAGCCAAAGGGCTGCACTTGAGGACCTAGAGGGCCACCCGTGGCCTCAGGGCCACAGGTTCCCTACCCCTGGTTTAGAGGGAAAGTTACTATGCAAAAATGCAAAAAATTTGAGTTACATGTCTTAGGCTACTATCTTAGTCTGCTGCTGCTGCTGCTGCTGCTACTAACAAGCTTTTTGAGTTAGGAAGTCTGTTTATCCCTCCAGGTCTTTGACTCTTCATCTATAAAGGAAAATGACAGGAAATTGATCCCACCTCATAGGGTTGAGGTGTTTTGTAACTTGGAATTACGAAATGAATATGAGCTATTATGACAGTTAGCACTGTTTTTCTGGGTCCATCTTTCCTAATTTAACATTACCAAAAATCTTGCCCCTTCAGGGCAGTATTTTTTTTTGGAGGTGACTTAGAAGCCATTTTTGTCCTTTTTTATTTATTCTCATGCAATGATTGCCTTCCCCTTTGCTGATGAGATGAATTTTCATCCATTCGTGATCCATTAATAACTTCAACTCTCCTCTACTTATAAACAATCCATCATATTAAATTGTCTTTGTCTAGCCTTGCATTGAACATATTATAAATTAGGACTTCCAGTCTTTGATTTTTACTGATTTGTAAACATGCCAGTTACATGATTGTCCACTCCACTATTCCTTTTTTTTAAAATTTGGCAATAGCTGAGAGTGTGAAAAGCAGTTTTTCGCCACCTTTTCTGTCTCCATCACGGAGGCTGTCAGTTTCACACCATCAAGCACATCAGTATTTAAGTTTGGAATTGGCAGCATAGTGTGCAAAGAGAGGGAGTGGTTTGAAGGTATACCTGATACACGCATTTACATTTTCTAGCTTACAATATTCTGTAAATGTCAGAACTTTGATTGTTATCCTTCTTATCAGAATTCACAAAGACTGCCTGAGGAAATACCAACTTCTTCTCTGTACAAGGACTTGAAAACAGAGAGAACACAAGGCAGTAAGGAAAATTCTCATCAAATACAGAACTTAAACCCACGACATGGAAATGTAACTTATCTGTCTTATAATGAGCTAGTTTTTATGTTCTCTTGGAAGAGTTCCCATGGCCTCCTAATAATGGTAGTCAAAGGATCAGGGTCTTCTTGAGAAAGAAAGAATTGCTCCAAAGCCTTGGGTCAAAAATACTTTAATTCTCTTTGTTCACTCTTTACTTCCTCAGGGAAAATACCACTTCCCTACCACTTGCCCATTGAGCTAAACTCTCCTTCTTACAGTCAGGTATGATTAACAGTTACATTCAGCTTCCAAATATTTCTTGTTTCGTATATGTCTTCTTTTCCCTAAGTTGACTCTTTAATATTTCTTCAGTAGAGTTGTCATTTTATCAATGGAGGCACACTCTTCAGTAATGCATATTGCAAATCATCTACCGTAGTCCAGGTAATGATAAATCCAATCTGGGACTTCAGGTTCAGGACTAGAACGAAACGAGATGTTCATAGACTATTTAAAAGTTAACAAAGGGAAGTTTACTTAGGCATAGCATGGAAACAATATTCATAAAAAATAGAACATTGATATATTTGGTTATAAATTCCTTGCCTCTGTGTTAACCATGCCCGTACCAGTCAGAAGCATGTATCGAGTCTGAATGATGAGACCCTCACTCCTTTGAGCTGGCTTTTGTACTTAGGTCACCAGGAAGCAATATCAGTAGTTAAAACCTTAGTCTCCCAGGCCAATTAAGTTTGATGATGGTTTAATTATCTTTTTTTTTTTTTTGGCAAGGCAATCAGGGTTAAGTGACTTGTTCAGGGTCACATAGCTACTAAGTGTCAAGTGTCTGAGGTCACATTTGAACTCAGGTCCTCCTGACTCCAGGGCCAGTGCTGTATCCAATACGCCACCTAGCTGCCCCTGGTTTAATTACCTTTTAAGGAAAATTAAGTCTAGCCCAGGGGTGAGGAACCTGTGGCCTCGAAGCCACGTGTGGCCCTCCAGGTCCTCAAGTGCAGCCCTTTGACTGAATCCAAACTTCACAGAACAAATCCTTTTATTAAGGACACTCTCATGTATATGGGGTAAGTGTTGTTTCTACAACATACCACTCCTTGGTGGCAAGGTCCCAAATGTCTTACAGCAGGCATTCCACCCATTAAATGGCCTTCAGATTGTTCCTGAACAACTCTAACCTAAAAGTTATAAGAAACCTAGCATAGGCAGCCCTGGAGAGAGAAAATAAAAAGTAACAGAAATAAAGTTTAAAAAATGATAAGCAATATAACCCCTGAAGGAGTGACCAAATATGGAGGAGAATGAAGGCAAGAAAGTTCAGGCTTTGCCTGGAAGGATTAGGCTCTAAATCTTAACCATTTTGTCCATATGGCAAATGATGCCAGTCTTTGCTGTCCAGTTTGTCTCTCAATTTAAAGAGGTAATGATGAACAAGCATAGCTGTGATTATGATCACAAAACAGATAATGATGCTTCAGTTACAGTCATCAATACTCTTCATGAATCAGGGCCAACTGTAGCAAACTAGTTATGAAGTCATCACCCTCTTGCATGCAGTGGCACAGCCACTATCAAGAATCACCCTCTATAGCCAGTCACTTAGTATTTACCAGCCCACACACCAGGATTCCACTTTCCTGGGAGTCCTAAGATGAGGAAAATACTAACTATTTTTCCCTTTGGGGGCCTCTACTAAGGTATCACCTTCTTCAACAGAGGTTAGATAGATAGTTTCACCTTTCCATGTTGCCAGAAAGCAAAACATCTCCCAACAACTCTATCCTTTGATTCTAGAAATCTTTCCTAAGAAAGAAATACTGCCAGCAATATAAAGGGGTCTTATTAATTCCAGATTACAGTAAGCAAAAGATTACACTGCGCTTGTGTGAAGGAAAATCCTCTCATTCCTCTTATGCTGGTTTTTGTATTTAGGCCACAAGGAAGCTAAAGTCATGGTTTGATTCTTAGCCCCCAGAAACAAGTAAGTATTGGAGGAACTTTCAGTATCTCTCAAGGAAAAACGAACCTAGAATTAATGAAGTAAATATTGCTCTTATGACACCATCCATGCTTGCCTATCCTGTGAGACTCTTGTACATATCTTCCTATATTCATCCTCAGAGGGACTACTCTGGGGGGTCCCTAAGATCTTTTGGTATTTTGTGGATACCATTGGAGTAAAGGAATTCTTAGTTATCATTCAGTCTTAGTGTATGACTATTATTTATTTTTTTAACTTTTTAATTTATATTATTTTTATTATTTTCATCACATTTTATAATTTTTTAATTTTATTTTACCTTTTTTATTTTAAATTTCCTTTTATTTATTTTTGTTCCTCACTTCCCCTTTCCCTGCTATTCTCATTATCCATTTTCTAACTTTTTATTTCAATTGCCTGTTTATTCTTCTGAAGGAACTGTCCATTAGTGATTGGTATGTATCTCTTCTTGTGTTTTTTTTTCTTTTACTTTTGCTCTCTACTTAACCTCTCCATGATAGTCACATTAGCCATTTGTTTCAATTGCCTACTTATTCTTCTCAAGAAACCACCACTCAGTCATTTTTAGGTTGTGGTTCACAATTTTCCTGGAAAAATTCCATCTACTTGGCTCACAGTATTTGCTGGTATGGGAAGAAGAGAGGAGGTTAAATTTTTTTTTTTAAAGGTGAAGGTTTTCTTACAGATTCATTCTTTTGGGCACCTACCAACAATATGTGGGCCAGTAACTTGGGATAACCAGTGGAAGCTTATTAATATTTTGAAGACCAATTACAGGCACAAATCTGGGAAGGAATCTTACTGATACATCTTATTTTGATGGTGTCAATAAGCATAGAGAAACAGAATCATGGGGCCGTAGGATTATGGGATGTAATCTCATCAAATGGGACTCAGATTTCGTTTGTTTTCAGTACAACATTCTTTGCCATAAGGAATTTCAACATTCTCAACATTGAAGTTGGCAACAAAGAAAAGTTCCCTTGGAAAGAAAACTTTCCCTCATCTTCCTCCTTTCTTTACTCCCCCAGGAGCAGCAGTGGCTCTGCACCTCCATAGATAAGACTGGTATGACATTTCCAACACCAAGTGTAGCCAGAATGGCCTTTGTTTTCTTTGAATGACTCAGCTTACCTCATTGAGCTTCCCTGGATGCTGGGGCTTGCTCTTCCGGGGCAGGACCAGAACTTCCTGTGTGATGAGTCATGGGGCTGGCTGAGGGGAGGTGTTAACGGCTACGTTAGGGGGAGGGGCCAAGTCAAGAACCAATCGGCCCTGGTCGTTCAGGCAGTGCTTGATGATGTCAAAAACTCTATAAGAGGGGAGAGGACAGCTTGAAGATCCTCTTTTCCTTTTCCGGTTGGAGCCAGCGACAGTTACGACAGTTACGTCAGTTACAGCCACAGCCACAGACACAGCTGAAGCAGGAGCTGCCAGTAGCAGAGCTAACCTACGGGAGAAAGCTGAACAAAGACTTCAGGCCATTACAGCGACAGTTACAGCGACAGTTGGAGCCAGAGGCAGTTACAGAGGCAGTTACGACAGTTACGTCAGTTACAGCCACAGCCACAGACACAGCTGAAGCAGGAGCTGCCAGTAGCAGAGCTGACCTACGGGAGGAAGCTGAACAAAGACTTCAGTCCAGTGGGTAATCTTATTACCATAGAGGGGGAAACATGATTTTGCTTTACGCAATCATGTTTCTCTGTAGCCTCCTGGTTACTCTTTCAAGGCGTACTTATTGGGCCTGGAAGCTTTTGATCAATATATCAAAATGGGGTTGCTGGTTCATGGGTTGGTTACTGTGGAGCCTAAATAAATGTTTTGATTCTTCTGCCTTCTACTTTGAGAGTTTCTTATATCCGGCGGTTCCGAACGTTTCAGACATGTTTATGATCCTCTTTGAGATTATAAACTCTGCCCTCCTAATACATTTGGCGACGAGGATGGGATCGCTAGGTATAAGATCTCTATTTAGAAGCAGAACAATTCCAGAGGAAGAGATGAATATCCCAGGATGGGAGGATCCATTTTATTCCTCCCTAGCAAAAGAATTGGCTAAAAAAGCTGGACCCTGTGAAAACTGGGAACCAAGGCTACGGAGAGGAGATCCTAGGGATTTGGAAAAGTGTTTACGAGAAGTTGGGATTCAGTCAGGGGCATCACTATCTAGGCAAAGCTGGATAGTGTTATCAGCCTACCGGCTAGTATACGAAAGATTGAGATTAAGTGAAAGACATGGGGGCACTCCTACCCCACAGGAAGAAGGGGAATCTCAGATAGCAGGAGACCAAACTGACTCAAATGAGAACTTTTCTATTAATGTGGCTAAGAGCAACAGGAGACCAAAAAAGCCCAGAGTGCATTTCAACCCAGCCCAGAAAGAGCCTGACTGCCTGCTTCGTCCTAGCCATGGTGGCAGAGGAAGTGAGTGGGGAGAGAATGAGACAATGTTAGGGGCTGAGGCACAAAACACTACTGGGGTTCAGGATGTGCCTCACACAGAGAATAGGAGATGGTTAAATGATCAGACAAGGGCTCGACCCATACAAAGGAGGAAGATAGAAACCCGAGGTGAAGATTCAGTTACAAGGGAAATTCAGGAAGATTTCTCACCGCAAGAGGTCACAGATATTTTGAGTAGATTCAGCCAAAGAATAGGAGAACCATTGATATCTTGGATGGTAAGACTCAGTGATCAAGGGGCCAGTGGAATATCAGTAGATGGGACAGACTGCATGAGATTCATAGGTATCAGCCATGATCCTCTAGTTCAACAAGCTTTTAGGGAACATCATCAGCAAGGAGATGGTGATAGCAGGACTACTCTGTTGGCATTAGCCGCTGTGGGATGCAATAAGAGATATGATACTGATTCTATGTGGCCCACTGAGCACAGACCCTGGTATTCACTTAGAGATTGTATCATGAGACTAAAGGAGGAGGTAATGAAGACTGCCATTATGATAGGAACTGCAGACAAATATTACAATGATCCAATGGGACTGCCTCATAGGAATTTAATAATTAGGACAGCTCCCCCTGCTTATAAACAACTAATTTTGAATTTATTACTTGGAGAAGTAGGGAGCCGTCTTACAACAGTGATAAATAAGATTTTACAGTTATATGACTTAGGTGACTGGGGAAGGGATAGATCTCCTCGAGAGAGAAGAGTGAATAACCAGCAAACTTGGCGCCAAAGGAGAGTAACAAGGAAAGAAATGTTTACTGCTTTATTGAGAGCAGGGGTAGGTTTTGAAATGATAGATGGAATTCCAACCAATGAATTATATAGAATGTACAGAGATAAAGGCCTTGATAACAGGAGAGATAGGGAAATCAGAACTGCTCCTGCAAATGCTACAGATGTTGAACCTTCATACCCAAGTGAATCACATGAAAGGGAATACTAGGGAACAGGCCAGGCCCCAGTCCAAATTAAGGAAATACACAGGCTGGATTGCAGACCTCACATTAACTTGACCATATATTGGAAAAATGGGTCAAGTACGGTAACTGAGGCATTAATAGATACTGGGGCCGAGGCCACCCTTATTTATGGAAATCCAGACAAGTTCAGCCATGGAACTCCTATTACCATTACAGGACTAGGAGGGACTGAAATATCAGCCAGACAAGTTAAATTGATGATGAAAATTGGACAGTTGCCCAAGAAAGAATATAGTGTGGTTATTGTGCCTATTCCTGAATACATCATTGGAATAGACATTTTGAAGGGTATGACCTTAAATTTACCTGAAGGGAAATACCAATTTGCTGTGAGGAAAATAGGCATTAATGCAGTCTTAGTGGGGAAAATCAAGATGGATCCAATCACTTTGCCCGAACCTTCTGAAGTAATTACTTTGAGGCAATATCGTGTGCCAGGTGGGCAAGATGAAATTGCCAACACTATAAGAGAATGTGTTGAGGCAGGAGTGTTAGTCCCTACAACTACTCAATGGAACAACCCTGTCTGGCCAGTCCGAAAATCAGATGGAACATGGAGGATGACAGTAGATTATAGACAGCTGAACAAAGTGACTCCTCCCTTGTATGCTGCTGTCCCAGACACGGTTACTTTAATAGAGAGAATACAAAAACATGAAGGGACTTGGTATGCAGTTATTGATTTGGCCAATGCCTTCTTTACGATCCCAATAGACCCCAAGCAATGGAATCAGTTTGCTTTTACTTGGCAAGGCCGACAGTATACATTTACACGCCTGCCGCAAGGATATATTCATAGCCCAACTATTTGCCACAGGATTGTAGCTGAACATTTGGATGAATTAAAGTTACCTGGTGTACAGCTTACACATTACATAGATGACATCATGATACAGGGAAAGAATATAAAGGAGGTGGAGGAGAGTTTAGCATTATTAATTGACCATATGAAAAGCAAAGGATGGGAAATCAACCCCGCAAAGGTTCAAGGGCCAGCTCAAACTGTAAAATTCTTGGGGATACAGTGGAATAGAGGACTGCGAGAAATTCTCCCACAAGCTCGACAAAAAATCCAGGATTTTCCCACCCCTACCAATAAGAAAGAGGCCCAAAAGTTCATAGGGCTGTTTGGTTATTGGAGACACCACATCCCACATTTGGGACAGATTTTAAAACCCTTGTATAAAGTCACCAGAAAGAAATATGAATTTGACTGGGGACTTGAACAAAGTAGAGCTTTTGAGGAAGCAAAGGCTGCTATTCAATTAGCTCTAGATTTATGGCCTATGCAAAATGGGCCAGTGGAGTTACAAGTGACTGTACAAGATGACTATGCAAATTGGAGTCTGTGGCAAAAACAACAAAGCCGAAGTGTACCTTTAGGCTTTTGGTCAAGGAAACTGCCCTCATCTGGAGTGCAATATACACCTTTTGAGAAGCAGCTGTTAGCTGCATATTGGGCTTTAGTAGAAACTGAGCAACTAACTCTGGGTCATGAAGTGGTATTAAGGCCTGGAATTCCAATTATGACTTGGGTAATGAGTACCCCAGCTTCTCACAGAATTGGACATGCACAAGAGGCAAGCATAATCAAATGGAAGTGGTATATTCAGAATAGGTCCAGAGCAGGCAAAAATGGAGTTTCTGCTCTACATGAATCTGTGGCGAACATTGATACTGAGAGCAATGAAAAGCCCCTTGAATCTAAGCAACAGATGGTACCATCCTTAGTGAAATGGAATAATGGATATGACGGACTAAATGAAGAACAGAAGAAACATGCTTGGTTTACTGATGGGACAGCAAAATATTTAGGACAGAAGAGACATTGGAAAGCAGTAGCCTATAACCCCTGTACAAGGAGAACTCTGGAAAGTTCTGGGATAGGTGGAAGTAGCCAATATGCTGAACTGATGGCAGTGCATCAGGCCATCAGAGCAGAGAAAGGAGGACAGTGTCATATATTTACTGACTCGTGGGCGGTAGCTAATGGATTAGCTACGTGGATGCCTATATGGAGGAATCAGAATTGGGAGATTCATGGCAAACAAGTTTGGGGTAAAGAGTTATGGGAAAATATATGGGACATGTCTTTGGTTACAGATCTGTCAGTTTTTCATGTTGATGCTCATGCAACCCTGACCACACCAGAACGTGAGTACAATGCACATGCGGATCGACTAGCAAAGATTGCTACTGAATGTATTGTCCCTACTCCGACTCCAACTGATGACCCAGCCTTAGCAAGATGGGTCCACCAGACTGCTGGCCATTTAGGGGTCCAGGCCACCCATCGATGGGCACAGGATCGAGGTATCAGTATTTCTCATGCGTTGTTAAAACAAATAACAGAGGAGTGTTGTATATGTCAATTAGAAAAAGAACGAACTCTTCCTAGGATAGTTACTGGAGAAATAGCAAGGGGAAAAGTTCCAGCCCAAATTTGGCAGATAGATTATATTGGCCCACTACCCCAGGATAAAGGATGTAAATATGTATGTACGTGTGTTGACACCTATTCAGGTGTACTAGTGGCTTGTCCTTATAAAGACGCAACTCAGAAAAACACCTGTAAAACTTTAGATATTGTAAGTTTATATTATGGAACCCCAATGCAGATTCAAAGTGACAATGGGTCACATTTCAAGGGCAAAGAAGTGAAAAGATATTGTGTGTTGAATAATATAGAATGGATGTATCATATTCCATATTACCCACAAGCATCTGGGCTAATTGAAAGAATGAATGGATTGTTGAAAGAACAGCTGAGAAAATTAAGCTCAAATAATTCATATCGACATTGGAAGGATAATTTGTCTATTGCCTTACGTAATTTGAATAATAGACCCTTAGGGGGGAGTACACCTCTAGCCAGAATGATGACCCCAAATCTGCAGATCAGAGAACAGCAAACATGTGAGATCCAAAACATTGAATTTTGGACTGTGAGGGAAGATGTCCCACTACCAAGTCCAGGAACACCTGGTTCAGCAGGATATGATTTACATTGTATAGAGAATTTTAGGTTAAATAGGAAAGAGATAAGAAAAACCCCTACTGGAGTATGTATGAGAATCCCCAAGAATCATCTTGGACGGATATTACCTAAACCAGGATTAGCGGCTCAAGGAATACATGTATTGACTGGAGTGATAGATTCTAATTATCAAAAAGAAATTGTTGTGACACTCCAGAATATGGGTAAAAAACCTGTACAATTTTGTAGAAATGATAGGATGGTTCAAGTCATTATTATCCCCTGTGAAAAAATACCCTTTGTGAAAACTGACCCTCCTCCCAAAATAACTACTAGAGGGGCAAAAGGGTCTTGCTCCATTGATAGAATAAAGTCAGGAGCTAAGGTATGGGTAAAACGGAAGCCAGATGATATTCCAAAGGCTGCAGAAGTTATAGCCCATGGGAAGGACAACACTGTAACAGTTGTCTATTCAGGGGAAAATAATTACCAAATCGTACCCCTGAACCATATATTTTACCGTGAATAGGTTATAATAATAGATTCACAGACTATTCTTTTTGTCCTTTGTTTTGGCTAACCTTGTTGCTAGTTTTGTTTCCTTCAGGCTTAAGCACCCTGCACTTTCCGGTGACTGCCTAAGCATGTAGCATTCTTGGAATTCCTGCCAGCTCGTTAAAGAAATGACCTCTGGAATGGGACTTTTTGGGGGCAGGGCCATCTCTACATCCAATTTCAGCATGAAGAAGCTATGGAAAATGAGACCTTCACCCCTCACCCCAAGATTTTGAGCCCCAATCGTTCAAGGGGGGTGGAAATGATGATAGTGTTCTGTTTACTTATTTTGTGTTATCCTTGCTGTGTTGTTTTATTGTTATGATATTATTGATCCTATGTAATGGATACAAGGATTTAGGGGTGGACATTTGAATTATTAATAATTATTTTGGGGATGATTGATTGAAGAGATTATCTTGCTGGGATCTAGGGGTGGATCACATTTGAATCGTAAACCAATATTTAGGAATGTCACCAAATGATATGTTTTGCTTTATAATGAATGATATGTTTTAGTTTCCTTTGTAATTGGATCACAATGTATGTTCTAGGATACATGGCTGATTAGATTATGTATCCTATAACAAGGGGTGGAGTGTAGCCAGAATGGCCTTTGTTTTCTTTGAATGACTCAGCTTACCTCATTGAGCTTCCCTGGATGCTGGGGCTTGCTCTTCCGGGGCAGGACCAGAACTTCCTGTGTGATGAGTCATGGGGCTGGCTGAGGGGAGGTGTTAACGGCTACGTTAGGGGGAGGGGCCAAGTCAAGAACCAATCGGCCCTGGTCATTCAGGCAGTGCTTGATGATGTCAAAAACTCTATAAGAGGGGAGAGGACAGCTTGAAGATCCTCTTTTCCTTTTCCGGTTGGAGCCAGCGACAGTTACGACAGTTACGTCAGTTACAGCCACAGCCACAGACACAGCTGAAGCAGGAGCTGCCAGTAGCAGAGCTAACCTACGGGAGAAAGCTGAACAAAGACTTCAGGCCATTACAGCGACAGTTACAGCGACAGTTGGAGCCAGAGGCAGTTACAGAGGCAGTTACGACAGTTACGTCAGTTACAGCCACAGCCACAGACACAGCTGAAGCAGGAGCTGCCAGTAGCAGAGCTGACCTACGGGAGGAAGCTGAACAAAGACTTCAGTCCAGTGGGTAATCTTATTACCATAGAGGGGGAAACATGATTTTGCTTTACGCAATCATGTTTCTCTGTAGCCTCCTGGTTACTCTTTCAAGGCGTACTTATTGGGCCTGGAAGCTTTTGATCAATATATCAAAATGGGGTTGCTGGTTCATGGGTTGGTTACTGTGGAGCCTAAATAAATGTTTTGATTCTTCTGCCTTCTACTTTGAGAGTTTCTTATATCCGGCGGTTCCGAACGTTTCAGACATGTTTATGATCCTCTTTGAGATTATAAACTCTGCCCTCCTAATACACCAAGCTAGGATGAACAGTCAGCAAATTGCTACTAAGGAGAAGGGCTGGGAATGTGAAAGTCTTGGGCTTCCAGGAGGTCTGAGCTACATCTGGTAAAGCTCAGGACATATTGTAGTGAGCCCTAGAGGAGTTTATCCCCATGAGAATATTTGATCAAAAGCTTTTATAGATAGTGTGAATTGGAGAATACCCTCTATACCACTTCCTTCTCCTTAGAGAGCACCAGAGTCAATGGGAGGGGTGGGGGAGGAGAAAGCATTCACAAAACACTTTAAGTGCTTTATAGATGTTATCTCATTTGATCCTCACAACAACTCTAATAGGGGGGTGCTGTTATTATCCCCATTCTATAGATGAGAAAATGAGGCAGACAGAAGTTAAGTGACTTGCCCAGCCAGAGTCACGCAGCTAGTAATTATCTGAGGCTGCATTTGAACTCAAGTCTTCCCACCTCCAGGTCTAGCACTCCATCTAACATGCCACCTCCCTACCCTTAATGACTCTGAAAACTCATTTCTTAGGGCCTCTGGAAAGACATCTGGCTATTATCAACAAAAGAACACTTGAACAAACCATTTTTGTCTGAATCAGCATGACAATTCACGTAGAGAAGCCACTGGATTTTTTTCCCACTGAATCATTCAGTTGTTTGATTGAATTGACACATTTTAGCATCATATAGACAGAAACAGATGCTTATTCCCTTTTGAGCTCTAATGGTTTGAATAGTAAAAAAAAAAAAAAAAAAAGGTTTTGGTTTTTTTTACAAGACCAGCTCTTTATCCCAGTGAACTTAGGAAGTCCTGTCTGAATTAAATCTTGATTCTAGTAAATGTTGTATATTCTTTTGGGTCTCTGAAAAACATTTGGCCTTGAAAGACAATTAGACTCTCTAAATCATAATGAAAATTCACAACAAAGTCAGAAAAAGAGTACAAGGAATCCAGGCACTTGAACCCACCCCTGATTCCTATAGCAATGTAGACTTTCTCTTTCCATTTTATCATTTTCATTTTGTATCTCCAGTACCTTACACAAAGTAAGCATACAATAAAAGTTCATTGACTTAGATTGAATTCAATATAAATGGGAAAGTTCCCAAAACTGAGCTTCAGATTTCAAACTATATCTGAATGCAATTACAAACATTTCTTTCTTACTAAATATCTCCTTCCATCTCCTCCACCCTTGCTGGTGATTTCTAGTAACTGTTTAGCCCACATACTGTGCAGTGCAGGTGGAGGACAAAATGAGGTCAATGAGCCTTTTTTTCATTGACCGATGCTGAAGCATCTAAGGCTGTTATGGGATCATTGAGTTTGGAGAACCTCATCTGCAGTTGGAATTTCTCAGGAGATTGATGAAGAAAAGTCAGGGGAAATGGATTAAATCTGAAAACTGAAATACTACCACCAGTCTTTAATCAACTGACTGTCAACCACATGCAGAGAATTGCCCTAACTAGGCATTGTGAATAGTAGTATATAGCATTTATATAGCACTTTCAGGTTTGCAGAGCACTTATGTTTTCTCATTTCATGCTCACAATGACCCTTTGAGGAAGATGCTATTATTATCCCCATTCCTCAGATGAGGAAACTGAGTCAGAGAGGTTATGTCTTTTTTTTTTTTAAAGACAGAACATCTCTATCTCACCTGGGCTGGAAGTACAGTGATTCATAGGCCCAGTCCCACTAAGTAATCTGCTGCATTTCTAATCTGGACTGGTTCACCCCTCCTTTGGCAGCCTGATGGATCCCAACTCCCAGGAGCTCACCATTTTGGTACCAGACTTTGCAGACATCTGATTGGCAATAAAAAGAGCAAAGGCCTACTGAAGGTCACACAGAAAATCAAGATAAGAGCTGAGATTGGAGCTGCCCTCTTAACGTTTCTTTTGATAAGAAATATGTCAAAACTAGAATAATAGGGTTCAGTATCAGGAAGAACTTTTAAACAATCTAATCTGCTGCAGGATGCTTTCAGAAAAACCTGGAAAGACTTACATGAATGGACGCAAAGTGAAGTGAGCAGAACCAGGAAACAATGTATACAGTAACAGCAACATTATGCAATGATACATTGTGAATGACTCAGCTGTTCTCAGCAATACAATGGTCCAGGACAGTTCTGAAGGATTCATGATGAAAAATTCTATCCACCTCCAGAGAAAGAACTGATGGAGTCTGAATACAGATCAAAGTATGCTATTTCTCACTTTACTTTCATGGGGGTTTTTTGGGGGGGTCTGTGTTTTCTTTCACAACATGACTAATATGGAAATATGTTTTGCATGACTACATATGTATAAGATATATCAAATTGCTTGCCTTCTCAATGAGGCGGGGGAGGGAGAGAATTTGGAACTCAAAATTTTAATATATGAATGTAAAAAATTGTCTTTATATGTAATTAGAAAAATAAAATATTTTTTAAAAACCAGTTCTGCCCAGTAATTGTGAGCTCCCTCATGGAACATGAAGCTCCCTATCACAGGAAACATTCAGTCAAAGGCTAGACCTGTCGAGGATGAAAAGGTAGAAGGCAGTCCTGCATTTAATGGAGGCTAAACTAAGTGACCTCTAATGCCTCCAACTACTCAGAGACTCTATGAATCTTCCCTAAGTCTCATTCTAGACTCCTAACAACCCTAGAATTCTCATCCTTACAGGAAGGAGGTAACATGAGTATCAGTGAATTGATACCCACAGCTTTACAAATTGATGTGGTACTAACATTTAGGCTGAAAGAGATATTACACTTGAGAAAATGTATGAGAGTTCAATTTACTGTGATAGAGGGTCCTGAGGAACTCCTTGATATATTCTGAGAGCTTTTTGCTTGTGTGTGATTTAGACACTAATGCTGATGCGGATAATATGGGGGCACTTCAATAAACAGGTGAGACCACTTGGCTCCTTGTAAGGGATGGTGGTGAAATGTGCATTTACCCATGAGAAGAAGGTGCTCCTGAGGCTTATAGGTCTTAGAGGGCTGGGGTGAGTCTGAAAGCAGAGATGAAGAGGAATTTAAACTAGCCACGAGGGTCAGGACAAAAGCCAATAATTCATGGCTCACTAATCACTGAAAAGGCTGAGTATGCATTCAAAGCATCACTTATTAACATAACAGAGGCTTCCTTACCATTGGATTCCAGTACATAATCGACTACTACTACTTTTGCTGCTGCTGCAAATAATAATGATGATGATGATGATGATGATGATGATGATGTAATTTATGTAGTACTTTAAGGTTTGTAAATACAAATATTATCTCATTTGATCTCACAGTGACCCTGAGAGATAGGTGCTATTATTTTGCCTATTTTACGGGTAAGGAAATTGAGGCAGACAGAAGTTAAGTGACTTGCCCAGGATTCCACAGCTAGTAAATGTCCAAGGCTGGATTTGAACTCATGTCTTTCTAACTTCAAGTCTTTCTACTCAACTACCTAGCGTGCTAGCTGTACTTCTATGGAGCAAGATGAGAGAGGTGGCTGGCAGGATCTCTCTAACTAAAGGACTTTAGAAGAAACTAGAAATCCAAATTAGACACAGAGCCATAACTAGGATGGGGTGACTAGTGCTATGTCCAGGGCACCCAACATGGGGGTTTCCTTTCCATGTTTTGTAGTCCTCTCTCAGACCCATGTCATGGTTTTCTGGATTCATGCCTCAATTGCCTTTACTCCCTTTCCTGACCCTGATATGCCTAATAATTTCCATTACCATTCCATCCCGCTGGGGCCAGTGCCTGCTACATCCCAGGAATGGTCTTACATTTCAGAATAGAGAAAGTGATCCATTGGGCCTTCCTGCATTACTATGCCCCTCTCCTCTATACTATCTCATATTTTCTGTTCCTCCACAGGGTTGGGGAGTAAAGGAGCATGAGCCAGATTATTAGGGGTTCAGACTGACCCTTCTCTGGTATGACTTATCCCCAACTAGGAACGACTGATCTATGTGTTTTAACTATAATGAAGGCAAATGCCAGTTCCTTAGACTAGTAGAAGTAGGATCCTAAAACTTTCCTGGACCTTCCAGGTGACCTTTTCTTTGGCCTGGGCCCACCCTCTTCCCTCTCCTGGCAGACACCTCCCCAAGAACAATCTTGGAGCATCCAGGGAGCTCTGTGTCTTTCCCCATAAGGAGATATCCCAGAGTCTCTCCCCTCCTTATGTCCCAAAGAGGTCTCTCACCTAGGTGTCCTCCCCCCCATCCCTCCTCCCCGACCCTTCACACACGTATCCTGGCTCCAGAACCCAGAATCAGCAGTTAAGGTTCTGGCTGTCTGTATATGGAATGTCTCCACATAAAATCATGTGGTGCCATAGACAGAATACATGCAGCAATTGACATGAACTCTTTGCTCAGTACCCTGTTACTTATTATTGTGATACCTGAGTAGCCAGCTATTGCTAGAAAAACCCTGCCCCCAGCCCCTAACTGCAAACCCCAGTCTGCATAAGACAAAAACAGACTGAGGTCCTGCCTGTGGCGAGTGTCCTGGGCCCCTAAGACATTTCCAAGGAATGTAAGCTAATTAACTGAGTGGGCTGAGAGACAACTCTATCTCTCCTCTCAACAAAGCCAGCTGGAGCATCCCTCAGTCTGCCTATGGCCTTGAAGGATGAAAGCCTCAGCCCCAGATATTCTTTTGAATTATGTGACTGTTCCGAGCTCTTATCTCATGAGTCATGTTGTGGGATGTATGGCAAACTGGACACAGAGATCCTGGGTTGTAATTCCAATTGACACTTTGTCAACTATCTGATATGTTGTATTTACAATCTATTAAGGAGTTTCCTTTGATCATGGTCATAAAAGGTACAGGCGTGCCGAGTCTGCAAAATGACATTTCAAGAGATAATTAAGCACTGAATCCTGTATTCTCTATAAAAACTACCCTCTCCCTTTAAACGTGGCCATTTGCTTTGGGAATTTTCCCCGAATGACCTCCAGCTAATAAACTTCTCCATTCAAAACTTATACTCTGTGGCTGTGTCTCACTCGCTTCTGGTATAACATTATACCACACTATTATTATTTGAACCCCAGGTCTTAGACCCCTACCACATCTGGATGTGATTCTTGCATTTGATGCCCTTCCTCATTTAGACACAGTGTCTATCCTCTGAATTACTTCACTGTATCCCTCTTATCTTTGCTCTTCAATTCTGCACAGAGATTTCTTGGCTGTGAAAGAAGTAATTATTAACGACCAATGATTTGAGGAGATTCAGAGTCCCCCCACCCCTTTTTTTTTTCTTAAGTCCTAAAACTTTTTTTCTAAAAGTTTACTCTCTTGGAGGACACTGTTAATAATGAGATTAGATTAGAACCCCACTCTGGCCAGGCAGCCATCTTGTTCTGCTCAGGCTTGGGTGGGGCATACATTCTTTGACTAGATAGCCCAAGGCTAGGGGTGGTGTGGGTATGGAGATTAGTCTCTCTGTCCAAGGGTGACATGATGTCACCCTCAGCCCCTCATTTTACTATAGTCCACCTTCCACTGTGTTAACCAATCAGAGTTGGTTGCCACCCCTCAGGAACACCTACTCTTTGAAGAGCTTATAAACTGTTACCCCACCACCATTAGAGGTCTTTGGTCTAAGGGAGAAAGCCAAATGACTATCTTTTTATTAGTAATGTGCTGGCCTTATTAATAAAATGATTAAATTACCCAGAAAGTATGTCTCTCCAACCTTTTTAATTGTCACAGCTGCAAAGCTCCCTCACTCCTCGCCAAACCAAAGAGATTCAATTATCACTATGGACCCCACTCTGTCACAGTCCTTCATAGGCCCTACCCAGGGTTAGGAATAGGGGGTCAGAGCACACATTAACCACATTGGAGCTTTTGGGCACATTGCCCTTTATGTAGATGCCAAGGCCCATGCTGGAAGTCTTGTGAACTCCTATCATCCACCCCATCTCTCTCAGCTTCAGTTAGTGACATTTTTAGGTATCCCAAAACTATTTCTTGGGAGTTCAGTAGAGCAAATTTCCCATGTATGGCACCACAGGGATTCTTTTACCAACACCCCCAAATTGAAATCTATTTTGAGTTTAAACCATTTGACTTTGAACTTCAAAGAAAAGTCTTCTATTTTTGCAGGATAGTGAAGTCTTATTAGATGACAAGAGAAGTTTCATTCCTGATTGTCTCACTAGCTGTCCTGACCTTGCTTATCCCCATTCCCCTAAGGGCAGAATCCAAGGGACACAGATGGGAAGGAAAAGTAAAAGTGATAAAAGACAATTAAGAATTTATACACACTATTTAAATTTGACAGTGTGTGGGGTGGCAAGACCACCTGAGTACCCCAATAATTCACAGAGGCTTCTCAGGTAGGGACAGAAAAGGAATTAAT
This sequence comes from Trichosurus vulpecula, assembly GCF_011100635.1. Classification (NCBI taxonomy): domain Eukaryota; kingdom Metazoa; phylum Chordata; class Mammalia; order Diprotodontia; family Phalangeridae; genus Trichosurus; species Trichosurus vulpecula. The sequence goes on along the minus strand of NC_050575.1, from coordinate 292,481,083 downwards.
CTTTATTTGACAAATCTCTCGTGATTTAGGTATCACCTCCACTAGGACAGACTAGTGGAAGGAGGCACGAAAGGCAAGAGACCAATTTATATCCTAACACAAAAAGATTCCCACCCACCACTATCCCTACTCTCTATTGACTGGGAGGCGGGTTTACAATCTAGGCTCAAAAAGCTAGACAAAGAACTAGGAAATCAAGCACAGCCAATCTAAGGTAAAGAGGAGGAATGAGGGAAGGGACGGGGAGTCTTCCTGGTAACAACTCTGTGCAAGCAAGGGGGGGGGGGGGGGGAGGTGAGAGAAAGAGAGAGAAGCACTTATTGCCCCAGGCCCTGAATTCCTGAGAGTTAGGTGATCACAGTTAAATTCCAATGTCTATTCCATCCTCTCACTGTCCCTGCTTATTCCAGAAATAGTTCTTATATTTTCTCTCTCTGTGAAGTCTTCACAAGAATTATCTCCCACTCACCAGTAAGAGTCAAGATTGCCAAAGATAAACAATGAGCCCCCTAACAGATAATGAAAATTGGTAATTTATAAAAAGTTAGTCACTTGTATTATTGTGCCTCTCTAAATAGTGCCTCAAGGGCCCCAAATCTACCCTTCCAAACTGTTTTTATTACTTCACCATATTCAACCTGTTGCTAAGTCTTGTGATTTCTACCTTTACAACATCTCTCCTATACCTACCTTTCTCTCCACTCATATCTCCTTAGTCAAGCTCTTACCACCTCACACCTGGATTATTTCCATAGCCAGCTGAGGGGTCTCTTTGCCTTAGTTTTTTCCCAATTTTAGTCCATCTTCCATTCAGCTACCAAAATTATCTTCTTAAACCACAAGTTTAAGAATGCCACAGACCCCTCCCTTACTGAATAAATTCCAGTGTCTCCCTATTACCTCCAGAATAAAATACTAAATCCTGTTTGTCATTGAAAGCCTTTCTTAACCTGGCTCCTTACTACGATTTCAGTATTCTTACACCATACTCTCCTCCACACACTCTACAAGTCGTAACAACTGGTCTTCTTCCTGTTCCTTGCATGTGATACTTTCAGTTGTGTCTGACTCTTCATAATCCCACTTGGAGTTTTCTTGGCAAAAGTGCTGTAATAGTTTGCCTTTTTTTCTTCTCCAGCTCCAGGAAACTGAGCAAACAAGGTCAAGTGACTTACACATCCAGTAAATGTCTGAGGCCATATTTGAACTCAGAAAGATGAGTCCAGACCCAGAGCTCTATACACTGTACCACCTAGCTGCCCCACTGTTTACTTAGTTACTTCCAAAGTAGGTCGACACCTTCAAGTGCTAACTTCAAATCACTAGACCCAGATGAACTATATCCCAGGATATGAAAGAACTAGCAAGCCAAGTCAGCAAGTATTTAAGTGCTTACTATGTGCCACATATTCTTTTAAGTACTAGGAACGCAAAGAAAGGTAAAACCAGTCCCTGCCCTCAGGGGGCTCACATTCTAATGAGGGAGACAGCACACAAACTACTATGTGGGTAAAGGTACACTCAGGGTTAAATGAAGGTCATTTCCTAGAGAAGGCCTCAGCATTGAGGGAGACTAAAAAAGGCTTCTTGCCGAAGCTCAGATTTGAGCTGAGACTCAGAGGAACTCAGGGAAGCCAAGAGGTAGAGATGAGGAGGGAGAGCATTCTAGGCATGGAGGACAGCCAATAAAAAGACAGAATGTTATATGTGAGAACAGCAAGAAGATGATTGTTTCTGGGTTATAGAATTCTTGGAAGGGAATAAAGTAGAAGAAGACTGGAAAGGTACGGAAGGTGCCAGGTCAGGAAGGGGGGAAATGCAAAGTAGGTACATTTTATACAAGATTTTATACTTGAAGATAATAAAGAGCCACTGGAGTTTATTGATTGGGGGTTGACATGGTCAGACTGAAACTTAGGAAGACCACTTTGGCATTTGAGTAAGCATAATGGTTAAGGCACGGTTGTTTTGGTCATCTTTGAAAATGCCTAAAGAACAGAAGTGCTATAAACCTGGAGATGGGCTAACGTTTTCCCAATTATACAAAAAAGGAAAAGGGTATAGTCTACAAACTATAAGGCCAACCAAACTGACTTCAGTGCCTGAGAGACTCTAAAGCAGTGGTGTCAAACACAAATAAAAATGGGGGTCACTAAACTGCTCCCCTTGTAGGTCACATATTGATTTAGAAAACCACATATTATTAATATTTTCTGTGTTCCATTATATTTTTTACTTTGTTAAATATTTCCCAATTATATCTGAATTTGGTTCAGTGGAGCTTGGAGGGCAAGTATAGTGTTTGACTGCTCTGATCGAAACTGTATTATTTAAGGGAACATTTGGAAAGGGTTGTGGTGACCACTAAGAACCAGCCTGACTTTATTAAGAACAGGTTATACTAGTATAATCTCACTTCCCTTTTTGTTGGGATTCCTATGTTGGTAAATCAGAAAATATAGAAATAGAATACATAGATTTCAACAAAGCCTAGGACAAAGTCCTCCTTGCTAACTCGGTGGACAAGCTGGAGAGATGTGGCCTTGTATAGTTAAGTGGATTCAGACCTGGTTGAATGACTGAACCCAAAGAGTAGTCATTAATGGATCAATGTCAACTGGGAAGGGGGTTTCTAATGGAGTGCCCCAAGTAAGCATTAATGGTAAGTATCAAAGTAAAATTTTCTTCTTATTGATTTAGCCCATTGTTTTAGCCTGATGAGATTTAATAGCAATAAATGTAAAGTCCTACATTTGTGGTTTAAAAAAAATCAACTGCCCAAGTATACATAAGACAGGGGGAGGGGATAGGATGAAAAGACAATTCTTATGGAAAAGATCTGAGGCTTTTCATTGATTCCAAATTTAATATGAGCCAACTGTAACAGCAACAACAAAAACTAACATCACCTTTGCTTGCATTATTCAAAGCATAGTGTTCAGAATGAGGGAAGTGATCACCCAATCATACTCCACTTCAATCAGACCATATCAGAAGGACTGGGTGTAGCTCTGGGCACCATATTTTAAGAGGGACATTTACAGACCATTCTTCATATAACATCTAGCCACTCACCACCAGCATCATACCATCTGCCCTGGCACTGTCGCCTTCCACCCACCTGGAGCAATACCCTCCACACCCTGGACCTCCAAAGGCCATTCATCTCTAGCCCTTACCCCTGGACTCCGTTTTGGAAATGGCTGGGTTGTCTTGATTGGCAAGTAAATGACTTTAAGCTCACCTACCTCACTGTATTGAACTAGTGCCAAACCATATTTCACATCTCATATGACCATCTATCCTGGGTGTCTTGTTATATACCCAGCTGTAGCTGGTAAAGTATAACCTCCACCACCAACTTGCACCCCTACTACTCCCATTTCCCACTTCTTGCTCTGGAAACAGCAATCACATTAACACTGTTGTTGCTTCTGGGGGAAAAAATTGTGACAGTTGGATTGCCTTATGATTCCACTCACCATCCCTGTAACTACCCAGACCAAGACTCCCTTCCTTGGCTGCTTACTTTATATTTCACCTCCACTATTAGAAAATAATCTACTAGAGAACGGGGACCATCTCCAGTGCCTAGCACGATTCCTGGTACAAACTTGGTGCTTAATGCTTTTCTCCCCCATTCATTCACTTGTGCTGAAATACCTGAGGGTACCAAAAACTAGGCCATATGGGGAATAAATGAAAAGAATCGGGGATGTTTAGCCTGAAGGAAAGTTAGCTTTCTTCAAGTATGTGCAGAACTCTCAAGGAACAGAGGAAATAGATTGGTTCTGCCTAGCCCCAGAGGAAGGACTATTGAGCTGAAACAATTCTCTGTGATTTACATCAGGAGACAGATTCTAATACAAGGTAAAAAAAAAAAAAACACTTCCTAACAATGGGAGCTGATCAAAAGTGAAATGAGCTGCCACAGGAAGTAACAGGATGGGTTCCCCATCACTGGAGGTTTGCAAAGAGGGGATAGATAGACACTTGTCTGGAAAACCTGGATGTCAGAAGAGAGTTTGTAGAGTTGATCCTTAAATCCATTGTTTGCTGATGAGATCACCAAATGAGATTCTATAATGGAAGAAAAGAAGTGGTAGCAAACAAACCCTTATGAGGCACCCACTAACTAGAGGAAGATCCAGAAGAAGAGATGGATCCTTAAGAAATGCTCACTGAACTTGCCAGCTGTGTGACCTTGGGCAAATCACTTAACCCCAATCGCCCTGCCTTCCCCCCTCAAAAAAAAATTAAAACAAAAGAAATGCCCACTGAATTGAATTCTCCTGCCTGAATAGAAATAGATATCATGAGGGGCTGGGACTTATTTTTGTTTTTGTATTCCCAACACCAAGCACAGTGTCTTCCACAATTAATGCTTCTTGAATTATTAATATAACTTCATCAGTTGGGGAAATTGAAGATAAGGTCAAATACCAAATTAGTGGAAAAATCAAACATTCCTAGCCTCTGGAACTAGATTGTCTTAGGTAATAATGCTTTCTTCTAAGAGAAAGTTAAGCTCAGCATCTTCCTCTCCTCCCCAATGCCTGGCCTCATACTGGTTGGCCAGCATTCGTACCAAGGCTCCTCCTAACTTTGTAACCTCCTAATTCTGCAGCCTTCTTAAATCCCATGAGCTTCACCTCAGCCACACATCACAATGTTCACGGGGGGGGGGGGGGGGGGGGGGGGGGGGGGCTCACCATTACCCACCATTACTCATCATTATCTACTTCCTTAGAAACTGACATTCCCCTGGCTGACCACACTCTCCTGTCATTACATGTCTCCCTATGCCTCCTAAACCTATACCTTGCTCCATAGTGACCTGAAATCCCCCATCCTTTAGCACTTTTTCAGACCTTTACCTCTGACTTCACTTTCACACTTTTTTGATCTCCCAATTATTAGTCATTTCAACTCTGTGTTGACATCTGCTGTCAAATCTCTGAACCCCTTTCTTACCTGTCACCTATTATCTCTCCCTCTCTTTTTTTTTTGGTGAGGCAATCAGAGTTAAGTGACTTGCCCAGGGTCACACAGCTAGTAAATGTCAAGTGTCTGAGGCCAGACTTGAACTCAGGTCCTACTGACTCCAGGGCCAGTGCTCTATCTACTGTGCCATCTAGCTGCCCCACCTATCATCTCTTGCCAAACTTTAGTCTTAGTTTACTCCCATCATCTAACTTCTGCTCCTATCCACAGACTGCTAAATCCAACCTTATGGCAAGTTCTCTCTTAATGGTTGAGCCTTTATCACTTTTTTTCCATGTTTGCTACTGAACCACACACTGTGCTGTCCCAGTCATCTTGACCTGTGTCTTGCCACTGGACTCTGATGACTCTGGAGGAAAGGGCAAGGCTGATGACTTTACATGACTCTGCCTCACTCAAATCCAATTCACTCGCAAAAATTTCACACTGTGAAGTTTGGACTCAGTCAAAAGACCACACTTGAGGACCTAGAGGGCCACATGAGGTCTCAAGGCCGCAGGTTCCCCACCCCTGTCCTATACAATCATAGAATCTGGAAATCCTAGAGTTAGAAGGTAAATCAAAGGTAATCTGATATAATCCCCTAAAGCAGGAGTCTGTTAACTTGTTTCTGTAATATTTTGATTATTGTATTTAGTTTGTTTTATTTTATTCATTTAAAAACATTATTTATAGGAAAGATCTGTAGGTTTCACCAGCCTGTCAAAGGGGTCTATCTCTCTCACACACACACACACACACACACACACACACACACACACACACACACACACACACACACTTAAGAATTCTTGGCCTAAAGGAAGAATATTCAATCAATCAACCAACAAGCATTTATTGAAGACTTATGTGCCAGGCACTACAGGTGGTGGTGGAGGTTGGAACATAAATAAAGACAAAAACATGGTTCAGGCCCTCAAGGAGTTGGAATGATTCATCCTTGAAACTGTTCTGGGAAGCAGAAACAATCTACATATCATAAGAGATCACATAAAATGATCCACCCCAATATTTCAATTTACTTTAAACAAAGTAGGCCTCTTACCCTGAAGTAATCTCAACCTAATTCAGGTGCTATATGATTAATGTGCAAATCCATAGAAACTCTCCAGGCTAAAGCTTTTCAGTTGGCCAGTAAGAAAAGTTGCCCCTTCCCTTCCATGGCTACCATGGAGATGAATAAGGTAAAATAGATTACCATGTCTTTAGGTATTTATCCAGAGACATTGGAGGATATTATTATTATTATTTATTAGAGTTTGTGCTCTTTTCCCAATTTGCTTGAAAACTTCATAATAATTTTACATTTAGACAATAGCAGTTTGCAAAGTTAAAAATGAAAAGAATGAGGGTCTCTCAGCCCTAAGCATTGTAAGAATCCACAGACGTAGCCTCTACATGTAATATGAAATAATATATAATTGTAATAAGAGAAGTACAGACACAGTGCTATGAGTCAAGGCTGTTGTGCAGTTGTGTCTGACTCTCCATGGCCCCATTTGGGATTTTCTTGGCAAAGGCACTACAGTGGTTTGCTATTTTCTTCTGCAGCTCATTTTACAGATGAGGAAACTGAGGCAAACAGGGTTAAGTGACTTTCCCAGGGTCTTGCAGCTAGTCAGTGTCTGAGAAGAAATTTGAACTCACAAAGATGAGTCTTCCTGACTCCAGACCCAACACTCTATCCACTGTGCCACCCAGCTGCCCCTATAAGCTTAGGAGAGAATGTTGGTATCAACATGGAAGATCAAAGAAGGTTTCCTGAAAAGTTGGTATGGTATACCTAAAAATGGGTTTGGATTTGGAATCAGGATTTGAATCCTGCCTTTAACACTATCCATGAAAGCATGGACAAGCCATGCTTGATCTCTCTGAGCCTTGGTTCTCTCAGATAAAAACTTAACCCATGGCCTAGGACCCTAGACCCTAAGGACCAGTTGATTTCATCTTAGGCGTAGTCCTTTTAAAAAATATATAACTCTTTGGCTCGATTTTCCTCAATTCTTAGTTGACTCTGGGAAATCTCTGAATGTACCTTGACTTTAGCTTATGTCTAGATTCCCACTGGGGTATTGGAACCAGCTCAAACCGGATCATGATGACCAATAGTTAAATTTTGAGTGTGAGCATTTACACCTCAGAAATTGGAAAATGATACAAATCAGGCCTTGATTTACTATTTTGTTGATTGTATAGACTTAAAAGAGTGATGGAGAAAATATTAGTAATTCATATTAAACCTAAAAGTGTTTTAGGTGTACATTTTTGTTCAGAGAGTCACCTCTTAGATATTTACCAATATACTGTTGGAAGGCTTCCTGAGCTCTGAAATAAACTCTCCTGGTGACAATGCATAGATCAGGTATAAGGTAGCCTTTACTTCAAGGCACAGAAAATGAAGAAAACACATAAAGAATTGCAATAGCAACTAATCAGTCAATATAATTTGTTTCTCTCTGGTTCACTCCACCGATTCTGGGCACCCTACACATACATACTGTCATAGATTCAGAGCCAGAAGGAACCTTGGGGGTCATCTACTCTGACCCCTTTATTTTATATATGAGAAACTGGAGCCTCAAAAAAATATCAAGTGACCCACCAAAGGTCACCCAAGTATTAAATAACTATTGAGTAGCATTTATTAAGTATCTACTTGATATTGGGTAGTTACGTGGTACAGTGGATAGAGTGCCAGGCCTGGAGTCAGGAAGACGCATCTTCTTGAGTTCAAATCTGGTCTCAGGCACTTACTAGACTGGGCAAGTCATTTAACCCTATTTTCCTCAGTTTCCTCTTCCGTAAAATGAACTAGAGAAGGAAATGGCAGACCTCTAGTATCTTTGCCAACAAAACCCCAAATGGGGTCATGAAAAGTTGGATACAACTGAAACAACTGAACAATAAATTTATAAGAGAATTGGTCTCTTACTGTCTCACATTGTTTGCCCAGGAAAATTTCAATACTGTGTTCTATACTAATGTAGTCAGAGATCAACCCGCACCTGTGGACCATATTGGTCTTTGGACCTTTAAAGTGAGGAGAAAACCAAGGCTTTTTTCATTATAGGACTCTCTCCCTACCCTACCCTTTAGTAATAGAAATCCAAGGAGATGGAGCACTCATTTATAGCAAAGATGTTGGGCACATTAATGCAGGCCTCCCCCGCTTCCTGAGAGCCTTACCTAGAGAATTCATAGTCTGCCAGAAGGCCCATAACAATGGCTTTTCTAAAATCCTTCTCATTCCCTTTCCTCGTGCTCTCTTCGATGAAATGTCTCAGCTTCCTCCCTAGTCCTTGGTGTTTCTCAATACAATTTAGACCACTTCCTCTTCTGCCCATGGGAGGAAAAGTAATTTTCGGAAATGAAGGAAATTAGTGGCCAAATAGTCTGGGAATTCCTACTGGGAAGTCTGTGGGTGCCATAATCAATGCAGAGTCATCCAGGAAGTTAGCAGAGGCTCATTTAGGCTCAACATTGAGGCAGGATCTCTGCCTACTTCACCCCACTCCCAGTGAAAATGCATGCATTAAGGAAGCCTTTGCCCCATGGGAAGTGATCCATCACTGGTGACGTTGAAAATGGACCTGGGAAATACCGGTTTAGGGGATGAGGGGGAGAGAAAGAGAGTGAAGAATGGAGCACTAAAAAGCTTCCTGACCCAGAAGGATAGATTAGACAGTCAGACACTATTCCGAGCATTGTGTCCAGTCTCAGATGCCCCATTTTAGTAAAGATATCAACACACCGGACTTTTCTGGAGAAGGGCAGCCAGTAGGAGAATAAGACCATAGAGCTGAATGAAGCTAGAATGGCCCTTATAGGCCTTCTATTCTAACCCTTTCATTTTACAGATGAAGAAACAGAGGCCCAGAGAGGTAAAATAATTCTCAAGATTATACGGGTTGTCAGTGGCAGAGTCAAGTTGGAGGGTTGATTTTCTTCTTTTCTCTCGTGTCCAGGCTTCTAAACTATCTATATAAAAACAACCCGCCCACCCCAAAAGAGCAGGGACCAATGGATTCATCATCATCATCTTTGTCATCTTACACGTATAGGTTACATTATAGTCACTAAATATCTCACATCTATTTTCTCACTTGATCCTCACATTAATCTAGCTTTTGGCAGGGTTTATTAATTCACCTTATTTATAACTAAGTTGCTTGAGTCTCAGAGAGGTTTAAATGACAAAGTTACGAAGCTCATACATGGAAGAATGGGGACTGGAGCCTATATTATCTGATTCTATAAAGTCCAGGGGCTCTCCCCTCCACGTTGTCTTTCAGAAACATTTAAGAACAGTGTCTCAGGCAGCTGCCTGGGAACACTGAGGGGTTAAGTGACTTAGCCTGTGTTAGTCAATATGTGTTAGATGAAGGACTTGAGCCTGACTCTGGAGTCAGCTACCCTATACACCATACTGTCTATTATTCATGGAAAAGTTCACCTAGAGAACATCAATAACTATGGATCCATATCCTTTCCCCCACTCCCATCTCTATAAATCTTTATGAGAATGATCTAAACACATACTGAAGGTATTTAGTACAAAGATCAGAAAGGAAAAAGCAGGCTTTTGCAAGTGATTTTCTGCAGTAGAACACATCTTTGGTCACACAATTGACTGAAAAGCATAGAGAATACAGATGACACTTAATTTGTTTGTGGTTTGTTGGGTTTTTTTAACTAGAAGAAAGCATTTAACTCAACAGGACAAATTATAGCTTTAAAGTTATTCTTATTCATAACTTGAGATTATAAGATTCCTTGATAGATGTATTCTCAGAGATAACTTCATGTGATGACCTCTGATCTTCAGTACCAAGAGAGGTAGAACACAGGGACTGTTTGCCAACGCACAGCCCAAACAGCCCTGAGATTTCCCATAAGTGATGAGATCTCCCAGATGCGCCTCTTTGTGGGTAACATTTTGCTAACTGTACCAAGTCCGGCAATAATCATAATTGCCCTAGAACCTTTTCCATAAGGTCCATGACTGTTCCAAATAATTTAGAGTAACAATCCACATAGGAAAAGCTAAATGAATGAAGATTGCCTATTGTCCGCATTATAATATACAGTTAGATAAACATCTCCACTATGTAAAATCTGGGGCAAAAACTGCAAACAGACAATGAGCGAGGCCCAGAATTGATTAGAAAGGTGAGAGTGCTCTGGATTGCATTTGGAAAATTATATAACACTTCTGGGGCAGCTAAGTGGTACGGTGAATAGAGTGCCAGGCCTAGAGTCAAGAAGACTCATCTTCTTGAGTTCAAACCTGGTCTCAGACACCTACTAGCTATGTGGCCCTGAACAAGTCACCTAACTCTGTTTGCCTCAGTTTCCTCATATGTAAAATGAGCTAGAGAAGGAAATGACAAACCACTCCTGTATCTTTGCCAAGAAAACCCCAAATGGGATTGTAAAGATTCAGACATGACTGAACAACAAAATAGCACATCTAAGAATCCTAAACTGATCCTTGATACACATGCATTGAAAGCCCCAACATCTTTTTAATACCAACACCAATATTCTTCTGGCAATGCCACGCAGCTGTAAATTATACAGCACCACAATTTGAGTACAATTAAAATTGTGGTTGACCCAAAGTGCAATGGAGAAGCATATGGTGGGCATAAGTAAACTGTAGCACATTGCCAATGATGATTAATAGGCAAGATGATTGCTTTTATGTACATGATAGAGCTAACTCTGCCAACTCCTTTATTTGCCTCTCCGAGGAGAATCTGTGAACAATTCTTCCATGTAGCAAAATCTTATTTATATGCTTCTGGCTTCATTTGTAGTAATCCCTCATAGGGAAATTGAGACATCTTTGATTTATCTCATAGGGCTAGCTGTGGATCCTAAGAAGCAGAGATGAAGAGGAAGAACATTCCAGGCATGGAGAACAGACTAGGTAAGGGTATGGAGGGGAGAGATGTAATTTGTGTAGAGGAGACAGCAAATAGGCCCATTTGGCTCAACATAGAAAATGTGAGGAGAATACTGTGTTATCCATCTGGAAAGATAATTCAGATCCAAATTATGAAATTCTAAATACCAGAAAAAGGAATTTACATTTTATCCTAGAGCCAATAGGGAGTCACTGAAGCTTCTGGGACAGTGGAGTGACATGGTCAGATGTATGTTTTAGGAACATTGGTGTGATAGTTGTGTGGAAGATGAATTACAGAAAGGAAAGACCAGAGTAGGGTTAACCTGGAGATCCAGGAATAGTTTTCCATGAACTTGGATAGAAAAAAAAATACCTCTTTATTTTACTAAACTCTACCTGAAATTTAGCATTTCCTTCAGTTATAAATTTTTTTAAAAAATTCTAAGGAGCACATAAGCTTTGCCAGACTGCCATGGGGTTCTATGAGACACACAAACAAAGGTCAAGAACCCTAGACTAGAGGCATGGAGATCAATTAGGAATCTATTGCAATAGTCCAGATGAGAGTTTATGAGGACGTATATGAGACTGGTGGCTATGTTAGTGAAATTTATTCTTTACACATTTTGTATGTACTATGTATGTATGTACATACTGTGGTAGAATGCAATCTCCTTGAGGGCAAGAATTCTTTTCCCCCTAGCCAACGAGTCAAGTCAACAAGCATTAATTAAGTGCTTACTATGTGCCAGGAACTAGCATTTGACACATAGTAGGGACTCAACAAATGCTTGCTGAATTCAATGGAATTGAATCCATCAAATAAAGAAATTAGACTAACTGATCCTGGCTGGGGACAGGGGGTGGAAGGAGAGGTCATTTTCAGCTCTGAATCTGTAGTCTCTTTGAGAATCAGTTTTCTCTTCCGTGAAATGGAAATAATAATACATTTACTGTGTACTTCATGGGGTGTTGTGGAGAAAGCACTTTTTAACCTTTAAAGTACCACATAAAGTGCCACATAAAGTACCTCCACAAAGGAAAGTTCATCACTTTTACTGTTATTATTTAATCACCAAGAATTTATTTAGCACCTGCTACCTGCCAGGCACTCTCCTAGGTGCTGGGAGTACAAAGATAAAAATCCAAACAGTATAGATCTAAAAACAGAGACTGAGGGGGAAACCTCCCTCCAAAGTCATCCAGAAAGTCAGAAGGAAGAGCTTCAGGCTCAGCTCTCTTGTTTTGCCCTCAGCTAGTCGCTAGTTCCATTCAAACTCTCAATAAAGGGTCTGATTAGTAGTTTACCCAGTTTGCTCCTGAGGTCAAAAATACCCAAGGACTTGATCAGAAGACTCATCCCTGTCAGCCTAATGTATGTAGTGCCAAGTAGAATGGGGCTTCCCTGAGAAAGAGGGAGCCAGAGCAGAAGCCCAAAAGGATGAAACTACCGTGGGGGCACCAGCACCATCTTAGGACTCCATTTTTCCCCCTTCTTGGGCATGGCAGTTTTACTTCATTGCCAACAGCAGACTGAAACTGTCAAGTGATCTTGTGAATTGGAGCAGAGCATGGAGAAAGAGGGGGGCAGAGGAGGGGGGAAACCCACTAGGGAACAGATGTGATGGAGTGAGCAAGCCGCAGAGGAAGGCAAATGGGAAGGAGATGTAGGGGGAAGGGACAATGACCCAAAGAAAGGAAAAGGGAAGAAAAATCGGAAAGGGCTAGGGGGAAAAACCCCACTGGACAGAAAAATAGAAGACTTGATGAAGAGTCAAAAGAGAAAAAGAGAGACAAACTTATGAAGCAGAAGGGAAATAAAATCTAGAGAAGGCTACAGGATGGCTCCTTGTTAATAATAAAATTAAATAGTATTGTTGATTTATTAATAATTCATAATAAATGTGTCTAATAAATATCATTAAAAGGCATTTTATGGATATCAAAATAGATTTTATATTGTAAATAATGCTGTGTTTTCCTTTTATACTAAGGGCTATTAGACATGTCTGGGAATAGTTTCCATCTACTCACCATCTCCATCCATATAGAATTCTTTCTTCCAACCAGAACCATATTTCTTCCCACTGTCCTGCTGCCAAAAGAGGGACAATAGTAAACACATTTTGCTTTCCAAGTTGAGAGCTCCCAGGAGTGGAGGGGATAGGAAAGAGAGCTACTACTTTGCATCCTAGGTACCCTCAATCCCTGGGAAGAACCCTTGCTTGGAGGGAAGAGGTGGAGGAAGAACCCCACCTCTACTTAAGTAAGACTTTCTTCACCCTTACACACAATCCTTTTTTTGCATGTGGGCAACAGAACTCTGCAAAATTGTGGTAATCATAAGGAAGGGGGGGGTGGGGTGAAGAGGGCCAAGACTCACTGTTCTTCTGTTCTTTTCCCCAGCCCCAGATACCATCTTCCCTACCCCCTCTTCAGCACTCAGGCCCCTCATGTTCTCTTCCTGCACCTATTATTCAGTGCTGTTTTTCTGGGCTCAAAAGACTTTTTCTTCAAAAGAGGAATTGATCATTATTCTACACATTTCAAGTCCTACATTTGACAGCAAATGCCTCTCCAAAGTAGTGATTTTGTAGTAAATCAGCATCAGGACTAGAAAAGGAAAAAGAAAGAAAGCATATAAGATTAATTGAAGGATATTCTTTATAATCAGCCTAGGTCTCAGGAGGACCAGAGGTAGGGAGAAATCACAAATTCTCAAGTCTAGTCAGATCAATTCACTGGGGATGGTAAGGAAGCAAGAATTTCCTTTTTTTATGGAAAAGGTCCTATCTCTGACATGCATCAGGGATGTTCACCAGTTTTCCTCACTTCCCATGAGTTCTAAGGTAGTGACTGATAAAGAAACAAAGAAATTTTGGGGATACCCTAATCCCCAATTTTTACTTTGAGTTGTTTTAGCATTAAATTTACTTAAAAGGGTCAAGAAAGGAGAGAAATAAAGAGGAAGAGAACCTAACATCCCATAGCTGACTTAGTTGGGCCTCTCCTCATCAGGGCCACTCTCATGGCACTGGCTGAACTCTAAGAAACTTTCCCAGAGCTCAGGATTGTTCTACACAAATAGCCATGACCTTATAAGGGCTACATGGCAAAATAAAGATAAAAGGAACCATATTGCTTACATTTGCAACAATTCTTAAGTTTTCTAAGTTTTTTTAAAAATTTATTTTATTTCCAATTAACAAGCAGTTATTTTCACTCCCCACCACCTCCCTTTCCCCTACTGAAAAAAAGAGAAGGAAAAAGAAAATTCTTACAAGTAAGGGATACAACAGGAGTAGGAAAGGACAAAGAAAGAAAGCAAGTAAGATTAACTGAAAGATGTTCTTTACAATCATCCTAGGTCTCAGGAAGACCGAATATAGGAGGATGTCACAAACTCCAAGTCTGTGTCAAATCAGCTCACTGGAGTTGGGAAGGCAGTTCCAAACATGGCTTTCACACACACACACACACACACACACACACACACACACACACACACACACTCTAGGGAATGCTACAAGATAGCTCCTTGTTAATAATGAAATTAAATAGCATTGTTGATTTATTAATAATTTATAATTAGAAGAGATTAGAAAAGGAAAAAGAAAGAAAGCACATATATATATCAAAGGATATGGCAAATAGTAGAGTTACCCTTTACTCATTCTAGCAAATAAATTCCCCTATCAGTGGTGACCTGAAATGTATGTCTGCATCTTAAGTCCATCACCTCTCTGTTAAGAGGTGGTTAGCATAGTCCTCAAGAATTGTGGTAGGTCATTTCATTGACCAGAGTTCTTCAGGCTTTCAACGTTTTTTTGTATTTATAATGTTGTTATTATTATATAAAGTGTTCTAGTTTTGCTCACTTCACTATGCATCAGTTCATGCAAAGCTTTTCAAATTTCTCTGAAACCATTCCTTTTGTCATTTTTTTTAGGGCACAATAGTATTCCATTATATTGCTTAGCCACTTCACGATTGAAGGGTACCTCCTTAGTTTCCAATTCTTTCCACTACAAAAAGAGCTTCTATAAATATATTTTTGTACATATGGGTCCTTTTCTTCTCCCTGAACTTTTTTCAGACTATAAGGCACACTGTAGGCACAATAAACAGGTTAACATTAACCTATAATAATATAGGCTATGAAACCTCCAGGGGTTCATTAAAACAGAGGTGAATAGAATAGTACTATAGCTAGCCTGATGTCAACTATTGCTGCCTCAAGCAGTGAAAGCCACAGGGAAATCTAAAAATGTTGCTCTTCAGCTACAAAATATAAACAGCCTTCATATCCTGGAAGTATATACTCTGCCTAGTCTCCTCACACTGGAATTATACTCTGGCCCTGCAGCTCCTTCCTCTGATAATCGGTTAGCTCATCCCAGAACCTCCATTTTAAAGGAAGTGCCCAAGAGAGCCACGTCTTCCTTCATTGCTCTCCAGGCTCCATTCCTCATTCTCCAGACTGACTCCGCCACCATACCTTCTCCCTCCTCCTTGTCTTTTGCCCCTCCCTTTTAAGTGCTGTCTTCCCCTGTTAGGATATAGGCAAATTGAGTGCACAGATTGTCTTTCTGCTTGTGTTTTTATTTCCAGAACTTTGACCAATACACAAAGTAAGTGTTCAATAAATGCTTGTGGACTTGACTAGATTTAGGATTTGGGGTTCAAAACTTGATAAGCTGAAGTGATTTGTATTTACGAGCTGGGTGACCAGACAATTTCCAGAGACTAAGATAGAGCCTATCCAAAATAGGATAACCCTTCTCTATGCAAGCCTGTTCTCAGGAAAGGATATGCAAAATATATTCATACTAAGGGGTTGCACCCCTTACTACCACCACCTGGAAGCAAAGGACCACAGATGGCTAGTATTGTCAAAAGCATCTAAAAGCAAGCCATATCTTCACAATCACATCATTAACTGAAAGGTATGTGAGATTCTACTGTGTCATTTATTTAAACACTTACTATGTGCCAGATCCTGTGCTAAGTGAGGAGATGCAAAGGAAAAAACATAGTCCCTCCCCTCAAAGGAATCACGTTCTAATGAAAGAGATAACAGGCAAATAATTACGTACATATAAGATATATATATATATGTACATATACATTTACATAATGGAATATTTTTAGTGTTTATTATTTGGGGTTTTAAAAGCATTTTAATTGGTTGAACAAAACACAGCTTTAGGGAGTTCCAATTAAGATGGTAATGTGAAGCTCATAGACAGACCCAGACATTCCACATAAACCTCAGAAAATACTTGAAATGTGACCCCAAAAAGACTAATGAGAAATAATACCAAAAAGAAACAAAAGTTAAATTCCACATCTAGTCCACAACTGCACAAGAAGATAACCACTTAAAGCAAGTGAAGAATGACAATGATGCCAGGGAAACCAAAGTTTGTATAAAGGCAAAAACTGGTAACATCAGGGAAAAGAGTGATACCAAGGAAACATCCCAAGCCAACACGAGCTCTATTAATTGGGAACCTGAAGCCAGATCTTGAACCTGACTTGTCAGAACAGAAGCAAGGGACAGAACTATCCCCCCAAAATCATTGTATAGGGAGACAGAGCCCAATTGTACACTGTACAGAGTACTGGGAAACACATCAAAAGAGAGCCAATTCATCATCTGGGCACCAGCATCAGGCCTTTTCTGTGTAGAAGGCCTGAGAGAGCATAATCTCTAGCAGTTCACTGGGGCCCATCAAGGCAAAAGCAGGAGATGGAGTCATCTCCCAGTTGGGGACCATGCAAAGAGAAGATGACAGACTGGAGAAAGGCTGAGCCTGTAGTAAACCATCAAGAGACAGGAGACAGAGATCCAGACAGGGGGTAGGGCCTAATAGTAGCCACCCCATTTTGATTGTCAATGGCAGCCACATCTAGTGTGTAAAGTGGTCAAGAACTAGTGAGGCCTTCTTAAATCATCTAAGAGGACAGAAGGTGACTGGCCCTAAACCAAATATATTTGGAGAAGTTTGAGAGAAATTGAGGCTAATGCTGAAGCAGAACAATCTTCGTGTCCAGATTCTACCTCTGACTTCTGTGAGACAAATTTGTAGAAGGAGCAAGAGAAGAGACAAAGGTGATTTTGTAGGTTTGGGAGTACTAAGGAAGGTGTGATTAAGTTTGGGGAAAAAAATATGGAAAATCGAAGAAAACTTGAGTATAAACTAAAGAAGTTGAGATAAAGGAGAAAAGCTCAATCTGAAGGAAGGAAAAAGATGAAGGTATACAGAGCAGAAGAGAGAACTAAAAAAAAATAAAAGAAAAGAAAAGAAAGGGAGAAAAGGAAAGAAGGGAAAGGGAAAGGGAAAGGGAAAGGGAAAGGAAGGAAGGGAAGGGGAAAGAAAGGGGAGAGAAACAAAAAAGAAGGAAGGAAGGAAGGAAAGGAAAGGAAAAAGAAAAGGAAAATAAAATATTTATCAAGGCAAGGTAAGTAAAACAAGCTGATAAAACAACATGGTAAATTGTTAAGAATACTATTGGTGAAATACGAAGTTTGTGAGAAAAGGAAGAGGAAGTAGGGTATGGATGTAATGCTATTAAGATAAAGGGAGCTTGATCTTGCTATCAAGTTAAATAATGATAAAAGATATTAATGAGTGTTTAGGAGGTGAAGTATAAATAGCCACAAGTAGCTCAAAAAACAAGATTAAGAATCTCAGTCAGGATGAAAAGCAAAGGGAAATATTGCATGACTTAGATTGAGTTTGATATTTGTATTTCTAATGTAACTGAGTGACTATGATCTATCTTCCAAGTGTAGGTTTGCATTTCTCCTAGAAGGACTTGATAAACAACTCTCTACATTTCAGGTAACCAGGGACAATTAAATGTTCAATTCAAAAATGGAAATAGGATTTCAATGGGAAAAAAAAAGATTTGAGATAGTCAAGGGGACTCTTGATCTTAGTCTGTTGGTGGAAAAAATGAAGAATATCTCCAGAGGCTGATGGAAGGTAAAGGTCAACTCTGTACTTGGAGCTAAAAAACAAATTTGGCCTCTTTCAAAAGAAGAACTGAAGCAGAATGAATTAAGTAGAACCAGAAGAACAAATGATAATATACCACCAATGTTGTAAAATGAACAATTTGGAAAGACTTAGGAACTCTCATCAACTAAATAACCAACCATGATTCCAAAGAAGAATGATGCCCACCTCATGACAGACAGATGAAAGATTAATAGGTAGAATAAGAAACACATTTTTGGACACAACCAATGTGAGAATATTTTTCTTGACTATGCTTATGTAATACAGGGATTCCATATTTCTTTTTTCTTTCCTTCCTTTTTTTCTCTTCAGTGAATAGGGGTGAGGAAAAAAATGAATGCTTGATCATCAAAAAAAAATTTAATATCAGGGAGCTGTATACTCTGATGAGCTGCTTGTCTTCTAGAGAATGAAAAGTAGATCCACAGGTCCTGTCAGGTGAAAGACCAACCAATAAGGATAAAAAAAGAAGAGAAGAATAACAGTGGTCGGTGACTCCCTTCCAAGGGGAACTGAAGCAACTATTCACCTGGTAATATTAGAGGGATCTTTTGTCTTTCTGGTGAATATATCTAAGATGTAACAGACAATCTCTCAAGACCTGTGAAGACAGAAGACTACTACCCACTTCTAGTGATTCACATGAACCCAAATGATATTGCCAGAAGGAGCCAAGAAAATCTTGCCAAAGGTTACAAAGTCTTAGATGAGATACTAAAAACCAGAGGGACACAAGTTATGTTTTCTGACTGCTGCCCACTGAAGGCAAAGGATGCAGAAAAGAAAATTGATTTAGAAAGTAAATAGCTATCTAAAAGGATGGTGTCTGAGAAAGAGATCTGGATTTCTGGCCTGCGTCTTAAAACATAGGGATGACAGACCCCACACCACAGCTGAATGATCCCTAACAAAATCTGGTTAAGAATTATGTGCCCAACATTTTGAAAATCTAATCAAACAGCCATTAAGATAAAAAGGATGAGGGAAAAAAGAAAATGACCTATGTATAGCCACCATGAGGGAAGAACAGTACTTAAACCCAGAAGTTCACAGGCAACAAAATCCAAGAAAGGGGTCAGTAGTAAAACTCATAGCCTCAAATGTCTGTGTTCAGATGCCAAAAGTTTAGGTAACAAGTAAGAGAAATTGGAAGTTGCAATGCAAGAAGATAATTTTTACCTCATAGATATCAAAGAGACTCAAGGGGAAGAATTTCATGGCTGGAAATACTTCTAATATATTCAAAAGTAACAGGATGGGTAAAAAGAGGGGTGGAATGAAATTGAAGGTATACCCTTCTTAGCCTCTATAGCATAGTGGTACATTCCTGTAATCCCAGTTAGCAGAGAGGCCGAGGCTGGTGGGTCTCTTGAGCTCAGGAGTACTGAGCTTCAATGAACTATGTCAATCAGGTGTCCACACTAAGGTTAAAATCAATATGGTGAGCCCCCTGGAATGGGAGGCCACCAGGTTATCTAAAGTGGGGCAAACTAGCCTAGGTTGGAAATAGAGCAGATCAAAGCTCCCTTGCCAGTGGTAGTTGGATTGGGCCTGTGAGTAGTCCCTATATTTCCAGCTTGACTGATATGGGGAAGCCAAGTAATTTTTTTTAAAAGTATACTTTTGTGAGGAAATCCAGGAGTCAAAAGAGTATCACATGGTAAAAATCATTTGGGTGAAAATTGATGGAATGAAAAACAGAAGTGATTTTTTTATCATTAAATTATACTACAAACCACCTAGAGAGACAGAGGAATAGATGAGTTTAAGAAACAGAATACTACCTCAGTACAGAGACATAATATTATAATGATCTATGTAACTGAAGTATGTAATTGGAGTCTCTCTCTCCCTCCCTCCCTCCCTCCCTCCCTCCCTCCCTTGTTATCTCTGCTCTGAAAAGCAGAACAACTAATCACAATTCCATCTTTCAAAAGGTAAAGGAACCAAAAAGAGGCAATTCTACTATTGAATTTGATTCTCATTAACTGGGAAGAAATGATTGCTACAGTAGAAACAATAGGTACCCTAATGGGAAGAAACTATCCACTCCTAGAGGTTGTGACAGAAAAACTGAGAAAATCTTGGCATAGTATGACATACACCCTAAATTTGGGAAAAGCAGATTTCAAAGAATTCAATAGAATTAATCAATCCGCCACTAAGCATCTAGACTAGGTAAAATCCCATGGACTAAAGTTCTACAGGGGGAAATGGCCCAGTATAGATGAGAAACCTGAAAGAAGGGAATTCTGGAAGCTCAAAAGGAAAGAATTTTGATGAGGAGGAAAAGTTAGCAGCCATAGTCAGAGGAGAAAGATGCCTTCTCACCTCTTCTTGCTTTCCCTGGCTTCCTTTAAGACCCAGTTCAAATTCTGCCTTTTGAAGTTGTTTCCCAAGCCCCCCAGCTACTAGCACCTTCCCCTTTCAGATGGCCTTCAACTACTCTGTATGTACCTAGTATGTGCCTAGTTATTTGCATCTTGCCTGCCCCCATTAGAATATACATTCCTTGAAGGAAGGGCTGGTTTTATTTTTCTTTTATTATCCCCTCAGTTTCACAGGGTATCTGGCTAAGAATGAGCACTTAATAAATGCTTGTTGATTGACTTACTAGTGTCTTTACACTGGGAATCCATGAACCAACCTTAATTTTTTAAGGATATGTATAAAACAGCTAGAAGAGATGAGGCAGAAGCTATGTCAGTGATATTTGAAAAATAAAGGAGAATTCCACAAAACAAGAGAAGGGTAAATATCCTAATTCTCACAAAAGGAAAGAAAATAGTCTAAAATCATAGGCCAGTGAGCTTGACTTCAATCCTTAGGAAAAATCTAGGACAAAGCATTAAAGAAATGGCTAGCAAGCATCTAAAAAAGAAAACAATAATTACAAAGAGTTAATGTGGCTCCATCATGAACAGGTCATACTAAAGTAACCTTATTTCCTTTTTTTAACAGAGTTACTGAACTAGGAGATCAGGGAAATGCTGTAGATACATGTAGCACAGTCTCTGGGGGCTACTATCTGTAATGTTAATGGAATAGGAAGATCTTTTCTGTCCATTAATAGCCTTATGCGACCACATATATTCAATCACAGCTGTGATACATCCTGAGTCACATAGAGCCCATTGGGGGAAGAACTTGCCTACATGGAAGCTCACTTAGGGGGAGGCTTGCTTGTAGGAAGACTTTCACACCTTTTGATGCTAAGTTAACTAGGCACTGAGTCATGAGGGTTGTGATGCTCTGAGCCTATTAGCCAAAAGTGTATATATACATACATACATATATATATGTATATATATACATATATGTGTATGTGTGTGTGTGTGTGTGTGTGTGTGTGTGTGTGTATCCTGAAGTGAGATTTTGCTTTGGGGGTTCTCTTATGAGAAAGACCTTTTGGTTCCCTGGAGCCAACCCCCCCCCACTCAGATGTATCTGTGCTCCCCCAATGTGGTAGTGTATGTAGGTGATCGTATTACCTCATTCAGACAGTTGGAGCTCTGTCTGTTGATCTTTGTGCTGATTTTTCTACTTGTATTTTCTCCCTGAACTAGCAAATGTAATTAAAGTAAGATTGATGACCCTTTAAAAGGTTGTCTTTCCTTTAAAAGCAGATCAAAGAACCTGTGCTAGCAGGCCATCCTGGATATGCCAGGGTGCTTGCTGTTACACTATCCCCACACCCCCATTTGCATTGGTTGCTGGGTCTCCAGGAAGTGACTAGCTACTTCTCCCTTTAGGAATTTAGGGATAACTCTGAAAGAGCTATTGCTTATGAGCACCTAATAGTGGGCTTCCCCCATTGATTATCAATTGATATCCATCATCCAAACAGAATTAATTAGCTTTTAGAAATGGATATTTATTAATATGGCATAATAAAAACAGTTGATACAAAACATCTCCCCAAACTAGTTTCACGCTCTCCCACAAACATGTATAGGGACCAGGAGAAAGTCAGCTAAAGTTTAGAGATTACATGTGGCAAACTAACAGCTCCTGGTTACTGGAAGACTCCTTGTGTACTTCCTCTTAAGCATGGTGCTGCATTCTGCTGGGATCAATGCAGACTCTTGAAGCTGCTTTTCTTAGCACATCTAGTTGACTCCCAGTATAGATGCTACTATCAAATACCATTGTTCTGGGGATACTTCTAGGATACCTATGGGAAATCTAAAATCTTCTGACCTTTTGAAGTTCACAGTGTCATCCTCTTGTCAAAAGAGGGGGAAGAGGCAGCTTTTTTCCTCCTTCTGCCCAAAGTGATTCCTTCTCAGGAGCTTGGCTGAAACTATTCTTTTTTTAGGCTGGGCTACTCTTAGAATCCCTGTTCTGCATTATCCTGCTGTTTTTATCTAAGGTCCACAAGATGTGATCGACTCTTCAACCAATTCAATAGACTTCCTTTGTATTTCATGCAATGGCTGGAAGCATTTTTCTCTTTCCAAGTTAATTAAGAACGTTTAAAATCTAGTTTAATGCCTTTGATACCTTAAGGTATCAAGGTATAGAGCCATCTTTTTATTTCAAGTGAGATGGGGTGACCTGGTTGATTAATGCAATCAACCCCTACTCTCATACATAGTTTAACCCAGATTTTAACAATGCATTTTATAAAGTGTCTCATACCGAGGAATGTCCAGAGGAGGTTGGCCAGAATTGCAGAGCCTTGTGTTCATGGCATATAAGAATTGATTAAAGAAATTGAAAATGTTTTGCCTGAAGAAGAAAAGATTCAAGGAAAATTGTAGTTGTCTTCAGGTATCTGAAGGGCTATGATATAGAAGAGGAATTTGATTTGTTTTCTTCAGTTCTGTAGAGCTACCAAGAACAACAGGTAGAAATTGCAAAGAGGCAGCATTAGGCTTGATGGGAAGTTTTCATAACAATTAAACATAACAAATAAAATAACTATTCCAAAGTGGAATGGACTGCCTTCATGGGGCTCTAACCTCATTAGAAGTCTTCAAATAGAGAAAAGATAGATCTTTTTCAATACGGATATGAGTTAGACAAGATGGGCACTGAGGTCCCTTCCAATACAAAAATTCTGGGATTCTGTTGAATTCCCCCAAGAGAATGTAGACATTTTGAGAACAGGGAATATTTTGTTTTATTTTTGTGTGGCAAAAGTTGACAAGGGGACTTCAGATCCACTGAGTCCACAGTTTCATGGGTGAAATTATTAATGTAATATGCAGGTACCAGATAACAAGATTTAATGCCCTCTTCAGAGCTTTCCTGTCCATTTGCATGTGAAAGAATCAGGAAGTACTGTTGAGGTTTGTCAAAAATAATGATCTTATCTTATTGCCTTCTCTGTCCCCACTCACTGACCTGAGCAAACAAGAGAAAATAAGAGTTTAATAGCTGAGGATCTAACCCTGGTTGAGAGAGCCAAGACATTCAGATCGTAGGATCATTTCTAACAGAGTGTAGCTTGGGGATAAGCGGAAATAGAGGACATTCCCTCTATCTCCCCTCAAACTTCCATCCAGATCCCTTCAGCAATGTTATCTTGTAGCAGAAACATATAGCTGAATCCAGCTGTGGGGTCAAGTAGTCAGAGAAAGGAGAGATCCCAGAATCTGAGGTTCAGACTGTGCTACTCAAAAGACAGTGAGCCTCAGAGCTAAGACTGAGCAGAATCAGGAAGGTTCCTGCTAATCCTGGGCTATGGATTCCATTTCTTTCTTTTATTTTAATTATGAACTTCATTAACATTAACAAATATAATCATTTTCATACATGAAGAAAAACAGAAAAAGAGAGTCACATATGAAACTATGAATCTCTAACTACGTACAGCTTGGTAGGATGGGATATAAGTATATACTAAATTTAGCATAGTAATTCCAATATTATCCTGCTTGTTTGTATCTCTTTCTGAACTTCCTCACTTCTCTTCTGTTAATTTTATTGATGTTTCATTTCTTTTCTTTCTTTTTTCTTTTGTATCTGTACCCCTCCCCCTACACACACACACACACACACACACACACACACACACACACACTAACAAACAAAATAAACACACTGTCTTATAACAAATAAGTATAGTGAAGCTCTAGCTCATCTGTTAAGAGGTAGGAGAAATGATTCATCAGTTTTCAGGAAGTATGGTTGACTGTAGCATTAATGAGTGTTCTTAAGTCTTTCAAAGTTATATTTCTTTACAGTATTGTTGTTACTGTATAAGTTGTTCTGATTCTTCTCACTTCATTCTTCATTAGTTCACTCAAGTATTCCCATGTTTCTCTAAAACACTCCCTTTCATCAATAATATTCTATTACATTCATATATAGTGCCATTTTTTTTAGTCACTCCCCAATGGATGGGCATCCTCTTAGTTTTCAGTTCTTTGCTATCACACACACCCAAAGCTGTTATAAATGTCTTTGTAAATATAGGTTCCTGCTTTCTTTAACTTATCTCTTTGGGGCTTAGGCCCATTTGTAGTAGTAGTAGTGATACCATTGTGATAGCAACTGGTAATAGTACCATTGGGTCAAAGGATGTGCAAAGTTTGCTTTAAATAGCTGAACCAGTTCATAGTTCCACTAACAATGCATTAGTGTCCCTGTGCTCTCAGAGTGCCATTTGCCTTTTTTTCATGTTTGACAATCTGATGGGTGTGATATGGAAATTCAGTTGCTTTAATTTGCATTTCTATTGGTGATATGGAGAAAATTTTCTCATAGTTGCTAATAGTTTGGATTTCTTCCTTTGAAAACTGCCTGTTGATACCTTTTCACCATTTATCTTTGGGGTAATGGCTCTTGTTCTCATAAATTTGAATCAGTTTTTTTACATATTGGATTTGAGCCTAGTGTCAGAGAAATTTTGAGCTTTGTTTTTTATTCATCTGTTTCCCCATTCCTGAATGAAGTGGAAAGTTTAAAAAAGCAAAATTGCCTTATTACAGAATAACCAAATTAATACCCCCTTAATGATAAAAACTATCATTTTTAAACCACATAAATAAAACTAAATTTGAGATGTAGAATATTAATAACAATAAACTGAACAACCAAGACCAAATAATAAATCAACATATAAAAACCCACAAGTACTGGGATATTAAAATATCTTAAAGACTGGAATCCTACTGAGATCTTCTCTTAATTATACCAGGTCTTCTATACAGCTTTTACTTAGATACAGAATAGGGGTTAGGGGAAGATAAAAAGGTAATCCTTGGATTCCAGAGAGCTTCAGCTGCTTTCAGAAAGCAAGTGATATCCTGAGGAGCCTGAAATAACAAAGGAAGATTGAAAGTGAACTGGACATAGATGCTCCTGAGATAGTGGAATCTCCTTCCCTCTAGTTCGCTCAGACAGCGGGAAGGGAAGGGTGGCCCTATTAATCATGACATTTAAAGAGGTCTATTGAAGATAAAGCAATAAAAAAAATTTTCATTCCTTTCACCTCTGGACTTCCTGGAATTCGGAAAATTTTCAGCTGTCTCAATCATAATCTTCACATACTACAACTTTTACTAACAGGACCCAAGATTGGCTGGGGATAGGGGAAGGAGAGAGATGTGAGGATCCAAAGGAATTTCACTCAGCCTTCAATGTTCCCCAAAGTGAAAGGTCAGCTTCCTCTTTAAAGACCTTTAAGTGAAAAAAAGCAGGGCTTTCAGTGATACTAGGGCTTATCAACCAATGCTGAGAGCAGAACAAGAGGAAATGACATGATTCATAGCCAACAGTGGGTATTGGAAGTGAAAGATCCTCTTGTCCGTTTTCCCATGATAAGTGGATCTTCAAGAGCCAGGAGAAAACAGCCTTTTCCCCACTCTTATCCCCTTGGAGGAAATCTGAAGCAAAGATAGTTGACAGCCTTGAATAATTTGACCAATCACTCCTGGTTGCTTAAGAAAACAAATGGGAGGGAAGGCAATTGGAGTTATTGCAGACTCTGAGAACTCTGATCAATGCAGTGACCAACAACTAAGACCAATGATGCTTCCCACCCACTGAAAGAGTGGTGAGGGACTCAGAATAAAGAATGAAGCCTACATTTTTGGACATGGCCAATACTTGTCATTCAGTTATTTCAGTCATGCCTGAATCTTCATGACTCCATTTGGGGTTTTCTTGGCAGAGACACTAGAGTGATTTACTATTTCCTTCTCCAGCTCATTTTACAAATGAGGAAACTGAGGCAAATAGGGTTAAGCCCAGGGTGGCAAAGCTAGTAAGTGTCTAAGGCCAGATTTGAACTCAGGAAGATAGGTCTTCCTGATTCCAGGCCCATCACTCTATCCACTGCACCAACTAGCTTCCCCTAATACCCATGCAGGTATTCATTTTGCTTGATTATGCATATTTGTTACAGGGATTTTGCTTTTCTCTTTTCCATTGAAGAGGGAGGTAGAATAGAGATGGGGGAAATGCTTGTAAATTGAAAATAAAATAAAAGTTGCATTTTTAAAAAAAGAAGTGGAAAGTGTTCCCCTTAGCATATGATGTCAGGATTTATAATAACTACATGTGAATTTGGTGTTAGTGACAAGGTCTCTCCAGACTCCAGAAAATGATGGAGACTGCTCCTGGGCAAGATTACAGGGCCAGAAGCCATTGGGCAGGTCTTAACCTGGGGTCTGTGAACTTTGACAGGAAAAAAAAAATGCATCTACATAAACTATGTAAATCCACATAAACTGATATTTAGCATTTCATTCAATTGTCTAAAAATATTCATTCTAAGCAGGGGTGCAAAGACTTTGCCAGATTGCCAAAGGGTCCGTGATATAAAAAAGGTAAAGACTCTCTGCAAAAGCAACAAGATTTAAAGGTAGAACTCATGAGGCTTTCCCCCTTAATAGTGAAGATTGTGCCCAATGACAGAAAATGTTAGCGTTTTTTTTTCCCTTAAGAGACACTTAGGGTTAGGGAGGGGCACTTAGGGGGAAAGGAAGAACCTTGACTAGCCAAATGATAAGTATGGCTGAGTGAGAGAGTAACACATAGGGGTCCCCTGTTAGGGGCAAGGAGGAACTGGGCAAGAAAGAGAGAAGATGGGAGACAGTGGATCTGTGTCCTTGGGTATCTTATGCAATGTTGACATCTTGTTGAGGGATGTATAGATTTGTGTATTTACCACCTGAACGCCCACCTACTGGACAAACCGTGCCTTCTTTTTGAACTACATTTATTTCAGTAATCCTTAGTCACATAACCTAGCTGGCTTTCAAAAGAAGTGAACAAACATGCTGCTTGTGATTCTTTTGCTTGGTATAAAGTTGATAAGCAAATAACTGGTCCATAAAAATAGTAAAACAATGCATAATAAAAAGATGTCTACCTGCCAGCTGCAAATCTGTGGCCCTCCAAGTACAAGAAGTTACAGACTTAAAAACAACTTCAAACCCAAATGTTCTAGAAAATGCAGGGTTCACCCCTTCTTTGAGTGGTCTAAGGAGTGTAAACAACCCAAAACAGTTCAAACTCAGTGCTGGACTTGGGCATCCGCTAAGGCAAAATCATCAAGGCATAAACTTTTGACCTGGGATTCACGGCCTGGGGAATGGACTTTGGATCTCGGTGGACTCAAGAGAAGACAGAAGATTTCCTCATTTTAGGCTATCTTTTCCCTGGACATGACCTCCAACCTTCTCTAGTTGCACCAAGATCATCATTCATGGAGCAAGGTAGAAATGCCCAGTGACTCTCCTGCCTCCTTCACCTTGAATGTGGTGCCTCTTCATCGAAGCTACAGCTATTTTCACTTGCTGTAAACGTTCTCCAGCCAAATCCTCATGCTCTCATAAGCAAGGTGGGAAGGGACAATGCAGTGAAAGGGGTGCTACCATAAAGTGAATAGGACTCAACGGGAATATAATCAACTAGACTATGTCTACAAAAACTCTATGATGTGATTCTCGTGACCTGTTTATTGTTTATCTATGAATCCCTCCGCCTTTCTGGCTTCAGTTTCCTCATCTGCAAAGCTATGGAAGCACAGTGTCAAGTTGTACCATCTATAAAATCCCTCCTTAACAACAAGGTGATGAAGTGGCTTACTTGAACTTGAAGACAACAAGACCTGAGCTCAAATACTGCAGCAGACACTCAACAGCTGTGTGACCCTGGGTGGGTTAGGTCACTTATCTCCCCTTTGATTTTGCCTCAGTTTCATCATCTATAAAAAAGGGGGTAATAATAGCACCTACTTAACAGGATTGTTGTGAGAATCAAGTGAAATAACATCTGGAAAGTGCTTTTCAAACCTTAAAACATTCTACAAATGTTAGCTATTATTCTTTATAGCTATACATCTAGGGTTATATAATCTTATCATCCTATGACCAAATGGTCCCTAAAGTCTATTCAGTTCTACACTGGATGCAATACTGGATTCAAGTGTCCCCTTGTACAGTGGCCGACACCCATCTTTTGTGCCAGATGGGAGAGAGCAGGTCAAAGAATAAAGGTATGACTATAGAAATTCGTAAATTTTTCATGTTGTGTGAATAGCTATGACTCATCCCCCTCTTTTATCCCAATTGGGAGACTAAAGTAGAGAGAACAAGTCAAGAAATAAGGAACATGGCTATAGGGATTTATAAACTTCCCACATTGTCTGAATAACAAAGAAAATAATCCCTGCCCTTTCTCTACCTCTTAAGAACACTGTGAAGATCAATGAGATGATGCCTGAAAAGTGATTTCTACTCCTTGGAGCAAGATGCTAAATAAATCCAGGATAGGCAGTGAACATTATCTTTGCAACTTCAATTTCTAACCCAGCTTCAAGGATCAGATCTAGTTTAAAAAACAAAAATGGTTCTATTCTCAAAGAACCATATCCTCTTCTTTTTCATCTGTGGGTTTTTGAATGGCAACAAGGGGCCCAGATACCATGGCAACATGAGCTGTGGAAAAACCTCAAACAAAAAGTGGAATTGAGAAGAACACATGGAGACAATGACCTCAGAGTGCTTTGTGAGAGACACCTTGAAGGAGGCAAGGGAACAACAATCCCTCCACTGCATCCCCACAATGCTGGCTAGAGCTGGCAGGACCTTGATTCTTAATACAGTATTTCTGACTTCATTCTCCAAATACACTTTTGGGAGCTATGGGGGATGTGGAGAGAGTGGGACTGGAGCTAGCTTTATATCATTATATTTCACAGTTTTAAAATGAGATTCTCCTTCCTCTTCGGAGTCTCTCCTGTTGTTTTTGCTGGTATATAAACAAATCTAATGTTCAGGAGGAGTTCACATCCAGGAAGTGTGGGCAACACAGATTCCCAAGGACTCAAAGCCACCTGGAATAAATTTATAACCTCCTTGTTAATGGATGTGTTTGTACAGAGGTGAGATGATCATATATTGGGGATTTTGTGGGAAAAGTTACTGTGCTGTGTAGAAAGTTGCATGAGATGATCTGTAAGGTCACTTACAACTATGAGTTTCCATTATTCTGTCCAATGCAAAAACAACTTTGAAATATTTAATGATCAGCCATCATTCCAGAGGACTGATGATGAAGAATGGCACCCACTTCCAGGCAGAGAAATGATGAACTAAATATGCAGAATGAGACATATAGTCTTGGACATGGCGAATGTGGGAATTTAATATGCTTGACAATGAATATTTGTTACAAGGATGTTTTTAAGTGAGAGGGATGTGGGGGAGATGAGAGAGAGAGAGAGAAAATAAATGCTCTTTAAAATTTTTAACTTAATTTTTTAAAAGAAAGATTTAAGAACTCTGATTGATGCAATGTCCAACCAAAACCCTAGTGGAGTGATGATGAAGCTCCTCATTTACAGTCGATAAACTGGGTACGAAATGAGACATACATTTTTGGACATGGCCAATGGGTGAATTTGTTTTGCTTGACTATGCATATTTATTACATGGACTTGGTCTTTTTTTTGAATGTGAAGGAGGGGCGGCAGTAAGAAATTAATCGTACTAATTTAAAAAAATGAAAGGTTTAAGAACTCTGATCAATGCAATGCCCAACCATTCAGTGGCCTGATGATGGAGGGTTTTCTTTTTCTTTTTCTTTCCAATGAAAGATGAATCAAGTTAAAGATAAGGAAGTCCAAAAAGGAAGGAAAAAAGAAAATAAAGAAAAGGAGGTCATTGAAGCATTTTAACTCACAGACAAAAACAGGGAAATCCAGAAAGAATCACAAATAGCTTTGAAAGTTACATCTTGAATTTAGTTTACATTTTAAAAGAAAAACAAGCTATATACCACAGAAATTCAGTTTCATTTATACACCTCTTTTTAAAATTCTTCCATGTATATGGAAATGACCGTTTTATTTGGTGACTGTTAAGTTGAAAATTTTAAGAATAAATAAATTTTAAAAAACAAAAGTAAACTATAGTGCCTGCTAACCACATTCTAGTTTAGGAAAATTTTAGAAGAAACATTAGTGCACAATCTTGTAAATCTTAACTCTTAGCTCCCAACCTCAAACTGCCAGGTAAGTTCTGTTCTGAAATTTATCAGACTTGCCAGTTCTGAGTAGCATAGGAATGGCAGGGGCATGAATGGGAGGGAGCTGATCCTGCTAGGAAAGCAGCCCTAGCACCCCAGGGTCCAGCCAGAATATAAATTATTGA
The DNA here is from genome assembly GCF_011100635.1 of Trichosurus vulpecula. Taxonomy (NCBI): domain Eukaryota; kingdom Metazoa; phylum Chordata; class Mammalia; order Diprotodontia; family Phalangeridae; genus Trichosurus; species Trichosurus vulpecula. Next base: position 292,450,529 of record NC_050575.1, on the reverse strand, counting down.
GTGACATTTAGTCTGGAACGTCAAAGGAATGGTGAGTGGAGACCTAGAGCAATTGATTGACGAGTCCTCCCAGGAATGGTAGGCGTATTTTGATTATTGCTCCCAGAGCAAGAGGTAGAAAGGGCCTAGGGGGAAGGGAGGAAAGGGGGAGACAGAGAAAGGGTACAGGAGTGCAAATCATGAAGACACTTGGAGAGCAACAGCATGGTGGGTCTAGATCAGACCAGTTATGAAGAAGTCTTCTCAGTTAGAACTCAAAGCCCCCAGACTGGATCTGAAGAGCTAAATATGAGACAGGAGGTATGGCCATGGAGCTGGCCCAGAAAACAGGGGCCTGGTGAGTCTGGGCCAATCATAGACTCAAGTGATTTTTTTCCTGCCTCTAAATATTTATAATATTCATAATGTCATAATTTATATTTATTCTATTTATAGTTCATAGTTTATAATATTCATAGTTTTACAATATTTGTAGTTTGTGATCTAATTCAGTAAACATTTACTAAGCACCAAACTGTGTGAAAATACCCAACTATTGAGGTAGGTATATTGGGAACACAAAGAAAAAAATGAAAACATCCCTTCCTTAAAGAAGTTTACATTCTACCTAAGGGAAATACATGTGCAAAGAAAGGGAAAGGTACAGAACCTGTGATTTCATTGACGGCTAGCATTTTCTCTGCAGCTTATATATAGTCTTAAGAGTTGCCCAGGACAGGTTTAAGTGACTCCCCCAGAATCACATACTTAACATATATCAGAAACAGCGTTTGAACCCAAGTCTTTCTGGCTCCAAGGTTGACCCTCTAGTGACTATACTACCCTGTCTCTCTGGGGAATATTACGAATGAATAAAAAGGCATTTGTGAAAAATCATTTATTAAGCCCTCTATATGTGCCAAGCACTGTGCTAAGTCCTGTGGAAACAAATAAAACACCAAAGACAGTTCCCACCCTCAAGAAGCTTATATTCTAATAAAAAGACCAATACATACAGGAGAATCATCAACAGGGGAAAACATTTTGATTTAGAAAGTTATAGAGAAGGTCAGTAGAACCATAAGGGAGTAGATTAACACACCCTTTCTAGGACCAACAACAGAATCAATTTGATTGTTGTTCCAGAACTGGAATGAGGGAATAGTTCTGAGCATAAAAGGATCTAGGACTTGTTTTCCAGACCAAGGGAGGAGAAGTTCCACAAGGCAAGTGAATTGTTGCTGGAGCCCAGGTCTAGATGTAGTTGGTGGCTGAGGTAACACCAATCAGGATGTCAGGACCCAGGTATGAAGGAGTTCAGTCCTCTAGGACTTGGCTTCAGATAGAGGAACTTGTATTTTGTCCTAAAGGTAATAGGGAGTCACTGAAGCTTCTTGAATATGGGAATGACATGGCCAGACCTATGTTTTGAGAATGTCAATTGGTCGTCTCTGTGGAAAAATGGATTATTGAAAAATGCAGAAATGAGAATAGTTAGTAAGCTATTGTGACATTACTGGCAAGAGGTGCTGAGGTCTTAAAATAAGATGGCAGCCACGTGACTAGAGGGAAGGAAGACAGATGCTACAGAGGCAGAATCAACAAGGCTTGGTAAATGGTTGAATGTATAGCACAATTTATTTAGTAACTAATTATGCACAGCTTTGTGTGACATTCCCTCTGGGATTTTGTGGTCCTGTCATCTTCTCTTTCATCCTAAACTGCTATTTAAAATTGAGATGTCCAGAGAGTGATAAAACATGTATACTACTTGCGTTTACTATCACAGCCTTTATAACTGAAAGTGACTTTAGAGGTTGTCTCAACTCTTTCATTTTATAAGTGAGGAAACTGAGGCTACCCTGCCCCCACCAAAATTGGAAGATTTGGTCAAGATCATACATGTAGTAAATACCAGAGCTAGGATTCAAAGAGGAGGAAGAGGAGGAGAACAAGCATTGATTAAGCACCTACTAGGTGCCAGGCACTAGGCTAAATACTTTACAAAAATTGTTTCATGTGATCCTCACAACAACCTAGGAGATAGGTGCTATTACAATTCTCATTTTACAGTTGAGGAAACTGAGGCAGACAGGTTAAATGATTTGCCTATGGTCGCACAGTTAGTGAGTGTCTGAGGCTAGATCAGAACTCAAGTCTTCCTGACTCCAGGCTCAGTGCCCCAGCCACTGGGCCAGACGTATCAGATATGTGGCCCATAATACTCCTGAATTGAGCCCCAACCAGACTGAAATGCAATTGAGAAATATTTAACAAAATAAATAAAAATACAATAAAACATAGATAATATCACATTCTAAAACTAAGTCAATACTCAGTCTACTGGAATCCTTATGCATTAATTGGTAGCTCCCATTTCTATTTGAATATGACACCACTACATCGTGCTACCTCAGAGAATAAGGATGATGAGGATGATGGCTAACATTTATATAGTACTTACAATGTGCCAGGCACGATGCTAAGTATTTTAAAATTATTATCTCATTTGACCCTCACAACAACTCCAGGGGTGTAGATGTTGTTATTATCCCCATTTTATAGATAAACAAACTGAGGCAAAGATTAAGTGACTTGACCAAGGTCATACAGCTAGCAAGTGTCACATTTGAACTCAGGTCTTCCTAACTTCAGGTCTGGCACTCTGTCCACACTTTGCTGCAATTACTAAAAAGCAAAGCAGTTACTCTTAAAGTCACATTCACCAAAACAAGACTAAAAAAGATGAGGGACTAGGTGGTAAAATGTTGTACATACTTTCAGGGGCAGCTAGGTGGTGCAGTGAATAGAGCACCAACCCTGGAGTCAGGAGGACCTGAGTTCAAATCCAGCCTCAGACACTTGATACACTTACTAGCTGTGTTACCTTGGGCAAGTCACTTAACCCCAATTGCCCTGCTTCCCCCTCAAAAAGAATTATACATACTTTAAGATGAAGTTGATATATTGTTCAATTTTGCTGAATTGCTTTATTTTTTCTTTTAAAATCTTTGCTACAAGGAAGGGTTCATTGGGCTATGGTGGGACAGACAGATACAGAAATGAATGTGACATAAAAATCAAAGGCATCAATTTTTTTAAAAGGAGGGAAATAATCTAGAAGAAGTGGGAAAATAAGCAGCACAAAGAGCTGTAGATTGACTAGGAGGAAGCTGATCTTTTCAAGGAAACCCTTTGTATAGGTGGGCTGCCAGGAAAATAACTGAGCTGACACTCTGGAGAGCTGAACTCTAATCCCAGCTCTATCACCTCTATGTCCTTGGTCAAATCACTCTCTGGACTTCATTTTCTTCGTCTATCAAATGATGGAGTTGGGTAGATGGCCTCTAACATCCCCTCCAGCTCTCATATGCAATAACTCTATGAATTTATGGGATTAGAGATTTCACAGGGTTGGAAGGCTTCTGGTTGCCTGGGGGACCTCATGCTGACTGTTGCCAATAGTACTATGACTGCCTGATAAACCATTAAGGATTACATAAGTGGTCTTGATGTGTTTCTAATACAAGAACTCCTCCCCCATACACAACCACTAATAATCAGAAATAATAAATAAATAATTAGAAAGATAAGTCATATTTATAGTTGCCAAAATTTGTTGCTTATATGATACTTTAAGTGTAATTTGTTTTTCATATACTATCTCATTGAGCCTTACAACAGCCTTGCAAATTAAGTGCTACAGATATAATCATTTCCATTTTAGAGACCATTAAACTGAGCGTCAGATGGTTTCCTTGAATAGTGCACTAGCTAGGAGTCAGGAAGACCTGAGTTCATATCCAGGCTTAGACACTTACTAGCTGTGTGACTCTGGGCAAGCCATCTAACCTCTGTCTGCCTCAATTTCCTTAACTATAAATTGTAGATAATAATAGCACCTACCTCCCAGGGTTACAGTGAGATCAAATGAGATAATAATTGTAAAGCAGTTAGCACAGTACCTGGTACATAGTAGGTGCTTAATAAATGCTTGTCTCCTTCCTATATGTAGAGCCATCTGCATACAATTCTGCACAGTCCACAACGAGCAGGAATTGGTCACTAGTTTCTTGAATCCACCACTAATGAGCTTAACCAAATGACATCATGCTGCCCTCTCACAAAGCATTTTACATAAGCTGTCTGATTTGATTCTTCTGTCTGTCCTGTGAGATAGGTATTACATGATATTGTCCCTTTGTTTTTGTTCTTCAGTGATATGAGTCATGTCTGACTCTTTGTGACCCCATTTGGGGTTTTCTTGGTAAAGATACTGGAGTGGTTTGCCATTTCCTTCTCCAGCTCATTTTACAGATGAGGAAACTGAAGCAAACAAGGTTAAATGACTGGCCCAGGGTCACACAGCTAGTAAATGTCTAAGATCAGATTTGAACTCAGGTCTTCCTGACTCCAGGCCTGTTGCTCTATCCACTGTGCCACCTAGCTGTCCCCATTATTGTCCCTACTTTATAGATAATAAAACTGAATCTCAAAAGAGTTGTCACTTATTTAAAATCAAATAGCTTAAGAATGGCTCATCAAGGAAGCAAACCCAAGTCTTTGACTAAATCCAGAGTTCTTCCCCCATTAGTAAACCAGAGTTGAAAATTTTTTCCTGAAGTGGTTGTACGTCTTAATTTGCACAGATCAAGGGACCATTATTGTTAGATCCTGTCCCTTGTAGACTGTGTGGAATTGTGTTTGGGGTGGCGCTACGTATAACCAGGGCAAGAGATTGCCTAAATGATACAATTTGTGGTATTTCACAAGGTCCTGCCTTCCCTCCCCCCAAATTTTCTCATATGACCTACTAGGGCTCTGAAATTTCCACCATGGGAGTTATTCCTCTTGTGTCTATAGAAGGCCCATACAAAAATGTACAGCTATTACATAGGAGGGAATTGTGGGGTGGGGGTAGAAATAGCCTTCACCCATGAGCACACTAACTAGTAGTCATTTGTAAGACAGAACTGGGCAAAGTAGGAAAGAGGAAGGGGGAAAGCAGGAGAAGAGAAAGAAACCATAGAAGATGAGCACAAATTAAATCAGTTGGGAGTAAAAAGAACTTCATAGGAAATAGAAAAAAAGAAAAAGGGTCAGATAGTGTGCCCTTGGAAGATACTGTGGGAAAGGTATCCAGGACCTTTTGGGATGCTATTAAAGCTGGAAAAACACCTTTAAAAAAGAAAATCCCTAAACAATGGCAAAACCAGAAATTCTAGTCCCCAGCACTATATTTATTTTGAAACACACTCCAATCCTTTCTTTGCTTTTTGGGTTTGTGTCCTCAGTACTTAGAACCAAGTGCTTCATAAATGCTTTTTCCTTCATTATGTCTGTGACTAAATCACATACAGAGAATTCACCTTCTGTAAACAGCAGCATACTGTGACAGCTACCATGCCCACTTCTGCCTATGCAGCTCACCAAGGCGCTGTCTTAGGTGCTGAAGTAGCACAGCCTAGTGGCCCAAGCCCATGGCTAGCAGCAAGAAAACTAGAATGATATTCACGACACTGTCACTAATTTGCTTTAAAGGAGAATCCTTATCTTTGGACTTTAGTATCCTTTACTGTGGAATAGGGACAATGTGTCCTAGATATTTCTCTCTACAACAACACCACTACCATCACCACCACATTTCTAAGAGTCTTGTTCTTTTAAGGCTGGTAGTAATGAGTTCAGGAGCAACAAAGGGGCCTTAAAACTTCAAATTGTGTGAGTGATAGTCTCAGGTGAAGGCCTAGGGAAAAAACGGTGAAGTTGCTAAAGTTTTAATTTGTCACCAACTCCCTCATTTTTCTTATTTTTCTTCCCTCTCCGGCACTCTCTTCTCCCATTAAAAAATAGTAACTAGCATTTCTATAGCACTTTAAGATTTGCAAAGCTCTTTACATGTGTTATTTTATTTTCACAACAACCCTGTGAGATAGGCACTAGTATTATCCTGATTTTGTAGATGAAGAACTGAAGCTCTGAAAGGTTAAATGACATAGATTGAATAAGTGTCTGGCAAGATTTGAAGTCAGATCTTTCTCACTGAAAGTCTGGGGTTCCATCCATTATGCCAAATACCATGACCCATATAAAAACTGCTCTAAACTAAAGAATTTATATTAATACTTTTCACTATTTTGTGAATTTAAGCCCCAGGGAAACGTGTTTGCATAATAAAATGTTCATCTAGTTGTGGAATGAAAAGCCATTTAATCCAAGAGATTTCAGGCTTCAGAGAGCCAAGAAGAACATTAGAGATCACAGATTCCAACTCCTTCATTTGACAGACATTGAAACTGAGGCCATGAAGGGGTGAAGTGACTTTTCAATGTCAAATAGCTCATAAGTACCAAAGCCAGGATTAGTACCCAGAGTTCCTGATTCCAGTTCAATGTTCTTTCCACTATCTCAAGATAGACATTTAGATATATATTTCTTTATTTCAAAAAAGTGAATCCTATTTCAAAAAGTGAGATAACTTTTAAAGAGGTTTCTTTTTTCACGATGAGGGGGAAATTCCTAATACATATGTGTGTATTGTGCATATACACACACATACACATACACATATACATATACATATATATATACATATATGTATATATATATATATATATATAATTAGATAATGCCTAGCTTAGTAACTTGTTCATATAGGAATAATCAAAAAGCACTCTGATTCGTAAAAGGCCTTATAGAGGAAAATGAGCAAATCTGTCCCTAGTGGCAGGTTCTTTCCAAGCAGCCCCTATACTATTTGGGAGAAAGGAGACACACATGGAAAAAGGAAGGTTAGCTACAGAACTACAATGAAATCGGGGCTAGGAAAAAATTCTGGTGTGTTAGGAATCCAGTCTTTGGCACATAAAGTTGAAGAAGCATGGAGAACAGAGCACAAAGAATGAAGGGAAACAAAAGGCAACTGAGACTCACAGGACATTTTTTAAGGAGGATGATCAAGGCACTGTTTTCTACTTCTTTGCCTGGCTATATCTGAAGGGCAGCTATTTATAAAGAGCCCAGTAATCTTGGGGGAGGAAGTTCTGAAATAGGATACTTCTTGCTGGGTAAAATGTTATCTCTTTCCTTAAATTGGTGTCTCACCCAACCCTTCCCTCTGGCCTAGATAAGATATGTATATCTTCTCCTCTCATCTGATCTGGTCTCTCCTGGAGATAAGAGTACTCCAGCCCAGGCTTGTAGGCAGCGGTGGTATAGCAGAAAGCTCCTTAGTCAGGAGCTTTGAATGCTGGTCCTGGCTTTATTAAAGGCTGCATGACATTGAGCAAGTGACTTCACATTTATGAGTCTCAGTTTCCTCCTCTGTAAAGTGAGGTGGTTGGGCTGGGTGATCACTAAGGTCCCTTCCAGTTCTAATATTCTATTGCTATACAGAGAGTAAAGAATCGGGATTGATGATGATGACCTTAAGAGTAATGTATGAAACATAGAAAAAATAAACAAACAAAACACTGGGCTAAATAGAAAGAATCAAGATGTAAGTAAGGTAGAGCCATTCCTCAAATTCTAGAAAGGCAGCAAAACGTAGGGTAGAGGCAGCATAATATAGTGAAAACAGCATTGCTTTTGGAATCACAGATAAATTCTGCCTTCACTGCTTCCTATCTGCATACCACTGGGCAAGTCACCTAACCTCTCTGGGCATTTTTGATCATTTATAAAATTATGTGGTTGGATTAGATGATTTCTCAGATCCATTCCTACTCTGGAGCCTATGCATAGTCCAATGACCATAGATTCCCTAAGTGAACCTAAGGAAGACTCCTAAATTCTCTATTCCTGGGGCAGCTAGGTGGTGCAGTGAGTAGAGCACCGGCCCTGGAGTCAGGAAGACCTGAGTTCAAATCCAACCTCAGACACTTGACACACTTCCTAGCTGTGTTACCTTAGGCAAGTCACTTAACTCCAACTGCCCTGCTTTCCCCCCTCAAAAAAAATTCTCTATTCCTCTCTCAACAACAGGAATATCTATACCTCAAAGTACTATGTAAATACAAGCTAGCATTATTGTTATTCATACTGTAAGAACAAATGACACCATTCATGTGATAACACTTGAAGATTTTTTTAAACATGTAGCCTACCTGTAAAATCAAAATGCTAGTTTTATTATGGCCACGATGTCCTTAAAAGTGTCCAGTAGAATGTAAACTCCATGAGCATAATGTTAATGGAATAGGAAGATCTTCCTTGTGCATTGATAGGTCTATGTGATCTGCTTTGAGCTCTGGTCCAGCTCACAGCTATGATACATTCTGAGTCACGTAGAATCCGCTGGAGGAGGGAATCTTGGTGAGGGGAGGCTTGCTTGCAGGAAGGCTTTAACACCTTTGGGTACTAAGTTGATTTAGGCACTGAGTCACAAGAGTTGTGATGCCTTCTGGCTCTGAGAAGTGTATATATGTATATTATATAATATATATATATATATGTGTGTGTGTTATATATATTATATATCTGAGTTGGTATTTTGCTTTGGGGGCTCACTTATGAGAAGGACCTTGTGATTCCTTGGTTGAGACTCTTGAGTAGCCATATGTTCAGACCTCCCCAACTGCTCAAATGTAAAGGCTCTCTAGATCCAGTGGTGTATGTAAAGTATATAGGAATATTGCTTTGATTCAGGAAGTCAGAGCCCTGTCTGTTGGTCTAATTTCTCTGCTTGTATTTTCTCTGAGTTCAGGGTGCTGACCTTTCCCCTGAACTAGTGAATGTAATTAAAAGTAAGATTGTTGATCCCTTTAAAGTTGCTTTCCTTTAAAAGCAGATCAAAGAACTTGTACCAGAAGGCCATCCTGGATATGCTATATCCTTGCTGCTACAATGAGGGCAGAGGCTGGTCTAGGATCATGGTCCTAGAATTAAAATCGAGACCTCAGAGGTTATCCAACCCCCTCGTTTTGCCAATGGGGAAGCTGAGCACAAAGAAGCTATGTGACTTTCCTAAGGCCACACAGGTCATAAATAGCGGAGCTATATTTTTGTCCTTCTACTCCCAGCAGTATGACATAATGGATAGAAAGTTGGCCTCAAAGACAGGAAGGCCTGGGTTCTGGGACTGTCTGTGACATATACTGGCTGTGTGACCTCGGGCACATCACTTAATCTCTCAGTGTCCTCAGCAACTCTCTAAGACTATAAGTCGAAGAGAAGGCAATGACCTACATTGTTTGAAGGAGTTTCTTCAAGAAGTTCTCTTTATCAGTGAAATCACAGATCTTGTCCCTATCTCTATTACCATCACCATGCATTACAGTATCTGCTTAATAAATGTTAAGTCAACTAGCATTTATTAAACACTTACTATGTACCAGATGTTGTGCTTAATGATTCGGATGCAAAAAACAAGACAAAACAAAAAACTGTCCCTGCTCTCAAGGAACACTCACAGTCTAATGGGGAAAACAACATGCAAACTAGTATTTCTTGACGTGAACTAAATTGAACTGAGTTGAACTGAACTGAAATAAAGATACCATAGCAAGCACCAACCTTTGAAGCGTATGGGGGAAAGTAGAGAAAGGTAGGCAAAGGCCCTCTTACCACATCAGTGCCAAGATCGGACCTGGAATCACGCTAAACACTGGAGGAACTATTGCTATCATGTCTTATGGTTCTGCCCTATTTTGCCCCAATTGCTCATTCCAGCTAATTGAGCACAACTTGCCCTGTGATTCTGACACTTTGCCTTTTTATTTAATATAGAATTACATCTTTCTGGAACCCTTAAACTATCAGAGGGGAAAAAAAAAATTCTCCTTCAAGAAAAAATCAAAGCATTGGTCCCTAAGTGTCTTAAAGACTGAATCATTGTCATCATTAACAAAGCAGATACAGGCTCACTATCTATAGGTCACCCTGTAAGCTCTGCTTCTCTTCCCCAGCTGACATGCCTGACTGCTATACAATCAGGTCCCCAATCTATTGACCAAAGCCACGTACATGTCTTTAAATTCATCCTTTGGGGATTTTTTCCCTTTTTTTCGAGCAGAACTCCCTCCCATGACATAAATTGTCCTATGTATAGCTATGGATCTCAGAAAGCTGGTAACCCTTCCCACTCCAATCCCCACCATTCCTGAGAGGTATAATCTGCTGGCCTCAGCACTTTTGTGCTAATGCAGCAGCAGTGTGGTAGGAACAGCAAGCGCTGCAGTGGCCACACAGTGGCTGCAGCAGGAGCAGCTGGGGAGGGGGGAGGGGAACAATCAGATTGTGCTACTTCTAACTCATTTGTGAGCCATGATTGCACCAGGTCACAAGGAAGAAGGATGGATCCCTAGTCCAGAACAAGCTGGGGTGTGTCTCACTCCAAGGGTGGTGAGTACTGCAGCAGGGTACTAGGGTGCCAGGTTTGGATAATAGCAAAATCCTGATTCTAGGGGTGTGTGTGTGTGTGTGTGTGTGTGTGTGTGAATGGAAGAGAAGCAGTTGTACCACCAGAGCTGTAGGTAGAATAAATAGATGCAAGGTGCCTCTTCACAAAGTTATTTACTTCCCTACAGCTGCAGCAGAACTATCTATAAGCCACATCTTGATGCTTCCTGTAAACATAAGAACTCATTTCTGACCAGCTGCAGCCTGAAGAACAGCAAAGGAATAGCTTTACTTGTTTTCTCTCAACAGCTCTAGCCCTGATAGCCACCTTTTTACCCAGACTGTTCTTTGGGTTACTAGAAGCCATTGTGTACCAAGAAATTATCTTAGCAGGGTCAAAGGGTGGTTAGTGGATGGGGAAGGAGGGGGTCAAGACCAGTTTTTGGTGAGAAAAGATAATGAGTACTTGGAGTCCTTTCATGATAAAAATTTCTAGGTTTATTTTTTTCTATTGTTGTCTCTAAAAGGAGCTATTCATTTTCTATGGTCTTTGAATCCATCCTTTCTAAGATGAGCTATAGTGGAAAGGGCATTAGACTGGAAATCGGGGTGTCCTGGTTTTTAATCTCAACTCTGTCAACTAACTTGACCCTGTGGCTTTTGGTAAGTCATTTAATCTCTATGAGCATCAGTTATTTTATCTGTAAAGTGAAGGGTTTGGACTAGGTAATATCTAAGGTCCCTTCCAGCTCTGGATCCTATGACCTCAATATTTCATTTCAAAACTAAATAGGAATTCATTTATATTGGCCTCTATTTAGAATTGTCCATTACTCTCCTCATACATATGAACTGAAAGTCAACTGTCTCTGATCTGCAAAATTCGCATTGGCCCCATGGACATTTACCATTATCATCTCTTCACCTTTAGAGTTTTGACCACAGCCTCCTTTGTAGCCCATATCAACACACTTTAAGGCTGTGTCTACACATTCCCCAACCAAACTGCTATACCACTACTTTTAGCAAACCGATCAGCCACTGGCCACTTCCATGATTACGCAATAACAGTGACTGGTACTTTGCTGATGACACTACCAGGAATATTGGACTATGATTACTGGGGCTGCTAAAATTACACTTGGAATATCTCAGCAATGCTTCTAATATTCATACACTTGAGTCCTTAAGTGACCGCTTATAATAGATAGCAGCAGCACTCTGTCACCTATACAGATTCCTATGAGGGGCATTTGATGTGGGAGACAGTGAAGTGGAGTGGAAAGAACACTAGACTAGGAATCAAGAGTGCTAGGGCCTGGGATGAGCCAACTTCCTTCATCTCTCTGGGCTTCATTTTCTTTATCTAAAATACAGGGTATCCCATAAGTCTTAGGGCAGTTTTAAGCTATTATAGCTTAAGACTTTTAGAACATCCTATATAATACTCCTACTGCCACTACTATTAATAACAATATTAGCATTTATATAGTGCTTTAGGGTTTGCAAAGCACTGTACATATTGTGTCTCATTTAATAATACAAGAAGGTTCCACTCTAGATAAATGCTGAAGCCCTGTGAAAACCAAAGGAAAGGGAAGAAAAGACAATTAGGAAGCACAGTGAGCCTACCCAGATTTCTTTTAGTCTCTCCAGCATGGGCCATGGTTTATTGTCTTGACTACATGAGGCAGTCTGATGACTGATTTTTATTTTCAAGTTAACTCTTAACTAGAGAGCTTCATCCCTCTGGTTCACTCCCCTATTTTTACACATGCTCTCCCACCCACACTGAAACGAGGAACTCTCTCAGGTTTCTCTTTTCCCGTGCATTTCCAGTATCTCAACTACTAAACACTTGACCATTTACTCAGCTACAGTAGCTCCACACTGTGGACAAGAGTATTCTTTCATTCTTATTTCACCTCATTCATCTTCAGAATGATGAAAACAAAGACAAGTTTGGGGGAAGAGAAGGTTAGCTCCTCAGCTGAATTTTTCTTCATGAAACCAGTTCAGACAATGGTTTGCTAGAGCTCACTCCATACCTGTTTGGGAGAGCTGATTATTAAATTTTCAGTGTGAGAATTTAAAGCTCAGACATCAGCAAATACTACAAATCAGGGCTTGGTTTATTGTTTTGTTGATTCTTTAGACTTGAGAAAGTGATGAAGAAATGTTAATAATGTAGATTAAACTTAAAAGTGTATCAAGCATACCCCCCCTCCAAGAAGCTGGTTGTTAACATTTACCACCAGACTTCTAATAACTCAAGCAGAGCTAGACTGGATAAGAACATATAATCAAAGCTCACAAGCCTTCACTTTCAAGATCCCTTTCATTTCTTTGGACTCTTCTCCCTCTCCAACTCCCAGCATTGTCCCACAACCCCTGCTGGAGCAGCCACACCTATATGTTCAGTGTTCCAGGTAGCTTTTCCCCTTGAACCTGGATCATCAAAGTTCATCATTCTCTTGGGGCTCTACTAACAGAAAGATCTGATATTCATGTCAATGTCCTATAAAAGTTAAAGTCTGACAGTGACTTATTTCTCTGAGGAATATTTACATTTTAAAAGGGGCTTAATGACAAGAGACATAATGATTTGGTATTATAATTTTCATCATCATCAATTATCATGATACCACCTTCCATTTCATAGCCTTTGCAATCTACAAAACCCTTTCAATTTTATTAGCTAATTGTTGTATTATTAATAATAATACTAATATTGCATATGGAGCAGGTAGGTGGTGCAGAGGATAGAGAACTGTGCCTGGAGTCAGGAAGACCTGAGTTCAAATTCAGTCTCCAACATCTACTAGCTTTGGCTTAGACACTTACTAGTGACCCTGGGCAAGTCACTTAACCTTGTTTACCTCAGTTTCCTCATCTGTAAAATGAGCTGGAGAAGGAAATGGCAAACCACTCCAGTATCTTTGCAAAGATGAAGAGTCAGACACAATTGAACAACAACCATATTGTATGAGCCTTTATAATTTATGAAACACTTTTCCATCCATTTTCTCATCTGATTCTCACAACATCCTTGTGAGATGGGACAAGGCAGGAATCATCAATCAATCAATAAGCATTTATTATCATCCTCATTTTTTAAAGTGAGGGAATTTCAGCTAAGGACATTGTGGTAGACTCAGAAGAACATTGTATGGAGCTTAAGTCCCAATTCCACCACTTACTGTGGGACATTGGGCAAATCATTTCACTTCTCTGGCCGTATTTTCAGATATGTTAAATGGCCATGCTGAGTTCAATTCAGCAAAGATTTAATAAGTACCTACTTGGTACCCAGCACTGTGCTGGAGATGCAAAGACAACAATGAAATAGTCCCTGCCCTCCAGGAGCCTATCCACTTCTACTTTGGACAAGTTATCTTCTCTGGGACTCAGTTGCCTCACGTACAGAACAAGGGCCCTGGAGTAGATTTCAAAAGTGTCTTCCAACTCTAGATCTACGTATGATCTACCCATGCCCTAAGTTTCTGAGATTCACTAGACAAGGTCCTTAAGTGCTTTGTCATTGACAAGCATTGCTATAGATGTCAACTGACACTAGCTGTGTGATGATGGGCAAGTCACTTAAATTCTCTGAACCTCATTTTCCCCATCTTCCAAATGGAGACAATAATACCTGTAGTACCTATTGCCACAGGGTGGTTATGAGTCTCAAATATAATAATGTGTATAAATGTTTTGCAAACTTTGGTGTACTATATCAATATCTGTTATTATTACATCAACATCGTTACAGCTTCCATTCAACTAAAAAACTCGATGATCTAAAATCCTCCAGAACTACCCCATGTATAGTGCTAGTTACTCTAGTTTCTTCCATGGTTTTATAAAAATTGGGGTTACCCTTGCTTTTCTGCCACTCAGAAACCTTTCAACAAAATGGCACCTCTGAGAAAGGAGCCAAACAGGGAATGAGTCAACAATGTAAACCCATCCTCCTATCTGACTCTAGCTCTTCCTCCACACTGAGTGGAAGGTCCTGAAAATCTCAGGATTATCAAACTTCATACAGAAGCCACTCCTGATAGAGATCAGGTTTGAGATGAGGCAGAGTCTAGAGAAGCCTTTTAGACAGCAGTGGTTGGAGTTCTAGATTCTTGCCCTAGTTAGAGAAAGGGATGATAGGAGCAGGAAAAATGGATGGAATTTCAAAGTTCTACTTGGAGCCTTTCCTCATGATTCAGAAGGGCTTTAGGTCACACTGGGCTGGCTTTTGTGATAAAAATAAAAACTTAGGACGAACACTTCAAGAGGGCTGGGGGAAGTCCTTTTTGCTCTAAGGACTCTCTTCTCAAATGATCCTTGAAAATCCTTTACCAAGGGACAGAATCCTTAGCTCTACAATTAACAAGAAAGCAAAAAGTATATATACCCCCTGCGAGGTGATACATGGCCCCAAATTCACACTTAAATGTAAATAATTGATATCAGATAGTTTTCTGACAGCAGGTTTTTGAGAGGCAGGGAAAAAAGAACATGGAGATGTTCAGTCACTAAATGGGGCGAGTAGCAAATAACATGCATCGATAGGAGGCTGATAACCTTGAAGTCTTCCTACCTCAAAATTTTGCCTTAATAAAGGATTAAACACTATTATATGGGAGCTGGTAGAACTTATATAAATAAAAAGTTGAAACATTCAACCTATTGTCCTCATGTCCTGGGAAATGTTTTCTTTCTGCCCAGAATGTTGTCCCAGAATTGATCAAGTCCCAGGGAAACAGAAATAGGTGATCATTTAACTGATAGGAGAGAAGAAAGAAAAGGAAACTATAGTTTGCTAAGAAAGAAAACTTGGGCTGTGATTCATGAAAAACAATAGACAAGACCTTTTCTATGTAACTTTGAGTTACTAATCCCAAGACACCTTTGACAAGTCACTTCATTTCCCTCCATCTGTTTCCTCCTTTGTAATGAGAGGTTTCTACTAAGTGGGGATTTTTAATCTTTTTGTGTTGTGGACCCCATTAGCACTCTGATGAAGACTAAGGACCACTTTTCAGAATAATGTTTTAAATGCATAAAATAAAATATATGAGATTGTAAAGGAAGACCATTATTAAATATAATTATCATGATTTTTTTTTGAAGTTCATGGACCCCAGATTAAGAACCCCAGGACTAAATGTCCCCTAAGGGCCCTTCCAGATCCAGTAGTCTGTGTCTTTGATCACCTAAAGCAAAGAAGCAAGGGTCCAGCATGTCCAAATGCGTCTCTACTATGTGGCAGGGTTAGTGGGATTTGATTTATTGTCATTGTTATCAATAGGGGTATTATGGTCACTGCTGATTAAGGAATGCTTACTACTATGCCCACTAAGTGCACTAGATATTCTCCAGGTCTATTGCAAGGGATACCATCTTTCCCTGCTTTGTTTGCTCAACAAATTAAACATGCAAGATTGGCAAATTCAAATACAGAGTCAAAGCTAGGGGTGGGCAGAGTAAACAATTGTCTGGGACATAAGCAGAAAAGCATAACAACAAAGACTTTTAATACTACTTCTTATAAAAAACACGTTTGCATTGCCAAAGGATTCCATTGCACATAAGTCTTTATTTGGTGATAAGTCACATGTTATTGTGCAGCTAATATGGTAGGGTAGATGGGAAGGGTAGAGTATAGAAAGCTAATAAATGCTATTCCTGAAAAAACAGAGGGAAGACAACATTTTGCTTCACCTGCTCCTTCTTCCATCACCCATTTCATTTTAATCTCTCTTAGTCTTAGAGAGCTCACAGACCAACTAGAAGGGACCTTAAAGATCAAATGGGTCAGCTCTATTGTTTCATAGATGAGTCAACAAAAGCTTAGAAAGATGAAGTAACTGGCTTCAAGGTCATACAGCTGTAACCAAGGTCTTCTGACTCTGAGGTCAATGCTCTCTACCCACTGTACATTTCCTGAAAAGACAGATATAAAGGGGTGTGGCCCTTGCTAGGGGGGGTCCCATATCAGTTGCCTGCATTTTGTTGTGCTCCATAACTATTTCTGGGGCTTCTTAATATAAAAAATATTCCAACACAATCCCCTCGGAGGTAGTTCTTACTAAACCCATTCACTGTACTACTGGGTAGTTTGATACTCAACTAGATCTCCTTCTTGCGGATCTTCTATCCAATGACGCAGATCGCAAATCTGCTCACTTTATGTAATTCTTTCCATGTCCTCCTGTAAATGCTGTATGGGGAGTCTCCCCAATATTCCTTCCTTTAGTCCTCTTGACATTACAAGGCTGCCAGTGCAGCATATATGACCCAAAACTGCTGTCACATAATTAGCCCTTCATGGTGTTGGAAGCAATACCTCTTAACAGGAGAGTAGCAGAGTTCAACTTTCCCTCCCATCTCTAGGTTTGCCTACCCTAAAAGAAGAGAAGAGAGGAAAGAAATAAGCATTTATTAAGTACCTACTCTGTGTCAGGCACTATGCAAATTGATTTACAAATATTATCCCATTTTGATCATCATAACAACACTTGGGAGGAAGGTGTTATTATTATCCCCATTTTACAATTGAGTAAAGTGAGGCAGACAGAGATTACATTACATGACTTGCCCAGGGTCACACAGTAAATGCCTGAATTTAGGTCACACAGCTAGTAAATGCCTGAACTCAGGTCTTCCTGACTCCAGGCCCAGTACTCTAAATCATTTTCATTTGCCAGCCACCCCCCATCTCTGCCCCCTCCCAGTAAAGTTACAAGTACTCCTATTTAAATGTATAGTGTTATTATAGCTATAGATCACCTACATCAATACATCCAGTCTTTCTAGGTCATATGGAGATGTCAGAGTGATGCAAGCCAACATTTTTATTATTTAAGATACTGTATACTAAGTTTATGTTGATTACTCTAAGTATCATCTTTGAAAGATAACTAGCATTAAAGTGTTGATAATGTCCCACTTTGGCAATCATATTTGCATAGTGTACAACAGAGTTTAGCAGAAAAAATTATCTTAAGTGGTGTTTTTCATCAGCTCTGTCAGTCTCACTGTTTGCTTCCACATGGTACATGAAGCCTTGGGTGACAAATGCTAAGGAAACTTTTTCATCCAGGCTTCACATTATAACATAATTATCTTATTCTTTATGGAAAATCTTCTAAGAAGTCTCATTTGTTTTATATGTAAAGGTTATCTAAGTCTGTATAAACTCCACCTTTAAATTAAAGATGGAGAGGAGAAAAACACCCATTTCTGTTGCTAGCAAGTTCACAAGGGTATAGAGGCTTTTTTCTCTGCCATACTTAAATATCACAGGAGACATGCATAGAGAAAATTTGCTTGATACTGTTCAACGCAAGGGGAACAATGACTGCATTTTATGGAAAGCAGTAAGATGTCTCCTCAATGTTAGCAATGGGAAATAAATAATCCAGATGTCATTCATTCATCTTGAAAGTACTCACCCACCAAGCTACCCCCTCCTCCTTCCCTTTGAATTATCCACTAACTCCTCCTTCCTTCTTCCCCACCAAAGTACCCTTTTGTCTTTGGTTCATAGATTTAGAACTGGAGGAGACTGCAAAGATCACTCAGTCCAAAGCCCTCATTTCACACTAGGTGACTTGTCCAAATTGACACAGACAGTAGTAAATGGCATCCATTCAACCCAAGACCTCTGAATCCAAAGCCTGTCTATACTGACTCTTTCTATACTATACCCTTCTGCCCTTCTACCTCCTTCACAAAACTACTCCCTCCTTTCCCTTTCTACCTCTTCTCCTTACCAAACTTCTCCCCCCCCCTCTCCTTTATATCTTCCTCTCTTTACAGATTTATTTTTGCCCCAAATGGCTACATTTCTCATTTCCAGCTTGGCACCTAAGAGTAATCCAAATTCACTTAAATTATCTTCAGAACGAAAACCATAATGTGCCAGGATATGAGACAAATGTGGTTATTCCCAAGCATTTCTGGATGTCCTCTCTTTGGTGAGTGGTAGGATTTTGATTCACTCTAATTCTGTCTTTGGTTTGTATATTCAAAGAACAGATCAATTGGTACCTCATTATCTGTCAGGACTTTTTTCTTTTAAAAATAATGAGCCCATAATGACTAATACATGTTCTGCTACCTTTGCATGGAGTACAGACAAGAGCACCCCAGCTCTAATAGCTCTCGTTGGCTTACTAACATTTTAGCCTCTGGCCAAGGAAAGACTTCATGCTCATGCCAGTGTAAGTTCAATAAAAACTAACAATCATCTTTATATTTAAAGGCATGTTCAAATGGGTAGATCTACATTAAACCCATAAAGAAAAAAAAGAGTTTGTCTACACCTTCCCCATGTCCACTGTCTCATCCAGGCTCCACCACCAACACCCCCAAAAAGCCACAAATCTTAGATATAAACATATGCTAAAAATTGTCTTCAGCTCTGGTGAGAGAGACATAGTACTTCTCTCTGGGATAGATAATTCATGAGAAAATCGCCTCCTACTGAGTGCATAGCAATAGAACCAAAATATTTACTTATAGCAATAGCAGTTGGTAATGGTATAAAGGTTTCCTCCTGAATAAGGAGAGGGGAAAAGAAGTTAAAAAAAAAAAAGACTGAAGGAGCTGTCCATCATAAGCATTGCAAATGAATCATTAGACTTGGTCCTGAAATCTAGGTCAGGATTTAGGGCTAAGTAGGAGAGCTTTTAAATCTGCTTATGTGAACAAACACTAGGCAGACATCTATATTGTGCTGGGTAGCACAAAGGGGAATAGGAAAATGCTTTCACCTGACACTGGGACCTTTTTCGACCCAGAGCGTAATCAGAATAACAAAGGTTATACTTTCAGATGAATGCCATTTAAACAGAGGAGCTAGAGCACATGTAAGCACGCAAAAAATAAAATGTCTTCCTTCAAGTTTTCAATCCTTTAGGCCCTATATGGGCTTAGCCAGGTAAATTTTTAAATGAAGAGAATATTTCCAAGATTCAGAAGCATGTTACCTTCGTAATTTTTGTTGTTGTTTTACTTCCTCTGCAGTAAGATTATGAAACCTTAACACCAGACAGGAACCTTGGACACCATTTAGTCATACCCATTTATTTTATGGATGAGAAAACTGAGACCCACAAAGGTAATATTATCTGCCCCAGGGCATACAGCAAGTTCATAGTAGGGACAAAGCAGGGACAAAACTAAGAAGACAAGCCAGGTGTCCTGATTGGTAGTCTAGTGTCTTTCCCTTACACAATTCCACTTCCTACTCTTAATAAAATAAAAATGGTTTTGTTACCAAGCCCTACACGCTTGAATCTTGACCCAATGACTATTACATCTATTTTTTAAAAACCTAAAGAACTATGAGTTAGCTGAGGAGAAAGGTGGAGGAAATGCTTGCTTTTCCCTTTAAAATAATCTATAAGCTGCTTCTATGTGCTACCCAAAAGCTGCCTGCTTCCCTCCCCCAAAACCACTCCATTTTTAACTTGTTCACTTACTAAACACAGAACAGCATATGATGTACTTACAACACTATGATTTTTGTCTCCTCCCCTATTCTCAAAACCTAATAAAAACCCTTTTCTCTATTAAAAATGTTCTCTGGGAATGTGAAAACTAGCTGGAGTTCAAGGAAATTGGAAGAACTTTAGAACAAATTTATAGATATGTAAAACGAACAAGTTAAGGACTTTCTGTTTATTATATACTCTCATCCCAAATTGCAGGTAACTTGAAAGTTCAGTTAGAAAATCATTATGGCAGACAATGAGGTACAGTCTTTTGAAAAGGATCCTAGACGGCAAGTTTAGGCAGGTCTCAAACTCTCAATAGGCATCAGTTTCCTCAACTGTAAAGTGAAAGGGTTGAGATAAATGATCTCTAAGGTCTCTTCCAGCTCTATGGTTCTATGACCTATGTCATTCAAGTTCTGGAAGTTAAAAGATAAGAAGGAAACAGCAGAAAACTGACCTGCAGCATTGTAATAAAGATAAGTAAAAGATATATCGATGGATGGATAGATGGATGGATGGATGGATGGATGGATGGATGGATGGATGGATGGAAAGAGACAGACAGACAGACAGATAGATAGATAGCTAGATAGATAGATAGATAGATAGATAGTAGATAGATATGTAAGTATAGCAAAGGCCAAAGCATCTCTACCCATTTCCAAAGATGGGAGAAGAAACACTTTTGGATCTATTAGGTTCATTTGAAATTTCAAAATTAAGTTGTAAAACAGGTAAAGCATTTTATCTAGGCCCCTTTTTTTAATTTAAATTTATTTATTTAACATATTTAGTTTTCAGCATTGATATTCACAACAGTTTGAATTACAAATTTTCTCCCCATTTCTACCCTCCCCCCCACTCCAAGATAGCATATATTCTGGTTGCCCTGTTCCCCAGTCAGCCCTCCCCTCTGTCACCCCCCCTCCCCTCTCATCCCCTTTTCCCTTCCTTTCTTGTAGGGCAAGATAAATTTCTACACCCCATTGCCTGTGTATCTTATTTTTTAGTTGCATGCAAAAACTTTTTTTTTGTTTTTGAACATCTGTTTTTAAAACTTTTAGTTCCAAATTCTCTCCCCTCTTCCCTTCCCACCCACCCTCCCTAAGAAGTCGAGCAATTCAACCTAGGCCACATGTGTATCATTACGTATAACCCTTCCACACTACTCATGTTGTGGAAGACTAACTTCATTTTGCTCCTTCCCAACCGATCCCGCTTTATTGAATTTTCTCCCTTGACCCTGTCACCTTTCCAAAGTGTTTGTTTTGATTACCTCCACCCCCATCTGCCCTCCCCTCCATCATCCCCCCCCCCTTTTATTTTTTTTTATCTTCCTCCCTCTTCTTTCCTGTGGGGTAAGATATCCAACAGAGTATGTATGGTGTTCCCTCCTCAGGCCAAATCTGATGAGAGCAAGGTTCACTCATTCCCCCCTCACCTGCCCTCTCCCCTCCTCCTACAGAACTGCTTCCTCTTGCCACCTTTATGCGGGATAATCCACCCCATTCTATCTCTCCCTATCTCCCTCTCTGAGTATGTTGCTGTCTCATCCCTTAATTTCATTTTATTTCTTTTAGATATCTTCCCTTCATCTTCAACTCACCCTGTGTCTGCTCTCTCTCTTTTACATATATATATATGTATATATATATATATATATATATAAACACACAGATATATATATACATACATACACATGCATACATATACACATAGATACATACATACACATTCACTTATATATATACATAAACATACACATATGCATATTCCCTTCAGCTACCCTAATACTGAGGTCTCATGAATCATTCACATCATCTTTCCATGTAGGAATGTAAACAAAACAGTTCAACTTTAGTAAGTCCCTTGCAATTTCTGTTTCTTGATTACCTTTTCATGCTTCTCTTGATTCTTGTTATCTAGGCCACTTTTAAAGATGCTGCAGTTTAATTCCAGTCATTAGACCAGGAGCCTAGAGCTTATATTTCCAAACAGCTTTTTAAATTTTATTTTTCTAGTTTTATCTATGAAAGTTTTTTCTGTGTAGTATTGGTTGTGTCTGTTAAACATTGAAAAGCTAACATTTTCAAAAAATGTGAGTGTATATATGTATATATATATATATATATATATATATATATATATGTATATCCATACATATGAGATAAACACTCTACAGGGAGTCTGCACAACAAGCTGAGGACTGTATACATCTATGCATATATTGAACCTTTTCATTTCTTTGGCTCTAAATATAATCTCATGCTCCCAGAAATTTCACTGGAAACAAGAGGCTTTTTTTTGGTGTCACCTAACTGAGCTTTACAGAAAGCAAGATGAGCAAACTTGAACTTGATTTCCTCGGCCGCGGCAACTGGAAGGCTATAGAATATTCTATTTGCAGATATCTTTTTAAACTAGGTTATGTTACAATAGCAATCTCACTCAGGCAGGCTTAGCGTTATTCTGATGCCTGCCACAGAGCAAGTGAATCACTCATTCTGAACGCAAACACCAGTGAGGAATGCGTTAGAGGATACGCCATCATATTAAAAATTAAATCTGGCTGCAGTTTATAATGGGCTTTCTTTTTTGAAGCAGTGTTTCATCTTTCAGCTAAGGCCATCAAACTATGAAGCCATACTTTTATAGTTAAGGCTGGGGCATTGGCTGAGGTCAGAACCCCAGCTTCCCTGAGCACAGAACCACAAATTTCACTGACACATGGTGCTCTTGGCAAATAATATATGTTCCTTCCCCCTCACCCCCCCAAACTACCTCCCTGATCTCCTTTGCCTTCAGTCTGTTTAGCTAATGCCTGAGGTAAGCTGATGCATGGTTATGTCTGTAGTTCTCCTTAAGCAAGAAAGCAGACAGTAATGAAGGCAGTACCAATGACTTTAAAACCCCACCTATTTTGTTGTTGGGGTTTTTTTTATGTTTTTGTTTTTGTGCTTTAAAAAAAAATAGCATTCTGATATGGGAGAGATTTAACTCATTCACACCCCAGGCTAAGTTAATACTTAGGTCATGTTTGAGCTCTCTGGGGAACCCCCCTGGTTGATGCCATCCGAGGGGCAATGGTGTCTTTTCAAGTGGAGTCAGCACAGCTGCCGAGCCATATGGGCCTGGAGCATCCCAGGCAATCGGATTTGGGGCACTTTCACAATATCATTTCTTAATGCGTTAATATTTTTGGTGGCACCTGATCAAGGGCAGACATCATCACTTAAGACCAGGGTTTTAGGTTTTAAAGCGACCATCAAGAATGGCCCAGCATATTATCAGAATGGTCATAAATATCTAAGAAATGTTTGAGTTATGTGAAGTAGGATAGGATTCCTGCTCCCTCTAGCTAAAGAAGGTCTCAGGGGTACATTTTAACTATTAATTCAGCATCAGCTCCTTTTTTAACCCAAGAATCATCATTTGAAGCATTCCAACCAGACCTGCAGAGCTGCATTGCACTTAAACAACAGAGCTTTCTCCTCTCCCTTTTTTCCCACCACCAAGAGAGGAGAGCAAAGACCCTACAACACTATAAGAGATGAAGGGAAACAGTTGTCATCTGAACAAAGACAAGCTGTAACGAATTGTTTGCTTTAAAAAAAAAAACGGAGAGGACTAATATCCTTATAACCTTTGCCTCCTCTTTCTAGAATCTATAGTCTATAGCCAACAACAGCAAAGGTCCAGGATCCGAAATCCTCTGCAATTTAAGTTCTGAAACAAACTACCATAGTCTCTTCCCTGTGGACCACTTTTTTGGGGTTTGAGGGGGAAGAAAAACAACGGGGAGGATCAGAATAGTAACTTTCTCTAGTGAAGTACGTGAGATGATGGCTTCTTTGCAGATACAACTGCAGTCTGAATCTTACGTTAAGCACTCTTATACTAACACAGTTTTTGTTTTTTATGCTGCTGCTGCTGCTGCTTTTCATGTTACTAGGTTGCCTTTCTTTTTTATATTTAGACCAAAACCTTCTCCTTACAAACACATTAACCTCCTTTGGGAACCTGATTATTTTCTTCCATTAAAGCATTCTTCCTCCCTCCTCAAAATAAAACGGGGTGGAGGGACAGGGTTAGGGGCTTGTTTCTTTTCTTGAAATTCTAACTTCTAGGAGGTAAATTTCCAATAACCCACCAAAAAATGCAATGGACATTTAGAAGGTAGGAAAGTGCCTGAGGTCATCTGCGTCGATGGAAATAATACCCATTCCTATACGTCTGTCTCTGCGCATACATCTTTATGCATCTGCAGAAATCTCACTGGATTCTTTTTATTTAACCAATTGTGTGGGGTTTTATTTGGGGGCTAGCTGTTTTTAGTTAGAGGGAGGAGAGTATAATGTAGCTAATGTTTAACAGCAGCAATATTTCCAAGTAGATTTTTGTAGTCATCATCAAAGCAAATGCTTCGAGTGAAGTGTGAAGGGCAAGGAGGCAGAAGGGTCCAGGGTTTATGTAAAAGGACTACATAAAACCCAGGCAGGAAGTATGGACTCATAAAAACTTCTCTCGCTGGAATGATGGAAAGATTTTCTAACGCATTCTGAGCCTGGCTGTCTTTCTGTTTGTTTTGGTTTGTTTTTAATTTTTCCTTTACAATGCAGCTTAATCGGCGTCCTTGCTGTATGCAGAGTTGCCACCATGCACACCGGAAGAATGAAGGGGCATCACCTAAATGCTTCTAAATTTAAACGGGACGGATGTACGTGCACGCGCACTCTGCCTATCTCTTGTGTGCCTCTGGACTTGCGGTGTGGAGCTCGAGCACGTGTGCTTGCACGCGCGTGTCCATCTCTCCTTCACATTCACCTTGAATCTAGTAGGGTGGGCAGATAAGTCTCTCAGTATATGTATCCATTGATCTATCTACCTACCTGTCAGCCCGTTTGGCTATCTATCCAACTATCCTTCCCCTGGACATTGTCAGAGGAAAAGCAGCAAAATCTCCCCTAACCCTGCAGTAGCCCAAGTAGCTAGCTCATCGTCTCTCTGCAGTGATGTCAGCTGCAAAAGCCAGCCGGTCCCCGCCCCCAAAGCTGAGCATCTCTAGCTGGCAAAATCCCAATAAACCTACCCCAACCTCCGCAGGCTTTGCACCGAAGGGAAGGACTCAGAAGTCCGGATCCCCCATTTTCTACCTCCCCCCCCGCCCAAATACCACCACCTCGCTTTGCAAAGTCGGATGGCTATATGATAAATAAGGAAGTAAATAAATGAATGGATGCCTGGCGAGGAGCTACTCCAGCCGGAGGTGGGGGTGGGGAATGGGAGGTGGGAGTGCGGGGGCGGGGGCTAGCTCTATTGCCTGGGTTTCAGCTTCAGCTGCACCACATGCCGCTGGGAGAAATTTGCAAGGAGTGGATGGAGTCTGTGCAGTGCCCGGGATCTGGGGGAGGGATGGGGAGGAGAGAGCGCTCACAGGCGCGTCTAAGGGGTTGAAGACACAAACAGCAGCAGATCCCAAATTGATTTGTAAGGAGGAAACGCCCTGGGGATGGAAACTGATAGACAGAAGTTAGGGAGGGAGAGGAGGACAGGGGAGGGGGAAAGGATGCAGGTCGAACCTCCTCCAGCTCTTCCTTTCCCGCTTTTCCATGATCCTCCGCTTCTCACTTCCCCAAAATTCCTCATTTCCTATGACAGCAGCTATCCTGAGCTGAGCAAAAAGAGGAAGGGAGGTAACTGGGGGCAAGGAATATGACGTGCAAATGTCTAAAGATGGGGGGAAGTGGGGAAGCAGAGAGGGCTCAGGCTTGGTTGCGAGCATTCTAATCTTCTTGTTTTCGGGAAACAGTAAGCAGATGTGACTTCTTTGAGATTAATACTCCTTTAAAGATATAACAATAATAAGAATAAAGTTCATCCTCACCAAAAGAGGATCGGAAGCGAGATTCGGGCTTGTTAATGATAAATTGGAAAGCCGCCAGCATTTGCGCTCGCGCTCTCTCTCTCTCTCTCTCTCTCTCTCTCTCTCTCTCTCTCTCTCTCTCTCCTCCCTTTCCCGTTTTCAGCTCTCTCTCTCTATCCTTTACAAAACTCATTTCATATAAGTTAATTGGCGCTACAGGCTTTCCAATGCAAAAGACGTCTTGCTCTCTGCACGTTATCATGATTAATATTATACGGATGCCTTTTGATCCGCGAGCCTTCCCCACCACCAGCAGCAGCAGTTCTTCTTCTGCACGCATGCTCTGGTTCACCAAAGGGAGATCCTGAATTTTTTATCATTATGATGATGATGATGATGATGATGTTCCTTATCATGGTTATTATTTTCTCCTGCAAGGTGGAGAGACCACCATCGCCTGCCTCCTGGCCGCTTGCTTTTCCCTGGACTCTCTGGGAAAGGATTCGACCTTGGCCACCAATCTATTCTTTGATTGCTGTTTATCTGTATTATTCAGCTAGCAGCCTTTGGTTACCTTTTCTCCTCCTCCTCCTCCTTCTCCTCCTCTTCCTCCCCCTCTTCCTCCTCCTCCTCCTCCTCCTACTCCTCCTCCTCTTCCTCCCCCTCTTCCTCCTCCTCCTTTTCTCTCTCTCTCGTTCTCTCTCTGTCTCTCTCCCCCTGTCTCCCTCTCTTTCCCTTCCTCCTTTTCTCCTTCCTCTCTTCTCCCTCTATCTCTGCCTATCTCTGGTTTTGTCTCTGTCTCTTTACATTTTAGGTTTTTATTCCCGGTAGATGTTGCCTGGCTTTCGTGGGCATGGGTTGGGATGCTGCTGTCAGTGACCAGCCCCCTTAAAAAAAAAAAAAAACCTTGGATTGACACCCAGCCCCAGCACCTTCGACTCGCCTTCTCTGCGGCCGCTGCTGCATCATCCGGTTGGAGGGATGGGACCTGAGAAAGAGAGAAGGGTGTCGGAGGAGCATTCTCTAAATTTCGCACAGCTTTTCTCTGCGACAGAAGGGCACCAGCCAGGGTGTTTGAGCTTCCGAGAGGGAATTTAGGGTTTGACATTTTTTGTCCTCATAAGGTACTTTATTATTATTACTACTACAATTATTTGACTCTTTCTGCTTTCTTTGCCCTCTTATCCCTCCCGTTTTGGATGGTTGAGGGTGGGGATGATAAAGGCGCATTGAATACCTTTTTTTAAGAATCTGTGAACGGAGTAACTTCGCTTTCTAGCTTACTCCTATTCTTCTCCATCCCACCTTCTCATTAATGTCTTCTAGCACAGGATTGGAGTGTTATGGGATATATTGGGGGTATGGTGGAAGCTCAGGGATCCGTTTAGAAAAAGGGAAGACTGAAGAGAGATACTTCTTGTGTGGTGTTAGGGGATAATGAGATAGGGTGGGGTGCGGGACAAATGTGATATTTCAAGAATGTACTGGGGATGGATAAGGTGTATTTAGTGGGTGAAGGATAGATGAAGAGAAAGGTATATTTTGATTCCCCTTTACAGGTTGAGTATTGATGGAGATAACACTACGTCCATCAATGTCCCATAGAAGCCTTAGAAGGTAAAATGTGTGTGTGTGTGTGTGTGTGTGTGTGTGTGTGTGTGTGTGCGCGCGCGCGCGTGTGTGTACGTATAAAGGTGAATGGCCTCTGGTTTGTAAACAGGAAGATGAGGGAAAGGGGACTTTAAATGATCTCTTTGATTCCTTGTCACTTATGGTCTGTATAATTTAGGGGTCTTTCTCTCCTGTTTCAACATCCTGTACCCCAGATGTATCTTCGTTATACTCGGGTGATCTT
Source organism: Trichosurus vulpecula (assembly GCF_011100635.1). NCBI lineage: Eukaryota > Metazoa > Chordata > Mammalia > Diprotodontia > Phalangeridae > Trichosurus > Trichosurus vulpecula. The sequence goes on along the minus strand of NC_050575.1, from coordinate 292,422,994 downwards.
TTAAATCAAAGCCCACCCTTTACCTGGTAAGGTACATTGACTGGATGTAGGGAGGGAGAATATTTGTAGGGATGTCTCTAAGACATATTCTTTCTCTCTTTCCCTCCCCCTTCTCTCTTTCTCTTTCTCTCTCCCTCTCTTCCTCCCCCCTTTTCCCTTCCTTCCCCCCCTCCCTTCCTCCCCCCCTCCCTCCCTCCCTCTCTGCTGCATTTTGCATGAGCTATCTAGGTCATTAGCATTTTAGCGTATGCAAGACTTGACAAAGCTGATGAGAAGCCAGATGGGCCCCGCTCTTATGGGTTTTTTTTTCCTCTTTTTCTTTTCTTCCCCCCCACCAACCCCCATCCCCCCACCACCACTTGGGACCTAAGCGAAAGGACTTGACTGCAGCAGGCGAGCCCGGGACGGTTTATTGCTGCGATCCAGGCCCCTTTATTGCAGCAGACCATTTTTGCGGAAAACTGGAGGAGGCTGTGTGTATGCAGTGACTCTGAGACCAGAGGTAGAGGAGGCAGCCGCCCTGTCAGCAGCGGCAAGCCCCTTTCCTCCTTCCTTGTCTTTCTTTCCTCATCCTTCTCCCTCCACCCCACCCCCACCCCACCCCTCCCTTTTCTTCCTGGGCAGAGATGGGGAAAAGAGAGCTGGAGAGGGTAGGTGTTGGTTTTGCTTCTCTAGGACGAAGTGGGTTTCGTTGCTGTTCTCCCCCCTATTGTCTGGAGCTCAAGAAGGGAGAGGTGCGAGGAGAGGGAGAGAAGTAAAAGAAGGAGTAATTAAAATGGGGAAGGAATGCCTCTTTCCCCACTTCCACCTCCACCCCCCACCCCACCCCCTTCGCTTTGCAGGAAGAGCCTGGATGAAAAAAGGATCGGGGTAGAACAAAGAGCCATTGGAAGACATCGCTGCTATCTCATTGTCTGTGTAGGGGTGGGGGGGGGGGAGGAGAGAGCTGGGGTAGGGAGGATGCTACTGTCCTTTCCTCTTGACACCCCCCTTCAAGTCCTTCACCCCACCATCAGCACACACATACACACCCCTCTTTTTCTTTATTTTCCTCTCTCTCTCTCTCTCTCTCTCTCTACCCCTCTCTCTCTCTCTCTCTCTCTCTCCCTCTCCTTCTCTCCTGTCTTTCTCCCACCCTCCCTCCCTCCCTCAGGAGAAAGGCCTCTCTCTCCGTGTTCACAGCGGACCTTGATTTAAATGTCCATACAATTAAGGCACGCGGTGAATGCCAAGAATGGGGCTGAGCAGCGTCGTCGATCGCTCGGAGCAGAGCGGAGGTTCCGCATAGCGCAGCACTGCAGCAGCAACTCGGGCATCCGCAGCATCTCCGAGACTGGGAGGGGACGTGCACCGACTGCGGGCAGGGCTAGCCCCGCGCCGGGGCCTGCCGGGTGAGGAGGGGTGTGTGTGCCTGTGTGTGCGCGCGCGCGCGGGGTTGTGTGTGTGTGTGTGTGTGTGGTCTCTGCAACACAGGTGTGTGTGTAGACCTCTTCGTGTATGTTCACATTGACCTGTGTATGTGCTTTTGCATGTACTGCAGATGCCAATATGTACATTTTTTCGGGGTGTGTGTGTGTGTGTGTGTGTGTGTGTGTGTGTATCCAGTGCGGTGTTGTATAAGGCCCATAAGCTTGCCCCGTCTGCGTTTTTGTTTTAGACTTTGGGTCTGGTTGTGCCCTTGAAAAGACAAATTCCCAATGCCTGGAGGACAGGTGGGGTGCTGTGAGTGTTCTGGGGGCATCTGATTAGAAGTCAGGGTCACAGCCTGCAGGGATAGATGTAGATGGACAGCAGCGACAGCAGGAAATTGGCGGATGGGGAGAGGTGAAGGAGAGAGGTTTTCCAAGGTCCTTTAGGGACCGCCAGAGAGAAGAGGGAGCCTGACACCTCCCATACCCCTAGCCCAAAGCCAAAAGGGGCTTCCCAACTTAATTATTGCTTGTGATTACTATTGTTTCAGAGGACCACTCAGAAATCTATTGAGATGGAGGCGACATGAGTGCAAAATGCAGTAAACTAGGGGGTCTGAGGAAGGAAGGATGGTGCCTCTTTAAACCTGGACAGAAAGAAAATGTGATGTATAGGGCAGATGTCTGGGGTTTGATTAGAGAATGTTATAAAAAAAAGCAGAGAGAGACCTGAAAGGATTAAACCTGCCCTCCAACTGCAGGATCTGGCTCTCTAATCGTGCCTTGCCTCCCCACCCCTCAGACCCCCAGATCTAGAGCAGCAGCTGCGCCCTGCATTTTCCACTCCTTCTTCACAGCATCCTACTCCATTCTTCAGAAGGGACCTAGAGAACATAACCCCCTCCCCCTCCAGCTCCGCATTATGCTAGCACAGTCCAGAGCTGCAGGGCATAGTAAGGACCAGAAGGTGGGTGTCAAGACCTGAACTCATTTTTTTCTCGGAAAAGGGGATTGGGGGGTGGGGGAGAGGAAGAGTGTAGGAAGGGGAAGAGAGGAGAGGAGGGGAAGAGAAGATGGGGGGGGCAAAGAAAGAGCTTAGGAATTCTGGAGCATCAGTGAGCATCAGAAGCCATGAATCAGGAGTTGAAGCAGGGACCTTTTGGGTTCTTTACCTCTTGCCCACCAGTGATGTCTATCTTTTCAACAGCCAAAAGCAGAAAGAATGTCCCTCAATATGCAGTGCAAGGTTCTGTAGTCTGGTGAAAGGAGCTCAGAATTTGTCTATTGATCTGCATGTTTTCTTCTGTATTCTTAGGAATATAAGAATAACATCTACCCAATAGGTGTTGTGAGGATCAAAGAAGAGAATTAGAATGCTTCACAAATCTATCTAAATGCTAGCTATTATTACTAATACTACATATTCTAACTCGTGTAGCCAGGAACCTCAAAAGGTTACTCATCCTCTTCTGCTTTCAAATACTCTCCTGTTTCTATCAAATGAATTGGTAATAAAAGTTATACTGTAACAACACCGCTCTCCTCCCCAGTTTCAATTCAATTTAACAAACAGGTATTGGGCACCAGTTAAGTTCCTAGCCCTGTGTTTGAGGACTCTCAAGACACAGATATTGACCATAGCCCAATGTCATTTTCCCAGAAGCCTCTCTGGGCCTGCAGAGATGTGACACAAGCCACCTGCCTTTGCTGGGATAGAACTGCAGTGCACATGAGGCAAGAAAAGAAAACCATCATAAGAGCTCCATACGCCTTATTCTGCAGAAAGCATTTAAGAGGACGCTAAAGAAGAGCTGTCTGCTCTCTGCAGTATTTGGAACAAGGGAGGCTGTCAACTGCACAGTTCCTTTGAAATAATCCCTCTTTGAAGCATACATTTCCACAAGGCTTATTAAGAAAAAGAGTAGAAAACATCATCTTTGGCATGGGAGAAGTTACCAATAAGTCAGATAAAAGATATGATTTGAGCCAATGGTTATCAGGGTCACACCATCTTAGAATTTTCTATATAAGTGAGCCTCTTCCCCATAATTATACTCTTCTGATTATGATCCACCCTCCCACAGAGCCTCTGAGTGGAATAGCAGAATTAATGAACCCCCCAGACCCCTATCTCTCTCTCTCTCTCTCTCTCTCTCTCTCTCTCACACACATATACACACACACACACACACACACACACACACACACACACACACAAGCTTCCTCTTCAGGTCTGGCATCATGGGGGTACAGGGCCTGAGTGCGGTCAGAGTATGTCCTGTGCTTATTAATGTGTATGTGCGTAAGTATGTGCTTGTGTGTATTTGTGTGCTTGAGTTTGTGCGTTCAGTTGTGGCTCAAAAGAGTGTGCACTCATGTGTTGCTTTAATGGCAAAAAGAAAATGGCGGGGGGTGGGGGGTGGGAGGGGAGGAGGTTAATGGACCACTATTCCTCTTTCACCATTACCAGGTCCTTTTTCAGTTCTTACCAAGTAAAGGACCATTACAAAGGTAAATACCTACCCTCCCTCTCTCCCCATCGGCCTGTTCAAGGCAGCTGCACGTATACAGAATGCCTGAAGATTGTCTGTTTCTCCCTTATCTACAAACACTATCTTCTCTTTTCTCCCCGCCCCCCAACTTAAATCCGTCAGATTGCATTTTATAGCAAAAATGAAGGTCAGGTCATGTTGGAGGTATATTATTTTTAGGATGTTATATACCCCCCCCACCCCATCCATCCATTCATATGTTCCACTATGATCGCGGTCATATCATTTTCATGAGCTCCTATTGGGCATGCCATATTCAGTTTCAGCAAGCATTTATTAAGCTCCTACTTTTCACTTAGTACTTTGAAAGAAAACATCCAGAATGACAGGATTAGATGCAATGATGTCTAAGTACCTTCCAGCTCTAAATCTATGATACTCAACATTATGAAATTAATCTTAGCAGTATATTTATTCTCTATTTTTCCTTTTTTTTTTTCATTAAAGGTAGGCCAGTTTCCTGTATAAAGGAAAAGGAAATTGATCTTTAACCGAAGCAGAGGAAACAGCCCAGAGGTAACTATTACCTGAACTGACAATGAAGGTCTGGAAGGGAGGGGCTATTACTGAAATAAGAAGGTCCCTAACAGAGGAATCTTCCCCATAGCAACCACTCTGTGGTTTATACTTATAGGCCTATACATATATGTATCAAAAAGTCAGCATACCTTTCACACATGTAAGGACATCTATCCTTCACTATAATCACACACCCAAAGAAAAATCTATTTGTACCTCCTCCAAAGGAAAATTTTCCTATTCCCTCTATGACATTTACATATGCCTTTCTCTCTAGAGCCACCAGCAGAATTGTCTTTCTGAAAATACCTGGTCTTTAGCCTAATTCAAAGGCTCTCTTTATTTGCCTATATTTTATAAGGCTTTGGAATGCAGCAACTTTCTGGAGATGATGTAATAGCAAGTTGAGTGTGGCTTGGTAGATTGATGAAAAAATGTGTTGATGATGATAAGAAAAATTATTATACTTAATAAAGATTTTTTTTCTCTTCTCAAGTACACTGAAGTTTTTTAACACAAAATTAATGTATTTGTTCATTATCATTATTACTATTATTTAAAATTGCATTTCAAAAGTAAATATAGAAGATAAGAAGTAAGTTTAAATAGAGGTTTTTTTTTAACACCTCAAAATCTGCTTTTGGCAGAAGCGGGATATGGATTTGGATAGAACACACAAACCTGGTTGGCAGAGAAAACTCAGCGATGAGTTTGGTTTTTTTCCCTCAATAATTCTGTCTAGGAGTGCAGTGGTAAAAGATTCACAGTAAAACAACCTTTTCTTTTTCTATCCTTTTCTTTACATTTTTTTTAAAGCCGTGATGTACCAAGAAATCAGGAACAGGGGCCAGGCACCCCAGAGACACATATGTCTCTTACATTTTATGTCAGAGGGATTACAAGTGTTGGCTTTTTTCCCCGTCTCCTAAAACAAAGAGATGGAACATTTTTATTTTAAATTAAAATGTGATAACTGTTTACCTGACTTCATCTGGTTCAATTATGTATATGCATATATATTTGGGGACAAACATGATAGACTTGTTGGGTATTCAGATTATATATAATACATATATGTGAATGTATGTAATTCATAAACGTATTTTTATTAGTATGAAAGCCAAAAGAGAGACAGAGAAAGAATATATTTGAGGAAAGCTTCTTAGGGCAGGGCTGTTTTCTTTTTGTTTGTGATCTACTGTGACACATTTAGCCGAGGCCCCGGGCTGAACATTTTCACTGCAAAGCCAGCGGTTCTCCACCGATGACTCTCCCCTAGTCTAGTCTACAAATAGTCCAGGCCTCCAGCCGAGGGCTTGCTCCCTAGGCCTAGTCCTGAAGATGGAGTCTGCACAAGCTCAGAGTTCACAGCCTGGGAGGCCTCTCGGACTTTCTCTCTTGCGGGCTGAAGTGAGCTTACTCTCAATGACCCCTCAAGGTGTGTGGTTTCCAAAATGAAATGCCAGGGGTGTCTTGTTTATTTGCTTAATTTTGTTTCGTTTTTCAAAAGCGTTCCTGATTCTTTTTGAATAGAGGTCATTTAGTGGAGAGGAGGTGCGGGAGGTGACCTTCTTGAGGTTCATTTTTCAACTACATCTACCTATTCGTTCGTTAATTAAGTGCTTTCTGTGTGCAGGGCACGGTGCTTGTTGTTTGAGAAGATGCCCTATGGGATCTTTCTTTTCCTTAATCCGAACGAACTGTGGCTGGATAGCAGGAATGGAAGGGGGTTAGAGGGGGACTTTGATGCCTTCCCTGGTCCTTGGTCCCCTCAGACTGAAGCGGCTGCAGCCTCCCCGTCTTGGGCTCGTCCTGAATGGACAGAACGAAAGCCCAAGAATTTTTGGTCTTTTTTTTTTTTCTTTTAAAATATTTTTCCCGATCATGTTAGGAAACTCAAGCTCAGCCACAAAAGGGAGTTAACTACGTGCCTTAAAAAAAGGGTGGGGGGGAAGGTAAATGGCTGAAAGGCGAGGCCGGCCGTAGCCAGAGACTGCGGAACCGGGTAATAGTTTTGCTTTTTCGATGCACCTGCTTCGCCCCATTTTCGCCGAGGCACCAGATGGACACTTGACAGACAGCGCGGAAAATGAGTCCGGGGGGCGGGCGAGAGTGGGGGGAGGGGGAGAGCAGAAACAAGGCATCAGTTTGACTTCCCAGATTGGGACACAGAGAAGGAAGGAGGTTTGCAGTATAAAAATAGCCCTTTCACCCGCCACGGCCACCCCTCCTGCCTGGATCCCAGGACCTTCCCGGGTGGCTACCATCCTGCGGTTCCTCCAGCTTGTTCCTTAAAGCCTAGGTCTTTGTCCCAGACCTTTCCTGGGATGCCTCGGCCTTAACCTCTCCGTCGTCCCCACGTCTCATTAGGCTCCCTGGCCTTTTGAAATTGTGAGCCCCTCTTTCTCTATACCCCATCCCGCACCGAGTTTATTGAATAAAATAATGCAGAAGAGAACAGGGAAATATGAAAGTGTCAGAACCGATACTACCTCTGACGTCCCTTCTCCTTCCTATCTTAGTGGCCAGGGCATCAAAGTGACCTTCTCCTTCCCCCACCTCCACTCCCGGCTTTCTTTTTTGCCTCAATCCATCATCCGTGCTTATGCGTGACACCAGCCCACCCCCAACCCCCAATCCCTGGGGATCAGTGGCTGTTACAAAGCCTGGGGTCAACTCTTTCCCAATCCCAGGCAATCTTCAACCCACACTCGGTGCCACTGCCCCGCAATCCTCAACCACCTGCCTTCCTCTCCGCCCCCTCACCAAAAAGAAAAAAATTAAAAACTGAAAAATCCCTAACAACATGTTTCTTCATCAGATGTTTCTTGATCAGAGCTTATCCCAGATGGTCTTGAGAGAGAGGAAAGGGAAGCTTGTAAATCAGCTTGACTGAGACTGCAGGAGGAAGAATCGGCTCCCTTCCCTTTCTTCCCAAGGATGTTTTCCAGTGGAGCCTTTAAGTATTACTCTTCTTCCTTTCTGGCAGTTACATTTAAGGTTAAATCTGTCCACATCCAGCCTTCTTCCCCTAGATTGACTCCACTCCTGATTCAAAAGGCTCTACCACAATGTTGTAGCTGGAAGGAACCTAACCTGTTATCTAGTTCAGTCCCTTCAAAAGTGGAGGGGCAATTAAGTTTAGTACTGTTTTTACTCAAGGTCTATTCTAGGCTACAGCTCAGTTCTCCTCACCTGCTCCAACATTCTCTTCTCTATACCACCTGGAGTCTGTATCTTCCCTCTTTTCCGCTTCACAAGAGACCAGGATGGGACCCTTTGGATAAACAGGTTACTTCTCTGAAATAACTTTCAGATCTCTGAACTCCAGATAAGCTGCCTAAGGGAACAAGAACCTGCAATACCTCTGGAGTACTCACCTCAGGGTGAGACATCTATAGGGTCCTGTACAGGAAGACTAAAAGCTTCTGTGGCAAATGGATTTTTTTTTTTTGCTCCCACACCTGGTTCCCACCAGAGCTGCCCTTCTCCCCCACCCACACATGCACAGATTTATGAGGCAATATTTATTCCCATTTAATTGAGACACTGGTTTCATTTCAGATTGCTTCAGCTTAAGCCCCAATGGGGTTTTCCGCAGTCTCTTCCCCCAGTGTCACTGCAGAAACTAATTGCTGCTAATATCCAATTTTGGCTTTATTATTCCTGGGCCAATTATGTATCCCATAGCCCAGGCCCCTGCTGCTCACTGCCTCTGCACTAGAATCAACTAAGAGAACAAAATCTTTAAAAAAAAAAATTCTTGTTCCTCTATTCTGACTTTTTTTCCCTTCTAAAATGATTTACTTTATTCTGTCTTATTTTCTCCCACTCGGTCTACTCAGACCAAGGATGTTTCTGCAACTGCTTTTTAAAATAATTTTTGAGAAGTTTTATTTTTATTTGAAGCAAACTATTTCCATTTTTAAAATAAAATTATACCATCCTCTACTTCTTTTCAACCTTTCCCTACATATATACATATATACACATAACCCTTCATCCACTACCCCTCAACTCCTCCACAGCCTTTTCTGGAATTAGTATGTAATTCACCCTACAAGAAAAACTTTATGGTCAAAACAAATCACTTTTATGGGAATCCTATTTTGCCGATCAGTGAAATCAGTGCTTCCTCTCTCTTCTTCCTCTACCTCCCCAATAAGAGGACCACAATCTATCTTAAATGCACTAAATATAGAAAACCAAGGACTACAAACAGTTTGTTTCATTGAGTTCGTGTATTTTTAAAAGGAAACTCCGGAAGGCAAGTGAGAAAAGGCACAATTTGCAGAGCTTGTGAAGAAAACCCACAATTCCTCCCCCAAAGCCATTAGAAGCTATGCCTGGTTTTCACAGCTTGATCCTGCCTTCACTGGTTACCCATACAAGATTGTCCCAATTAGGGATGAAATTCATTTAAGAAAAGTAGAACTTTTTTTTTTTACCATCATTGAATGTGTTTGCATCATGAGCATTTATAAGCAGAAGCCAACATGGAACGAATCACTAGAACTCAATAAACTTTAAATGAAAAACAACAATAGGACCCTTTCGTGTGTATCTGTTTTAAATTTTCAGACAGCGTCTAATACTATAAACCATATCATTCTGTTTGCCTAACATTCATCATCAGCCTAGGTGAGGGGTGGGGAACCTGGGGCCTCATGGCCACATGTGGACCTCTAGGTCCTCAAGTTCAGCCCTTTGACTGAATCCAAACTTCAGAACAAATCCCTTTAATAAAAGGGCCTGGGTCTAGACGTCTCAGAGAGAAAAGGAGAATCCAAAGAAAGGGTCTCCTATTGTTGCCTAACTGGTTTATTTTGGCCTAGTGATAATGAACAACATAAGTTTTCATTAAAACCTAAGGGCCTTCTAAAAATGGTTTTGATAGGAGCAAAATGAAAGGTGGGTACTACACGGATCTGACAAATTGCCAAGAGAGTGGGAGCAGCCTCTCTGCTCTTTCTAAAAATAAGTAAATCAACCAATAAGTATTTATTGAAGGCTCATTAGATGCCAAGGACTGTTCTATGCACTGGAAATACAAAGACAAAAGCTAAACAGCTCCTGCCCTTAAGGAGCTTACATTCTAATGGGGAAGATAGCTCCTACCTATGTCAGTATATAAAGAATATATTCAAAATGAATACAAGAAAGCTTGGAAAAAGAGTAGGGAGAGAGGGGTGGTGGGAAAAAGCGCATCAGGAGAGGTTTCACAGGGAAGGTGGGGCTTTAGTTGAGAGTTAATAGAAACCAGGGATGCCAAGAGGTAAGGAAGGAATGTCTTTCAGACACAGGGCACAGGTATGGGAAATGCATATGGACACATGCAAAGTGTAAAGAGGGAAGTAAAGTGTAAGAAGACCAGAAAGGCAAGAAGTTCAGTTTTAGTCATGATGGATTTAAGATGCCTCCTAGGTATCCAGTTTGAAATGTCAAATATGTTGTTGATGATGTGGGATTAGAGTTCAGGAGAGACTAGGTCTGGATATTGAAATCTGGGAGTCATAAACAGAGAAGTGATAGCTTAATCCATGGAAGCCAATGAGGTTACCAAAAAAGAGAAAAGAGAAGAGGGTCCAGGATACAACCTTGGGAGATATCCAGAGTTTAGTGGATATAGTTTGTATGATGAACCACCAAAGCAAATTGAGAAAAAGTCAGACAGGTAATAGGAAAATCAAGAGGGATGATGTCTCAAAAACCCAGGAAGCGGAGGGTATCCAGAAGGAAAAGGTGGTCAACAGTGTCAAATGTAGCAGAGAGAGCAGAGTATAAGGAATGAGAAAATGCCACTAGATATGATGTTAAGAAATCACTGGTAAGAAAAACTACAAATCTACCCAATGGTTCTTCAGCCAAAGGTTAGGTTAATTGAACAGATTCATAAGGAAGAAAGGGACCTTGAGAAGTCCATCCCCCTCTCTCCAGACATGACCCTTCCTAAATCATCCCAGGCAGGTGAATATTCTATTTTTAAAGATCTCAAGAGGAAAAGCTTATGCAATTAGAGCTAGCCCTAGACAAAATTTCAGATTGGGGGAATTAGTTTTGGTGGCCTCCAAAGTCCATATCTTGTACCTCCTCTGGGGTACCTACCCTTGTGTCATACCTCTGCCTATGCCTTGTGTCCTTCCGGCTACCCAAAGCACAACCCACTGAATCACCCCAGTCAAGCTGTTCTCCACAAGCACAGTTCAAAATTGTTTCTCCCTCCATCTTGCTTCAAAATTCACATTCCCTCGAGGTATGGAATGTGTTGGAAAGGATAGGAGTGGTCTCATTTCACCTTTGTATACACAATATACACAGTATACACAGTACTTTGGGGCAGGTAGGTGGCAAAGTGGATAGAATAAAGGGCCTGTAGTCATGAAGACTCATCTTCCTGAGTTCAAATCTGGCCTCAGACACTTACTAGCTGTGTGATCCTGGGCAAGTCACTTAACCTGTTTGCCTCAGTTTCCTCATCTGTAAAATGAGCTAGAGAAGGAATGGCAAACCACTCCAGTATCTTTGCCAAGAAAACCCCAAATGGAGTCTCGGGAGAGTTGGAAACGATTAAAACAACTCAACAACTACCTCATTCAATTGAATTGATTGAATTAATTCATACTAAGGCAGGAACGACTGAGTCCTGAGACCCCTCCCCACCCCTCCCACCCCTGCCCCTTCCAACCCCACCCCCTACACTTAATACTCTCAGAGGTATTCACATTTTTAGAGAGGATGCTTATTAATCCAACCGAATCTCCAACTGTCAGAACTTCAGATGATGAGAGGAAGTGAAGAATTGTAGACAGCATAGAGGAGATATTTTGAGATGGAGAGACCTTTCTAGAGCCCTATTAAAATCTTATCCATCTACTCCACTAGGTGTAAGCCCAACCCTATCCATAGTATCTTTTAGCTTTCGATTCCAGGCATATCAATGGCTGTTATCCTAAATGCATACAGAGGTAATGAAAAAGAATCACTTGCAGAATTAAAAATTAATCTCTCTTAACCTATCTACTGCCCGCCTCCATAAAACCCCAACAACACAATAATGTCACATTTAAGGTAAGTGGGAACATCCGAGGCCATTAACAGAATTACTTTGTAACTCTCTCTATTGGTTTTAGCATAAATCTAGATGAAGCCTGCCATGCTTTTTGTAGTAAATCAGAGGAAATGCCCTTCCATGTTATTTTGCATAAATCCTAAAAGTGATTTATATGTTTTTGTGTTATATACAAAAAGGTCTAACTGAGAGCATGTTAAAGAAATTCATCCACAGGCCCTAATGATCCCAATTCATATCCTAGGTTGGGATCTGACAGCACATCTAGTCCTACACAAAACCATAGAGTAGGCAGAATTTGACTCCAGAATTATCCTTCATCTCTTTTACTGACTCCCTGCTTCCTTTTAACCTTTATCTCCATGCCCTCTCTATGCTCCTCAGGCTGTTGAGAACTTCTGACTGAGCTCATCCTCCCAAACACCCTCCTCCAACAAAAATTCTTTGTTCTGTGAATCATTCTCTTTGTGCACCTATGTTCAAACAATAGCAAAACTGTGATTTGGAGCAAGTCCCTGTGGGTGGGTCAAGAAAGATGTCTTCCCGGATCACTCCTCTTGCTGTTAAGCAGAGGTACTCAAAACAAACTCTCAAGCCCTAGTCTATGGACTGGTCTAAGGTCAATTATTATCAGTGACCAGCAGCTCCTGGTCAATTGATAGGATCAATTCTGGTGCCCACTGAACCCACATATAGGTAAGCAAAGACAAGCAAAGGAGGTCTGTGGTCCAGCAGACATGAAAAGTCACTTTCATTTGTGTCTTATCTTTCTCTATCAATAAGCTCCTTATGGATAGGGGCTATGTCTTATAAATTTCATATCCCTACCCCCACCCCCACAGACAATGCCCAGCACATAGTAGTCACTCAATAAATATTTCTTGACTTGATTTGCCCCATCCTCCTTGGATATGAACCCCAAGAGGCTGGCCCAGGAAGAATTATCCAAACTTACAACACAGAAGGAAAGGGGGCTAGGCACCAGATGCCATAGGGTAGAGTTCTGGGTCCATGAAAAATAATTCCAAATGTGAGCTCTCCTACTGCTTTCTCTCTCAGAGACATGGCTCTGCAGGGTCAGGTTTTTAGAATGAAATGCTAAGAAAAATTTTGACCCCTGTTCTTATAGTCACTGTGGCAGCAATTGCCCTCCCAAATGGGAGGAGCCACTGTCAGGAAGCCTAGCTAAAGGGAGGGGGCAGGGAACCCTCAGATGGAGCATTCTGACATTCCCCTGCTGGTCCCCAGCACATGGACCGCCTCTTCTGCTGTGTGCAGTTCTGTTACCGTGGTGACGGCTCCAGCTAGCTGTCAGCTAAGGCATTTCCAGGGGTGGTACAACACGAATCTCCTATGACCTCCAAGCTCACTCCTAGGCGCCTGCGTGCTCTTTGATCGGCTTTCTCCACTTTCCAGGTCACTCACCTGTGAGTGAAATAGATGAAAGAGGGGATTGCTAAGAGCACTATTAAGGCTTCCCTTCTGTCCCACACTTTGAAAGGAGTATTCCCAGCACCCCTCACTCCACAGATAATGGATGCTCCCTTTTCTGCGGACCCTGAATCTGTGGTTTATCTAATCTTTTGTTGAAAACACCACCACACATGAAGATGGCAGGCTCAAATACTTCTGAAACTTCTGTGTGGTTTCTCCAGTATGCAATTTCCCAGTCACTGCTAAAACTATTTTTGTGGTTTCTTCTACCTGCCCCACCCTCCTATGATTCTAGGATTGCTGTGTAACTTTTATTTTATTTTATTTTATGTTTGTAACATGGTACTTTCTGGCCCCATTTCCTCAGGGCCAGCCCTTTTAAAGGGCACGATGAGGGGTTTGTGAGTTATTTCTTTTCTCTGATATTAGCTCCAGCCCCCTAAACCATGGTGGGGGTAGGAGGAGACCAGAGAAAAGGATGGAGGTGATGAGGTACCCAACTTTGCTCATTTCCCACATAGCAGTGGTGCCACTAAGTTTATGTCCAAAGTTGCATCCCTGTTTCTCAAGGCAATGGTGCTGGGCTGGCTGGACTCCTGGATCCTGGTGGCTTGTGCTTCCAGCCTAGATAAGAGACTCATCTCCCTATATCTAGAACAAAAAAGAATGAACAAAAAGGCCTGTTTCTTGGAGTCATACGACTTCAGGGGGTGAAGAAGGAGATCCTAAGGCCCTTTCCTCTTAACTGTATGGTCTCCTGCTAGGATCAAAGGAGTCACCTCACTCCCCAAGATGAGAATGTAGCAAAGAGACAGCTGGAGCTGGTCTGGCTGGCCCAGCTGGCCTGTTGAAGACATCAACAATTTTACCTACGGAGCCAATGGAAAAAGGCTCCTCCCAACCAGGGGAAGGCCAACCAGAACTGGTTACAGATATCCACACATGCTCTAATTCTCAAAATTCTTCTGTAAGCAGTTTCCTAGCATCTTTACGTGCATGACACTCCCTTAGCAAACATTGATGGGGTCTGGTTTTGCACAGGCACCAGAATCCATTACATTTTTATTTTTTTGAACAAGGTATTTCAGGTACCTGTGGTTTGGTGGGAGTTTTTCCTAGAAATGATTGCTTGATATTCCTGTGCAATCAAAATGACAGAGCTAATGGGTTCACACAAGGGAACAGTGTTCATTCCTCAGCACCAATTAGGTTTTCTACAGGGAAGACAAAACTGGGTGTAGGCTGTGTCAATTTATGTTACTATAAAGTACAACCTTCTAGGGCCTGCCCTACATTTATCCATTCAGGGAACATTTATTCAAGGCCTATTACATGGCAAGCACCGTTCCAGGTGCTCTAGGAAATAGGAAGACAAATAAAGCATCCTCCTTGTTCTCAAAGAGTTTATAGTCTACAGAGGAGGTGAGAGTTGCATACAAATAACTGTAATCCAAAGCAGAATATTATAAGCATTGTAAGAAAATTAAGAAAGAATGTGAGTGGCAAAAGGAGAGGTCACTTTCAGCTGAGGTTGGGGGTGAGGAGAATCAAAGAAGTCTTCATAGAAAGAGTGACACCGTTGCCTCCCCCATTGGATTCTAAGTTCCTTGAGGGGAGTGTCTGTCTTTTGCCTCATTTTGCATCCTCAGTCAGTGCCTGGCACATTATAGTGCTTGTGGTTGTTATTCAGACATTTCAGTCATGTCCAACTCTTCATGACCCCATGTGGGGTTTTCTTGTCAAAGATACTGTATGGTTTGCCATTTCCTTCTCCAAATGCTTAATAAAGGTTGATTGATGATTGATTGATCCGGGTTTGAAAACCTGATAGGCTTTTGGCAACTGAAGACTGGGAAAGGCCTGGGGAAGAGGGTTTTTCCAAGTAGAAGGAATAGCACGAGCGAAAGTGCTGAGATAAGAAAGCACAGGACATAGTCAAGGAAGAGAAAAGAGTCAAGTTTGACTGGCTCCTCTGCCTTCTGTAGAAGACTAGCAGAAAATAAGGAAGGTGGGGTTGGAGGCTAGATCATAGATCTAGGGCAAGAAGGGATCTCAGAAGCCATCTAATCCAGCCACCTTATTTTACAAATAAGGGAAACTGAGGCCTACAGAAGTTAAGAGATTCACCCAAGGTCTTCCATATCATAAGCATCAGAGGGTTTAAAGCCTCTGACTCAGAGGCTTTCTAATGTACATAAACGGGAACAAGCCAGGCATCAAATATCTTTCCTGTCATCTTTCCACTGGCCCTGAAATTTTGATTGACTCCTTTAGGTTAATAATAATCCACATTTACATAGCACTTGAAGGTTTACAAAGAACTTGACTTACACAATCTCCGTAGGGAATGTGTCTATTAGACGCCAAGTACTGGGCCACCTTCCAGTCTGCAGTGGTGCTTGACTTGTGGATGCAATAGGAGAAGCAGAAGGAGTGTATGATTCAAAGGAGAAAGAAAGGAGAAAGAAATGGGGGTCGTGGCCATGCCCTCTCTCTTCAACAACCAGAACCCTACTGGGTCTTCAAGGCCCAGCTCAAGCACTGCTTCCTCTGTGTAGGTAGAGTACTGGGCCTGAGGTCAGGAAGACCTGAGTTCAAATTTGACCTCAGATATTTACTAGCTGCATGATTCTGGATAAGTCATTGTTTGCCTCATTTTCTTCTTTTGTAAAATGGAGATCATGATGGCAAAGTGCTTAGCGCAGTGCCTGGTATAGATTAATGTTAGTGGTTACCATGTTGATTGTAAAATCACCTAACCTCTACCTCGATTTCCTCACCTATGAAATGGGAATAATAACAGGCACCTGCCTCCCAGGGTTGTTGTGAGGATCAAATGTAATAATAATGGTGATTTTGTAGTAATTAATTAATTAATAATTATATAATAATAATTGCGCAGTGCCTGGTATGTATAAATGTTAGTCGTTACCATTTTTATTGTAAAATCACCTAATCTCTGCCTCAGTTTCCTCCTCTGTAAAATGGGGATACTAATAGTGCCTACCTCTCAGGGTTGCTGTGAGGATCAGATGAGACAATGGTAAAGTACTTAGCACTGTGCCTGGCCTATAGCAAGCCCTATCTAAATGGTAATTGTTGTTGCTGTCAGTTCTCCCCACCCCCAACCTCTTCCTTTCACCAAATTCCTTTCACTGCCTTTTCCTCCATTATTTATTAGGCCTCAGATTTGTGAGAGTCAGAGGAGATCCCAAGGGTTAGCCCTTGGGGCATTTGAACTGTTCCCTTTTTCAGGGCTGGGGCTACAGAAATGGACAGGGAGGTAAACTAAACCAATGTACAGTGAAATTTCCTAAGTCCAGGAGCCATGAGCTCATGGGGTCAGACATGCTTCTTTGTGATCCACTCATGTGTCTTTGACCAAGAGAGTTACCAGAAGCCGTAGTGAAAATGTACACATCTTACCTGCATTCCACCCTTCAGTCAAAAGTCATTTAAATCAGCATTTTCATTGCTGGGATGCATCTAAAAGACCATGGATGCTTACCTCTCGCTTTATGGATAACAGAACAGCCCTTGGAAGGTTAAATGACTTGCCAGAATCAAATGAGTACTTAGACAATGGCCTGGGACAAAAATCCAGGCTTCCTTACTCCTAGTCTAGTGCTCGTTCTATTTATATCAGACAGCCTCCTTGGAGAGTCTGGCGGATGGAACAAAGCAAGGTTCTGAGAGGAAACAAAGGATAATCATTTTTTTATTAGAGCAAAGGTTCAGAACACAGGGCTCTGCTAGGAAAATCAAGTCTAGATGGCACAGCAAACATTGAGCTCCTTGAGAGAAGGGACTGCTTTTGTAGGGTTGTTTGTTTATCCCCAGCGCCTTAGTACCGTGCCTGGCATATAGCAGCCCAAAGGAAATAAGCATTTATTAAGCACTTACTATGTGCCAGGCAGCTAGGTCTTTATTGTCTGCCCCATCTTCTCTTTTTGTGTTCTCCACCCCATTTGGGAGCCTTCCCTGGCTTCATTTTCCTTGCCACAAAATACCCAGGGACCTCAAATTGCTCTTTGGCCTCTCAGGTCAAGTTAAGTCAACAAGCACTGATTAAGCTACAGACAGCTGGGAGGCCCAATAGATAAAGGGTTGGCCCTGGAGTCAAGAGGACCTGAGTTCAAATCTGGCTTCCAACACTTATTAGCTGTGTGACCCTGGACAAGTCACTTAGCCCTATTTGCCTCAATTTCCTCATCTGTAAAATGAGCTGGAGAAGGCAATGGCAAACTATTTCAATGTCCTTGCCAAGAAAACCCCAAATGGGGTTGCAGAGAGTCTGACAGGACCAAACAAATAAATAGACGACAAAGCATACCAAGAACTTGGCTAAGCGCTTTTACAAATGTTATCTTATTTAACACTCACAACAACCCAGGGAGGTAGGTGCTAAGGTTCATGGCCAACAACCTAAAGGATGACAGGGGCAGATTTTACGTAAAACCTACAGAATAGCCCTTTCCTTTCTTTGTTTTAACACTCTGGCTGCATCACCATTTGCTAAAGGCATTGCTGTTATGGTATTAATGGCACTACGTGGTAGTCTATGGTGCCAGTGTTTGAGTTCACATCATATACAATACATACACAATCATATACAAGATATAGCCCATTTCTCCCAGAGAGCTGAGAATAACGACAACAATGTGGCATTTCTATAGTACTTTAAGATCTGCAAAGCACTTTATATATATTATCACGTTGGAGCCTCACAACCCCTCTGGGAGATAGAGGCTATAGTTATCCCCATTTTATAGGTGAGGAAACTGAGACTGAGAGAAGTTAAATGACTTGTCCAGGGTCACACAGCTAAGAAAATGTCCGAAACTGGATTTGAATGCTACCTCCAAGTTCAGCACTTTATCCACTCCACCTCCTAACTGTACCCTGGACCTCCAGAGTTGATGTTCCCAGTCCCCGAGGAAGTTATCATCTTCAAGAAGAATTTTGATGATGTATTATTTTTATTATACCCAACTGTACATGGTGCTATGCTGGACTTTTTCATATTTACAAGTAATCTCCTTCTGTGAAATTACAAAGTCATTCCCTCACAACCCCTGGGAGGAGAAGGGAGAGCAGGTGTGAGTATCTTCATTTAACCAAGGAAGGGCTGAAACACAAAGGGGAGACACAAAATGAGTCACAAAATCCACCCTCAGAGACTGGCCTCAGGCCAGGAGCTATGTTATATCCAACTTTGCTCTTCATAGCAAAAAATTATGATTTAGAGTTACATTTACTATTCCAGTACAAGTGCCAAGAAACTTCCAGGTAGATCCCAAGCTCACATTTATTTTACATTCCCAATGCCTGACAAAAATCCATTTGTACCGACTAATCCATTAATCAACAAATATTTACTAAGTTCCTACTATAGTAGTCAGGGACTACAGTCACTGGAGGTACAAAGACAAAAATGAAACAGTCCCTGCCTTCCAGGAGCTTACAGCCTGTCAGAGGAACCAGTAGATTTACAGATTATTGAGAGAGACTGACAGAGACAGAGAGAGATGGATGGGTACATGGATGGATGGATGGATAGATAGCCACATACAGATAGATCAATAGATAGATGGAGAGATGGATGGAGAGATAGATATAAATAGATACACAGATCCATAGATTTATCTATGGGTAGAGATAAACAGATGACTAGACAGAGTTAGATGGATAGATAGAGAAATGGATGGATGGATAGATGGATGGATAGATGGATGGGTGGATGGATGGATGGATGGGTGAATGAGATGAATGGAAGATAAAGATGGATGAATAGATGGCTAGAGAAATGGATAGAGACAGACAGACAGACAGATCAAATAAACATATACAGAGTAAAAAGAAGGTAATTTCATGGGAGAGCACTGGTAGCTGAGAGATCAAGGATCACGTAGGGGGTAGAAAGGATCACACAAGGGGATTGTGAAGGCATTAGAGTTTAAGCTGAGTTTTAAAGGAAGGAAGGGATTCTGAGCTCAGGGGGTTCTGCGTTCCAGTTGTGGGGGATAAACTGCAATGACCCATAGATAAGAGATTTATTGCTGTGTGTAAAGAACAAAAAGAGGGCCAGTTTATGTAAATTGTAAAGTGAATAAAGGGGAATGCTCTCTTTTCATTCATTCTAACAAATTCTTAGCTTGTCTTCCATAATCTATCTATTAGGGTCAGCTAGGTGGCACAGTGGATAGAATGTTGGTCCTGGAGTCGGGGGTGGGGGGGGTGGGGTGGGGGAACCTGAGTTCAAATTCAGACTCAGACATTTCCTAGACACCCCAGGCAAGTCATTCAACTTCTGTTTGCCTCAGTTTACTTGTCTATAAAATGAGGATAATGATAGTATTCTGCTTTCCAGGATTGCTGTGAGAAGCAAATGCATAATAATTGTAAAGCCATTAGCACAGTGCGTGGTGCATAGTAAGTGCTGTATAAATGTTAGCTCTTGTTGTTGACTATGGTCCCATCAATGCCAGATAAATAATAAGCCTGGCAAGGTCTTTTGATGCCAGAATGGGAAGGATTTTAAATGACAAACAGAGGAGCTTATATTTGATCTCAAGGACACACACAGGCAATACAAATAGAAGTTCAACCTCATAGATACAAAGAAACTCACCCAGCTCAAGGACGTGAGTGTCATGTACAGTGACAAACATCTCTGGGGAAGTACATGCTCAGAGTAGGGGTATGAACAAGAAAGTTTTCAGCCCTAAAAATGGCTTAGTTGAGAATAGGTCATTGATAACAGATGTGGGAGGGGCCATTCCTAATCAGACCCAGATGTGGTGGGGAAATTGAGGGGGGGATGTGGGGAGAGGGATGACACTTATCAATACCAGGCTCAGTTGGAGGGAGTTTCTTTATCAGGACCAGAAACTGAGCAAAGGTTTGAGTTGACTATGTGAAGCACTAAGAAAGCAGTTGCTCATAAACGGCTGCTTTCAGCAAGCTGGGCCATCTCCAGTGGTCCTGATTTATATCTGGCCACTGGACGCAGATGGCTCTGGAGGAGAAAGTGAGGCTGGTGGCTTTGCACGGCCCTCCCTCACTCAAATCCAATTCAGTGCAAGTCATGTCATCATCCCCCTGATGTCATGGTCCTCTTCTAGAACAAAGGACAAACCACAACCTGTGAGTAGTCCAAGCTGCCTGAATGGGGACCCAGGTGGTCAGTTACAGTTGGGCAACTCAGCTCATCCTCTCCCCTCCTCTCCTCTCCTCTCTCCTCCTCTCTGCTTCTGAAATGGGGTATCATACCTTTACCTGAAAGTGTTCTGCCCAAAGGAAGATAAATTTTGATAGCTAAAACCTACCTAGTTATCTTGGGGTTTACTGGCTAGATTTCTACTTTTTGGGCCCTCCTGGCTCAGAGTAAATGTAAATAGTAATTGTTTCTCTTTTGGTCTGCAAGCCTGAGGGTCTCCGCCCTCTTTTTGTTTGTTTGTTTGTTTGTTTTTACTTTTTTTATGACAGGGGCAATCCTTTGACTCATTTCTTCAACGGGCCTATTCACTGAATAGACCTTAGCTGCATCCTGGGCCATCTCCAGTTGTCCTGATCTATATCAGGCCACTGGATCCAGATGGCTCTGGAGGAGAAAGTGAGGTTGGTGACTTTGCATAGTCCTCCCTCACTCAAATCAAAGTCAACTGCAAGTCATGCCATCATCTCCCTGATGTCATTGTCCTCTTTGAGAACGAAGGACAAACCACAAGCTTTCAGCAAGGAGTCTTATCCTAATCAGAAGCTGTGATCATTAACTGCTTGACAGGGTTAGAATGGGTCAGGATAGTGACAAAGTAGAAATTTTCTGTCATTTCCTATATATTTTACAAGCATTAGGATCACTTAGCCTAAGTGACTCTATATTGGGGGGGGGGGGTCCTATCATTACAACTATGACATCAAGTGATATATTTCAAAAATCATGATTAACACTGTGCCAGAGTAGGTACAGTAAAGACCTGGGTGGATGACTAGATGGTTTAATCGAATGGGAAGGTGAAACAGAAAAGGAGTTGTCCTCATTGTTTCTTTGGTAGTCACAATTAAGCGCTTCCTGTACTTCCTTAGCAGTCCTGGTGATGCAGTTCCTAGCAACTGAATCAGAATCACAAGATTCGAGCTGGAAGCTGATTTTCTAGCATCTCTCTTGGGGACAATCCAGACCTCTGCTAGAGCAAATCTTTCTTTGTCTTAGCCCCTTATCTACTGCCTCTGCAGAAGGTAGTTCTACGGTCTGCCAGAAAACACAATTCTCTCAGACTTGGGGCACCTTCTTAGTCAGTCTATCAGCCAGTCAATAGTCATTTATTAATTATTTACTATGTTCCAGGCAATGGAATTAAGTAAGTGCTTAATACAAGGGAAGGCAAAAGCAATCCCTGGCCTTAAGGACCTCACATTCGAATGGATAAGACATCATGTAAATAACTAGGTATATACAAGATGTGTAAATAATTAATGGGAAATAGTCTTAGAGGGAAAGCCTGTAGCATCTTGGAGACCTGGAAAAGTTCTCTTGCAGTCAAGACAAAGGCATAGAGACGGGAGAAGTGCAAGAAACCACAATTAGGCCAGTGTAGCACAGAGTGCATGGAAGGGAGTATTCATAGTGTAAGAAGATCATAAAGGTAGGAAAGGGCCAGGTTATGAAGAGCTCTAGATGCCTAATAGAATTTTATATTTTGTCCTAGAGATAATAGGGAACTACTGGAGTTTACTGAGTGGGGGATGACATAGGCAGACCTATGTTTTAGGAAAATCACTTTGGCAACTGAATGGAGGAGATTTGAGGCAGAGATCAACTGGAAGGCGACTGAAATGGTCCAGGCTAGAGGTGATGAGAGAAGAGGGTGAATAGGAGAGATGTTGTAAAGGTAGAAATGGGAAAATTTGGCAACAGATGTGGAGTGAGAGTGAAGACTGAGAATGATAGCAAGCTTATGAACCTGGTAGACTGGGAGGATTCCTGGTGGTGCCCTCAACAGGGATAGTGTTGTGTAGAAAATAACAGCAAGACGATACCTGGGTTCAAAGTAAATTTAAGCGTGGATTTATTGGCCAAGCGCGCGACTACCTGGTGTACATACCCAAAGTACACTCAAATCAGGCAGTCCCGAACTGAGGGACTTACAGGCTTATAAAGGCAAAAACCACAATTACACAATTAGGGAGGGTTGCTAGCAGAAGCAATGACTTACAGAAGCAAAGATCAGCCATTGGTTAGATTTGTAGCTCAGGGCTAATTTTGGGAACATGGCTCAAGGATACAGGGGTGCGACCATCCTGTGACATAGGGGTCCCTCTTAGGTCATGATCAATTTCCTATAACTGGGTGGAGGTGCAGGGTGGAATTTCCCAGAAAGTAACCCCTACTTGATCAGCTATGACCTGAGTGGAGGGACCTAGCTTGGTCAGCAGAATAGTTGCACCATAATGCAGGGTGTGAGGTTATTTGGTAACGGGGGTTTCTCCTTAAAATAAACTTATACCCTACCCTAGCAACTGATTCTTGCACATAATGCTGATGTAGAGAGAATATACAGAATGCTGAATCATGAGGTGGGGGGTGAAGGGAGATCAGGGGGCTAGCCTTGGGCAATCTACCCAGAACTATGCCTTAAGCAGTTTCAGGCCATTTCAGGGTATAGGGCAGAGACAAAGACAAGAATATAAAGGGGATTAATGGTGGGCTCAAAGGGGATTAACAATGGGCTTCATATGGGTGTAAAAATAGGAACGGTCAGAAGGGGGAGAGTTTGGTAAGGAGCTTTGCCTTGGACATGTTGAGGTTGAAATGCCTAAGGGATAACCAGTGGAAGATGTCCACTGGGCAGTTGATAGTCAAGGGCTGGAATTCACGAGAAAGACTAGGGATGGATATAGAGATATGAGTATCACCTGCATAGAAAGCTGATAAGATCACCAAGTCAAATAGTATAGAAAGAAAAAAGAAAAAGGCTTAGGATAGAGTCTTGAGATATTGGTAGGGAAGTGACATGGATAAAAATTCAACAAAGGAGACAGAGAAGGAACTGTCAGAAAAGTAGGAGGAGACCCGAGAGAGTGGTACCACACGCAAAAAGAAAAAACCTAGAGAAGAGAAAAAACCTAGGAGGAAAATGTGATGAATAGTGTCATATCCTGCAAGGAGTTCTAGAAGGATGAGGATTGAGAAAAGCCCTTTGGATCTGGCAATAAAGACATAATTTGTAACTAGGAAGGGAGTAGTTTCAGTTGGACAATGAGGCTGAATTCAGATCACAGAGTTTAAAAAACAGTGAGAAGACAAGTAGAGGTATTGTGTATTAAATTACTTTTTAAAGTAGAGATATGGGACAATAACTAATGGGCATGGTAGGATCAAGAAAGAGGACTTTTAAAAGTAGGAAATAAATACATTTATAGGCAGCAGGGAAGGAGCCAGTCAATAGGAAGAGACTAAAGATAAGAGAGAATGAGGATGATCCTGAGGGGAATCTATTGGAGAAGATTGTTGCTGTTCTTGTTTGTCCTTTGTTTTCATAGAGGACCAATGACATCAAGAGTGATATCTTGACTTGCTCATGAATTGGATTTAAGTGAGGCAGAGTTGCACAAAATTGTCAGCCTCACTCTCTTTTCCAGAGTCACTGAAGTCCAGTGGCAAGACAAAAGTCAAAATGAGCAGAGGTACCAGTCATCCTTGAACACCCCAACTGGGAAGATAATAAGGAATGGATTTGTGTTCACGTAATGAGATTGACCTTGTAATGAGGAAGAGCCACCTGTTCAGCAGATACTTGTTTAAAGGAGGAGGTTGTGGGGGAAGAAGTCTGAGGGATGTGAGATTAGGAGAAGAAGAGAAGAGGGAGTTCTCAGAATGCCTTCAATGTTTTTGGCTAAGTAGGTGTCGAGATCTTCAGATGAGAGGTTGGCTGACAGAAGTGAGCTACCATGGGAGGCTGGAAGAGAGACAAGAAAATCTCTTGATTCATTTATCACCATTTGCTGATACCCTTGATGACCTCTGACCCACAGCAACACCACCAACGAATTCTGAGGCAACACATAAAATGTCTACACAACCCAGTATAACTTCTCTGACAGAAGCACCACCTTGGAATGTTGCATAAAATATAATGTGGCTTTTCTTTTTTATATCATCCTTGAAATTTGAGGATGAGCCTTTAATGCCTTCAATACCTACTATTTTTGATAGACAATAAGGTACTTGAAGATGGGGATTGTTTAATTTTTCTCTTTTGCCAGTGGTCACAGTCCCTGAAGCTGCTTCCTCTCTAAAGTTATTATCTCTTTATTTACGTCTATCTGAAGTGAGTGTGTGTATATATGTCTGCTCCCCACCAGATTCAATTTCTCTTACTGGTCAAGAAGATTTCCCTTCCAACTTTGATGCCCAATGAAAGGAGGTAAGTGAGAAATTCCCTCCTCCCCCACTCAAGGATCTTCAAAGGTAGCTCAAGGCTTACAACGGCTCCAATTCCCCAGGGCTCAGTTATTTAAAGCATCCAGAGGTGTGACGAGTTTGTCTACTCAGCCAATGAAGTTGTTTCCTTTAATTTTGTAAGAGGAAGTAGTTAATACCTCATGAAGCGATCAGTCTTTACAGGTGGTTTAATACCTTGCAATTACATTCTAGGCTTCCTAGGCTGAGGGGTTGGACACAGATCAATTCCCCTACAAATGCAATGGTCAGTAACAAAGATTACTTGTGTGGAAAGAAGAGAATGTGGAAAGAAGAGAATGACAATGAACATGATGAAACCAAAAAGACCAGTGATTATAAAAGTGAATCTAACAGCTTTATTTGAATTGAAAGAAACATTTTAAACCACCATAGAATTATTATATGATAACTTCCTATACTGCCAACTGTAACAACAATGTTGCTAGCAGCTGCTATGGAGGTGAAACACCAACAACAAGACCAACAACAAGAGCACACAGGAGGGCTGCTAGGACAGGTTCTTTGATCTGCTTTTCTAAAGAAAGCAGCTTTAAGGGGTTAACAATCTTACTTTAATTAAACATACATATATCATTCATTTAGTTCAGGGGAAAAAGTTAGCACCTTGAACTTCAGAGTAAATACAAACAGAAAATATAAACACATCAACAGACAGGCTTTTGTCTGATCAAGATAACAGATTACCAGATAACAAGATTACCAGAAAGAGTAGCAGCAACATCTGGGTTTTCAAACTGGGGGCAGGGGGAGAGCCTCATTGATGGCTACACAGAGTCTCCACGCCAACACTCTTCCAATAAGTGTGCCCCCAAAAAGCAAAACACCAACCTCAGAGCTCATATACCCTGCTCAGGGCCTGAGGGCTCAGCACCTACTTAGCAAAAAGGGATGTGAGAAAGTTCTTTAATCACTAGCACCACCACATCATATATATTGTTTCCAGTCAATGACTCTTGATTCAAACAAAGACTAGACTCAAAGACACCCAAATGCCTGAGAGGCACTCCAAAACACTTTGGTTTTGCCATTACATTTGAAAGGCAAGACTCATCAAAGGTACTTGATTATCTCAGTGCTGAGAAGCAGTTCAAAACAAAAAACAAAAGGTCCTACTTTACCTGCTCGATTCAACAAAGGCAAGACTCATTAAAGGCACTTGATTGTCTTAGCATTCCAAAAGAGAAAACAGTAAAAAAAAAAAGTTCCACCCTTTTTAACATTACATCTTTAGTTTGCAGATCCTACAGACTATGCCATTTTATAACAACAATGTTGCTTGCAGCTGCTGTGGAGGTGAAAGACCAACAAAAATTCTACCAAGGTGGAAAAACTTCAAATATGGATATCTGAGACTGGTGATAATTTTCTACCCATAGTCCCTCTTAAAGGCCATCAACCAAACCACAGAAGAGATCTGCATCAGTGAATAGAAATCATGGATCTTTGGCTTGGTGATCAATTATCATCTCTATGCAGATAAATCTCTAACCTTTCTCCTGAGTTCCAGTCTCAAATCACCAACTGCATTTTGAACTTCCCAAAATGCATGTCCCTTAGGCATCTCAAACTCAACATATTCAGAACCAGAAGTAATTATCTCCCCCCCCCCAAAAAAAAACCTCCCTTGGACAATTGTAATAGACTTTTGGTACATTTCCCTGACTCAGGTCTCTCTCCACTCCAGTCCATGCTCCACTTAGCTATCAAAGTGATCTATCTAAAGTACAGGTCTGACCATGTCACTACCATCCCCTCCTCCACCCAATAAATTCCAGTAGCTCCCTATTATCTCCAGGATCAAATATAAAATCCTCTGTTTAGCTTTAAAATCCTTCACAATCTGGCCCATTCCTACCTCTCCAGCTTTCTTATATTTTGCTCCCCTCTAAGTACTATACAAACCAGTGATATCCACCTCCTTGCCCTTCCTCAAGCCAGACACTCCATTTCCAGATTCTCCCTTTTCACTTGTCCCAAATGCCGACCATGCTCTCCTTCCTCATCTCCATCTACTAACTTCCCTGGACTCCTTAAATTAGCTCAAATCCAGCTTTCTGTATGAGTCCTTTCCTAGTATTCCCCACTACAGGTACATTCCCTCTGAGATTTCCTCCCATTTACACTGAATATATCTTGTGTATACATAGTTGTTTGCATGTTGTCTCCTCCATTAGAATGTGAGTTTCTAGGAGGGCAAGCAGTATGTTTTAGCCTCTCTTTATATCACCAGTTTTTAACAAGATGCTTGGGAAATAGTAAGTTCTTAATAAATACATATTGATACACATGCAGCATTATTCACACCAATGGTTCTTTCTAGTCATACTAGATGCCTTCAATTAATACAACAGTCACTCTCCAAAGAAATAAAATCAAAGTGACCCAAAACGACAATAGAGAGAAATTCACAGTGATCGTAAATAGGCTAAAGCATATTACCAATAATGGCTTCTTTGCAACAAGTAGCATAAAAGAATCAGTGGACCTATGGTCTCATCAACACAGGTTTTCCTTTTTAAGAATACAGGTGACAACTGATCCACTCCAGCCCATTTTGTGTGACTCTTGTCCATGCACTCCTATAAGTTCACTATAAGTCCACACTAAATACCCAAGATCAACCTTGAATTCTTTTGACATCCGAAGGATACCATTAAAACACATTGGCTGTTCAGTTTTCTTCTCACTCTCATCACATGGTCAGGCCATTTTTTTCTATCATACATCTCTCTGATGGTACATACTATTTATACCACTTCTTCCCACAAGGAGAGTCTTTACATGGGCCAGCCATTCCAATGGTCCCTCCTCCCCTTTTCTGGCCTGCTGCACATCCACACCATTTGCCTTCGGATGGTAACAATTGGTCTGAATCCATTCCTTAATAATTAACACACCCCATTACACCCTCCCTGTCCCAGTGATTCTGAACTCTGGCTATCTTTGCACAAATCCATTCCCTGACCCCTACTGCCTAATGCCTTGTTCCCACCCCACTTAACCAGATTCCTTAACCCACCCCTTCCACTGCTCTCTTTGAAATGTCGGCTCCATAGGTAGTACACTTGTTTTCATCTTAAACCTTTTTGTTTCTCACTCCTATTTTTTTTTTCATTCACTGAGATGTGGCTATCTCCTGATAATACGGCCT
Source organism: Trichosurus vulpecula (assembly GCF_011100635.1). NCBI lineage: Eukaryota > Metazoa > Chordata > Mammalia > Diprotodontia > Phalangeridae > Trichosurus > Trichosurus vulpecula. The sequence goes on along the minus strand of NC_050575.1, from coordinate 292,395,372 downwards.
CCCCAGCATTGGTCCCACACACACACACACCAGAATCAGTGGAGAAGAATCCTTGTTCCCCATTGCCATTTCAAACTCTCCCTCTCCAATCATCATCTGGTAACCTCTCCTTCTCTGAGGTTCATTAAATTTATATTTATAAACCAGTCAAGATTCTGGCAGCTGTTATCTGTCAGCCACCAGGATACTCTGCCTTCTTTAGTAAGCTCAGTGTCTAGCTCACAGTCTTTCTTTCCTTCCCAATTCCTGTTTTCATAGAAGGGGACCTCACCATGAATATTAATACTAAGCCCCTTAACTTCCAAGCTCCTCAACTTATTCATGACTTCCAGCCTCTCCATCCCTCAGTTCTTTCTGAGGCCATCACCCCATATACTGGCTACACTCTTTTGCCTTCCCTATCTTCCCTTCCCCTTGGTAAACCAGTCTCTTCTCTCAAGTCCTTTGCCCCCTTATCCTATCCTGATCTTTTCCTGCCAAGCCTCAACCTTGGATTACTCCTACCAACAACCACATTTCTTTCTATTCAGAAACTGCTGGAGAAAATCATGAAACCTTTCTGACTGGATCCCTCAAGGGACTGACCTGGGTTCTCTTCTTTTCTCCCTCTATTCTATTTGTTTGGTAATTTTATTAGGTCAAATGTCACCTCTCTGCTAATGATTCTAAGATCTATTTGTCCCAACCTCTCTCCTGACATTCAGATATGACCTCTAACTACCTATTGGACATCTCCAACTTGATGTTCCACAAACATATTTAAACTCAACATGCCCAAAACTGAATTCACTATCTTTCTCAAAAACCCTCCCTTCTTCTTAACTTTCCTATTACCGCTGAGGGTACTGCCATCCTTCTAATCATGCAGGTTAATAACTTAGGTGTCACCCTCAACTCCTCACTCTCCCTCACACTCCATATCAATCTATTGCCAAATACTATGGCTTCTCCCTTCATAACATTGCTCATATATGCCTCCTTCTCTCTGATATTGCTATCACCCTGGTGTAGGCTCTCATCAGCTCACATCTGGACCATTGCAATAGCCTATTGGTGGGTCTTCCTGCCTCAGGTCTCTCTCTATTGCAGTCCGTCCTCCACTCAGCTCAAGCAGCAGGTCTAACTATTCAATAACTCCAGTGGCTTTCTATTACCTCCAGGATCAAATATAAAATCATATTTTTTTTGTCTTTTAAAGTCATTCATAACCTGATCCCCTCCTACCTTTCTAGTCTTCTCTCTTTATTCCTCTCAACGTACCCAACAATCCAGTGACATTGGCTGTCTTGCTGTTCCTTATGTAGGATACTTTTTTCAACTCCCACTTCATACATTTTCTTTAAAAAATATATATGTGTAGATATAGATAGATATCTTATTTATTTTAACCATCAAAGACCTGCCTTCTCAATCTTCCATCCCACTTTGCCCCCCATTTGAGAGTACAAGAAAAAGAAAAACCATTATAAACATGTAAAGTTAATCAAAATAAATTTCCACATTGACCATATAAAAAAATATTTGTCTCATTCTATCCTCTGAGTTTTTCCACCTCTCTATCAGAAGTTGGGGAGCATGTTTCATAACTAGTTCTCTGGAATCCTGGTTGTTCATTATGTTGATAAGAGTTCATCACAATAGTATTCTATCACATGTATATGCCATAACTTATTCATCCATTTTCCAGTTTATGGGTTTCCCTCAGATTCCTATTCTTTGCTACCTCAAAAAGAGTTATAAATAAATATTTGTGTACATCCTTTGAATTTGTTTTGCTTAGGACTAATCCTTCCCTTAACCTACCTTCCCAACAATTTCCCTTCCTTCTTTCTCCCCTTTTCCTCCTATTTCCCTATTAGTGAAATGTATTTCTATATCCAACTGTATATATGTATATTCTTTCCTTCTTTTGACCAGTCAAGATGAGAGTGAGGTTCAAATTTCAGCCACTTTGCCCACCTTCTACTGGGATACCCTAATTATACAATCATGTAAGATAATTTTCCCTTACTTTCCTTTCCCTTCCCCCCTAGCATATTCCTCTTCTCCTCTCTTTCCACTCTCAAGATTATCAAGACATAACAGAGCTATCCTGCAGCCTTGTCTAATTAGACTCCCTTTACGAATCCTGATGATGAAAGGGTTCAGAGTGGACGCATACATCATTTCCCCACATTTGAATGTTTTTGAATATTTATCCCAGTTTAGTCCCTTATTTAGTCCCTTATCATCCCTTAATTCATTCATTGTTACATTTTTATGTTTCTCTTCACTCCTATGTTTGAACTTCAAAGTTTTTCTGCAGCTCAATCTTTTCATTAGGAATACTTGGAAGTCTTCTATTTGATTGCAGGTTCACTTTTTCCCCCTTTAGTATTATATTCAATTTTACTGGGTAAGTTATTCTTGGCTGTAAGCCCATATCCTTTGCTTTCTGTAATATCATATTCTAAGTTTTCTGCTCATTTATAGTGGTGGCTTCTAAGTTGTGTGTGATCCTTACTGTCAATCTTTGGTACTTGAATTCTTTCTTTCTAGTTGCTAGCAGTGTTTTTTCTTTAATCTAGAAACCCTGGATTTTGGCTATGATGTTCCTCAGAGTTTTCATTTTGAAGTTTCTTTCAGTAGATAATCAGTGGATTCTTTCCATTTTCACTTTCTTCTCTGATTTGAAGAAATCTGGGAAGTTTTCTTTTAAGATCCCTTGAAATAGGATATCTAGGCTCTTATTTGGGTCATAGCGTCCAGATAGTCCAGTGATTCTTAAATTTTTTCTCCTTAATCTGTTTTCCAGATCAATTGTTTTGTTATGAGATACTTCACATTTTCTTCTATTTTTCCAGTTCTTTTTACTGAATCTTAATATTTCTTATTTCCTCATAAAGTCATTTATCTATTCAGTCCATTTTAATTTTCAGGGAGTTTGTTACCTGAGCAATATTTTTACCACTTATGTCGAGCTATTAATTGCCTTTCCAATTCTTTTTTCCATAGCTCTCATTTTTTTTCAATTTTTTTTCCTTTAGCACTTTCATTCCATTTATTAAAAAAATATTTTAAACTCTTTTTTTAAACTCTCATTTCATCTCTTCCAGGAATAATAATTGAATTTGTGTTGGTGCTATGTTTTTCTCTGAGGCACTGGTTGAAGATGTTTTGTAGCCATTCTCTTCTGCATTTGTGTCTTAGGTGCAAATAGCTCATTATGGTGTAATTTTTTTTGTTTGCCCATTCTTCTGGCCTAGTCAGGAAGACTTTGGACTTGATGTTAGGGCTGGACTCTTCCATGCTTCCGGAAGGAAGGTCTGGGCTAGTCATGCTGCTATTTTCTTGGGGTATTAAGTACTGTGTTATTCCAGTATCTTAGGTATGGGCTGGGGACCTGAAGGCTTTTAGAGCTTCCAAAGTGGCCTGATCCAGGGCAAAGTCTGGTGCTGCCCCACCCCCCATGATCTCTGCAAGTTCTTGACCTGGGGTTGGGTCTGTGTTAAGAGAAGACTGCCTCTGCACTCTGCCCCTATCAGATAGCTGGAAAGTTCTGTTAGTTCAAACTGGAAGAATTGTAAGCTCCTTTCTGGTCTGGGATTTATGCCTTGGTAATTCCCTTATAGACTGGGCTAGATGCTGGAAGTGAGGTCCTATTTTGAGCTTAGTGTCTGATTCATACTGTCGCTGCTACTGCCTTTTGAACTTCTTTCTTTCTAGATACACTGATCATAGCCTCTCTACCCAGGAAAGGGAATACCACCACCTCTTTCTCACTCTATCCTGGATCTGGGACCCAGAACTGGGCAGTGAGCAACAAAGTTGACAATTCACATCTATCCCTGTTGCAGTACCCAGTATGGGTCTTGGGGTGACCTGTATGGGTCTAGAATTTCCTTTTGCACTGGTGCACAGCATCTTCTTGGGCATTGGAGTGTTCCACATTCGGTATTCTCCCAGCTTAACCCTGTCTCCAGCATCCAGAGACCTCTTTTGTCTCCATATGCTAACCTGGGCTAGACAAAGAACTCACAGTAACTTTTTCTGGATTTCTTTATCAAGATTTGGTCTGGTGGATTTTCTGAATCAGCTTGGAGGAGTTGTGGACAGGAGTTCAGCTGTATTGCTTCCTTCTGCTACACCATATTGGCTCCATCTCTCCCTCCCCACCCCCCATAAATTTTCACTGGCTCTACCCCCATGCCTCTCTGTGTCATCTCAGCCTTCTGGCTGCCCTGGATTCCTTCAAGTCTTAGCTAAGATCCTGCCTTCTACAAGTAGCCTTTTTTGACCCTTAATGTTAGTGTCATCTCTCAAATTTCGTCTCCAGTTGATCTTGTATATATCTTGTTTGGACATAGTCATTTGCTATTAAAACTTATAACTATAGTCAGACTTTTGGGACAGCTTGTATTTGCAGGACACATGTGCGTATACACTTGTAGATGAGCTAAATAGGTTTTCCATTCAAATGCATATTATAATTCTTCATTTACTTGTTTTTTCTTATTTCCATAGTTATGCCAAATTTTTTTAGGTGAATATGGATTTCATATAGAAGGCTCTGTGGTGTTCCTGGCTTTGATATAATCAGCACAAAGTCATCCGCAAGCCAGAATATCTGGAGCCCCTCACCATCTACAAAGAAGTCTCCTGATTGACTTTGATTCTGTGCTGGACACTATCCATGACCATGGTGAACACTTTTGGCAAGAGTGCATCTCTCTGTTTTAGTTCTTGCTAGATAATAATAATCTAAAGGGTATTTTGAAAAAAAAATCGGGGTGGGGGGAGTTTATCTTTATGGTATCACTTTCAAAGAATCTTGTATAATTTCGACATGGACTTTTTTTATTCAACAAACAATAAGCCCAATAGATCTTACATTTTCTGTATCTTGCAGTCATTTGTGAGATAGTGGAGATATCTACTCTTTAATATCACTTGTGAAAGCCTATCTCTCCCCTTCTAATATCCTCATCAAGGAGTTCCTCAATGTGTACATAGATTATTTAAAAGGATTTTTTTATTAAGAACTTAATCACCAGTCAAATTGAACATTTCAGTATTCAGAAAAACAAAAAAGGATTATATATGAAACCATATATTTCTGTGGCTTTTTAAGTATATTAAATTTAACGTAGTAGTATTTATCTGGGTCCTTTTCTGAAGTTCACTTTGCTTTATTCTCTATATTTTAATGATTTATTGCTGCTGGTTTTTTTGCATCTCTATCACTACCTGCTAACTCATCCTTCCCCCCCCCCCCAAAAAATAGAAACTTTGCAACGTAACAAATTAAGCTGTTCAGTCATTTGCTCAGGTTTGGTAACAAGCAGTCAGAGCTGGAAGTTGAACCTAGGTCTTATCCAGCATTTTTACCACTTTCTTTGTCTGCCATCTCTCTAAGAAAAAGAATGGTACAGGGGAAAAAAAGCTGGCTTTGGAGTCAGAGGACCTGAGTTCAAGTTCTGTCTCTGTCACTTACTACTTGTGTGACCTTGAACAGGTCACCTAACTTCCCTGGGCTTCAGTTTCTTCATCTATAAAATGATTGTCCTCTGACATCCCTTCCAGATCTAAATCTATGGTTCTCTGATCCTTTAGCTCTTCTGACCTTCTCTCACAGGGTTAAACAGTACTAAGGGTCTCCTTAATTATCTTCTTCATTCTTCCATCTGGTCAAGGTCATTTGACCCAAGGTGAAATTCTGAATTTAAGAATCTTGTCCACCGGAGTTTCTTTCTCACCCTGGCTCCTTAGAGCCACAAGGATGTGGCTCAGCTCTTTCCCACCCCAGAGCTAACCTTCAATCAACATTTTAAAAGTAGGTACTAAGCTCCTGTGACATGCCAGGCATTGAGCCAATTAAAGGGGCTACGAAGATAAAAAACAAAACAGGACTTGCTCTTAAGATGCTTAGATTCTATTGGAGAAAAATATGCCCAGAAAGGTCACTACAAACGCATATACAAAGTGAATACCAAATAATTTCCTTTAGGGTAGGAATGAGCAGATGGAAAGATGAAGATAGACTTCCTGTTAGAGGTGGCAGTGGGCTTTGAAGGAAGCTGGGGATTCTAGGAGGTAAAAAGACATTCCAGATATAGGGGACACCCTATTCATAGGCATAGAACCAGGAAAATAAAATGTCCTAGAACAGCAGGGAACAAACTGTAAGTAGGCCAGTTGGATTGGTACGTAGAGTATATGAAGAGAAGTAATATATAAGCCAGGAAAGGTAGGCTCAAACCAGATTGTGGGGTTTTTTAAAATAAACTTTTACTGACATCTTTTGTTTTTCACATTGCCTAAATTTCTCCCCCATCCTTCTCTCACTCCATTCCTAGAAAGTCATCCCATATAACAAAGATTTTTTTTTAAGAAAAAAGAGGAAAAAAGAAAAAAAAAAACAGCAAAATGAAGTAATACATGAAAAAAAATCTGACAATATATGCAATGTTCCACACCTATGGAGCCTCCCATCTCTGCAAAGGAATGAGGAGAATTGTCTCGTGAAGGACTTTAAATGCCAAACAAAAGAATTTGCATTTTGTTCTGTCCTAGAGCTAAAGGCTATCTGGAGAGTTTGGACTCAAGCTCACATTATGCTGGTAGATTCGTGGAAAGAGACAGACACCCCTCCAAACTGGGAGGGACATTGCCCAGATCACCCACTGAGAAAGGACTAATATTGTCTACAATGGCGCCAACAGGCTGCATGTGGCTAGCAATGCTCCCTAGTGCGACATGAACCAAATGAAATAAAATCGAGAAATATTTAACAAAATAAATAATAATACAATAAAATATTGCTAACATTACATTTTTAAAACTAAGTCAATAGGTTGCCTGCAGGGATTACAGGTTAGTGATTCTCATTTCTATTTGAGTTTGATACCACTAGCCTATACCAGCAGGCTTAGTACCTCAGGCCCCCACATTAGAAACATGGGCACCAGAGGACCTAGGAAAGCTGTTTGCTGTGGAATGAAGGTCTCTGGCTGACCTCTAGTGGCTGTTTCCTCACTCTCAGCCTCTTCACGGGCTCCCCTTTCTCATCCTGAGCCCAGGATCAGATACACTGGCCTGGGCTCCACGCTGACTGAAAGCATGGATGTATCTATATTTAGGTACACCCAGTACTGATGACTGTAGAAGGCCTGCTTATGTCAGGGAGCTCTCAGCTGCCTGGACTCAGGACTGTGGATACCATCATCAAACCAGCTGAAGTCCTTTGGGTACCATACTCACTTTCTCTTCTGGCATTATAATTAATTATTCAGCTAAATAAGAAGGTATCTCAGAAACGTTATTGTCTGGGGGAAGGGTTTGTAAAAACACTTTCCAGTTTCTTCACTTCTCCTAAACCCTTCTTTCTTTATGGCTGATATCCTCAACCAAGTCTGTTAAGGCCAGCACTTTGATTACCTCAGAGCCTTTTAGCAAACATTCTTAACCTTTTTCATGTGTTAGGAACCCCTCTGGCAAAACCTAAGAACTTCCTCTCAGAATAATGTTTTTAAATGCACAAAATAAAATCCATAGGATTACAAAGGGAACCAGTTATACTTAAGCAATTATTAAAATTTTTTTAACTATTTCAAAGACCTCAGGTTGAAAGGCAATGTTCTAAGGAAATGAATAATAGGATAAGCCCAGCAGGAAGGGATAGAAAGAGAAATTCCATTTAAAATAACTACAGAATATATAAAATACTAGGCGTCTACCTACCAAGACACATATAAAAGCTATAGGAATACAACTACAAAATGCTCTTTATGGAAATAAAGATCTAAATAATTAGAGAAATGTTCACTGCTCATGGGTAGCCTGGGCTAATATAATAATAATAACAATGCTACCTAAGTCAACTCAGTGTCCTACTAATCAAACTATCCAAGGATTGTTTTATAGAGATAGAAAAATATAAGAAAATTCACCTTGAAGAACAAAAGGTCAATAATCTCAGTAGAAATAATGAAAAAATGTGGTAATGAAGAGGAGCTGCTACTACCAAAAATACTATAAAACAGTAATTATCAAAACTATTTGGTATTGATTAAGAAATAAGTTGATCAACGGAGCAAATTAGGAATGCAACATACATGAGCAAACACTGAGTAGCCTAGTACTTGATAAACCCAAGTACCCCGGCTACTGGAGTAAGAACTTATTATTTGACAAAAACTGCTAGGAAACTGGAATGTAATCTGGCAGAAATTAGGTATAATCCAAAAATCTCACACCATATGCCAAAATAAGTTCCAAATAGGTATGTGACTTAGACATAAAAGGTGAGAATAAGAGGAACAAACCAGAGGAACAAGGAAGAAATTACCTTTCAGATCTCTGGGGAGCAGAAGAGTTGATGGCCAAACAAGGAATAGAGAAGGTCTAGAAGATAAAAATGGACAACTTTGATTCCATAAAGTTAAAAAGTTTTTGCACAAACAAAAACAATGTGGCTAAAATTAAAAGAAAACCAATTGACTGAGAGAAAAATCTTTGCAGTAACTTTCTCTAATAAAGATATGATTTCCAAGCTATTTAAGGAACTGGTTTAAGCTTGTAAGATAAGAGCCATTCCTCAATTGATAAATGATCAAAAGATATAAACAGACAGTTCTTAAAGGAAGACATCCATGCCAACAACAGCTGCTATAGAATCAATATCTACCATGGTTCCCCCATCTTCCCACAACATGAGGTAAGCTAGTTTTCCTCAAATAATGACAAAGATGCTCCTTGGACCTGGTTGGCCTCAGCCTCTCCCTAAATGTAGTTTCCTGGTAGCCTCTGGCCATATTGACACAGCTTCTTGGTCACATAAGGGCATAAAAAGGCCCACCCATATGGAGTCCAGGTCCTTCAGATTTGGTGGGTTTCCCCAAACTATCTAAATCATCACACCCTACCCTGATGACCAGATACATTTGCATAAAGAGGTGTGCTGGTAAATATATAACAACCAATGATGGTAACATATAGAGATATTGATATAGATATATATGCATGACACATCTTTAAGCTTAATCTTCGTTATTAACATTTTTCTCAATCACTTTCTTAAGTCAAGAGAATCAACAAAGCAATAAATCGAGCCCTAATTTGTAGCATTTCCTGATTTCTAAGGTGTAAATTCTCACATTGAAACTTTTATAATCAGCTCTCACCCCCATAGAGTTGACTCCAGGACACCCCTGTGTGAACCTAAGCTAAGGGCTACCATGTTCTTTTTAAATATCTCTTCTAAACTCTAGAAAAATAAACCATCGTGTTAACTATTCAATGACCCATGAATGCCTTTCATCCTGACCTCAAATGTGAACTAATAGGGTGCTCACTTGCCCAACAACCAAATGAAAAATAAAAAATGCTCCAAATATTTAACAATTCAAGAAATTAAAATTAAAGCAACTCTGAGATTCCAGGTCATCCTCATCAGATGAACAAGGTAAGCAACAACAAAAAGGAAAAGGACAGATTTTGGAGGGGCTACAGAAAATCAGGCACAAGAACACATTGTTGGTAGGGCTCCAGATATTCTTGAGAGCAATTTGGAATTATATCCAGAAAGTTACACTACTTTTCATGTCCTTTGACCCAGCAATACCACGACTAGGTCAATACCTCCAAGAGATCAAAGAAAGAAGAAAAGGACCTATATGGACAAAAATATCTCTAGCATCTCTTTTGTAGTGGCAAAGAACGAGAAACTAAGGGGATACCCATCAACTGGATAATGGTTGAACAAATTATAATATATGAATGTAATGGGATACTTTTGTGCTATTGGAAATTATGGAAGAGATGGTTTTATAGAAAGCTGGAAAGATTTGTATTCAGAGTGAAATGAATTGGACCAAGAGAATAATTTGTACGATAACAATATTGTAAAAATGAACAATTTTGAAAGATTTAAGAACTCTGATAAAAAGTAATGATCAACCATGATCCCAGAGGACTGATGCTGAAGAATGCTACCCATCTCCTGACAGAGAAGTGATGGACTCAAGATGCAGAATAAGACACCATTTTTTGGACATAGACAATGGGGATTTGTTTTGTTCGACTGCATATTTGTTTAGAGTTCTGGGTTTTCTCCCTTTTTTCTGTGGGGAGAGAGGAAGTAGGAGGGAATAAAATAAATGCTCAATAACCAAAAAATAATTTTTTTATCAGTAAATAAAATGAGGATGGAAAAACAATAGCATCATAAAGACAAACAATTTTGAAAAACTTAAGAACTCTGCTCGATGCAATGAACAGCCATGATTCCAGAGAACCAATGATGAAGCATGCTACCTTCTGACAGCAGGGGGCTGAACTCAATGTATAGAATTAAAAATATTTTTTCTGGATGTGGCCAATGTGGGAATTTGTTTTGTTTAACCATGCATAGTTGTTATTAGGATTTTCTTTTTCTTATGGGTATGGGGAGGGGTAAGGGAGAAAAGTGGGAGGGAAAGAAAACAGATTTTTATTCATTGAAAAAATAAATTTAATTTTAAAAATTTAATGATATATTTTAGTGGGCTGAACCCTGCTGAAAAATTTCCCTTGAGAAGTACAGCAGGGGTGTATTTAATGAGGTACTTTTCTGTCAGGGAAATTTCTGGCTTAGCAGCAAATACATAAAACAAAATTGATTCTATAAATTGAGACTGTCATTCTTAACTGTAATCCTAAAGATACAAACAATCCTGAAAATAGGATGGGATTAGATTATTTTCCTGGATTGCATCTTGACCCATATCGATTTTTGAAGTCTTAGAAAAAAGAGAGAGAGAGCCAGAAGGGTTGGGGGAAACAGAGACAGAGGAAAAAGGCTAAGACAGAGATATAGACCCAGAGACAGAGAAAAAGAGAAGATATATCTGGGTTTGGGGTTTTCCCCTGGCCTCCAGAAGACAACTGCTATTCATTACTGACCAGGCACCCAGGAATGAAGAATGGAGAGAAGAGGGCAAAAAGAAGTGATTGAGACCAGTGATATTTCAAAGATTTTGGAGTATGGAAGAGGTATCACAATCAATCAATAAATAAACATTTATTAAGCATGTGCCAGACACTGTGCTAAGTGTAAAAAAGGGAGTAAAAGACAATCCCTGCCCTCAAGGAGCTTACAATGTAATAGGGGAGACAACATGCAAACAAATATATAAAAAATCATATATATATACATGTATATATGATGCATATATATGTACATATATAACATATATATAATATGATAAATAGGAAATAATTAACAGAGGGAAAGCACTGGAATTAAGAGGGGTTAATGGAAGGCATCCTGTAGAAGGAGGGGTTTTATTTGGGATTTAAAGGAAGCCAGGGAGGTCAGTAGTCAGAGTGGAGGAGGATGAGTGTTCCAGGCATGGGAGAATGCCTAGAGCTGAGAGATGGAGAGTCTTATTGATAACACAGAGAGCAGACCAGTGTCACTTGATCAAAAAGATCATGTTGGGAAGTAAGATGTAAGAAGACTGGAAAGATGGGAGGAGGCTTAGTTATGAAGGGCTTTGAATGCTAAAGATAACATTTTATGTTTGCGCCTACCATAAAAAGCCACCAGAGTTTATTCAGTAAGGGGGTGACATCATGGGGAAAATGGAAAATCATTCTAATGGCTGAATGGAGGATAGATTGGAGTGGGGAGAGACTTGAGGCAGGCAGACCCACCAGCAGCCTACTGAAATAATCATGAGGCTAAAGATGAGTAAATATTGCCTCAGTTTTTTTTTTTAAAGCGTGGGGGGTGGGCAGAGAAAATAGTCTGCAAACTATTATCCTGTCAACTTAACTTCAATTCTTGAAGAAGAAAAGCAATTATAGAACAGATCAGTAAAGAAGTGGCTGGGGAACATCTAGAAAGGAAAGTGTGATTACAAAGAGCCCACGTGGCTTCATTAAAGAAGTTCATGCTCTTTGGGGAAGGCACCATCATGGCAGCCTTGAGCAGCCAGCAGTCCTGGCCTTCCCACCTCCTGACTCATCGATTTTTGCTCTCACTGAAGATTAAGTTGGTCAGAAAGCCACTCTGCTGCCATGGCATTCAAAGACACCAGCAAGACGCTCGAGGAGCCCAGATCACCCTCATCAGCCATAATGTGAAATCACTGGAGAAGGTGTGTGCTGACCTAATTAGAGGAGCCAAAGAAAAGAACTTGAAAGTGAAGGGATCCGTTCAAATGCACACTAAGACACTTCGAATCACAGCCAGAAAAACTCCTCGCTGGGAAGGTTCAAAGATTTGAGATCGGTTCCAGATGAGAATCCACACACACCTTATTGATTTGCACAGTTCCTTCTGAAATTGTTAAACAGATCACTTCTGTCAGCATGGAACCAGGTGTAGAAGTTGAAGTCACTACTGCAGATGCTTAATCAATCATCTCTTTTAATAAATGGATTGCAACTATTAAAAAAGAAAAGAAAGTTCATGCCAGAATAACTTTATTTCATTTTTAACAGGGTTGCTGAGCTACTAAATGAGGAAATGCTGTAATATAGTATGGTTTGCCTGAATTTTAATAAAGCTTTGATAAATTATTTCATGCTATTCTTATGGAGATAAAGGTATATAGCAAAGACAATAACACAAAGAACTGCTTAATATCCAGGCTCAGAGTGGTTGTTAACAGTTTAGCATCAACGTGGCAGGTGGCCTTACTCCTTACCAAGGCTAACCCCTCTGCCTGCATAAGTCATCCCATCCCAGCCCATTTCTTCCAACAGAGTGCCCCCTCTGCCACCCCCACTCTGTTATTTATCTTCAATCTCTTCTCTCTACCAGCTCTTTCCCTACTACTTACAAACATGCCCAGGTGTCCTTCATCTTCAAAAAACTCTCGATTGATCCTTCCATACCCATTATCATCTGATATCTCTTTTACCTCCTGTGGTTAAACAATTCAAAAAGACTGTCTACAACAGGTACCTCCACTTTCTCTCCACTCACTCTCTTCTTAACCCTCTATAACATGGCTTCCAACCTTATCATTCTGCTGAAAAGGTTCTCTCCATAGTTACCAGTGATCTCTTAAATGCCAAATCCAATGGCCTCTTCTCAATCCTTAATTCAAATTGACCTCTCTGTAGCCTGTGACACTGTTGATCACCCTGTTCTCAATGCTTTCTCCTCTCTAGGTTTTCAGGATATAGCCTTCTCCTAGTTTTCTTCCTACCAAACCAACCACTCCTCGGTCTCCTTTGCTGATTCTTCACCCAGATCATGCCCTCTAACCAAAGGTATCCCACAGGATTCTCTCCTGGGCTCACTTCACAGAACAAATCTTCTTAATAAAAGGATTTGTTCTATAAAACTTGGACTTAGTTAAAAAGCCACACCCAAGGACCTAGAAGCCCATTTGTGTCCTCGAGGCTGCAGGTTCCCCACCCCTAGAGACAGTCACTCAGGTTCCTTCCAGCTCACAAATTCTATAATTCTATGATTCTGTAATTCCAGATCCAGTGCTCTCAGAATTATAGGTCTATCTAGAAATACTTGTTCTAGGTAGTAGTGAAGCGCTCACATGAAGGTCAAAAGAAGTGATTCCAAGGCCATTCTCAAAGTGATATTTGAAATTTGAAGAATTTTGGAGTCTATTGTAAGACATGGTAGACATTGGCACAATACCATCTAGCATGGCATGCCCACATCAAAGGATGCACTGTGCTCTATGAGCAAAGCAGAATTGCAGTAGCTCAAAATAAATTTAAGATGTGTAAATTTAGAGACATCTCCATTCCAAATGTTCATATGGACTATTTATACCCAGCCTGTGGTAGAACTTTCCAAGCTCTTTATTAATCTGATCAGCCACAGTCAGACACACTGTACCTTGACCCCAGCATAGTGATGTCATTTTGGTCCTCTTTGAGAGCAAAGGGTAGAAATCAAGTCTTTTGAACTATTAAAATTGTCATTCTTATTCTAGCATTTGCTAGTGTCGTCTGAAAATTTGAGTTTTAATAATTACAATTCATATACAAACATTATTGCTACTTGACTTGACTTTACAATTTCTGCAAATTCATTTACCATTACAGCTCATTCTCATCATCCTGATCATACAGTATATAGGATCTTCCTATATTCTTATTATCTGAGTATAAAACTTGTACTCACAGATATCCCACAATGCATCACTTTCTATTTCATGTCATATGATGCTATAGGGCAGCTAGGTGGTACAGTGAGTAGTTAGAGCACTGGGCTTGGAATCAAGAAGACTCATCTTCCTGAGTTCAAATCCAGCCTCAGACACTTACTAGCTGTGTGACCCTGGGCAAGTTGCTTAACCCTATTTGCCTCCATTCCACATCTATAAAATGAGTTGGAGAAGGAAATGGCAAACCACTGAAGTATCCTTGCCAAGAAAACTCTAAATGGTATCACAAAGAGTCAGACATGACTGAAAATGACTAAATTAAACTAAACTAAATGATGCTATACTCCCTTCTGGGCTACCCATCCCAAACAAAATGGAGAGAGGGCTGGTTCTGGTGTCAAGAAGTCCTGAGTTCAAATCCAACCTTAGACACTTACTAGCTGTGTGACCCTTTGACAAGTAACTTAACCTCTATCTGCCTCAGTTTTGTGAACTGTAAAATGAGGGTGATAACAGCACCTATCTCCTAGGGTTGTTGTGAGGATCAAAGGAGATAATATTTGTAAAGCACTTACCGGGCACATATCAGGCATTTAATAAATACATGTTTCCTTCCTTCCTTCACATAGAGTGTATCTTTGTTTTCCAATCTAATACAATACAATCCCATGAGTACTTCTTAAATACCTGCTATCTACTGGACATTGAAGATATAAACACAAAATGAAGAACAGTCCCTTCCCTCTAAAAATTTATTCTCTATGATGGAATGCAACAAACAGATATGTAGATGCAATATAATAGGAGGGAGGGGAGGAAGAAGAGATCACTAATTACTAAAGGAATCAGAGAGACCTCCTGTTGGAAGTGATGTGAGGATTAAGCTTTGAAGGCATTCTAAGAGGCTAGATGAGGAGAGAATATTTCTAGCATGGAGGGCTGCAGATGCAAAGGCAGAGGTGGAAGATGAAGTACCAAGTTCAGAGGGTAACGAGTAAGCCAGTTTGGCTGGAATGTAAAGTGCATGGGAGTAATGTTCAGTAAGCCAAGAAAGTAGAATGGGGTCAAACTGTGAAAGCTGTAAAGGCCAAACTGAGGAGTTGGTATTTTATTCTAAAGCCAACAGAGAGCCACTAAAAGTTCCTAAGGAGAGGAGTGACATAGTCAGACTTGTGCTTTAGGAAGAGTATTTTGGCCTCTGATAGTTGGAGGGAGCTCTAAATGTTCCTTTGTATTATGATTGTTCTTACCACACTTTAGTGTCAATAAACAAAAAAAATGTAAAAGAAAAGAAAAGAAAATGGTTGGAGGAGAGAGACTAGAAGCAGGGAGTCCAATGAGGAGACCACTGCAATAATCCAGGTGAGAGGTGATGAGAGCCTGATTAAGGTGGTGGTGACCATGACCAGAAAGAATGGAACAGATACAAGAGATGTTGAAAGATACAGTTAATGGTCACTGATTGACTATGGAAGGTGTGACTGATGGAGGAGCAGAGGTCAACGTTGCAAACACGCATTACTGGAAGGATGGTGGTGCCCTCAATAGAAACAGGGAAGTTAAGCAGATGAGTGGATTTAGGCCCCATATCCCAGTGGTTATCCTTCTATACCTCACAGGATCTGTGGGCATTCCTACTAACAATACAGATGGAAACCCATCCATACCCTGTCATCCTGCGAGACTCTTCCATGTCCTCCTGTAAGTCTTCCACAGTCGTTCCTGTGAATATTCTGTGACCCTTCCTCTGGTTCCCTTGACACTGAATGGATGTGTTCGTAGACTACCAATGGCTGTCCCTCGTTCTTTCCACATGAATGTTCTGTCTTGTTTTTTGGTCATAAATCTCTGTGATGGCTTTCTTTATGTTGCTCCTCTTGCAAAATTCTTCTTTGCTCTTGTGTTTCAGCCTGTCCACAGTTACTTCTCCATTGTACTTTGATTGATCCAAAATTCTGGTGTTTCAGAAACTCTGTCATTTTAAAACACAAATACCACCTGCTGCAGGATATTGTTCCTGACCCACTTAACTGTTAGTGCTTCTACCTTGACGCTGTCTTGAATTTACTCTGTGTATATCTTTATTTGCTTATATGTGTGTATGTTTTTTCCCAAATAGAGTATAAGTTTCTTGAGAGCATTTTTGTTTTGTATCTGAGAGGTACACAACCCTGCAGGCACTAGCACAGTGACTGGTTGGCTGATTGGTGATTGTCCTTCATACTCAAAGAGGACCAAAATGACATCAATATATTGGGGTCAAGATATAAGTGTGTTTGACTGTGGCTGATCAGACCAATAACAAGCCTGGAAGGCACTACCACAGGTTGGGCACAATTAGTCCATATAAACATTTGGATTGAAGATGTCTCTAAATTTGCAAACTTCATGTTTCTTTTGAGCTACTGCATTCTGCTTTGCTCATAGAGCACAGTGCCGTCTTTCATGTGGGTACATCATGCTGGATGGTTCTATGCCATTGTCTACCATCTCTTACAACAGATTCCAAAGTTCTTCAGAGAGACCTGGAAAGTTTCATGGTATCACTTCTTCTGCGAGCACTTGCCTTATGTGAGTTCTCTATAAAAGAGTATTTGAACAACATGGTTGCCCCATCAGAACTATATTTTCTTTGTAGAGTTTGAATGCTTGCCAGTTCAGCTCAAGAAACGACCTCAGTACCTAATCTTGCCAGGTGATCTTCAGAAACTTCGTAAGACAATTCAAATGGAAGTAATTCAGTTTTGTGGCATGATGTTGGTATACTGTCCAGGTTTCACAGGCATACAACAATGAAGTCAACACAATGACTGTAGACTTTCCATTTAGTAGGCAGACTACTACCTCTTCTCTCCCACACTTTCCTTCACAACCTCCCAAACACTAAGCTAGCTCTGGCAATGCATGCATCAACTTCATCGTCTATGTCGATGTCCCTGAAAAATATACTACCAAGGTAAGCAAACTTATCCACAGCATTCAGAATTTTTCCATTTGCTATAATTGGTGGCTCCCCGTATGGATGGTGCAGTATTGGCTTTGGAGAACGTGTTTTCTTAGTGTTCATTGTCAGGCCAAAATTAGCACAAGAAGCAGAGAATTGATCCATATTCTGATGCATCTCAGCCTCAGAGGTTGTGTTGAGTGCACAATCATCTGAGAACAAAAAGTTGCACACTAACTCTCCCTCCACTTTAGTCTTAGCCTTTTCAAGTTAAATAATTTACCATCCATGTAGTAGCTGGCCTCAATACAGTTTTTGTCTTTGTTCCAACAATATCTCTGAAAACATCATGCTAAAAAGAATGGAAGCAAGCACACAATCCTGTTTCACTCCACTGTAACTGGGGAAGCTTGAGAGCATTGTCTGTTTCCCACAACCCCTCCAACATTTGTCATTTTCTTTCTGTCATGTTAGCCAATCTGATAGGTGTGAGGTAGTTCCTCAGAGTTATTTTAATTTTCATTTCTCTAATCAATAGTGACTTAGAGCATTTTTCATATGACTATAGATAGCTTTGATTTCTTCTTCTGAAACTGCTTGTTCATATCTTTTGACCATTTCTCAATTGGGAAATGATTTTATTCTTATAAATTTGACTCAGTTCTCTATATATTTTAGAAATTAGGTCTTTATTAGAGAGACTTGCTGTCAACATTGTTTCCCAGGATATTTTTTCTGTTTTCCTTTTAATATTGACTGCATTGGTTTTGTTTGTGCAAAAAAATTTTTAATTTAATGTAATATATCACCCTTTATGTCTAAATCATGCACTCATTTTGACCTTATCTTAGTATATGTTGTAAGATGTGGGTCTATACCTAGTTTCTGCCAAACTGCTTTCCAGTTTTCCCAGCAGTTTTTATCAAATAGTGACTTCTTGTCCCCAAAACTTAGATTTTTGCATTTATCAAACACTAGATTACTATGGTCATTTATTGCTTTGTATTATGTACCTGTTCTATTCCACTGATCCACAACTCTTGTTTCTTAGCCAGTAATCTGTTTTGATGGTTACCACTTTGTAATATAGTTGGAGATCTGGCACTGATAGGTCACCTTCCTTTACATTTTTCTCACTGATTCCCTTGATATTCTTGATCTTTTGTTCTCACAGACGAATTTTGTTATTATTTGTTCTAGCTTCATAAAATAATTCTTTGGTAATTTGACTGGCCTGGCACTGAATAAGTAAATTAATTTAGGTAAAATCATCATTTTGTTTATATTGGCCTGGCCTGCCTACACGGCAATTAATATCTTCCCAATTGTTTGGATCTGACTTTATTTGTATGGAAAGTAATTGTGTTCCTGAGTTGTCTTGGTAGGTAGATTCCCAAGTATTTTATGTTACTTATAGTTATATTAAACAGAATTTCTTTTTCTATCTTTTGCTGGTGGACTTTGTTGATAGTACATAGAAATGCTGATGAATTGGGGTTTATTTTCTATCTTGCAATTTTGCTGAAGCTGTTAATATAAACTAATTTTTAGTTGATTCTCTAGGATTCTCCAAGTATACCATCATATCATCTGCCAAAAAAGTGATAGTTTTGTTTCTTCATTGCCTACTTTAATTCCTTCAATTTCTTTTTCTTCTCTCCTTGCTATAGCTAACATTAGCTTGCTTTTTAAATAGTTTTCCCCATCTTATTTTTAATTATGGTCACTTTCTCACCCTCCACACCAACTTGTTCCCTAGGACTGGGGAAAATCTCTCAGTTCCATTGGATCACACACAGATTGACAGCTGAAGGGACCTTGGACATCATCCAGTCCAACCTCTCCATTTCACAGATGAGAAGACTGACCTAGAAAGGGGAAGTGTCATGTCCAAGATCACAAAGGTAGTAAATGACAACACTTGGATCCCTGGAGATAGACACATATCTAGGACTGTGAGGGATTCCTTAGATCCTGTCTGCTTCCACATATTCACACACTGGACCAAACTATAACTCCATATTTTGGAGAAAGGATCCATGCTTGTGAACTTAGAATTTCTTCTTTCTATGGCTACGTTTCATATTGAAGACCTGAATGAAAAGTTTGTCAGTACTAGGGCTCAGCGAACAGAAAGACAGACCAGAATGGAGATTACTAGAAACTGGAGACTACTAGACTGACCCATTAGAGTGGGTCAAAGAGTAGAGAAAATAGGGGCAGCTAGGTGGTATAGTGGATAGTGGATAGAACCTCCTTGCCTCTGGTCAGGAGGATCTGCCTCAGGCACTTACTAGCTGTGTGACCCTGGGCAAGTCACTTACCCCCGAATTACCTCCCCCCAAAAAAGGGGGGAAAAAGAGTAGAGAAAGTTGCCAATAAGTGAACAGTGGGAGAAAGTCTAGACAGGAGAGTGAAGAATCAGGAGTGTTTAGTAGAAAGCAATGGAGGTCTCAGTTTTCAGGATCAAGAAGGTCCAGCATTTGGCATCAGGGGGTATCCTGGCAGTGAACTACCCTGGGCTCAGATAGGTAAACTTTCACCTAATCATGCCTAGAAAAAGCCTTTGCTTCACTTGTCACAGCACCAAACCATACTGTTGCAAGCAGTTTATCTTCCCACTGCCATTAATTCCTCTATGTGTGTTGTAATTCTGCCCCCACCCCCCACCATCCGTTAGAATATAAGCTCCCTGAGGGTTCATCTTCTGTTTTTATCTCCTTTCTCAAGTGAATCTGCTTCTCTTGCCTTTAATTCCTTCATCCTCATGGGAAGGAGTAAAGAGGCAAAACACAGAGGAGTTGGACAGTGATGGGAGTTGCTTTCTTCCCTGGAACAGAGTATGGGAAGGGGAAGGAAAGATGCTGTCTCCAAGGTGCATTTGGATTAGTTCAGCAGGCATGGCTCTTGGAAGTCTCTCAGGTCCCACTTCCATATGACTAGCATAGCAACAGCATTATCAATAGCAGGAGCAGGGACTGCAGACTACAAAGGGAGGGGAGAGAGAGACAGAGAGAGGTAGAGACAGAGAGACAGAGACAAAGAGACAGAAACAGAGAGACAGACAGACAGAAACAGAGACAGAGAGACAGAGACAGAAACAGAAAGAGACAGATACAGAGAGAGAGACAGACAGAGACAGAGACAGAGAGAGACAGGGAGACAGAGAGAGACAGAGACTGAGAGACAGAAACAGAAAGAGAGAGAGAGACAGAGACAGAGATAGAGACAGAGAGACAGAGACAGAAACAGAAAGAGACAGAGACAGAGAGAGAGAGACAGACAGAGAGACAGAGACAGAGAGAGACAGGGAGACAGAGAAACAAAGAGAGACAGAGACAGAGAGAGACAGAAACAGAGAGAGACATACAGAGAGACACAGAGACAGAGAGACAAAGAGAGACAGAGAGACAGGGAGACAGAGAACCAAAGAGAGAGAGACAGAGACAGAGAGACAGAGACAGTGAGAGAGACAGAGAGGCAGAGACAGACAGAGACAGAGACAGTGAGAGAGACAGAGAGAGAGAGAAACAAGGGAGTAATCACCCAGAGAGTCACAATGGTACTGCTCGACCTAGACCTACCTCATGAATCCAAAATGGAAAATGAATTCACTCAAGAACTCTTAATTCTGCAACTAATGAACTAACTCCTTCCAGCTCCTTTCTCTTAGCGATCCCTCAAAACACTCTCAAAAGTTCAAATTCAAAAGCATCACCAATTAGTACACTCTGGGATAGTGTCTGCCTAAGTCTCTCACCTCCCACAGCAACACAAGCAATACATAAATACAAGGTTATTTACTTGTCTAGTCACACGTTATATCTCCCCAGTAGAATGTAAGCTTCTTATGTCCGGGGAATATTTCATTTTTCATTGTACTTAATGCAGTGCTTTGTACATTATAAGCACTGAATAAGTATTAAACAGTGGAAACATGGAGGCATCTGTCTGGGGGATTTAAAAGGATTGCAAGTACAACAGCAGTCAACAGTATGATGCAGCATCTGAAAAAAGCAAATGAAAATTCAGGCTGCATTATGAAAAGGATAGTATCCGTGATCAGGAAGATGATAGTCTTAAGGTACTTTGCTTAGTCAGTCCACATCCAGAGTATTATATTCGGTTTTTGTGCTACATTTTAGTAAGAACACTGGAAAAATGGAGAGCATCTAGAAGAGGGTGATCATGACAGTGACAGATTCTAAAATTATGCCATAAAAGAATCAATTGAAGAAGCTGGGGAAGGTTAGCATAAGAAGAGAAGGCGTGGTATGCAGGGGGGGAAGCAGAGATAAATTTTAAACATTTGAAAGGTTGACATGTGCAAGAGGAATTAGGCTTGCTCAAATTGGCCCTAGACAGAAGACCTAGGAGCAATAGGTAGAAGCTGATGAAAGTAGATTTACTTTTTTAACCTGAGTTCAAATCTGGCCCGAATTTTGTTATCATTTTATCAAGCTTTGTGAAATATCCTCAAATTCATTCCATTGGTATGGCATTAAAAGTATAAATTAATTTTGGTAGTATTGCCATTTTTATTCTATTGGCAACAGCACTGAATATCCCTTTAGCTATGTAGATTATTCTTTCATTCTTTAAGGAGTGCTTTGTATTTGATCTATACAAATCTTTTGCGTGCTTTAGGACCTTGATCCTAATTTAATCTAAATATAAAGAAAAATTTCTTAACATTAAGGGCCATCCAAAAATAGAATGAGGTTCTTTACAAGGGGTTTCCCTTACTAAAAACCTTCAATAAATGTCTGGATGACCAACTGTCAGGTACATTTTAATAATATTTTATTTTTCCCCTAATTGCATGTTAAAACAATTTTAAACTTTTTTTTAAAGTTTTGAGTTCCAAATTCTATTCCTTCTTCCTTTCCTCCCCTCCCCTTCCAGTAAGCAATTTGATATAGGTTATACATGTGTAATCATGTAAAACATTTCCATATTAGTAATTTTATACAAGAAGACAAATTTAAAAATAAAGAAAGAGAGTGAAAAATAGTATGCTTCAGTCTGTATTCAGTCAACATCAGTTCTTTCTCTGGAGGTGGATAGCATGCTTTATCATGAGTCACTTAGGATTGTCTTGGATCATCGTATTGCTGGGAACAGCTAAGTCATTCACAGTTCTTCATCAAACAATATTGCTATTTCTGTGTAAAATGTTCTCCTGGTTCTGTTCACTTAACTGCATCAGTTCATGTAAGTCTTCCCAGGTTTTTCTGAAATCATCTTGATTGTCATTTCTTATAGCACAATACCACAACTTGTTCAGTCATGCCCCAATTGATGGGCATCCCCTCAACTTCCAAATCTTAGCCATGCCAGGTATATTTTAAAGGGGCTTCTTGTTCAGGTATGGATTGGTCTAGATTCCTCTGAATTCCTTTCCAATTCTGAGATTCTATGATGCTGTGAAACGTTTTTTGAACTGAATTGTTATGGAATGGAAGAAGTTATCTGAAGTTTGCTCAGAATGGATAAGAAAGAAGAGGTGAGAAGAGGCTGAAAGTTTGCTTCTTACTTAAAAACTAGACAAAATAGAGAGTATTCAGAAGAGGGTGACCAGGATGGTAAAGAAGCCTAAAAGCAGGCTAAAAAAAAATGGTGAAGGAACTGGCAATGTTTAGCTTGACAAAGCCTTAAAGAAACAGCTGAAGGCAATTTTTATTTGCATTTGGGTTCTCTTGGGAATCTACCTATCAATCAAAGGAAACTGAGGAAAGGAACATCATTTCTCAAGAAAAGGTGGGAAACACAACAGAATAAAGTCTCACTCAAAAGACTAGAGTATCTGATCTCACCACCCAGGATGGTGATTGGTCATGGCCATTAGCCACAGTAGCTACCAATGAGAATGGTTCGCTTTCAGCAAATATGGAGGCCAAGGGGGATTTTTCAATGACCCAGTGCCAAGAGACAGATACATATGTACAAAGCAGAAGTTGCTTTTCTTACTGGAGAGGTAAAAAAGATTGGAGAAAAGTCTCTCATCTCTCTAGGTTATCAGAGACAATGAAATGACCCTAGAAAGAATGGGAAGAGATACATAAAAGGGAAAACTGAGAGAAAAGAAGAATTTTAAGAGGCAGAAACATGGAGGTTAGAAGGCAGAAGGATGTGACATAGTCAACAAGAATTATTAAGTGCCTACTATGTGCCAGGAACATAGAGAAGGAAAGAAAAAAGGGCAACTGAACATTTGGTATAATATAGTAATAGGCAGGCATGAGGTTGTTCCTGTAGAGTAAGGAGCTGGGCCCTCAGAGAAAATAGCAACTTTTGTTGCTCCAAGGCAAGATGGTATGGATTCACATGTACCACTGAGAAAGGTCATCAAATCAGCACTTCTCAGAGGAAAAGATGAGTAATGGTAGATGGTCACTCTTTGGTTCCAATGCAGCCATGAGAAGATCTGACGTCTTCCTAAGGCATGTTTCTGGAACATGACGGAGAGACTCCTGACATTTGTTATATCTAGTGACTTCTATGAACTCCTCATAATTCACGTGGGAATAAATAACATTGCAACAAGGCACCTAAATACCATTGCTGTGGATTATGACAACCTGGTCAATATTTAGGCCACAGGTAGTGTTTTCATCACCCATTGCCAATTGAAGGTAGAGGCTTCCTTCCAAAAAGGCGGATTCAGGAAGTGAACAGCCAATTAATACAATAGTATCTAAGAATGGAATTTAGATTTCTGAGATTAAAAATATAAGAATGGTGAAATCAAGGCCAGAGGTAGAATGCATCTGATGAAACATGGTAAACATGCTATTGCATGTTTTAAAAATCCAACCAATTAGTGGGAGAGGGATTTAAATTGAAAATGGGCAAAGATAAAGAAAATTGCATATATCTGACAAATCAGGGGCCATTAAGAATAGGAGTTATGAAATAAAACAACAACAACAGTAGTAGTAATAATAGCAGTAGAGACGATCATTAACTCATAGATGACAATATCCAAGCAGAAAGTCCATGATATAGCTCATCACTTCAGTTGTTTAAACACAAATGCTTAAAGCAAGCCAGGTGTAGTGGCCACAGCTATGATTCGAGCTCCTGGGGAGGCTGAGGCTGGCAAATCTCTTGAGCTCAGGAATTCTAAGCTGCAGTGGACTATGCCAATCAAGTCTGAGCTAAGTTTGGCTTTAACATCATGACTCCCCAGGAGCAGGGATCCGCTAGGTTGCTGAAGCAAACTAGGTTGCTGGGCAAAGCTGCCCAGGTCAGAAACAGATCAGGTCCAAATACTTGTGCTAAAATTGGTAATGGGTGCTGGATCTGTATACCAAAGAGATCACTAAAAAAGGAAAAGGGCCTACCTACAAAAATATTTATGGCAGCGCTTTTGGTGGTGGAAAAATATTGGAAATTCAGGGGATGCACATCAGTTGGGCAATGGCTGAACACGTTGTGGCACACAGATGGAATCGAACGCTATTGTGCAATAATAAATGATGAGCAGGCAGATTTCAGAAAATCCTGGAAAGATTTGTATGAACTGATGCAAAGTGAAATGAGCAGAACCAGAAAGACATTGTCCACAGTATCAGCAATATTGTGTGAAGATCAACTATGAATGACTCAGCTCTTCTCAGCAACACAATGATCCAAGACAAGCACAAAGGTCAAAGTACAAAGGACAAAGTACAAAGTACAAAGGGCTAGCATCCAGATAAAGAACTGATGGACTCTGAATATAGATCAAAGCATTTTTTCACTTTATTCTTTCTCATGGTTTTTTTGGTGTTTCTTCTTTCACAACTGTAACTAATATGGAAATATTTCTTACATGATAGCACATGTATAAACTGTATCAAACTGCAAAAATAAATAAATAAATGAAATTGATGGTGGAATCAGTCCCATGAGTAGTCCTTGAACTTCTAGCCTGGACAAGATGGGGAGACCCATTATTTTTTAATGCACAAAACAAAGCAAAATCAAACTCACTTATCACTGAGACTTAGTGAGATGAGACTCAAGAGGCTATAATACAGCTATAGTAAAAAGGGTGTGTTTGTTGAATAAATCCTATAGAACATGTAAAAATAGGACAGAGTAGGACTGTATAGATAGAAAAATATGAATCAAAAAGTAATTGTTAAGAACCTACTATACACCAGGCACTATGCAAGGGACTGGGAATACAAAGACCAACATAATATAATCCCTGATTTCAAGGAGCTTGCATCCTGTCTATTGGAGGAGATAATGTGTGTGTATGTATATACATATATATGTATATATGTATATACATATACATATGTATACACTTTCTAGTGTTTCACTCTGTCTCTTAAAATTATTCTTTTCTCTCAATTTTCCTTTTGAAGTATTTCTTCTATTTTTTGTAGGAGTACTTCATTCTCCTCTTTGATAACCTGGAGGGAAAAGAGACATTTTTCCAACCCTTTTATCTTTCCTACATAGAGGCCAACTTGTACTTTGTACAAGTGACATAGACAGATAGACACACAGAGAGAGGGGAGAGAGAGATAGAGACAGATGCACAGATAGACAGATAGACAGACACAGATAGATGATAGATAGAGAGATAGATAGACAGACACATAGACAGCAGATAGATAGACACATAGACAAATAGACAGACAGACACAGATAGATGATACAGAGAGAGATACACAGACACATAAACAGCAGGTAGACACATAGACAGACAGATAGACATAGATAGATAGACAGACAGACAGATAGATAGACACAGACGCACAGACATCAGATAGACACATAGATAAACAGATAGACACAGATAGACAGACAGACAGATAGATAGACACAGACGCATAAACAGCAGATAGACAGACACAGATGGATAGATAGATAGACAGATAGACACATAGAGAGATAGATAGATAGACAAACAGACACATAGACAGCAGATAGACACTTAGACAAATAGACAGACAGACACAGATAGATGACAGGTAGAGAGAGAGAGATACACAGACGCATAAACAGCAGATAGACACATAGATAGACAGATAGACATAGACAGATAGACAGATAGACAGACACAGACACATAGACAGCAGATAGACACATAGATAGATAGACAGATAGACAGACACAGATGCATAGAGAGCAGATAGACACAGATAGATCAATAGACACAGATAGACAGACAGACACATAGACAGTAGATAGACAGACACATAGACACATACAAATAAATAGATAACTACCTATATACATATATACATGTATGTGTACATATATGATATAAATGTATGTATACACAGAAGATTGTTTGTTGAATGAATTCATTCAAAAGGAACAGCATGTATAAAAAGGTAGGACAGAGTAGCCCTATAAATGTTATACACATACATATACACACACACACACACAGAGACCAGATTGTGATTGCATTGCTATAAGGAAATCCTGGTATAGAAATTCCTTTTTCTGCTGCAGGTTGGAGTCTCATCTGCAACTTATCATCTAATAGAGTTGCCTGCACCACTGAGAGGTAAAGCCACAGCGTTAGTATACCCCCAAAGGCAAGACTGGAGCCTTATTCCTAGCTGCGAGGCTGGACCTCCATCCACAATCCCATTCTGCCTCTCAAGGAGATATATACGTGTAAGAAGATACAGGAACCCAAGGGGGAAGCACATTTGGGTGAGGATCATTGGAGAAAGAAACAGAAGTGAGAACAGAAGGAGGAAATAAATGAGGAGTTCAGGAAATGGATCACAAACCTGGCACAGAAGCGCAATATAGTTGTGATGCAAAACTTCAACTATCTAGACATCTGCTGCACCCTCCCTACCAAAAGCAAAGTAGCTGACAGTTCCTAGTTTATCTTAATAACAACTTCATTCTCCAAAGAGGGGAGGAAGCAGCAGAGTAAACTGCTGTCCTGGGCCCCTTGTGACCAATATGGAGGTAGTTGTGAAATAGAAATGAGGGGAAGCTTGGTTTGAAGTGACCACTTACAGTTAAAGATAGAGGAGAGAAACATATAAATTAGTGATAATAATAACAATAATAGCTACCATTTATTTAGTGCTTTAAGGTTTGCAAAGAGCTTTACCTATGTTATCTCATTTGATCTTTACAATAACTCTGGAAGGCAGGGATCATTGTTATCCCCATTTTACAGATGAGGAAACTGAGGCACGGTATTTTTTTTTTTAAATTGACTTGCCCAGGGACACAGTAAAATATCTGAGGCAAGATTCACACTCAGGTCTTCCTTGCTCCCAGTCCGGCACTCAATGCACTACACCACCTAGCTGCCTGAGAAACACCACTGTCATTATATCTCTAAAAGGAAACTATTTTTAGTGATGACATTTACTGTGTAACAGTGATTGTTTTGAAGATTCTAAGCCCCAAGGGAGCAGTTGAGAGGGCATATTTTGAAGAGTTCAGAGAAAGGACAGGTAGGAGCTTATGATCTAACATTCTACGGGGAAAGTCAACACAAGAGGAATGCAGAGTTCTCCAGAATAAAATTCTAATGGCAAAAATACAAACATTTCAGATAAGGAATAGTTGTCTAAAGAGACCTATATGGATACAGCAAAAATTTATGGACCCAGATTTTTAAAAAGACACGGACAAAAGATAGAAACAAGGGCAGATCATCAATAACGAATTCCAAAGAGTGGCATGGTCCCCTGAGAACGCTCTCAAGGGCTCTAAGGC
Source organism: Trichosurus vulpecula (assembly GCF_011100635.1). Lineage (NCBI taxonomy): Eukaryota > Metazoa > Chordata > Mammalia > Diprotodontia > Phalangeridae > Trichosurus > Trichosurus vulpecula. The sequence continues at coordinate 292,367,622 of NC_050575.1, read as the reverse complement.
TCGGAATGAGCTGAGACTGGCAATGAATAGTAAGGACCACAAAAATAACTTCCTTTTTAAAACTATTTTGGGTGCAAGAGGAAGATAAATCTTACAAGGTTGCAAGATTCCATCAAGAATAGGTAATGCCCAACTAAATTTATTTCATTTTATGATAGGACTTCTAGACTAGTAGGTTAGGGGAGGTGCTGTAGACATGGTATGCCTAAATTTAAGCCAAGGATTTGACAGTCTCTCATCCTGTCCTCATGGCCCATGTGGACTAGGTGGGAAGGGATAGATTAGATGGTATTCAGTTAGAAGGATTCAGAAATGCCTGAATGATCTGGACCCAAAGAGTAGTCATCAATAGGTAAATGTAAACTTGAGGGGCAGTCTCTAGTAGGGAGTCCTAGGGATCTGTCCTTGGTCTTAGGCCAACATGTTTATCAGGAACTTAAATGAAGGCATATGGGGTGCAAACAGTACAAAGCTTGGAAAAATCACTGACCTATGGAGTGATAGGGTCAAGTTCCAAAAACTAGTTATCTTGGGCATCAAATGAGAGAATGAATATAAAGTGTTTTGTTGTTGTTCAGTCATTCTAATTATGTCTGACCCTTTGTGACCCAATTTGGGGTTTTCTTGGCAAAGATACTGCAGCAGTTTGCCATTTCCTTCTCCAGCTCATTTTGCAAATGAGTAAACTGAGGCAAACAGGGTTAAATGACTTGCCCAGGGTAGTGTAGCAGTATGTGAGGCCAGATTTGAAGTCAGGAAGATGAGTCTTTCTGACTCCAGGCCCGGCACTCTATGCCACCACCAACTGCCGAATTCAGACACATACACGTCACTATATCCGGAAGCCAATAATTGAGAGCATGGAAGAGTAATAATAGGATAATGAGAGCAAAGAAGGAGAATGATATAGTGGAAGGAGATAGATTCGGAGTCAGAGGAGTTGGGTTCAAATCATGGCTCTGCTACTTTATCGTATGACTTGCCTAAAACTCAATTTCTTCAACTATAAAAGAAGCTATTTGGCTTAAGATCCCTCTAAATCTACAGCCCCATCCTCTGCTCCTGGCATTTGTTGAAGGCTCTATCCTGCAGGGGAAACCCTGTCTGTAATTTTATTATCAAATTTTATTACCAAAAATTTTGTCAAAATTTTCGTGATGATCATGATGTCTTTTTTAAAGCCCTGAGACAAGAGAGGAGGCTGGGAGTGGAGGGTAAGGGGGAGAGACAGGGAGAGATACAAAGATGAGTAAGACACAGACAGTCTCTGTCTTCCAAGGATTTATAGTCTCCACGTACGCAGATGACTGCAGTAGCTGACATTGCTAGAGTGCTTTTATAGAGTTTGCGAAGTGTTTTACATCTCATTACGTCTCATTTGAGTCTCATGACAACTCTATGAGGCGGTGGCTGTAGTGTCATTCTCCCCATTTTACGGATAAGAAAACTGAGTGGTTTGCCCATGGTCTCACAGCAAGTGTCAGATGTGGAAGTTGAACTTCCTGACTCCATATCCAGCATTCTCTCCAATACACTGCCTTGCATTGATTGTTCAAGAGCCAAGTGAGTAAGTGATATGAGGGATGCAAAAAATGGTGAGGGTTAGAATTTTCTCCTGGACCTGTAATTCTAATAAAGTAAAGGCATATCCTCATCTAAATAATAATAATAATAAATAATAGCTAGCGTGTACATAGTGCTTGAAAGTTTGCCAAGCATTTTATGAATATTATCCCATTTTATCCTCACAAGGGGGTACTATCAGTACCCTCATTTTATAGCTGAGGAAACCAAGGCAGCCAAAGATTATCAGGGTCACACAGATAGTAAAGTGTCTGAGGCTGGATTTGAATTCAAGTCTTCCTAGCTCTACATCCAGGGCTCTATCCATTGTGTCACCTAGCTGCCCTTGACTTGGGTTCAATGCTTCTCCAAGTAGAGACGGTCCAATAGGATTCATACCATGTTGTCTGTCAGGAATAACTCTTAATCTGCCTCCTTCTGAGAAGGTTATTCCTTTATTAATTCCCCTTAGTAGAGAGCTTAATGTGGAGGCTAGATGACCCTAGAGATTGTAGAGATGATACCTACTCAGGCATGGGATGGACTAGAGGGATTCTGAGGTCCTCTCCAACTCCGAGATTCTGAGTGTAATTCTGTGATTCATTGGACATCTGCTGATTCTTCTATGCATCCATATGGCGAGGGGGCTCAGGAAACTTTAAATATCATAACCAACACTACTGCACTATCTATGCATCTTATTTTTGTATATGAAACAGTGAATCTCCATTTTAAACTACTTGCTTTTTTAAAAGTATTCTACAAGTTACTTTCAAAGCTGTCCTGTTTATCTGTGCTTACTTCTGAACTTCCTTCTGTTCCCTTCCATGAATTTTAAAAAACCCAACAATCCCTTATAATAAGTATAATCAAGCAAAACAATCCACATAGTGGTCATGTTCGAAAATGTATGTCTCTTTCTGCACCCTGAAGCCATCACCTAGCTGTCAGGGGGTGAGTAGCATGTTTTATCATGGGTCCTCTGGAGATATGGTTGGTCATTGCATTGACTGGAGTTCTTCAGGCTTTCAAAGTAGTTTTTCTTTACAATGTTGTTGTTCTTGTATAAACTATTCTCCTGGTTCTTCTCATTTCACTCTATATCTATTAATACAAATCTTCTCAAGTTTCTCTAAAACAATTCCTTTCATAATGTTTTTATGGCATGATAGTAGTCCATTGTGTTCACATACCAATTCTCCAATTGATGGGAATGCAACCATAGACTCTAGTTCTTAGCTTTCCTTTTCCTCCCTTACCTTCCACCCCCAGCCCCCACCCCCACTTAGTGATCAGGAAATTTGTTTTGCTTGTGACTAGTCTGTTAATAGTATTTTTCCTCCTTCTTAAATCATTCTCCTGACCCTTCACCACTTGTTTCCTTATTGAATTTGCTGTATTTTCACACCAAATTATTTGTGTGTATTTAACCCTCTTTTGTCTCAAATTATTTACTTCCTTATTGACTGAGCATTACACATCCTGGTGGGAAATGAAAACTGAAAACTCCATTCCCCACATTCCCATGAAGTGACATGAGTCTGGGGATTTTGGGGGGTTTGGGGGGTGGGGAGATGAGGTCATGACTAATCAAGGATGCCAAGGTAATGGTTGCAATAAAAAACTGGATTTGGTCTGGGATCTGGGATTGGACAGTGCAGGGGGAAGTAACTGAGGGAGGAGAGGACAGGAAAAGAAGGAAGGAATGAACAAAGGAACAAAGGAAGGAAAGAAGAAAGGAGGGAGAGAGAGAAGGAAGGGTAAGGAAACAGCATTTATTATGTTTTTACTATATGCCTGTTTCAACAATCTGGCTAGCAGCTGTTGTGGGGGTGAAAGACCAACACAAGCCCAACAACAAGCATGCTACCAGCACACTGCAAAAGCCCAGGTTCTTTTGATCTGCTTTACTAAGGAAAGCAACGTTAAGGGGTTAACAAGCTTACTCTTATCCAGCATACAAATATCACTCACTTAGTTCTGGGGAAAAAGCCAGCACCCTGAACTTCAGAGCAAATACAAACAAATTACAAACAGACCAAATACAATTCATAGTTACCAAGAAAACCAAGTACGGACATCCGGGCAAGCTGGAGGGCTCTTAACTACAGCTGCCACATCAGCTCGCCACCAAGAATGAGAGCCCTGAGCAAATAGCTCTGTATTCTCCTCTTATACCGTTTCAGATGTCATCAAACGTCATCTGAATGACCATACATTAGGCTGCTATGATTGGCTCTGGAGTTAGCACCTCCCCTTAGGACCCTGGAAGCTTCACACCCACATAGGCTTAGCACCTAATAGGGCTTTGGGCCTGGGGCTTAGCACCTAGTAAGACTCAATGAAATACACTGAATTAATCAAAGGAAACAAAAGCCAAACTCTTCAAGGATCCCCCATGCACTCCACCCCTTTCCAGGTTCCATGGCCTAATTTAAATTAAATGGCCATGGATCCTGGAACAAAATAGATACATCATATATTGTGATGCAATCAAGCAGGAAACTAAAACATATCATTCACAACAAAACAAATCATTCAGTGTCATTCCCAAATACTTGTTTACCCCCTAGGTCGGGCAAGTTAATCTCTTCAATCAATCATTCCCAAAATACTTGTTTACAATTCAAATGTCCACCTCTAGGTCAAAGCAAGTTAATCTCTTTAGCTAATACAGAGTGTCCAAATAAAGTACTTCTTCAGCATCACACTGCCATTGCATGCTTTAGTTAGTAAAGTCCTAAAGCAAACAAACAAACAGAGTTCTCTTGGGGATGTCTCCTTCTCCCCAAATTGCTGTTGCAGGCTTCCACTTGGCACCCAAAGTCCAAACAAAGTTCTGTTTGGGCCTGTTCTCCCCATTATGTTCTAGTCCCCAGTTCCAAGTCCTGAGGGGCCACTGGGCAATAAAGCCAGCAGGGTGGGGTCCCTGGGGGCCCAAGGCACTTCCCCCACCCCAACAAAAACAAATCCACCCTCCCTCCTGGATCCCAAGAAGCCCAAGGGGGAGGCAGCAGAAAGGCACACAGCCCCTTGCTGCAAAGTTTCCATCTTGCCCCAGGGCTGAATTCCAAGCCCCTGGGTTCCTGATTGTCTAGCTCTGGCTGGCCTGTCTTGGCTTCTGCTGGAATCTCATTGCAATGTAGGTGATTCTCCACCTTTTTGCTCACCTCAAAGTTCTCTGCTCCAGCTGGGGAAGGCAGGGAAAAAGCACACTCAGCATCTTGCTGCAAAGTTTCCATCTTGCCCCAGGGCTGAACTCCAAGCTCCTGGGTTCCTTGTCCTCCAGCTGGCCCCTCTTGGCTTCTGCTGGAATCCTGATGCAGGCAGCTCACAACTCTCACCTTTCCAAACTTCTCACGTAGGCAGTTTTCCTTACCACCATCTTCTGCTTCTTCTCTCTCCTCACCAGTGATTCCAGATCCTGTTGATTCTGCAGGGGCATTATTCTCCACTCCTGTTTCAAAACTTGTCATACAATATAATCTCAAGGCATTCACTCTTTGAGCCCAGTCTTCCAGAGCCAGGCTTATCAGCTTAAGCCCCAAGAAGAAGGGATTATCTCCCAGGGCCTCTGCTCTGGGCCCCTAAATGGCCGGTGGTCTGGTGGACACATTTTGCTAAGGCTGGGTCATCAGTTGGAGTCAGAGTAGGGACAATACGTTCAATAGCAATCTTTGCTAGTCAGTCCGCGTGTGTGGTCAGGGTCGAGTGAGCATCAACGTGAAAAACTGACAAATCCATAACCAAAGACATATACCATATATTTTCCCATAACTCTTTACCCCAAACTTGTTTGCCATTAATCTCCCAATTCTGATTCCTCCATATAGGCATCCACCTAGCTAACCCATTAGGTACTGCCCATGAGTCAGTAAATATATGACACTGTCCTCCTTATTCTGTTTTGATGGCTTGATGCACTGCCATCAGTTCAGCATATTGGCTACTTCCACCTATCCCAGAACTTTCCAAAGTTCACCTAGTACAGGGGTTATAGGCTACTGCTTTCCAATGTCCCTTGTGTCCCAAATATTTTGCTGTCCTATCAGTAAACCAAGCATGTTTCTTCTGTTCTTTGTTTAGTCCATCATATACATCATTCCATTTCACTAAGGATGGTACCATCTGTTGCTTAGGTTCAGGGGGCTTTTCATTCTTCTCAGTATCAATGTTCGCCACAGATTCATGTAGAGCAGAAACTCCACTTTTGCCTGCTCTCAACCTATTCTGAATATACCACTTCCACTTGATTATGTTCGTCTCTTGCGCATGTCCAATTCTGTGAGAAGCTGGGGTACTCATTACCCAAGTCATAATTGGAATTCCAGGCCTTAATACCACTTCGTGACCCAGAGTCAGTTGCTCAGTTTCTACCAAAGCCCAATATTCAGCTAACAGCTGCTTCTCAAAAGGTGTATATTGCATGTTGGTAAACAAAATGGGCTCTTAGCACTCAGTTCAACCAAGTGCCCTTGAAGAGTTTGGCTTTTGTTTCCTTGATTAGATTTGGGAGTCCTTGGTGAAACTCCTTGACTCAGGGGAGGGCCTACTTTACACATGAGTTTGAGTGACATGTTTGGGACAGCAGAGGCTTTTAGACCACGTGGGTTGAGGTTGCCTCTTTGTGACGATTCTAGGTCATGTGGGTCAGTTGCACGTGTGACTCACCCTTTACTCTGAAAAAGATATAAAATCAGGGGTTGGCTTTCTCTTTTCCGGAGCTCTTACCCACAGCAGTGGTGGCTCTCGTGACTGGGCCAGCCCTTGTTATGAACTCCCGGGCTGAACTTAGATGTTGGTAACTATGAATTGTATTTGGTCTGTCAATGTTTGTAATTTGTTTGTATTTTGCTCTGAAGTTCAGGGTGCTGGCTTTTTCCCCTGAACTGAGTTATATGTGTATGTTTGATTAAAGTAAACTTGTCAACCCCTTAACATTGCTTTCCTTAGTAAAGCTGATCAAAAGAACCTGGGTCTTTGCAGTGTGCTAGTAGCGTGCTTGTTGCTGGGCTTGTGTTGGTCTTTCACCCCCACAACAGCTGCTAGCCAGATTGTTGAAACAATGCCAGGTATTTTGTAAGTAGTGGGAATACAAATACAAGCAAAAAGAAAATCCCTGCCCTCAAGGAGCTTACATTCTAATAGGGGAAAATGACACACAAAAAGGAGCTGAAAAGTGGGAGAGGGGAGATTTTAAAGTCCAGAAAGTGCAGAAACAAGGTTAAGAAAAGAATGAATTCAGGCCAGCCTGGGCCCCTTCACAAAATGGAGACTCCAGGTGGAACTCACCAAGCGGGGGAGGGAGTTGGGCCTTGCAGAAGACAGTTTTCATTTGTGATTTCTTGAAATATAGGGTCCAGAATTTTGTTTTAGCATGGTTTTCAGGAAGTTCAATAACTTTTAAATAATCTCTGCTTGACTTGTTCAGGTCATTTGTTTTTAATATCAGATATCTTTCATTTTCTTTTTTTTTTTTTTTAGTCTTTCGATTTTGTTTTAATAGGTCTTACTGTCTCACGGAGTCACTGATTTCTATTTAGTCCATTCTAATTTTCAGGGAGCTTTACCACTTTCTCTTCAAAGCTATTTTTTCTTCCAATGCTTTCTTCCAGAGCTCTTGTTTCATTTATCTCTTGCTGCAGTCCTGGTTGAAATTTTATTTTTTCCTTTCAGTTTTTATAGAGTTACTCCTTCTTTTTGGAGATTTCTAGACTCACTGAATATCAGAAATTTTTCTGTGCTGGTGAATGGGAATGAGTGAGAAAGGTAATCTGATTTATCTTCCCCAACGAAAAATTAGTCCTCAATCATGGAAGTGTTTTGAGTTCTAATCTCAGCTCAGCTGTTCTCCTGTTACATAGTGAATGGTCTTAAGCAATTCCCTTTTTAATTCCACATGTTATTAGACATTATCTACACATTCTATACACTAATTTCCCCTCTGGAAAAAGAGTCAGTGTGACATAGTGGAAGGGGCCCTGGACTTACATTCAGATATCTTGGGTTTGATTTTCCAGTTCTGAACATGACCTACGTTCATGTTCATGACCACAGGGCTTTTGTGAGGAAAGTATCTTGTGTTCTTAAAAGTGATTTATAAATGTGAGTTATGATTACTCAAATGCTTTAGAGTAAGATGTTCTCAAACTCTTCTGGTCCCTGGACCACTTCAGCAGGTCAAAAGGCCCTACTCCTTTCCACTTGCTCCTAAGGTAAAGAAAATTACCAGTTGTTTTGAAAAAGGAAGCAACAACAAAGTTGCTGATCTATATTCAGCTTGGTCTCCCAGATCTGGAAATCTAGAATCACCATAGTCAGCTTATTCAGGAGTAATCAGACCCTGGGGAAAACTAGGTTTATACTACCCAAACTCACACAAAATGGATTTATAACAAATAAGCAAATTTAAGAAGTTATCTTGAGAGATATAGACATCTTAAATAAATAAATGGATAAAAGCCTCTAAATAAATGTGTGACCTTGAACACCTCACTTACAGAAATCATATGATTTAGGACTGGAAGGATGTAAGGGATATCTTCTAGTCTAAGGCCCAGAAAAGTGAAGAGTTGCTCAAGCTCACAGAGATAGCAAGTGACAGACACAGGATTCAAACCCAGTTTATTGTGGCCCAAATCCATTGCTCTTTCCTTCACATTATCCTACCTACTATACCTCTGCCATACCTCAGTTTCCTCTTCTGTCCAAATGAAGGGGGTCGGGCTAGATAGCCTGTGGAGTCCTTATCAGTGCTAAAATTTCATGATTTCTAAGTGACCTAATATTTGTGCTGCCCAGTCAGCTCATTTTCTTCCCGAAAGAGAAGCTTACTTGGAAAATCAAAATAGTAACAAAAAGCTGTTTGGTAAGTTTACGAAACCAGACCAAGGAAAATGCTTATGCTAAGCCTCCTTAAGCCAACCAGGTGCTTGTGCTGGCTCATTTGGGCTCCTTCTCCCTAAACAGGGCAAAAAACACACCACCCAATTTCCTTTCCAAGATCCCTTTTCAGTTTTCCTTTATATCAAAGTTTGCAGTGAGAGATCTCTAGCTATTTTAGGCAGAATGTTTCCAGGAGGCAGGAATTGGCCCTTTAATGCTTTGTAGCTTCCGATGGTCTCCCATCATAAGACCACAGGGTCATTTTTGTTGCCGTACAGTCATTTTTAGTCATGTCTGTGACCCCATTTGGGGTTTTCTTGGCAAAAATGCTGGAATAGTTTTCCATTTCCTTCTCCAGCTCATTTTACAGATGAGGAAACTGAGGCAAACAGCATTAAGTGACTTGTCCAGGGTCACACAAACTGCTCCTCCTAGCTGCCCTCATACTATGACAGATCTAGTCAGTAGGGAAGGATGGGTAAGGAAACAGCTTTGATTATGCTTTAAGCATTTATTAAACTTTAAACAAAAAGTATTTATTTAATACAAGCAAAAAAAAAAAAAAGATAATCCCTGCCCTCAAGGAACTTACATTCTAACAAGGGAAAATGCCTCCCAAAAGACATCTAAGAGTGGGAGAGGGTTGATTTTGAAATCCAGAAAGTCAGGAACAGGGCTAAGAAATGAATGAAGTCTGACCAGCTTGGGCCCCTTCACAAAATAGAAACTCCAGACGGAACTTGCCAATGGGAGAAGGGGGTTGGGCCTTGAAGAAGGCAGTTTTTATTTATGATTTACATAAGCAAAATACTGTTAACAGAACAGTCACAAGCAAAACAAATTTCCTGATCGCGAAGAGGGGGCGTGGGGGTTGTTGTTGTCATTTGTGTTCTTTGAAGAGAATCAATGGCATCATGATGTTGGGGTCAGGCTACAAAAAGTGATCAGCTGTGGCTGATCAGACCAATCTGAAATCAGAAGACTCTGCCTAGTCCTATAGATCATTTGGGATGATGTCTCTGGATTTGCACCGCTCATATTTGCTTTAAGCTACTTCAATTCTGCTTTGCTGGTAGAATACAATGCCTTCTTTGATGCAGGCATGCCATGCTGGGTGGTCCTGTGCCAGCACTTCCCATGTCTCACAATGCATACTAAAGTTCTTCAGAGAGAATTGAGAGTTTCCTTGTACCACCTCTTCTGACCTCAGCGTGAGCGCTTAGCTTGTGCAAGTTCTCCATAAAATAGTCTTTTAGGTAAGTGTAAATTTGGTATTGAGGCCAGGTAGCCAGCCTGTTGGAGTTTCCCTCTTGGCAGTAGTTTGAAAGCTTGGCAGGTCAGTTTGAGAGAGGACCTCAGTGTTCAGCACCTTATCTTGCCAGGTAATTGTCAGAATCTTCTGTTGAGTTTTAAAGTTGGGAGAGCTCGGTCCAGGTGTGAAAGAATTCACTTAGAGCTTCTCTTTTAGCCAATGGGAGCTCTGTATTTTACGTGAAAAAGCATCATGGGCCTCCTTAGCAAGAAACCTAAGTGAGACCCCAATATCTGGGGGAGGTTTCAGAATGGTGATATAGTTTTAGAGGTTTTATGGGGGTTAAAGACAGGACGGGATGAGGGAGACAAAGGGAATTCTTTATGGTTTAAGGATTTAAGGATAGGGCAAAAGGATACAGTTTAAAAATTAAAGGACCCCCCCCCCCCCCCACCAAGGAACACAGGATAAGGGAGACAAAAGCAATTCTTTTTGGTACAGGTTCAAGATAAGGGGGGAAAGGATTTTAGGGCACCTTCAAGTTACAGAATAAACTATAGGGCTTCACACAGTATTGGAAAAGCAACCCTTAATATTATTTTTAACCTTTAGGGCACTGTTTGTATCTGCATCATTTCCCCACTCAACCACTAGGCAAGAGAAATCTTTTGGAAAAGGAGCGAAGGTCATCATCTTCTTTGATCACTTTTCTGACTGGTCACATCCTGGTCTTATCTCCTATCTCCCATTCTGCTTGCTCCATCTGATTCAAGCACTCTTTTCTGACTCATCATTTCCTAAGACAATTCAAGTAGAAGAGATTCAATTTTCTGGCATGGCACTGATAGATTGTCCAGGTTTCACAGACATACAGCAATGAGGTCAGCACAACAGCTCTGTAGACCTTCAGTCTGGTAGTGTATGGGACAGAATTTTTAAATAATAGGAGAGACATCTTTAAGAGAAACAAAATAAATTTATTCTACAAACCCTGCAAGATTCGGGCACACCTCCATAAGGGAGGAGGCGAGGTAAAAGAGAACCTGCCTTAATTTATAGTCTTAATGAAAAAGATTCCCACTCACCTCTATCCCTTCTCACCATTGGCTGGGGGGTGGGCTTACAGTCTAGACTCGAAAACTACACAGAGGACCAAGATTGATCCGGTTCATTCAGGTTTTTCCCTATCAGAACTCAACTGCCAGGGTGGTGTCTGAAAGTCTGGGAGAGACCCTTCCTGGATCAGAGAACAAATAGCTCACAGGAAGTTCATTATCTTCTAATATCTGAGAGAGAGCGGGGGAAGGGCATGCCTTCCCAAAATCACAAGGCCAAATCCCAAAACCTCTCCATTAGACATAACCCTGTGAAGTCTTCACAATTATCCGTCCCATGCAGCCTAATACCTCTTCTCTCCCACATTTTCTTACAGAGTCTGCCAAACACTCAGCTAGCTCTGGCAGTGCATGCATCAACCCCATCACCTATGTGAACGTCCCTGGAAAGTATACTTCCAAGGTAAGTGAATTTACCCACAGTATTCAAAGTTTCTCCATTTACTGTGACCAGTGGCTCCATGTATGGATGGTGTGGTGCTGCTGGCTGGTAGAGGATCTCTATTTTCTTGGTATTGACTGTCAGGCCAAAATTAGCACAAGAGGCAGAGAACTGATCATTACTCCGTTGCATCTCAGCCTTAGAGGCTGCACTGAGTGCACAAACACCTCCAAACAAAAGTTTGAGCACCAACTCTCCCTCTACTTTGGGCTTGGCTTGTAGCCTTTTCAAGTTAAATAGTTTACCATCAGTGCAGTAGCTGACCTTAAGGCCATTTTCATTCTTGTTGAAGGAGCCTGAAAACATCATGCTGAAAAGCATGGGAGCAACCACGCAGCCCTGCTTCACTCAATTGCTGACTGGTGGAGTGGGGATTAAAAGGGAGGAAAAGGCATAGTTCTAAACCTTGGGGATACAAATAACAAAACAATCCCTGTCCTCAAGGAGTTTATAATCTAATTAAAGGGAGGCTTAGAGAGGAGTTTTTCTGCTTTCCAGCCCAGAGGGGAGAGGTACCAGAGTGTAAGTAATGAAGAGGTTGTTGTTCAGTCTTGTTGTGTCCGACTTTCCATTACCCCATGTGGGGTTTTCTTGGCAAAGACACTGGAGTTGTTTACCATTTCTTTCTTCATTTTACAGATGCGGAAACTGAGGCCAATAGGATCAAGTGACTTGCCCAGGGTCACGGAGGTAGTAAGTGTCCGAGCTCAAATTTGAATTCAGGTCTTGCTGACTCCAGCACTCTATCTATCCACTGCTGCCCTCAAGGAGTTTACAATCTAATTAAAAGGAAGTTTGGGGAGGACTTTTTCTGCTTTCCAACCCAGAGGGGAGAGGCATCAGAGAGTAATGAGGTGCTGAGTACCAAAGCTTATCCTGGAGGATGTTCCTAGAACCAAAACCAAGTTGAGCAGCACACCTGGAGCCAGAAGGAACTTCTGAGACGATCTAGTACAATCTGCTCATTCTACAGATAAGTAATATGAGTCTCAGAGAGGCTAAGGGACTTACCTAAGGTCACATGGAGAGTAAGCAGCAGAGGAAATCAAGGAGCAGTCCATCCCCCAGAGTGATTTCTGGCTTTTCTTCACTTTCATTACAGTGACAGCCTGCTTACTCAGCGGTCAGACACAACCCCGTGGACACAGTGTAATCAAAATGGGACCCCAAATCATAGATCAGAAGTCCTTGTATTAAAATCATGACCTTGATTCTTCAAGAGAAGCCCTTAGCTGCTTCCTCAGAGGCTATTTCCTTTCTCCTGTTCACTCTCAGTGATTAACTACTCTGGTTATCTGGCTTCCCAGCCTACTGCATGTTGGAAGCAGCAACCCAGAACAGGAATTGGCAGGGGAAGGAGGTTATTAGAGGCAGGTACAGTGACAGCAACCAGAAGAGACAGCTTGACAGTCATGGTATAACATCTGGGGCTCTGGAACACAACCATAGAGGTATAGAGTGAAGACTCAGAAAAATTATCTTTACAGATTGGTAGTTTGGGCAAGAAAATTGTTGATCAACAGAGATTCACCCTTCCAGTGAATACCCACCCAACTCTCGGGCAGGTACCAAACAGCTACAAAAGATAGACTATCTGGGGAGGAAAGACAAAGACATATAGCAATCTCCTCCCTTGTTCCCTGGTGACCTTCCCAGGCAAGACTTCCCAAACTACACACACAGTTCAGTTGTACCCTTCCCCAGGCTCTGTGGGCCTACTTAGGTGAGTTCCAGCATCAGACACTTACTAGCTGTGTGACCCTGGCTAAGTCAATTAACCTCTGTTTGCCTCAGTTTCCTCATCTGTAAAATATAGATAATGATAGCACCTACCTCTAGGGATGTGGTGAGGATCAAGTGAGATAACAATTATAAAGTGCCTTGCACCAGGCCTGGAGTCAGGAGGACTTGAGTTCAAATCCAGCCTTAGACACTTCCTAGCTGTGTGACCCTGGGCAAGTCACTTAACCCTGTTTGCCTCAGTCATTCATCTCTAAAATGAGCCGGAGAAGGAAATGACAAACCATGCTAGTATCTTTGCTAAGAAAACTTCGAATGAGGTCACGAAGAGCCTGACACAACTAAAACAACACAATAAAGTAAAAAAGATGCAAGTCCATTCCCTGAAACTCAGAACCCATTTATTCTTTACTTTACACACAACTCTAACAAGCCGGATTATCTGGTTTACTACAGCATATGACAAGCAGCAGACAAAAGGAAGAGAGTTACAAGAAAGAGGTACTGTTAGCAATAAGAAGTGATGGGCAACAACCTGACAGCAAAGAAAGAAATAGGAAAAACTACTGAAAAACAGGTGAAACAACTTAAAGTCTACACTAGTGTGGGGTCCTTTAGCATGATGCAAGTCACTTTTTAAAAAAAGCTTTTTAAAAATGGGCAAATGGTTAGGATCAATCAGAATAATGAGATTTCCACAATCTTTAGTTGCAAGGCAACTCAGTGTTTAGCTTGCCAGAGATTTGAAATCAACATATTTCAGCACAACAAATGGCTTCACATATAGTATACCTCCTTGATGTTATTTTTTTAAGCCCCGGAAGCTTCCTGAATGCCTCCGTGAATGCTGGGCAGGGGGGAGGAGGAAAGGAAACACATCAATAGGACCCGCATTCATCATGGGAAGCTCTAATTTTAAATATAATTTCATACTTTAAAATCAAACAGATCCAGATGGGTGGCTTTCCCTAAGCCAAATCTATACCCAGAACACACAGATTTCTAGAGGAAAATTCAGCCAAGGCTCCAGATACGAAAACAACACAAAGAACAAAAAGTTCTGATCACAATCAAGTCTGTTACTTCGGATTTTGTACCAGTGGAATCTTTGGGAACTCAATCCAATGATGAGCCAGAGTAAGCCAATTTCTCTCTCACCTCCAGTCCCTCGTCAGGGATGAAGCAGCTCTTTCAGGACACAGAGATTCATCTGATAAATCATCCTATGCCGTGAATGACATGACACCTAAAATTCTAGAAAAAACTGCAATTCCATGCTTTTGTTCACCCATAGGTGCTATTTAGCAACTCACCAACTTATTCACAGATATTGGAAATGGGGTTGGTTACTCCTAGGTGCTTTCAGAGGAATTGACTCAACCCTGATGAAAAGTGATGTTCATTTCTGGTTTTCTCAGTGGAAATTCACGCGCCACAAGCTTTGTCCTTCTCCGGGTCAGAGAGCACGCTGATGAAGGCACCCTCATAGCAAAGCTCTGATGGGATAGGATGGCAAATCTTAATTAAGTTCCTTTTCTTAGCCTTATGTCTTTTATATTTTTAGGGGGGGCGCTAGGAGGTTTACCTTTGACTATGCAAGGTGAGAAAAAGATTTAAGACTTTATTTAGGCTAAACATCAATAGAAATCAGGCAACCTGGGTTGGGGGGGGGGCCATCATGAGATATTGGATAATTCATAACTCATCTGGACCTCAGATTTCTTATCTATAAAATGAAGTTAGACTAAAGGATTTCTAAGGTCCTTTCCAGCTCTGAAACATTCTGTGTAAGCCAAATATTGCATTATCCTAATACATCTTATAAGTAACCATAGCCTTAATTATTTCTGTTTCGGTAGTTCTTATATTGATAAAAGACTCAATGAATTCCTTGCTCCTGTCCTTACTAAGAAAGTTGTAAGGGAGACGTACACTCTCGTATACCTCTTGTAGTAGACATATACTGAGCGTCATAGAATTTTAGATCTTGAGGAAATCGTGTAGTCTGATCCCCTAGTTTTATACATGAAAAAAATGAGAAGCATCATAATATGTAGTGGGAAATGTATAGTATACTGTAGATCAATGGAACCCATTTAGTGGTCTGCAAAGTTCATGACAATGGTGCAAGGGGTTCACATTAAAAATTTGTTAATGGTACCTTAAAGTAAGTAATTGTTTAAAAAAATGACACTGGTAGTATATTAAATTACCCTGAGGGTTTGCATCCTTTCTGTTATTGTTAAAAGGGTTCGCAGAACAACAATTTTTTTCAAAAAGGACAAAGGAAGCACAAAGCTTACAGAACATTGGGACCCACTGCTCTGGATCAGTGGCTCCCAAGTTTTTTTTTTTCATTGAAAGCTTGGAATGAAAAAGAACGACCTTGCAAACTTCTGGATAGTTTTGATATTTAATATAATTGATATGACACACTGGTTTTTAGAAGGGAAGGGAATAAGCATTTATTAAGTCCCTCATAACAGTGCTAAGCATTTTTAAAGTTGGCTGGAGGGATGGTAGTATTATAAACTTGAAGATCCTGGACCTGGGAACATGCAAGTCCAAGTCCCTAGAAAAAGAAAGATCATGGTGATGGCTGGGGACCTCTAAGGGAGTGGGGTGGCAAGAAACAGGCTCCAAGGTTCTTTAATCCTTTAATCTAATAACGATTTGTTCTGTGAAGTCTAGATTCAGTCAAAGGGCCGCACTTGAGGACTTAGAGGGCCACATGTGGCCTTGAGGCTACAAATTCTCCACCCCTGTGCTCTAATCACATTTTATGCATAGGAAATCTGAAGTCTAGACAGGTTATGAATTATCCAATATCTCACAATGACCCACCCCCAGAGCTGGGACTAGAACCTAGGGTTTCCTGATTTTTTTTTTATATTTATCCCCAATAAGGTCTTGGATCCTTTTCTCCCCCTTGCATAGTCAAAGGTAAACCTCCTAGGTCTTACTCCCGTGATTACCCAAAAAGATAAAAAAGATTGAAAAAACATAAGAGCAAGAAAAGGAAAGTTATTAGATTTAACATCCTATCCAATAAGAGCTCTGCTATTGAGGGGCCTTTATCAATACATTATCCAACCCAAAGAAGGAGAAAGCTTGTGGCAGGTGAATTTCTCCTGAGAAAACCAGAAATGAATATCTCTTTAGGATGATGCCTCCATAAGACATTAGGCTGGGTAGGGTGAACTCTTGGAAACTTTAGGGAAGAGTAGGGCCACTTCAAGTCTCTGATCAAACCGTTTTCAGACCTCTGATTGCTCATGTCTTAATCTTATATATGCATAAAAGCCTTCATCTTCCCATGTCAACAAACTTTCATGAACTCACTTTGTCTCATTGGGGAAGGAACAAGGGAAGGTCAGGAAAGCAGATGGTGGTAGATCATGACCCTCAAAGTGTAGAGATTGAAAGGGTGCTGGACCAAGAAGTCCTAAGGCAGAGGAGGGTTCTTGTCCATAGATAAATTTCAGGAGGTACGTGAAGTTGGATGGGACAAAGTATTTTTGCTAACCTCTAACTGAAATTTAACATCTCCTTCAATTATTTAAAATCATTATTGTGAGGGAGGGGTCCACAGCCTTCACTAGACTGCCAGAGGGGTCTACAACACACACAGAAAGGTTAAGAATCTCCACTCTAAGGGATGGGTTTATACTGTTGAGGCAGTAGGCCGACATAGTCACTATCTGGGGTCATATATACTATAGAGTAATCTGGTCAGACCAGAACTGGTATAGTGATCCACTGGATTCAGGAGCACGAGGTATGTCTCAGGATTCTCAGCAAGGGCTGTGACCTTACAAACCCTAAACAGGACACCAGTGAGGCTGGTGGGTAAGAGAATAATAATATCATAATAGCTAGCATTTAATTCTCTGCAATACAATGATCCAAGACAATTTCAAAGGATTCATGATGAAAAATGCTATCCCCCTCCAGAGAAAGAACTGATGGAGTCTGAATGCAGATCAAAGCAGACTATTTTTCACCTTATTTTTTTTTCATGGTTTTTTTCCCCCTTTGGGTGTGTATCTTCTTTCACAACATGACTAATATGGAAATCTGTTTTGCATGATTGCCCATATATAACCTGTATCAAATTGTTTACCATCTCAGGGAGAGAAGAGGTAAAAGAGAGGGGGAGAAATCTGGAACTCAAAATTTCTAAAAAAAAAAATGAATGTTAAAAATTGTCTTTACATGTAATTGGAAAAAAATAAAATAATATTTTTTTAAAAATTTAAATGATGGCTAGAATTTATATAGTGCTTTACAAATATCTCACTTGATACTCACAAAAACTCTAGGAGGTAGGTGCTATTATTATCCCCAGTTTACAGATGAGGAAACTGAGGCACAAGGAAGCAAAGTAATTTGCCCAGGTCCATATAGCCAGTAAGCATCTAAGGCCAGATTTAAATTCAGGGTTCCCTCACTCCAAGTGCAGCACTCTATGTACTGCAAGATTTAGTTGCCTGAGAAACACTAAACTAAAATAGGTAATATTTTTAGTGATGGAATTTACCATGTAACAGTGATTTTTTGAAGATATTAAGCCCAAAAGAAGAAGCTGTCATACAGTAGAAAAAAAGCCATAGACAGCATCAGAAGACCTGGATTCATGACCCCAATTCACCATTTAATAGCTGTGGGACCTTGGGACGATCACTTTGAGCATTAGTTTCCCGTCTGCAAAATGGGTCTTAATAATGCTGTCTTACAGGGCTGTTGCTATGCAAGTAATTTTTAAATATAAAAATGAGTTATTGTGATACTTTATTATATTATTTATCATAATACATATTACATTATAAAGATTCTCCAAATTAAACTGGGAGTGATGCTCATTTCATCACACAAAATATTTATTTTTCTAACTTCAATGGCATGTTAAATACAGGATGTCCCAAAAGACTTCGTGTAGCTACTAAATCTTAGAACTGCATTAATACTTTTAGGACAAGCTGTATAAATTATAAAGGCTGTTTTATAAAAATTTTCATTTGCATTTGCATATATATAGAAGAGTTGGAAAGTGCTAGACCTAACAAACATCTAACATCACAAAAAGTGAAACTGACTACATCTTACCAGACAGGAAACAGTAGGTTACTGATGTGGGAGTCATTTCGAAGCCAGCTGTCTATGTACAGTCAGATCATAAATGGGTTAGAACAAAGGATCAAGATGGGAAGATAAAAATGAGGATAATTACAG
This sequence comes from Trichosurus vulpecula, assembly GCF_011100635.1. Lineage (NCBI taxonomy): Eukaryota > Metazoa > Chordata > Mammalia > Diprotodontia > Phalangeridae > Trichosurus > Trichosurus vulpecula. The sequence continues at coordinate 292,349,393 of NC_050575.1, read as the reverse complement.
ACTCTCCAATTGAACTTGTTTAAATACGTTGTTGACTGTGAAAAATGAGAACTGAATAAAACTAAAGTCGTCTACACTAAGATTTGGACCCCAGCAACTATGTTCCCATAAGGAGTTAGCTCTTCTGCTGCCTCATGAGTGAAAAGCATCATTGGTCTCCTAGGGCGTTAAGAAACACTGGTACCGTCTTATCCCACCTGCATCTCCAAATCTTCGATGCCACTGGAACTTCTCAAGTACTAGTATAGCATGCAAGTCTATTCCTGACCTCAACCTAGAATCACAGAATCAGTCACAAAACTTCAGAATTGGAATTTACCTCAGAGGCTGTTTAGACCAACCACTGGTCAAGATGGTCAAGAACCATCCCACAATGGTCACTAATGTTCCAACGTTTACGGTTGTTGTTGTTGAGTCATTTCGGTCATGTCTGACTCTTCATGACCCCATTTGGCGTTTTCTTGGCAGAGATACTGGAGTGGATTGCCATTTCACTTTCTAGTTCATTTTATAGATGAGGAAACTGAGGCAAACAGGACTAAGTAACTTGCCCAAGGTCACCCAGCTAGGGTCTGAGGCTAGATTTGAACTTGGGTCTTCCTGACTCCAGACGTGGAACTCTATCCACTGTACCATGTAGCTGCCCCAACATTTATAGTGCTAACATTTAATACTCACAAACTGTCTAGATTGTTAGAAGCTGGTCAATCAGCATGTACTAAGCACCTACTTACTATACGCCAGGCACTGTGCTAAGCATTGGGGATACAGAGAAAGGCAAAACACAATTCCTACCCTCAAAGAATTCTTGGTCTGTAGGGGGAGACAACATGTAAACAAACAAAAATAGATAATATAGGCTAAATTAGGAAGTGGTCTCACAGGGGAGGCACTAAGATTAAGGAGGACTAGGAAAGCCTTCTTGTAGAAAATGGGATTTTAGCTAAGACCCGAAGGAAGTCAGAGAAGCCAAGAGATGGAGATGAGGAGGAAGAGTGTTTCAGGCAAAGAGGCCAGCAAGTGAAAATGCCCCCAAGTGAAGAGATAGTGTGTCATATGCAAGAAGGCCAGTGTCATTGTCATTCAGGTGCTACTGTAATGCCTAATAGTAGCTGAAAGGCAACCTTGGGTTCTAAAAGTGTTTCCAATGGAGCTCAAGCTCTAGCAAGTTGTACCATGGTGTCAAGTTTTCTAGTATGGGAAAGAGCCAAGATGGCAGCTGGAAAGGAGGGACTTGCTTAAACTCTCCCCCAAATCCCTCCAAATACCTGTAAAAAATGGCTCTGAACAAATTCTAGAGCCATGGAACCCACAAAATAGTGGAGGGAAACAGGTCTGCAGCCCAGGAGAGCCTGGATGGTCGCTGGGAAGGCTCTATTGCACAGTGCTGGGAGCAGAGCACAGCCCAGTGTGGGCCGCACCAGGACAGACCAGACTGAGAGTCAGCCAACCAGAACAGGCCTTGGGGCCATGAATCAGTGAGCTATGGCAGTTACCAGACTTCTCAACCCACAAACGCCAAAGAGTAGGTTAGAGGGAAACTGTAGAATCGAGTTCAGAGCGGTCCCATCACCAGCCCTGGGGATGGCAGAGGTGGGTGGCAGCAGCGGGAAACTCCTGAGGCTGCTTCCAGAGCTCCAGCGTCAGCTGCTTCCTGAGTCCCAGGCTCACATGGTGGGAGGAATCTAGCAGCAGATCAGAGCAGGAGTACAAGGAGCACTTTGTGGGCACAAAGGCAGATTGTCTTTCTGTGCCCTGCTTGGATCTGTATTGCAGTCCTGGTTGGTGGTTCTTGGGGGAGGAGGAGCACTGCAGTGACAGAGCCTGGGTGGAGTAGAAGTAGCTCTGAAAACAGCAGTGCTTGGACCCTAAAGCTTGGAACAAAGTACTCTTTACTCTACAAGCAGTCATATCCTGACAGAAAGCTTGAGGGTCAAGTAGTTGGCTGGAACATGAACAGGCAGAGAAAACAAACTCAGACTCAAATGCAGACTCAAACTCAAACTCTAGATTCCTTTTTCTGGTGACAAAGAAGATCTAAACATACAGCCAGAAGAAATCAACAAAGTCAAAGAGCCTACATCAAAAGCCTCCAAGAAAAATATGAATTGGGCTCAGGCCATGGAAGAGCTCAAAAAGGATTTGGAAAAGCAAGTAAGAGAAGTAGAGGAAAAATTGGGAAGAGAAATGGGAGTGATGCAAGAAAACTATGAAAAACAAGTCAATGACTTGCTAAAGGAGACCCAAAAAAATACTGAAGAAAATAACACCTTAAACAATAGACTAACCCAAATGTCAGAAGAGCTCCAAAAAGCCAATGAGGAAAAGAATGCTTTGAAAGGCAGAATTAGCCAAATGGAAAAGGAGGTCCAAAAGACCACTGAAGAAAATACCACCTTAAAAATTAGATTGGAGCAAGTGGAAACTAGTGACTTTATGAGAAATCAAGATATTATAAAACAGAACCAAAGGAATGAAAACATGGAAGACAATATGAAGTATCTCATTGGAAAAACCACTGACCTGCAGAATAGATCCAGGAGAGATAATTTTAAAATTATTGGACTACCTGAAAGCCATGATCAAAAAAGAGCCTAGACATCATCTTTCAAGAAATTATCAAGGAAAATTGCCTTGATATTCTAGAACCAGAGGATCAAATAGAAATTGAAAGAATCCACTCCTCAAAAAGATCCCAAAAAGAAAACTCCTAAGAATATTGTCCCCAAATTCCAGAGTTCCCAGGTCAACGTGAAAATACTGCAAGCAGCCAGAAAGAAACAATTTGAATATTGTGGAAACACAATCAGAATAACACAACATCTAGCAGCTTCTACATTAAAGGACTGAAGGACTTGGAATATGATATTCTGGAGGTCAAAGGAGCTAGGATTAAAACCAAGAATCACCTACCCAGCAAAACTGAGTATAGTGCTCCAAGGCAAAATATGGATTTTCAACAAGATAGGGGACTTTCAAGCTTTCTCAATGAATTGACCAGAGCTGAACAGAAAATTTGACTTTCAAATACAAGAATGTAGAGAAGCATGAAGAGGTAAACAAGAAAGAGAAATCATAAGGGACTTACTAAAGTTGAACTGTTTTGTTTACATTCCTACATGGAAAGATGATATGTGTAATTCATGAGACCTTTCTCAGTATTAGGGGAGTTGAAGGGAATATAGACAGAGGGCACAGGATGAGTTGAATATGAAGGAATGATATCTAAAATAATGAATAAATTTAAAGAGTGAGAGAGGAATATATTGAGAGAAGGAGAAAGGGAGAGATAGAATGGGGTAAATTATCTCCCATAAAAGTGGCAAGAAAAAGCAGTTCTGTTGGAAGGGAAGAGGGGTCAGGTGAGGGGGAATGAGTGAATCTTACTCTCATTGGATTCAACTTGAGGAGGGAATAACATACACACTCAATTGGGTATCTTACTCCACAGGAAAGTAAAGGGAAGGGGATTAAAATAAAGGGCGGGGGTGATAGAAGGGAGGGCAGATAGGGGGAGGAGGTAATCAAAAGCAAACACTTCTGAAAAGGGACAGGGTCAAGGGAGAAAACTGAATAAAGGGGGACAGGATAGGATGGAAGGAAATATAGTTGACCTTTCACAACATGAGCATTGTGGAAGTATTTTACATAATGATACATGTGTGATCTATGTTGAATTGCTTGCCTTCCTAGGGAGCGTGGGTGGGAAGGGAAGAAGGGAGAGAATTTGGAACTCAATGTTTTAAAAGCAGATGCTTTTTTTAAAAAAGGGTTTTTTGCATACAGCTGGGAAACAAGATGTACAGGGAATGGGGCATAGAAATCTATTCTGCCCTACAAGAAAGTAAGGGGAAAGAGGATAAGGGGGAATGGGGTGAAAAAAGTGAGGGCTGACTGGGGAACAAGGCAATCAAAATATATGCCATCTTGGAATGGGGGGGAGGGTAGAAATGGGGAGAAAATTTGTAACTCAAAATCTTGTGGAAATCAATGTTGAAAACTAAAATATTAAATAAAAATGAGAAAACAACAACAATAAAAAAATAAAAGTTTTCCAGTATGGTCCTCGACGAAGCACAGTTTGTTGCCCAAGGTCCAGGCTGGGTAAATATGATGAGACTCCTTGGTAGCAATCTGGATGAATGACTGGATGGTAAATTCTTTGGCCATAGAACACAAGAGAATACATAAACTTTGTGTAAAATTCAATGCTTCAATGTTCTAACATCCTTGGCATTTTTTTTACTATTACTCCATTTCCCTACTAAAGCTATGAAAATGTAAAGCTAAGCCATGTAAGATTTGAACAGTGCTCAGAGCAATCTGACCTTATTTTCCTGTACTTAAACTACTGAAACCTCTACATTTATGTGAATGGGATTTGGTGTCTGGTTTTTAACAGTCACATCATAGAACATCAGAATTGGAAGGGACACCAGAGGACATCGAATCTAGCCTGTACCTTCCATAACACCACCACCAAGGGATTATCCAGACTACTCGAAGATTTCTGGTGAAGGGGACAGTGCTACCTCTTGAGACAACTCATTACCCCTTTGGACAATTCTAACTGTTAGGAAATTTTTTCTCACACTGAGCCTAATTTGCTTCTCTGAAATTTCTACCCACAGCCTCTAGCTCTTCCTTCTAAGATCAGTGAGAATAAGGCTGATCTGTTTCACTTAACAGAGCCTATTAAATATTTAAAGATAGATTTTTCCCTCATGGAAACAACCGTTGGTTATCTATGACACTATGATTCTTTCCATTGGTCTTTAAGCCATCTACGATTTTGGTTCTGAGATCAGGGTATTCCATGATTTATGGTCATATTATATTACTGAGATATTATTGTTGTTAAAAGGTGGTCTTTGTGTCAGGGAACACCCACAACTGAGTAAAATAAATTCTAAGCAAGTAATTTTTTGAAAAAAATGAAATTGATTTTGAATGGACAGTATTGGTTAATAAAGTACAGAAGTACTAGCTATCGAACCCAGGCAGAAAATAAATCTGTAGCATAGTTAGGGTTGTTCTAGTAAATGCTTAACAACTGACTATCCAGAGGTAAAAAATAGCCACAACACACTTTTAAGTTTAATTTGCTTTATTAACCCATTTTTTCATCACTTTAGTAAGTGTAGTCAATCGATGAAACAATAAGTCAAGCCCTCATTTTTTGCATTTGCTGATTTCCAGGGTGCAAATGCTCATGCTGAAGATTTAATCATTAGCTCTTGAGCTGGGCAGAACAGGCTCTGGCACAACCCTGACATGGCTGCCTCTGACATGGCACTTGGTGATCAGCTGGCATTACTACTGGTAGAAGATATTCATGCTTCTTTTGTCCTCACGGCTTCAAGGGAAGGGATTGATCCTAGAGCTGGCAGTCTCCCTCACCAAAGAATCCTAACATCCTAACCTCAGCTCCTCTTGAAGAGAAGTAAGACAAAGGATATTTTTCTACATTTCTGTAGCCCTGATTTGGGTCATTACCAGAAATTGGGGCCCAATGGTCTAATTTTTTAAAAGACTAGACATAAATAAATCATCAAGACCATAGATGGCAGGTACCTGAGAGTTTCAAAGGAATTTAAAAGTAAAAATCCCAAAACTATCAGACAAAATTAAGGATGCTTAATGACTGGCATGTTGCCAACATGATTCCACTCAATAAGAAAGGCTCTAGAAAAGACCCTGGGAATTATAGATTAATGAGTATTTAATTAATCAAACAATCAGCAATTATTTAATGAATGGCTACTATGTTCAATACACTGTGGACAAGCATACCCTTCAGGGGAAAAGAATGGATTTTTCTGTGTAAGGAATGCATGCCTGATTAAGCTACCAGAGTTTTTGAAATGTGTAGGCAATGTGGGGATGGGTAGTTATTAGGCAGACTTTTAAAAAGCCTTTGGTGAGTTTTTGCATCTAAGCCTTTTTTTAAAAAACTGAGTCAGGATGGGATTTGGTGGAAATTTATCATGGGTAAGGAAATGTCTTAAAGACAAGAAACAACAAGGACAAACAGCCACTTCTCTGAAGTGAGGAGTGGTAACAACCTAGAGCTGGATCCCTAGGGCTGGCTCCTGGGACTAGTCCTATTTCCCATAAATAGATAGAGTACATAGTGACATCTCTAAGTTTGTAGGTGATACTACACCAGCAAAAAGTCATGCCAAAATGATCAGAAAGATCATTTAAGGACTTTGTGAATGAGCAGAAAAAGGGCAGATGGGTTTCAAAATGGGCAAAGATGAGGGATAAAAAGGGAGAGGGGAGCCAAATGAGGATGGTGGTGGTGGTGGTGGTGGTGGTGGTGGTGGTGATAGCTCCAATTTATATAGCACTTTCAGATTTACAAAATGTTTTTGATGTCAGGAGGCATCCGCCACTCCACCTTGCTGAAGTTACTGCCCTCTGCTTCCAGTCAACACCATGATCCTTCATATTGTTGTTATCTTAATTCTGTTCTACTGCTTCCAACTTTTCAACTTTCCTTCCACAGATGTTCCACTACTCCATTTCCACCCTTCTCCATCCCAAGAAACATCATGAGTCCTTTTCCCTGCTGTTCTGCCCACGAGCAGATGCTCCCTGTTTCCTCCCCAGGAGATAGGGCCAGCTCTCAACCAGCTGAATCATGGGGGGAATTACCCAGAAGCCCAGCAGACAGTATTACAGTTCTTTGCTTCCTTCAAAGAAGGATGAGAATGGCTGCAAGCCATGTATTTCTGTTCTTCTGGGGCTAAATCCCACAGCCCCTCAGTACAAAGTGGATGGGAGTGGAAAACAGTCTTCTATTCCATCTGAGCCACAGAATCTTCATTTCTGACTTCTCTATGAGTTTGATCTCCTCCCTCCCCCAGAGCCCAGGTAATGTGCTTCCCCCTGAAAGGGGTGGAGATCAGCATGGCACTTTGGGGCTCCCTTCCCATCTGCCTTTCCACCTCCTATCTTCCTCCAGGTGGCTGCACCAAACCATGCAAATTATCGAGGGTGACTTCTCTGAGCTATTCAGAAGCTCTCCAGATGCCCAGGAAAGAAAGAGGAGGAAAGGGAAAAGCTGGCGTGGGCTCTTGGCCCTTGGATCTGTGACTCACTCACACTGGGAGGGGCAATCTTGACACTCTGGCAAAGATTCATGACCCAGCTACATTTTGTAAATCATAAAACTCCCTACAGATGTAAGGTATTATGCTCCAGTTTGCTGTTTAGATTGGAGGACGAGTCGATTCTCATCTCAACCCTCTATTTCTAGCTAGCTAGGGGGACCTCAGACTATGCATCCTCTCATTCAACCCTGGATGCCCTGATTGAGTATATTGCCATCTGCCCTGCTGCTGCGCACTAACTCTTCTCCCCCTTCCGCTTACCCACTTTGCCAGTTTTCACCCTTGCAAAGGAAATAGTGAAATAATCAAATCAACTCCTGAAAAGCATATGACAGTAGATCATCCATGGTTCCACAAACAAATTAAAACTCTTCTTTCTGCTCATGACTCCCAATAAGTGTCATTCCCCCAGTAGAATCTAAGCTCCCTGAGGACAGGGATGGGCTCATTTTTAAAATGTAAATGCTCAATACCTGATATGTTGTAGGTACTTAATAAATGCCTGTTGATTGACTGCCTGACTAACTATGGCTAGGTGGTAGTGCACAGAGTACTCACAGGATGTGGAGTCAGGAAGACCTGAGTTCACATTTGACCTAGTTATGATCCTGCACAAATCACTTAATCTCTATCTGCCTCATTTTCTTCCATTATCAAATGGCGATAATACTAGCACCTACCTCCCAGGGTTATTATAAAGGTCAAATGAAATCATATTTGTAAAGTATTTAGCTTGGTACCTGGAGCATAATAGGTGAATAATAAATGTTTGTTGTCCTTGATTGAAGCATGCAGGTTGTCATTAGTAGAGCTGCTCTCTCTGGGCAGCTAGGTGGCTCAGTGGATAGAGCACTGGGCCTGTCAGAAAGTTGTTTTTGGTCATGTCCAACTCTTCATGACCCAAATCCAACTTCAGACACTTCCCAGCTGTGTGACCCCTGGGCAAGTCACTTAACCCTGTTTGCCTTAGTTTCCTCATCTATAAAATGAACTAGAAAATGAAATGGCAAACCCCTCTAGTATCTCTGCCGAGAAAACCCCAAATGGGGTCATGAAGAGTCAGATACGACTGAACACCAAAAACTCTCTCTAGTAACACAGTTAACAATTCCTCCATGCCTTAGTGAAATGTTTAATGAGTGGCTTGGTCAAAAATCTGTCAACCCATCAACCAGCATCTATTAAGTGCCTACTATGTGCCAGGCACACAGTAGGTGCTACAGATACAGATAGAATACATGATATTATCCCGGTTTGCAAGGAAGATACAAAATTCATCTTCTGGTGTTGCTCCTCCAAACCTAGTTAGTCTGGCCCTAAGGAAACAGATGCATACTTCATCCTTAAGTCTATACTTAGGGCCTCTCCAACTTGATAATTCTTTCTAGACATTACTGCTAGACACATGGTCACCTCCATACCACAATGATGCAACAAAGTAGGACTATAGCATCCATAAAAATTTTTTTAACTAAATAAAATTTTTAAACATAAATTTTAAATGTTTTAATGACAGTAGGACAGTGAGTCATCTCTCCTACATAACATGTTCATTTCTTTTTTATTTAAAGCCTTAGTCTCCATATCTCACACAGGCTAGAAGTGCAGAAGCAGCATACTCATATTCTGGTTCAATTCCATTCTGGTGAGCAAAAGATCTTTGATCTGCTCTGTTTCTTAACTGAAGCAATTCAACCCTGGTTTGAAGGCAATCTGGTTTTTCTCCCCTCCTGGGGGCTTAGCATATTAATGCTGAGCTCCGTACAGATACCAGATAAGTTAGTCAACCGCCTCTCAGAACTCAGAACTTGGATAGCTCAAGAGATCCACCAGCTTCAGCTTCCATGGCAGTAGAGAATGCAAACCTAGCCTCAACTGTGTATTTCAATGGACATCTGGAGAAAATTACTTTGACAGAAAAAGAATGACTCTTTTACGGAGGAAATTTCAGGCTAGTAAGGAAGACATTTTCTTCCAAGGTCTAGCTTGTCAACACTCTCCTCAAATTATACCATTTATTCTACAAACCTGTAGAGCCAGGGATTTCTTCTTCGCCTAGTTAACAGTGGGCACAATCAACCTTCCCAGAAAATAATATGGATGCATTAATAAGTCAATAATTATTTAGCACAATGGATGGAAAAAGTAGAGATGTTCTTCCCAATTTTAGCAACAGTTTGTTCTGTATCTTACTCTACATGCCCAGTGTCGGTACCCAATTTTCTCCCCAGCTCCATAATGCGCTAAGCTGTTAGAATAAGTGAAATTTTTATTCAAATACTTCATCATAGACATACGTACATATGTATTTTCATCAATATAGTAGTTTCCTACCATGGTGTAAATTGATAAACCATTCACACCTCATTCTGTAAGCTTCTTATCCATTTCTTCCCATAAATCCTCCACAGTGGATCTATTCAACTTTCTAGAGGCCTTTCTCTAGGTCCTTTAAGACTAGAGGTACTGGGGTGGGGGTGGAGGAGAGAATTTGGAACTCAAAAAATTTTAAAAACAAATGTGAAAATTTGTTTTTACAGGTAATTGAAGAAAAATAAAGTAACAATTTTTTTAAAAAATATATCATAAGGGTACTAACACATCATAAAAGTGATCCATCTGTTGTCCAGGATCAGCTTACTCAACTACCTATCATTATACATCTCTTTGATGACACCATTTTCTTGTACACAATTTGTTATTGGTAATATGCTATATCCCATGTATGCCAATCATATGCTTCTCCATGTGGTAAGAAGATTATCATTTCCTGTATATCTTGTAGATCCCACTGCCCTGCTTGTTCCAGAATGATCTGTATCTACCCCATATACAGTAATATAGCTCCTTGTTCAGGAATGGCCTCTGATGGTAAATATATCATAAAAAAAGTTTTGCAAATCAGATGTCCAGTAGGGATCCTGGGCCCTGACTTCCATATATGGAGGTCATTTATCCTAGGGTATAAAAGAGTAAAGCCATCTTAACTGAGAAGATCACTCTAAAACACAGGTCCATATCTGAGCTGTCTGGTGTACCTTTGGAGCAGGGACCTGAGAATTGTATTGCTACCAAGAGAGCTTACACAGGCTGTACATAAGTTATGCCTCTATTTCATTACATGAATGAAAATTACACAATTACATCATTACATGATCTATTTCTCTGATCATACATCTTTTAATGATATCCTTTACAAAAATTATGGGGCAGCCCATTAATTGGGGAATGGCTGAACAAGTTGTGGTAATATGAATGTAGTGGAATACTATTATGCTGTAAGAAATGATGAGCAGGTGCACTTCAGAAAAACCTGGAAAGACTTACATGAACTGATGCTGAGTGAAGTGAGCAGAACCAGAACACTGTACACAGTAACAGCAATGTTGTACGATGACCAACTTTGGTAGACGTAAGTCTTCTCAGCAATGCAAGGTTCTAAGACAACTCCAAAAGACTCATAATAGAAAATGTTATCCATGTCCAGAGAAAGAACTATGGAGTCTGAATGCAGATGGAAGCATACTATTCTCTCTTTTTTTGGCTGTTTCTTCTTTCTCTTGGTTTTCCCTTTTGGTTCTAATTCTCCTTTACAACATGACTAATGTGGAAATATGTTTAATATGATTGTACATGTGTAACCTATATCAGATTGCACACTGTCTTGGGGAGGGGGAGTAAAGGGAGGGGGAGAAAATTTAGAACTCAAAATCTTATAGAAGTTAATGTTGAAAACTAAAAACAAATGAATAAAATTTTTAAAAGATTATTCAGACCACACCAAAAAAAAGTGTATCATAGATATGTCTCCTCCCTTCCTCAGTGCTAGTTATTAAACATTTACCAGCACACCCCTAGAGGGGAGAGTGCTACAGATGGGGAGCATTGTATACACTTTATGGGTGACAGAGGTCACTCTATTATTAGTTTTACTTAATTGTTTTACTTTTTACAGGAGACCTCTCACATAAAGAGGGTAATTTGTAAATGTTTTTAGTATAAAAACAAAAATCAAGACTCAGAGAGAGAAGCAGGGAAGAGAGAGAGAGAGAGAAAGAGAGAGAGAGAGAGAGAGAGAGAGAGAGAGAGAGAGAGAGAGAGATTCATACACTTTTGTCAAGGCAGGTCATGCTAGGACCGAGGCAGATATTAACAATAATCTGTTAGTAATCCTTCTTGTGAAGATAATTGTGAGCTTTAAAGGTTTAGTATTATGGTTAAGACTTGTATTTTTATTCTATAGGAGTTATTATTGAAAGATCTGTATGTTGTTTGGACTAATGAGTCCCTTGATGGTCCACAGGCTTTGTAGGTCAACTTTTACTAGATGTGTGTGTGTTCATTACTGAGCTAAGAATGTCCCTGTGGTCCCCTCTCTGATGAGCCCTATTAAAGACCTTAAAGGCAGCTAAGTGGCATGATTATGTGACTAAACCAACATCTGGTCCTGGGCGGGGGGAGGAGAGGAGTCTCAATTTCTTCTGCCTCATTATCTAAAAATACTCAGGATCAGAGATCTCTAGGGCAGAAAGCAATCTCCAAGGCCATCTAATCCAACTCCTTCATCTTATGGATGGTGAAACTGAAAGCCCAGGAAGGGCTAGCTGGGTGGTACAAAGCCTAGCGTGCTAGGCTTAAAACCATGAACACCTGAGTTCAAAACCAGCCTCATGCTTGTTAGCTACATAACCCTGGGCAATTCACTTAACCCTCAGTTTCCTCAACTGTATTTTATAGTAAATACTACCTATACAGGGTTGTTGTAAAGATCAAATGAGGTGATGTTTTTAAAACACTTATCACAGTGCCTAGAATATAGTAGTCAGTCAATAAACACTTATAAATGCTTTCTCTCCTTACCCAACCCCCTATGCCTCAGTTTCATCATCTGTAAAATGGAGATAATAATAGCACCTACCTCTCAGGGTGGTTGTGAGAATAAAACATGATAATATTTGGTTGTGGTTTTTTTTTTTTGTTTTAGAGCCAACTGTAGTTAAGTGACTTGCCCAGGGTCACACTGCTAGTAAGTGAGGTCAGATTTGAACTCAGGTCCTCCTGGCTCTGGGGTTAGTGCTTTATCCACTATACCACCTAGCTGACCCAAAGCATAATACTATTTGCAAAGCATTTTGCAAACCTAAAGTGCTATAGAAATGCTGCCTATTATTTATTAATGTCATTTACAGATAAGGAAACTGAGGCACAAAGCAGTTAAGTTTCCCATATAAAGCAATATAAGTTGCCTACATAGCTATTGTCAGGGTTATTATGAATATCGAATGAGATAACACATATAAAATCTGGCCTCAGATACTTACTAGCTATGTGACCCTGGACAAGTCACTTAACCTCTGGCCACCTCAGTTTCCCTCAAGTGAATGGGAATAATAGCAGCATCTACCTCCCATGGTTGTTGTAAAGATCAAATGAGAAAATGTAACTTGTTTTCTTCCTTGCAAACCTTAGAGGTCACACAGGGAATAAGCAATAGTGGCAGGATTTGAATCCACATCCTCTAACTCCAGGGCCACTACTCTTTCCCCTGAACCAAACATACTACCTTCTTTTCTTATCTTTTCCTTTAAAAAGAAATGCCCTATAAAAGTACCCTGTCTGTGAGCTTTTGAGATCCTATTTGATATAGGTTTTCCAACCAGAGCTCGTAGCAATGAGAATTAATCACACAGTATAAATGGAAAGCCAGCTTTTGCATTTCAAATGAGGAGAAATTTCAATCAAAATCCACATTTAAATAATGTGAAATGTTAAGGGTTTCTAACCTGGGGAATCATGAGTGAGGCTGCTAATGTGTTCTGGGGCAAAACCCATCCAGTGAGAGCCAATGCCAAATGTCAGGAGATGAGATTTCCTAATGTGATTTCTCAGAGAGGATTTAATGAGGGAAAAGTCCCTAATGAGGACCCTTTTGGACTTGCCTATTTGCTTTGTTGTTGGGTCTGGCCCTGCTCTGCTTTTATGAGTCCAGGAGAACCAGCTCCCCCTTCTAGGGCCCATATGAGACAAGATCGTCATTCAAAATGTCTCCTCAGCCCAAAGGCCCAATGAAATGAAACCGTGCATCTCCTAGCCTTTGGGAAGAATGCCTTTCACAGGCAGCCCCACAAACTGCCTCTCTTATTCTGCTGGCCTCTGCTTTATGGCAGGATCTCTCAAACTATCTACAAATGTCAAGCGGAAGAATGGGTTAGGGGCAGCTAGGTGGCACAGTGACCAGAACACCAGCTCTGGAGTCAGGAGGACCTGAGTTCAAATCCAGCCTCAGACACTTGACATACTTACTAGCTGTGTGAACTTGGGCAAGTCACTTAACCCTAAATGCCTTGCCTACCCCCTTCCAAGCAAATAAATAAAAAAAAAGGAATGGGTTAGAGCTTGTCAATAAATGCTCTTCTTTCCTTTTTTCTTTCTTTGAGCTATTTTAGGAAGTGAAGAATGTCATTGTATATTTTTTGCTTTCCCTTCCCTCCCACTCATTTTTTTTTCTAATTTCCCTCCATCCTTTCTTTCAGACTGTTCTATAAGGGCTTTGAAACTCCTTATACCTCCTGAGCAATGCATTTTTAGTTCACTTTCTCCTTCTCTTTCTGCCTTTTCCCCTTGACATCATTTCCCACCTAGCTGTTCGCCTAGACTTCATCATTGTCTCCAGAAACTCATCTTTCTGCAAGATCAAACTGACTATGAAACTCACACCTCCTCAGTACCCCACTGCCCTTTGGGTCCTTCTATCCCCCTGATTGGAGAGGGTGGAGGGTGGAAATAGGAAACCTAATCCCAGGTCCCTCTAAGGAAAGGACCCAGGGCAGACACCTTATTTGCCACTTAACTGCAAGATGTTTTCATGCTTCCGTGTTGAGTACCCTCACTCTCTTCCCCTTTCCTCTTTTTCATCTTTTTTTTAATGTTTTCTTTCCCTATTAGATCGTAAATTCTTTGAAGACAGGAACTATCTTTAGCCTCCATCATTCTCCAGCACTTAGCATAGTACATGGCACATAATAGGTAGTTAATAAATGTTTATTGACTTATTACTGACTGACTGGCACGGAGCCTTTAAAAAAAGAGTCTTACTGACGTTTTTGCTTGTTTTTTTTTAAATATCACTACTTCCCAATAACCTCACTTCCCTAGAACCCAAACAAACCAATACATTACCCACATCAGACAAGACATTCACCATTCTGTACCTGATCAGGCAACATATTCCTCATTCTGCACCTGGAATGTACAACCTCTCCACCAAAATCAGGGAGGTGGCAGAGTCAAGATGGTGGCTGGAAAGTAGGGATTTGCTTAAGCTCTCCCCCAGATCCCTCCAAACACCTGTAAAAAATAGTTCTGTACAAATTCTAGAGCTGCAGAGCCTACAAAATAGCAGAGGGAAGCAGGTCTCCAACCCAGGAAAGCTTGGATGGTTTCTGGGAAGGGTCTGTCACACAGTGCTGGGAGCAGAGCGGAGCCCAGTGTGGGCCGCACCAGGACCAACCATACCAGGAGTCAGTGGAGCAGGCCTGAGGGCCATGAATCATTGAGCTGTGGCAGTTGCCAGACTTCTCAACACACTAAAGCCAAAGACCACTGAGCAGGTTAGTGGGAAAGCTGCTGGATCAGGGTGAGAACGGTCTGGCCCCAGCCCTGGGGGTGGTGGAGGTGGCACAGTGGTGGTATTGGCAGCAGCAGGAAGCTCCTGCAGCTGCTTCCAGAGCTCCAGTATCAGCTGCTTCCCAAGTCCCTGACTCACACAGTGGGAAGGAATCAAGCAGCGAATTGGAGCGGGAGTGCAAGGAGCACTTTTCTGGGACAGAAGCAGGTTCTCTTGCTGTGCCCTGCTTGGATCTGGGTCACGGTCCTGGTTGCCAGTTCTTGGGGGAGGAGGAGCACTGCTGTGGCAGAGCTTGCAGTGATGGTGCAGTAGAAGTAGCTCTGAAAACAGCAGCACAGCTCCTAAAGCTTGGGACAAAGTACTCTCTACTCTACAAGCAGTCATATCCTGACAAAATGCTCAAAAGTCAAGTAGTTGCCTGGTAACATGAACAGGCAGCACAAAAGGACTCAGACTCACTCTAGAATCTTTTTTTGGTGATAAATAAGATCAAAACATACAGCCAGAAGAAATCAACAAAGTCAAAGAGCCTACATCAAAAGCCTCCAAGAAAAATATGAATTGGGCTCAGGCCATGGAAGAGCTCAAAAAGGATTTGGAAAAGCAAGTAAGAGAAGTAGAGGAAAAATTTGGAAGAGAAATGAGAGTCATGCAAGAAAACAATGAAAAATAAGTCAACGACTTGATAAGGAGACCCAAAAAAAATGCTGAAGAAAACAACACCTTAAAGAACAGACTAACCCAAATGTCAAAAGAGCTCCAAAAAGCTAATGAGGAAAAGAATGCCTTGAAAGGCAGAATTAGCCAAATGGAAAAGGAGGTCCAAAAGACCACTGAAGAAAATACCACCTTAAAAATTAGATTGGAGCAAGTGGAAACTAGTGACTTTATGAGAAATTAAGATATTATAAAACAAAACCAAAGGAATGAAAAAATGGAAGACAACATGAAATATCTCATTGGAAAAACCACTGACCTGCAGAATAGGTCCAGGAGAGATGATTTAAAAATTATTGGACTACCTGAAAGCCATGATCAAAAACAGAGCCTAGACATCATCTTTCAAGAAATTATCAAGGAGAATTGCCCTGATATTCTAGAACCAGAGGGTAAAATAGAAATTGAAAGAATCCACTGACCACCTCTTGAAAAAGATCCCAAAAAGAAAACTCCTAGGAACATTGTCCCCAAATTCCAGAGTTCCCAGGTCAAGAAGAAAATATTGCAAGCAGCCAGAAAGAAACAATTTGAGTATTGTGGAAACACAATTAGGATAGCACAAGATGTAGCAGCTTCTACATTAAGAGATTGAAGGGCTTGGAATATGATATTCTGGAGATCAAAGGAGCTAGGATTAAAACCAAGAATCACCTACCCAGCAAAATTGAGTATCATGCTCCAAGGCAAAATATGGATTTTCAATAAAATAGAGGACTTTCAAGCTTTCTCAATGAAAAGACCAGAGCTGAATAGAGAATTTGACTTTCAAGTACAAGAATCTAGAGAAGCGTCAGGTAAATGGGAAAGAGAAATCATAACAGTCTTACTCAAATTGAACTGTTTTGTTTACATTCCTACATGGAAAGATGATGTGTGTAATTCATGAGACCTTTCTCAGTTTTAGGGTAGTTGAAGAGAATATACATATATATAGACAGAGGGCACAGGATGAGTTGAATATGAAGGGATGATATCTAAAAAAATGAAATCAAATTAAGGGATGAGAGAGGAATATATTGAGAGAGGGAGAAAGGGAGAGGTAAAATGGGGTAAATTATCTCCCATAAAAGTGGCAAGAAAAAGCAGTTCTGTTGGAAGGGAAGAGGGGTCAGGTGAGGGGGGATGAGTGAATCTTTCTCTCATCGGATTTCACTTGAGGAGGGAATAACATACACACTCAATTGGGTATCTTACCCCACAGAAAAGTAGGGGGAAGGGGATAAAACACGGTGGATGATAGAAGGGCAGTCAGATCAGGGGAGGAGGTAAGGGACAGGGTCAAGGGAGAAAACTGAATAAAGGGGGACAGAATAGGATAGAGGGAAATATAGTTAGTCTTTCACAACATGATTATTGTGGATCATTTGTGTTTTATGTAATGATACATGTGTGGCCTATGTTGAATTGCTTGCCTTCTTAGGGAAAGTAGGTGAGAAGGGAAGAGGGGAGAGAATTTGGAACTCAAAAGTTTTAAAAGCAGATGCTCAAAAAAAAGTTGTTTTTGCATGCAACTGGAAAATAAGATATATAGGGAATGGGGCATAGAAATCTATCCTGCCCTACAAGAAAGTAAGGGGAAAAGGGATGGGGGAGGGGGAGTGAGGTGACAGAAGGGAGGGTTGACTGGGGAATGGGGCAATCAGAACATATGCCTTCCTGGAGTAGGGGGAAGGTAGAAATGGGGAGAAAATTTGTAACTCAAAATCTTGTTGAAATTAATGTTGAAAACTAAAATATTAAATAATAAAATATGAAAAAAAAGATCAGGGAAGTGCATCTCAGCATTGGTCCTCTAAAAATAAGATCAGTCATTGCATTGATCTGATTCTGATTGACTGATTGATTCTTAAGTCTCTTAGAGCTATTTTCAGTGATATGATAATTGTGTATCTTGTTCTCTTGGCTCTGCTTATTTTACTCTGCAGCCATTCAAAAATCCTTCCCAAATTGCTCTCGATTCCTCATGTTTTCTGTTTCTTATCTCACTTTAATACATCATTTCATTACTATACTTCCTAGATATCTCCAGCTGTGCTTCAGGTGGCACTTGAGCTGCCATGTCCACTCCTTCCCCACTGGAAAATTAGGCTTCCCTTCCTGGAACTTCCTTGGGCTTTGTTGCAAGAACTTTGGCCTGACCTTACTCAGTATCAGGCCTCCAGATCATTTCTCAGACATCTCCGGCCATACTCCCCTCCTTTATGTGTTATCTTCCATTAAAATGTAAATTCCTTAATAGCAGAGAATAACACATTTATTTGTTATCTCTAGAGATTAGTTATAGTACCTGCTACACAGTAAACATTTAATTTTTTTATCTACCTATCTATAACACAATTTGTTCAGCCATTCCCCAAATAAATGCTATTTGCTTTTTTTCCTGCCATAAAAATTTCTGTTATGACTATATTAATATGTCTTTGACCTCATTGGAGTATATTTTAGCTTCTTTACCAAGCCTTCACTTAAGCTCAAAAGTTCTCGTTAGGCTTAAGGAGATATAAAAGTCAGTAGAAGCACTAGTTTAAAATATAAAATCATTTATCAGATCTTAGAGAGAAGGATTGCAGAAGATTATGAGCAGCATCACCAGTTTAAAGAAGGCTTGTCAAGAGAACCAAATAAGCAAAATCACCTTGAGAATTTTTAAGGATAAAAACTGAAATACAACAAAGAGAAGAAAAGGGGGAAAGATCTGCAAATATTTCTATGATGAATACTTTTCACCATCAAGAAAAGAGAAGACACCAAATTTGAATACTGATGTCATAGTCCTGGGTGAGCTTATAGAGGAAATTAAAATGACACTAAAGAGGAAAAAAGCTGTAAGTGCCCATGGATCTAAAAACATACTAAAAAGAAGATCCCAAGTTTCCTAAGACTAAGAGCTAGAAGGGAACTTACAGATTAAACCTTAGATACCTCATTAGCCATTTTCAAATAAGATCGTATCTCTGTGGGTTCAGTGTACAATATTATCTGCTTAGCAATGATTTATATCTTCTCTTGTAACTAAGATTGAATTACTTATTTCAACTTTTCATAACATATAATCACATCCTTTTCATAATGTACATTGTGGGGATGACATAACAGGGAGGACATTGAGAGGTTTGATTCACAAGCTATTTGAAGGAAGGAAAGATAACAAAAGTGTGGAAATAACCTCAGAACTTTAGTAATACCAAAAGCAGTAGCAGAGA
This sequence comes from Trichosurus vulpecula, assembly GCF_011100635.1. Lineage (NCBI taxonomy): Eukaryota > Metazoa > Chordata > Mammalia > Diprotodontia > Phalangeridae > Trichosurus > Trichosurus vulpecula. The sequence continues at coordinate 292,330,725 of NC_050575.1, read as the reverse complement.
AAACATCAACTACTAACCTATATATGCCTTCTTTCCCACATTTATATATAAAGATACATATATATGTATATATATAATGTTTATTAGAATAACATACATATTGAGTTGGACTCAAAATTGCAAAGCAATACACAAAAAAATAAGGAACTACAAAGAAGAACAAGAATAAAGGATGTCATCAAAGAAACATATAAAAACAAAAGGAAATTTTTTTTAAAAAAGGAAAGCAAGCTAGTCACATGGTTGAGTTAAGGATAACCAATGGATAGCCTGTGCACTTGCAAAGTCAAGAGAAAGTGAAGACTTTCTCTAACAAATTTGGGAGGGTGAACAAGCATGGATCAACCAGCATTTACTCAGCACCTTCTATATGCCAGGCCCTGTGCCTGGCAAGTACAAGTACAAGTACAAAGAGTAAAACAATCCCTCTTAATAAGAAGCTTACATTCTAATGAATGGGCGGCAGTCTTTGTCATTAGAATGAACATCCACAATGATGAGATCATAAATCCACTTGAGTTTGGGCCGATTCAATGTAGATACAGCAGAATTGTAGTGTTACAGGATTTAATAGCTAGTGTTTATATAGCACATTTATATAATTTGTATAATAGACATTTTTATATAATGTTTGCAAAGTGCTTTACAAATACTATTTCATTTGATCCTCACAGCAACCCTGGGAGGTAGGTGCTATTATTATCCCCATTTTTATAGATAAGGAAAATAGAAGTTAAATGACTTGCCCAGGGTCACACAGCTAGTAAGTATCTGAAGATTTGTTTGAGCTCAGATCTTCCTGACTCTAGCTCCAGCACTCTATCCATTATTCCATTGCTAGAAAGAATTAAAGGGTCCTTAGAAATCATCTGGACCAACTTACATATGTTTGAAATGAGGAAACTTGAGGCTCACACAAGTAAAGTGAGTTGCCAATACATTTATACTGTAAGAAAGAGCAACTATTTGAATTGAGGTCTCTTGATTCCAAATCCAGTTTAATATAGTTTTACCATTGTCTCTGTTGTGTCGATTCCTGTGGAGTACGTCCATAGAAGACCACAGGAAGTGAGTCTTATCTGTGTGTGCCTTGGGAAGAGTAAGGATCTTTGGTGAGCCCCTTACAGTTTCATATGTCTATGGGATTCTGGGATTACATTAGGAAGAGACTGGAATTAGTTGCCATCGCACAGAGAACCACCTAAGGGGAGAGAATGACTTTCAAGCTTGTTAGTTTGGCTCTCATAAGATGTCTCTATTGAGGACCTTTTCATCCTTCATTCTGAGGATGTAAGAATAAAAAGAAAGCATTATCTAACAAAGTATGCATCAAAAGAAGGACTAAAGTGGTAACTTTAAACTGATCTATTTCCATCGGATTAGCCTGTTGTTAGAAAAAGGAAGGCATGCTATAACAACATGCATTATTCACTGACTTAACAGGTAATTTCTGGAAAGAGTATAGTGAGAGATCACAAGGTAGGCTTCCTTCTTACAGATCCCCTGTGTTAGGGATGGGTCTAACACCAGTACCCTGTTTGTTCCAGCTTGATGTTGGGAAAAAATGAGGCACTTGTAGATCACTAAACAATTAACAGTTGACAAAAGTTACTTGGCCCTAACATACAAGGCTGTGCAATAAGGACGTCTAACTTCTATGCAACCCTTCTCATTTCCATATGTAAACCTTTCTGTTCATCAGAGTAAGTGTAGCGATTCCCATGGTCTTCAGACATCCACAAAGTTGGAAGGACCCTGACTCCATGTGGAGTTGGACTCTTTATGCCTTCAAATGACCAGAAACCTGCACCAAGGGAGGCAGGAGCCAATTAGGCCCCAAGACAGCTTTGTCCCAGTTTAAGGAAAATAAAACCCTATTGAGAAAGAGGGATGAACTTTGGTAGATATTGGTCCTATCACATACCATCTCCATGATGGCAAGATTCTAAGGATCTCCTAAAGAAATTTCCACCATTTAAACTCTTTTAGGTCTTTACTGAACAGTCTTCCTGGCATAGACAATACTAAGATGTAAGATGGTGATGAAGAACCAGGACAGCTCCAGAAACATCAAGGTCATAGCACAGATGATGACACTTCTGATAGAGTCAACACTTCTTCATCATATATCAGAGTCATCCATAGTAAAGTGGTTAAGTTGGCATAAGCTTCTTGCAAGCAACTTTCTCAGGATCTAGATTGATACCAAGGTTCTCCCAATACTAATACCCACTCAGCATTCCCTGGATTACTCACCAAAACCTCTCCTTCCCTGACAGCCACAAAAGAGGAATGATATAAAATGGCTTCTGAAGAGGGCTTACCCTTCTCTTCCCAACAGGAGCTAAAAAAGATCTTTCCCTTACCTTCATCCAGAGACTCTTAAAATTACTGTCATGTCAGCTAGGGAATTCCCTTTCTTCCTAGTAAATACACATTCACCACAGTTGTAAAGCAACAGTTTCATCTCACCCATGCTATTAGAAAGCAAGCTGTTACCCAACAATAGCACCACTTGGTCCCCCAAGTCAATTCTGGGAATGAGTTATCTGAACTATCCCAAAGAAAAAGAAATCTTCTAAATGAGGACAACCTGAGTTTTTTCTCCAGAGTGCATGGAGCCCACTGAGAGAGCAAGGACCTTGAGGACATGACAACTCTGCCCTGAGGAAGGAATAAAAAAAGACAAGAGAGGGTTAGCAAAACTATGTCTAAAAACAGTCCATTTTTATCAGATATGTCTTCCTAAAGATTGGGTCTCAGAAACTACTGGAGAGGAGAGCCTTTCCCCTTCCTAGGGTGCCAATGATTTGGAAAAGTCATAGGTTCTGTGAGGTTGGACACCTGACCTGAGCAGTTAGGTGCATAATAATACAGCTGTTGATTAACAGACAAAATTTTTTCCATGAGATGAAAGAGTATCGTTTTACCAGTTGGGAACAGGTTGAGGGTCATTTAGATTAAACAGATGCTCCAACTGGCACAAGGAGTCTGATTGGTCAGGAATAGTTAGTTACCTTGTCCTTATTTAGAATGCTCATATGGCCCCATGTCCAGCACAACACAGCATCACAGCACCCAAATCCATATTAGCAACGAACCCACTCCCTAAATTCTGATGTTCTTGTAATGGACCTAACCTCAGTGTTTGCATATGATGTTTCTGATGGGTGCTGCTATGCCCCATGAGCAACTGTACACAGTAGAAGGCATCAGCAATACTCTTTTATTGGTCCTAATCCCAAAGGGGAGAGTCTTTGAGTATCTAGTCTTGTGCTGTCCAGGTCTCAGACCACTATCCAGAAATAAGTGTAGATAAAGATCTTCTCTTCCCTTCCCTGAGGTTCTCTCACATATCTACCATGCAGCCTGGAGCTCAGCCCTTTGAAAGGACTTTCCAAGACCCCCACTCTCTAGGGATTAGATCCAAGTTACCAGATTAGTGGTTGTTGAAGTCCAGTTGCATGCACCTCTCTTGTAGTGGATAGAGCCATTGGTAAACCAGGGGAAACAGTGTTCCTCAGGAACCAGGTCTTTATAGGTGGGAGACTGTTAGGCCAGAGGAGGAGGCAGGTTTACTGAGTCTGGACCAGGGGCCTCAGTTTCTGGCAAAGTTGCCACCTATTTGTGAAAGACATACTAACAAGGGAGGGATTCAGGCATACATGATTTTGAATGTGTCATTTCCACTTAGTAATAGAAGCCTCTTGTACACTAAGTCGTCTTGTTAAAGGGACAATCATGCATGACCCAGGCCATAGTAGTCAATTCTGAACAAAGAGTGATTGTATGACCATATGTCATCTGCTCAGCAACAACTAGGGCCCAGTAACAGGTGAGCAATTTCTTTTCTTACTTTTCTTTTTAAATTTTTTTTAAAAAAAATTATTTTCAATATCAAATTTTCATCCTCCCTCCATCCCCTTTCCCATACATTGAGAAAGCAAGAAATACCATACCTATTACACATATAAAGTCATGCAAAACATTTTTCTATATTTGCCATGTTGGGAGAAAAAAAAGAAAGAAGAATAAAAAGGAAAAAAAGTGCTTCAATCCACATTCAAAATCTATCAACTCTTATATTGATCAGAGTTGCTAAGTCTTTCACAGTTAATCATCTTTATAATATTGCTGTTAATATGTACAATGTTCTCCTAGTTCTGCTCACTTTATTTTGCATCAGTGCATCTAAGTCTTCCCAGGTTTTTCTGAAACTATGCTGTTCATCATTTTTTATAGCACAATAGTAATTCCACAAAAACCATATGCCGAAACTTGTTCAGTCATTCCCCAGTTGATGAACATCCTCTCACTTTCAAATTCTTTGCCACCACAATGAACATTTTTGCACATACAGGTCCTTTTCCTTTTTCTTTGATCTCTTTAGGTAACAGTGATACTGCTTGATCAAAGTGTATGCACAGTTTTCTAGCCCTTTGGACATAGTTCTCTATGATTGTTCTCTAGAGTTGTTGAACTAGTTCCCAACTTCACCAACGTGCATTAATGTCCCAAGTTTTCCACATTCCCTCCAACATTTGTAGTTTTTCTTTTCTTTCATGTTAGCCAATCTAATAGGTACGAGGTGATATCTCAGAGTTGTTTTAATTTACACTTCTCTGATTATTAGTGATTTAGAGCATTCTTTCATGTAACTATTGATAGCTTTGATTTCTTCTGAAAACTGACTGATCATATTCTCTGACCGTTTATCAATTGAGAAATGTCTTATTTTTCTAAATTGGGCTCACTTTCCTATATATTTAAGAAATGAAGTCTTTATTTGAGAAACTTTCTATGAAAATATTTTCCCAGTTCTCTGTTTTTCTTCTAATTTTGGCTGCATTGGTTTTACTTGTGTAAAAATGTTTTAATTTCACATACTCAAAATTATCCTCTTTATTTCCTGTAATCCTCTCTATCTCTGTTTGGTTATAAAATCTTCCCTTCTCCATAGATCTCCCAGGTACATTTTTCCAATCACCCTTTATGTCTAAATTATTTATCAATTTTGCATTTATCTTGGCATATGGTGTGAGATATTGGTCTGCCTAGTTTCTTCCAAACTGCTTTATAATTTTCCCAGCAATTTTTGTCAAATGATGAGTTGTTACCCCAAAGGCTTAGATCTTTGGGTTTATCAAATACTAGATTGACATGATCATTTACTACTGTATATTGTGTACCTAATCAATTTCACTGATCCACTGTTCTATTTCTTAGCCAGTACCAGATTATTCTCATGATTACCACTTTGCAATCTAATTTGAAATCTGATACTGCTAGGTTGCCTTCCTTCATTTTTTTCCATTGAATTCCTTGATATTCTTGACTTTTGTTCTTACAGATTAATTTTATTATTACTTTTGCTAGCTCTACAAAAGAATCATTTGGTAGTATGATTGGTATGGCACAGAAAGGATAAGTTAACCTAGGTAGAATTGTCATTTTTATTATATTGGCTTTGCCTACTCATGAGCAATTAATATTTATCCAGTTGTTTAGATCTGTCTTTATTTGTGTGAAGTGTTTTGTAATTGTGTTCAAATAGTCCCTGGGTTTGTCTTGGCAGGTAAACACTGAAGTATTTTATATTGTTTACAGTTATTTTAAATGCAGTTTCTCTTTCTATCTCTTCCTGCTGTGTTTTGTTGGCAGTATATAGAAATATTGATGATTTATGTGGGTTTATTTTATATCCTGCAATTTCGCTAAAGGTGTTAATTGTTTCAACTAGCTTTTCAGTTGACTCCCTAGAGTTCTCTAAGTATACTGTTTTATCATATGCAAAGACTAATAGTTTTGTTTCTTTATTGACTATTTTTATTCCTTCAATTTTTTCCCTTGTCTTATTACTATAGCTAGCATACAATATTGAATGATAGTGGTGATAATGGACATTCTTGCTTCACTCTTGATCTTATTAGGAAGGCTTTAAGTTTATCCCCATTACAGATAATGCTTGCTGATGATTTTAGGTAGATACTACTTATCATGTTAAGAAAGGCTCTGTTTATTCCTATGTTTTCTAGTGGTTTTAGTGGGAATGGGTGTTGTATTTTGTCAAAGGCTTTTTCTGGATTTATTGAGATAATCATATGATTTCTGTTCAATTTGTTGTTGATAAGGTCAATTATTCTTATAGTTTTCCTCATATTGAACCAGTTCTGCCTTCTTTGGTATAAATCCCACTTAATCATAGTGTATGATCTTTTTGATAAATTGCTATAATCTCCTTGCTAGTATTTTAAGTTTTTGCATTGCTATTCATTTAGGAAATTGGTCTATAGTTTTCTTTCTCTGTTTTTGCTCTCCCTGGTTTAGGTATCAAAACCATATTTGTGTCATAAGAGGACTTTGGTAGAACTCCTTCTTTACCTATTTTTTCATATATATATATATATGTACATATATACATATATACACACACACATATATATAGGGATTAATTGTCACTTGTAGGTCCATCTGATCCTGAGGTTTTTTCCTTCAAGAGCTCATTTATAGCTTATTCAATTTCTTTTTTCTAAGATAGAATTATTTAAGTATTCTATTTCCTCTTCTGTTAATCTTGGCAATTTATATTTTTGTAAATATTCATCCATTTCACTTAGATGTCAATTTTATTGGTATTTAAATGGGCAAAATAACTCCTAATAATTGCTCTAATTTCATCTTCATTGGTGGTGAATTTACCCTCTTCTTTTTTGATACTGATAATTTGGTTTTCTTTTTTCTGTTTCCTTTTCATCAAATTAACCAATAATCTGTCCATTTTATTGGAGTTTTCCCATAAAACTAGCATCTAGTTTTATTTACTAGTTAAATTTTTTTATTTTCAATTTTATTAATCTTTCCTTTGATTTTCAGGATTTCCATCTTGGTGTTTAATTGGAGATTTTTAATTTGTTCTTTTTCTAGGTTTTTTTTATTGCATGCCAATTCATTGATCTGTTCTTTCTCTCTTTTATTTGTGTACATGTTTAGACATATAAATTTTCCCCTAAGCACTTCTTTGATTGCATCCCACAAATTTTGATATGTTGTCTCGTAATTCTCTTCAATGAAATTATTGATTGTTTCAATGATTTGTTCTCTCATTTGTTCACTCATTCTTTAGGATTAGATTATTTAGTTTCCAATTAATTTTTAATCTATGTTTTCACAGCCCTTTATTGAATGTAATTTTATTTCATTATGACCTAGTAAGGGTGAAGTTAATTTGTCTGCTTTTTTGCACGTGTTTGAGAGGTTTATATACTCTGATATGTGGTCAATTTTTGTGAAGGTGTCATCTATAGCTGAGAAAAGGTATATTCCTTTCTATTCCCATTCAGTTTTCTCCACATGTCTATAATATTTAAATTTTCTAAGATTCTATTCATCTCCTTACCTTCTTTGCTGTTTATTTTATGGTTAGATTTAGAAAGTTGAGGTCCCCTACTAGTATAGTTTTATTGTCTATTTCCTCCTATAATCATTTAACTTTTCCTTTAAGAATTTGGATTCTAAGCCATTTGTTGTACTTGTTTAGAATTGATATTACTTCATTGTTTATGGTACCTTTTAGCAAGATATAGTTTCCTCTATAAATTTTTAAATGGAATTTCTCTTTCTCTCCCTTCCTGCTCGGTTTTATTGGTAATATATAAAAATGCTGATGATTTGAGTGGGTTTATTTCATATACTGCAACTTTACTAGAGTTGTTAATTGTTGAGCAACTGCTTTTCAAAAGTGGCATAGTGATTAACCACTTTGGGGAACTTGCAGCTCCAGAAACCTAAAAGCTACATCATCTGGCCACCCTTTGGTGCCTGCCAAAGATTCCATTCATCCTAGTCTTTATGGAAAGAAACCTCTAGAAACATAGGCCCTTTAGGGCCGTAAGGGCCAGAGAGAAGAGATTGCTAAATAACTTCAGATCTTCCAGAGCTATAGCCTATTCAGGGCCCTTATTCAAAGAGGCCAACTTATGGGTGACTTAAGAAGTGAGTAACATTGGGATACCTGCAAGGAGAATTTGGGTTCTCTAAAGCCTGAAGTCTCCAACAAGTCTCTAGGCTTCCTTCTGAAATCACCATGGAATGAACGTCAGTAGTTTAGTCTATGTAGTCTATGTACACTATGTACATGCTAGCACTTTGTCCCTCATATGGACTGCCATCTAATCTAAGGCCTCTGCTTCCATGACCTCATCTGGCCTGGTCAATATTTTGTCATCAATGTGTTGGGAAGCCCTCTTTTAGATTTCTTCCCCCTTTCTTCCAAGTAAGTCCATATTGACCATAGTTATAAAGTGACAGTATCAACTTTCTCATGCTGTCAGAAATCAAGGTACCTCCTGACAACATCAGCTCCTTGTATCGCTAAGGCAACGTTCCCAACAGTCGCTATTGCTATGAACATGCTGACATTTATTCAGACACCAGAAAGCCCAATTCCAAAACCAGTGAGTCCAATCCATCCAAGCAAAAAAGAAGTTAAAGCACATTATCACTTCCCCCCACTCTGCTGGGGCCTTCCCGCAATCAAACACTCACAAATCTTAGCTGTCTCCTCCCTGCTCTGAGCATTTCCTGCTCCACTCTTCCAGTTCCACTCATTCAGCAAGCTCCTCCCACCACATGTGACTTAGTCCTCCTGTGATGTAAGCAGGCCACACGGGCCTATTAATAGATGGGAAGATCTTCAAATTTACATTTCCATTACATCCCTTGATCCACCAATGTTTATATGACAGAGAGTTCAGGTAGCCTTGGGGGAAAACAATAGAAGTATATATACTAGACTCCTTCCCAGGTGAAAACAAATTGCTCCTGAGAAAAGCATTAGTGATGGCAGTAACTCCATACCACTCACCCTGGGCCTGGGCTACCTGGTCTATGACATTGCTGGGGTCAAGGCCAGTTGTAGTAATGGGTATGATAACTTTGTTTAGCTCCTTGTAGTCCAGTATAAGCTCTGAAGGACCATCTACCTTCCTTAAGGACAACACAGAGTTGTAAAGGGAGCTGGTATGCCTAAGTACTTCAAGCTTCATCCCCATCACTAGAGAAGAAGTATATTTCACTCCCTTGGGAACCCAATATTCTTTAGTGCCATTTACATGGGATAGTTCAGGTAACTAAGAGTTTCCATTTTTCCCTACGCAGAGTAACATGCATGTAGGCTGCTGAAAAGGATGGCCTAGAAAATGACTTCCAGGAGCCCAAGATACCTGTTCCTGCTATGGTCTGCTGTCCTGTAACCTCCTGGGAATTATTCAAATGGAGCAGAGTCTTTAGAAAATGCCATATGCCTGGGTCAGGCTGAAGGAGACCTACTAGTTTGGTGCTAAATTTCTCTGTACAGTTTTAAAACATCCCCATAGGCTGGCCATCAAATTTTATTTTTCTTAGAAAATCTGTTTCAAAAGATGCATCAGACTGTCCTCAGCCCACCGGTCCAGACAACAGACTCTGTGACTCCTCCCCTCATTCCCAGAGCACCTAGTCACACTTACAGCAGTATTTGCCCAAGGCACAACTATCTCTAATTGGGAGAGGGGAAAAAGAATCCATAGCTAATGTAAGGCTCCACCAAGAAGTCAGGATCTAGTTGTCCAAGAGGCAGAGTGGGCATAGCATGTGGCAGTTGCAGGGATTGGGAGGGGGAAGGGTAAGGAAAGACATGAATCCAATCTATCAAACTCATTTTTTTTTAGGAATTTCACCCTCTGCCTTGCAGATCCTCATCAGTGAACAGGCTACAACAGGAATTCATCTTTATGGGGCTAGATACAAATAACTGCCCATCTCAACCATCTAAAAGGGACAAAGAGAGGTGGTCCCTATCTGAAGCCTCTAATAAATTTAGCTGATTCTGTAACAATAAATCTCAGAACTCAGAGGTGTTCAGCATGTCAACATTGGCTCCATTAGACCACTCCTTCAGGAGCCATTTCTCCAGGAATTTATCAGTTTTCTGTTTGTCTCAAGTAATCAGCTCAGTACCTGGGTGGAGAAGGTCCACCCCATACCCTGCTCCCTCAAGGGAGGGAATCATCCTTCTCCCAGAAGCAGTTGCTCCTGAGAACAAACCCCAAAATCTGAAATAGTATTAGAAAGAAATTTATTAGGTTATTTGGTAGAGGAGCAGTTAGGTCATGCAGTGGATAGAGCACTGGTCCTGGAGTCATGAAGACTCCTCTTCCAGAGTTCAAATCTGGCTTCAAACACTTAATAGCTGTGGGACTCTGGGCAAGTCATTTAACCTGTTTGCCTCAGTTTCCTCATTGCAAGATGAGCTGGAGAAGGAAATGGCAAACCACTCTAATATTTTTGCCAAGAGGCCCCCAAATGGGGTCACCAAGAGTTGGACATGATTAAAAAAATGATTGAACAACAATTGATAGAGAAGAGAGAACCAGAAAGGAGGTGTGGCTGCCTCCCCTCCAGGCTCTAAAAGTTTTACATTATATAGGATTTAGACAAGGGTGTACACACAGACACACAGACACACACACAGACACACACACACACACACACACACACACACACACACACGGGCACACTCCCAGCAGATATGCAGTTAAGCAATCTTGCTGAGGGGGCAGCTTGAAAGCAATGTAAATTGAGATAGATAAAAGTAAATATGCAATAAAATTTGAGCAAAGCCAAAACACAAGAGAAGCTGGAATTTAGGGGGACCCGTCATAAGTCCTGGCGGTGGAAACCCAAAATGAGAATGCCCTAGAAGGAACCCAAAATCCCTTGTAACGTCTCCAGCATTACCAGAGAGTTACTGGGTTCAGGCAACATTTTGTGGGTGGACAACAACCTTTAATCACATAAGGTGAGGTTTAAAATGTCTGATAATTTTTGCCGAACAAATAAATCATTTTTCTCACATAATAATAAGATAATTATGGAGTTGTTACTGTTATTTACCATTGGTGAGAGTTTCCAATTATCTTCTTCACTTCTGTTCCATGGCTGTAATATCAACAGGATGCATTTTCTCTGTCTGTCCCCCATGCCTGGAATGTTTTCCTGGAATAGACTCTGCCTACTGACTTTCTTGACTTTCTTAAAGTCCCACCTAACATCCTACCTTTTACAGGAAGCTTTTCCCAACCCCTCTTAATTCTAATGCCTTCCTTCAGTTAATTATTTCCCATTTTTCCCATATATGCCTTGTCTGTATATACTAGCTTGTATATTGCTTATCCTAGTAGACCATGAGCTCCTTGAGGGCAGAGACTTGTCTTTTGCCTCTTTTTGTATCCCCAGGACTTAGCACAGTGCCTGGCACAAAATAGGTGCTTATTAAATGTTTACTGATTGATTGAACTAGAACCAGAATCTCTGGGTTAGAGGCCAAATGGAAGATCTCTGGCTGTAACCCATCACTTCCCATCTGCATTAGGAGAGATCCTTTCATTCATGGCTCCACCAGATCCATCTTTGCATTCTTTGCACAATCCCTAAAACTGCTGGAGTCCAAAGGAAAAGGAGATTACTGCAGAACATAGTAACCTCAAGGTTTAGTGTGCATGCATGGCATAGGGAGCTACTTCCCCAAATGGGTAGAGGCATTTGAAGAGCAGGATGAAGGATAGCACAGGGAAAGAGAAGAGGGGTTGATACATACCTCTATAGTAGGGGAGAGTACAAGATGCTTTATGCGGCCCCTGGGAATTGGGTTATAAGTATAATCCAATGAGTCCTTGCTTCAGTGACAGAGCTGAATCACTTGGAGTTTCTTAGATGCTTCTTAGCAGGCAGCCCTACATTACCCTAAGTGTCTCACCTTCAACTTTTTCTCAAGTTCTTCCAAATTTCGCCCTCCCAAAATTCAATCTTCAGCTTTCTTCACAATCCCAGAGTCCTCCAAACAGTTTGAATAATTTCCTTCTTTTTCAACCCGAGTGTTTTCTTTCTCATTCTTTCTTCATGTACAACTTCCTTCAGAGGATAGAAATAAAAATACAAAAATCCATAAGGGATGAGAATGGGTCAGTCTAAAGGGATATTTTGTATGTATTTATTTAGTACTGATTCATCTGTGTGAATCTTGTTTCCATATGATTGAATATAAGCTTCTCAAGGGCAGGAACTTACTCAAGGCCATGCATATAATACTTAGTAAATACCTTTGTAGTTGTTTATCCTTCGTTCTTGAAGAGGACCATGATATCAGGGAAGTCATGCCATGACATTCAAGTGAATTGGATTTAAGTGAGGCAGGGCTGTGCAGAGTTACCATCCTCACTTTCTTCTCTGGAGCCATCTGGGTCCAGTGGCAAGATAAAGATCATGATGACTGGAGAGGGCCCTCAGTAAATACAGTGAGTATCAAATAAATTAATAAAGAGATGTGCTTTAAAAAAAAAAAAAAGACCTGAGTAGGAAGAAAAGCAAAAGGTAGTTGGTAAGACAAAGTAAGAGGTTAGCAGAAAAGGGAAGGAAGAATGTGACTATCAAAGTTGTTAAATAAGGGATAATGAAATCGTCAAGGTGTTAAGGAGCTGCTAATGAGCTGGGTGATAATTCTCAGAAGTGCAGTTTGAAAAACAGAGACTTGGAAAGTACTGAGAGCAAGGGGATTTTGCAGTAACTTACACTGAAGCTGTGATTGTTTTCCTGCCAAGGCTAAGTCAATTTACCTTTGGGAGCCCACATTTCTTTATCTGTAAAACAAGAGGGTTGTCGGAAAAGCCCCTTCCAGCTCTTTCTGGTGTCCATCTTCACCACGGCGGAAGCAGGGCTAGCATGCCCGAGTCACCACCATGCAGCTGTTGGTCCCCGCCCAGATTCATCACACCCTCGAGGTAACCCGGCAGGAGACCCTCACCCAGATCAAGGCCCATGTGGCGTCCCTGGAGGGCATCGCCCTCCCCCCCCAGGATCAGGTCCTGCTTCTAGGGGGCTCCCCGCTGGAGGATGAAGCCATCTTGGGGCAGTGCAAGGTAGAGTCTCTGTCCACCTTGGAAGTGGCTGGCCAGATGCTAGGAGGTAAAGCCTATGGCTCTCTGGCCTGAGCTGAAAAAATGAGGGGTCAGACTCCCAAGATGACCAAACTGGATGAAAAGAAGAAGAAGAAAGAAGAAGGAGGAGGAGGAGGAGGAGAAGGAGAAGAAGAAGACAACCATGATTAGTGGCCACCTTTGGCAAGAAGGGCTCCAATGCCAGCTCCTAATCTCCTGGCACTTTCTGTCTGTCCCCAGTAAAGCCGCTACGACTCTACTAAGAAAAAAAAAGCCCCTCTGAGCTCAAAAACTGTGATCCTAGGATACCTGGCCTTCAAGATCTCAGATCATCATGACAATTTCCCTCTTTTGCCTAGCTTAATGATAGACACTCACATTCACATCACTCTCCTTACAAACCTAGAAGATGTGCATTACAAGTATTCTTGTCATCATTTTACATCTGAGGACTTTGAGGCTCAGAAAGTTTAAGTGATTGTTAAGTATCATATGACAAAAGAAAAGGTTTCAGAGAAGGAAGGGAACATGCATTTATTAAGCTCCTACTATGTACCAGGAACTGTGCTGAGTACTCTACAAATATCAAATTTGAGCCTCACAACAGCCCTAGGAAGTAGATGCTTAAATGACTTGCCCAAGGTCACACAGCTAGTACACTCATGAGGCTAGATTTGTACTCAGTTCTTCTTGACTCCAGATCCAGTGCTCTATCTACTGTGAAAAAAATCTACCCAGAGAAATCTGCAAAGATGTATATGAACTGATACAAAGTGAAATGAGCAAAGCCAGGAGAACAGATTTATCCAGTAATAACAACATCATAAAGAAAAACAACTTTAAAAGACTTAAGAACTATTATCGACACATTGACCTGGACTCCTTACTCTCACTCCCCTCCCCATCCAATCAGTTGCCAAATCCTGTTGATTCTGTCTTTGCTCCATCTTTCCCATGCATCTCTTTCTCTCTAACGCTACAACTACCCTGGTGCAGGTCCTCATCATCTCACACTTCAATGGTTGCATTAGCCTGCAGGTTGGTCTCCCTGCCTCAAATCTCTCCCCACTCTAATCCATCCCCCACTTAGCTCCCAAATTGATCTTCCTAAAGCACAGATCTGACCATGTCCTCCCTTGTTCAATAAATTGCAGCACTTCCCTCTTACCTCTCAGATCAACTATAAAATCCTCTGGTTTTTAAAATTCTTCATTGCCTGACCCATTCCTACCTTTCCAGACCTATGCCTTCCTTTTCTCCATGGCCTCTGAGATCCAATGACATTGGCCTTCTTGAAGCTCCTCACATATATAATAATCCATTTCCTGCCTTTGGGCATTTTCATTGGGCATTCCCCATGCCTAGAATTCTCTCCCTCCTCACCTCAACCTTCTGACTTTCCTGTTTCCTTCAAGTCTCCCCTGAAGTCCCACCTTCTGCAAGAAGCCCTTCCTGATCCTCCCTAACCTTAGCACCTTCCCTTTGGGACTCTAATTTATATAATATATTTATATATGTATATAATTACTCTAATTTATCTTTTATTATCATTATATCTTATTATATTTACATAGTTGCTTGCATATTGTCTTCCCATTAGACTACGAGTTTCTTGAAAACAAGGATTGTATTGTGCCTTTCTTTGTATCGGCAGTGCTTAGCACAGTGCTTGGCACACAGTAGGTACTTAATAAATGCTTGTAAACTTAATTTGACCAAACCCAATTCCAGAAGACAGGCTCTGCGTACCTCCTGAACAAGAGGTGATGGACTCACAGCGTCCATTGATTTTGTTGTTGTTCACTCGTTTCAGTTGCGTCCAATTCTTTGTGACCCATTTGGGGTTTTCTTGGCAAAGATACTGCAATGGTTTGTCTTTTCCTTCTCTAGCTCACTTTACAGATGAGGAAATTGAAGCAAACAGGGTTAAGTGACTTGCCCAGGGTCACACTGATAGTAAGTGTCTGAGGCCAGATTTGAAATCAGGTCTTCCTAACTCCAGGTCCAGTCACCTAAGTGCCATACATATACATATACATATACATATACATATACATATATATATATATATACACATACACATACACACATGCACATATGTATATATGCACGTGCATACATATATGCACATGTATTGCATATACATATACTTGGGGGTACCCTGACCAATGCAGGAATTTCTTTTGCATGATGATGTATTTTTATTAAATTAGCATTTTGTTTTTCTTTCCTTTTTTTTTTTGATGTGTGGGAAGCGGTAGGAGAGAAAATAGATTTTTCTTAATTTAAAAAATGATATTAACATTTTTATGATGTAAGTATCAGATGCAAGATTCACTCCCAAATCTCTCCTGACTGCAGTTCTAGAATTATTTTCACTAAATCACAAGACTTCTGTGGGGGTTATATTCACAAGGCAATCTGGAAAAGACTTAGGAGAACAGAATTCCAATTAGTTGTTTGATTAGTCCGGGGCTAATAAACCCTAGCTATTTGAATGAAATCCCTGAATTCCTTCCCTCCCTCTCTCCCAACTCTGTTCTTTTCTGTGACTAGCTTGTAAGGTGGTCTGGCATAACGAAAAAGCTTTAAGCAAGTGCTTGGGGAGTTTGAGATGTTATAACCCCTTCCACCCTCAGAGGAACAGCCCAGTTCCCCTTTGCTGTGGCCACTCATGTTTAGGTTACTCATTTTCTCCTGGGTGACAGTGATTGAGTCACTGCTCCAACCCATAGGGGTTATGGGAAAGTGCTGTGCTTACTGTAATGAGTAAAAATTTTGCAACTGAGAATGTGCTTTCTAGAAATGTATAACAACAAACGTTTTTTATGAAGAAAAACCAAAGAATTTCATTGTTGGGAAGGACCTTGGTTGCCATCCAGTCCACCCCATGCCCACAAAAGAATCCCCTCTCCACCATGGTAGAGAAGTGGTTATGTAGCCTTTGCTTAGAAACCTCCAAGGGGCAGAAACTCAACACGTCCTGACATAGTGGCCAAGGCAAAGGGGAACTACACTTCTCCTCTGAGCATGGAATGAATTAGAACATAAGTTCCCTCGGTCTTCTCAACTGTAGAGTGGGAGTGACAATACCTGTAATACCTATCTCCTATGGTTTTGGGTAAAGTGATTTATGTATTTTAAGACTGAAATAAACGTGAGCTGGTGTAACTAACCAGAGCAAAAAGGCAGATGTAAAGGATGAAAATTACTGCCACAGCCAAGAGGAGGATGGGCAAGACTGAGCTTTAGGGAAGTACTGAAGTGGACAAATTTTCTTTTCCATTTCTTCCTCTTCTGCCCAGCTCTAGTTGGCATTTAATAAATGTCATTGTTGCTTCTGTCCCCAGGATGCAACATCTGGGCTTTAGCAATCCAGCTAAAAGCCTAAACAGTAAAGGCTAAAGAAATGTCAGTTGTTATTATGTTAATTGAGATTTATCTCCTCTCTCTTTTAGATGACCTTTTGGCGGACTGTACAGGTGGTGCCCACAGCCCAGGTGTCCTAGGATCCTTGGGACTGATAGATTTTCCCACCACCAAGTACTGAGAACCAGATCTGGGGACCTAGTGTTACATGTCCGCAAGACTGGCAGAAATCCTGGCTAAAGTCCTGTTATCTTCTGCCCTGGTCAGAAGCACACCTGGAGTGTTCTGTTTAGTTCTGGGAGGCCCGTTTTGGGAAGGTCACTGGTTAGCTGGAGAGCATACAGAGGAAGACAACCAGGATGGTGAAAGGCGTCCAGGATTTGCTGTATGAAGGTTGGTTAAAGAAACTGGTCATGTTTAAATAGCCTTGAAGAAAGATTTGAGGGGCACTATTTTCCAAGGCCTTTTGTCTTACTCCAGTGTTATGGAAGGGAGGTTCAGAACCCAAAATTAGGGACACTTGCTTTGCTTTAGAAGTGTTGGCATGGAGAAAGAGGGCACTCCTTGCATGATGAACGCAATAGCAACCCTTCTCAGTTGCAAAATCTTTTTTTTTTTTTCATCTACAACTCTGGTTCTGGGTTGCAATTATAAATGAGTACACTGGAGGGCACCGCTTACCTGCATTTCACTTGGGAGATCCCAATTCGAGTTAAAAGTTAAACTAAGCTTGGAGCAGCCTAAGTATATTTTCTTTATATCAGACCTTTATTATAGAGATCTCTAACATGTCATAGTCATGGGATTTAAAACTAGGAGAGAACTTAGGAACCCTCTGATCCAATCTCCTCATCTTACAGATGAGGAAGCTGGGTCCCAGAGAAGTTAAATGATTCACCAAAGGTTACAGATGTTAGTAGAGAAGACATTCAAACCCAGGTCCTCCGATCTCACATCCAGTGCCCAATCCAGCCTAGAAACGTGAGAATGTGATTTGGAAGTAAAGCAACTAATGACACTTCCTTAGAATGCCAGAGGAGCTTCAGGTTTAGGGTAGTGAAGGGTGAGCTAGCTCACAGATTTCAGTGACATCATAGGCTCATAGATTTAGAGCTACAAGGGACATAAATCCAAACTTCTCCTTTTACCGATGAGGAAACTGAGGCACCGGAGAAGTTAAGTGATTTGCCCAAGGTCATACATGTAGAAAGTTTCAAAGGTAGGATATTAAAGGCTCTCATGGAAATCAGATCACTGACTAAAATGCTATGGAATATTTTATTTGTGTATGTTTGTACATATGTGTATATGGATGTATATAAAACATACAGATGTATTTATACATTAAGCTGGAGGTGTCTAGGTGGCACAGTGGATGGAGTTAGGAAGACCTGAGTTCAAATCTGGCTTCAGATACTTACTAGCTAGGTGACCCTGGGCAAGTCACTTAACCCCAGTTGCCCCAGTTTCCTCAGCTGTAAAATAAGCTAGAGAAGGAAATGGCAAACCACTGTAACTGGGTGGCCCTGGTCAAATCACAATCTCTGTCTGCCTCAATTTCCTTATCTCATAGCTCTTACCTCTCAGGGTTGTGGGAATCAAATGAAATAACATTTATAAAGTGTTTTGTAAACCTTAAAGTGCTGTATAAATGCTAGTAGTTATCCCCATTTTATAGATTCAGAAACTGAGGCTCAGGGGGATAAGTAAGTTGCCCAGAGATACATATCTAGTATTTCAGATATAGACTTTGGACAGAGGCCTTCTTGACTCCAAGGCTGTATCATGCTTTTTCCTACATAGGGCAGGAAATGTACAGCTCCCTCTCAGACAAGTATAGTGTGGTGAACCTCAATTTGTCATGGGTCTATGGTTCTCCCTGCACATGTCAGCAATAGTAAATGGTTCAGGTCTCTTGGCTTTTGACTTGAAATCTATATTTACTTAAACTTAAGACTCTGGAAGTCATACAAATCTAGAGACAGAACATTGAGCTGTATATAACTTGAAAGCAGCCCAATATAAAATTTATAGTTCTCTTGTAGTTTCACCAAAATAAAAGTTATCAACTTCACAGGATTGTGATGCAAAAGCTCTTAAAGTGCTGCACAAATGGGCATTGTGATTGTATTAATAAGTGGTTCTTCACTTTATGAAAGGATTCACCATAGGATTTCTTTGGCTAACAAGCTCTCCTAGAGGATTTAAAATATGAATCAATTTTCCAGAATGCAACTGGCACTCAGCTTCTCAGAAACACATCTATTCTGTCTCACAAGCTACATTGGCATTGAAAATTGCTTGCAGTAACGGACTATCATCAGCAGGTGTCTCTGTTGTCCTTGGGGTTGATGCTCAGTCTTGTCCCTTCATTGGCCTCATCTGAGACTTACTTTGCTTTCATTTGAGAAGTAAGAAAACAGCCCACCAAGATCTGATGTATCATGAAATTAAATGAGAAAAACTTGCCTGTGCTTTTAGGAAGGTTCTGAGACCCAAACACTTCTCTGTAAAGGTTAAGTTCCCCAAGAACTCAAAGCATGTTCTCACCACCAAAGTCTTGACATTTTCAAATGTCTCGGTGGCTGAAATGAATGTGGTTTTATCAATGAAAAGGACACTAAAGCTGGTACCATTTGCTTTATTGCATCACTCTAAGGCATGGAGGCTTTCTATTTCTCTTGCAACTGAAATTTTCTATGAGTTTTCTCCTAGAGACTATCATGGCTTTTCCACTTGTGACTCCAGTGCTTAGGAAAATGTTTTCATTCATTTATTCATTCATTCATTCCTGCTGCCACCATAGATTGTGGGAGAGACTGAGTTTGCAGTATGTAAATTAACAAACTTGAAATCCAGAAAATCTGAGTTTCAATCCCTCTTCAGACACTTATTAGCTGTATGATTGAGCAAATCGATTAACCTCTCTCATCCTCAGTTCTCTCATTTGTAAATGAGGGATAATAAATAGTACTTCCGCCCAGGGTTATTGTGAGGCTCAAAAGAAATAGCACATGTAAAATGTTTTGTAAACCTTGAAGCGCTGTATGTACATTAGCTGTCATCACCATCATTGGGTCTGGAAAATGGTAAGTGGGAGTCAACAGGTAGAGTGAAAAGGAAGAGCTAAATAGAAGTTCATAAAAGGAAAGCCTGTCTGTTAGGCTGCCCATGGTCTCCCAGCCGTGCTCCTTTGGTAACAGAAACCAACAGACTAGCCCAGTTGCGTATCTGTTGATTTAACGGGGCCACACTAACTAGGACCTGATCTTACAGTTCCCCTCATTGCTCATCCTGGTCTGGTACTCTGGTACCCTGTGGGCGGGTTACCAGCAAATAGGCCACAAACTCTTTCTATCACAAGGTCATTAGGTAAAAACACCTCTATTGATGAATTCAATCAATTAAGCTAGGTGCAAAAAAAAAAAATAGAAAGTCCTTAATCAAGTGAAAATCATTAGTTGAAATGAGACAGTAGTCAGCCATGCCCTATGGGGTTTAAATAAAAATAGCAAGCTAATTGGAAATTGGGTGTCCAGTGATTTGGCCAGCCTCATCATGGGAGCAGTTCCAGTCAAGCCCCTGGAAGGATCCACTAGAGAAATGGAGGAGCCTCTATCTCCTTCCTCATCCCAGACCAAAAGATGACCTTGTGAATTTTTAAAAGACTTTGGACTTCCCACGGCAATGGTATTGTCTACTTTGGGAGCTTAGGACAAGCTAGGCGCAGTGAAGAAAGGTAGTTTCAGACTATAACAGAAACCCAGTAGAAAGCTATACCAGGCCAAAGCAGAATTGGATGAGGGTTGCATGGATTTCCAAAAACCAGCCGCAGAGGCTTAACCCCGTGCCACATATGCTCTGTACTTGAGCTAACTTTCCCCTCTGAATTCCAGGCTATCTCCAGTTCTCCTGATCTGTATCTTGCCACTGGATCCAACTGAAGGAGAGAGTGAGGCTAGTAACTTTGCACAGCCCTCCTGCATTTAAATCCAGTTCACTTGCATATCATGGCATCATCTCCCTGAAGTCACGGTCCTCTTTAAGAACAAAGGACAAACAACAACTTTCCCCTGGACTCTGTATGTACTTTTGGGGGAGTCCCTCCCAAACAGGGAGGGGATATTTTATACCCAGTGTTCTTATCAAACCATTAGCAAAGTCCCATTTCTAAAGGCTAATTAAATCTGACTGATAAGTTATCAACTAATAATCACTGGGAAACATTTCAATGGGGGCTTTTAAGCTATAGTTCTAGTGAACCACCCACAACCTCTCAGGGTTATCCCTAGGAATCTGATGAGACAAGTACCCAAGCACCCTTTGAAAACCTGACCTGCCAACAAAAATGGGGTTATTGTTTGTGTTTGCTGACGATTGTTAAGCTCACACACACAAAAATTAATTTTTTTTAAAAGTCCCATCTGGTTGCAACATTTTCTGAAGTGCTCTGAGTTTCCACATTTAGGAATTCAAGACATAAACAGATGTATAGTTCTTTCCACAATCCAGTCACAAGCAAGTAATTTTTTAAATATGTTTTTTAGGGAAAAATAAAATTTCCCCAAAAGATTTCAGCTACACAAGGTGATAAATCAATCAGATGTGTGGGGAGGTAATTTTTAGGCCAGAAACCATGAAATCTTCTTAAATGAATAATTGAGATAAATGCCACTGGCATTCTTTGTTAGGAAGGTACATGCCAAATGGATGGATGAAAACATCAGATTTGGAAAAATATTTTCTTGACTGGGGTCATTGCTCAGACTTTGCTCAGCTTGGTTGTGTTTTCTGTCTTCGTTTGTTTTCCTGGACCTCTGATTTCTTTGGTGTGAGAATTCTCAGGAAAGAAACTCCCCCTACCATTTTTTTATGAGGCAATCTGGGTTAAGTGACTTGCCCAGGGTCACACAGGTAGTACGCATCTGAGGTCACATTTGAACTCAGGTCCTCCTGACTCCAGGGCTGGTACTCTATCCACTGCATCACCTAATTGCCCCTTGTCCATACCATTCTTGTGTGAATACAACTGCAACTGCTCTGAATGGGCAGTCTTAGAAAGTTGCCTGGGACACTGCAAAATTCGGTGACTTGCCCTGAGTCACATACTCAGTAGGAGTCAGAGACCAGAGGTGAGACTTGAACCCATGTCCTCCTGATTCTGGGGTTCATTCATTTTTTAAATTATAATTTTTTGTCTTACTATCCTTTTCTCATTGTGAAATCATCTTCTCATCATGGATGCTTCGGTCTTTATTAAGGAAATTTTCTTTTTTAAAAAATTAAATTTTATTTTATTTTCAGATTTAAATCTCTCCTTCTCTCTTTCCCTCTCTCCCACTATTGAGAAGGCAAGAAAAACAAAACCCATTTCAAATATGCGTAGTCATGCAAAACAAATTCCCACCTTAGCCATATCTAAAAAAGAAAGAAAATACCTCTGAGTCCCTCTCAAAGGTTATTGGGGGGAGGGGGCACGGATGAGCACCAGATACAATCCTTAGCTTTCTGGCTACCTCAGACTTCTTCCCAGATCTAATGGGGCACTGAGGAGAAGCTAAGGAACCTTGACCTACCCTGAACCTGAGCCAGGGTTTAAAAATCGAGCTTTCCCCACAATCTGCTCCTTATTTTCCACTTGTCCCTTACCCCTTGAATCTTCCAAGAACTGGGTGGAATGAGAAGGAAAGGGTGTGTTGTCATCACCCCTCCTGCCCCCCAAGCTAATTCAGCCAGTATTGAGGGTCCCTAGACACCCACAGCCAGAGAGCCCATCAACCCAATCAGTTCATTTTTTTAGCCTAATAAATATTTAAAGCTCAAAAAAAAAAAAAGAAAGAAAAGTAATTATGCTCCAATTTGCATTCTGACTCCCTCAGCTCTCTACAGGATGTTTCCTAATGATCACTACTAAGTGTTTCAAAGTTGAGTATCATCACAATATTGCAGTTATTATGCATTATATACATTGTTTTCCTTGTTTTTCTCACTTCACTTTGCATCAGTTCATAGAAGTCTTCCCAGGTTCTTATAAAACCATTCCCTTCATCATTTCTTATAGCATAATAGTTTTCCATCACATTTACCATAACTTGTTTAGCCATTCCCCAATTGATGGGCAACTCCTCAATTCCTAGTTCCTTGCCACCACAAAAAGAGCTGCTATAAATATTCCTGTACATATAGATTCTTTTCTTCTTCCTTTGATCTCTCTGGAAACCTCTGGAATACCTAGACCTAGTAGTAGTATCACTGGGTCAAAGGGTAGGCACAGTTTAACAGTTTGGGAGGCATAGTTCCAAATTGTTTACCGGAACGGTTAGACCAGCTCACAGGTCCACCAACAGTGCATTAGTGTACCCGTTGTCCCACAGCCCCTCCAGCACTCGTCATTTTCCTTTTTTGCCACCTTAACCAACATGATGGGTGTGAGTACCTTTGAGGTTGATTCTTTATTTAGTATACCAAGCTGCCTCTCTCCTGCTAAGTGTTTAAAAGGAATGGAACTCATACCAAAGAAGCTCTGTCTAGATGGGTTCTTTTATTGCCCTTTGCTTTTAAAATTGAATTGGTTGTTTCCTGGGTCAGAGATCCCCAGTTAGTATCCTTTGGCCCCACATCTGCATGGCAGGATCATCATTCTGGCCCACCAATACAGGAAATGGTCCTAGAACTTCTCTTAGATGTTCGATTGTATCAGAAGATACATTTTCAACCATGGTTAATATAAGTATTTTTCATGAGGTCTTAACACATAAATGTTAATTGGGGGTCAGTGGACCAGTATGGTGACATTATGCCAGCTTATTTCATAAAGGTCCACCTCTCAACATAGGTCTAGAGTCCGTCTTCCCAAACCTATCTTGGAACTGTAAGCCAAGAAGAATTTAAAAAAAAAAAACCCAAACTCCTCCGTTTTATACATTCTGCAAGAGTCCTTTCCTGGTCCACACAACCACTTGATCTTTCATTTCTATGGTTACTTTCTTTTTTTGGGGGGGGGGGAGGCAGGGCAATTGGGGTTAAGTTATTTGCCCAAGGTCATACAACTAGTAAGTATGTCAAGTGTCTGAGGCTGGATTTGAACTCAGGTCCTCCTGACTCCAGGGCCTGTGCTCCACTCACTGAGCCACCTAGCTGCCCCTCTATGGTTACTTTCTATTCAGTCTATGTATGTCTCCTACATTAGTATGGGAAATTCCTTGATAGAAGAAACTATTTTTGTATTTTTGCTTTTCTTTGTATCCCCAATACTTAGCACAGTGCCTGGCACATATACATTAAGTGCTACCATTCTTATCATGTGGTGAAAGTATTTAAGCTTAAGCTTCAGTATTTGTTGTTTAGTCATTTTTAATCATATTCAACTCTTCCCCATTTTGAGATTTTCTTTGGCAAAGAGTTGTTTGCCATTTCCTTCTTCAGCT
This sequence comes from Trichosurus vulpecula, assembly GCF_011100635.1. Taxonomy (NCBI): domain Eukaryota; kingdom Metazoa; phylum Chordata; class Mammalia; order Diprotodontia; family Phalangeridae; genus Trichosurus; species Trichosurus vulpecula. Next base: position 292,306,958 of record NC_050575.1, on the reverse strand, counting down.
CGTTTTATAGATGAAGAAACTGAAGCAAACAGGGTTAAGTGACTTGCCCAGGGTCACACAGCTAGTAACTGTCTGAGGCTGGATTTGAACTCACAAAGATAAGTCTCCCTTCCTCCAGGGCCAGCACTCTATCCACTGACCTTCCAGCGAATAGCCTGAATTAATTTCTTTAAGTATTGACTGATCTGATTTCCTCATTGTCCAAGGGAATCCCAAAGGTCTTCTCCAGCACCACAATTAGAAAGCATTGATTCTGTAGCACTCAGCTTTCCTTGCAGTCCGGCTTTCACAGCCAAACATCGCTACTGGAAAAACCATAGTTTTGACTGGATGGACCTTTGTTGGCAAGGTGATGTCTCTGCTTTTTAGTATACTGTTCAGATTTGCCATAGCTTTCCTTCCAAGGAACAAGTGTCCTTTAATTTCATGGCTGCAGTCACCATCTGCAGTGATCTTTGAGCCCAAGAATAATAAATTCTGACACTGCTTCCATATCTTTTCCCTCTATTTGCCAGGAAGTGATGGGACCAGTTGCCAAGATCTCAGGGTTGGTTTTTTTTTTATGTTAAGCTTCAAGCCAGCTTTTATACTCTCCTCTTTCATCCTCATCAAGAGGCTTCTTAATTCCTCTTCATTTTCTGCCTTCACAGCAGTATCATCTACATATCTGAGATGGTTGATAATTCTCACAGCAACCTTAATTCCAGCTTTTGATTCTTCCAGCCTGGCATTTTGCATGATGTACTCTGCATGTAAGTTAAATAGACAAGGTGATAATATAGAGCTTTGTTATACTACTTTTCCAATCTTTAACCAAACAGTTGTTCCAGGTTCAGTTTTGTTTCTTCTTGACTCATATACAGGTTCTTGAGGATCTAGTATTCCCATTGCTTTGACGACTTAGCATGAACAAACAAACAAACAAACAAAAATTCCTACTGACCAACATAAATTCCAAGTTATATTTTTGTTCAGGGGTCACTCATCTGAATGAAAAAAAAAAAGAAAAAAAATCACTTTTTTTAAGACATGAAGAATGGGGGTGGGGGGGCAGAGCCAATATGGCAGCAAGAAAACAGGGACTCACTTAAACTCTCCCCCAAATCTCTCCAAACACCTGTGAAAAATGGCTCTGAACAAATCTAAGAGCTACAAAACCAATGAAATAATAGAGGGAAACAAGTCTCCAGCCCAAGACAGCCTGGATGGTCACTGGGAAGGGTCTATCGCACTGTGCTGGGAGCAGAGCGCAGCCCAGCATGGGCCGCACCAGGACAGACTAGACTAGGAGTCGGGGGAGTAGGCCTTAGGGCCCTGAATCACTGAGCTGTAGTAGTTACCAGACTTCTCAACCCACAAATGCCAAAGACAACTGCTGGATCTGGGTGAGAGAAGTGCTTAGTCCGGGCCCCCAGTCCTGGGGGTGGTGGAGGTGGTGCGGTGGCAGCAGCAGGAAGCTCCTGCAGCTGCTTCCAGAGTCCCTGGCCCACACGGTGAGAGGAATCAAGCGGCAGATCAGAGCAGGAGTGCAGGGATTGCTTTGCTGGGGCAGAGGCAGGTTCTCTTGCTTTGCCCTGCTTGGATCTGGGTCGTGGTCCTGGTTGGCAGTTCTTGGAGGAGGAGGAGTGCTGGTGTGGCAGAGTTTGCTTGCGGTGACTGTGGAGTAGAAGTAGCTCTGAAAACAGCAGTGCAAGGCCCCTAAAGCTTGGGACAAAGTACTTTCTACTCTAAAAGCAGTCATACCCTGACAAAAAGCTCAAGGGCCAAGTAGTTGGCTGGCAACATGCACAGGCAGGGCAAAAAGGACTCAGACTATGGAATCTTTTTTTGGTGATAAAGAAGATCAAAACATACAGCCAGAAGAAATCAACAAAGTCAAAGAGCCTACATCAAAAGCCTCCAAGAAAAATATGAATTGGGCTCAGGCCATGGAAGAGCTCAAAAAGGATTTGGAAAAGCAAGTAAGAGAAGTAGAGGAAAAATTTGGAAGAGAAATGAGAGTCATGCAAGAAAACCATGAAAAATAAGTCAACGACTTGCTAAAGGAAATACTGAAGAAAATAACACCTTAAAAAATAAACTAACCCAAATGACAAAAGAGCTCCAAAAAGCCAATGAGGAGAAGAATACCTTGAAAGGCAGAATTAACCAAATGGAAAAGGAGGTCAAAAAGACTACTGAAAAAAATACCACCTTAAAAATTAGATTGGAGCAAGTGGAAGCTAATGACTTTATGAGAAATCAAGATATTATAAAACAGAACCAAAGAAATGAAAAAATGGAAGACAATGTGAAATATCTCATTGGAAAAACCAATGACCTGGAAAATAGATCCAGGAGAGATAATGTAAAAATTATTGGACTACCTGAAAGCCGTGATCAAAAAAAGAGCCTAGACATCATCTTTCAAGAAATTATCAAAGAAAACTACCCTAATATTCTAGAACCAGAGGGTAAAATAGAAATTGAAGGAACCCACTGATCACCTCTTGAAAAAGATCCCAAAAGGAAAACTCCTAGGAATATTGTTGCCAAATTCCAGAGCTCCCAGATCTAGGAGAAAATACTGCAAGCAGCAAGAAAGAAACAATTTGAGTATTGTGGAAACACAATTAGGATAACACAAGGCATAGCAGCTTCTACATTAAGGAATCGAAGGGCTTGGAATATGACATTCCAGAGGTCAAAGGAGCTAGGATTAAAACCAAGAATCACCTGCCCAGCAAAACTGAGTATAATGCTCCAAGGCAAAATATGGATTTTCAATAAAAAAAGAGGACTTTCAAGCTTTCTCAGTGAAAAGACCAGAGCTGAATAGAAAATTTGACTTTCAAATACAAGAATCAAGAGAAGCATGAAAAGGTAAACAGAAAAGAGAAATCATAAGGGACTTACTAAAGTTGAACCATTTTATTTACATTCCTACATGGAAAGATGATATGTGTAATTCATGAAACCTTTCTCAAGTAGTTGAAGGGAATGTACATATATATGGACAGAGGGCACAGGATGAGTTGAATATGAAGAGATGATATCTAAAAAATAAAATAAAATTAAGGGGTGAGAGAGGAATATATTGGGAGAAGGAGAAAGGGAGAGATAGAATGGGGTAAATTATCTCACACAAAAGTGGCAAGAAAAAGCAGTTCTACTGGAAGGGAAGAGGGGGCAAGTGAAAGGGAATGAGTGAATATTGCTCTCATTGGATTTGACTTAAGGAGGGAATAACATACACACTCGATTGGGTATCTTACCCTACAGGAAAGTAGGTGGAAGGGGATAAGAGAGGGGGGATGATAGAAGGGAGGGCAGATAGGGGGAGGAAGTAATCAAAAGCAAACACTTTTGAAAAGGGCCAGGATCAAGGGAGAAAATTGAATAAAAGGGTACGGGATAGGATGAAGGGAAATATAGTTAGTCTTTTACAACATGACTATTATGGAAGTGTTTTGCATAATGATACATGTATAACCTATGTTGAATTGTTTACCTTCTTTAGGAGGGTGGGTTGGGAGGGAAGAAGTGAGAGAATTTCGAATTCAAAGTTCTAAAAACAAATGCTCAAAAAAAAAGTTGTTTTTACATGCAACTGGGAAATAAGATATACAAGCAATGGGGTATAGAAATCTATCTTGCCCTACAAGAAAGTAAGGGGAAAGGAGATGGGGGGGAATGGGGTGACAGAAGGGAGGGCAGACTGGGGAAAGGGGCAATTGGAATATATGTCATCTTGGAGTAGGGGGAGGGTAGGAATGGGGAGAAAATTTGTAACTCAAAATCTTGTGGAAATCAATGTTGCAAACTAAAATGTTAAATAATAAAAATACAAAAAATATATTTAAAAAAAAGAGTTGGAGTACAATATTCAGTCTAGTCATGGAGATGGATAGACTGGGGAAGGAGCTGTCTTATGTAGAAGGCCTGGTACTAGACTATTAAAAGTCTGGCAAAAAAAAAATCCAAAAAGAATTCCCAAATCCAGATATCCCTAGTTAAAAATAAAAACATAAACTAATAATAATCTCAGTCTAAGACCAAGTAAAAGTAGTTTTTTTTTTTCCCTTTTTCCTGGAACCAGCTATTTGGTGTGCCCCAGGTTTGAAAAGGAAGCAACAACAATGTTGTTGTTCTTGTTTGTCCTTTGTTCTGGAAGAGGATCATGACATCAGGAAGGTGATGCCATGACTTGTAAGTGAATTGGATTTAAGGGAGAGAGGGCTGTGCAAAGTCACCAGCCTCTCTTTCTCCTCCAGAGCCATCTGGGTCCGGTGGCAAGATATAGATCAGGACAATTGGAGATGGCCCCAGACCCAGCGGGGAGTCATTGATCTTTTTAAGTTAAGGTCTTTCTGAGTTCTCACTTTAATTGGGGCAACTCTCATTCAATGATTAAAGCTGGTTAAGAAATGAGCCCAGGAATGGTCCCTTTTACCTAATAAAAAAATAAATAAATCCGGGAGGGGGAGACCTTCAGAGTTTCTGTGCAAAACAGAAACAATCACTATTTACATTTACACTGAGCCAGGAGGGCCAAACGATGACCACTAAGTGGTGCTTGGCCTAGGACCTATTGTTAGCCAATCAATGAGAGCCAGAGTGAACCAGATTTAAGGCCTTGTCTTTAAGAAAGAAATTGGGCTTGTAAACTCCAAGATATCCTTGTGATGGAAGGGGAACTCTGTTGCTCAGAAAAAGAAAGCCACGCCCCAGAAGAAGAGTGAGCTGTCTGGGAGCTGCCACCTACAATAAGGGAGTGGGCAGTACATTAGCTGCCCAGGCATGTTCAGCTCACTCCTCTGGCTTAAAAGATAGACAGATCAATCTTTTTCTGGTCATCAGTGCTATCTGTGGGTTATACTAACAGACTCCCGGGAGGAATGGGCAGATGATCTCATCTGTATGTTTCTGTTTCATAAGGAGAGTCTTAAAGAGAGCTGGGCTTAGAATTGGAAGACCTGAGTTCAAATCCCCATCTCTGACACTGGTTATGTGACTCTGAGCAAATCATTTATCCTCTATCTGCCTCTAGGATTTATCTAGTAATTTATAGTAGGGCTGTGATTTCTACCAGTAGAAAGACTTCTCACACCAGGAATCCCCATACTGATGAAATCAGAGAGCCTTTATGTATTCATATAGACATAAGATTTCAAAATCCAATAAACAAATAGTAATGCCTAGGCAAGGCAACCTTGATAGGTGTTCCAGTTAGAAAATGATACACCAATTATGAAAATTAGACAATACAAAGTATAAACATATGCACAACTCCTCAATACAACACAGTCGACCATCACTAATCATTATAAGGTCACTTGTCCCAGGCCAGCCTTCTCTCCTTAACAAAGCGCATTTTTGCAGCCTGGAGAGCTGAGGTGTGGCAGCTGCCCTAGCCTGTGCCATGTTCTTCTCTGACTGGCGCCTGAGTCAAAGTGGGCACGAACAAGGAAAATCCAAGTCAGACTCAGATCCATAAGGTGTTACCTTTCATTCAACATCTCATCATTGTTTGCCTGGCCCCTGGTGTTTCCTTCCCTGGTGAGTGGCACACACACCTTGTAGAGCTGAATCAGAGGTGATTTATAGTTTCATTGTCCCTCCCCATTTTCAGTCTGTTTCTATGTGTCACCAAGAAATAATAAGATCTTAATTGTTTCTAGTACTGCCTCCCAGGGACAAGCAACCTGAAATCAATTGAATTGAATGTTACATTTTTACAATAAATATCTTCAAATACATATTCAAACTTAAGTATGAATAATTCCAGCTTAGGAAAGAAGGCATTTTGCTTGAGGAAAGACCTACCTACTGCACACAAGGAACTAAGGATACTGGGTCAGAAACACAACAGCTCCTCCCTGAACTATCTTACATTCTACTGGTTGGAAGCGACATATACACAGAGAAGTAAATACAAAGTAATTTCAAGAGGTGGAGAGCCTAACATCCAGGAGGGAGAAGAGAGAGATTAGAAAAGGTCTTGAAGAAGTGATGGCCCCTGAGCTGTGTTGTGAAGGAATATAGGGATCCTAGGAAGGACAAGTGAGGAGAAAGAATAAGGACATGTGAAGAAAGATGCTGTCCGCATCCAGAGAAGGCATTGATAAATAGAAGTATGTATAGAGTAATTTTACATATATATCTAATGTCTAATGGTATATAGGTATACATATATACCTAATGTCTAATGTTGGTCATCTCTGGGGGGGGGAGAAGAAAAAAAAAGAAATTCACATGGTAACATATATATTTTTATAATAGCAAGTTATACAGTTTCTCTTGCGGTTTCATGCATAATCATAGGTTTTTTAAAATTATGCTATGCTATGGAAATTCTTGCTTTATTCCATAAATTAAAAATAAAAAAAAATTTTAAAGAAATTTTAAAAATTTAAATTTAAAATTTAAAAAAAATTTTAAAAAGAAATTTACATGGTAAATTTATTTTATACATATATATACATATTCAATAACAGCAAGTTCTACATAATACACTTGCAGTTTCATGGATAATCATGTTTTTTTAAAATTATACTATGTTATGGAAATGTTTGTTTTATTCCATAAATTAAAAATAAAATAAAATTTTAAAGAAAGACTACTCCAGATACTCAGGACATGGAAGCAGAGCTATAGCTCTAGTGAGGTGAGCAGCACTTTGGCCCAGGGCACTGGCATCTAGAGAGGCTGGCTTCTTCTCAGAGACTTTTCAGAGTCAAACACTGTTTCCCTCAACCTTGTGGTGCTACTGTGCTCTGCTTAATTAAGGCAGATGAGTTCTCTCTTTCCCAGTCTCAGGGAGCTATCCCTCATAATCCCATCTCCCTAGTGCCTTTCTTCCTCTACTGCTGGAATTCTTTGCCTGACTGATTGTCTCCACCCTGTCATACCCTAGTGCCTCCAGCAGCTGTGGTGCTAAAATGGCTGGAGATGGCTGAATGCCATAGAGAGTGAAAAGAAAACATGGGCCAGGAGGAAGAGTAAGGAACAGCCAAGTGAGGGACAGGGCTTATATACTTTTTTAGGCAAGCAGAATCAACAAGTTCACATGCAAAAACATTTGCATTGCATGACTTCCTCGTTCTTTGTTCCCTTTTGCCTTAAACAATATTATGTTAATAGCCCACAGGTGGGTGCCTTGGGGGGTATTGGAGAGAGCAAGTGTATACTGAGGAAGCTTGGAGAGCCTTCTTCCTAAACAGCACTGCTGAGGCGGGGTATAGAGAGCCCACTTGCCAAGTTAGTTATCAGCCCAAGGGCATGAACAAGCCTCAGGGAAAACCTGGCCGGTATCTTATCCCAGAATGGACTTTCTCAGAGCTGGCCCTCTACACCCTAGAAAAGAGGGAGTTATTAGATTGTGTGAAGAATGGGCCATCCCTCTCTTTTAGGATACATAACTCCAAATATACACATTGAATTTGCCCTTCTACTTATGGCCTAAGATGGGGGACAATGAACAGAAATAAGAAATGGAATGCTATGTATAGAGAGACTGGAACAAAGGAATAGAGAATGAGAGATAAAGAGGAGTTTCGAGCTATGGAAGAAAGGAGAGAAGGGCATTCCTAATGAATAATTTGTATTTCCTCAGTAAAATAGCAGGCAAAGTCCTCTACTTAGAGGGAGGAGATGGTATAGGGAAATTTAGGAGAGAAGACGGAATTTGGAATAGTCACAGTGAAGAGTGTAATATAAAGTCAATCAGAAAAAAAAAAGACTTGTTCATCAGGGAGGGCCCAGTTGAGATTAGATAGCATTAATTTGTAGTGTAAGCAGCCAGGACAGTTGCATGATTTTTCTCCAGCAGCATTCAGCAGCACATGAGTGGAAATAACTCAGGGATGGGGTTTAGCAAAGCATGGAAAAGTGTTGAGGGTTTCAAGGGTAGAGGATAGTGTATAGCTTAACCTGATAGTTAAGACTGAGAACTGAGGAAAGCAAAGCCAGAGTAGTGATGATAGACTGTTAAATATATCTTCCCTATTAGAAGCTTGAACTCCATCTCTAGAACCACCTTGGGCTTTGGTGAGCTTCTGCTTATCTCGTCCCTCACTTCTCACCATTTCTACTCCTTGCCTTGAGGGCTCCATTTAGGGCCTTCTTCTTACAAACGCAACCCTGGACTCTGCCCCATCCCCTCTGGCAAACATCCCCTTTTCTAGCAGACCTCTAAGTGTTATTTCCCACCCCATCCCCATAAGAAAGTAAGCTCTTTGAGGGCAGGGATTGCCTTGCTTGCTATTAGCACAGTGTTTGGCACATTGTAAGTGCTTAATAAATGCTCCACCTATTTGGTTCCTATTACCTGTCTATCTCTATCTCTATCTCTCTCTATATCTATCTATCTGTCTGTCTGTCTATTACCTATGTAGTCTTTCTCTCTGTTTCTCTGTCTCTCTGTCTCTCTCGTTCTCTGTGTGTCTCTTTCTGCCTCTGTCTCTCTCTGTCTGTGTCTCTCTCTCTGTCTCTCTCTCTCTGTCTCTCAATATTATTGAGCCAGGAGCACACCCCTGAGCTATGAAGAGTGAACTATAGCAGTAGTTCCTCTGACTCTCACTAGTGATCCCTCTAAGTAGATAATATATGTAAAGTACTTTACAAACCTGAAAGCACCAAATAAATGTCTATTATTGCTGCTGCTGTTGTTGTTATCCCTCAGGCAATAGACTCTAGAACAGATAATGTGTACGGGGACTGGGAAAGTCTGAGCTCTAAGCCTATGAATATTTTATGGGAAGCCTTTTGTGCCAGCTAATAGCCCGAACTGTACAAGCTGCCTTGAATAATACCAAAAGAATATACTATGCGACCTCTGGGCTTAAATGATTCATGGAAAGGGACTAGAGTTATCAAAGATTCACTATTGATTTTTTTTTTCCCTTTGGAGATATACTCTGACAAATAGAAAAAATAAATTTGGGCTCTATGTGGGATTGTAGCTATTCAAGAAGGAATACAATCATGGAATCACAAAATTTTAGAGCTGAAAGAGACTAGTAATCCTGGATCAATTTATCCTCTCATTTAAAATCTATTTGAATGCCATAGACCTATGTTTTGGGACTTCAATGTCGCAATGTTTTGTCAGTGACCTGGTTGAAGGAACAGATGGCATTCCTATCAACTTTGTAAGCTGACATGAACCTGGGAGCAAGGCTCAACATACCGGGGACCGAACTGGGAGTTTGAAAGGTTAAAATTTTGACAAATGCAATGATGATAAATGTACAGTTCTACACTGGCCTTTTTTCTAGAAGTCGATTGTGCAAGTACAGGCTTGGGAAAGTAGACCTAATACAAAGTAGGCACTTAATAAATGCATGTTGATCATTTATTCAATTCTTATGAAAAAGATCTGGGAGTTTTAGTGACTTGAAAGCTTAATATAAATCAACAGAGTGGTGCTTACTTCGGTGGCATATGTACTAAAATCCACAATGTGACATCTTAGCAGGAGCGTGCTAGAGCCCTCTCCAGCAACCCAATGAGGGCTGATTGTTAAATTTACACTTCAAAAATTGGCAAATGCTACAAATCAAGGCTTGATTTACTGTTTCGTTAATTGTTTAGACTTAAGAAAGTGATGGAGAAAAGGTTAATAATGTAGGTTAGGCTTAATAGTATGCTGTGGATACATTTTCTTTTCCCAGAGAGCTAACTGTTAAACATTTGCCAGAAGTCCCCTTTCATGATAGCCAAGAAAGTTAATGGCACCTTAGTCATATTAATAATATTATGAATGAGGCACATGATAGCAGCCTTGTACTCTGACCTGGTCAGACCACATCAGCTCGGAGTTACTTAGGTAACTTGAGGTATTTGGACATCTCTTGTATAAAAAGGGATTTAGACTTGTTTTGTTAGGTTCCAAAAGGCAGACCCTGGAACAATGGGGGAAGTGGCACGAGGCAGTTTTTATTCCATCAAGGAATTCTATCAAGGTAAAAAACTTCCTAATGATTGGCAGTATCCAAAGGTCGAATAGTTTCTTTCAAAGGTAATGGGTTCCCCATCATTGAAGGTGTTCAAGCAAAGGTAGGATGACTATTTGGTTTAGAAATGTTTCAAGGTTCACTTGAACTGGGTAACTTCTAAAATCCCCTCCAGCTCTGAGGCTCTATGATCCTATAAGACTCAGAGAAAGCAAATAAATGACCTGCCTGAGTTAGTGACAGAATCAGAACAAGAACCCAAGTCCCCCAACTCTCTAACCCCTATTCTTTCTACAACCTTACACTTTGAGCAAACAAATGTAAAGGGTGGAGTTTTGATTACCCTAGCTCAGAGTGCTGTAGTCCCAAGACATGATCACAGATGACAAGTTAATATACACAAGATGTGTGCAGTCAATAGTCCTTTATAAACCTAAATACCCATCTCTCTCTGATTGAATTTGAAGATAAGAGAATTGGCTGCTCTATTCATGGGTGCTTTAAATAACAAAGCCACACTGGAGACAGAGAAGTCTGAGAGCTCCAGGAGTTCAAAGAGAGAGTTCGACAAGAACCTAATTTTTCACCTCTCCCTCCAAAAACCGTGATATCTAGCAATGGAGCTGTTCATCCAGGAGATATTCCACTCTCTGTCGGATATTCGGGTTGAGAGAGTTCGAAGGGCATTTGCGATAGCAGAGACATGTAGCAGAGATAGAGAAATGGAGAAGTAGTTACCTGAGGCTGAATGCAACCTCAAGAAGCATGACCCCTGGCAAAGAAAAGATGTATCCTTGGATTCATGAAAGGGCTAACCCTGGACATTGAGAGCTGAGACGCAGAGAGGATTGCTCAAGAAAAGGAAAGACGTTAAGGCTTGGTCGTATTGAAGTTGCCAGATGGCCTTGGCCACCTGCATTCACTGCATTTTTGTCTCACTACCATTGTACCATTCTTCTCTTAGTTTGTGGCCACTTTTCCCATGCATGCTGTGTGTATTTGTAGGAGAATGAACCCCAGGTTCATGGAAGCAATGTTTAACAACTACTGTTCTTACTATGCCATTTTATTAGATGCCTTTGCTATGAGCTAAGTGTATCCACTGGCTCTCTGTTAATGGAAAGCAAACTGATAAGAGCTCACTGAGCCAAAGTTTTAGGTTCAGTCCCACATGGCACCCTAAAGCAGTAGTAACCCCCAGTTGCAGGGAGTGGTGCAGAGAAAGGTACTACATTTAAAAAAGAAACATTTCTCTCCTTTGCTTGAAAAAGAAAGCAAACTACCAAGAGGGACTTCAGAGAATTACTAATATCACCTGCATATGTTCACTATACAATGTTCAGCATTCTCTCTCTGTCTCTCACTGTCTTTCTCTCTCTCCCCCTCCCTCTCCCTTTCTCTCTCTCTCTCTCTCTCTCTCAATTTCCTCTCACTTTTAGTCTTACTTTAGTATACTTCAAATTTACTTGCTTATGTGCATGGTGCGATTCCACCAGCCCCCTGAATATAAGCTCCTTGAAGGCAAAGATTGTTTCATTCTTTTTCTTCACACAACACAGTGTAGTTGCTCTTAAAATGTACTGAATTAAATTGAATCAATCTACGAGCATTTGTTATGTGCCTATTATGTCGTGGGCACTATGTGAGGCATTTTGGGAAACAGAGAAAAGCAAGATGGTCCTTAACCACATGGAGCTTACTACTGTTTTAAGGAGAGAAAGAACATGCACATGTGACCCAGGTTTCCAGCCTTGAACATTTGCATAAGATTCCCCTCATTAGAGGAAAGAAAGATCACTTTCACAATTTGAGAAGGAGAAATGTTGCAGTTTCAACTCTGCCCACCCAGGGACCCCAAAAACTATTGGGGTTGCATGATGTGTTGTGGTAGAACCATCTCAAAGAATTCAGAGTCAGACCACCTCTAATCCAAGCATAGGCATTTATTGAGATTGATGCCTCTCAAAGATGCAATTACATCACAGAAATTATGAATATTAAAAAGGCAGGAGGGGTTTGTTAAGGATTGGGTAAGGGATTAGGAGGGGTCCCAGCCACAGTGGAACTGCTCATGCAATTACCCACAAAGCATACAGAAAAACCCATGGTGGGGGTATGTGTATATATAATAATGATATTATAATAAGCCTCTCTACATCATAAGTCACTCTAGGTCAGTTCTTTACTATTACTGGGCAGGTGCCTACTTAGAGAAAGTCCCTTCTATTGTTTTGAGGTCCACATCCTGCTTGGGCATCCTGGTGGTGCTGCTTTCTGATTGGCTGAGTATTGTATTCCTAGATGACTAGACGGATGTGGTTGTGGTTGAGTTCATGGACACACCTGCTGTTTCTGTGGGAAATATGAGGAATGTGTCTGGGGGCAGAGGCTATCTAGAGGCTATCCTAGCTGTGTGACCCTGGCTAAGTCACTTAACCCTATTTGCCTCAGTTTCTCATCTGTAAAATGAGCTGAAAAAGGAAAAGGCAAACTACTCCAGTATCTTTGCCAAGAAAACCCCAAATGGAGTCACAAAGAGTCAGACATGGCTGAAATAACTGAACATCAGAGATAAAGGGTATAAAGTACTGATGGGATGAGGGGACCTGGACCCCTAAAAGAAAAAGACCATGTTTCTGAAAGCAACCTAGCCCCTGAACTTTCCTATACTTGTGTTTCACCTGAGGCATCTGGCCCACCCCAGCCTACTTAGATACCCAATAATCTTTTTAATTGTCCTTTTACTGTGGCTCTCTGACCACTTAACTCCTTTCATTGTCTGTACCTAGACCACCCAAGGCTATTTGCCATTTCTTGATCCCATCCAGATCTTCTCACAGTCTTTTCTTGTATAAGGACCAATCTTACCCCCATTAAATATTCAGATTCACTTAGAATCTAACCTACTCCTATTGGGTCACAAATAAACCTGGCTACTTTTGCTGAAAGAAGGCTTGAGGGGTCAAATTCTTTCAAGACAAACTCCATGTACCCTTGCATTTTAGGGTTCCCAGCACCTCAAACTGCAACACTACCACTGACAATGGAAAACAGGCATAATAAAAGGATATTGACCTAAATAGAGATTTAATAATGGTATTATTGAGGTTTAGGGGTACTTGGACCCTGAAATAGTGACATGTGGGTCCTGCCCAAATGAATTTGACCCAAGCTTTCTTTCAGCTAAAGACAAGTTTTATTAGAATGCCTATAGAAGGTGGATATGATTCTAAAAATCTACCATATTGGCCAGACTCTTAAGGAATCTAAGCATTGGTTAGACTCTTAAGGAATCTGAGTACTTTCTTGGAGGCAAGATGAATCTTTTATACAGACGACTGGGGGAACAGAGAAGGGGTTAGATGGAATTAAAGGAGTGGCAGTCTAGAGTGGGGCCAGGTACAAACAATGAAAGGGCAGTTAACTAACTGGGAATTGCGGATTGTCCCAGGAGAACATCAGGGGCTTTTCCTTTTTGGGGTTTAGATTCCAAAGACATAGTCTTTTCCTTTTGGGGGTTCAGATCCCATCTGCATCAGTATCCTGAACAATAAATGGTTCAATGAACAAATCATAGAAACAAGTAAGAATAATGTGCAATAAGGGCTGCTCATCTACCTGATGCACCCAACTCTCACCTGTGGCTCCAAGAAGCTGTAGCATGTGCAGCAGCCACACCCCAGTAAAACTATCTTGGCAGAAGAGCTAAACCAAGTTGAGGGTAACCAACAGGGCTCAAACCAATCAATGAGTTAAGGGAAGGCTTCCCCCATGGAATGAGCAAATAAGAACAATTTTTTCCAATGGTAATGCAGCTGCTGTGGAGCACATAAAGCTTGGTCAGACATTGAAGATGCCAAGGTCATCCACTGTATCCTGGGACACTGTCAGTCACCTTGACTTTTGTCTTGCCACTGGATTTCTATAACTCTGGAACAGAGAGGGAAACTGACAAGTTTGTGCAACTCTGCCTCACTTAAATCCAATTCATGTACAAGTCAAGACATCAATTCATGATGTCATTGGTCCTCTTCAAAAAAGAAGGATGAAGGGGGGTGGAGCCAAGATGGCAGCTAGAAAGCAGGGACTTGCTTAAGCTCTCCCCCAAATCTCTCCAAACATCTATAAAAAATGGCTCTGAACAAATTCTAGAGTTGCAGAACCAACGAAATAGCAGAGGGAAGCAGGTCTCCAGCCCAGGACAGCCTGGATGATCGCTGGGAAGGGCCTATCACACTGTGCTGGGAGCGCAGCCTGAGAGCGGAGCACAGCCCAGCTTGAGCTGCGCCAGGACAGACCAGACTGGGAGCTGGGTGGAGCAGGCCTGAGGGCCATGAATCATTGAGCTGTGGCAGTTGCCAGACTTCTCAACCCACAAATGCCAAAGACCATGGAGCAAGTTAGTGGGGAAACTGCTAGATCAGGTTAGACAGTGGTCCAGGCCCAGCCCTGTGGGTGGTGGAGGTGGCACAGTGGTGGTGGCAGCAGCAGCAGGAAGCTCCTGTGGCTGCTTCCAGAGTTCCAACATCAGCTGCTTCCAGAGTCCCTGGCTCACACGATGGGAAGAATCAAGCAGCAGAGCAGAATGGGAGTGCAAGGAGCACTTTGATGGTGCAGAGGCACCTGTGCTCTGCTTGGATCTGGGTCGAGGTCCTAGTTGGCAGTTCTTGGGAGAGGAGGAGCACTGTTGTGTTGGTAGAGTAGAAATAGCTCTGAAAACAGCAGCGCAGTCCCTAAAACTTGGGACAAAGTACTCTCTACTCCACAAGCAGTCATACCCTGACAAAAAGCTCAAGGGTCAAGTAGTTGGCTGGGAACATGAACAGACAGCGCAAAAGGACTCAGACTTTAGAATCTTTTTTCAGTGATAAAGAAGATCAAAACATACCGCTAGAAGAAATCAACAAAGTCAAAGAGCCTCCATCAAAAGCCTCCAAGAAAAATATGAATTGGTTTCAGGCCATGAAAGGGCTCAAAAAAGATTTGGAAAAGCAAGTAAGAGAAGTAGAGAAAAAATTGGGAAGAGAAATGAAAGTGATGCAAGAAAACCATGAAAAACAAGTCAATGACTTTGTAAAGGAGACCCAAAAATCAAGAACAAAGGACAAACAACAACACCAAGTTTCAGGCTGTTTTTCCTGTTAGAAGAGAAGATGAAGAGGTTTAAGAAATTCTTTCCACACTTCAGGTTTTCAGAGACAAGGAAGAGTTCCTTAACCAATGAGAAGAAAGCCTTCAGTGTAAAAACCAAAACAAAGAGTATCTGAGGAGCCAAAAAGAATGTACCATGGAGGTGTAAAGGGTGGAGCACCACTGAGCAATGGAGCTAAGAAAGAAATTTGAAGCTCTTTCTAAAGAAGAGGGAGCTCAATGCTTTGAGAAGAAAGCTGCTTGTCGGTCAAGGATGATGATTCACAGGTTCTTTCAGGTGGGAGATTATCTAGTAAGGGTCAGAAGAGGAAAAGAAGCAGCAGCCCACTATAGGGTAGAAAAAGCACTGAATTTGAATTTGGAGTCAGAGAGAACAGTTAAAATCTTGCCTCTGTTACTTACTACCTGGGTAACTTTGAGGTAAGTAACTTAGCTTTTCTGGCTATCAGTTTACTAAATGATCTCTAAGGTTACTTGTAGCTCTAAATCTATGATCCAATGATCCCTGCTTAGAGGAACTAAGGCAGCTCTCTGTAAACCTGCTAACATGAAAGAAAAGTCACTAGACTTCCTAGAGCATATATCTGAGACATAACAGAACCTTCCAAGATTTCTTAAAACAGATGATTCTTCCCACTTTAAATTGATTCACTTGAGTACAAATGACACCACCATAAGGAACCTAGAAAGCACTGGCAAAGGATGTAAAATCTTGAATAACAAACTGAGGAACACAGACCTCATTACTGTTGCCCAATTAAGGTGAGGAATGTAGCGTAGAAAAGCTGATTTGGGAGGTGACCAAATGGTGAAGGAGATGGCATGTGGGAATGGAATTTGGATTTCTTTACCACAGTTTAAAATATAGGACTGATAGGCCCCAGGATGGGGATGGAGTACACCTAGGAGAGAACTGGAACACATCCAGCCTGGGCAAGATAGAAAGATCCAATCTCAAAAGAAAAGTTGTTTTGTTTTTTTTTTGGTGTTTTGCAAATTTAATCAAAAGAACTTTCAACTGAAAAAGATAAAGGTGAGAGAGAGAAAACTACCTTTTTGTAGCCACCAAATTAGAAATCAGAGAGAAGATATATTATGGAAAGTAGAATAGCCATTGAGAGACTCAGGAGTTCACGAGAGACAAAATCCAAGAAAGAAGTCAATAGTAAAGTCTACGGCCTCTTCCATTTACATGGTTGTAATCATTGTATATATTGTTTTGTTGATTCTATTTACGCTGCATCAATTCATATTTGTCTTCACATGTTTCTCAGAATTCTTCATATTTATGATTTCTCATAGTACAATTATGTTACATTATATTCTTTTATCTCAATTTGTTTAGCCATTTCCCAAGTGGTGGATACCAATTTTGTTTATAATTCTTCGCAACCACAAAAAATTTTTACTATAATATTTTGTTATATATGGAACTTTTATCTCCATTTTTGAAAAATGAAAGAAAACTGAATGCTTAAAACAAAACTGAAGTGCTTGGCATAAAAGAGGGAGGGAAGGGAAAAAGCAATTAGATAGCACTATGTGCCAGGAACTGTACTTTGTGCTTTTTTCAAATATTGTCATTTGGTCCTCAAAATAGCCCTGTGAAGTGGGCGCCAGTACCTGATACATAGTAAGTTTTCATAAATGCTTGTTATTATTGTTCTTGTTAATTGAAAGTTATAGTTATAATTATAATGACCAAACTTGGCCCTGAAGAAATGATGGGAAAATGTATATCCCTCCTTTTGTCAAAAACATAGAGAACTGTAAGAGAACTTTTGATTAAATGGTTTTTAAAAAAAAATTGTTATAAGGGAAGACTCTGCACATAAGCGAAAGGAGAGGTATATATTTGAAAATAAATGTGATATCAAAACAAAATTTATCAATAAAATTAGATAATAAATAATAGATAAAATCTACATTGAAACACTCAGAAGTTCAGAAACATCTATATACAAATACACACAGTTTAGGCAACCAGCAAGAGGAGCTAGAGGTCCTAATGTGAGGAAGCAAATTTTAACTCAGACTTGGTGGAATAAAATTTCACGACCAAAATGCAGCTCTGGATGGATATACCTTTTTCAAAAGAAACAGGATAGGCAAAGGGGGAATAGAATCATACTTTATATTGAAAGTGAATGTGAAGAAATTCAGGAACCAGAGAGAGGAAGCATGATGGTGACCTTTTGGGAAAAGATCAACCTGGAAGGACAAATAAATACATTTGATCATATGATCCTGATGAAGTTGCCTAACAATACAGAGCCCCCAGATGAGTCATTAAGACCATATCTTGTAGAGAGTTATTGATATACATTGGTAGAGGGAGTTTCCCTGCTGGGTTGCTCCCTATACTAATGAGCCCCCACACCAATTAAATAGAGGAATAGGAAAAAAGGGGAAGTTAATAAGCATTTATATAGTACCTGCTATGTGCCAGGCATCATGCTTAATACTTTATAAATATCTCATTTGATCCCCACAACAACCTTGTGAGGTAGGTGCTGTTATTATCCCTCAATTGCAGTTCAGGAAACTGAGGCAGACAGAGGTTAAGTGACAACTAATAAGTGTCCAAGGTCAAATTTGAATTCAGGTCTTCTTGAATTCAAACAAAAAAAATTTTTAAGTGTTTAATCAAACCCATATCCAGAGTCCTTTACCTTTTTGACAAAAGGAGGGAGATATATTTTTCCTTAATTTCTTCAGAGCTAAGGTTGGGTATTAATATTATAGAACATTCAACAACCAAGTACTGATACATACCTCTAAGGGTTATTTTGAGGACCAAATAAGACAGTAAAAAACACTGAGTGCCAGGCACACATTAAGTGCTATATAAATGTTTATTGCCTTCCCTCTCCCTATTGTGCTAAGCCCTTCAGCTTTGTTTCATTTTCCAAAGACGAAGATAAGAATTCTCCATATAACAAGGACTAGAGCTCTACCCACTGTGCCACCTAGCTGCCTGATAGATTTCCAAAGGCAGTAGCATTCCCCAGGGATCTGTCGTTGCCCCTGTGCTATTTAACATTTTATGGTAGACTTGAATAGAGGCCTAGGGGGCACATATCAAATTAGCAGAGGACACAAAGCTAGGAAGGATCCTTAACATGGTGGGCAATAGACTTGGGATCCAAAAACCACCAAGCTAAGACAAAATTTCGTAGGAATCAATGTAAAGTGTAGAACATGTTGGCTCAGGAAATGAACTTCTAAAATCTAAGATGTGGGTAGGCCCTAGCTAGACAGCAATTTGTCTACAAAAGCATAATTTGAGCAGCTTGTAAGCTCAAAATGAGTCATCATGGTGGTGTGCTAGCCAAAAATGCGAATGTAATCTCCAGCTGCCTTTACTGCCATATGGCTTCCAGGAAAAAGTACACAATAGTCCTTTTGTCCTCTATCCTGGTGAGACCAAATGTGGATTTTGTGTTTAGTTCTGGGTACCACATTTAGAGATGGATATTAATAAGATTAAAAATATCTAGAGGAGGGCAATCAGACTAGTGAAGGGCCTCAAGTATATGGCATATGAGGATCAGTTGAATAACAGGCTATGCTTAGCCTAATGCAGAAAAGGCTTGGAGGGTATGGGACAGCTATTTTCATCCACTTATATGAAAGAGCAATTAGACTTGCTCTGTTAGGACCCATAGGATGGAAACTGGTAAAAAGGCAAATTTAGGCTTGGTCTCAGAAAAAAACTTTCTGAAATTAGAGCTATCCAAAAAATGGAGAAAAATGCCTGGAAAGTAGTGGTTTCCCTTCACTGGAGGTCTTTAAGCAAAGGACTGATAAGAGGTCATTTACTGGGGAGTAATTGAGTAGTAATTGAGATTCTTTTTCAAGTATAGGTTAGACGACATGGCCACTGAGGTTTCCTCTAACTCTGAAATTCTATGTTAAATCTTTTCCTAGCCCTTTTCCTGCCCTTTTCAAGGCAGGTTAGAGTTATGGACCCAGATAGGTGGATACTTTCCTAACATGGCTAAAGGGGACACTGGTTTCTGAAGGTTCTATAAAGGATGTGACAGAGAGCCTGTGGTGACTTATCAAACCTACCAGCTGCTACCCACATGTGGAGATTCCATGATGATGAATGAAGATAAAGGAACCAGGAAAAGTATCTCTAGGGACAATGAAATCTTATGCAAAAGACTGAAGAACTTGGGAGCACAATTGATCCTCATTTCTTCTTCAGTCTGAAGCTGGAAATACTGAAAGAAAGGAATGTATCGGAAGCAAACAACTAGCTACACATATGATATTGAAGAATCTGAGTTACGACTGTAAGACATGGTTCAAAATGATGAGATGATAGGCTTTTGACTGTAAATGGATACAACACATTTGATGAGGAAAAGGAAGAGTGTATTTGTCTAGGGATTTGATGGTCTGGTCAAGAAAGTTTTTCTTTTAATTAACTAATTTATTTTTAGTTTACAACATTTAGTTCCACAAGCTTCTGAGTTCCAAATTTTCTCCCCTTCCCTCCCCAAGACAGCATGCAATCCGATACATATCTCTACATATACATTGGCATTAAGCATACTTTCACTTCTAGTCATGTTGCAAAGAAGAATTATAACCAATGGAATGAACTACAAGAAAGAAGAAACAAAACAGAAAAGAGAGAAAGGAATTAGTTTGCTTCCATCTGCATTGACTCCATAATTCTTTGTCTGGATGTGGATAGCATTTTCCATCATGAGTCCTTTGTAGTTATCTTAGAACCTTGCATTGTTAGAAGAGCCCAGTCTATCAAAGTTAGTCATTATACAATGTGGCTGTAGCTGTGTACAATGTTCTCCTGGTTCTGTTCCCCTCACTCAGCATCAGATCATGTAAATCTTTCCAGGTTTTTCTGAAGTCCACCTGCTCATCATTTCTTATAGCACAATAGTATTCCATTACATTCATATACTACAGTTTGTTCAGCCATTCCCCAATTGATGAGCATCCCCTTAATTTCTAATTCTTTGCCACCACGAAAAAGCTGCTATAAATATTTTTGTACATGTGGGTCCTTTTCCCATTTTATGATCTCTTTGGGATATAGCCCTACAAGTGGTATTGCTGGGTCACAGGGTATGCACATTTTTATAGCCCTTTGGGCATAGTTCCAAATTGCTCTCCAAAATGGTTAGATCAGTTCACAACTCCACCAACAATGCATTAATGTTCCAATTTTCCTACATCTTCTCCAGCATTTATAATTTTTCTGTTTTGTCACGTTAGCCAATCTGACAGGTGTGATGTGGAACCTAAAAGTTGTTTTGATTTTCATTTCTCTAATCAACAGTGATTTGGAGCATTTTTACATGACTATAGATATCTTTAAGTTCTTCCTCTCAAAACTGCCTGTTCATATCCTTTGACCATTTCTCAATTGGGGAGTGATCAATAAAATTTTAAACTGAAATTTAAAAGGGGGAGAGAAAAAAATATTCAGATAAAATTGCTAAATGAGTCTACTATAAAGTATGTCATAGAGACATATGTAACACTTGAGGATCCACTCACATGTGGGCTCAGGTTTGAAGCATTTTGGGGTTCATCATATACTTAAAAACCATAACTAATGAACCCCCATAAATTTTTTTCTTGATAATAGCTAACCTTTACATAGTGCTTACTATGTGCTAGGCATGTGCTAAGCACTTTGCAATTATTATTTCATTTGGTCATCACAACAACCTTGGGAGGAAGGCGCTGTTATTATCCCCATTCTACAGATCAGGAAATTGAGGTGAACAGGGATCAAGTGACTTACCCAGGATCACAAACTAGTAATATCTAACACTGGATTTGTACTCAGGTCTTCCTGCCTCTGGGCCCAGAGCTCTATGCACTGCACCACCTAGCTGCTCCTACACACTCATCTTAACTAGAACAACCAAAGGACGGATTTTTTCAAAGCAAATTTATTCAATAAAACAGTATGACAAAATAAATTATAAGGATTCCCTCTATACACATAACACACTTCTGCAAGTTACTACATCACCAACTGGGAAAGGAATACACGCAAGTGCACATGTATAGGGAACATGCCTGGGGTGGTAGCATACAGTACTGTCCATCATTACCGAGGTTTGAATAGGCCTTGTGAAATAAACAAAATTTCAAGGAGGAATACTCCAGTCTGTGAAGTAGATAGGATTATAAGTCACTTCGGAGTTAAAGAATGCTGCTAGACAATTGTCCCTGACACATAGGGACTTAGAACATATAGGTTTCTTTGTTTCATATACAACTGAAGGAGAAAAGGAGTTGAAAAGATGGACTTTAAAGTGCCCAAGGAAGGGCATCTGTAGCTAACTGTCTGGAATCTGCATCACAAAAGAATTAAAGACAGTTCTGGGGCTATCAAGCTAACAAGCCCTTAGATTCTCAACCACCTAAGAGCAGAGAAAAGCAGCTCAGCAAAGGAGTCTCATCACAGCCAACAATAGGCAGAGAGTAAGCAGGTCAGCGTTGAGATCCATCAGGTAGAACAGAAAGATAGCCATCAAGATAGCTTCCCTCCCCGCCCCTGCTCAGACACAGCAGATTCTCCACTTCATGAAGGCAGCATTTACCACCATCAGAGCATCATTTCTGTGGAAGAAAAAAAAGAGAGATAAGGAAAAGTTTTGACATTCAACAGAACCAAGAAACAAAAGAAAAACTGAAATGTTAGCGCTACAGAAATACGCTATAGACCACGTAGCCAGGAGGAGGAAATGGATGATATAGATCACAAACTGGCACAGAAGCAACATATAATAATGATGACAGACTTTACTACTGGGGCATCAACTAGGTAGAGGTCTTGTTCTGTGAAAAGCTAGGTATATGAGAAATTCTTGACTTATCTTGCTGACAATTTCGTTTCTCCAAAGAACTGGTAGATCAAGTGGAAATGAGGGAAACATTGAGAAAAACTGATCACATCATCCTAGAGTTCATAATAGTCAAGGAGGAGAATACTGGCCATAGTGAGATTTGCATCCTAGACTTTAGGAAAGCAGACTTTGAAATGTTTAGAGAAAAGATAAATAATCAAATGACTTGGGAACCTAAAAATGAACACAGCTCAAGAGATGTGGGTGGTTCTCAAAGACAAAATTCTCAAGACGATAGAGTTGTGAAAGATCCCAAAAAAAGGAAGAAAAGAAGGAGGTTTGTCAAAATAGTCTTATGTCTTCCATGAGCCCCAAAGGACTTCCCCTTACACAGGGAATCTACTGCTTCCCATTTCTGCCTCTGGCTGACCTCTTCAGGTGAGAAATAGGGCCAGGAGTTCCTGTGACCACATACCTTGTGCCTTCCATCTCCTGTTGGATGCAGGGAAGGAGGCAAGGGACTGGACTTGGGCATCTACCATCTGCCCAGAAGGACTTCCCCCTGCCAGAAAGCAATGACTTCCATCTGTGCTAGTCCTAAGCAACTTCCACCTCCTGCTGCCAGCCCAGTTTCCCAAATGGGATGCAGAATGTCCAGCACTTCTATCTGCTAGCTCTTGCTGAAACCTGGCTCCCTAGAGATGAACCAGCCTCCCTGGCCACCCTTACCGGTACTGACTGCATCTTCATTCATGCTGCTTGCCTCACTGGTTGAAGAAGTGGAGCTGGAATATTGATTGATCCCCATTGCTACTTCCAGTTCTCCCCCTACCTCCATCACTCAGGAACTTCTTTTTCTTTGCGGTTCATGCTATTCATATCTACCATCCAATAAAAATCCTAGCTAGCAAGCTCTTGTCTGTCTTTTCACCTCTCTCTTTGTCTTCCCTTACAAAGCCCTACTCTTCATCCACACTGATACCTCTAATCCCTTGACCCCTCAATTCTTTCCCAGGTCATCATCTCTGCAGTTGCCATTGTCTCATGTTTTCCCCATCTTGACCCCTTGGTGAACCTATTGAACTCTACAACATCCTTCTCTTTTGAATCCCTAGCCCCCTTATATCACTGATTATACTCTGCCAAGTCTCAGCCTTGGATTATTCCCACCATTCACCACCATGTGCTGTTGAATGAGGGTGGAGAAAATCTTGCAACCGTTCTGACTGAGTCCATCACAAATTTATGTTATGCAACTTCTACTGATTCTGCACTGCTGCTAGACAATCCTACCAGACCTCCTTTATCAACTCACTATCTCATTTTCTATGCTTTCTATGGTGGGATTCTTTTTTTGTTTGCTCATTCTTCCAACCTATTTCCTTCCTGAAAGCAGCTCTTTCAAATGTTTTCATCTCTCCTCAAGCCTCCCATGGTTCTGCCTCTCCAATCTTAGAACCTTGCCTCATATTTTGCAGAAAAAAGTGAGATCATTTGCCATCAGGTCCCTCTTCTCTCTTCTTTCTCATCCCATATCACTGGGATGCCTTCTGACACTATCTTGTCTTTCACTCCTGTTTCTCATGATAAAGTAGCCTCCTTATATCTTACCAAGGCAAACTCCTTACTTGTTTAAGTGATCTCATTCTATCCTGTCTCCTCCAAAAGATTACCCTCTCTATCATCCCCACTCTTTCACTTATTTTTAATCTCTCCCTCTCTACTGACTCTTTCCCTACTGCCTACAAACCTACTTATGTCTCCCTTATCCTGAAAGAGCTGTCCCTTGATCCTTCCATCCTTGCTATTATCCTGAATTTCTTCTGCCCTTTGACCATAAAAGGTACCTCCACTTTTTATCCTCTCGCTCTCTTCTTAACCCCTCACAATCTGGTTTCTAACCATAACATTCTGCTGAAACTGCTGTCTCCGAAATTACTAATGATCTCTTAGTTGCCAAATCCAATGGCCTTTTCTCAGTCTTCATTCTCCTTGACCTCTCTGCATCCTTGGACACTTTCTGATCCCTCTCTCCTCCCTGATACTTTCTTCTCTCTAGGTTTTTGGGACACCATTCTCTCTTGGTTCTCCTCCTTCCTTCTGATGGCTCCAGGTTAATTATTTTTTGCTACGAAATACCTTACCTTTTCTTCTATTTTCTTCAGTCTTTTGACTTTGTTTTAGTGTTTCTTGTTGTCTTGGGTTGTCATTGGCTTCTGCTCAGTCGATTCTAAATTTCAGGGAACTTTTATTGCTTAGGTGAGGTTTTGTATCTGTTGTACCAAGCTGTTAATTCTCTTTCCAATCCTTTGTTCCATAGCTCTCATTTATTTTCTAATTTTTTTCCTCTAGCACTGATAAAAAAAAACATTTTAAACCCTTTTTTAAAAATCTAGCTTCATCTCTTCCAAGAATTCTAGCCAAATTTGTGCCTAAGATGTATTTTTCTTAGAGGCTTTTCTTTTAGATGTTTCTGAGTCATTCTCTTCTCGGTTTGTGTCTTGAGTGTCCCTGTCACCATAAAAGTTTTCTATAGTGGGATTTTTTTTTGTTTGCTCATTCTCCAAACCTATTTCTTTGGATTTTATGTCAGGGTCAAGCTCTGGGCACTTCAAGAGTAAAGATCTGGGCTGGTCCCGTTGCTGCTTTCTTGGTTTATTGAGTGTCATGTTATTCCAGGATCTCAAGAATAGCTCAGGCCGGGGACCTGCAAGCTTTCAGGGCTCTCAAAGCTCTTCGGGTTCCTAACCTGGGTTTGAGTCTGAGCAACAGTAGATTGCTACTGGCCTTAACCCGTCTCAGGCAGCTGGGGAGCTCTTCTGGTTTAGAGTGACAGAACTGAAAGCTTCCCTTTGGTCTGAGATCCCTATTGTGGTTATTCATCTTTAGGCTTCAGATTGAGCTAGAAGTTTGAACTGAGACCTTGCTCTGATCCTGGAGTCTGAGCTACACTGGTGCTTCTGGCTTCTGAACTGACTCCTCAGCACATTGCCTGGGGCCTTCTGACACTCCCTACCCAGACTCTGCTTCCATCTACTCTGGTTCTGTGACCCAGAACTGCGCGGTGAGGTTGCACTGGTGTGCGTCTGGGCTCTTGCCTTAGATACCAGCCCTTCCTTGCATGGTGGAGTGCTCCATAGGAACATTTCTGGCCAGACCAGTCTGCAGTATCTACAGACTTCTCAAGATGTTGTGATCCAACCTGGGCTAGAAAAATGACTGACTATAACTTTTTATTGGATTTTCCCATCAGGATTCGGTCTGTGCATTTTCTAGGTAGCTTTGTTGGGGGAGTTCTCTATGCTGTTTCCCACTACTCCATCATTTTGGCTCCACCTCATGAGCTCAAATGCTTATTTTCAAAAGTTGCATTCTGCACACGGGTAAACACTTGATTGTTACCAGAAAGGGAAGAAATTTGCTGAAACATAAATGCCATAGATGAATGTTAGATAGATCGAGATGACTAACCAAGCACATGTAAATCTTTGCTCAATTCACGACTGGAGGCAGGAGGTGGGGCTGGCTAATGCTCGTTTTAAAAATCTACTGATGCTGTTTAAATTGAATCATGGACCATATTTTGTTAGCTGAGTATTCCATTTGATGATGGTGAAATGAATCAGAAAATGTAGCACAGAGGACTGAAAGTTAAAAGTCAGGGGCAAAGAAGATTATTTTTAAACACCATTTTCATGAAAACTGTTTCTTCTCCCCCAGCCCCCCTTCTCTCTCACTTTTGACCCAAGAACAAAATGTGAAGTTTCTGTTTCCTGTCTGAGGGTAATTCAGGCCAAGAAATCAGCTGACAATTTCTTGGTCTTCTTTTCAATGATTGTAACATGAGACTGATTATTGTCTTTGATGATAACAAAGCCTGAGATCAAGAATATATATACATATATATATATATACATTATCACATGTGTCTATTATAAGAGAAGGAAGTATGAATTATTTAGGTTTAACTTTTTAACGGCAGCAGGTTAGTACAGTGGATAGAGTGCCAGGCCTGGAGTCAGGAAGATCTGAGTTCAAATTTGGCCTCAGAGACTTCCTAGCTGTGTGACCCTGATCGTCACTTCGCCTCTGTTAGCGTCACTTTCCTATTCTGTAAAATAGGAATTGTAATAGCACTGCCTCCCAAGATGCTTGTGAGGTTCGAATGAGACGATAATTGTAAAATAATTAGCACAGCACCCAGCCCACAGTAAGCGCTGTATAAACGTTAGCTTTCACTATCATTGTCATTATTATCACTATTATTATGATCCTTAGCTGGGTGATTCTGGGCAAGGTCCCTGCCTCAGATTCCTCCACTGTAAGATAAAGATAATATTAGCACTGACCTCCCAGGATTGTTGTGAGACTTAAATAAGATCCTTGTAAAGAACTACATCTGTTGTTGTTCAGTTCTACAGTTGCATCCGACTCTCAGTGACTCCATTTGGGGTTTTCTTGGCAGAGAGATTGGAGTGGTTTGCCATTTCCTTCTCCAGCTCATTTGACAGATGAGGAAACTGAGGCAAGCAGGGTTAAGTGACTTGCCCAGGGTCGCACAGCTAGTAAGTGTCTGAGTCTTCCTGACTTCAGGCCCAGTGCTCTATCCACTGGGTCACCTAGCTACCCAAAGCTCTACATGGTAGGTACTTAATAAATACTTATTCCCTTCGATCGCTCCCTTCCATGTCAATTGAGAGTTTATAAGTAGAAATATGTAAAGAAGAAGCTTCAAATAGAATACTTACTGACAGTCCTTACATATTATTTAGACTCAGTTAAACAGATCATTAAATCATTATAATCATTATATCATGAAATCAATATAATCATTAAACAGAATGATGATATTAATAATAAAAGCATAATGTCAATGACTTAAAGTCAGAAGAGGCCACAGAGATCTTTGAGTCCAACCTGTCCATTTCACAGATAAGAAGACTGAGGCTTAGAGAGAGGAAGTGGTTTGTCCGGTGGTAGGAGGAATACTTACCAAAGTGGTTGTTATTGCTGTTTTTCCGTCTAGAGTGGTATCATCAGTTTAGATCTCAGAGACTCAGAGAGTATGATCCCCTTATCTCAGAGATGAGGAAAGTGAGTCACAGAGAATTAAGAGACTTGCCCAGGGCCACCCAGTGAATAGTCTTCCCCCACTCTGTCTAAGCAAACCTTCTTTTGTTAACTGTTAGATGGGCTGTGACTATCTCTCAGCATTCTGGTCTTCAACCTGAACTACTGGTGTAATCTGGTCAGCCTTGGTCTATTATATCTGATATAGTCAGCATGACATTGGATTGGAATGACTTCGCTGAGGAGAGAGATGGCGGATGTAGAGGAAGGTAAAGTCCCTGGTGACCTCCATGCTTCTTGTGCTACTTCTGATGTTAGTGGCTGATTGTCATAGCCTCTGACCGTGAGTAGTCCCCGTCACCCTAGCAGGATTAGAGAGTAAACTGTCGGTGAGCATCCAGCAATCAAGACAGAAGTAAATATGCTGTGAACCTTTAAGAACTCTCCCCTGAAGATGATGACTACTGTAAACCATTCTTTGGTTTTGTGGATGATAGTCATCTCCAGAGCCATTGGCACCACTGTGCTTCCCCCTCCCAACTAAATGTGGCAATTTCAGGATTGTTGTAAAACTGTGCTAAAGGAAAGGCTGGGGAATTCTCATTATTTATTTATTTAATATATTTATTATTTAATTTCAAATTAGTATTTAATTTATTATTTATTTATAAATATAAAATAATTATTTCATTATTATTTAATTATTATTATTTAATATGTTTATTATTAATTGGCATTTGGGAGAACACTGAAAACTATAATAATATTTGTAAAGGGCTTTGCACAGTGCCTGGAACTCCCCTCCCCTCCCTTCCCTCTTTGCTGCAGGGCACTGGGGTGGCATGTAAAAAGATAGGGTTGGATCCTCTCCAGAAACCCAGAGACCTTTTCAGAATTGGAATATGACCAAATGCACCCCAATTACGAGGGATGGGGTGGATTCTATTAGCTTAAAAGGTTTACAAAGAAAGACAGCTTCTGATCTCATTCTAGAATTGTGAATTGTAACTTTCTCACTGTGGGATTTCCAGCGAAGGGTGAATGAGGGTTCTCTGCAGAACTATGGCTCCAGGCTTTCAGTTGTAAGTCATGGCATCATCTTCCTGATGTCATGGTTCTCTTTGAGAACAAAGGACAAACCACAAGGCTCCAGGTACTCTCCCATGTGCTAGTAGAGACAGGGACTGCTTTGACAGGCAGATAGAGCACATACACTGGTTGCCTCTTGTTTGTGTCTCTTTGCCTGAGTTTTTGTGAGTTTAAAGTGTCAGGGATGCCTAAATCCCAAGGTCAAGGCTGACCGCAGCAGAA
This sequence comes from Trichosurus vulpecula, assembly GCF_011100635.1. Taxonomy (NCBI): domain Eukaryota; kingdom Metazoa; phylum Chordata; class Mammalia; order Diprotodontia; family Phalangeridae; genus Trichosurus; species Trichosurus vulpecula. The sequence goes on along the minus strand of NC_050575.1, from coordinate 292,278,652 downwards.
ATTTCTGGTATCCAAGAGGATGACCACTGACAAGAGGAGGAACCCAAGCACTGGCCTGATTGGTCAGAACTTCTTTGAGTTGCCTCAGCCATACTGTGAAGCCATTCCTGACCTTATCAATATGGTGAATCGATCATGGAAAGTAATACTCTGGTTTTCAGCACTAGTATCTGATAGCAGAATCTTGGTGCTGAGGGGACAACACCTAACCCATAGGGTCACTGAGATAAGAGGACAGCATTCTGGTCCCACCAGTGGCAGTTGAGTCATTGTCAGGGAAGGGGGGGAGTGGCAATACCCATGGCAGGATTCAGGCCCTTCCACGGGGTGCGGTACTAAGGGCCAAGCACAGGCAGCCCTCAGAGCAGTGCTCCCACCTGGTCACAGGAAAATGATAGCAGCATTCATGGCAAAACTCACACTCTCTCATAGGCAACAATGTAAGGGCCCTAGTAAAGGGGGCCAGCCTTAGGCCCCAGCATGGGGGTGCAAAGCATGCACTCACAGCCTCACTCAGGCTCCTACAAAAGGGGTTAGTTAGCACTTAGGACTCACCATAGGGGTGTGGAGTCAGTCTCCAGTCACGGTAGTGCCTGTAGAAAAGTTCCTGCTCCAGTGCAGAGGGGCAGGAGTGGCCACTGAAATGCTCGTGCCCTGGCATTAGGAAGACAACACTAAGCCTTAAAACAGGAGGGAAGGCAGGCTCCAGCAATAAATGCCTTTGGCAGAATGCCCTGGCACGGGGAAACAGTGTCTGGCACGTAGTGAAGGCTTAACAAATGCTTGCTGACTCTACCTAGCCCCTCACAAAAAAGGGGAGCAGCTGACCCTCAAAGCTTCTAAAGGAGAAAGGATTTAGAATTCCTTCCTCCCCTCTATGGGGCTTCCAGGGAGGGGGACTGGCTGGTGGGCTCCAAAGCCATACAATAGGTGTCTCTACTTCCTCTCCTTACTCTCTACTTAACCCTTTACAGTTTGGCTTCCGTTATTATTATTCCACCAAAACTGCTCTTTCCAATGTTACTAATGATCTCCTACTTGCCAAATCCAGTGGTTTTTTCTCAATCCTCAATCTACTTAAGCTCTCTGCAGTCTTTGACATTCCTGATCACTCCCTTCTCCTTGATACTCTCTTCTTCCTAGGTTTTTGGGACATTGCTTTCTCCTGGTTTTCCTCTTACTGACCTCTCATTCTCTATCTGCTTTGCTGGGCCATCCTGCAGATCATACCCTTAATCATAGGTGCTACTTAGGTTCTGTTCTGGACCCTTTTCTATTCTCCCTCCATACTATTTCACTTGGTGATCTCATCAGCTTTCATGGATTTAATTACCATCTCTATGCTGATGATTCTCAAATTTACCCATCCTGCCCCAGCCTCTCTGCTAACCTACAACCTTACATCTCCAAATGCCTTTCAGATATCCCAAACTAGATGTCCAGTGGACACCTCAAACTCAATATTCCAAAATAGAACTCATTATCTTTCCCCTGAACCTCCTCCTGCTCCTACTTTCCCTATTACTGTAAGCATCTCATTCCCTATTACATCATCCTCTTGGTCACTGAGGGAGGCCGTTGGCTCAATTTATTGGTTACCATTAGCCTAACTATTAAACTGATCATGTTCAGAACTATATCTTTCAGTTTATCTTAGTTTTCAAACATAACAATGGGCAACCCCAGGTGGGATCGAGGGATGGAGACTGGTCCCTAGGCATCCTCTTACAGGGAAGCCCTGAGTGCTTCAGGGAAATTTTTCCCCAAAGGATTTCTCTGTGTAGGACAGCACCAGAGACTTGACTTCCCCTCTCAGTCTCAACCCTTCAGAGCCAAAGTGCAGTCTACTCACTCGAACGCTTAGAGGCTATTGTAGGGTTTTGGCCTAATTTCAGTGTTGTTGTGTCTCAGGGAATAGGGAGGCCAGAGGAGAGGGAGAAAAACAGAGGAACAGCTGTTTGGTGGCACCATCAGAACACACATATTTATCAATTAAGTTCACTATCTTATATGAGCATAATTCATGGTGCCCCAAAACAATTATAATAATAGTAGCATCACAGATCACTGATCACAGATACAATAGTAATGAAAAAGTTTGAAATATTGTGAGAACTACCAAAGGATGACACAGAAACATGATGTGAACGTAAGCTGTTGGAAAAATGGCACCAAGAGGCTTGCTTGATGCAGGGTCCCCACAAACCTTCAAATCATAAAAAAATGCAATATCTCTGAAGTGCAATAATGGAAAGCATAATAAAATAAGGTATGCCCATACAAAACAAGTTAGGTACAGGATTACCAGGAAGTAATTAAAAGAGGGAAAGCACTAAAAGTAAAAAGGGTTAGGTAAGACTTACTGTAAAAGGTGGGATTTTATTTGGGATTTAAAGGAAGCCAGGGAGGTCAGTAACCAGAGTGGAGGAGGAAGAGCATTCCAGGCATGAAGGACAGCAGTAATGAATGCCAGGAGTGGAGAGGTAGAGTATCTTATTCATGGCCAGTGTCACTGTATCAAAGAGTACATGTCAGGGAGCAAGGTGTAAGAAAGCTGGAAAGGTAGGAGGGGGCTAGGTTATGAAGGACTTTGAATGCCAAACAGATCATTTTGTATTTGCTCCTGAAGGCCATAGGGAGCCACTGGAGTTTAAGTAGGAGGGAGATGTGGTCAGACCTGTGCTTTAGAAAAATCACCTTAGAGAGGAATGTTTTGGGAGAAGGAGAAAGGGAGAGGTACAATGGGGTAAATTATCTCACCTAAAAGAGTCAAGAAAAAGCTTTACAATTTTGGGGAAGGGTGGGTTAAGAGGGAATGAGTGAACCTCAGTCTCATCAGATTTGACTTAAGGAGGGAATAACATATAAATTCAATTGGGTATGAAATCTATCTTACCCTACAGGAAAGTAGGGGACAAGGAGGCAAGAGAGGGGGGAATGATAGAAGGGAGAGCAAATGGGAGGAGGGGGCAATCAGAAGCAAACACTTTTGAGGAGGGACAGGGTCAAAGGAGAGAATAAAATAAATGGGAGGTGGGATAGGATGGAGGGAAATATACTTAGCCTTTCACAACATGACTATTATAGAAGTGTTTTGCATGACTATATGTATAACCTATATCAAATTGCTTGCCTTCTCAATAGGGGTGAGTGGGGAGGGAGGAAGGGAGAGAATGTGGAATTCAAAGTTTTAAAAATGAATATTAAAAATTGTTTTTACATGCAACTGGGAAATAAGACATACAGGCAATGGGGTATAGAAAACTATCTTGCCCTACAAGAAAATAGAGGGGAAGGAGATAAGGGGGAGTGTGTGACAGAAGGGAGGGCAGATTGGGGGAAGAAGTAATCAGAATGCACTCAGTCTTGGGGTGGGGGGAGGGGAGAGATGGGGAGAAAATTTGGAACTCAAAGTCTTGTGGAAATGAATGTGGAAAACTGAAAATAAATTAATTAATAGAAAAATCACCTTAGTAGCTGAATGAATGATGGATTAGATCAGGGAGAGACTTTAGGTAGGCAGACCCACCAGTAGACTAGTGCAATAAACCAGATATGAGGTGATGAGGGTCCTCATTAAGGTGGTAGTAGTGTCAGAGGAGAGAAAGGAGTATATTCAAGAGATGTTGCAAATGAGAAATTGACAATCCTTGGCTACAGATTGGATATGGGGTGTGCGAGATAGTGAGGAATCCAGAATGACTCCTAGGTTGGGAGCCTGGAAGCTTGAAGGTGTTGCCTAGGGGTGTTGGTATTGCCCTCTTCAGTAACAGGGAAAGTAGATAGAGTGGGAGTATTTGGGGGAAAAGATGAGTACTGTTTAAATTTAAGTTTTGAGTTTGTTGATGTTTAAGATTGAGTTTAAGATGTCTACTGGACATCCAGTTTGAGATGTCTGAAAGGCAGTTGGAGATGCTAGATTGGAGATCTGCAGAGAGACTGGGGCAGGAAAGGTCCATTTGAGAGTCATCAGTATAGAGATGGCAATTAAATCTATGAGATCTGTTGAGATCACAAAGTGAAGTAGTACAGAGGGAGAAGAGAGCCTAGGAAAGAACCCTCAGGGTCACCTATAGTTAAAGAGCACAATCTGGAGGAGAGGACAGATAGGCAGGAGGAAAAGCTGGAGACAGTGGTGTCATGAAAACCTAGACAGAAGAGGGTATCAAGGAGAGAGTGATTGACAGGTCAAAGGCTGCAAAGAGGTCAAGAAGGATGAAGGTTGAGAAAAAGCCATTGGATTTGACAGCTAGGAGATCATTAGTAACTTTGGAGAGAGTGGTTTCAGTGGAATGATGAGTGAGAGGAGAGAAAGTGGAAGCAGCTATTGTAGATGGCCTTTTCAAGGAGTTTAGCTACAAAGGGCAGAAGAGATACAGTTCGATAGTGGGGAATAGAAGACTCAAGTGAGAGTTTTTTCAGGAGGGGGAGAAATAGGTATGTTTGTAGGGAGTAGGGAATGAATCAGTAGAGAAGGAAAGATTAAAAATAAGTAAAAGTGTGGGGAGACAGAGGGAGTAATCTATTGGAGGAGACAGGGTGGGATGGAATCCTCTAAACAGGTAGAGGGCTTAGCCTTGATAAGAAGTCTGCTCCATCCCATGAAATAGGGGTGAAGGAGAAGAAAATGCAGAAGATACCTCAGTGATGGGAGATGAGGAAGAGGAGGGAAGAGGGAGCTGCAGTGAGTGACTTCAATTTTTTCTATAAAATATGAGGCAGGTTCTCAGACAAGACAGTTGAGGGAGGTTTGAGGAGGGATTAAAAGGGAAGTAAAGTAGGACTGCCTAGCAGTAGTGAGGTTCTAGGACCCATAATGAATGAATTCATTATTTGAGGTTATGTAACATAAACCTGTAGTGGACCCAGTCAGAGCAGTTGAGTGATTTTCTCTACCTTTGTTCAGGAGCATGTGTGTAGGAGGAAAGGCAACAAATGGTGGAGCGATCCATCTTCTACTCAGCCACCAAAGTGATTTTTCTAAAGTGTAGGTCTGACCATACCCACCCCTCCCTCCTCCCAATAAGCTCCAGTGGCTCCCTATCACTTCCAGGATCAAATATAAAATATGCTGTTTGGCATTCAAAGTCCTTCATAATCTAGCCCCCTCCTACCTTTCCAGTCTTCTCATACCTTATTCCTTCTTTGTCCTCTTTGATTCAGTGATGCTGGCCTCCTGGCTGTTCTACTGAGAAGATATTTCATCTCTCCGCTCCAGGCACTTTTTAATTGGTGGGGGATAAAAAAGAAAAGTTTCCCAATGAAATACATAAATCTATGTCACTAAAATCTTTCTTTTGGCTTCTGTCATGGAAGAGAAGAAAGACCAGTTCTTAGAGAGGGGTGCCAAAGTGGTAATCATATCTTTCTCTCCCCACCTGTACCATCTCCCTCAGCTAGCTGGAAGAGGGAGGAACTGAGATACAAGTCATAGCTTGCAGCTGTGAGAGGAGTTACAGATATTGTAGTGCCAAGAAAACCTCAGAGTTGATCTGTGGAGTAGCTATGGGAGCAAGTGACTCAAATGGATGGGAGAAGAGAGGCCAGGGTATATATAGCCTTTAGGCTGGACAAAGATTAGGGAGATAATACTCAGTGCTAAGGATTACTGAGAAAAGTACCCCATTGTCCCGAGTTATTTATTTCCTTTTAAAGAGTACCTTTACTACCATTCTTAGACTATTTAACACCGTACTGAGGATCTAGAGAGGGAAACCACTTTAAAGATCACATAGTCTAATCCTCTAATTTCAGAAATTGGGATAGTTCTGATGTAAAGGAAATAATGAATGCATGAATGACAATTTATTAAGTGTTTACTAGGAGCCAATCATTGTGTTAAATGCTGGTGATACAAAGACAAAAAGGAAGACATTCTTTACCTTTAAGAGCTTCCATTCTATTGGGGGAACCAAGAAAATGGTGGCCCGTCAGTTTGGACTAAATGATCTCTAACTCTCTCCTAGCTCTAAAGGTTCGACTTTCTTAACTGAGATCCAGAGAGTGACTTGCCTAAGGTTGCAAAACAATTCAATTCGAATTTTTTAAATGCTTACTGTCTGCAAGATACTGGGGATGCATGGGAATAGTTAGGTGGCACCAAATGTAAAGTGCTGGATTTGGGCTTCGAGATAATCTGAATACCAGTCCTGCCTCAGATTCTTACTAGATACATGTGACCCTGGGCAAATCATTTAATCTTTCTGACCTCAGTTTCCCCATCTGTCAAAAAGGTATAATAATAGTACCTACCTTACTGAGTTGTTGTGAGTGTAGACTAAGACAAGATATGCAAAATACTTTGGAAATCACTATATAAATGTGAACTAGTTATTATGGAGGAGGCCGGGATTTGAATTATATAGTTGGTGATTATGGGATCATAGATTCAGAGCTGCATGAAGTCATTTGGTAAAAGTCACAAGAGAAGTTGCAGAGTCAGGTTTAAATCCATGGCCTCTCGTGCCAGATGCCATGTTCTTTCCACTATACTATGCTGATACTCATAGGTATAGACAGATATGTGTCCTCGGGCAGGAAGACGGACATATCACAGTCTTGTGGGTAGCTGGGACAATTCTCTCAATTTTGATACCTTGTGATCTAAAAGGTTTGGGGTTCCTAAGTGAAACAGCAGTCTGTTGTGTGTGGCCCCCACTGGACACTGCTGTGTCAAACTGCCTGTGTGCTCCATACCACCAACCCGCCTTGATGGAGTTGGTAGCAGCCAACTTTCAGGCCTTAGGTCCTCTGAGACTGCGGCTTAGAAGACAGCCCCCCTGGTTTCTTCCTTCTGTGGGTTGTTTTGCATTAGTTTGCCCAGATGTGGGTTTCATGACTGGGAGAAAATAAATACAGGAACTTCAACAAACTCTAAAACCTTTTTTCATGCTTCACTCTTCCCCCAAGCATGAAAATGCTTTTGCTGGGAAATAGTACTACCAAGGGAGGCAGTGTGGTTAGTGGAAAGAAGAATGACTTGGAGCCAGAGGAAATGGATTGGAATCCTGTTCTCCCTGCTACCTATGTTGAACCTCCTTGGGTCTTTGCTTCCTTGTCGGTACTCAGGGTGTGTGCATAAATGATCTCTGAAGTCCCTTCTAGATCAGACATTTAGAACAGAAGGAGACCTTAAAGATCATGGAGTCTAAGATTAACACATTCATTGTAGAGATCAAGAAACCAAGGTTCACACAGTAAGAATCCCCCAGGATTTAGACCCAGGTACTCTGATGACAGATGGCACACTCTTTCTACTATATCATGTTGCCTTTCCAATCACAATAAGTGGTTTATTATTAAAAGTGAAAGCTTAGTTAAAATAAAAGTTTATTTTCTGTACAGTTTGTCTTTGCAGCATTTAAGACTTTTGAGGTTCAGGAAATATAATTTTGGAACATGAAGTTGGCCCTTATCACCAAAGGGTGATATCTGATTTATTGTTGTTCACAGTGAGTTTCTGCACTTTTGAATACTGATCAACAACCCAGAATGCCCAGAAGCTAGTTTAGAAATTGGGAAAATTATTTATTGTCTTTCAATGAATCATTTCATTAGAGGTAGCAGCTAGGTGGAATGGTGGATAGTATCCTGGAACTAGATCTGAGCTCAAATGTGATCTCAGATACTTATTAGCTATGTGATCTTGGGTAAGTCACTTGACCTCTGTCTGCCTCAATTTCCCCAACTGTAAAATGAGCAAAATAGTATTACCTACCTCTTAGGGCTGTTACAAAGATCAAACGAGATAGTATTTATAAAGTGCTTAGTACGGTGGCTGGCACATAGAAGACACTTAGTAAATGCTTAATTTTTTCTTCCCTTCTCTGTTTTTCTGAAATCTAGGATATTAGAATTCATACATCCTATTAGCTAAAGGGGTCAGGAGAGAGGGAATGGGTAGAAGGAAAATCTATTATTTTATTTTTATGTAACATGTTAATAAATTAAATAAGAAGGAAGGAAAAGAAAGGAAGATTTAATCCCACAGGACCAAATCCAAGGGGATGCATGTTACTCTAATTGCTTTCTTTCTGTGAAGCCTCTGAAAGGGAGGAACCAAAAAAATTTTGCCATCATGAATTTTATGGATGTTGCATTTTACATTGGGAATCTTTTCTTTCTGGGAATCAGTTTAAAGAAACACTTAAAAATCAGTCAGTAGGTCCTGAAACTAACCTGTTCATTTTAACCCATTGTCTCTTATTACCTAATTTTAAATTTTAAAATAATTAAATCTATAATCCTATCAGTGATGCTCTTAAGGAGAAGCAACCAACACTATTAAAAGCTTTTTTTCCAAAAATTGAGTCTCCCTAACAATTTGGCCAGGCTTATGTAAAATTTGGGTTTGCACGAGAAAATGCCTTTTAGCCCTCATCAAAGACCTGGGCGCTAGTGATGGAGCCATTTACTCTGAAGTTTCACTTAGCCAACATGGAGGGAAAGGGTGAAGCTAATGACCTTTATCCCCTTTTTCTTCAGCTACACCTAGTTCCTGCTCCTCCCTTTAAACGTAAGTCAGTGCCCCCTTCACTAACAAAAAGAGGATCAGATCTCAAAGGTAATTATAAAGAGTTGGCAGTTTGACAGACAGAATTGTAATTTGGTTCATTAATTGATTTTAAAGAAGTATTTGTAGAAGTTTAATATAGACTTCACTCTTTCTAGATAATGCCAAACATGCAGATAAGAAGTATGTATAGGGTGGAAAAGAAATGCCAGAAACACAAATCAAATAAAAAATCAATCAAATTGAAATCAACATATGCAAATGGTTTGAATTCTCCTGCTAGAAGAAAAAGAATTACAAAACAGAACAAGAAACAGCACCCATCAATATGTTGCTTATAGGAAACACAATTCATAGAAAGAGATATTGGAGATATAGGTAGATTAAAATTAAGAATTCCTTTTTAACATACAACTGAAAGTTTAAAAAAATCAAGAGTGACAGTAATGGTGTCAGAAAAAACTGAATTCAAATGAGAAAATGTCAAGAGAGACAGAAAAAGGCATTATACGGTAAAAGGACTAACTAACAAATGATTTATTCTTAATTTACACACACCAATCTGACAGTTATTTTGATAAAAGAAAGGTTAATAGCAATGCAAGAAGAAATAGACAAAAATGTAAGAATAGTAAGGGATGTCAATGTTTCATTATCAGGAACCACAAATCTAGTGAATATATAAACAATAAAAAAAGATTAGGTCTTGATTGCTTTTTTAAATAAGCCAGAAATAACAGCTATTTGGAAAGAACTAAGTAGAAGAAGCAGGGAATATACATTTTTTTTTCAAGTTTATATGGGACTCTTAGAAAAATTGATCATATACTTGGTCAGAGAAAAATCTGTGGCAAACTGAAAAAAGGTAAAAATTGTACATGTATTTTTAGTTTATAATGCAATAAAACTAGAAATAAATGATAATACTATGAGTAAAAGATAAGTTACATGGAAAAAAACCTGACAAGCTATCAAATAATTAGGTTAGAGGATAAATAAGAAAGATAACAATATATTTAAAAGATGATGAAGACACAAATGCTACATGCCAAAATCTATGGGATGCAGCCAAAGCAATTTGAGAGGCAAATGTGTAGTGTTGAACTCCTACATTATTAATGAAAGGAAGAAAGCACATTAATTAAGCCTGTACTTAAAGACACTGGAAAAGGGACAACGTAATAGATCAAATGAAAGTTTTTAAAAAATAGAGATAAAATTAAGAACAGAAATAAATTTATTAGAAAATAGAAGAACAATTGAGTTAATATTCCACATCCTAGACCATGTCATAGTAGACTTAAACATTTTTAAAAATGCTTTTAAAAAGGTAAAAGCAAAGAGAATAGTATATGTCATTTGTGGAGGAGAAATACATTATAAATCTATTAAGTAGAAGATATTGTTAGGAACCACATGGATATGCTCAGTGAAAGTATATTTTTTACGCAAGACACTCTATCTCCAGTCTCTAGGCATTTTCACTAGCTATTCCCCATGCCTGGAATTCTCTTCCTTCTCATCTCTGTCTCCTGGCTTCCTTCAAGTTCCAGCCAAAAATTCTTCTATAGGATTCCCTATTACCTTTTATGCTGGTGACTTCCTTCTCATACTACCCCCAATTTATCCTGTATATGGCTTGTTTATACATAATTGTTTGCATGTTGTCTCCCCCATCAGACTCTGAGCTTCTTGAGAACAGGGACTGTTTTTTGCCTTTCTTTGTATCCCCCAGCATAGAATAATAAATGCTCGTTGATTGACTGATTTACTATAAAATTCTGTACACCCCTCCCAAAAAATATCAAAAGAAAAAGAAAATAGATTTAGAAATATGGCAACAAGATAACAAATTGATATTCAACCAATTAACATTAAGACCATGCAAGGCACTGTGGACAAAACTAAAGCAACTTTGGCTTTTAGTGAGTTTACATTCCACTGGACACTTAAGATTTGTCAGTAAATATGAAGATGATTCAAGATTAATGGTTAATGCATAAATGGTCAAAGAACATGACCAATCTGTGAAAGAAAATAAATTATAAACAATCATTTGATAACATGCCAAGCAATGCCAAGGGAAATGAAAATGAAAGACAAAGCTTAATGCTGATAAGCTACGGATGAACATGTAGCTACACCCATTTACAGCTAGTAGAACTGCTAATGAAATCTTTTGGCAAAGTAATTTGGCAACATGGGGTGTCCCAACAGTCTTAGTGCTGCACTAAGATTTTTGGGACATGTTGTATATTGGAAAAATCATTGAACTATTTGCTTATAATTGATAATTCCATTTTTGGGAACATGGTGCTGAGGGGTAATAGGAAAAATGAGCTAAGTATTAAAAGATAATTATTTATAGAAACATTTTTTAATTCAATTTTATTTCATTTTCAGTTCTGAATTTTCTCCTTCCCCCATCCATGGAGAAAGCAGTAAAGCAAAACCTTTACAAATATGTATAGTCACACAATACAAATTCCAGAATTAGCCATGCCTAAGAAAAGAAAAGGTAAAAGAAAATAGTTTTAATCTACACTCTGAGGCTATCACCTCTCTGTCTGAAAGAGGGCATGTTTCATAATGAGACCTTTGGAACTATGGTTGGTTCTCTTGTGTTGAACAGAATTCCTTAGTCTTTCAAAGTTATTTGTCTTTATAGTATTGTGGCATAGTATAAAATATTCACCTGGTTTTGCTCTCTTCATGTTGCATCTGTTCATACAAGTCTTCCCAGGTTTTTCTAAAACTACCTCCTTGACAATTTTTTACAGCATAATAGCATCCCATCACATAATACATATAACTTGTTCAGTCATTTCCCAACTAATGGGCACCTTCCTAGTTTCTAATTCTTTGCCACAATGAAAAGAGTTGCTATAAATATTTTTGTACAAATGGGTCCTTTGCCTCCTTCTTTGATCTCTTTGAGGTATAGACTTAGTAGTTGTATCAAAGGATATGTACAGTTTAATAGGTTTTTGGGCATAGTTCCAAATTGCTTTCCAGAATGGCTGGAGGAGTTCACACTTCCATCAGTACTGCATTAATGCACCTGTTTTCCTATGGCTCCTCCAGCATTTGTCATTTTTGGTACCTCCAAATAGTTTTAATTTGCATTTCTCTAATTATTAGTGATTTAGAACTTTTTCTTATGTTATTAATAATTTGTATTCCTCTGAAAACTGCCTATTCATATCATTTGATTATTTATCGGATGGGGAATAAATGTTATTCTTATAAATTTGAATCCCTTCCATTTATACATTAGAAATGAGACCTTTATCAGTGAAACCTGTTGGAAGGATTCTTCTCCAATTTCCTGCTTCTTGTGTAATTTTAGCTGGCAATGGGTTTTTCTACACTTAATAGTATTTTATTCTTTTTTTCAATTGCATGTAAAGATAGTTTTTAACATTCATATTTTTAAGATTTTGAGTTCCCAATTTTTCTTCCTCACTCCCTTCCCTCCCCCCTCCCCAAGACAGCAAGCAATCTGATATAGGTTATACATGTGCAATCATGTCAAACATGTTTTCACCTTAGTCATGTTGTGAAAGAAGAATCAGAACAAAAGGGAAAAACCTCGAGAAAGAAAAAAAAAGTGAAAATAATACTCTTTGATCTGCATTCAGACTCCATAGTTCTTTTTCTGGATGTGGATAGCATTTTCTTTTATGGGTCTTTTGGAATTGTCTTGGGTCATTGTATTGCTGAGAAGAGCTATGTCTATCAAAGTTGGTCACAGCACCATGTCGCTGTTACTGTGTAAAATGTTCTCCTGGTTCTAGCAGCATTATTTGTAATGGGGAAAAAACAACAAACTGGAAGAAATAAGCTAAATGCCCAATGAGAGGGAAATGATTGAATAAATTATGATATATAATATTATTGAAATGGAATATTTAAGGTCCTCATCTCTAAGATGAGGGGCTTGGATTAGACGACCTCTGAGATTCCACCTAGTGCTAAAACAGGGGTATGCTTCATACTGGCCCTTTAGAGTTGATGGCTGAATTTTCAGGGTGAGCATTTACACCTCTGTAAATGGTACAAATCAGGGCTTGATTTATTGCTTTGTTGTTTGATCTATAACACTTTAAAAAGTGATGGAAAAATATGGAAAAATGCAGGTTGGATTTTAAAAGTGTTTCGTGCGTACATTTTCCCCCTTGGAGAACCGACCAGTAAACACTTATTAACGCGCCATTGTGTTAATACTCTTACATTTCGGAAGGCAATAACTGGTTTCCCGCCCCACTTATCCCAGGGTAACTCGCGAAGACTACAATTCCCGGCATGCAACGGGAATAAGGCCGGTACCCTACGGTGCACAAATCAGGTGACAGGGAAAGCCCCGCCCTCCATCCGGCCTGACCCCGCCCCCTCGCCCTCCCTCGCTCCCTCGGGCCCCCTCCTCTCCGGTCATCCCCGGCAATTTGCCCTACTTGCTGGAGACGGAAGCCGAGCGGGAGCGCTGGCGGCGGCGGCGCGGAGAATGGGGGACTCCAAAGTGAAAGTGGCCGTGCGGATCCGGCCCATGAACCGACGCGGTGAGTGGAGGGGCAGGGAGGAGGAGGAGGCACGAGGTGGGAGGGGGCCGGGGGCTCTCTGCTCGGAGCTCTCTTGCGGGGCTCGCGGGCGGCCGGGCGGCAGGTGCTCGCGGCGCCCTGGCCCCGCGTCCGGCCCGGATCCCGCCCCCCTCTCCGGAGCGCCACGTCCTGCCCCGGCTGGGCTGCCCCTTCTCTGAGCTGTCTGGGACTCCACGTCGTCCAGCTGCCCCCTGCTCAGCCCCGCAGGGGTCCCCCTGCCTCCCTGTTCTCTGTCCACTCTCTATCTCCCCCCTCCTCCGTCCTCTCCCCCTCCTCTTCCTCCTCCACCAACTCTCTCCTAGTCCTCCTTTCTCTTCCGTGCTCCTCCTTCACCTCCCTCCTCCTTCTCTAGCTTACTTCCCTCCTCCTCCTCTGTCCTTCCTCCTCTTTCTCCATCCTCCCTCTCTTCCTTCTCCTATCTCTTCCTCCTCCCTCTTTCTTCTCCTCTGTCCTCACTTCTCCACCTTCCTTTTCCTCCACTCCCTCTGTCTTCCCTCCTCCTATCTTCCCTCCTTCTCCCTTCTCTGTCCTCCTCCACCTCCTCTACCTCCTTCCTCTTTTTTCTCCACCTCCCTCCTCCAGAAGCCAACATTAAGTGCCCCCTGTGTGCCAGGCACTTGTGCCGTGACTGGTGATAGCGAGATACAAAGGGACACGGCCCCTTCCCTCTGGGAGCTTAGTGTAGGGGCTGGGTGAATGCCCTCCCTCAGATAAGCCTAAACGCAGGTAAAGGCTTGATGCACAAGTTAACTAAGTCAGACGGTAAACTTGTATGTGCTGGGCACTGGGCTCAGCTCTGGGGTACATAGGAAGGCAAAAAAAAAACAAAAAACAACCCAACCCAACCCAAACCATGACAGTTAAAACCTGCGCCTGCTCTCAGGGAGCAAGATGGGAGAGGACAATTAAAAGTGGGAGTGGGGAAGACACTCCAGGAAAACTTTCTGACGGAGATGGCTCCATATCTGAGCCTCAGAGAAAGAATTTATCATGTTCATCAGTCAGTCAGCTAGTATTTATTAAGCTGTGATGTGCCAGGCGCTGCGTTAAGCTCCGGGGATACAAGGAAAAGCAAAAACAAGTTCCTGCTTTCGAAGACTTCAGAGTCTAATGCGAGAGACAACAAGCAGACAGCTGTGTACAAACAAAATAGGGACAGGAGAAAGTGGGAGTATTCTCAGAGGGAAGGTACTAGGAGGCAGCTGCTGTGATGCCCATTTTACAGCTGGGGAAACTGAGCAAAACATTAAATGATTTGCTGAAGGTCAGACAGCTGGACTTGATCTCAGTTCTTCCGTATTCTAAACCCAGCTCTCCTTTCCTCTGCCCTATCTAGCTGCCCTTGCAAGGAGTAAAACCGAGGAGCCTTCCTGAACTTTACACTTCTTTGTAGGATTCCAGTCTCTCCCTTTTCACAATAACCTGCCTCTGTAGCAACTTATTTATTTATTTATTCATTTGATTCTCATCGGGACCCTGAGAAGGTACGTAGAGTAGGGTAGCATTATATACCCATTTTCCAGGTAAGGAAACTGAAACTCAAAGAATTGATGTGCCCTAGGATCTGACAGCTTGTGAATGGTATAGCCAGGATTAGGTGGAACCGTCTTCCAACCCTACCTCTTTACCTTTTCCTTCCCTTCTCCCCCTTCACCTTGAAACCTCATCTTCCGACACCAGTTTTCTATCTGGAATAGAACCACGGAAAGCATAAGTCTTGAATCCAAGGGCATTTTTTTCCATGTAATCTATACCTGATAGATTTTTACCGCAAATTTAACCCAGAAGCCTTTAGCCCATGGCTGAGTAAATAAAAGAGAATTTGGCTTTATCGCTGTAAGAAAATAGCCAAGTATAAAAACCTTATCTTTGATTCAGCATACCTGATTCCTAAATACCAGACCGTGTTAAACAGTGTTTTAACAACACTGAGTTGGGACTGGGGGAAGGGATGATGTTTTTTTTTGTTTGTTTGTTTTACTGTTGAGAAACTTCTGTTTTCACTTGAGGTCATATTTGTCATCTCATCAGCAAAAAGTTCTAGTGCTCAGAGACTCTGTTGAAAGTATATTTTGGAAACATTTCCTATAATATTGTACAGAGAGAAAGAAAGAGGGGAACTTCGAGTGAGAAACCAGGTAAAGGCTAAATCTTGTTCAGCACTGTGGTTTATCAGTATAGTCCCAGGGCATAGTTTGGTAAGTGACACGTTCTTAAGATTCCAAATTAGTATGTAACTTCTCAGGTGCTACCCACAACTGCTTCTGCAGGCTCATTTCACAATTAAGTGAAGTTATAAGCTTGTTGAATAGTTATGGTAAGTCACCTCAACACACTGCAGAGCCAAGGGTTTGGGCTACATGATCCTAGAAAGTTCCTGTCCAGCTATGAAAATTCTGTGATTCTGATGGGGAGAGAGGCATGGGTTTATCTGCTGCCCTGTGGATAGGAAGTTGATATTACTAATCCTTCACCAATAGGACATGTGCTTTGAGTTGTGTTCTCAGTAATGTTCCAGCTTGTATTCGTGAAAAGGTCAGGGCTGCATTCTGTGGCCAGAAGAGTTTTCCTCAGTGTAAAATTACCTCGAGTTCTCTGACCACAGATTGAACTCACAACCTTGGCCTCTTCAACATCATGCCCCAAACAGCAGGGCTAAATTAGACAAACAATAAAATTTTTCATAAAGCCTTTGTCCTTTTGTTCAAGGACACTTTATTTTAGTTCATTGTATTTTTATGAACCTTAACTGTGACTTTTTGAAAAGCATATCAAGAAATTATCAGAGGAGAGGGACTTCAGAACAACTTTTGATTGCCTTTTCACAAATATTTGGGAAAGTCTGAAAGGTAGGGTTTTTATTTGAGATCCTAGTATTCAATGATCTACAGGAATATAGCAGGATTGGGATAAAATATTTGTATTTTAAAGATGGTAGCAGGAAGTTGCTTGGAAGTATTGAAAGTATAGCATAATTTCCCAAATGCAATTTGGTACATTCCCCTCCTTTTCAGTTACTTTAAACTCATTGTTTACCTTCAATGCTTGTTCAAGTTTAAGATATTTGTGAGGATGAACTAACTCTGTGGGTTGCTGATCCAACTGTGTTTTGTAATCGGGCTGTATGTGTTCATTGGCTTTGTTCTTTCTATATGGATCTCTTTTGAACAACTGAATTCCTATGAAGAAGCCCTGTGGTGGTCCAAGGCTCAGTGCTATCAATACGGTGTCATCTGGAAATTGATCATGTGGAGACTTCATCATCCACAAGGAATGTATTTGAATTTTGTGTAGGACATCGTACAGTGACATTGGTGAACATTTTTTTTTTTTTTTGCTTAATGCCTTACCTGATTTCGATGCTCATCTTCCAGTGATGATTTATGGCCTGGTATCATGGAATATCAGGATGTTAGGAGAATCAGAATTGCAGGGTAATGAAAAGGCCTATGGTGGATGGTAGGAGGCTCCATTAATAATGACTTAAGTTTGACAAGTGGGGTAAAGGACATTACCAAGGGCATGTTTGACTAGAAAAATAGATGGAGTGAGAGAGGGATAGTGTGACTGCTGGTATCCAGGATATAGGAAAAGAATCGGAGGAAAGCCTCCAGCATGTGATAGATATTTAATAGGGGTTGCTAAGGTGTAAATGGATTGTAGGCTGCATTGATGGGGGCTGAGGGGGGAGGGGAGCAGCTAATGACATGGGTGAGATCATATTCATCTAAGTATATGTTTTATAATTGATTCTTGTTCACCCCCAATGATTATTAATATGATTATAATATTCTTTGTCAGTATAGTATAGGAGTTTTGAGGAGTACGTAGAGTCTTGGAGTTGTGAAACTGGAAGAGACCTTAAAGGTGCCCAGGGTTGTGTAGATTTTTAATTTAACATTGAATCAATCTTTCTTACCCTATTTTTTAAAATAAATAAAGTAATTATACTGCATTTTGTAAGGTGGAAAAGTTTCCCTGTTACCTTCACCTTATAGTGCCTTATAATTCCTGAAGATTATAAAAATGTGTGTGTTAAAATAAATCCTTTTTTTGAACTTTATTAGTTCAAACCTGGCCCCAGATACGTATTAACTATGTGACTCTGGCCAAGTCACTTAACCTCTATTTGTCTCAATTTCCTCTTCTGTAAAGTGGGGATCATAATAACATCTACTTCAGTGTTGTTGTGAGGATCAAATGAGATAATTGTGAAGCACTATAAAATGCTTATTATTTTCATCATCGTTATGCTACACAGAGTAGATATTCACATAAATTTGAGGGTCACTCTGGGAAACTGCAGAGGGAACCTAAAGCTAATGATTTATAAACTACTAGAGTTTGTAAAATATTGCTTAAAAATAGAACTGAATTTCTCTTTAGGAGGGTATTTTGAAATTGATTAACTTTGAAAAAAACTTAAGTGATGGGTAAGTAAATACCACACCTTGGTAAAAGTTCAAACCAAGTTTTTTTCTATCAGACCATGTAAAACCCGGAAGGGACCTTGGAAATCTTCTAATTCTAACACCTTATTTTATAGATGAGGAAACTATATAATGAATTACTGTTTATATTTTATGTAATCTACTCTGAAGCTTGGAATTCCTCATAGCCTTATTTCAGGGCAAAGTTAAACTTTGGTTGCCCCAGTACTGTGAGAAGTTTCCAGTTATGACCTGTTTATGTGTCAGTTCTATGTATTTATGTATTTTTAGGATTTTTTTTAACATTCATTAAATGAGCAAAGAACAGGACCTTCAGTTTTATTCAAAATTATGCATACATTAGATAAATGAATTTAGTTATTTTACATGTTAAACATTAAACTCTAATTTAGCAAGTGGGAGATTTGTAATCAGGTCATAGATAATTCTTTGATGTACTTTTGTCAGGAATTATAGCTTTGTTTTTCTAAAGTATTAAAGTTAAATAGTGAGGAAGCAAAGGGAAATTTGTCATGACTGGGAAATTGTCTCCTAATAGATACTGACTATCAGAATAAATTATCTTTCAGACTTGTGCAGTTGACAGGGTGATGCCTCCTGTGTTCTGCATACTGTGAAGTACACTCATTCATGCATAATTATTGGATGAATTAAAAGTATTACAAGCATAACTTATAACACCTGTTGGGTCATGAAGGCAGACTGTTTGCTTCTTCAGAAGTTTGAAGTTAGGTAACCAGTGTATTGGGGAAATTTTATAAGTACTTATAAAAGTTTAATTGACAAATTTACTGAGTGCCTGTCTAAGGTTGTGCAGATCAGCTGTTGTTTGAGAAAGGTCTCTGCTGTCTAGTGGGAGAAGACTGGACTTTGAATAGCAGGAGGAATTTAGCCGAGTAGGTCAGGTGAGAAAGACTGAGAGGTTAGGGAGCATGCAAGAGAGATTCTAATTCTAATATTAATTGCATACTAAAATAACAGCATTAATATTATGTATATACTGCCTTTTTGGGATGGGGGGAATACCCATTAAGGTACATTCTTACCATTGAGGAACTAGTTTATGATCTATTTGAGTAGATAACATACTAAATAGGTTAAACAACAATATAAGATGTTTTGTCATTAAGTGCCAAATAAATAGTATAGATGGTAAATACTATAGTACTATAGGAGTTTTAGGCCTAGAGTCAGGAAGACCTGACTTCAAATCCAGCCTCATATGCTTACTAGTCGTGTGACCCTGGGAAAGTCATTTAACCGCTATTTGTCTTAATCCCCTGGAGAAGGAAGTGGCAAACCCCTCCATGGACAGTATTGGCATGCTGTGGTCCATGAGGTCATAAGAGCCGGATGTGATTGAACAACAACAAAGAGGCTGAGTTTTTGAAAAGGCTTCATGTGGAAGACCGAAGTTCAAGGATGGATAGGATTAGGATAGGCAGAGAACTGGAGGGAAGGACCGTTTCGATAGGCACAGCCTACGTTCATGGAGCCTGCTCATAGCAAGAAGTCTATGGTTAAATTTTCAGTGTGGGCATTTATACCTTGGAAATTGGTGATGCTGTAACTGCGCTTGATTTATTGTTTCATTAATTGACTTAAGTCAGGGCTGTCCAAAATGCAGCCTACCAGCATAGAAATTTACATAAATGCTTTAGTAAACAAGGCTGAACTACTGCAGAGCTCTCACTAAAATGGCAAATCAGAATATATTGCCTATCGTTTCAATAAAAACCTAAGATTGGACAGCCCTGACTTAAGTGATGGAGAAAATGTTAATACAGATTAAATTTTAGATTCTGTGTTGTGCACATTTTTTGAGGGGAGGGCTGATTGTTCAACCTTTACCCGCATACCTTTGGAGAGGAAGAGCAAAGGTGAAGAGACAAGAATGAACAAGCTGTTTTGGTGGGGGTACTATGAATATAGTTAGCTGGCTTCTATGTGAAGGTTTTACATTGTGCAGCAAGAGAGAAGGCTGGAAATATAGATTGGAGTCAGCTTGAATTCTAGACAAAGAAATTTAGAGAATTATTTTCTAGGTGCTCTCAATAAATACCAGTTTTCATAGCTTCATGTATGAATCTAGAAAAAAAAATTTGATGATTAAATAAAAAAATTATAATAAAGAAATTTCATGCTTTATGTCTAAGTATCCAAATGTAAAACACCATTGTTTAATTTCAGTATAATAAATGGATTAGTTGTTAAATTAAACGTACTTGTAAACTTTTTTTTAATGGTTTGCGAGAATTCTGTCCCCAAACCACAGTCAAATTAGCCATCTCTATAGGCACTAGAAAGCTCTTGGAAGCTCTTGTGAATGAGATAATAAGGTAAAATTTGGTAGATATAAATCTAAAGGCTTGGTTTCAAAAAACCCACTGCACAAGTACAAGATAGGGTAGGTAGCCCTGGCTAGACAGCAGTTTGTTTAGGGGTTTTAGAGGATTACGAGCTTAATATGAGTAAAAAATGTGACATGGCAGCTAAATAAGCAAATTTAATCTTGGGCCATGTTAATAAAAGCAGCATAGGATCCAACGGAAGGAGGTGATAGTTCTTCTGAGGCAGCTAAGCAGTGCCACGGTGGATAAAATGCTGGGCCAGGAGTCAGGAAGGCCAGGTTTAAATCTGGCCCCAGACACTTACTATTTGTGTGACCCTGACAAAGTCACTTAATCTCTAGACAAAGGTTAGTTTCTGCAACTGTAAAATGTACATAATAATGGCACCTAACTCTCTGGGTTATTGTGGAGGTGGCAGTCCAGTGAGATAGTATTTGTAAAGTGCATAGCACAGTGCTTGGCCACCCACATGGCTGTAACATATCTGGAGTGTATGTTCACCTGCTTAGAAGAGCATAGCCAAGTTAGTGAAGGCGACTGGGGACCATGCCATCTGAGGATTACTTGAAGGAAGTTGAAATGCTTAATTTGGAGAGCAGAAGACTTAGGGGAGTACATGATTGCGGTCTTCTTGGTGCTCCCCTAAGACTTCTGGAGGGATTATTGTTGTTCTGTTGGACCCCTGAAAGGAGAACTAGCAGCAGTGGGTGGGATTTATGGAGGCAGGTTTTGATCGAGTACAAGGAAAAAAATTTATAGCAACTAGAACTGTCCAAAAGTGGAGCAAGGTAGTGGTTTCCCCATTACTGACTGTATTCGAGTTGACTAGCAACCTCTTGTATGTGGTAGAGAGGGTTCTTGCTGAGAGGCAGGTTGGACTCACTGACCTCTAAGACCCCTTACAAGTCAGGTGAAAGCATGGAATAAAAGGGAGAAGGGTCAGTTTTGGGTTTGGAACTTTGAAGCTCAAATTAATTATTTAAAATTGTAGCACATGATAGAGACCGAATATGGGGATAGGTAAATTGGAAGAGGGGAAGAACGTGTTTAAATGTCAGGCATGAAAAAGAACTATTTGGAACATTCAGCATAGGCTTGAAGAGATGAGAATCCAACAGAAGGAAATGAGGTAAGCAGGAATTCTTTTGAAGGAAGACTTGGTATGTGTTCTCTTCTTCACATGGAGAGAGGCTTCTTGAGGGCAGGAGGGTGATGAAAACATGTCTAGTACAAGCATTTCTCTCTCTATAGTACATATTCAGAGTCTATTCTTAAATCGGGAATAATGGTCATTTAAAAAATAATTATTTTATGCCAGGTGTCAGGGCTATGGATGACAATTTCTGCCTGTGTTTTCTGGAACAGAAGGAAACTGTTTGCTTTCATCTACTTGATATTCTGATGGTGAATGAGACACACATCTACCACAACAATCTTTTGTTCTCACTGTCAGCTCAATAACTTGGGTTTGGATTTATATAAATAGGGTTGAAAGGCCTCTCCCTCCTTTTTCTTTTATAAGTAAGATTCTTTTAGATTGCAATAATATCCATTTGAAGCTATCATTTATATCTTCTAATTTTAGAGGTCAGTGATATATGAATACTACTGATACACTTGTTGTCATCATTAGGATATATATTTTTAGTTGTTTTGCCAGTAGTGGTAATGAATTTAGCATTTATCCATCCATATAGTTTTATCAGGCTACCCAGTTACCAGAATCGTACATTCTTGAGAAAGTTTGGTGGCATTTGATAATGTAATATGTTGATATGGAACCCATCAAAGTTAATTGATCCGTATGGAGCTCAAAACTGTGCTCTTAACTCTGTCAGTACAGACTGCTACCTATCTGACTTAAGCAACTAAGATTCCCAGGAAAATAATATGACTAAAAATACATTTAGTTTGACAAATAATTTTGAAGTTACTCTGTTGGTTCCTCCATCCCTGTAATAGGTGCTGTATGAGATTCAAAAGAAGCATAATTCATGGTACCTGTCCTCAAGGACATGAGAAACGATGAGAGACTAATATATGTTTTTGTTAATGAACTTGTTGTATGGTGCTGACAGAAGGGACCTAGTGTGGTCCAAGGTCACTTATGGGAGCTTCCCAGAAGAGTTGGGACTTGAGGTGGACCTTAGAGGAGGTGAAGGATATGGCCAGTCATGTGTGGGTGGAGGGTGTGGGCTGTGCCTTAAAGAAGGGGGTCTGACAGGAAAAAGGAGTTGGTTGGGAGTTGAGGGAGATAAGGGACTGTATCATGAAGGGTTGAAGGCTAAATTGGGAAATTTAGATGATAGGATCATAGATTTGTGGCTGGAAGGGATTTTTGAGGTCATTTAGGCCAACCTCCTCATGTTATAGATGGAAACAAACTTAGCTTAAATGATTGCCTAGGGTCACACAGGTAGTGAGTGACCCAGGCAAGCTCCACATTCAGAGTTCTGTCACACATTGCATAAAAATAGGAGGGAGAATGTGGGATGTTTGGGGTATACAGCTTGGCTGTATCATAGATTGCTTTGAAAGAATTGTGTAATAGAAGAATGAAAAGGTAATTCAGAACTAATGTTGTCTTCTGTAGAGTAGGCATCTTGTGAAGTTGTACAATTTCAGTGATGCTGCTATTGTCCAGAGCATTGTTGGAATTCCTTTTCTGGGACCTCCTTCTGCCTCTGTAGTAGATTCTTTTGTAATCCTTTATAGTGGCAAATTTTATTCTTTGAGAGTGGATTTGGTTTTTGAAGAGAGAAGAGATTCAGAGCTAAGTTTATTGAAAAAATTGAATTTTTGAGGTTAAGACAGTTTTTGGTAAAGAATGTGATTATAAAACATTGGAACTGATTTTGTGTGTGTGTGCTTTGTCTGTGTGTGTATGTGTATTTTATGTGTGTGTGTGTGTGTGTTTTGAAAGTGGAGCTCAAAAAATATTTTGAGAAATGGAAGCATTGGAATTCATGTGTGGCCTCCAACATCAATAAAATGATTTGCTTTTTTGGTTAACTCAGGGTGTTTTCACTAAATATGATTATTTTATGGTTACATCTTGTATATTTTATTTAAAGATGAATGAGAAAAATTGAACTTTTGGGGTTACGTCTGCCTAGTGTTATTCATTGTAATGAAGATTTTTTAGCATAATTACATTGCTTTTCATTAGAAGTTTCACACAAATTTTCATTTGTTTTTAGAAAATATCCATCTTTATAGTAAAGAAAAAAGGTTACCACTGCATTTTATAGAAATGGCAACCTGATTATTAAATCATCTCTTTGGCATTATTTTTTTCCTATCATCATACAGAAAAATATAATAGGTTTTAATTGCATTATACTGTTCTTTTTATTGTAGTTAATACACAAAAGTCTGACAGTCTTAAGTCTTCTCATTAGCTGCTGCTAAACTAATATGTAATTACTTTGATTAGAAAATAATATACTTTGATTTATATAGAAACCTCTCCTTGAGAGGGCCAACTGCTTCTCATTTGTCTTTATGATATTTCTTTGAAGAATCTTTAGGTATGCATGCCTGTTCCCATTTTACAGTTGGATAACTGAGGTTGAAAGGATAATTAACTTACCATAAGTCATCCATTGAGTCATTTATAAAGCTATTAGTGGTACCCAGGTCTTTTAGTCTGAAGAAACTTATTAGGACTTGGACTTTTTAGACTGAAGATCTAGATTCTGTCCCCCAAATCAGTGATCTCCAAGATCTTCAGAGTCCCAGTAAAACTTATGGTTGTTGCCCTGGCATATCTCTCCCATGTATCCCATGTGGCATATATGTAAGCATATATAGGTATTTCTGTGTATATATAGAGAGCATATGGTGTAGTATATATAGTCTACAATTTATATGCCGCATGTCTATACATGTACATGCTTGATCTTCCTGCTGGATAGAAATGGCAACAGAGGAATAATGGTTTAGAATGTAAACTTTTGCGGGGAACATTACAGAGATGGTTGGTGGAAGATTATGAGCAGTATCCATGACAAAACAGTGAAGAATGGTAGAGAAGGAAACAAGTCAGAAGAAAGCTTGATGTGATATCCATCTAAACCAAAAGCACTTCTATAATAGATTACTTTCATTAGTAAGCATTTATTACGTGTATAATATGTGCCAGGTGAAACAAATAAAGGTAAAAGAAAGTCGTTGCCCTTGAGGAACTCAGAATGAGAAATTTCCTATCTATTGCACTCTTTGGATTCCACTCAACCAACCATCATTATGCTCTGATCTGGGTACCTTCTCCTGATAGGTGCTTAGCATGTTTATTGTATTGTCGTATTATAATCTAATTGGGGCGACAACATGGAAACAGTTATGTTCAAACAAGCTATATTCAGAATAAACAGGAAATAATCAGTAACGGGACAGTATTAAGAGAGACTGGGAAAGGCTTCTTGTAGAGGGTAGGATTTTAGTTGGGAATTGAAGGAAGCCAGAAAGCAGAGATGAGGAGGGAAAACATTTCAGGAATGGGGAACAGCCAGGGGAAATGCCTGGAGCCTAGATAGAGATGGAAGTGTCTTGTTCATAGAGCAGCAAGGAAGCCAGTACCATGAGATCAAAGAATATGTGGGAGGGTATAAAGTATAAGCAGAAAGGAAAGGTAGGCAAAAGGGCTAGGTTAGTAAGGGATTTGAATTCCAAAAAGAGGATTTTATATTTAACCTTGAAGATGATAGGGCGCCACTGAAGTTTATTGAGCTGTGGGGGGGGGGAAGGATCACATGGTCATGCCTCGGCTTCAGGAAAATAACTTTGGTGGCTTAATGGAGGATGGATTGAAGTGGGGAGAGACTTTGGAGTAGAGGGTGGGTCAGGAGGACCAACTAACAGGCTATTGCAATTGTCCGGGTGTGAGGTGATAAAGGTCTGTGCCAGAAGTGGTGGCAATGTCAGAGGAGAGAAGGGGGTGTATTCCAGAAATGTTGCAGAGGTGAATTGACAGGCTTTGGCAACAGATTGCATATGGAAGGTGAGAGATAGTGAGGAGTTAAGGATGAGACCTAGCTTGCCCTTGGCAATAATTGAAAAATACAGCCCACATAAACAAAAGTTCTTTGAGGTTATCAGTAATTTTTAAGAATGTAAAGGGTCCTGAGACCAAAAAGTTGGAGACCCATTGCTCTAGAGCAATGTGTATATAAGGGACCCCTTTGGCAATCTCATGAACCCTGTAGACCCTCTCTTAGAATAATGTTTTTAATTGTATAAAATGAAATGCATAGGGTTACAAAGGAACACAACTATTATACTATCATCAAAGTATTTTTTTTAAAAACCAGGTTCATAGACTCCAGCTTAAGGTCATCTGCTCTAGAGGCACCACATTCTCCTTTAACCACTTCTTTTAGATCTATTTCTTGGTTCTTTATCCATCTTTTTATCAACCCCTTAAGCTGGGTGTTCCTTGGTGTTCTGCCCCTGATCCTCAGATCTTGGCCTTCTCAGTTTCCACCTACTCTTCTATGGAGGTAATTCTCAGATCTCCATCTCTAACCCTGCCCTTGCAACATCTCTTGCAATTTCCCCCTCCTCTTTATTCTGGCAGAATAATCTTAAGTAGAATTTTTTTGTAGCTTACTAATATGATACTGTGTATTATCATTATCTGCATATATGTTTATCCCCCTTCTAGAGTAAGCTCTGTAAAAGTCTGTGTCCTTCACACATTAGTATATATTTGCTAAGTGATTGAGATTGTGATGTTCCAACAATGGATCTAGCAATCAGTGATTAGATTGGGCTGCTGAATTTTCATGAAATACATCAGAGAGAAATATTAGTAAAGAAATTTCTAGGACTTCTTAAATAGTCTGTGCCCCTCTTATAAGAAAACCCAGTAGAGTAAACTGTTTTGTTGCAATCTTCTGAATAGATTGAGCGAGAGGCTATTTACAGAGTTCTGAAAATCCCCTTACCCCCCATCCTGTGAATTAAAAAAAAAAAATCTACTCTTACCACCTTACCTAAAGTTGCCAACTTTCAATCTATTATGTAAGCTATCCTTAAGGAACTGGAACACAAAACCAGTAAATTGTAATTGTTATAAAGAGGTTGGAAGCATTAGTTATGTTTGGGATTGTTTGAATGCTATGTGTGGGTTCCTGAGCAATGGAGGGGAGCTTGTTTTCAAGAGGGTATCCAGTATGTAAATCAAGGAAAACTTGTATTCCTGGACTTTAGATATAATTTGAAAGCAATCATTTCTTGACTTCCTGAAGAAGCTAAGAAAGCTGAATGAAAATTTGATAATCCAAAGGGATTCTGTGATACATAAGTTATATAGGGTATTCCAAAAGTCTAAGCTACTGAAGCTTAAAACTGCACTAAGACTTCTGCAATAGCCTGTATGTAGGGAGTATCCCAGGCCCAGCCCAAATTTTATTATGATGTCATTGGGGAGAAAGCAATAACTGATGTGTACATAGCAGAAAGTCTTGTTTAAGGTGATTATTCGCTGTTAAATGATGACTCACTTGCTGGTTGGATATGCAAGATTATCAGCTGTTGATGTTTTCATCTTTAACCCAAGGAATTAGCCCTAGAAAAGGACCTCGTTTGTTTGGCAGATGCTATGGGATCTGTTATTATTATTAACAACTAATTATTAATAATGATAGCACCTAACAGATACAGTGCTTTAAGGTTTGTAGATGGGCTTTATGTACATTATCTCCTTTGATCCTCACAACTTCCTCTGGTGCCCAAGTAGGCATTCAAGGTATTATTATCCCCATTTTACAAGTGAAGAAACTAGGACTTAAAGACATTAAATTACCTCCCTATCCATGGTCAGACAGCTAGTAAGTGTTGGAAGTATAATCAAACTGGGTCAAAGGTTTATCTGGATTCAAAGTCCAACACTCTTTAGAATCAGTGATTCTGGCCAATTCACTCTCATACTTTAACTAAAAAAAAACAAACCCAAAACATTGCTCTCTTTCATTGATTTTAAGATAGCACCTTTTTTTTTTTAATATTTAATGGATCCCATATGTAACATTTAAGTCAGTCTTAACCTATATTTTGTATACCCAAATGTTGAGAAACTGCTATTTATATGCCTATTGTATTTTGATATATACTTTTTAAATAAGGGAGATGCATATTAATTGGAGTCTGAATCTTTTAAATTTTAATGATGACTGGTTTGGGTTTTTTTGGAGGAATTATTTTCATTTTAAAATTAAAGCTTGCAAAAGAATCATATAGAGATTGATTAGAAGGATTGTACACAATTTTTCACTTCCCATCTTTAAACTTGACAATCTACATTTATTAACTACTTGTGTATTTTGGGTAGTAAAAAAGGTTGTGTTTTTTTGTCAGTGGAATCCTTGTCCTATTTGGCGTTTACCAGTAACTTTTAACTTCATTCAGACAGCTAATAAAAATATTTTATGGCACTAGCTCTGAGAACCTTAGAATCTCACAGTTAGGAGATCTTAGAGGCCTATCTGGTTTAATACATATCTGGAACATCTCTTGACAGCTGGACAGGTAGCCTTTGCTAGAAGATGTTTAGTGAGCCTACTAACTCCTGTGGCAGCCCATCCTACTTTTGGTTAGCTCTAATTGGTAGGAAGCTTTTCTTCACATTGAGACCTAATCTGCCTTCCTGCAATTTCCACCTATTGTTCCTACTTCTGCTTTCTGGGACCTAGCAGAACAAATCTAATCCTTTTTCCATGTGACAATCCTTCAGATCTTTAAAGAATCATGACCTCTCCAGCCCCAGCTTTTCTTTTTCTAGGCCCAACTTTCCAATGTGCCCTCCAGTCCCTTCACCATTCCTGCTAGTTACCACTGATCTGCTTCAGCTTGTCCATGTCCTTCCTCAGTGGGTCCATCGAGTATTTATTAAGTACCTACTGTGTGCCAGGTACCATGTTAGAAATACGAAGACAAAAATGAAGCAATCTCTTTGCTCAAGGAGCTTATATTCTCTTGGGGGAGACATGTACATAAACACGTTCTGAAAATGCATTGCCTAGAACTGACCAGAATATTCCAAATGTATTTATAGAATCATAGATTTAAAGCAGGAAGGACCTTAGATTAAGACTAATTTCCCTCACTTTACAGATGAAGCAAGTGTAGGCTAGCTAGCTTATCTGATAGGGCAACAGGAAGCAGTGGACACCAGGCTTCAAAGTAGCTTAGATTTTTGGAACATCCTATATAACTTACGTATCACTGGGAAGAATCCCTTTGGATTACCAAAAGGCCGCTCCCAGCGACCCCGTGGAGGCATCATGGCCCCCGATACATGTTGCTGGCTTGAGAGGACACATGTTTGAATCCCAGCTCTGCCACTTACCACTGGTTTGATTTGGGCCAAGAAATTTAACCTCTTGGCCTTAGTTTCCTCATTTGTAAAAGAAGGTGATTGGACTTTAGATATTCTCTAAGGTCCCGTCAAGTTAAAAATCTGTAATCTCATTCTGTTGTCTTTGCTTGGGCATGCTTCACTGATGTCGGCTGTTCTATCCACACACTCAGAAGTCCTAGATAGGAAACTTTTTGCTTTTTTTTTTCTTAACATCCCTCAACAAAAAAAAGATTAGCAGTTTTGTTTGACTGTCTGACCTGAGGTAATGTAGAAGAGAAGATACTGCCATAATCTAACGCTAATAGCTAATCCAAAAATGATTTGCCCCTGACAAACGCTCAGCTGTGCCCTCTTCATTCGTTTAGTTAGTTCCCAATTTATAATAGGCTGTGTTCCAAAAGTGCATTGGTGAGGTGATTCTCTGGAACTTGAATCATATATTCCCAAAGAAACAATGTTATAAATGGTGGTTAGATTCCCAGATCTGTTCACATGTTTAGCTACATGATGTAGCTAACTGTTTAGTACTTTTCTCTCTTCTCGTTTTTATTGGAAAACATTCCAAGTTCCAACTGTGACTTTGGAGAAGCTAAGAACACATCTCTCCCAGACTCTGTAAAAGCATTCCTTCCCACTTTTCCCCATTACCCCTGTCACGGAACTCTGTTCTGCCCATAGCCGTCTAGCAATAGAGGGCAGTCTTTAATGCCATCTTCATTCCCAGCTGCCCAAACCTTGAGAAACTATTCCCTGCTCTTCTCCGTTCTCTTTTGATTTAATTCAAGTAAGTGAAAAATTAATACCTCTTCTATTGGGCTATTTCCCACTGACATACTTCTCCACTCTCTTCTGATTTAATTCAAGTAAGTGAAAAACTAACACCTCTTTTATTAGCCTATTTTGCACAGACATATTACAGAATAATGCTTTTTGAAAGGAACCCTCATTTTAGCCCCTCCCCCACAGTCCATAATTTGGATTTAGGATGGGAATATTTCTCATGATTGAGTAGAGGTGACAATAGGGGGCTCCTGTAGTGACATTTTGTGTGTAAGGGGTGTTTTTAAGTTGGGTCTCAGATGTTGTTATAAAGTTCTGAAATTTATGAAGTAAATTATTAGGTAATTATTTGAATTATAAAATGATTTTTATGAGGGTTCAGTTCAATTCAACAAGCGTTATGTGCTTACTATGATTTGGGTGCTGTGCTAGGGTTCGAGATTCAATGACAACAAGAAGGTCTGCCCTCAAGGAGATTAAATGGGAAAGGGAGGAGAGGGATGTAGTATCTACACTGATAAATAAATTTCAAACATGTACAAAATAAATACAAAGTAGTTTCTGGGTGATGGGCACTAATAATTGGCAGAAATCAAGAAAGCCTTGTAGAAGATGGCATTTGAACTGAGTCTCGAAGTGACTGAGAAGCTCCAAGCAGTGAAGGTGAAGAGAGCGTTAGAAACAGAATGGTGAATAGACATAGAATGTTGTACATGAGGAGTAAGTAGCAAGTAACTAGAACTTACAACGCAGTAGGGGCAGCCTGGAAAGACCGATTGGAACTAGATTGTGAAAGGTTTTTAAATGCCCAAATTGAGGGGTCAAATATTCTTCTAGAGGGAATAATGAGGCTTTCTGAGCAGAGAAGTGACAAGGTCAGATATTGCTTTAGTAGGATCAGTTTGGCAGCTGAGTGGCAGATGGATTGGGAAGGATAGAGGCCATTAGACTATGCAGTTGTCCAAGTCAGGGACTTCAGGTGACAGGCTGAACTAGGGTTTCTTTCAAAAAGTACTATTGTGTAATACAGGAATACAGGATTTAGTTTACCAAAATTTGGTTTATTCACAATCTCTCAGGAGTGGATCTCTTTACATAAATCAGGATACACAGTATTTCATTACGCACACAAGCTGCTCTGCTCAGATTCATCCTTTTCAAGTAACTGAGTTCCTGGATATTTAGCATGTGGTTTGAATCCCAATGAGTAATCCACAGTCACTAATATAATTACAGTCAGCTCTGGATTATATACAGGTATTATTGGCTTTCTGGATTACTTGCTGTGACTCACCCACTTATCTTCCATCTCTCTCTGTCTGTTGGCTTCTCCCTTACTGCCTACAAACAAGTCCGTGGCTCTCCTGTCCTCAAAAAATCCTCATTTGATTCTTCCAGGCCCGCTGTGATCCTATATCTCTTTTGCCTTGAGAAGGTTGTCTACAACAGATGCCTCCACTTTCCCTTCACTCTTCTTAACTCCTTACAGTCTAGCTTCTCACCTTATTATTCCACCAAAACTTCCCTTTCCAAAGTTTTTTGTTTAGTCATTTCAGTCATGCCTGACTCTTTATGACTCCACTTGGGGTTTTCTTGGCAAAGATGCGGGAAGGATTTTGCCATTTCTTTCTCCAGCTCATTTGAGAGATGAGGAAACTGAGGCAAACAGGGTTAAGTGACTCAGGTCACATAGCTTATAAGTGTCTGAGGCCAGATTTGAACTCAGGAAGACGAGTCTTCTTGACTTCAGGCCTGGCATTATACCCACTGTGCTATCTAGCTACCCTTCTCCAAAGTTACCAGTGATCTTTCAATTGCCAAATCCAATGGCTTTTTCTCAGTCATCATTTTTCTCATCCCTCTGCAGTCAATGACACTGTTGATCACCCTCATTTTGATACTCTCTTGTCTATAAACTTTTGGGATACCACTTTCTCATGGTTCTCCTCCTACACAGTTGGCCACTCCTTCTTAGTTTTCTTTGCTGGATCCTCATCCAGGTTATGCCCTCTAACCATGTGTCCCACAGGTCTTTGTCCCGGTCACTCTGCTCTCCGTATAATACTACATTGCTTGATGATTTCAGCTCCTGTGGATTTAAATCATCCCTATGCTAGTGATTCTCAACTCTACTTATTTCTGACCTAAACTCTCCGCTGACATTTAGTCCCATATCTCTGGATGCCTTTCAGACGTCTTAAACTAGATGTCCAGTAGACATCTCAAACACAAGTTGAAGAGATCACTAAATGAGATCGTGTGAGGAAAGAAGAACCCAGGACAGAGTCTTAGAGGTCAACAACAATTAGTGGATATGATACGGATGAAAATTCAGCAAAGGAGATTTAGGAGAGGTCAGGCACACAGGAGATGAACTGAGAGAGTAGAGTAGTGTCATGAAAACCCACAGAATAAAGAGTATTCATTCAGGAAGTCAGAGCAGGTGTAGTTTCAAATGCTGTGGGGAGATTGAGAAGGGTGAGAGTTGGAGGGAAATCTCTTGGATTTGGCAGTTAAGGGATCATTGGTATCTTTTGAGAGCTCATTTTAATTTGGATGGTGGGGTTGAATACCACATTGCAGAGAGTTTAGAAAAGAATGGAGATGGAGTGGGGATACCCAAATGTAGACATCTTTTTCAAGGATCAAGGATTTTAGCTGAGAAGAGGAGGAAAGCTATTGATTCAAAGCAAGCATGGTAATATCTAACAAAGGGTTTGTTTTGTTTTGTTTTAAGAATGAGAAGACTTGGGTGCATTTGTAGGTGGCAGGAAGGAACTGGTAGATATTAAGAGATTAAAGATTAGCGGGAGAGGATGGGCAAAATGCTGGGGAAGAGAGGGTACGGGATCAAAAGTGCATGTCTAGGGATTGTCTTTGGCAGGAGGAAAGGGATGGCTATATGTTCATCAAGTGGGTTAGAACAAAAAATCTATGCTTTCTGTATGGTGGGACTTGGGATCTATGGGAAATTAGTGTGAAGTAAAAACAAGAGGTACCATTTTTTAAAAAAAGACCCTATTGATAGGGTATCACTAAAGAAAGATAAAAATTAACTCTCTGAATCTTAATACAATAGGACTAATGCTCATACAAATTAAGATATAGTTGTTAGTCATCCTCTGTAGGATGGTTTTAAGGTTGGTTTTATATTCTTCCATTTAAAAAATTTCTTTTCAATTTGGGATTTGTTTTTTAATATGATGGATTTGATGTAGATAACAGATTTTTCAAGAAACATTTGTAGGAACTTAGACTTGTTACAGTATTTAGTATGAGAACACTAGGCCTGAAGTCAGGAAGACTTGTCTTCCTCATTTCAAATCTGGCCTCAGACACTTAGTGATTGTATGACCCTGGGCAAGTCATTTAGCCTCAGTTTTCTCATCTGTAAAATGAACTGGAGAAGGTAATGGTGAACCAGTCTAGTATCTTTGCCAAGAAAACACCAAAGGGGGTCGGTCACCAAAGAGTCTGATACAACTGAAAAATGACACAACATTAATTGCTTAAAATAAACATGTTTTTTCTGGCGTTTTTCCCCTACAGAATTTGACCTGCATACCAAATGTGTGGTGGATGTAGATGCAAATAAAGTTATTCTTTACCCTGCAAATGCTAATCTTTCCAAAGGAGATGTCAGGTAAGAAAAGAAACAAAATCGGAATAGTTACATTTTTATGTTTGTTTTGAGATCTGACATCATTTGTGATAATTTAATTCAACAAGTAGGTATTATAGAGTGCCTCCTGTATCTGTGATACTATGCTAATACATAATATGATATTATTCTAAGTCATGTGTTGGTTGCAAAATTAGTAGATAATAGATGGTATAGTTGATAGTGTGCTGGTCCTGGAGTCAGGAACATTCATCTTCAAATCTGGCCTCATACACATCCTAGCTGTGTGATCCTGGGCAAGTCACCTCACCCTATTTGCCTCAGTTTCCTTATCTGTCAAATGAGCTGGAGAAAGAAATGGCAAAACACTGCCATATTTTTGTCAAGAAAGTCCCAAATGAGGTCACGAAGAATCAGACATGACTGAAATACGACTGACTAAAATGTCCTTGTTCTAGAGCAGTGGTGTCAAACTCAGAATGAAACGAGGCCTCCCAATTGCATTTTAATCTGTTTCGGGCTGCACTCAGGCAAACCGTGTTTGCCACCACTGCCCTAGAGGAAGCTAATAGTCTTCTTGGAGAGATAAGGCCAGCTCATGAAACAGTTAAAAGGTAAAATAAGGGAGTGTGTGTTTGAGTGCCAAAAGGAGTGGTACAGAGAGTAAAGTGCAGGAGGAGTTCAGAGAAAAGGGAGTGAACCGTGTAGCTGGAGTAACTGGGAGGAAGGCTTCATGAAAAAGGCCAGACTTGAGAGATGTCCTGAAGGTCGGGTAATGTTTGAAGGGGCAGCAATGTTGCAAACACTCATCTTGTTCCTCTCACTTGGAGTACACCCACCTCTTTGCTTGTTCAGTGTCTACTCATCCTCCAAAGCCCAGCTTAAGTTCCCCTGCTCCTTGAGGCCTTCTGGGCCTGCTCTTTCCCTGTTTTAAACTCCTGCAGCAACTCAGTCTGTGGAATACGACTTAGCCCTTGTGTGCACTTAGGTTGTTAGCTGTTATTTGTGTCCTCTGTCTCCAGTAGATTGAAAGCTTATCTAGAGTAGGAACCATTCATTACATTGCCTACTTTACATGGGCTTCCCCCGCCCCCACCCCCAATAGGGCTGAGAACATAGTTAAATTTGCGTTGATTTGATTATTTGTGGGAAGAACAGCCAGAACCAAAGGTAGTGAGTGAGGGGTGGGGGAAATGCCCAGAAAGTGTGCTGTACTTGGAAAATCTTGAGATAGACCTGACTAGACTGGTTTGTGTTAGAGATAAGAAAATTTGTGTTAGTAATAGCAAGAGATAAGGTTGTATTGGTAGGTTGGGGCCAAATTGTATAGCACCTTGGAATGTCCTTTAAAAGAATCTCAGCTGCCTTTTGCAAGGGAGCCATGGAAGATTTTGCAACACAGGCAAATTCGTGATCAAATGAGATTTTACTTAGATCTATCAATCTAGATATCTAGGTATAGGTATATAGATACGAATATTAAGCAAACCTCACTGTGGAATTATGTAAATGTGAGTTGCTCATAGTGCTGGTAATGATATTTTTTTTGTTCCTATTTTTAAAAAGTTTTGTTTTTATTTTGAGTTCCAAATTCTCCCCCTCCCTCTAGCCTGTCTCCCACCCATTGAGAAGACTAGCAATATAATGCCCATTTACATGTGAAGTCATGCAAAACATTTACATTTAGCTGTGTTGCAAAAAAAAAAGAGCAAGAAGAATAAGGTGAAAAAGTTCTGCTACAATATGCATTCAGAGTTTGATGATGATAATTTAAGCAAGAGGGGAACACATACTGAATCTTATCCAAACTTTCTATCTCCCCAGTGCCTGTTATAATGCTGTGGACAGAGCAGCAGGCACTTAAATGTTGGCCAAAATGAACTGGAGATTTTTCTGTTCAAGTTGCAATGTATGAGTCAGATTGATGTAGGCCGACTGAAGGCTTGGGAGACCCGTTGAGAAACCATTACCGTAGTTTTGGCAAGGTGGCTTCTGAGAAGCTGGACTAGAGCTGAGGGAATGGAAAGGAAGGGATTGGCTGAGTGGCTTGTACATAATGAGTATTCGGTGAATATTGGTTGATTTGATATGAAAACTTTTTATTTTTTTTTTGTGGGGGGAAGGCAGGGGCAATTGGGGTTAAGTGACTTACCCAAGGTCACACAGCTAGTAAGTGTGTCAAGTGTCTGAGGCTGGATTTGAACTCAGGTCCTCCTGATTCCAAGGCTGGTGATCTACTCACGGCCCTACCTAGCAGCCCCTTGATTGGAAAACTTTAAAGAATTAATGGGAAATATTAATGGAACTTTGCTATTAACTGGCTTATCAAAGATGAGTCCAAGGTTTGGGGCCTGATTAGCTAGGTAGTCCTTAGTTATAGTTGGAAATAGTTACTTTTGGTAACATTAGTCATTCTTAGAATAATTTTTAGAATTTTTCTGAAATTTTCTGAAAATTTAATTATTGTTGTATTTGGCGGCCTCATCCGGAGTTAGAGAGTGTTTGGTCTGGAGATGAGAAGACTATAGGAGACATGATTATTGTCTTCATAGCTAAAAGAGTGTTATCTACAAAAGGGAACAGGCTGATTTTCTGGTGTTCTGTGTGTAGCACAGCGGATAGACTCAGGAAGACCTGAGTTTAAATGTGGCCTCAGAAACTTACTAGCAGTGTGACCCTGGGCGAGTCACTTAACTCCGTTTGCCTCAGTTTCCTTGCCTGCATAAATGACCTAGAGAAGGCAATGACAAACTACTCTAGTATCAGGAAAACTCCGAAAAAGGATCACGAAGAGTCGGACACAACTGAAATGACTAAACAACAACAATAAGCTATTCTAGGGCCAATGTGCTTAGGAGTTACAAGGTGGCAGACTCCTGTTAAAAACAGGAAAGTGCTTTGTTAAGACTGGGCTGCCTAGTGAGTGGAATGGGTTTCCTTGTCAGAAACTGAGCTTTTCTGTCACTCTTAAATAGCTTCTGTTTCATGATTAAATACTTGTGTGGCGTATAAACGGCAGTTCTTGTAAGATGTGGGAGGTTGTGCTAGGTCAGTGCTGTCAGACTCGGAGAAGTGGATCCTTGAAGGCCGCACACTGCCTTAGAAAACCACAAATTCACATTACTTATTTTGTATTGCATTTTAATTTATTTTGTTAATAATTTCCCAGTTATATTTTAATCTGGTCCAGGCTGCCAGCCAAAAAATAAATTTGACTCGATGACCTCTAAGGTTCCTGCTAACTTCTAAATTCTTGGACTGAGTGCCAAATGAACCTTTTGTGATTTTCTCATGAATCGTGAAAAGGCTACATTGAAGCTTTTGTCTAATATCATAGGAACATTTTCAACTTTCCCCTGCCTTATCGTTGTTTAATATGGTGTCAAGATAGTAAAGTGCACATCCTAAATAAGTAAATTGAAAGCTTTCATTTGCAGTAAATGGTGATACTCTTCTCAGAAGATGAACATGTTATTCATCCATTTCAGCAACAGCAGCTGCTGCTGATTCAGTCACTCCCAAGACCTCCTGGTTTGCAGGGGCTGAGGCTGTGCTGGCCAGCCCTGTGCTGGATGCGGTTCCATCTTACCTAGGTGTGACAGATGTTTCCCACTAACCTTTCAAGTTGTCTTTGACGTCTGTGGGCTGAGAGTTCTAGAAACTGCCACTGTTGCCAGTGATTCAGTAACCCTAAGGCCTGGTCTGCTGCAGCCTGTGCTGGACTATGCTTGTCTCTCACCCTGGTGCAACAGACCTTTTCTGCTGACCTTCTAAGTTGTCTTGGGCTGGAAATTTGTTTTACTCCATCTTTTTTATGGCTTCCACTGCTCTAAAATTTGTTGAGAGGCATTTTTTAAAGGTACTTGGAGGGGTTTGGGGGAGAGCTCAGGTGAGTCCCTGCCCTTACTTTGCCATCTTGGCTCTGCCCAGGGATCTGTTTCTAATTGAGTTTGATACCACTAGTCTAGTATGAGGTTGTGGCACATATATAAGTAATAACAAATACAAGGATGGGCACAATGGATGAGTGAATGTTTGTGCTCAAATTAAGTTCTACTCCATTACTTCAGATAATAGATGTACCCAAGTAAAATGATTAGATAAATAAACTAAAGCCCTAATAAGGAAAATCACCTCACTGAAAAAAGAAAAAGATTGAAGAAATGAGTAAGCAAAAAAGAGACTTCAACCCTTGAATAAATATTATGGTGTTAAAAAAGAAAACTTAAAGAAAAGACATTAGGAGGGGGGGAAAGTTCCCAAAGGGAAAACGGATCTAGAAAGAAGGAGGATTGGGTGTCTGAGGAAAATGAAATTTAGACCAGTGAAGGAAGAGAAAAGATGCAAGTAAGAGACAACTTATCTGGAAAATTCTTTGGAGATTTTTAACAAAACAATATGAAGAATAGAATGGTCCTGATTAAAGAAAAAATGACACAAATGGCCAGATAATTAATAAAACAGAATCACAGAATGATATTATATGATACTAGAAGGTATTAGTGATATAAATGAATTTATTGTTAAAACAAACAAAAAGTTCCTCATAATGCTGTTTTAAAAAAAATTGAAAAATATATTGCCTCTGGGAAATAAGCTTAAATTATTGGAACACCTACAGATTCTAAATGAAAGGCTTGATATACTTTTGCTAACACCCCCCTCTCCCTCTCCCCAAAATCAGGGAGCAGTAGCCATGGTTTCAAGGCAAGATGCAGAATTAAAGAACATGAAAGAAAGAAACATGGTTAAAAGAACATAGATTTAGAATTAGAAGGGCCATTATTAACAGTCATGTATTACAGACCTTCATTTTGCAGATCAGAAAGTTGAGGCAGAGAGGCTAAGATTAGAAGTGGTAAATGATAGAATCAGGATTCAGTTCCATGTTTTCTGATTTCAAAGCTAGTTCTCCTTTTTTTGTAGTGAGGAAAACAACATCAGTTTTAAATATATTTGCTGCAAACAGCATGGCAGCCAAATATATGAAAGTCAGTCAGCTAGCATTTATTTAGTCAACTATCATTTATTAAATGCTTACTCTCTGCCAGGATACTGTACTAAGTACTGAAAAGAAAATTAATTGTTAATAGTTAATTGAAATACAAATAAATGGAAAGTCATTAGGTATTAATGGTCGGAAACTTTAATTCCCCTCTCTCAGAACTGGACAAGTCTAATAGATAAGTAGAAAGGAAGTTAACTTGGAACAGAATGCTGAAAAAACTAGAGTTGATATTGAGAGAGATCTGAATGAAAGTATCAAAAAGTTTACTTATCAAACAGTTGTGAAACCTGTACAAAAATTGGCCATGCTCAAGTGAATGAAGGCAGAATCTTAACTTCATATACTTATAGATAAGAATGCAACAAAAGTAGTGGTTAATTTGTAAAATAATAAGTTACATGGAGATCAAAGAGATTTGTTAAATAATGAGCGTATTAAAGAACATTATAGAGGTGCTAAATTATATTAAAGTATAAATAGTATCAATCCAGTATAACAAAATGTATGCTATATTTAGCTTCACTAATATAGCCAGCAAATACTTCCCTAAATATGGAGATTAACAAAGGAGAAAAAGAGAACAGCGAGCTGAACATAAGGAGAAAAAAATAAGTTAATAAACCAGAAAAGCACAGAAAGAGAACATTTGAAACTTGAAGAATAAACAGAATAATAAATATTTTGTAAATAAATATATAAATATAATACATAAATACATGTAAATAAGTAATATATATAAATAAAATAAATAAACAAAACAATTGCCTTGTAATAAAATAGCTTATTTTTAAAAAGACCATCAGACTGAGAAATAGCCAGTTTTTATTTTTTAAAAAGAGAGGTAGTTTTTATTTTTTTAAAAGAGAGGTAGTTTTTTACTTAGTCTGTGACTGGTTTTGTTTGGGGAGAATGGTTGTGTATATAAAAAATATAAGTAATAACTACATTTCATTGTTACAGGGAAAGATGCAGCTTTGGGGGGAGTGGTACTTCGTGAACTCAGGGTCAGTAATCATCAGTTCATGGGTTTTGGTTTGTTGTTAGTTTTGTTTTTTACCTTCTTTTAGATTCTGGATGTCCTAGAACAGGCCTGCACAACCTGTGGCATGCCAAAGGATTCCTGGCACCCCCTGAAAAATGTAGAGGACATTTTTTGTGGGCTGCCCAAAATCCTTTGGTGGGCGGCAAGCGGCCCATGGGCCACAAGTTGTGCAGGCCTGTTGTAGACCTTGGCGATAGCTGAAGTTGCCTTATCTTTGGTGCATAATTTAATTTTTGGAGAAGTTTGAGAGGGCATGAGGATCAGCGAAAATGTCTAATTCCCAGCAATTTGTCAGAAGAAGACATGGGGAGTTTTAATATTTCACAAGTTCAATATGAGTCCTGCATTGTGATATGGAAGCCAAAAAAGCTAATTTAGTCTTGGCTGTGTAAAAAGAAGGATAGCTTACAGAATTAAGGAGATGGTGCTAGAAGCAACATGACACAGTGGGTAGAGTGCTGACCTTGGAGTCAGGAAGAACTGGGTTCAAGCACCACATCTGACATCGTCTGTCTGTGGGCAAGTTTCTTAACCCCTTGTTAAGGGGCAACTCTGTAAACCGTAAGTTGCTGAACAGATGCCAATGTGCATTGTTAGGAGTTTCTCATACTTATGAAAGAGATCCAGGCTTTAAGAAGGAAAAAAAGCTCCTTTGTACTCTTGAGTCCATGTCATATGAGGATAAGTTGAAAGAACTATGGATGCTGAGTTTGGAAAAGAGAATACTGTGTTAGAAGAAATGGTAGCTGTATTCAGGTATATGGAAGGCAGTCATGTGGGTCGTGTTAGACTTGGTCTCTGTGGCCCCAAAGGGCAGAACCAGGAGCAGGGGGGTGGAGTTGCAAAGAAGAAAATTGAGGCTAGATAGCAGAAAAAACTTAGGAATGCTAAGAGTCATCCGGAAGAGGAGTGGGCTTCTTCAGCAGGCGGAGTGACAGAGGCTGGATAACTACTTGGTATAGCTGGGATTCCTTTTAGGGTATGAGTTGGATTGTAAATGCTTCCATTCTAAAATTCTGTAATTAATAGTATATAGCAAGTCATTCCAGTCGTTGGCCCTCAGCAATCCTTTATATTCTGAGCAACTATCCAGCCTTTTCACTGGAGCTCATTCAGGCACATACATTCACCCCAGCTTTGGCCATCCCACCCCACTACCCTTATAAGGAAGGATCTGTTGCAAGGAAAATGCTAGGGCTTCTTGAGAACGGCTTCCATGGGCCCCCATGCAGACTAAAAGTTCCTGGCCTAGCCTCAGTGGAAGAGCATAGCTTTTGTAAATTATTTATTGAAACCATATTTGTATCCCTTGGACATTTCAGATCTTTTGGAGTTGTGAGCTAGACTGCAAATAGAGTTAGAAACGAATGAGGCTTCTGCCTTCTAAGACCTTTCAATCTCAGAGGGACTATTAGCATCTGCTGAGTTAACGGCAGACCTGAGATTAGAATACCAAGGGGTCAGCCACGGAAATCTTAGCATCAGAAGGTGTTAAAAATCACAGAATGTTAGTGTTGGAAGTCCTCTCCCCTTCATTTTATAAATGAAGAAACCAAGGCCCCCAAGACACAAACTAACTTGCTCAATATTACTCTTATTCATCTCATTCACTATTGCTTTTTCAATATGCTAAAGGAGAAAGATGGAGTTCATAGGAAATAAACTCATTTATTTCCTAATGTTTCCTTGGACTAGCCCCGATTAGTAATAACTCTGACATTGAGACAGTATTTTGATGCAATTGAGGGTGCTTAAAAATAATACTGCTTGAGGATCCTTCCGAATAAAACAAGTCAATGCTATCATAAAAGTATTTCTTTTTTAGATTTTGCTGTATGTTACTGGCCAGTTTTACTTCAAAAACTATAGAAGGAACATCTCATTTCAAATATGTTTTTGTATTTGTAATATAAATAATGTAAGTTAGGTGGAAAAATATAATTGTATAGTTGAATGACTATTTTTTGTCAGACTTATTAATGAAAAGAAGTAGGGTGTTTATTTGTATAACCCATATCTCCTTCCTACTCCCCTTTCCTGGCCCTTTGTCAAATATTTTTATCCCAAAATGGGGAAAAAGGAGAATTACATGGGAGGAATTCAAGTTTTAGGTTCCAAGTTGCTGAACTTCTGAGCTGGGGGAAGAGGACATAGCCCCATTTCATTGCTTGTGTCTCCACATAGGTTGAAGGCTCATTTGGGAGGTCACAGTCCTATAGCTGGTAGAAATTGTAGGAGGGAGGAAGCAGGTAAATCTAGATGAGCAAATAAAAAACCAGCTTCCTTGTACCTTATAAAGAGGCAAATATCTGGCTGTTTTTTAATACCCTGACTGCCGTGGCATTGACAAAGCACATGATGCCCTGAGATATGAGATAGCATCAGTGGTTGCTGTTTTAAAGCAGAAAGCAAAGTATAAGGTGAATTACATGGGTAGAATATTTGTTTTGATTTTCTAATCATAATGTGGGAGGATACATAAGGAAGTATGCAAGTCAGTCCAGTAGTTCAGGAGATCCGGATGCCTGGGGAAAATAAGCAGTTAAAAAAAAAAAAAGAAAGGATGAAATCAGGAAGTTTACTAACCTGAAAATCCTGCCTGTTCAGGAATATTGCATGCATCATCTTCAATGCAGCTGCCCCCAAAGGGAGCACCTGTTAATGAAATTGCTTAATTTGGGCCACCAAGCCATTCCTTTGTTATATTGCTTGTAGTTTGTCATCGTTCTTGTTCTCTGTGTGGTGTGGAGGAAAGAGGAAGGATTTAGAATCTGAGGATGTAGGCTCAGCTCTGATTCTTACTACTCAGTTTGCCTTTAGGCAAGGCATTTCACTTTTTCTGTGCCTCAGTTTTCTCGTCTATAAAATGAAACAGTTGGACATAATAGTGGCATCAGACAGATCTCTGTAGCTGCATATTGGCTTAGAAAACTACAAATGAACATTATCTATGTTGTATTTTTATTTATTTTGTTAAACATTTCCCAGTTACATTTTAATCTGGTTTGTGCTATACTCTTGAGTTTGACGTCTGGACCAGAGGAGAGTAGTTGGTACCTTTGGGCTACATGATCTCTTAAGATTCAGTTCTAAATCTGTGATCCTAGGAATATTATTAGATACTAATATTTCCAAATAAGCTCTCCATTATAGCCACTTAGTAACTGTTGGTTGAATTTATGAGACAATGATGATACTTTAGGTTTTTCTTTCAAATATCTTCCTGTAACTATTGTGTAAATCTGTTGTTTCAGATACTGTGTAATTAGAAAGTAAAACCCCACTTTCACAGTGCTATTCGTTCTTTTGTTCAGTGCCTACTTTTTGTAATGCACTTGTAGATGGATACAAAGATAAATAATCCTAGTCCCTCCTTTCATGGAGTTTCTACTTTAGTAGGGAAGATAAGACATGTACATAAGAAGTTCTTTGGGAAGTTCTTAGGAGGGACAGATCATTTTTACTCTGGATGAGAGGCTCAAGAGAGAAATCATGGATGATGTGTGACTTGAATTGGGCCTTGAAGGAAGGGAATCTGCATTTCATTAGATGAAGATGTGAGGGATAGAGGCTGGGGAGAAGACATGCTAGCCATGAAGCAAAGTCATAGCAAAGTCATAGGGTCCACCACTTAGAAATCAAGTTCAACTAGTTCAGTACAACAGCTCAGAGGCCGCAGACCCCTCCCCGAGGCCTGTCTAGGGATCTTTGGTGATCTGTGTTAACTGGAGTATTGAGAGTCTGAAGGGGAGGGGGATGAGATTGGTATCTTGGAGTTATTGTTAATGTTGGGGGTGTTTTAAGCTTTTACACAGTTGAATAGAGAACTGGGAGGTTTACCAAGGGCTTTCCCTCAATAACGCTGTGGGTGAGGTAGGTAGTGCAAATACTGTTATCTCCATTTTACAAGGGAGGAAACCAGAGTTCTCAGGTTGTGACTTCTCTAAGATTATATAGATAGTAAATGGCGGCGCTAGAATTTAAACCCCGGTCTTCTGACCCTAAGTCTAGTGTTCTTTCCACTAGATCACATGATTCCTCCTCAACAGATGTTAAATTAAAATTACATAGGAGTTTTAGCAAGAAGTAAAATTTAATAGAAATATTTGTATCTTATTTTAGCTTTAAAAAAATCTTTTTTAAAAAGCTCATTCGTAACTAACTTATATTCCCTAATACTGAGTAGACATAACTAGTAAAAATTAAAAGCTGTCTCATATGATCAAATTAACAATAATCTTCTTTGACCTAAATTGTCTGACATTTTAAAAGTATATTAGAGTCAAGGCCAACCGTGAATGTTCCTACATGTTTTTCTCTGGAGAATAGTTGGCATCAGCCTATTAGGTATTATTCCATTGATCCTTAATGGATCGTCTGACCCCCAAAGATATCCTTTCCTCCTCATACCTAATTTGAGGTAAACTATCTTTAGAAGGCCATTATGAATATATAAATGTGCTAGATGAGAAGAGGGGAAAATTACAGCATCCACTAACACGTCAGCAGGGATCATAGTTATTCAGATTAATTGGAGAACAGTGTCTAGGAGTACAGCACAAGTAAGAGGGCGCTAGGTAGTCCAGTAGATAGAGCACTGGACCCTGAATCTGGAAGATCTGAGTTCAAATCCAGCCCCAGGCACTTACTACCTGTGTGACCCTGGGCAAGCCATTTAACCTCTGTTTGTATCAGTTTTCCTCAGTTTAAAAGGGGGCTCACAATACTTAAACCTACCTCACAGGGTTTTTGTGAGGATTAAATGAAATAATATTTGTACCTCTTTTACCATCTGCTATAGTCTGTTTTTTAAGGTGTTATTTTCTTCAGTATTTTTTTTTGTGCTTCCTTTACCAAGTTGTTGACTCTTTTTTCATGATTTTCTTGCATCACTCTCATTTCTCTTTCCAGTTTTTCCTCTACCTCT
Organism: Trichosurus vulpecula; assembly: GCF_011100635.1. Taxonomy (NCBI): domain Eukaryota; kingdom Metazoa; phylum Chordata; class Mammalia; order Diprotodontia; family Phalangeridae; genus Trichosurus; species Trichosurus vulpecula. The sequence goes on along the minus strand of NC_050575.1, from coordinate 292,234,999 downwards.
TACTTGATTTTCAGAATCCTTTTTGAGCTCTTCCATGGCCTGAGACCAATTCATGTATTTCTTGGAGGTTTTGGATGTTTTAACTTTGTTGTCTTCTGAGTTTTGTTTTGAGCTTTCTTGTCACCATAGTAACTTTCTATGGTCAGAATTTTTTTTCTGTTGTTTGTTGATTTTTTTCCAGTCTGTTTCTTTACTTTTAACTCTTTGCTAAAGTGGGGCTCAGCTTCCAGGGTGGAGGGAGAACTGTCCCAAGCCTTAGGGATTTTGTGTAGATGTTTTCAGAGATATTTCTAGGGACCTATAAGTTTTCAGTTCTTCCAAGGTGGTACAGTGTAAGGAGAAGTGTTTACTCCTCTCCTGGCTTGTGCTCTGGTCTGTGAGTAACCATAAGCACTCTATTCTGCCCTGGCATTGTGACAGGGGTCCCTGCTCCACTGCAGCTGCAAGTGCATGCTAGTGTTACTCCTTGCCCTGGGACTGCCATCTAGAACTGTGATCCAGATCTGAGTATGGGCAAAGCAACAGAGTCCTGTCCCTGGTGCCAGCAATCTTCTTCCGACCTGTTGTTTGACCCCCTTAGTGTCAGTGGGCTGAGAGCTCCAGAAGCTGCTCCTGGTTTGCTGTGACCCAGTCTGCACTGGACTGCGCTCCACTCTCACCCAGGTGCGACAGACCTTTCCTGCCAATCTTCTAAGTTATCTTTGGCTGGAAAGTTATTTCACCCTGTCCTTTTGTGGGTTCTGATGCTCCAGACTTTGTTTTAGGGTGTTATTTAAAGGTGATTGGGGAGAGTTCAAGAGTAGTCTCTGCCTTTTCTCAGCCATCTTGGCTTTACCTCCTTCAGTAAAATAGTATTTGTAAAAAATGGTGCTTGGAAAATAGTAAGCACTAAATAAGTGCTTTTTTTAATGAGTTATCTTGAAATTTGGAAAAGATACAGATCATGAACAGTGCTGCTTAGGATATATCTAGACCAGGGGTGGGGGAGGCGGGGAGAGGTGTGGTAGTGTCATTTAGGGAGGAGGAGGCAGAAGGGGAGAGATGATTCTTGGTTTGCATAAAGGCTGCCTTAAAAAGGGAAATAAGGGGGCCCAAGAAACTTTTTATCTGCTTCCTAATTTTTGCAGCATCTGGCCCTGATCAAAAGGTACAGACCGAGGCTTCTTGTATTGTAATCCCCTATGATTGGCACACCTGAGCATGCTGATATCTCTATGGATACCAAGGTGTGTATTTTGCAGGTCTGAACAAGGAACAAGTAAACTTTCACATATGCTTTAATTTGAAAATGTAGTTGAGAAGCTCATTTGCATCCTAGGTTCTGTCTTTTCCGATTTGCTAAGTATCATGACCTGCCTTTTGTATTATAATAAATCATCGTGTCACTTTGTTCATAGATCTCTCTTGAAGTTCCTCTTACTAAATTTTTTCAATTCACCAAAAATTCCTTATCCTAAGGATGTCCTTCATAACCTTGTTTTTGAGATATGCAACCTGATGAGTTAAAAGTCCGTCCAAACACTTTGGAATTTGTCTTGCTCTAGAGGTCTCTAATTTACCTCCTAGCTGTTTACATTTTCTGCTTCTCAGATTGTCTTGAATTTACTTGACCCTTGTTTATATGCTGTATCCCCAAGTAGAATGTTATCTCCTTAAAAGCAGGGGCTGGTTTTTATTTTGCATTTGTATTCCCAGTGTCAGCCCAGTACCTTGCAGATAGTAAGTGCTCCTATGTTGGCTTGTCATGCTGGTTCCAGACTGCCACCATCTTCATGATGATCTGTGGCTTTCAGAACAACTGCCAGCACTTTTTTTTAGGCCCTGGAAGCTAACTGATGGTGGCCAAGATGCATATCATGAAGTCAGCTGATGTGGAGGAATTAGCTGATGAACTAGCTACACACACTATCCCTTCATGGAATGATATGTGCAGACAATATTTAAGAGTCTGGCATGGTTCCAGCTTTGGAATGAAGTTCAGTGCACTAATGCTTTAAAACATGTAAACAGCTACTAAAGAATGTTTAAGGTGATATGTGCTGAAGAATGGCAAGAGAGCAGGATGGAGGGTGAACACTCCAAATAGATTGTTAACCCATGTGATTGAAGCCATACAACAGATTACAAAGGGATGTGACTTGACCGATTCACTTAAGTTAAAGTTGTGCCTGTGATAGATCGCATCGACACAGAGGAAGTGAAAGTGAGGGATAGATTAAATTTTTGGAACTAGTTTCGTTGCCCAAGAATGAACTTCACAGTCATGAAGTTTCAGGTTTATTTGTGAAATTTAAAGTAATACCTTCTAGTTTTTTCCTGCTATTAAGATTTTTCTTAAGAATTGATTGTGTGCTCATCAGGATGGGTTTCACAAGGCTTTACTATGAGGCTGATAAGACTTACTTGTTAAGAGAATGAATATACTGTGTGAGAAAGTGACATAACGAATTTGATGCGTATTTACAGAACCTAACAAAGTATCACAATGCTTACCTGTAATGGGGAGAAGTATATGAGAGGTAGGAGTTTCCTGAACCAGTGGCACCTAATCTTGTGGCTACATCTGAAAGTATATGCATAGAATCTAAATGTAGTACCTCGTAACATGGAAGCCTCACTGTACATGACTTTTGTGGGCTGAGAAAGAGTTGTTTGGAACAAATAATACGTAATTATGTGTCATTCATATTACAATAGATAACTACAAGCCCAAAACAGTAAATGAATGAGCTGCCTATTTTCTGTAGCCTAAAGCAGGACTTCTTAAACTTTTTCCACTTGGGACCCCTTCAGTGCTTCTTTAACTGTGGGTTGCAGCCTAAAGAAAAGAAGATGAAAGCTTGCTGTAAACAGATTCTGCACACCTGCTGTTTGTATCATTTGCCCATATCTATCCATATCTAAAATTAATGGGAAGTTGAGCTAAAGTTTTGAGTTGTTATAGTATAAGACCTCATGTCTTAAGAAACAGTCAAAGGCAGTAGGTTTATAATTACCACAAGTAATTATTATCTAGTATGAAGAGATTAACTGAATCTAGTGATTCCTTATAACTTTCATAGGTTTCCTGAAAAATAAAAGATTATACATTTTGAAACTGATGCAGTTTTAGCTTTGCAAAAAAAGTCACTTGTTCAAAAGTTAATCTTACATTTCATGTTTACAGAGTAAGTTTATATTTTTCTCTGAAAAGTCATCATCTTAAATGGGCTTTTATGACAAAATGTTCAGAATTAGAGTAAAAAAATTATTTTCAGAATTTCAAGGTATGGCAAACATTGATACATAGTGATTAATCTCTATGGGATCCAAACCACTTTATGGCTTCAACTCATTTTGTAAAGGCAGATGTCTTATTATGGGTTCTATTGTATCGATGTTTTTGTATTTTTACACTATTTGATATCTTAATATGAATAACTATGCTGAAGTTGGTGCTAACACAGAGAAATTTCAGTTATATATTGAGGGGAAACATACACTGTATTAGGTACTGAAGCTAGTTTTTTTTAAATTGGAGTTTTAAAGAGGGAGAAGAAAATGAGGGAAAATATTTTCAAAAATAAAACGTAGTTTTTTAATTAAATTTTCAGGTTTCTTTTATGACAGGAGACCCACTTAAAAAAGGAATAAACTTGGGACAAACTAAATAAAGATTGGATAGCTTTAGTGAAGTGCAAAAAGTAAATGAAAATTTCAGTTCAATAAACATTTATTAAGTATCTACTAAGCACTAGGCACTCTGCTTAGCACTGGGGATACAAATAAGAAAGAGAACAGTCCCTGCTGTCAGAGAGTTTCCAATCTATTGGGGAAATAGCACTGACAAGTGTGAGGGGGAATTTGGGAGGCCCAGGGCTTGTAGTTATCTATTGTGATAAGACACATAATTATGTATTATTTGTTCCAAACATGATCCCCTCCTTTTTTATAATAGAAGAATAAACAAGCGACTACTGGCCTTAAAAAGAGAAAAAATGTGTGGTTGAATTTGTTGAATGTACATACAGAGAGTATAACAGGGCCTTGCACAGTTTCATATGGTGAGTATCAGAGTGCTAAATTGTTTGTAATAAAAGCATTATTTTGCCACCGGGGTAGAGTTCTTTATTGTGTTAAGAACTATGAATCACAAAAAGAAGTGAAAGAAATTGGCTGGATCCCAGCTAAGAGAACAGACTGGGGAAGTTAGTTTTAGTGGTTACATTGACTGATTAACAGCTCAGTTGAATGAGTAGGTCAGGGCTGAGCAGTGAGGGAGAGAAAAGCAGGAGGTACCAGGCCTTGGTACCTGGCATATGGGAATGGATCTCAGGCTGAAGTGTCTGGCACTTAAACGAGGAAGAAAGAATGCATTATGCTTCCTGACAAATACAATTCATCAAATATTAATAAAGCCCTAAGTATGTGCAGGGTACTGTGCTAAGGAAGCTTTAGGGATACAAAGACAAAAAAATGAAAAGCAGCCCCTGCCTTCATTTTACTAGGGGCTTACAATTAGTAAACAGGTAAGTAAATCTATATCCTACGGGAAGAAAGTGGGAGAATGTGGAAAGGCTTTCTTAGAAGGCATTAAAGGATTCTAAAAGACCGAGTCTAGAAGGTACAGAGACAGAATGAGGAGTTGGGAATAGCAAAAGGGCCAGTTGGGCCGGAAGGGAGTGTGTGGATGAAGGGAAGCAGTGTGAAATGTCTGGATGGAAGGTTAGGCTGACGTCACATTGTGAAGGTCTTGCTATTTGTTCAAGTGGGACTGTTATTGCCTTTGCGTATAGTTGAGTATAGTCACTACATGTGTGAAGTGGAAATTTATTGTATTTCCTGTAATTTTTCTTCAAGCTGAGTCTGTTAGTAACACATTTGCTTAGAGCAAGCTTTTCTAATCTCAACTGATTCATTGTGATTCTGGTTTCTTTTGATGTCTAGTTTTTGCTATATTACATAACATTTTATTTATTGATATAATTTTTTCATTAGATTTTAGCCATGTAAGTTAAAAGGTTTTAAACAATGGTATCTGGACTTGGAGGCTGTTAAAAGATAGGGAACTAAGAATGCAAACTGATTCATTCAGCCTGTCCACTCTGGTTGGACTTGGGATACTGGTAATACCTTCACATTATTCTATTGTGATATCACACAATGCAGCAAAGAAAATCATTAATTTTTTTTAAAGCATTTTAACCCAATAGACAAATTACTCGATGGTTCTTCACTTCATCAGTAACTTTCTATTTGATGGCCAAAACACTTAGCCACTCCAGATTTATCTGATGGTACGATAGTCTCATCCCTAGCAGATCACTATGTAAATTAGTGTGTACTTCGTCCGAGGTCCTGAGGTAGTGCGGTGCAGCACAATGTGGTGGAACCTTAGGCAGCATTGTAGGAGACCTAGGTCTGGGCTTGTCTCAGTTACTAACTGGCTTTGCGACCTTGGGCAGATCACTTTACTTCGCAGAGTTTTTGTGAGTATACTACAAACCTTAAAGTGTTGAATAAGTGAGAGTTGTCATGATTATGATCTCTCTGGGACTGTGTCTTCCCTTATAAAATGAAGGAGTTAAATTAGATGCTAACTGAAGACCATTCCAGTCACTGAAGTTTGATGACTATGGGAAATTTTATCTTCAAATCCACATTTGCAAAACAAAGTAAGCCAGGGTTTGACAAAATGAGGCCAATAGTAATATTTTTGGTGAATCAGGAAGAGAATGATAGTGCATGTGAATGTTCTTAAAAAGCCAAGTAAAATAAACTTCATAACTATAGCCTTTCTTCTTATTCTTTGGTGAGTGTTTAAAAAGTATCTATAATGAAATTCTCTGCAAAGTATTTTTTCTTCCAAGTGCAGTACAGAGAGCTTGGGTTTTCTGCCCTGATTTCCAGTCCTTCCAAAGCAGATGCCTTTTCTCACAATGCTCCCTTCATGCATTGGAAAGACCTTCCTGCTTCTCTACTCATCTGTATATGCCAGCAATTTTGGAAAGCCCAGATCAAGTCCCACTTCCTCCACAAAGCCTTGTCTAGAAATTCCAGGCCGCACTGATTGTGTACTTTCTCTAATTCCTTCTATTGTACTTGTTATATGCATCACAATGAGAACTTCGCTACACTGCTTTCTTCAGATGGTTCATTTATGCATAGATATTTCTATTCGCTGTACCATTATAGTACCCAGCACTATCCTAAGCCTGACAAAAGTGCTTGAAAAAGACTTTTTGAATGATTGTTATTTGTTGCTGAGGAGGATAGGATTGAGAGAGGGACCACCATAGCAGGATTTGTGAAATAAAGTGGGTTGGCTTACCTCTTGTGGAATGGCTAATGAGATACACAGAAAATGTTTATAAAGGTTGAGTGTATCTATAGAGAAGAAAAGAAGGATATAAGAAAGCTAAGTTAAAATTCAGCTCAGCCAACATGCTGATCAGAGCAGTTGCTGTATTTTGGGGGCAGGGGGAACCACAAGTAATTACTAAACCTTAAGGGAGAGATTGGTTTCTCCTTCGATTCCTGCTGTGGTTGACAAAAAGGGGCTCCCATGGGAGGAGAGAGAGGAGGGCTTCAGGCAGATGAATTCTTTCAGTAGAAAGCCCCCCTGTGCCTCCCAGATATGCTTAGGACAGTGAAATTAGAAATGGAGGACGCAACATAATAGAAGTAAATTTATCTTTGAACAAAACTAGAATCTTTAAACAATGCTGATGAACAGTGTTGTACAATTTAAATAATTGAATTTAAATTTTTTTATTATAAAAAAAACTAACCCCTGTTATAGCAATCATTTTGAAATGGCCACTTGGGCGGCACATATTCAGGGTACAAGGGAGAATAAGTCCTTTTGCTGGATGTCTGATAACAGATTTAACATCAGGACTCGAACCCAGGTAGGTCTTCCCGACTTGCAGGCTGGCCCTCTGACCACTGCAACATGCTGCCTCTCATAAACAGTGTCTCAGATGCCAGTTCTGGGTCCTGTGGTCCTTTGTGTGAACACATTCCATTTGTGCCTGTGTTTTCCTACCTGTTGTGGATCACTGGATGCTAATATCTGTCTCTTTACTTGGACAAAGCTTCTGCCTGCGCCCCTGTTTAATCTGGATTCCTGGACACTGACTAGAGTTGACCTGTTTAGCCTCTGAACCATTCCTGTTTTCTGTTTGGCTGAAGATGCCAGACTGGCTTTGTACTCTCTTTACTCACTGTGCCTGATGGTGAGTTTTTTGTGTACAAGACTATCTTCTGTGCCCTGTTGGGGTGTGGTTGCTTTCCTGAGACCATGTTGCTTGTGACTGAGTGTGTGCAATGCAGACTCGAGCTTAAGGAGTAATGAGAATTTAAATCTATGCTTCATTTATTGGAGCTGAAATTTCCTGATTTGCAAATCCCTTAATTTGTAGAAAGGCCATGGCATTGGTGCTAAAAGGAGCAGGGTGACCAGGATGACCAAGCTGTCATTTTCAGGTGGTGCATGGCAGTTCTGGGAAGACTCTAAGTTTTGACTTTCAAATAAATTCTTTGCATTCCTGTATAAATTCAGTCCAAATCCTATGACAACTTGTGTGGGGATAACCAAAGCGCTTCTGTAACCCAGTCGATTGCTAATAATTTCTCATAATCTGTACAACAAAGGACCTCTGGGGTCTGTTACAGTGAAGTTGGACCTGCAGTCACTTTTCATTTATCAAGAACACTTGGGTGTTTGTATAACTTTTAATTGGTAATAACCACAGTGACTCAACCTGGTGTGATAGCTGCCACCCCCTAGACAGAAACCACCGAAGTGTCTGCTTCAGGGTTGTGACTTTCTTCTGCAGTGTAGCAACTTGCATAATGTTCCTACAGTTCTTTTTAGGATTGAGGGAAGAGGGGGTGAATTATGAGCTGTTGTTTTTGTTGGCACTCAGTGTTCAAGGTTGTCTTCTTACTTTAAAAGGAATAAATGATGCAATGTAGAGTATGGAATTTTTTGAAATACTATAAATGAAAGTCATCTCCCCTAAAGGTGATTTTGACTTTGGATCTCTCTGTTTACAGAAACTTGCGTTTTGTTTTGTAAGTATTAGAAAGATGGTGAGATAACTAGGCTAGGATCAAAATGATATTTGAAATAAAGGAGAGAAATGGAAAGTATTCTCTATTGGGTTTTATAGGAGCTTTAAAAAAAAGACTAGTAATGCTTTCTTTAGTTCCTCTAGGTAGCTTGTTTCATCTTTCAAAAAGCAGCTTGTTATCACTTCTTTAAGTGCGAAGTTACTGAAGAGAGTTCTGAACAAAGTGTGGAGACATAGATTCTTGTCCTGGCTGTGTGACCTTGGGCAAGTCACCTCCCCTTTGGGAGTCTCAGGTTCTTCCTTAAATGTAAAACGAAGTGTGTTATACAGAGGTATCAAACTTGCAGATTGTGCATAAGCCCACACAACTCCTGACTGGGCCTGAGCCAGGATAAAGTGTAACTGGGAAATGTTCAATGAAGTAAATAAAAAAACAGTACAGCATAGATAATCTTCATTTGTTTTTCTGTATTAATTGTGGTCCACAGAAGTCTGTTTCTATTTGGGTTTGACACCATTGGACTAATCTCTAAGGTTTCTTTCAGCTCGAAGATCCTATGATCTTAAGCATGTATTTATTCCACGATCCTGCCAAAGTCATACTTTTCAGCTCTTGTCCTTGTCCTGCATTCTCCACTTTGTCTTTGCTCATGCTAACCTTCACCCTCCCCACCACTGCCTTCCATTTTTGAACTATATATGACTTCCCAGGAGGGCTATTTATGGAACATAGATTAGATTTTGCAAATACTATCAGTGAAAATTGTCTCATATTTTCTCAGCATCCTTATCTTGTTGCTTCTCTTGCCTACTTAACTCTGTATTTGGGTCTATTCTAATGTATATTTGTTCTGTTATAGCCAAAGATCATATATTGGTATTGACACCTCTTTGAATTATAACAAATATAAGAATAAAATCCACCAAGATCATGGGGCCATAGATTTAAGGTCGGATGAAACCAGAGATCATCTAGCCTTAAGGCCACATGTAGCCCTCTAGGTCCTTGGGTGCAGACTTTTGACTGAGTCCAAGGTTTTTTTAAAAATTAATTAATTTATTTTTAGTTTACGACGTTTAGTTCCACAAGCTTTTGAGTTCCAAATTTTCTCCTCCCTCCCCTCCCCTTTCCGCCTTCCCGAGATGGCATGTAATCTGATATAGGCTCTACATATACATTCACATTAAACATATTTTCACATTAGTCATGTTGCGAAGAAGAATTATAACCAATGGAATGAATGAGAAAGAAGAAACAAAACAAAAAAGGGAGAGAGCAAATAGTATGCTTTGATCTGCATTCAGACTCCATAATTCTTTCTCTGGATGTGGATAGCATTTTCCATCATGAGTCTTTTGTAGTTATCTTAGAACCTTGCATTGTTAGAAGAGCTCAGACTATCAAAGTCGTTGTACAATGTAGCTGTAACTATGTACAGTGTTCTCCTGGTTCTGCTTGCCTCACTCAGCATCAGTTCATATAAGTCTCCATGAGTCCAAGTTTTAAAGAATAAATCCTTTTATGAAGGAGATTTGTTCTGTGAAATTTGGATTCGGTCAGAGGGTCGCACTTGAGGACCTAGAAGGCCACATGTGTCCCTGAGGCGCAGGTTCCCCCTCCCCTGAGTCCGTTTCTCCCCTACTTGCAGCTGAGTGGTACGGTAGATAGTGCACCGGCCCTAGACCTTCTGCAGCCTTTGACAGTATTGATCACCCTCTCCTCCTTGATATTTTCTCCTGGCTCTCCTGTCTGTCTAGACATGTCTTAGTCTTCTTTGCTGTATCCTCATCCAGATCATACCCTCTGACTTGTCGGTGTCTCACAGGCCATCTTCTCTTCGAAGTCCTTCTACACTTCTTCACTTGTTCATCTCATCGGCTCCCATAGATTTCATTGCTCATGATTCTGAAATCTACTTGTTTTGCCCTAATCCCTCTGCTAACCTCCATTCTTACATTTACTGCCTTTCAGACATCTCACACTGAATGTCCAGTAGACATCTTAAACTCAACATGTCCAAAACAGAATCTTCCCTCCCTTCCCCCAAACTTCTCTAGTACTGTCTGAGGGCACCACCATCTTGTCTTATACCAGTATCCCACGCTCTCAATCTGAGAGTCTTCCTCAACTCCTTATTATCTCTCATTCTCCATATCCAATATGTTGCCAAGGCTTGTCCTTTTCATTTTTGCAACATCTCTCAAATGTACCCCCTTCTCTCCTCTGACACTGCTGCTATTCTGGTATAGGCCCTCATCACCTTACATTTAAGACTATTACCGTAGCCTGCTGATGGGTTTCCCTGCCCTTTTTTTGGTGTCATTTCCCTGTCTTTCCTTACTCCAGTCCATCCACCGTTCAGCTACTGAGGTGATTTTCCTAAAGCATGAGTGTGACCATGTCAGCCCCTTCCCACCTTCATCAGTAAACTTCACTGGCTCCTTGTTGTTACATATAAAAAAATTTGAGAGACATAGGTTCTGAATAATTAATCATTTGATTAATCATGCTAGCACAGAATTTAAAAAAGGGGTCAATGACATTCTCAATGCCAAAGACCCCTCATGGAAACCACTCAATGCTTATATGCCCTTGGAAGACTGGATGTTCCTGAGGGTGGCAATCAACTCTGATTGGTTAACAGGTAATGAGAGAATGAATATTATAAGAGAGGTGGGCTTATTCTAATAAGGGTCTCAGGGATGCGATTCTGATCTCATAGTTTGGTCAAAGAGATTTAGCTATATCCACATTAGCCATTTAGGGTAATCAAGGCAAAAGGGAGGATCCACATTTTCTCAGACTTGTCTGAGTAAAACATAGTGGGCCGGAATCCCATCAATTCATCTAAACTAAAATTTCTTTACCTTTTGAACAGATCTGAGTTTTCCCTCTCATTTTCAGCCCTGTGCTTCAAAGGCTTCCTGAACAACCTACAGGGGCTCATTTCTGAGTGAGGAAGTAGAAAAGGGGAAAAACCTTGGTCCTGCTTCAATAATTGGCTGTTGACATAGGAGAGAAATAATCTTTTCTCTCACCGTAGCCTCCAGCATCAAATATAGAATCCTCGACTTGGCGTTCAAAACCCTTCATAACCTAGCCCCCTTCTACCTCTCCAAGTCTTCTTAAACCTTGCTCACTGCTGTATACTCTTTGAACCAGTGATATGGCATCCTTGCTGTTCCATGAGCAAGACATTCCTTTTCTTAGCTTTGGACATTTCTCTTGCTGACTCTCATTATTGGAATACTTTCCTTCCTTATTCCTACCTTCTTATTTCCTTGGCTTCCTTCAAGTCCCAACTAAAGTCTCATCTTCTACAGGGAGCTTTCCCTTTGTTATTGTTCAGTCATTTCAGTTACGTCTGACTCTTCATGACCTCATTTGGGATTTTCTTAGTAAAGATACTGGAATGGTTTGCCATTTCCTTCTCCAGCTCATTTTCAGATGAGGAAACTGAGGCAAACAAGGTTAAGTGACTTGCCCAGGGTCACACAGCTAATGTCTGAGGTCAGATTTGAACTCAGGAAGATGAGTCTTCCTGACTTCAGGCCAGGTACTCTATCTACTGTACCACCTAGCTGCCCACCTAAGCTTTCCCTAGCCCCTCTTAATTCTAGTGCCTTCTCTCTGTTAATTATTTCCTATTTTTCCTGTATATAGCTTGCTTTGTATATACTTTTTTGCATGTTGTCCCCCATTAGATTGTGAGCCTCTCGAGGGGGGGGACTGTCTTTTGCCTCTTTTTGTATCACTAGAGCTTAGCACAGTGCCTGGCGCATAGTAGGCACTTAATATATGCTTCTTGTCTGACTGATTTATAGTGATTTGTTTAAGGTCCAGCAGTCAGTATGTATCAATAGGCCTAGTTTTTGTAGCTCAAAGGCTGTCTCTTATAGCATAGTATAATAAGATAGTATATGTGAAATACACTTTGAAAAGTAAAAAAGTACTATGCAGATCCAAAATAAAACAAATAATTGTGTGAGTCTGAATATCATTCCCATTTCTCCTGCCTCACACTAGAGAGAAAAACTGAGACAGGATTCTTTCTATGTCGATCATAAATATATTTTAAAGCTGAGTCACACCATAATGTAACATTTAGAAAACACTCTATTGTTTCAGTTATAGTCATGACCAGAAGATGGTGGCTAGGGTAAGTAGTAACTAATAATTACATAATTCCTTTTTTAAAATGAGTTTTTGTCGATGTCTCTGTTTATGTAATTCTACCTATAATGAAAAACATTTTTGTTACATAGAAATCACTAGAAAGCAAAATTTGAGAGTTTATAGCTTATTGTGGGAGCTAATATATACCCATCTAAGTACGTACAGAAAAAAAATGAGGTAATTTTAAGCTGTTGTCAAGGCTTTAAATGATAGAATGAGGAGGCTGTATGTTCTCCTAGAACCAATAGGGAGCCACTGACAATCCTTGAACAGTGAAGTACATGGTGTGTGCTTTAGGAAGATTATTTTGTCAGCTGTGTGGAGGATGGTTTGGATGGGGGAGCGACAGAAGCAGGTAGACTAGGAGACTATTGCTGTAGTCCCTGGAAGAATTGAGGAGTCTGAAGCAAGCTGGGAGATCTGTGATTTCCTCGGTCTGGATAGTTCCTCCACTGGTACAGACCACTACTTTCCATGCTTTTCAGTTAGATCCTTCATAGAGATTGTATCCTACTTACTTCTGGTGCTCCTTATGCCTTTTGCTGTCTTTCCTAATTTAATTCTTCAGCCACCTAGGATTTTTATTTCTTTATGTTTATGAATTATCTGTAAAAGCAACCTTACTTTCTCAGGCTAAACATACAGAAGGCACTTGGCATTTCTAGGTGAATTCCCTCTAGAGTTTGGTGATCTCCAAGACAGATGTCTTGTGCATTTATCTTATGCTAGAGGTTGTTTTCCTCTTCTTCTTTCTGTCTTCCACATTCAAAACTCCCCTTTACAGATTTAACCTCAGCTGCCTATTTTTCTGCTTAAGGCAATTAGAAGTAATGTCTGAATAATCAATAAATAAGTTTAAGCCTCCTTAGCATTTAAGATGCTGCTTGGCGGTTTGGAAAAAAGCCCTATATTTGTAGTCATAAAACTAATTTTAATCCTGACTCTGCTGTTTATTAACTTTATGATCTGAGGAAGTCACCTGTCCCCTCTAAATTTTAGTTTATTTGTAAAATTGGATTCATTAGATGTTGTCTGAGGTTCTGCCCAATATTTCAATTTTCTTGAGTATTCTTATCCTGTTAGACTCATTGGACTAGGTGAGAGAGATTTCTTATCTGTGAGGCCTTCTGATGGTTTCTTCTCTAGAAGTTGTCACCCTCCCAATGTCAAACTAGTTCACCCGGGAGTTTATCGCAAATGAAAATTGTTTAGTAGCCCATAGCAATATAGCAGCTACTTTCTATTTACCCTCTAAAACTTTGCTAATGACTACATACCGAGTATGTTACTCTGGCCAAGGTAAAGTCAGCCACCCTCTATATCACAGCACACCCTGTACCATTCCACCTTTGTACTTTGCTCATGCTGGCCCCTTTCTCTAAAATGTCTTTCCTGTTCTGTGAATTCCTAGCCATTCATTGAAGTCCAACTCAAAGGCCATGTCTTTGAAGCTTTCCTTCTTCTGCCCCAGCCATTAATGATACCTCCCATCAATCTCCTGTTACCAAGTTGTAAACTTTACAAGGGCATGGACTGCATTTTAACCAAACTTTGAATTTCTAGCGCTCAGTACAGTATGTGTGTGCTTGGCACTGGGAATTCATATTCTTTGCCTTTATGGATCTTACATTCTATTGGAGGAAACAGCATGTACACATAGTAGTACATACAAAAATGTATAATATAAACTCTATATATATTATATATAATACCAACTTTATATATATTATATGTATACATACATATGCATACATACAGTGAATACAAGGTAGCCTTTGTGAAATCAGAAAAGGCTTTTTGGAGGAGGAGGTAGTTCTCAGGTTGAACTTTGAAGGAAGCTCAGTCTTCGTAGAGGTGGAGGGTTTGCATTGTTATGTGTGAGCAACAGCAAGAAGGCCAATTTGGCTAGACCACAAAGTTTGTGAAGAGAAGTAATAGATACATAAAAAGACTGGAAAGGTCGGGTGGAGACCAGCTATGAAAGGATTTTATGCTTTTTGTTTCTTCCTCCAGGCAAAGGGAGCCGTTGGATTTTGTTGAACTAGGAGTGACAAAGTTATGCTTTGGCAGATGTGTGGAGGGTGAGTTGGGGGAGGAGGGGGAGACCAATTAGGAAGATACTGTACTGTAGTTCAGAGAAGTGATGGAAGTGATGAAAGGTACTATAGAGGTAGAATTGACAAGATTTAGCAGCTGATTAGCTATATGGTGTCAGTAACAGTAAGGAGGTGATGATGACACAGAGGTTGGGAACTTGGATGACTGACTGGAAGCATGAGGTGCACTTGACCATGGTATAATAGGGGAGTTTGGAAGAGGTTGATTTGGGGGGAACAGGATAAGAATTCTGCTAGGACATGTTGAGTTTGAAATGTAAGTTCTAAATATCTAATAGACATTTGGTGATACAGGATTGGAGCTCAGGAGATAAACCAGGGCATAGATCTGGGAGTCTTCTGCATAGGAGGGAGACTGACTGCATGGGAGATGATGAGAGTGTAGAGAGAGAAGAAGGCCCAGGACTGGGCCTTGGAGGACATCCACAGTTGGGGCTCCACTATAGATCTAGCAAAAGGAGCCTGAGAAATATTGGTTAGACAGGTAGGAGATCCAAGGAAAGCAGTGTCACCCAAATCCAAAGAGGAATATCCAATAGAGGGGTGACCATCAGAGTGCAATGCTACAGAGAAGACAAGAACAATAAAGTTGGAGAGGATACCATCAGAGTTTGGAATTGAGAAATCATTGGTGGTTTTGGAATAAGCAGTTTCAGTTGAGTCAGAAGCCAGATGTCACGAGATTGAGGAGCAAGTAAGAGAGGAAGTGGGAGGGAAGTGGTGTAGACAGCTTTTTCTAGGGATTTGGTTTTGAAAGGAAGGAGAGATATAGAATGACAGTTTGAGGAAACTTGGTAGGTACTTAGTTTTGCGTTGAATCAAAAAGTCGGCTTTGAGGAAGATTATGGGTAGGTGCAGCCCCCAAACCATGGTAGAGACTCCTCCAATCAGTTACATTTCTTTTATTGATCAGTAATCCTTTAGTATATATTGCATAGTGTAGATGCTGACTCATCTTGTGTGGTTTTTATGCCTGTCTTTTCATAAATTTTCTATAAAGACCCCACTCAAATTTCTGGACCCTTTCTTTTGGCTCTTTGAATATTTTATGGATCCCCATGCTGCCCTGGGTTATCCATCTGTTATCCTTGAGTTTTGCTTTATGCCCTGGAGACAGAGTATCTTAGCCTTCCAACAAAAAAGGGGTGGGGGTAAACCAACCCTTTGCTTTCTAGTCATTGATAGGCTTTTAAGTTACTGGAATTATTCTTTAGGGCAGGGATTATTTCACTTTTGTCTTTGTATACCCAGAGTTTAGGAGTGTCTGGGGCAACACGTAGTAAGGTTTAAGAAATGCTCATTGATTGATGAACATTGCAGTGTGCTTAGGTGAGAGGAGAAGTGACTGCCCAAAGTCATAAAGCCAAGATCTTTCA
Organism: Trichosurus vulpecula; assembly: GCF_011100635.1. NCBI lineage: Eukaryota > Metazoa > Chordata > Mammalia > Diprotodontia > Phalangeridae > Trichosurus > Trichosurus vulpecula. The sequence continues at coordinate 292,219,272 of NC_050575.1, read as the reverse complement.
CAGGTGAGGCTTGAAACCAGGTCTTCTGGACTCTGGAGTCTGTTCTCTGTTCACTGCACTTTGTTCCATCTTTCTATCTTATTTTTAATCTCAATTAATTTTCTTCTTAGCATCAAGGATAATCTGGTATAGTCAGTGGGAGCTCAGTAGATACTGTTGTTTATATTAGAAAGGATGCTATTTGTACATCTTTTATTTGAGGGACATGAGGTTAATTTATCAACTGAATTTTTGTCACAGAAGGTTATCGCCAGTTGGAACAAAAACTTCCCCAAACCAAAATTTAGATTCAAAATCATAGGTTTAAAAAGCTATAGACTCTGAAGAAGTTTAAGCTCTTGTCCAAATAAATTTCCTTAATTCATCCTATACATTCTGTCAACAGAAGAAATTATCACAGTTTATGTCAGCAGATGGTTGCCCCACAGTTTACTAAAAGTTGCTTCTGATCCTTACTATCTTTCTCATCAACTTTATTGTAAAGAATAAACGTAAAATCTTGAACTTTTTGTAGAGTTTGGAAAATATATCTAAAACAGTTTACAAATACAAGCAGTTATTTTCTTTTGAATCTTTATCCTTTATACTGACAGAGTAAAGTCACAAATAGACATTAATTTGGGGGAAGCGATTCTTTTTTCAGCATGGAGAATTAAAAGCAAAGTTGGCCAGCCTGTAAACATCTTGCTTCATTCATTTGGGGGATTTCTACATTGTGTGTATATCATTTTTAAAGTAATTATCTTTCATTGACTTTCATTTTTTTTTGCCTTTATATGGCATTTTAACATTTACAAGGAACTTTCCTCACAACAATCCTGAGGGATGTAATATAAGTATTATTATCCTCAGTTTCTAGAAAAGGAAACAGAGGCTCACAGCAGTGAAGCAGTTTGCTCAGAGTAACAGAAACTGGTAAATGTCAGAGCAGGAACTTGAACCCATGTGTTCTGTCTCTTTCCACTATATGGTTTCACAGTTGTGAGTGCTTCCTACTTCCATGCTGAGTAGATCCTTGGCAGATCATTGGGGATGGGGGTGGTGGTGGGATGTCATTTAAAAAAAAAAAACAAACAAAGAAAAATCAAACATTTCACCATCTGCTGGCCTAGCCTTCTGGTCAAGCCCTAAGACATCATTCTTATAAAATCATTCTTAAAATGCTGTATACATTTAAAAATCAGGTTTTAAAAGGAACTTAGTAGCTTCCTAATGAAACATCAATAGCCATCAAACACTGCAGTGAAATTCAATACCGTACAGTAATAGAAGCTGTGTTATTGCCAGTGAGATGTGGGAAAGGAGAAGCTTCAGTTCCCTGGATAGGCTCTTGGGCTTTTAAAAGCAAAACCAAAACCCCTGTTCACTGAAGTATTTAAAGAGAGCTGCTTTGAATATCTCTTATTTACTGGTTCTTTGAAATTGTTATATGCATATAATAATTTCCTCGTCTGTAAAATAAGAGGTTTGGTTTTTTGAGTCTCTTACAGCTTTCTCTAAATCTATGTTCTTTTTAAGTGTTAGGACTTGGCTTCCTTCCCTCTATAGTAGTAGACTATAGGGATTGAATAATTCATATACTGTCAGCCAAAATTTTTGTGTTGATTGGTTTTACCAAATTACTTTTTTTCTCTTTTTAATTTTTATTTCAAGGGATGGCTTTCCCAGTAAGGGAGGGTTGCATTCAGAAGTAAAGATGATGTAAGAACAAATGATGTATATTGTAATATTTTTTAAAAGCTAGTGCTTGGCAGAGGAAAGTTCTCCCCAAAGAGCTTATTATATATTCCCCCTTCCTCTGAATAAGAGGGAGAAAAGTCATAAGGCGGAGTCCTTGTACAACAGGAAAGACTTTTTTCTAACAGCATCTGTTTGTACAAAAATTGACAGCTTTGTGTTCCTGTTTGAAGGCACTTTTTTCTTAATTTTTAGAGGCAATTGTTTACTTCTTCAGCAGGATATTTGGAAAAAAAAGAAAAGATGGAAAAAAGACAGGATAGAAGAAAGGAAAAGCAGTAATCACAGTAATAGGATTCAGTAAACATTTCTCCTGCCAGGTGCTAGGCACTTTGCTAAGCATCGGAGATACTAAAAGAGGCCATAGACAGTCCCTGCTCTCAAGGAGTTTGAAATCTAAGGGGGGGGGCGGGGGAGGGGGGAGACAAGCAAACAAATAGAGCTATACACAAGATAAGTAGGAAATAATTAACAGAGGGAAGGCACTGGAATAGAAGGGGTTGGAGAAGGCGTATCTAACATTTATATAGCACTTTAGAATTCCAGAGTGGAACTTGGCTGTGTTATCTCATTTTGACGTTCATAACAACTCTATGACCTAGTCAGAGCAGATAAAATAATCTCCATTTACAGATGACAAAACTGGGGCTCAAAGTGGTGAAGTGACTTGCCCAAGATCATATAGCCCATTCGGTGGCAGAGCCAACACTCAAACCCAGAACATCTGACCCCAAGTCTTTCCCTGTTAGACCAGGTTGCTTCTTTAGGAAGGCAAAGATACTGAAAAAGCAATTTTATAGAATTAAAATAAACTGAAGAAAGTTTATTCTAGCATCATTATTATTGGAAAGAAAATAGCTCTAGCAACAGATGGAGTTATCTTCATACTTTCAGCTGGGATGTCTGCCTCTTCATTAAGGCCCATATGAAAACTCATCTCATCCAAGGGGCCTTCTGCGACCACTGAAGTATACATGAATTACTCCCTTTTCTGCATTGCCGTAGCTCCCGTAGCCTGTCTCCCACAATGTAGCACAGTCACATCTTTGAGGGTCTCAGAGGTTACAGAGTCAGACTTCTGAATTTTAATAATAACAGCCCTAATAATGGCTAGCATTTATATGTTTTAAGGTTTGTAGGGTGCTTTATCAATATCTCTCTTTTGGATCCTTGCAACCTCTCTGGCAGGTAGGTGCTATTATTATTCCTTTTTTACAGTTGAGGAAAGTGGTACGAGGCTTGCCCAGGGTCACACACTTAGTAAGTGTCTGAGATCATGTTGGAATTCAGGTTTTTCTGACTCCAGGCCCAGGGCTCAATCCACCAAACTAAAGCTTAGAATAAAGTGATTTATCTAAGATTACACAGTGATTTAGTGGCAGAGCCAAAATAAAACGTTACCTTCTATTATTTAATTCTTAGGTAAGTCTTATGTCCCATGTTGCCTTGCAAAAATGCTATAGGCGCTTAGTAAATACTTGATTAATTGATTAACTAGAAGGTAAATGATGTTAACAAAATGATAATTCCCAGTTTAAGCACTATGCTAAAGCATCTCATGTGAAGGGTGAGCCACAGACAGTGTGCTAATATGAATTTCTCCGTGTGAAAGATTGCCCAATAAGGTTGTCCTAAACAGGGTAGAAGCTTAATAAGTTTAAAATGCTTACTAAGCATATTAACACATTAATTAAACGTATTAACATATTAAGTATAAAATACTTAAATAGCTTAAAATGCACTAAGACTAGCTTAAAATACTCTAACACTTTTGGGACACTTTATATTTGCAAATGGGTAATTCACCACATGTAAATATTAAATATGTTGACTTTCATTTAAGAGTAGACTTTAGTCTTAGGTACTAGCTTTTTTTTTTTTTTAATAATCTATAGTAGGATTTTTCTTGCCCATGCCAGTCTTCTTACCCTTTTAGTGAAAATTTTGAATTAATTATATTTGACTCATATCAGCCTGTGCTACGTACCCTTTTGATATCCAACTAAGTTTATAAAGTAAAAACATTTTAAAAAATTATTAACTAATCCACTCAAACCTCAAGGTAGTAATTACCTTCAGCTATGGAGCTGAAAAATACAATTTTGATTATTTTTATTTATTTAAATAATTTTCTTTTTCATGATGAACTTGGTAAATGTTGACAAATATGAGTATTCTCATATACAAAGAACAGAAAGAATATTATGTGTGATAGTGTTAATTGTTATTCTCTTCTATACAGCTTAAAGTATATATTAAATTTAACAGGAGGACTACTACTGCCTTGCTTGCCAGGTTCTCTCTTCCCTTTCTTTTCTGTGTATTTTTTAAATGTTTGATTTATGCTCTTTTCTTTTGCTTTTTTGGCATCATGATCACTATCCTCCTCCCCAACCCCATGCCCATTATCTCCCCCAGAATTACAGAATTTGAGATTTGGAAGGGACTTGAGCATCCATTTAGTCCAGCCTGTACTTGAAAGGAATTCCTCCTGTCACATACCCAAGAATTAGCTCTGTAGTCTGTGTTCAAAGACCTAAGAGAGGAAAACCTCTTGAGGCAGCCCATTTAACTTTTGGACAGCTCTAATTTCCTGACATTTGCTGAATTTGCTCCTTTGCAACTTCTGCCCGTGGCTCCTAGTTCTACCCTTCGACCAGAGAGGATAATTATGACCCCTCCTCCACATGAAAACCCTTCAGTTAATTGAAGCTCCCTTGTCCCTCCTGAGTCGTCTTCTTTTACAAGATAAGCATAGTTCCTTCCGCCAATCTTCATTTGACATATAATCAAGTGGTCTTTCACCATGCTGTCCTTTGTGCACTCTCCAACTTGTCAATGACCTTGAACTGTGTTCTCCAGAACGGAATACAGTATTGAAGATGAAGTCTGATGAGGACTGAGGGCAGTGGGACTGACTATAGCCTCCCCTTTCTTTAAAGAGACATCCTCTTAATGCAGCTTAAGAATGCATTAGTTTTGGCGTTAGGAAATGAAGAGGGAGTGCAGTCCAGGCCTGAGCCAAGGTGGGGGGAAATGGAGCAAAATGTGTGAGAAACTGCAAGAAGGCCAGTTTGAAGTAAACTGCAGCATAGGAAAGAGAGCAATATATAATAATCTTTGAAAAGTTGACTGCAACCAGGTTTTAAAGTTTTTTTTTAAATATTGAACTATAATTTATTTTTAGCTTTCTTTTTTTTTCAAATTTTGAGTTCCCTCTCCCTCCATCTTTCACAGTTGATCATCATTACAATATTGCCGTTACTGTGTACAGTGTTGTCCTGGTTCTGCTTACTTCCTTTTGCATCAGTTGTGAAGTCTTGACATGCTTTTTAAGGGGAAAGCCAGTTAAAAATTTGCCGTATGATATACAGAGGAAGGGTTAATTAAACAGCCTGAACTCTTTTAGTGGTTTCAAGCACTCTAGTGAAATTCCTCTAAGTCAGGGATCCCTAACCCTTTTTATGTTCTGGGTCCCTTTTGCAGTCTGGTAAAGCCTGTGGACCCCTTCTCAGACCCTTCTCATGTTTTTAAATATACAGAATAAAATGCATAGGATTACAAAAGAAACTAATTATGCTGAAATATAACTATCACAGTATTTTTTAAAAACATGTTCATTGTCCTCCATTGAAGAGTTGTTGCCCTGAGCCTGCTCCCCTTTATGTTGTTATGATGGGATAATAATAGTGAGGTGCATATTAAAGTTTGTGAAGTCCTTCACAGATACTGTCTCATTTTGTGCTCTTGACAACCTTGTTAGGGTGACAGTATTATTATTCCTCTTTTACAGATAAGGAAACTGAGGAAAATAGAGGTTAAGTGCCTTGCCTAGGGGTCACACAGCCAGTAAGTGTCAGAAGCTGGATTTGAACCTCAGGTGTTCTTGACTCCATGTCCAGATTTGATGTCTAGCTCTTTTATGTTTGCATTTGCATTTAGTTTCCTTGCCCCTTAGTTAAGGGTTAGGGCTTTATCTTAGATATTGTAATAAACAAGCCCCTCTTTTTTTAAATTTCTGTGGACACTTGTTCAGGGGTAGGGTTGAGTGTAAGTAGGGCCTGTAATTTAAATGCCATGTTGTCTTTACAGGAAAAATATTTTTCCTAATCCTGTGACAAACAATAAATGGAAGCCTGTGTTTTTTAGATTTTCGCAGCGATTCTCTTCCTCCGGGAACGTTTGACTTTAAACTACTGAAAGGAAAATTAGAAGCAAGCAGTAAGACTTGGATATCAGTTTTATTTTTCCTTTTGCTCAGAAGTAAATGAAAACCTCAGTCTTCCCAAAGAGTAATTACATTAGAAAGAGACTCACTGAAATTGGGAACTTGACCCGTAGGGAGGGAGAAGACTAAATAAGAATGGTAATTCATCTTCTTACTGATGTTTCTTCAAACTACCACTAGTGCCTCATTTTAACGAATAGACAATATCAAGTTCTAACCATCTCATTTTGTTCAGTTGAAAAGAAAAACAAATATCTTTTTTAGAAACTTGGGAAAATGACCGATTTACCACCAAGCCTAGTAAAATGGAGACACCATGGCAAGAGGAGAGGGGAATAGTATATGTGCTCCTTTCAGCTACTGGGGGTTGTTCCTCTGCCCTTGCTCTCCTTGCCACCTTAATAATCCAGGCTTCTGTCCCGAAGTGCCCAATCCAGGATGTTGGGCAGGCACAGCCAAGGGAGAGGAATTGGTTCATTTTTGTCTTTCATAACACTTCAGCTGGGAGTGGAGAAGAGGAAGTTCCAAGTCTTAGTTTGGGGTTTCCCCTTAGCTCTAAAACCACATTTCCCCAATGCAGACCTCACTAAGCTATTACCAGTTTATTTTAGATGTAATTTACAGAGTAATTCAGAGTTCTCACAGTTTGTCTCTAGGGGATCTGCCTCTTACTTGGATGCTTCTTGGGATACTTATTCACCCCAGTACATGTTGTCTAAAGAATAGTGCATGGCATGACCACCCCTCTCTAACCTTGCCCAACCCCTCCATTAGGAGGTCTGGTTACCTGTCTCTCCTTTATGCCTGTGATTATAGCCTTTTCCTCATGATTATTTTAGGATCCATAGCAATAAAAGGTTTGTTAAATTCATCCAGTTCCTAAAACTAGCCAAACCCAGGAGATGCCCAAGCCCCATTCAGAGTCATCCTGCAGTAACCATGAACTGACACTTTCATCCAAGATCAGCATCCCAAGACAGAACTCTGCAGTTTTAGTCTTTTTGGAGTTGCCGTACTCAGTATTGTTCTGGACCCCGGTCCCCTACTCAAACCTTGGAGAAAAGTATTGTCTCATTTAACCTATTGTGGTTGAGGAATTCTAAGCATATGAATTTTCCATGGAACTGAGGCCTAACTTTAAGCGCTCAAAAGAAAAGCTTTTGCAATTTTCATTGGTTTTGACAAAAGTCTTTCTGAAATCTATTACACATTTGCTAGTATAATTTGTTTTTATTGATGACTCAGGCTCATTGTTAGGAACATTAGTGTTATGTAAGGGCTGGAAGGCAGTCAGGACAAACTAGGTTTGATCCTGACCCAGATACTCAGTAGTTGTGTGATATTGAGTAATTCATTTAACTTCCCCGAGTTTCAGTTTTGTCATTTGCAAAACGGGGACGATATTGTTAGTTATTTCTGAGGAATTTTTGTTGAACTTGAAATCACCCATAGTGATTAACTTATGCTAGTGGCATGTAAGCTCCTTGAGGACTAGGACTGTTGTCTTTTTGTCCTTGCATCTTCTGGGCTTAGCTAGCACAGCACCTTCACATAGGAAGTGCTTAATAAATGCTTTTTTAAAAAAATTTTGCTTAATTATCCCCAAGTTTCTCAGTAAAAAGGAACCATTAGGCTGGTCACTTACCAGGAATTAGGGCTAGATATAGTTAGAACCTTTCTGCTTCAAGATAAATAATATGAACTAAGCTGCATTATAGCCCTGTACTGATAGGGTTCCTTGTAGAGGTCAACACCTGAAGGTCTTTGGAATGTTCCTCTGCCCCCTCCAAAAGCAGAATTAAAATAGTGTGTGCTATCATACCCTGTTCAGCCTGTGAATATATGATACTAACTTAAACATGGCCATGTTTGTGCTAGCTGAAGAATAACTTTCCCTCCACCTTTGCAGTTGGGTGGCCTCTTGTGGGGCACTGGGATACCTGGATTTTGTATATGTCACTTTCTCATTACTGGGGGAAAAGCCTGAGGAGTGTACAATCATTGTAGCTGTTCGGCAGCTTTCTTTATTCCCAGTTCTACCTTCTTGTCTCTACCTGTGGAGTAATTTCCTGTTTCGCCTAAGGATTTTCCGTGGGTATTTTCAGTGTAATGAGGCATTAGATTTGATTACTTTGAATGCCTTAGAATCAGAATCTTAGATCTAGAAGGGACCTGAATAATGAAAAGCATTGTCTGTTATTTAAAGCATGAGTGAGCACAGGAACAGTGGAGAGGCAACTTACTGTAATGGACCTGGACCTGGAAGACCTGGCCTCCAGGCTCGGCTCTGATCATAATTCATCCTGTGACCCTGGACGAGTCACTTTTCGTCTCTTTGTCTCAGTTTCTTCATCTGTGAAATGGCAACAATATTTGCCCTAGCTAGCTCTTAAAGTCTTTGTGAAGAAAGTGCTTTGTTAACTATAAATATGCTATATAAACACAAGCTATTATTTATTTTAAAAATATACTTTATTACATATTTTGTTTTTATATCACATAGATTTCTCTTCTCTTCCTTTCTCAGAGCCATTCCTTATAACAAAGGATTTTTTTGGGGGGAGGGAAGAAAGAGAAAAACAAATTAGCAAAACTGAGCAATACATTGGGCATAACAGCCAGCTGTTATATAAACTTTGAAAAGGAGTGGGTGATAAGTTATTATTATTATTATTAATGAGATGTGGGAACTTAAAACTGGAAGGAGCCTAGGATGGCTGTGACTTGTTCAGTGTCCCATAGCTGAACAGGCAGAGTTCGTATTAGAACCCAATACTCACTCTAATCCAGTGCTACCACATAGCAGTCTTCGGGTCTAAAAGCACAGTCCAAACTTAGTGATTCTTATGCACTTGGGAAAATAGATAAACACAATATTGGGGAATAAAGTATATCGTTTGCATGAACATGACAGTGCTAAATGGTGTATAAAGATACATGTAGTCTGCTTACTTTTATATTTTTTAATTTAAATGTTCATTTTTGTTATATATTTAAGAAACATTAGTCTTTCGACATCTGTATATGAAGCTGTGAGCTTGTTACATATTTGTTTTTTTTAAGCATATATAAAATTTAACAAGACAGTAACAAAACTACCCTGCTGGGCTGTGTCCACTTCTGATCTTACCCCTGTTCTTCTGAGTATTTTTAAATGTTCTTTCAACTATTTACTTGCTTCACTATTCCTAGCCCCAGCTTTCCATCCCATCCCGCATGGCCACACTAAAACAGTTAAATACAGTTTGGAAAAACAAGGCAGTCCATTGGCTCTGTCAGAAGAGCATCTCATTTTATACTCTCTCGTCCACCTATTCCTTGAGCAACATAGAAACAAGTGGAAGCGTTAGCTCATGATGGCATAATTGTAAATGGTCTGGGTATCATGTAGTATTGCCCAGAGGATTTAGAGAGGGTGGAAGAGGAGGGAGCAGGCATTGAGCAGGTATGTTCTAGACATACATACATGCACACACACACCCACCAGGCATCGTTCTAAGTGCCTTCCAAATATCTCATTTCATCTTCACAACCCTGTGAGGTTGGTGCTGTTATTGCCATTTCACAGTTGAGGAAATTGAGGCAGACAGAGAGGAAATGATTTAGCCCGGATCACACAGCTACTGAGTGTCTGAGGCTGGATTTGGAGTCCAGGCCCGGCACTCTATCCACCGAGCCACCAAGCTGCCTCTAGAGAGAGGCCAATGAGCAAACAAGAAGTTGATTAGGACAAGTCATAGAACAAGAATGATGCAATGAAGATTTGACATTCTAGAAGAAAGCATGACATGAAAATCTAGGAAAGTTTGTGAACTCATTGTACAGCATGATGTAGTACAGGGCTCTCCAAAGTACGGGCCGTGTGCCCCCGTGCGGCCCACCTGTGTCCGCCACAAGCACAGAAATCGACACAAGTGCTTTAGTTAAAGCATTGATGAATCTCCGCGCCCGTAGTAAGCACAGGCTGGTGGCATAAAATCACCCTGTGGGCTGTACTTTGGACAGCCCTGACGTAGCAGATAGAACGCTGTTAGGCTTGGAGTGAAGAAGCCCTGTGTTCAGACTTCATCCTCTGACACTAGGTGACCTTGGGTAAGTTTTTTAATCTCTGTATGCCTAAGGAACCACTGAGGATTTATCTAAGACTAATCTGCAGTGGTATGTGGAGTTTCCATACTGGTACTTGCCTACAAATTTGTGCTTGAAATATTAATTTACAACTCTTAACCTTTTGCTTTTCTAGATCATTAAAATTAAATTGAATGATAATTCTTTTCTTAAAATCCATCTTCTTCTCTTTCCTAATGGTTGGTTTCCCTGTTTCAAGTCTCTGCCGACTCCAGTCCATTCTCCAGCTGTCATTTTCCAGCTATCAAATTGATCTTCCTAAAGTTCAGGTGTGACCATGTCATCTCCTAGTCAATAAAGTCCAGCGGTGCCCTATTACCTCCAGATCAGATATAAAGTCCTATCTTTTAAAGCACTTCATAGCCTGGTCCTTTCCTATTTTTCCAGTCTTCTTCTACCTTAATCCCTCCTCATACTCTGAGAACTAGTGACACCAGTTTCCTTGAACGAGACACTGTTCCTCAGCTGTGGGCATTTTTACTGGTTGCCTCCTCATGTCCACCTCCTGGCTTCTGGCTTTGCTTCAAATATCAGCCCTTAGTGCCTTCTCTGAGATCATCTCCAACTTACCCTGTGTGTATACTGTTTGTACCTAGTTTGCATGTTGTCTCCTCGTTTTGGACTATAAACTCCTTGAGAGCAGGGATGATTTTCTTTGTGTCCACAGTGCCTGGCACGTAAGTGCTCAGTAAATGCTAGTAGACTTGTTTTGTTTTGGAGAGGACAAGATAGAGCTAGTTCTCCCATGGGTGCAAGAGAGAAATGACTTGCTGCATCCTTCTGGCCTTATTTCATATCCAGTGTTCTCCCTCTGTCCCTTCCTGGAGGAGAGAGTTCTTTGAAAAGATAATTATTGGGAGGAACATGGCAAAGTGACTTTGATGTTAGAGGACTCACGTTTAACCCTAGTTCTGTCACTTGGTCAGCTTCCTAATAATGCCTCTGGGTCTCAGTTCCCTTATCTGTAAAAGGAGGAAGAGGATTGGACTAGATGATCCCTGAAGTCCATTACAGTTCTTAGTCATTTCAATTCAGTGAACATTTGTTAAGTGCCTGCTGTTTAGAAAGCTGTGATATTAAGAATGACTAGCATAGTCTGTCTCTCTTTCTCTCTCTGTCTCTCTCTGTCTCTGTCTCTCTGTCTCTGTCTCTCTGTCTCTCTCTCTCTGTCTCTCTCTCTGTCTCTCTCTGTCTCTCTCTCTCTGTCTCTCTCTGTCTCTCTCTGTCTCTGTCTCTCTCTCTCTCTCTCACTGACAGATGGGACAATACTTATGAGTCTTTGCCACCTAGTTCTCCTGGGGGTTTGTGGCTTTGGGTCATTTGGGGCACAAAGCCAAAGTATAGCCATCTAGAAAAAGAATCAGAATTCTGTTGTGAAAGAAGAAAACCAAAGTGGGCCAAGATTGGTAAGGAGAGAAGGAGAAAATAAGGGAAGAATGAACTGGCAGAGAGCTTTGGAAATTTACTGTAGTCTTTGTTTGGCAGTGTACAAGTACATGTTCCAAAATTGCTGGAGAAATTAGTCACCCTAATTATATACCACCGATTAACCTCATCCTCCTTCTCTTGTAATCATCTCTGAGCAGTGGGGAGTCATTGTCTTTGTTGGCATCTCTGTGTCTTATCTAGAATCCTATTAATATAGGTTGAGGGAAAGCCCAGTTCCATTCAGGGAACTTGAGAATTTAGTCAAATTCATCTGAATTAGTTTAAAAAACAGGTGGAATTATTTTAGGAAGCATAGAGACATTACACAACACCCTCTTTTCCCCTCTACCCACAAGACATTCGTTCTTTTCTTCTATCCCCTTTCTCTACTTTTTCAGAGATTTTTAAAAAATGCCATGTGTTAACCAGAGAATTACATTTTTTTAAAAAAAATATGAACTTATTATAAAAACCTAAACAAATAAATAGAAAAATGGGGCATTAACCCTACAAGGCAGACCCAATGAGCAAACAACCAACATTGAATGAAGATGGTTTTGGATACCTTTGATCCCAAGTTTTCCTTATTCTTCTTCCTTTAATGTATATATGTATTATATGTAATACATATAGTTTGTATATAAAGGCACATTTTAAGAGTTATGGGCTGCTTAATAAAACTAATGTATTAGCTTATTGTGATCTACTAATTGACTCAATTAATTTTATTAAATTTAATAATTTAACTAGTAAGCAATAATTTTATAAGTAAGTAAGCTTACTATGTGCAAGGTATTATGATATGCATCAGTGGTTAGAGATACAAAAAGGGGCAAAAATAGCCGTGCCTTCAGGGAGCTTATATTTTAGTGGAGAAGACAGTTAAATGGACTTTTGAGGTGTCCATCATGGCAGCATCAGTACTACTTATAATATGTTTATGTAGGAAAATGTGTTCTAACTGCTAAACAGATTTACAAAAGCGCTTTTGCAACACAGTTCATTTGTAATTTGAGGATTACCTTTTTTTAGAGATAATTGCATTAATTTAAGACACTAGTTTTGAATGATAAATTAATAAAATTGACCTCAGCAAATATTTTAAAATCTAAAAAAGTTTATTTGCTTCTTATTTTTAAAGTGAATTGTGAATAATAATAGTTTTCTATTGGTAGAAAGTTAAGTAACTACCAGCTGTTTGGAATATTTTCTAGAAGTGATGACATTTTCTGCTTTATTTTATAAATGATTGCTGTTGCTTTTATGATCCTGTAGAGTTTGCATTGTACTGTTTTTCAGGGTTTCCATTCTTTATATATGCTCTTTTTTACTTTTCCTACAAGTAATTTTAAATGTTTTTATAGGAAAGGATTTAGAGACAGTTGACTCCTGCTACAAGCACAAAAGATATATGTAATGCTTCTATTCACTTGGGTGATATAAAATATGGATAGTAGGAAAATAGAATGTAATAAATAGAATATAAATTTGAGTCATCTGCTTAGAGATATAATTAGACATAGGTGAGATGAGCAAACAAGAAAGAATATAGAGAGATTAGAAGAGAGCTTGGGACAAATTCCTCTTTGGAGGCAGAGGATCTGGGTTCACATGCTACCTCTGATGTTTGCTACCTGTGTGACTGGGGACACATCTTTGGTTTCACTCTTCTCACTTAATAAAATGATGGCTTCTGAAGTCTCATCCAGCTCAGTATCTGTGATTTGATAACATGGGTATTGATGCAGCAAAAGAGACTGAGAGAAGCAGTGAGCTGAGGTAGAAACTGAAGAAGAGAAAACAGTGTCATAAACTCAGAGAAGAGAGAGTAGGAGCAGCAGGAGAGTAGTCATCAGTGTATACTGCTGCCTCAGAAAGGATGTGAACTGAAAAAAGGCTGTTGAATTTGGCTGTTGTTGATGATTGGTAAGTTTGTAGACATCAGTTTCAGTTGAGTGATAAGGTTGGAAACCAGATTGCCATAGTTAGTGAAGAGAAGGCGATTGAATACAGATAGCTTTTTCTAGGAGTTTGGCTGTAAAAAGGAGGAGACGCATGGGACAGTAGTTTGAGGGGAGAGCAGTCAGGTGTTTTTCAAGGATAGAGAAAATCTGAGCATGTTCGTGTACAGTAGGGAAGTATCAAGTAGATAGGGAGGGATTGGGGAATGTATGCTGGGGTATTCTGAGGAGATAGGAGGGACTGAATCAAGGGTATGGGTAGAGGAGTTGGCTTTGGAGAGGAAAAGGCCCACTTCTTTAGAGACTAGAGTAAAAAATGAGAGAATTGGGGATAAGAGGTTAGATGATGGCTGATGGCTATTTCTTTTTTCATCTATAATATTTTATATTCCATGTGACAGCCTTTCAAATATTTGAAGACACCTATCATGTCTTCCCCAAGTCTTCTTTTCTTCAGCAAAAATATCCCCAGTTCCATCAATTGTATGGTTTCCAAACCTTTGTCCTGGGCACCATTTTCTGTGCCCAGGTGTTTTAGTGCCAATGTTTCTCTTAAACTGTAACACTTGTAGTTGAGCTGCAGAATCCTAGATACGTAGTGAATATAATAACATTAGGAAATTTTAGTGATGACTTTTCGTGAAAATAGTTGCCCAAGAGATAATAGATTAATAAATTCTGTCTCCAGTATAAGCCTAGTTTTCAATTTGGCTAGCTTTATTTTATGGATGAAGAGTTTGTGTGGGGGCGGGTAGGGAGCTAAAATATTAGTAATTATGCAGATCATAGCTCAGTTACTGGTACTGCCTGCTGAGTCAGGAAAAGCAATAGCAATACAATTACGTATTATGGGTGTATCAGAATAAGCTCTTTGTGATGTAAACATTCATTGTAGCGTGGGTGAGAGTAGGCCATCCTTTGGAAACAGACAGCTCTGTTAAAATTCCAGTAGCATTAAAATGTAAAAGGTTTAAATATTTATAAAAACAAAAAATAAGTGACAATATTTTACACTGGTTCGAGAGATGGCATAGATAGGAACATAATGAAAGCACGTTTCTACTGTGAGATTTCCTTTGGCAAAAAGTTCTGCATAACGCTTGAAAGGTGTTTCAAGATTTCAATTCAGAGTGAATTTTGTCACTTTGATTTGATTTGTGAATAGTGTAGCCCCTTTACCAAAGGAAGTTCACTAGCACTGGGCCATGCCGTTGGTAACCAATATCATGATCATATATTCTTTTTTTTTTTTTTTTTTTTTTTGCAGGGGGGAAGGCAGGGCAATTGGGGTTAAGTGACTTGCCCAAGGTCACACGGCTAGTAAGTGTGTTGAGTGTCTGAGGGCAGATTTGAACTCCGGTCCTCCTGACTCACTGCACCACCTGGCTGCCCTTCTTGATCATATTCTAAACGACTTTTTCCTCCCTTTCCAATCTTCTTCTACCTTATTCCTCCTAATATACTCTGCAATCCGGGTGACACTGGCCTCCTTGCTCTTTCTTGCATAAGACACTTCCGTCTCAGAATTGTCACTGGCTTTTCCCCATGTCTGGGATTTTCTGCCTCCTCATTTCTGTCTCCTGGCTTCCTTGGCATCCTTCAAGTTGCAGTTAAAATCCTGCCCTCTGCAACAAGCTTCCTGATCCTCCTGGATGCTCCCTACGGTGATAAAGGCCTCTCCACCCTGGTATATGTCAGTACTGTCTAGCTGTTGTCCATGCACTCTCAAATAGGCCATTCATGATTATGTGACTCTTGCCACATGATCAGCACATCTTTTGTGAGCATAAATTTTTTTGATGATATCCTTTGTTCTGGTAACTGTATTATGACTCTCTAAGGTATACTCTCAAACATTCCTTGAAATTCTGGCCACTTTGTAAGCATCTTGCTACTCTAACATCTTCCAGTTGGTCAGTCACTAAATATTTATTAAGGGCCTACTATGTGCCAGGCATTGTGCTAAACATGCTGAGCCTACAAAGAAAGGGAAACGACAGTCCCTGCTCTCAAGGAGCTCACTGTCTAATGAGAGAGATAGCATGCAAATAACTATATACGAAGTATATACAGGATAAATGAAAGATAATTAACAGAGGGAGGGCACTCAAATTAAGGGGGATCAGGAAAGAATTTCTGTAAGAATGTAGAATTTTAGATTTGGCTTGCCAGCGTGTATTTCTAGTTCTTTATTGTTACAAAACATGCTGCTCTAACTTTTTGTGGATCTCTTTGTCATGGATACCTTTGGGATATATGACTAGCAGGAGAATCTGTGTCAAAGGGTATAGGCATTTTAGTTACTTCCTTCTCATAAATACAAGCCACTTTCCAGTATGTTTGGACTGATTCATAGCCCTTCCAACAGCATGGCATACCTGTTTATACAACACCTCCAGTATTGATGATGCCTATTTTTTTTGTCATTTTTACCAGTTGCTAGGGGGTAAGGTGGGCTTAAATATTTTCCTTTGTCACAAAGAAGGACTTGGTTTGGGGTGGGAGAGATTTGTTAAGACAAAAGGCATCAGTTAAATGTGTGGTTTTTTTTTAATGGGAATGATATTGTTGGTTATTTCCAGTCACTGTTGCTCCACCACCCTCCAAACCAGACCACCGGAGACCATGTGTGTGGGGAGCTAAGCCACCGAACACTGTTCTCCTTGGGACCATGTGTGCGCATTTTCATTCGAGCCATTTTCTGCCAGAAACCCTTTCCTCTTTTTCTTCTGTCACCTTTCTTCAGCTCTTGCTATGATAAAATCTACCCTAACATTGCCTCTGTAAAAAGTATGTCAGTGGACTGCTCCATTATTATTCCATTCACCATCTTTGTGACTCTCCAGACTAGAACTCCCTTCCTTGGCCACTCGTTCCTCATCTGTGTTGTCGCCCCCATTTAAAATGAAGGCTTCTGTGGGGTAAGGATTGTTTCCCTTTTCTATATGTATCCTCAGTGTGATTAGCACTCAGTATGTGACTTGGTAAGTAATAGAGGTTTTTCTTTCATTCGTTGATCCATTTCTGGCATTCTTCTAGAATCTGTTAATCATTTTGAAATGGAGATGAATTGGAAAAGAACTTGACATTTCAAGCATATATGGATAAGGGATAAATGACTGAAGGATGTCAGATGGATCATTTTCATTATGAGGCAATACCGTTTGTTAATAATTACTTGAAACAGTTCTCAGACTCAGTAATAAAGGGAAGCATATTAAAATAAATCTTTTAGGTACCCCTCACTCTGATTTAATTGTTAAAAAAGTTAAAATAATGAAAAGCTTGGAAATTCAATACTGGTGTTTTAGAGAAACAGGTGCACTCATTCATTGCTTGTGGAATTGCCAATTTGTAGAACCTCTCAGAATCCCTTAATTTCCTCCAAGGAGGCTCAAGGTTAAACACAGCCTTCTACATGAAGCCCTACCAGATCCTCCTAGCTGCTTGGGTCTTCACCAAAAAATACATTGTGTCTATTTTGTATCTAGAAAGCCAGTATATATTTGTTGTCCCTTGGATAGCTTTCATTTGTAAGCTCCCCAAGGGCAGGAACTGTTAAGACTTTTGGGTTTGTTTTTCCAGCACCTAGCACCTAGCACCCAGCACAGTGCCTGGCTTAATACAATACTGCTTGTTGATGGATGGATTCTGGTTATGTGTTGTAAAAGTTTTAAAAAATTGTCATACCCTTCGAATGAGTAATTCTCTTGTCATGAATTTCATGAATGTATCTTTTGTTATCAAAAACAAAGAACTGTCTAGTCAAAAATTTTTGTAGCAGTCTTATTTATAATTACAAAACACAACAAAACTGCAGTCAAGTAGAAATGCTCAGCAATAGGAGAATGGTAAAATAAATTGTGTTACCTTCATGTAATGGAATAATGTAATGCAATTAAAACAGACAAGCGAAAGAGCAGAAGCCTGGAAAGACCTTTCTAAAATATTGCAAAGGAAAAATGCCAAAGATAACCACCTAAGAAGAAAAATGAAAGAGAGTGGATAAACAATAGATCCTGATAGGGGCATGAAGGGAGTGGCTGGAAAGTGCTAGGTCATGTTAAGCATTTGTATAAATTTAAGTATAATAGTTACAAAGTAAGTTTAATTAGTTGTATTATGCTTAATGCTGTTTTTAATCATTAAAAGTTAATTGGAAAATTCTGATTAATATAGCTTTATAAATTGACTAGATTATAACCTTTTGGTATATACCTTTCATATAATACATTTTTGAAGAATCTTATATCTTTAAGTAGAATATTTTTAGTAACCATATTTGATGGGAATTATGCATATTATATGCTAATATAAATGTATATATTAAGTGCTTTTCTGCCTTCTTAGAGTATATGATGTATGATATATGACTTCTCTGCCTATCGTTTGTTTTTGATAACTAAAGATCCTCATGAACTTGAGTTACTAGGCTTTTTTCTTTGTTTTGACACAACTACTCCTGGGATGTTCCCCTCTTTAAAATTTCTGTCTCCATGTTTCATGCTAGGCAATCACAGTTACTTTTTAATGGTTTTAATGAGTACCATCTCCCCCTTCATTTTTTACTTTTAATCTGTGCTGGGTTGGTCAGACAGATTTCCATGCCTGTTAGAGTTATGTGTAAAATGACACATTTCAATTCAGAAAATATTAATTAATTGCTGTGCGCAGTGCACTGGCTGGGTACTGGGGAGGCACAGATTAAAAATGTAACCTGTGGTCCATGTGGTTGACATCCTTAAGGAGTTTATAACTCTGTTGCAGTCTAAGTATAATTTAGCATCAGAGGAGATGGATTCAAGTCGTAGCTCAGATACTTACTAGATGTGTGACCTTTGGGCAAATCCTTGTATTTCTCTGAGTCTCACTTTCTCCCTTTGTAAAGTTCAGGGTTTGTACTAGATGATCTTTAGGGTCCTTGCCATCTCTTAAATCCTGTGAGATGGTTTTGTATGTATTTAAGTCAAATGTGACAAGAGCAAAGGTGAGCTGTCCTGTGAAAGCACAGCCAAGTTCACTCCAGCCTGGACCAGCCTTGGTGACATGATGGATATAGGCACGTGTTGGTACTTGAAGGAAGGGCCGATTTCTCCAGATGGAGATGGGTGATGGAGAAGTCTTCCAGGCATAGAGGGACAGCATGAACAAAGGCATGAAAGAGGAGAGGGCTGGGCATGAATGATGCATGTAATATAGATTGTCAGGAATTTAAAATATGGGAAGGAAGTAGTAGGAGATAAAGGTAGACACAAATAGGTTGGAACGAGATTGTTGAGGGCCATGAATTCTAGGTAGATTCTCTCTGGGTAGGTTCTGGGTAGGTAGGTGAAAATGCATAGATTTTCTCCATATTTGGGTTGTGTAGAGGCCCTTTTGCTTAGGAGTTAAGGATTTAGAGCTGGAAGGATGTTAGGCATCGTCTTCATTTTACAGGGAAGGAAACTAAAGGCTGAAAAAGGTAAGTAATTTGCTCAGTGCCATGTGGGCAGTAAATGAAGATTCAAAATGCAAACCACTTCCTCTGATTTAAAATCCAGTGCTCAATTCCATGCACTATATTCTGCCTCTTGAGTCTTTTCCATGTAATTGAGGTTTTTAGATGCATGACCCCCAAATAAGTGAAGCTTATTGTATTGGACTATAGCTGTACTCTTGGGTTGAGGGCGGGGTTTGGAAGAGCTGTAATTACATCTTTCGGTTTCTTCTGGCTATAGAAGTTACTTGAGTTTCACTTGTATAGTCATAAGAATCCCAAGCTGGAAAGTTAGCTCTGTAATTAATTTACTGGTCTGTTTTAGTTCTCTTTACTATGCTAGGAATTCAGGGCAGTGTGTTCATCTAAGTTTGACATTTGATTATGGTTTCTGAGCTTACTATGTAACATCCCTTTGAGAAGAATGAATAATCTTCACCCTGTGGAGGACAGTTTTATTTCAGCCGTCCTCAAACTATTCTAAATAGCAAAACTTCTTCTCCCAGGAAGATAAATGAGGCAGAATTTTCAGTTATATAAATATCGTGAATAGTAAGTTTACATCTGGAGGCTGAGAAACACATGATTTTTTTCCTTCACTGGAAATCAGAATGGAGGAAATTAGTGAGTTTGAAGTGTTTTGGGAAATGTTACTGGAGAAACGGTTGCTAACAGTGTGAATCATTGAATCATGAGTCTGGAAGAAACCATAACAAGTTACTTTGTCCCATCCGTACCATTAGGAAGGTCCACAGACATCGTCATATGAAATGGATGAGAGTATAATTTAAATTATAAAGACCAGTGGAAAGGGGGATTATATAACTGTTAATAATTCATTCCATTTCACAACTTTGCCTGTAAGGAAGCTCTAAAGCATTCAGCTCAACAATCACTTATTAAGTGCCTTCTATTTATAAGGCACTAGAATGAAAAGCTAAAAGTGAAACCATACCAGCAATCAAGAGATTATGTTACATAGTGTGTGTATGTATGTATACAGAATATGTGCAGATAATCATAATACAAGGTAATTTGAAGAAGGAGAGAACATTAGTGGTTGGGGGGCATTGGAGAAGAGGTAACTGGAAAGTTTCAGGGAGGAGGTAAACTCCTAAGTTGACCTTTCAAGAAATTTATGGATTTTTATTTTTAAATTTAAGTATTTTAAGTGGAGATGAACTAGTACAAGTTTCTGAGGTGGAAATGGGGAAAGCCTAGTTTATGTACTTGCCTTGGTCACAGAAATTCCTCTTTACTTAGAGGCTGTGTGAAGAATGATTGGAAGAGTAGAGACCAGAGGCTGGGCTACCAATTGAGAGTCAATTAGAATTGTCTAGCATGTAATGAATGAATTAGTGAATGAATGAAAAAAAATCCATTTATAAAGTGCTTACTATGTGCAAAATATTGTACTAAGCGCTGTGGGGAAAAATAGAAAAATAAGACATTTCCTGCTCTCGAGGCTTACTTCCTAATAGTCCAGAGAAGACATAAATGAGAATGTTCAGCTGCAGAGCTAATCAAAAAAAGGTTCAGGGGTTCTTAGGGTGCGGCAGTTGATAGTAGTAGTAGTAAGAATGATGGGCCCCTTCTCCACAGAATTATATCCTTTTATTAATAGGAAATGCTGCTATTTCCAGAATTTTTGGGGTCAGGATCCTGGCGCTGTCTCCACCATGGTCTAAGACAAGGTGGTAGTCAAGTTGGGGACACTAGTTTGACCCAAGTGACACATGCTGCCTCCTGTCTCTTACTCAAGGTTCACTGTTTTATTTGTTCTAGCTTGCTTATCTGATAAATGACTGAATTAAGGTAGTAGCCAGGTAAGACTGACAGCTAGTTGGATATGGGGATGATGAGAGGGAAGAGTAAAAATTATAACATCTGAGGGCAGGTCCAGTCATATAAATTGTCATTAGAAACGTCTTAATTATTTGGCACTTATATGGGACCTTTTCCTTAAAAAAAAAAAAAGGATCAGCTAAGTTTTCTGTGTTGGAACATTTCTCTGGAGATTTGTTTTTACATCTAAGGCAAGGTCATTTAATATACAGGGTTTTTTTTTGTTTGTTTTGTTTTAACATTTGTAGCTCTTCATATTTTTTGAAGGTCCCTATCTCAATTCTCATTTGCACTGATGAGTCAGTTCCCCCAGAGCAAGGTTGCTAGCTGCATCTTTCCTTGGGGGGATTTTTTTTCTCTAACGCTGTCTGTTTGAACTCCTAGTCTGGTGTCTTTCTTCCCAATGTCATTCATTAGTATCTCCCTTATATCTTCTACTCTCCAGTGAGTTAATGTGCCAGTATCACTTAACCAACGTCAATTAGCTTTTACAAAGGAATATTTACTAAGAAGTATATCAGAAAGTCACAGGCACTTTCCCCCAACACCTAGAAGCACACTCTTTTCTATAGCACCTTGGTCCTTTGGGAGAGTAGATTCAAATTTAAATCAATTGCTGTAAAGCATTTGTCCCACCTAGACAACTTCTGAATGCTGCATAGCAAATAAATTAGTCACTGTCATTCCGTTTTGACTGCCTTTGATCATCTGCTTTGCTGGGTCAAGCAGCTCATTTTGGACTTCTCCCCTCAAAAGCTAAATTTTCTCCAAAATCTAACGTGTGTTCAAGCTACCAGACCTCCACTGGATTATTCTCTGTGATTTTTTGCGGCGGGCGGGGCCGCAGTGAGGGTGGATGAGGCAGTCGGGATTAAGTGACACAGCTAGTAAGTGTCAAGTATCTGGGTTTGAACTCAGGTCCTCTTGATTCCTGGCCTGATCCTCTATCCACTGTGCCACCTAGCAGCCCCTCTCTGTGAGTTTTTGAAGGTCACAAGGTCACTGTCTAGTCTCATACCCCTTCACCCAAAGAGGCAAAAAAAAAAAAAATAGGCCACACTTTGGCCTAGGTGGGGAGATATTCTCCCTACCCAGAGGTTTATAGCATAGCATGTTTTCCTCACTGGAATCAATCAGGTGGGAACTAAGGGGAAAGTTGCCCCAGTAGAAGACTTTTTGTCTGCATTTTGGTTCTGGCTCAGCAGCCAACCAAAAAGGTTCCTCTTCATGCAGTAAGCAGTCAGGAAACAATACCTGTGTATCCAAAGTCTGTGTGGGGTTTGGCATCAGGAAGAGCACACCACGCATGCCAATAAGGACTGGACTTTTCACTGGCCAGCCCTAGACCACCTTATACTACCAAAACCAAATTAAAAATGAGGAAACCAATACAACCAGCTTCTTCTTTCTCTCTTTATCTTTTGAGTCTCCTATTCTTCTATCTCCGGTGGAAGTGGCCCACTATAATGTATTTTAGTGACCCAGTATAATATATTTAAGGATCCATTCTTTTCTCTTGCTCCTGTCTATTCTAAAACTCAGAGGCGGGACTGGTAGAAAAGAGTGAGGTTGAGATTATTCTTTAGGGTGAGTCCAGCTTTACTGCTACCTTGACAACTTTGCATTAATCTTTAATATTTTCACCTCCATTTGCTAAAGTAGACAAATACATCCAGAATTAGAATAATCAGTGACAGATTTAATCGAATCTAATCTCCAGCTTTTCTTTAGTATTTTATTGGGCAGGTGATTTATAAGTAATAGAAAAGGCACTTATATTTAGTTTTTCCTTTCCTTAAACTCTTTTAATTGGTGAGAGGATCCATCCTACTCTGGGTCAGAGGGCAGCAGATCTTTTACTCTGTCTGCCAAGGGGGAGGTAGGAAGGAGAAAGAGAACCTGAGTGGGGATAGACCAGTTAGTGATGACTCTGGATCTCCTCCCACGAACTGCTTAATGCCCCTTTCATTTAGTACTTTGCCCTAAGGACAACACTCATTTTGCTTTGATTATTCCTATGATATTGCCAAGTTGGGGGGAAAATGGTAGGGAGGTAGTTGAAGATGGAAAGTAAGTATTCTTCTTGGTTTTCTTAAACTGTATAGAGAGATGAGTATTCACGAGTGAAAAAAGTTAAACAATTAAATCTTTTTGTGATTTATACCTTAGATTTTTGCCTTCGTCAGTCTTCAATGATTATTCGCACTCAAACACTGGTTATTAGAGGCTAATAAATTATTTTAAGTCAGTCACTTTCTTTGAAAAAATTGAAATGTTTTTCTTCAAGTTGACATTTTTGTCATATTTTCTGCATTGTTGTAATGCTCATTGATGAATTTAGTTTTGTAAGTGTTAATAATCTCTTTAACCTTTAGAAACTGTCTTGACTAATTTTTTTTTCTCTTTTTTCTTTCTTGTGCCAATGATCAACCTTTTAATGGGAATTTCAGGGGCCAGCCAAAGGTAAGATGTTTGGATTGATTACATTTGATAGTTGCCAGGCTATTTTCTTTGTATTTTAAAAATACCTGATAGCTCTTACTTTCTTTAATACTTTGCCTGCAGAAGTCCAGTGACATAAGTATGATCTGTGTTGTCAGCCTCATGTGTGATCCTTACTCAATTGTCATATGAGGGAATAGACATTTGGGAAAGTGTGGTGTTTATATTTTGATCACTGCTGCCTTGTTGCCAGGAACTGCAGGCATGAATTCTCTTTGTGTTGTGCTCATCTGCTGATGGGCTCAGTGATTGTAGTTTGTTACACAGCCCTTTAAAAGTGCCGCTATATACTCTCTAATTGGCACCCTAAGCCTCAGAAAAGTTTTAGGGGCTTTAGAGGATAGATAGAGACCAATGGTGGCTGTACAGGCAACGAGGTGGGACAGTGAGTAAAGACCAAGATCAAAATATATCTCCTGGCATCTGTTGTGGGATGGAAAAGGAAGAAAGGAAGCAAACATTTATTAAGTGCCTGCTATGTACAAGGAACTGTGCTAAGCACTTTGAAAATATGGCTTTGAAGACAAGAAGACTTGACTTCAAATCTTGTCCCTGACACGTCCCAGCTGTGTGACCTTGGTCAAGTCAGTTACTTCCTATCTACCTCAGTTTCCTCAACTGCAAAATGTAGATATTAAGAGCACCAATCTCCTAGGGTTGTTGAGAGGCTCAAACGAGATCATATTTTCAAAGTGCACAGTTCTTTGTACGTAGGAGGTACTTAATAAATGTTTGTTTCCGTTCTTCCTTTTCCACCCCACAGCAGGTGCCAGGAGATGTATTTCGATCTTGGTCTTATCCCTAAAGGATAGAAGGAATCCCAGAGATTTCTTGAAGGATCGTGAAGTATGATCTGAACCAGATATCTGCCTTGGCCTGGCTGTCAAATTCCCTGAGGATTCAGGAAGGTCCCCCTTCATATTCCTCTGTTTTCTTTAAAGTAGATGATTATGAGCCCCTGTTTTGTTTCATTTTTTCTCTAAAGTAACACGTATAGATATGAAACAATGTAGAGATAGTAAAATGACTACCATATTGATTTGATTCTATTCATAAATCTACATTTCCCTTTATTTTTCATCTGAGACAACAGATACTCTTTTGGGGTCATGAATCACTATGTAATTGTTTATCAACTCTGTATATTCTATTTTGTTCAACGTTTTTGAAGGGAAAAAATGTATTCTTTTAAGAAGTCTCTGACAAAAAAGATACCAGTAGCAGTTTGCAATAGAAACTATAGGGAAAGTCCATTCTTTGTTGATATTTGTACCAGATTAGTAACTTAACTTCTTGAGAGAGAAGAGAATTAGAAGTTAAAATCAGAAGTGTGTGATGGGGAAAAAAGATATCAAGGGGATGGGTTTGTAGAATGTAACTGAATGTCATCTCTCTGATTATTCGAAGTAGGTAGTGAAGGGCCTTTAATGCTGGATTCTGAAGTTACTAGGATTTGGGTCCTAAGCATAGATCAGTGTGTATTCCGATTAGACTTGTTCTGGAGAACAGGAATTAAATTGAGCAATGATGAAGTTTAGAGGGAAAAGTTATTTAATTGGTATCTTTATTTTTTTTTAAATCTTGTTTCCTAGTTTGGCTTTTTGTTTACAGCTAGTAGTCAGGGAGAAGTTAATTCTGTATGGCAATAAACACTTAGGAAAAACATGAGATGTGTGCTACATTCTATTTCGTTGGTATCAAACTCAAATAGAAACATATTCTTGCAGGCCATATTGACTTAAAATAGCCTTAGCTATGTTGTAATGTATTTTCATTTATATCCCAGTTACAATTTCTGCTTATTCTGTTTCCCACTTGAGGGACCTGGGCAGTCTCACTCAAGATGCCATTGTTATTTAAGATACCTGAGAGCAGAAGTTTCAAGAATAATGCATCATGGATCCACAAGATTGTGGAGCTAGAAGGGACCTCAATAATCATGGTCCAACTCTTACATTTTTATTTGAGGAACCTGACGCACCACAGAACGTTATTCAGCTACATTCAACAATGAAGAGAGAAAGTTAGAAAATAACATAGTCCTTTTTTGCTCTCAGAGAGTTTATATTTTTTTTAATTGGGTTGGAGAGGAAGAGATAAAAAGTACATAGATAAGTATATTAACAGGTAGGTAGTGATGAGGTCAGGAGAGATATCCGTCCACTTAGTTCTCTAGGAAAATTTGAATGGGAAGAGAGCATTTGTTTTTTGTTGCGATTGGGAGAGGGGATGGTGATCGTTAAGAAAGATTACATGGAAAAGGTAGCCTCTGAACTGATCCTTAAAAACAGATAAGGATTCTGAAAGTTAGAGAAGAAGAGGGAGCACATGCTGGACGTGGGTGAAGGCCTGTGACCAAAAGGAGGCAGGAGTCATCATGTCAAGTTCAGGGACCAGGGGATAGTCCAGTTGGGCTTCAAGATGAACTGTATGAAGTGGACTAATATGTAATAAGCCTCTAGATTTAGGTTAGAATCAGATTGTGCAAGGTTTCAAATGTCTGGCTGTGGAATTTGTATCTTACAAACTGCAGGATTTCTTAAACATTTTCGTGTCCTTAATCTCTCTGGCACTTTAGTAAGACTGGACCCCTTCTCAGAACAATGTCTTTAAATGTATAAAATAAAACACACAGGATTTAAAGGAAACCAATCGTATTATTCTACAGGTATTAAAATATATATTAAAAAAACACAAACAGGTTTATGGCCCCCAGATTAAGAACTGTTTAGAGAAAGGAGAGGCTGAAGAGTTTGAGCTGGGGATTGATGTGCTAAGGAAAACTGAGTTTGGTAGAAATGTGAAGGATGGATTGGAGATAGAAAAGCTGGAAGCAGTGAGACAGACAGGGCATTATAATAGGCTAGATGATGGATGATGAAGGCCGTTGTTAGCGGGCAGAATGGGACTGATGTGAGAGATGTTGTAGAGTAGAATGGGCAGTTAGTGAAAACTTAGCATTATACTAGGTCGTGTGAGGACCCTCTCCCCCATCTCCCTGAAACAGTCAATTAGGGTTTATTAAGTACCTACTATGTGCCAGGCATGGTGGTAAGAACTGGGGATACAGACAGTCCCTGCTCTCAAGGAGCTCACGATCTAAGGGGGAAGACAGTGTGTAAATAACTACGTACAAATGAGATCTGGCGGCACTAGCATTAAGGAGGTTTGGAAGGGCTAGTTGTAGAAGGTGGGGTTTTAGATGAGAATTGAAGGAAGCCAGGGAAGCTAGCAGGTAGAGAAGGGGAGGGAGAGCATTCCAGGCATGAGGCAGAGCCAGAGAAAATACCCAGACTTGGGAAATGGAGTGTCTGATGTGAGGAACAGTGAGGAAGTCAGTGCCACTGGATTCCATAGTATGTGGAGGAGGGTAAGGTGTAAGAAGACTGGAAAAGCAGGAAGGGGCCAGGCTAAAAGGGATTTTTATGTTGGATCTTGGAGGTGATAGGGTTTTTTTATGTTGGATCTTGGAGGTGATAGGGTGGTTGCCATGTAAGAGGAGAGAAGGGATCATATAGAAGAGGGGTTGAGAGGATAGAAATGACAGGATTTGCTAACTGCTTCGATGGAGGAGGGACAGAGATTGAGAAGCGAAGGAAAACACTTAGGTTGGGAGCCTGGGGAACTGGGAGGAGGGTGGTGCCCTTGACAGTAGTAGTAGGGGAGTTTAATATGTGTACAGATCATCCAGTTTGAGATGTTTAATAGTTGTGAATGTGAAATAGCATTCCACACGTGCATTTCCAGATAGTGTTCTGGGTTTGGGTCTGTAGCAACTATATTGAAGGTTTGTCAGATCTACATTGATTGGCATAATAACACCAATGCCAATAAAAGTAATAATAGCTAGCATTTCTGTCGTGCTTTAATGTTTGCAAATTGCTTTACATGCTATCACATTTGATACAACAACCCTGGGAAGCATCCATATTATCCTATGGTAACCCACCTATTAAGTGTTAGAGAAGGAATTTGAACTCATGTCTTATACCAAGGCCTCCGCTCTGTCCACTCAGTCACCTAGCTTCCTCTTAGGAAAGTACACATTTTTTCTTTATTTCTAAAGGCAGAATTCTCATGTATATTAAGTGTTCAAACATGGAGACCTTTTTAGCTTTATGCAGTCAGAGCCTATTTTGATGATGTGGGATCATTTCCTTAAGATTTCATCATTAATGCATATGTTTATTTAATTATTTAACAGGTATTTGCTTATGATCATTGCTTCTGGTCTATGGATGAATCTGTCAAAGAAAAATATGCAGGTGAGAAAGACTTGAACTGTGTCTCTTATACTTAATCTGTGATTTCTTGGATTTGCATTGACCCAAATCATAGCTTTTCCCTCAGCCTTAGTAGGTTGTCTTGCAGTGTTGCTATTTTCCCCTCCTCCTCCTGATTCATTGCTCTTTGGCTTTTCTTATGTTAGCAAGACAAGTCTTTGAATTATAGCTCTAAAGGGTGTTACTAGGAATATACTCAGAGCCTTTCTACTTTGAGAGAATCTGCCAGAGATTCCCCCTTGTGGGCATAGCCTTTGAGAATGTATGTTGGGAAGAGCCTATCAGAGTCAGACTTTGCTGTGCCCATTATGAAGGATCAAATGAAAAAGTAGTACTTTCCAGATACTTCCTTGAGAACTATCAAAATTCATTCTTCTTATCTATCCTTTGTGGCTTTAAAAGTTTTGACATAGGAAAATAAAGCTACTAACCTCATTGTGTCTATAGTTTTTATGTAGTTTGGTTTTCTGTACACAAATGCACAAAGGTGACTAGCAAGTAAGGTTAATAAGCTTATCTAATTCAAGATGGTACGCTAAATAATAGTGATGATAACTAGCATTTATATTTCACTTTAAGGCTTTCAGTGCCCTTTACAAATATTGTTATTTTATCCACACAACAACCTTAGGAGGTAGGTGTTATGCCCATTTTACAATTGGGGAAATTGAGGCCGGCATAGTTTAAGTGATTTGCTCAGGATCAGAGCAGACTGGATTTGAATTTGGGTCTTCCTGACTTCAGGCCCAGTATTGTAATTCCACTGTACTACCTACCTACTTCTGATTTTATTCTCATATATATGTTGTTTTCATATGATCACTGTGTCTTGGTGACTTAGGACCATTAGTTAAAATATGGCTCTGGAAGAGTAAACCTTATTTAGAAAGAAGAGGATGGGTAAAGTGAGAGGGAGAAAGAGGACTAGTATTATATGGTTATTTCATATATTTTATATATACATATATATATATGTATGTACACACATATATGCATGTTTACATACATACACATCTGTGTTTTTTATACACACCCACACACATACTTGTGAGGAAATGCATCAGCTCAAGGGTCTCCCTGGTGGAGAACATTTGGATGAAGATCAACAGAGCTAAAGCAAAATTGATTGTCATCCATGTACTACAGACTGCCTACACAGAAATGGAAAACAGGTGAGGCGTTTAGGAAATAGAGCGTAGCTTGGTGCAGTGGTATGATGTCCTAATAAACAGGGCACTTCAGTGACCTAGACAGCTTTTGGAGCTCACTCTCCTTCTGTTGAAAGTAGAACACCTGTCAATTTCCTAACTTGCCTTAATGATAACTTCAGCCTTCAAAAATAGAGGAACCAGTCAGAGAAATGCTACCTTGGATCTCATTCTCATCAATTGGCATTGGTTGTTGGCAAGGAAATGATGGGAACCTTGGGTTAGTAGGGAAGAGTCATCACTCCATCTTAAAATTTGTGATAGCGAAGAAATCTGGAGGTAGGAAAAGGATTTTAATAGATGTACCAATTGTCTGATAGAAGTGCTGCTCTACTGACAGTAATCTTTGAAAGATTGTGGGAATCAGAAGCAAGCTCAGAGCAAGATCTCACATCTAACCTCTAGCCCAGCCTGCAGAGGAATAACCAAGGCAGGAAACCCAGATGAAAGGGAGCCTCCAATTCTGCCACTCTGAACCAGCAGAGCTTTCCAGATGGCTGAATACAGCAGCTCTCCACTCTGGCACAGACCCAAACCCAGGTGAGGAAGTAGCAGAGCTCAGACCTCAGGGGCAGCAATCAGGCTTAACCTTGGAGCAGACCACTTTAGGAGTAATGAAAGCTTGTTAGGCCCCAGCCTGTCCTTGGAATAACAGAACATTCAGTATCCCAAGAAACAGGACCAGCCCAGACCTTCCCTCCAGGAGTGTGGCAGAGCTCAACCCTGATATCAAGTTCAAAGTCAGGAAATGTGCTGGGAGGAGCAAACAAAAAAAAAGACCCCACCATAATGAGATGTTATGGTGGCAAGGACCCTCAAGACACATGTAGCAAAAGAGAATGACTCTAAAACACTTAGAAGCAGTGCCTCAGAGAAGCATAGCATGTGTACAGATTAATCTAGAATTCTTGGGTTAGATGGAGCAAGAAGACAGATAAGGGAGAAAATATGTAAGTATCATTGCGTTATGTGAGTATCATGACTAAAAAAGAGCTTAGATGTACTATTTTGAGAAATCTTTAAAGAAAACTGCCTAGATCTCTGAGAACCAGAGGGCAAAGAGAATTGGAAAGAATCTACCAGTCACCTCCCAAAAGAAACCCCAAAATGAAAACTCCTAGGAACATCATAGCCCAAATCTCAGATTTTGAGGTCAAAATAAAAATACTGCAAGTAGCCAGACAGAAAGAATTCCAGGACTGAGGAGTCACAGTCAGGATCACTGGTAATTCAGAAACCATCCCTATAAGTGAGTGGAGAACTTGGAATTCCAGAAAGCAAAGGATATGGACTTATAACCAAGAATAACTTTCCCATCTAAACTGATCCTACAGGGGGGAAAATAGACCTTTAATGAAATAGAGGAATGAAATCATTCCTGATGAAAAGACCCCAGCTGTGGAAAACTTTGAAGTTCAAATACACGAGTGAAGAAAAGTATAAAAAGCTCAAGTCTTCCTCTCTTTCCTACTCTTTACACAACCTTCTCCCATAGAAACCATAAGTAGAATCCTAGAAGGGATGAATATCAGAATCTGGTGGCAGGAAGTGAAGCCATACACCCAGCTGAGACGAAATACCGAGAATCTACCACCAGACCAGCAGAGGTACACCCAGCTGAGCGTACAGACAGTGGTCACAAGCATCACCAGTGGTTCAAGAATTAGGCTAAGGGAGGGCGGCTTGATGACATCACCAGGAGACATTCATAGTCCCACAGCACAAGGGACATGGATTTCCCTTTTCTATACTTACCCCAATTACATGCGCTTCCTATTCATGTGCCCCTCTCCATCTGTTCTTTGGCCATGTGCACTCTCGAGCATTTCAGGCCTGGAATGCTCTTCTTCCTCACCTCTTCCTGGCTTCTCTGTCCTCAGATCAAACTCCACCTGCTGCTCCTGCAGGCCTTTCACAGTCCCTTCCACTACTAGTGCCTTCCCTCTGAGATTACCTTTCAGTTGCACTGTATATATCTCGTACAGACATAGTTGTTTGCATGTTTTCTCTTGCTGTTGGGATGTGAGCTCCTTGAGAGGAGAGATTATGGTTTTTTCCTCTCTTTGTATCCTTAGCACTTAGCATAGTGCTGGGCACACAGTGAGCATTTAATAAATAGTTCTTGACTGACTCATGTGTTCCCTACATGCCCATTCTTTCTATTCATGGTATATGTTTAAAAGAATGTACTCTTGGTTTATGGAGGGTCGGGGTGGGAACAATATTTTATTGCTAATTTCATTTCCATGCTATTAAATTAAATGCCTTTCCGTGTATATAACACACACACGCACGCACACACACACACGCACACACGCACACACACACACACGTATATGATGGAGAGTGAAATCTTATTTTAAATTTTAAAAATTTTAAATTTTAAAAAATCATTTTCATAACCTAGTCATAATTAAGATCCCATGGCCTGAAATTCTACGAAGGGAAGTTAGTTTTGGAGGTCTGGCACACTATGAAGAATGAAATTCTGAAAATATGAGAAATAATTTTGATGAAAAGAAAGAGTAAAGAGAGGGTAGACTCCCTGCTCAGGTTAATGGCAGGGGGGGGAGGGGAAGGAGGGAGCAAGGGAAGGAGGGAGCAAGGGAGGGGGGGAGAGAGAGAGAGAGAAGAGGAAGAAGAGACCTAGCTGTTTAAATCTTGCTTTGTTTCTAAGGAAAACACAGTCTTTGGATTGTAAAGGAAAAAATAAAAATGACTAATACGAAGTTGCCATACAAGAGAACTAGAGAGAAAATATTATCTTGTTGCCCTTGATGGGTTCAAATCACTAGGCGCAGGTAAACTATATCCCAAGGTACTGAAAGAATTATCTGATGTGACAGGAGGCTTAGGGGCTGCACCTAAGTGTCTGACTATACCTTCTCACTCTGATTTGACAAATCATCCCTCATGTCAGACCTTCTAACTGTGGATGTCCCCCAGGGCTCTATACTGGACCTCTTCTCCTCTTTCTATGTTTTCTCACTTGGTGAAGGAGAAAGTTTTGATGAGCTGAAGTTTTCTCTACAGCTTTCATGAGTTCAATTATTATCTCTTAAGCAGATGTTTCCCAGAACTATATATATTCAGCCCTTACTTCTTTCCTGAAGTTAATCTTGTATATCACCAGCTGTCTACTGGATATTTTGAACTGAATGCCCCTGTAGGCATTTCAGAATCAGCATGTTCAAAACAGAACTCATTATGTTCCCTACACACAACTCACTCCTTTTTTGAACTTTGCTACAACTGTCAAGGGCAGCATCATCTTTCCACTCATCCAGATTTATAACCTAGGTGTCATCCTTGACATTTCATTCACTTCACATACTCATTACATTGCCAAATCTTGTGATTTTTACCTTGACAGCATTTCTTGTATTCTATCCACTCACACAGCTACCATTGTCATCAATTCTCGCCTGGACTGCACAAACCTCCTAATTAGTCTCACCGTCTCAAGTTTTTCTCTACAGGATCCTTCACATAGCTGCTTAATTGATTTTCCCTAAGCTTATATCTGGTCCTATCACTCCCATAGTAAATGAACTCTAGTTGCTGCACATTGCATCTAGAATAAAACGTAAACTCCCGTTTTTCATTTAAAGCCCTTCACATCTTGACTTTAACCAATTTTGCATTAGTCGCCTTCCTGCACTTTAGGATCCACCCAAATGGGTCTTTTCTCGATGCATCACATATAGCACTCCATTTCTAGTCTCTGTGTGTTTTCACTGGCCTTCCCCCATACCTGGAATGGACTCCTTCCTTTTCGTAGAATCCCTTCACTTTTCTTTAAGAACCACCATCTACACAAAAACTTTATTGGACTCCATTCCTCTTGGTACCTATCCTCCCTTCCTTTTACCAAATTTTGTACTTAAGTTCTTTGTAAATATGCACACATGTACTTAGGATCTTAGTTCTAGAAGATCATCTGGCCAATCCCCCTCAATTCCTGGAAGAGGAAATTGAGGCCTAGAGAGATTGTGACCTCATGGGGATCACAAAGGAGCAAGTGGCAGAGCCAGAATTCAAACCCAGATCCTCAGAATTCAAATCATGTACCTTTCCCATTGTTTCTTTGATTGAATGTAAGTTCCTTGAGAGCATGGACTGTTTTTGTTTTTTTGAGTCTTTGTCTCTCCAGGGACTGATCCGGTGCTTGGCACTTAATAAATACTTGTTGATTCATTCACTAATCTAGGATAGTTGTGTTCAAGCATTCAAATGCCTGTTATGTGCAAGTGCTATTAGTCTTCTTGAGTGCAATGAAATTTACAAAGTGGCCAAATATTAGAATTCTCCAGAATGGGATGGGCTTCCTCGGGAAGTATTAGGTTCTTCTCTGGAGAGAGGAGACTTAAGGGGTACACCTTCATTATCTACCCTGCTGCCCCCCGCCCCCGTCTGACTGCACCTTTTCATTCTCCTGTGGTCTTCATCTTTTGCTCTTACTAATTATGCAAAGGCTAAATTATTACTTCTTGGGAAGGGAGTTCTTGTTAGGGTACAGCTTCTCAGGTCTTCTAACTCTGAGCTTCTGTGATTCTGTGATACCTTTTCATTGTGATATAAAGCAAGAGTTGCAAGTTGTTTTCTTGGCACTGTTGATGGATTTGCACTTGTTAATTCAGTTTTATTGGTTCCACTTCTGGATAGTAGCACACGGCCACAAGATAGCTTCTTAGGGAGGTGGTCTTACATAAATCTCTTGTGCTAAATCTATTCTTCAGCATACATGGATTATTTCAAGTACTCCTAACCATAAATTTAGAGCTATAGCTTAAATTTCTTAGCATAGCCTTTTTTTTTTTAAATGAGCACATAATATACATTAGAAATACAAAGACATGATTAAACACTTTAAGAACATATATTGGTGAGAAAGCACAACTAGAGTCACTTCTAGCCATTTACTTGAACTGCTTCTGACTTCTCAACTCTGGAAATGTGGTATTACGATTCAGTTCTGCCAAGGTGGCAAAGTCTTTGAAGAATTTTCTTTAGTAAAGCATCTCTTCAGTATCTTTATGTAATTCCTGTCTAATTGGCTTTAAGATTTCATTTTATTGAAAATTTGGAACTCAAAAACTTGTGGAACTGAGTGTTATAAACTAAAAAAAATTAATAAATAAAAAGATTTCATTTTATTCTGTTATGATGCACCAAAACTGCAACATTCTTCAGCAGTTTGGGCCTATCCAGAATGCTCTGAATGAAAGCTATTTATATTCTTAGGTCATAGAAACTTAACCACAGAATCTGAGAGTTGGAAGAAACATCAGCGGCCATCAAGTCCAACTCATAAATAATTGAATCACTTCTATGACATGCCCAACAGGAAGTGGTCCAGTGTGTCTACTTAAGATTTTCAAGTAGGGAAAATTTACTACCTCTCAATGCATGCCATTTTTGGACAGTTCTAACTGTTAGAAAGATTTCCAGGCTTCGGGTTTCTTTCATTCATTTTCCTTCATGGGTTAATTAGGAAAAAAATGGAGGCTGTAAACCTGTTCAAAGTATATTTTGAATCTAAAAATTTTGTTTGGGAATAGAAATTAACTGTGTTTTCCTTCTGTGACTTTTTAAGCTTGTTCAGATGTAGATTTCGCTTATAGTAGTTTGTTTTTTGCTTTTATTAGGTCAAGATGCTGTTTTTCAATGCCTTGGAGAAAATATTCTTCAGAATGCCTTTGATGGCTACAATGCGTGTATCTTTGCCTATGGACAAACTGGTAAGGCTGCATTACATGACACTTCATGAGCAAACAGGAGAAGAGCAAATAAAATAAAAACATGCTTGTTTACTGACACAGAAAATTAGACAGTATTATTCTTTAGAGATATATAACAAAGGAAAAGTTGTTTTCCTTTTTTAGGTCACATTTCATTATAAAAATAAGATAAGGTAGCAGAATTTGTTTTCCACATGAAAGCATAGAATACTGTAACTTCTCTTGTCACCCCAGCCTAACCTATGGTTTACACACCTTTACATATCTATAACAGAATACATCTAATGTTGCATAGCTAATAACTGTGATCATCACTGATTTAATCAAAAATATGAGGTAGCTTAATAAATTTTTATGGTAAATAGTAAATTAAGTTTGGTTTCAAGCAAATTAATGATTGCTATAACATTATATCTTGTAATTCATTCTTCATTCTTCATGATTCTGTGATTATTTACTCTTGTTGTTGGGGACAGTTGTGTATGTGTGGTGGAAGGGGTATGATTTGTCCAGTGACCTGTGGGAAGAGAACTTTCTGCTATTATACTTTGTTAATAGAATTTTACTTTTTCTAATTAAGTGTAAAGATAGTTTTCAACATTCACTTTTAAAGATTTTTGAATTCTAGGTTTTTTCTCCCTCCCTCCCTCTCTCTCATCCCCCTTCCCCAAGATGGCAAGCAATCTGATATAGGTTATACGTGTACAGCCATATAAACATATTTCCACATTAGTCATGTTGTGAAAGAAGAAACAGAACAAAAGGAACAAAGGCACCAAAAAAAGTGAAAACAGTGTGCTTCGATCTGCATTCAGTCTCCAATTCTTTCTCAGGAGATGGATCACATTTTCCCCTCAATTTCCAACTCTTTGCCACCACAAAAGAGCTGCTATCAATATTTTTGTACATGTGGGTCCTTTTCCTTTTTTATGATCTCTTTGTGATAGAAGTGGTATTGCTGGATCAAAGGATATACACAGTTTGATTGTCATTTGAGCATAGTTCCAAATTGCACCCTAGAATGCTTGGATTAGTTCACAACTCCACCAACAAAGCATTATTGTCCCAATTTTCCCACATCTTCTCCAACATTTATCATTTTCCTTAACTGTCAGATTAGCCAATCTGATAGGTATGAGGTGATACCTTAGAGTAGTTTTAATTTGCATTTCTCTAATCAATAGTGATTTAGAGCATTTTTATATGACTATAGATAGCCTTAATTTCTTCATCTGAAAACTGCTTGTTCATATCCTTTGACCATTTATCAATTGGGGAATGACATGTATTCATATAAATTCGATTCAGTTCTCTATATATTTGAAAAATGAGGCCTTTATCAGAAATACTTGCTGTAAAGATTGCTTTCCTTCTAATCTTGATTGCACTGGTTTTATTTGTGCAAAACCTTTTTAATTTAATGCAATCACAATTATCCATTTTGCATTTCATAATGTCCTCTATCTCTCATTTGGCCATAAATTCTTCCCTTCTCCATAGATCTGACAGGTAAACTATCCCTCGCTCTCCTAATTTGCTTATTGTATCACCCTTAATGTCTAAATCATGTATCCACTTTGACTATATCTTAGTATATAGTGTGAGATACTGGTCTATGCCTAGTTTCTGCCATACTATTTTCGATTTTTCCCAGGAGTTTTTGTAAAATAGTGAATTCTTATCCCAAAAGCTGTAGTCTTTGGGTTTATCAAATAGTAGATTACTGTAGTCATTGACTACCATGTCTTGTATATCTAATCTATTCCCACTGATCCATCACTCTATTTCTTAGCTAGTACCAAACAGTTTTTGATGATTGCTGCTTTATAATATAGTTTTGGATTTGGGTATTTTATTTAAAGTTTTTATATCAATATTCATTAGGGAAATTGGTCTATAATTTTCTTTGTCTGTTTTGCCTCTTCCTCGTTTAGGTATCAGCACGATATTTGTGTCATAAAAGGAATTTGGTAGGACTCCTTCACCTATTTTTCCAAATAGTTTATATAGTACTGGAAATAATTCTTCCTTAAATGTTTGGTAGAATTCACTTGTAAATTTATCTGGCTTGTAGATTTTTTCTTAGAGAGTTCATTGATGGCTTGTTCAATTTCTTTTTCTAGAATGGGGTTAAGTATTTTATTTTCTCTCTGTTAATCTGGGCAATTTATATTTTTGTAAATATTCATCCATTTCACTTAGATTGTCAGATTTATTGGCATACAGTTGGGCAAAATAGCTCCCAAGTATACCCTTTTCATTTTTCATACTGGTAGCTTGGTTTTCTTCTTTCTTTTTTAAAATCAAATTAACCAAAGGTTTATCTATTTCATTATTTTTCTCATAAAACCAGCTCTTAGTTTTCTTCTAAATACTTCTTTGGCTGCATCTCATAATTTTTGGTGTGTTGTCTCATTATTCTCATTTTCTTTGATGAAATTATTGATTGTTTCTATGATTTGTTGTTTAACCCACTCATTCTTTAAGATTAGATTAATTTTTGGTCTTTTTTACATGGCTGTTTATTACATCTAATTTTTATTCCATCTTGATCTGAAAAGGATGCATTTAAAATTTCTGCCTTTTTGCATTTGATTGTGTGGTTTTTTTTGCCCTAATACATGGTTAGTTTTTGTGTAGGTGGCATGCATTGCTGAGGAAAAGGCATATGTCTTTCTATCCTTATTCAGTTTTCTCCAGAGTTCTATCATATCCAACTTTTCTAAAATTCTGTTCACCTCCTTAACTTCTTTCTTGTTTATTTTATGGTTAGATTCATCTAGTTCTGTGAGGGGGAGGTTGAAGTCCCCCACTAGTATAGTTTTGTTGTCTGTTTCTTCCTGTAACTCACTTATCTTTTCTAAGAATTTGGATGCTATATCTCTTGGTGCATATATGTTTGGTATTGATAGTACTTCATTGTCTGTGGTACCTTTTAGCAAGATAAAGTTTCCTTCCTTCTCTCTTTTAATTAGATCTTTTTTTGCTTTTGCTTTGTCAGAGATCAGGATTGCTACTGCTGCTTTTTTAAACTTCAGCTGAAGCATAATATAGTCTGCTCTAGCCTTTTACCTTTGTTCTATATGTGTTTCTCTGCTTCACGTGTTTTCCTTGTAAGCAACACATTGTAGGGCTCTGTCTTTTAATCCACTCTGCTATCCACTTCCATTTTATGGGAGAGTCCATCCTATTCACATTCACAGTTATGAATGCTAACTGTGTATTTCCCTGTATCCTATTTTCCCTGTTTATACTTTTCTTTCTCTCTCCTTTCCCCTTATCCTTCCTTACCAGTGTTTTGCTTCTCATCACTGCTTTCTTCTGCCTACCCTCCCTTCTATCAGCTCTCCCCCTATCTTTTTCTCTTCCCCTCTTCCTTCCCTGTAGGGTAAGATAGATTTCTTTATCCAACTGAGTGTGCATGTTATTCACCATTTGAGCCCAGTCTGATGAGAGTAAGGTTCAAACAATGTTCACCCCTTCCCTTCTTTCCTTCTATTTTAATAGGTCTTCCATGCATCTTAATGTGATGTAACTTACCCCAGTCTAACCTCCCTTTCCTCTTCTTCCAGTACAATCCTTTTTTTTAACCCCTTAATTTTTTTTATCATCACATCAAATTCAACATAGGTTCATACCCTCTAAATGTACTCCTTCTAACTGCCCCAATAGAAATTTCTTAAGAGTTATAAGTATTATCTTCCCATGTAGGGATGTAAATAGTTTAACCTTATTGAATACCATGTTTTGCTTTGTTTTGTTTTTCTTTGCTGTTTATCTTTTTATGTTTCTCTTGAGTCTTGTATTTGAAGACTGAATTTTCTGTTCAGCTCTGGTCTTTTTTTTTTTTGAGGGGAGAGGGCAGGGCAATTGGGGTTAAGTGACTTGCCCAAGGTCACACAGCTAGTAAGTGTGTCAAGTGTCTGAGGCCAGATTTGAACTCAGGTCCTCCTGACTCACTGTGCCACCTAGCTGCCTCAACTCTGGTGTTTTCAACAGAAAGTTTTGAAAGTCTCCTATTTCATTGAATGTTTATCTTTTCCCCTGAAAGATTATGCTCAGTTTTTCTGGGTAGTTGATTCTTGGTTGCAATTCAAACTCCTTTGCCTTCTGGAATATCATATTCCATGACCTCTGATCCTTTAATGTAGAAACTTCTAAGTCCTGTGTAATCCTGACTGTGACTCCTTGATGGTTGAATTGTTTCTTTCTGGCTGCTTGCATTACTTTTTCCTTGACCTGATAGTTCTGGAATTTGGCTACAATGTTCCATGGAGTTTTCATTTTGGGATCTCTTTCAGGTGATGTTTAGTGGATTCTCTGAATGACTATTTTACCCTCTGGTTCTAAGATATCAGGTTAGTTTTCCTTGGTAATTTCTTAAAAGATGCTATCCAGGCTCGTTTTTTGACCCTGGCTTTCAAGTAGTCCAATAATTCTTAAATTATTTCTCCTGGATCTATTTTTCAGGTCAGTTATTTTTCCAATGGGTTATTTTACATTTTCTTCTATTTTTTTCATTCTTTTGATTTTGTTTGACTGATTCTTGATGGCTCATAGAGTCTTTAGCTTCTACTTGCCCAATTAGTTTAATTTTTTTTAACCTCTTTTTCCATTTGACCAATTCTACTTCTAAAGAAGTTGTTTTCTTCAGTGGTTTTTTTTTTCTCCATTTGGCCAATTCTGTTTTTTAAGGAGTTGTTTTCTTTAGTCAGTTTTTGTGTTTCCTTTTCCAAGCTGTTGACTCTTTTCTTGAATAAATCTCATTTCTATTCCCAATATTTCTTCTGCCTGCCTTACTTGATTTTTAAAATCCTTTTTGAACTCTTCCAAGAGGGCTTTTTGGGCTTGAGACCAATTTATATTCCCCTGTGGGGCTTCACATGTAGGCATTTTGGCATTGCGGTCCTCTTCTTAGTTTGTGTTTTGATCTTCCCTGTCACCATAGTAGTTTTCTATGGTCAGGGCTCTTTTTTGTTTTTTGCTCATTTTAAAATGTTGAGCTCTGCTGTTGTGGCACAGGAGGCTCTGTCCCAGGCTTCTTGCACTAGGGTCCAGGTGTCTGGGGTGGATGGCTTGCCCACTGAACTAGGGTGGCCCAGCCCAGTCATGTCTGTTGTGCCCTGGCTTCTGGGGCTTACATTTCGCATGTTGCTCTGGGGCTGGAGGCCTCACGCTAGCCTGCTGAGCCTGGACTGTGGTGCCTGTTGCTGATCTGTGCTGTGGCTAAAAGCCTCCCACTGGCTTTCCTGGACAGTTGCCTGCACTGGATTGCACTCCCCTTTTTCCCAAGTGAGGCAGACCTTTCCTGAAGTCCTTCTAAGTTATATTGGGCTGGAAAGTTGTTTCCCTCCATCTTTCTGTGGATTCTGTTGCTCCAGAATTCTTTTAGAGACTTGATTTAACGTTGTTTCTGAGTGAAACTGGTGAGAGCTCAGGCAACTTTCTGGCTTCTCTCCACCGTCTTGGCTCCTCCCTTTGCTATTGTATTTTGGATAGAAGCAACAATATGTCACACTTAAAAAATCTACTTAGTGTTTTCAATTTGGGGCATATTCTTGACTTTTTAAAGGGAAGTCCTCCAATTTGGCTTCTTACTCTTCATTTACTTGAAGTGATATTTGGTTATTTTTATATATGAATTTTATTAGAGGAAATCTGTTTTCTTTATTAAGAATTCTTTCCTTCCAATATGCTTGGTGGTGAAACTTGTGACTTGTTATCATTATCATTGTCAGCAAGCATTATTTAGCCCCTAGATTGTATTTTTGGATATACTGGAAATATTTTATAATACCAGAGAGTTTATGAATCTGTTTCCCTCCCTAAAGACACTATTATGACGGTGTATCTTCTTTTTTTAGGGTCTGGAAAGTCTTATACAATGATGGGCACAGCTGACCAACCTGGATTAATCCCAAGACTTTGCAGTGGCCTCTTTGAGAGAACTCAGAAAGAGGAGAATGAAGAACAGAGTTTTAAAGTTGAAGTATCCTACATGGAAATCTATAATGAGAAAGTTAGAGACCTCTTGGACCCCAAAGGGTACAGAAATTTTAATTAAATAATGTCATATGACCTCTTTTTTTTTTTCAGACTATCCTATTTATTTAATTGGCTTGGCAAATGACATTTTCTTAATGGATATCCATTAGGAATTTATTAACTTTGAATAGATTTTACATTTTTAAAATATATTTGCATTACAGTACATTTTTATTCAGCATATGTTAGACTTGGAG
Source organism: Trichosurus vulpecula (assembly GCF_011100635.1). NCBI lineage: Eukaryota > Metazoa > Chordata > Mammalia > Diprotodontia > Phalangeridae > Trichosurus > Trichosurus vulpecula. Next base: position 292,178,493 of record NC_050575.1, on the reverse strand, counting down.
CTAAGTACCTTGGAACAGATAAAGAAGAACAAGACACAGTCCCTACTCTAAATCAGCAATGTAGTAGGAGAGGTGAGCATGTACAGACATAACTAAATAAAAGGTTATGCATGAAAATTCAAGGGGAAAAAGGCATTAAATGCTTTGCAGGTTCAGAAGAGGGAGAGATGACTCAAAAGGTCTCAGAAAACTTCATGAAGGAGAAGCAATTTAAGTTAGACCTTAAAGGAGGAGCAGGAATTGGGGAAAACTAGAAGTATGTTGTGAAAATCAGCAGTACAAATAGAGGTATAGAGAGGGGATAGTGAGTGTTCTGTGTGGTTAATTGTACGTTTTGGGTGGTGTGAAGGTGCATATTGGAATGGCCAGTTTTGAGCCAGGTTGTGGAGGTCTCTGAATGCCTTGTAAAAAAGAATCCAAATTTTATCTTGTAGGCAGTGGGCAGCTCATAAATGCTTTTGAGTAGGAGTTGCCATAATCAAAGCTGCAGTTTGTAGTGACTTGGGATCTCTATCCACACTTCAGTCTTGGTGGGTAGATCCCCTAGATAAAGTAAGGCTGCATGAACCTGGAGGGAAGTTCTGGACCCCTGAGTATTGGGGGATGGGTAAAAGTATGTGTTTGAGTGTGTATTCATATTTTTATCTCTCACTGTTACTCCCAGCTTTCATTTCAGTCTAATACAAAATGTAATAATGATTTAGTTAAATTAGCACTGGAGCAACTGATACTTTAAAATAACTACTATCTTTATGAATCTAGTAGCTACAAGTAGAAGTTGGAGAAAGCCCAGATTACCAGTGAGAGTCAAAGACAAAATTAGCAGAAGTCTGAAAGATAATGATAGTGACTAATGTTTATGTATTACTTTAAAGTTTTAGAAATGCTTTGTTTGCATATTTTATCTCATTTGGACCTCACAACAATCCCATTTTGTAAATGAGGATGCTGAGTTTGAGTTCAGTTAGATGGTTAGCGCATGGTTGTTCATCTTCTGTCTGTCAGAGGCAGGATTTGAACCCAGGTCTTCCTGACTCTCTCTTTGATGTCTTCTTGTATTTAGTTGATTCACAGATGCAGAAGTTACATTGGGCGGGCAGAGTTCTGATTAGTTGGCCAAGCGATTGAAGTTGTTATAAAAATAAGATGTAATTTGACTAGAGAATAGAAAATTGAATTATTTAGATGCAAATAAATGTGCCCTACTCTCCATTGGGTTGTAGGTGTATTAGCGGAGTGGAGTGCAAGCCCTACTATTCTGTGCCTCCATCAGAAGGTAATCCTGAAAGATGAAATAAAGACCTCCTTCAGAATAGGAAAACTGTGCTGTTTATTCAGTAGGTGCTAAGCGGATGTAAACTAGAAACAATAAACAAACTGAAATAAGATCAATGTCTTGTTCATGACAGTCATGGAAACATTATAGAATGGATTATTTGCCACATTATTCCATTATGCAAATATCATATAAGATGTTAATTATAACAAAATAATGGTAGAGAACCTATGACCCACTGCCTCTTGAGTCCAGTTTCCTCCAGTCTCTGAGGGCAAGTCCAAAGAGATGCTGTATCCATTTGTACCTTTACTTTTAAAATTTCAATAAGCCCTTCAAAGTCTTTAGTGTTAGTGCTCTAAAAAAATCAGCGATGCTCTCTAAATGTTTGAACCTTAGTGTTGGTGTTTATATTTGTGTATGTCTGTATCTTTCTCTAGGTCTCTTCCGTCTCTCTGTTTTTTGGTTTCTCTTCTCATTTTCTTAATTTATTTATTTCTTGCCCTAATATAGCATTGACATATTCAATCTGTTTTGTTATTTTTCTTACCTGGAGCCTCATGTTTCCTGTTGTGAGGGGGAAAAAGCAGATGAATGAAATGTTGATTCCTTTTGCCCAAATTAATTAGATACTATTTATTTATGTGACTCACAATTGATATTTTTCTCTTTAATTCACTTACTACCAATGGAATAAACCTTCACCACTACTGACATAGAGACTGTAATCTTTATTGTTCTTGTCCTTAGATGTCGTTAAAAGCAAAAACATCAGAAAGAATTTGGAAAAAATTGTGGAGTGGTATCATGTTTGCAGAAATATCAATCCCTAATTAATTACAATTTGAAGGTAAAATTGCTGCAGATTGAGCAAAGCCTAAAAATAAAATATTAATATAATAATAATATAATAATAATAATAACTCACACTTAGTGAGGCACTATCCTGAGTGTTTTATAATTATCATCTCGTTTGATCTCATAAGAATTCTAGGTGGTGGTGCCAGTATTATCTCCATTTTACAGATGAGGAAACTGAGGCAAACAGGTTAAGTGACTTGTCACATGGCTGGCAAGCACCTGAGGCTGGATTTAACTCGGGTCTTTCTCATTTCAGGCCCAGTGCTTTTATCTACTGTGTCTCCTACATGTCTCACGAAAGGGTAAAAAACACTCTTTCTGGTCCACTTAACAAAAGAACAATAAAAGAAAGTGAGATTAAAAAATGGATTGATGTGAGATTGAAATGTTACTGATGCAAAAATTATTAAAATGATTATTGAAGCTAAAAGACACTGAAGAAAACAGTGGAGATTTTTAGCAAAAGGAGGAAACATAAGAAAAGATGGTTGTATCATGCATTTTTTTCTTGCTTTTCATTAGAAAAATATGAATAACAAAAAAGAAACCTGTCAGGGCTTAATTATAAATAATAACTAAAAAATTCCAAATCATAATTACCAAAAATTATGGTTCAAAAGATTCAGATCAATATTATATACCTTTTTTATCAGTTGTTGAAAGTAGGTCATTGATTTTATTAATGGTAGCCATGAGGCACTGCAAGATGTTGAATTATTGGAAAAAAATACTCAGATTTTATCAGCAAGCATTTACTAAACCTCTGTTTTGTGCTAGGCACTTTGCTAGGCATCAGGGACAGCAGTGCAAAGAATAAAATTATTCTTGCGCTCAAAATGCTTGTATTCTGACCAAGGAGATAATATATATGCATAAAAACATAAAGAGAAGAAACACAAAATAGATACGGAATAATTTATGGAAAGAGAGCACTTGTAGTGGAGAAGATCAGGGAAGACTTCATGTAAAAAGTACAATACAACATAATAAACATTTATCCAGTGTACAATACAGTAAACATTTATTGAGTGTTGGGCACTGTGCTAAGCACCGGGTATACAAATAAAATAAAGAAAAACAGTGCCTGCCTTCAAAGAACTTACATTCTAAGTGGGGGGAGGGGGAGACAATACAAAAAAGGAAGCTAAAAACTGGGGTAAAAGGATGGAGGAACAAGGTACCACAATGATGATCATGAAGGAGCATAATCATTATGGTGTTAAACCAAGTAGAGTAGCTGGTGGGAATTGATGAGCCCGTTGAACTTCTGGGCCCTCTTTAAAGAGAGGCTTTGCGAGGAATTTTTTTGCTCTGCCCTCTTATCCTCCAGTCAGAGAGACAGAGGGCAACTGATGGTACTGATGAAATGTGAAGGTAGTGCTTGAGTTATGGCTTGTAGGAAGCAAGACACTCTGTGAGGCGTAGCTGAGGAAAGGGAAGAAAAGTGACCCTGCAAAAGCATGCAGATAGGAGATGGAGTGCTTTGTGTGAAGAACAGGAAGAAAACCAGTTTGGCTAGATCATAGAGTGATGGATGCGGAGTAATATGTATTGAAGTCAGAAACATAGGTTGAGGTCAGGTTGTGAAGGACTCTAAAGTTTTTTAAAAATATTTATCCTGGAAATAATAGGGGAGACTCTGTAGCTTGCGTAGTAAAATGCCATCATCAAATCTGCGCTAAAGGAAATTGTTATAATAGCTTTGTGGCAAGATGGATTGGAATGGTAAGGGACTTGAGGCAAGACCATTTAGGAAGCCATCGTTAGTGTCTTAGAGAGGTAATGAGAGCCTATACTAAGGCTGTTTCTGTGTGAGTAGTGATAAGGGGATACATGCAAGAAATATAGAGATATTCAATATGCTATCCTTACTAAGGCAGGAATAAGTACAATTTATAGTAAAAGTTTTAGTTCAGTATTAAGCTATTAGGGATTAGAAGTAATTAAAGCTTTAAACTGCACAAAGACTTTTGGGACACATTGTAGAATGATTTTCAGTGGGGATTGGGTATCATAATTAATTCGATTAATTTTGTTAAATATTTAATTAAGGGTCTGCTACATGAAAGACACTTTGCTGGGCACTAAATATAGAAAGATGAAAAATATAGTTCTTACCCCCCAGGAAGCTTATAATCTATATATTCTACGTAGAACATATGGACAGATGATTTAATATAGGTAGATAAGTCAGAGCAAATGATAGAATATCATAGAGCAAAAGAGGGATATAGACAAAATGTTATAAGAAACATGAAGAGGGAAAGAACATTTTGGGGCAAGTGTATTAGAGACCTCATCTTGGGGGAAGAGGTACCTAATCAGATCCTTGAATTCATTTTTAGTTACTTTTTGTCTTTTATGCTTCTCTGTAGTCATCACACCATTTCTTGTAGCACAATAATATTCCATTACATTCATGTACCACATTTTGTTTCGTCATTGTTCACTTGATGAGCATCTACATTGTTTCCAATTCTTAGCTGTCATAAAAAGCAGTGCTTTAAATATTTTGAAGTATATGGGGACTTTTTTCTTATTGATAACTTCCTTAGGGTACAGTAACAGAGACTCAGGTTTAAAGGGTGTGGGCATTTTAGTTAATTAATCTTCATTTTTGCCAATTTGCAGAGTGTGGGGTGAAACCTCAGAGTTGTTTTGGTTTGCATTTCTCTCATTTTCAGTGATTTGAGGAATTTTTTTTCATGTGTTTTTGAATATTGTACAGTTTTTCTTTTGTGAATTATTTGTTCTTATCTTTTAACATTTAGCCATGAGGGAATGGTTATTAGCCATCATACTCTCACACTTATGTGTACGTTTGTATTCATATTCATATAAGTGTATGTTTGTGTGGTTGTTTATGTATCTTGGATACCAAACCCTTGTCAGAAAAATTTGATACAGAGATTATTTTTTCCCATTTGACCACTTCTTTTCTTATCCTAGATCCATTAATGTTATCTGTGCAGAAGCTTTTCAGTTTAAGGAACAGATTATATGGTTTTGTTTTCTTAGCCAATCTATCACTTTTTCATTTTACTGGATTATTTAATCCATTCACATTTAAAGGTATGAGTTAGATTTATATTTTCCTCAATCTGTCTTTAAATTTTTTTTCTAGTGATGATTTTTTCCCTCTTCTGCTGTAAACACAGTATTATGTTCCTTCTGTTACTTTACTTCAATTCAGTAAACATTTATTAAGTGCCTGTGAGGGAGGAAGTGTGCTAAGTGCTTTAATCTTTTTAGGGTGGCTTTGTTCCTGTTGCCTCACTTCTCCTCACCCCTGATCCTCTCTTCTCATGTGTTACCCCTTTCCCCTTAGGGTTTACTTTCATTTGCCTGCTTTTATCTGGTCATATGTTTCTTTCTCCTGTTTTTTCCTCTCAGTCAAATAGATTTCCCCTTTCTATCTTTTAGCTAGTCCTAGTTTGCTTTTTTCATTTCATTTTTTTGTGCCTCTTTCCAAAAGAAGAATTCTCTCTTTTCATTATCCATCATCTCTTTCTGTTTACTCTAGACTCTCATTCTCTGATTCATGGCTCCTGTAATTATCTGGTATCTCTCTTTTCTCTGTATTCTTCATGCAATCAAATCTTCAAAGATATGCATTCCAGGCTCTCCCTTCTAGGTGCTTTCTGCCACTGAATAATAAGGCTCACCCCATAGATTCTCCTTTCCGTATGTCTCATTCCCAGAACAATGCTAGTCATTACAATGTCAGAAAACATTGCCCCATAGGGCCCCTCTCCTACCATGTGTTTGTTTATATAGCCTACCACTGATCTATATTCTCTTTTGTTGACCTTTTTCTCTACATTTGGTTAGAATCCTCCTCCCTGTGTCCAAACTCTCCCATTCTTCCAGGTGCCACTTTCCCCAGGGGTTCTAGCTCCCACCTCCCAGGACAAGTAGACTTTTCAGGCTCCAAATTCCCTAGGCCTAATCCAGTGTAAGGTCCTCATCTCCTTTTATGAACCATTTCTCTTCACACATAGGACCATTCATCAGTGGAACCCCTGTCCCATCCCCGCCCCCCCCCCCCCCACCTGCAAAGTAAGGCCTCTTTCCTTTCCCACCCCTTCAGCCTTTTCACCTTCCTCTTCACCCACTCCCCTGTGTAGGCTTTTCTATTTCTGAGACCACAGTGGTTACCTTCCCCTCATTGCTAGCCCTTCATTTGAACCCCTGCCCCCCCAATCCGCCTTCCAACTCTCCCTGTGACTCACTCCTTTCTATCCTCCTTCCTTCCTACCCCCTTCTAGGTATCCTTCTATAATTGTAATTATAATTGTTGTAAGCTAGTCCTTCAAAAAAAACCCCAAAAAGCATTGATTCACCTGTAGGCTGGCTTGTCACCATTCTATTGTCTGCCCTTAATGCTCTCTGTCTGACTGTTCTCTATTATCTCTTCCAGAGATAAGAAGTCTCTTCCTGGTGTGTCTCTTGTCCCTGTGGCAATTATGTCCTTGTGCTGCATTTATTATTTCTTCTTGCATTTCTATTGTTTGGAGTGTTTGAGAAGCAAATAATCTCTTCATTTCTGGTTTTCTTTTAAAAAATATTTTGAACTCTTCTTTACTGAATGTCCATCTTTTGTCCTGTATGATTAAGCTCAGATTTATAGGTTTGGTCACCCTGGGCTGCATCCTGAGCTCCATTGTTCTCCAGAACACTTTATTCCATTCCTTCCTCCTTTTTTCAGTGGATACATAGTCTTGCATTATTCAAATATCCTTTCCTCTGCATTTGAAGGTCTTTCTCCTCTTGGCTTTCAGAACTTGTGTTTCTGAATTTGATTGTTAAATTTAGCCACTATGGGTTTGTAGCCTTGGGTTTTTTTTCTGAGGGGATCTGTTACTTGTTTACATTGGAATTTCATTTTTTATGTTCAGAAATTCTGGGCAGTTCTCTTCTGTTATTTCCTTCACTATGGTGTTAAGATTTTTTTTGTCCCATCATTCTTCTGGAAGACCTAAGATCCTTAGGTTGTTTCCACATCCTATCTTCAAGATCTGTATGTTTTGCTTGCATAGGGAGCAAATTTTCTTTTAACGTCCTTGTTTTTTGCTTTTTTTCTAAATTCTTCTTCACGTCTATGTATTACATTTCCCAGTCTATTGTTCTCTCTTTTGTCTTTTTGATGATAATTGCCATTGCAGATTCAAGTTTTTCTTGAACTGCTCATTATTTTTTCTGTGTAGGACATACATTTTGCTCTCATAATTCTCATTTCTTTTTTAAACCATTCAGGAACAGTGTGTTCTGTGTCCTGCGTTCTCAAATTCCACAGGGCCCTCTGTCTCGTCGAGTGTTAGATCATTTTCCTTTGTTTTTCAGTATTTATTCATAGATGCTTGAACTCATCTCTGAAGGTTATATCACTCTGACAGAAGAGTGGAGGGTGCTCTGGAGTAGGGAGAGACTTTTGCCAGGGAGATCCTCCAGTAGGCCATTGCAATAGTCTCCATTTTGAGAGGAAGAGGAGAGGAAGTAGAGGCCTCAATTATAGGTGGCCTTCTGAAGGACAGTTTAGCCACAAAAGGGAGAAGAGATATGGGACGATAGCCAGTGGGGATGGATGGATTTTGTGAGGACAGGAGAGACATGTTTGTATGTAGTAGGGAAGAATCCAGTAGATAAGAAGTTGAAGGTAAGTCAAAATGGCAACACACTCTACTTGGCTGAAGATCTTATGTAGAAATACAGCTTCCAACCACTGCTTACTTTTTTTCTTCCCTCTCTGCTATTGACTTCATACACTCTCTCTTTCCTTACCTACGTAGCATCTTTTGAACCTTTATGTTAGAATTAATGCCTTCCCTCAGCAGCATTATATTTCAGCTCAATTCTGTAGTTCAAATTTTAACCTTTTAACACTTTTTTCCTAGATATCACAGTTGAATGAGAAATTTCCACTTTTTTTTAAAACAAAAAAACCAAACCCATTTAGTTAGCACTAGGACAAAATAATAATAGTATTACAGATACTAAATATATAAGAAAAGTTCATAAATAATGAAGAACATCACTATCCACATATAAAACTCTGTCATACTTTCTCGCTGTGGCACTGTCAGTATCTGTGGTAGAATGGGCACATATGGGAATCTGACGAAAAAAAAAGCACATGAGGAAAAAAGCCCACGTTCTTGGGATACTTCAGAATTCTGGATTGAATATTTTGGTGTCATTCTGCACCACATGAAAATGCTTCTCTGCTTATGTTTGTCTATTGGTCTTTACCACTCTTCATCTGAGGAAAACCTACTCCTTTTCTCTCCTATACTGGAACTGTAGCATTTACAAGCTCTTTGAACGTGTCACCATCCTTAAAAGGGTGTTTAAAAAGTGTGACTTTTTACTCTGATTACCAGCCCCCTTTAAGCTAGAGAACTCCAAAGCTCATCAGATGCTCTATCCCCAGCCTCTGTGGCCCAGCTCAGCCAGGTAGGGACTCACCTAGGTGCTCTGTTGTCCAGTCTGAGTAGGGCTCTTAGCAGCCCAGCTCAGGTTGACTCCTTAAACAAGACAAACTTGCCAGCTTAACAGACTTTAGAACAGCTGTGATTCTTGTCCCATCACTCTTGTTTTCTTTTTTAAAATTCTGAATTTAACCCCCTCACCAAAAATATGTTTCCATGACCCATCAGAACACAAAAGAATATTCTTTATGAAACCATAAATCTCTATTTAATGCCATTTGTATCTTTTAAACACATAATAAATTCTATCTATTACTTTCAAAACTGCTGCTTGTCTGTGCTCTTTTCGGTACTTTATTGTTCTGTGGATTTTTAAACAATATGTTTGTGGCTGTCTTTTCATCATGGCTATTGCTAACTGCTACCCTCCCCAGGGTTTCATTGTAGGTTGTCATGAGGCATAACTGGTCATTGCATTGATCAGAATTCCTAAGTCTTTTAAAACTCTGTTCATTCATTCATTCATTCATGTTACATTTTAAGTTCCAACTGTCTCCTTCTCTCCCTTCCCACCCTGCACTAGAGAAGGCCACCATTTGACACAGATATATATATATATACACACACACACACACACACACACACATATATATGTATATATATATATATACATATATATATATGTATATACGTACACACGTGTGGGCAAACAGACGCACACAAATAAATATGTAAGACCATACTATGCATACTTCTTTTTATCAGTGTTTTCTCTGGATAGCATCCCTTCTTAGGTCCTTTGTAATTGATTTGTGTATTTATAATACTTGAACTTAGTCATTCACAGTTACAGAATTCCTAAGTCTTTCAAAGTTGTTTTTCTTCATAGCATTGTTGTTCTTTTCTAAGTTATTGTGGCTTTTGGTATTTCTTAGAGCCTCATAATATTCCATGATATTCATATATTCTCTATTTGTATAATTATATCATCTGTATTACTTATGTATCTTATCGTTATAATAGTCAATAAACTGTATTAAGACAGAGTCCATATCTTATCTAAACTCTTATTTCCCTAGTGCCTGACAGAATCGCTCCATAATATTATTCCAATCTGGACACATGGCCAACTTTATCTCCCTTACTTCCAGCTTGAACCCTTCAGTGCTAGTGGGTTGGGCTGGTCACTGTCCCTGCCTCGATGTTCATGTCTCTGTCTGCTTGTACCACTCCCCTCATTCAGCTTGCCTGTAGTCTCCTCCCATTCAGCATTCCGTTATCACTGTGCTTGATGATCTCTTTTGGAGAGAGAAAGATCCTGATCTCAGGACCTTTTGCTATGGCATATAGAAGCTGAGGAGGAAGAAGACTGAAGGAGTTCTGTAGCTCTTATCAGTACCACTCCTGACATCTGTATACTGCCATGTATTAGAATTTATTTCTCGTGTGTGTGTGTATGTGTGTGTGTGTGACACAGATACACACATATTTTAAAGTTCCTTGAAGTCAGGGAACATATAGTATATTGTGGTATTTTTTAATCCTCAAAGTGCTCAATAAATATTTTCTGACTTTATTATTGATCCACATCAAATGTTAATGGCACAGTAATTCACATTTATGTAGCACTTTTAAGATTTGCTGAATGATTTCCTAAATAGCCTTGTGAGTTTGGTAAGCTAAAGCATTATTATCTCTTTTTTTAGATGAGGAAACTGACCCTCTGTGAAGAAACTCCCTTTTTTTTCTTTTTCTTTTTTAAAACAGAAAGCTTCCAGGAATAGAAGTTAAGTCATTCACCTATGGTCATAGAGTTGTAAGAGTTAGAGCCAGGATTCAAACCCATGCCTTCTGTCTACAAATTCATACTGTTTCCATTTTGCTGCTTAACCTAACAGATTAAAGATGTCTTAGGAATTAGAGTGAAGTGTAAATACTATTTACCCCATATTCATTTTTTCTCCTCTAACCTGACATGGGTTATACATCAAGTATTTATATTATATGGATTTTATATGGATATTACATGGATTGTGTGGATTTTTCTTACCTAGAAATCCTTTTGTGTATTTTCTAAACTTTGAAATAATTTAAATTAGAAGAATAGTCCAAGAGAAAAGTTGAGCCAATGGGATTGGATAATTCTCAAGATACCTGATCCCTGTGACAGTAATGAAACCTTTTAGATTTACAGTGAACATTTGCTGAACTTCTGATGTCTGACAGTGTATGATGTTCCTCATAGACTATTCGGGCTTACTGATTTTGCATTCTTAGCCTTCCTTTGTGGTGGTAAAGTCATCCTGCAGCTTTCATTTGGAGTGGCGTGCTACCTCATGCAAAGTATCTTTGTCAGTTAGTTTTCCTCTTTGGGTTTCTAGCAACCATAAATTCTTCCAAGGTCAGGCCAACTGGTTTTTATCCATTTGAGTCTTTGTCGAATTGAGAATCCTTTTTTATGGACCCTTTTACACTTTTCTTTTTGAGATTAGACTACTAGAATTAGTGGTTTGTGTTTTTAAGTGAATTATTGTTTGTTTTTTTTTTTTGTGAACAGAAGTCGTCAGACATTGAAAGTCAGAGAACACAATGTACTGGGTCCTTATGTTGATGGGCTTTCTAAACTGGCTGTCACAAGTTACAAGGTAAAGACTGTTTATATGAAATTCTAATTTATATTGTCATGTTTTGTTGTTTCAGCTTTCCTGTAACCAATTGTAACTTTTATAAGGGTGAGGCCTCATTAGGAAAGAAAATGTGTGTACTATTATCATGTAACTAAGAAAAAGCTTTTCCCCCCAACAGAATTGTCTTTCTCTGCACACTTTCCCCCATCTCTCACTCCCACCCCTTTCTTTATTTTCCAAAGGTAGAGTTGCTAATAGGACGTATGATGGAGAGTAATATTTCTGATGAAGGTGTGTCTATAGCTAGGCTAATTGTATTAACTGTTAGTTGATTATTTAGAATTTAAAGTCTGTTTTCAGATCTAGGAGTGTTCTTCCTATCTAACAGTGATTTGTTTTTGTTTTTTGAGGATCACATGAAATACGATGTATGTGAAAGTATTCTAGAAAATAGTAAAATGAGGCAGCACGTTGTCAAGTCAACAAGCATTTATTTGTTCATTCGTTCATTCGTTATTTTCAAGTAACCTTGGGCAAGTTATTTCATCTCTCTGATACTCATTTGTTTATTTTAAAACTGAGGGTGTAGGAGTAACTAATCTCAGAGGTCCCAGGCAGTTATTTTTTTTAAAGTGGTATTAATTTTATAGCAAAGGCCACTTGAGATTTGCTAAAGCATTTGAGTTTTGCCTCAGACACTTGACTTGCACTTCAGCTTTCTCAGCCTCAGTTTTCTCATCTGTAAAATGGGGATAATAATAGCACCTACTTCACAGAGTTATTTTGAAGATCAGATAAAATAACAATGCTTTGCAAACCTTTTAGTGTTATAGAAATGTTATTATTATGGAGACAATAGTAAGAGAGGAAACTTTTTATAGAGATCTTAGAGAAATCACAAAGTTTAAAAATATTTTAATTTTTAGAAACCAGATACTATATCAGATACTGGTAGGTAAATGTGGGCTGAGTAAAATAGTACATAAGGCTTATCATCATCAGATTTAATCCATCTTAAATCAAGTTTGACAATTTCCAACTGCTGCCCTTTTTGGTTTTTATTTTGCTGATCTTTTTTTTCTCATTTTCCCATTCTCAAATCATATTTATCTGACCTTTTTTATAGTTAATGTTTATGGTTCCAAGAATGTATTTCTGTATCATGTTGAGTAGTTTTCCTCAAAGATCTTTTTTCTCATTCATCATTGTCTCTGTTTGCAAATCCTGTTCTGTTACAAGAAATGCCATTACGCTGAATATCTCTGTACAACAAGAAAGTATTGAATCCAAACCATGGACTGGGAATCAAAAGATTCTCAGTTTTTTAAAAAATTCATTCAGATAGAATTTGAACAATTTCTTGGAGTTCTTTGGAGTGGGATTTTATTATTTTAACTTTCAGTGATTTCATATAATTTAACTTTTCTTCTTAAGGCCTTTTGCCTTGCTAGGCTTACCTTTTAGTTTCTTATTTAGCAACGTGTGTGTGTGTGTGTGTGTGTGTGTGTGTGTGTGTGTGTGTGCGTGTGCGTGTGCATGCGTGTATGATGGCCTGTTTAAAAATTTTTGCTTCAGGTAAGACTATTTTTTACAAAATTTTACACCGTTCAACATGTTGAGCAGTCCTTGAATTTCTTCATTTCCATGTTAGTGTTAAATGAAATACCTAATGTAGCTGGTATAAATTTTATTAGATAAAAATTTGAAACAAGTGGTTTACTCCACAACTTATGTTTCCCTCGCTGGACTATTTTTATTATTAACATGAATTTTCTTTATTAATGTCCATTGTGCCTCCAAATCGCAAACTATTTATTTCATTCAGTGGGTCTTAGCTTCCTCTTCTTCAGAGCCCAAGACCCCTCTAAATTATCTCCTTTTCTCTCTTCCATTGTTCCAATCTCTGAGGAAGAGGTTTCTCTTCTTGCCAATGCCACTTCATCTTTTTTGGACCCTTGATCTTCTTCGTTGTTCTTTTCTCCAGGAGTCTGTCCTTTTGATATTTCCTTCTCTGTCTTGTGTTCAACCTTTTCTCATCCACTGATGCCCATAAACATACCCAGGTCTCCATCTTTAAGACACCTTCACTTGACTCTGCCATCTGCTCATGGTATCCACATAGATCTCTTCTTTTCACCCCCAAATTCCTAAAGTCACCTGTATCTCCCACTTCCTACTCATTTTCTCACCCCTTTCTAATCATGCTTTAGACCCTACCATTTTGAAACCACTCACTCGAGAGTTCCCAACAATCTTTGAGCTGCCAGTTTCGTCAGCCATTTTTCAGTCCTTTTTATCCTTGCTACCGCTTTTGATAGTGTTGCCCATTCTCTCCGGCGTACTCCCTTGGCTTTTCTTCAGTCCTTATGACTCCTCCTCTTCACTTGCCTTTGCCAGCTCGTCAGTCAGTAGGCATTTAGTAAGCACCTATGTGCCAGTCCCTGGGAATATTTAACTATTCAAATGATCATGCTCTAAATGTTTCCTCCAGCATGCGCACTGCAGCCCATCCTTTGTGACTCTCGTCCATCTATGTCCTGACAGAAGGTCATGAGAGGGCCTCTACCCAACTTGGTGAAAGCCTTCCTCGCTTTCTCCTGCTATCCCAAGGATGGAAGTGGAGCACTCAGGCCCTTTGCCCCCAATCCCGGGTCCTTGCCACATGACCAGCCCATGTTTCCTTCCTGTTGTTTAAGTTCCTTGTTGATTGCACGCTGCAGCCTGCTTATCCACCTTGTGCGCCTCTCTTTTGTCTTCCCTATAGGTTTCTTATCCCTCCGCGTCTTCAAGGAAAAGCTTTCACGTGTCAGGGATACCACAGGGGCCGTGCGTTGTGTTTAGCAGAGTGCTAGATTTTGAGCAGTTGAAGTTCTTCCCTCAGATGCTTTTTAGTTGTGTGGCCATTGACATTTCACTTGGCCTTTTTGACCTCCATTTTCCTCTTCTGTAAAATGGGTATAAGATTGTTATGCATCCCTCCTGAGATAATAACATATACAAAGTATGTTAAAAACAATAAAGCAAAGTAAAAATGTCAAGTGCTTTTTTCTATTATTAGAGGAGATTTCTCTGTAGTTATGGGTTGGCCTTTGTGACCCCTGAGGTACATTCAGACTCTGAAACCCTAGGACCGGGGTGTAAGGACTGGAACTGTCACTTGCTAGCTCTGACACTTAGTGTGATTCACTTAATGACTAGGATTAATATTCTTTTTTTTTTGAAATTGGAATAATATTACCTGTCCTTTTTGTCTCATGAGTCTGTTTTTAGGTTCAAATGAGATAAGATTTGTAAAAATGCTTTGAAAAATCCTCCTCACACCTTAGTAATTTAATTTACTTCAAAACTCTGATCTGAAGTTAAGATCTACATTACTTCACATTTTGCTGTGCAAAAGAGAACAGAAACAAAATTATATATGAAACTGTGAACTTCTATTAGAAGTATATTTTAATTTGAATTAAATTTTTTTCAGTGATCAGATGTTTATTTCTTTCTCCCTCACACAACCTTGCCCCACTGGATTAAAAAGAAAAATAAAAGCCCTTTAAAATAAATATGCATAGTCAAATAGAACAAAATTCCATATTTGGCCATGTCCAAAAATGTATTTTCGCCTCTGCATCTTGGACTCATCACCCTTCTGTCAGGAGGTGAGGTAGCAGTCTTCATCATCGATCCTCTGGAGTCATGGTTGATCATTGTGTTGGTAGGGTTCTTAAATCTTTAAAATTATTCATTTTTACAGTGTTGTTATCATGTAAATTGACCTCCTGATTCTGCTCACGTCATTCTATATCACTTCATACAAATCTCGAGGTTTGGGGGAATTCCCACTGCTCTGCAACATTGCTGCTCTGAGCAATATGGAGGTAGAGGGGAGCAGCATCTTTACTCTCATTACAAACATATTTATTCTATTGAATTTTATGATCCATGAGCATTTTATTGTATTCCAAACTGGAATCAGTGGACTGGCCTAGGCAAGCCTGGCCCGGAACAGCTGGAATATAAAAAGTATTGGCAAAGTACTCTCAGTGTTCAGAGGCAGTGGAGGAAACCTTAGTGGAGGGCTTTGGTATTTTAGTCTTTAGAGGCTTGTTTTTCAGTCATGTCTGACTCTTCATGATGCCATTTGGAGTTTTGTTGGCAAAGATACTGGAATAGTTTGCCATGTCCTTCCCCAGGCCATTTTACAGATGAGGAAACAGAGACAAACAGGGTTAAGTGACTTGTCCAGGGTCACACAGTTATTAAATGTCTGAGACTGGATTTGCACTCAGGTCTTTCAGACTCCAGGCTTGGCACTGTCTCCACTGCACCACCCAGCTTCCCCCTTTAGAGGTAGATAGGACCAGTGTCAAACTTTCACAGCAGTCTGCTGACCTAGCCAGCAGCAGAAGGAGAAGAGAAAACTTCTCTTCTACTCCTTCCTTAAAGGGGAGCAGTCATTAGAAATCCAGGGACAGATAGAGATAGGAAGATGATGCTATCACATCAGGTGAGCCCTGTGGCATGTCACTAATGAACTATTTCCAGATTTCCATTGATCTATTAGCCATCAGCCAGCCATGTATCCACCTCACTACTGATCTTCCAACCCACAATGACATTTGATTTTGTCCCCGAGTTTATCTTGGTAGACTTTGTCATGTTTTTCATTGAAAGAGTTTGGATTTGGTGTCAGAGGCCTTGGATTCTAAGCCTGGTTCAGCCCTTACTGTCTGTGTGACCTTGCACACAGACTGCTAAACTTCTCTGGCTTATGAAGGGGTCATATTAACTGGCTTCTCCATCTGTGATTCTAGATATACCATGGCTTCCTCATTTGCTAGCTTTACCCCTGTAGCAACTGACAAAAAGAGGCTATTAGGGTAGTTTGGTATGATTCCTTGTCGTGAAACTATACTGACTCCTAGTGATCCAGCATCACGTTTCTAAGTGTTTACAAACCATGTTTATAGTCTATTCAAGAACCTTCTTAAAAAAAGAAGAAACAAACTTCTTGACAGAGAGTATCACAAAGTAGTAAGTAAAGTATCCTAGGTGTTACTATGAAGTGGATCTAAGGTAAGCTTTGACTCCTCTAAGAGATTCAAGATGATGAGTTAGTTCTTAAACCTGAGAATAAAGCCAGTGTTAGATTAATCAGTGATTGACAATTGTATAGTAATTGAATGTTTCATTAATAACATGTAATGTTTATGCTAAGCTATTTTAATGATTAGGTATTTTTTCCTTCAAAAAATAGTATAAGAACATTTTAATTTTTTTCTGTTCTTCAGGCATAACCTGTTAGCGACATGAAGCCATAACCAAAGCATCACCACTCACCTGTTTGTGGTGGCTCACCCCAATAACAGACAGAGTGGGAATCAATAACTTTAATGTAAAAGAGAATTACTTACATTTCAATTTCAGTTCATATTTGTAAAGCTGGAGGTCCTGTTTTGTTTCTTGCTTATGAAAATTTGCATGCATCTTATGCATGTGTTTTTTTTTTGTCACTTAAAAGTTATCGTTAAAGAATAGGACATTTGATTTTCTTACTTATTACCCTCCTCAACCACCTTCAGAAACTCAAAAAATTATTGCTTAAATTTCTGTCTCCTAATTCAATTAAGTTTAAGCTTTCTGTATTTCAAAAAGTAGCATTCCATTTCTCTAGAACTCATAACGAGTATTAAGACTCTTTGGAGAGAGCTCCAGGCCTCAAATGGCATTGCTAACATGTATCAGTAGAATGATTTTAGATGATTATCTTGTTCTGTAAATCTCATATAGTATCAACCATCAACTTTTGAAAAATTTGAAAACAAAGGTAAGAAATATCAAAAGTTGAGCTAACTTCAGAGAAGGTAGATATTCACATATTTGTACATGTCTTGCAGTGGGCGTGAACAAAAAGAGCACAATCTTATCTGTTCCATAGGTCAGTACAGCAACGTAATTTAAGGACCCAATGCTCAAATTCTTGCCAGATTCAAGTTAAATTTAGAGCCCTAGAACTAGGTTTCATTCATAGTTTTCAGTGAAACCGTCAGTGGTTACTCTCTTGGCTGGTGCGTTTTGAATAGGCAAAACATTTTTATGAGCAAATGGACTTGACTGGGCCATTGGTTTTGGTGTATTTTTTAAAAATACAGTTCTATAGAATGTTCAGTGTTCCTTGGACAAGCAATGAAATGAATCATCTAATGTTTTAAAATTTCTGTATAGGATATTGAGTCCTTGATGTCAGAAGGCAATAAGTCTCGAACAGTTGCTGCAACCAACATGAATGAGGAAAGCAGTCGATCCCATGCAGTTTTCAAAATCATCCTGACACATACTTTGTATGATGTGCAATCCGGGGTAAGTGCAACAGAGCTAGTTTTCATATACAAGGACTCATTCTTGTTCCTGGTGTAAGGGCACCCACTGTTTACCTTACTTGTGTAGTAAAGGATTATAGATTTAGAGCTATAAAGGACTTTAGAGGCCATCTAATGTAACTTCCTCATTTTTTGGAAGAGGAGGCTGAAACCTAAAAAGCTGCAGTTCCTTTCTTAGGTTCACATAGACAGTAAGTGGCAGCACAGACATTTGAACTCAGGTCCTCAAACCCAAAACCATTGCTTTTTGCGTTGCCCGTGACCAGCAGAACGTGTTTTAAAAGATAAAATCTGAGCCAGCATGTATCTGAATTTAAATTGCTGTGATGGCTAATTTGAAAAACATTGATATGAAAGTGTGAACAAAATTATGGTATCAGATTTAATGGTGATAATTAAGAACAATTACCCTTCCAAAAATAGCAAAATTAAGCTTGCATAAGGCTTGAGAAGACAGGAAGTGAACTAAGGAAAATCAATTCTAGGCTGCATCTAAGTATATTTAGCTAAGGCACAGTGCAAAGTTTCCCCGCAGCTCTCCAAGTTTTAGTGGTGACCTGCTTTTCGTGGTGTTATTTGAAAAGATGACGATATGTTATAACATCATTTTAGACCTATTTGAAGGGTGCCTAGGAAGTTGTAGGGGGAGGGAAGGTGATGTTTGAATGTGAATATTGCTATAATGTTGTATATTTTTTAAACTTATTGAGAAATTTATTTGGTTCCAATTCTTGTTTTTCTCTCCTTTGTAGAGTAAATTGAAATTTTTCCTTTCCTCTGTTGAATGAATTTCAAATACTGTAAAGCTAAAATAAATGACTTGGCCATTGAATTGAGCAAACTCAGCAGAAACTCATTAAGTACCTAATATGCTCAAGGCACTTCAGCAAAAAGTGCTATATTTTAGGATAAATGTCTTAGTTTTTATTTAATTTAAATGTAAAGCAAAATTATACTGAATCAGTTTGATGTAGGTGAGTTCAGTTGATGCATGCCTCTCTATTAGGTTAGATGCATTATCTGTTATTTCTGAGAAGGATTGATATTTGGCCATAGGTTGTGATGTACTCTCTGTTGCTTTTGAATGTGTCTGTGTGAGTGGGTCATCTCACCGTTTTTGTGTGTGTGAGTGATTCTGTCCTAAAATTTTAGGTTTATTTTCATGATTCACTTTTGTTTTAGAAGGTGCAGCTTTGCTAGTCCTTCTCTGATGGCTCATTGTG
This sequence comes from Trichosurus vulpecula, assembly GCF_011100635.1. NCBI lineage: Eukaryota > Metazoa > Chordata > Mammalia > Diprotodontia > Phalangeridae > Trichosurus > Trichosurus vulpecula. The sequence continues at coordinate 292,159,704 of NC_050575.1, read as the reverse complement.
GTGTGGAGGCAACCATTACATCTTGAAAATAGTTGCTGGCAAGCTCTGATTGGTATTAACCAAACAAGAAAGGCTTAGAGTGCAGGTCCAGTGATAAGCTGTTGTATAAACACCAGCCTGGCTAAATTAGGAGAGCCTCATTGCCAGAAGATTGACCACCATGTAATGAACTGTTTTTGATCACAGGAATTCGGGAACTTATCTGCTAATAATAGTTGGAAGGGACTGTGATCTGTTTCTCTGGCTAATAGGCGGAGTACCCATTCCAGTGAAATCATAGCTCTTCTGAAGAGTTGAGTTAAGAAAATAGTAATCAGAAAGTCAGCATTTCAACTAAACTGATACTCTTCTCCCTACCCCACTTTTCTTGTTCCTTTGTTTCTACCTCTATGCCCTTTGGCACTGCAGACGGGGAAGGGTGTTCTGTATAATATTGTGGGCCATTTTGTATTTTTCTTTTGTTTCATGGGTTGCCATGGCCAAAGAATTCATCACCAAGAGGCTAGTCTCCTGGTCCTCAAAAAGCAGTCACAGTCTTTTGCCAAGATTCTATCTGAAGCCTTTCCAGCATGATGGAACCTGCTAGAGCTGATGCTCTGCTGCCTCTGTCTAAACAAACTTTACTTTCATCCCTCACTGAAGACTCGGTGGAAAAGCTGAAGACTGTTGAAAGAAATTCATGAGGTTATTGAAGATATTTGTGAAAGTGTAGATATAATTTTAAAATATAAAAACATATTTTATGTTTAAACATCAAAGGTACTCTGTCCCCTTTTATAGGCAAATTCATTTTGGTAGGTTAATGGGCCTCTGTCTTTAGCAAAAACCCCATCTCTTGCACATCTTTTCTAAGGTGTTTCTGCCTATTCATTATAGTTTAGTGTTTTATATAATAAACTCCTTAAAATTGAGATTTGTTTTAATTAATTAAGATTCTTAGTGATAGCTTAGTGTGTTCATGAAGCTAAGTCTATGATAGATAAGTATTAGTTTTTACCTGTTCTTGATAAAGAAACAATATGTCCACAAGGAGTTTGGTTAGCAGATCTTCTAGGTAGGAAATAATCTGCTTCTTTCTGACTTTGAATTCTATTTATTGAAATAGGACCAACTCCTTTTTGTTACTGTTTGTCTTATTCTCTAGACATCAGGAGAGAAGGTGGGCAAACTTAGCCTGGTGGACTTGGCAGGCAGTGAGAGAGCCACCAAGACAGGAGCTGCGGGTGACCGGCTGAAGGAAGGAAGCAACATTAACAAGTAAGGGTTTTAGAGGCTTGCTTTCCTGTTTGTTGGTAAGCAGCTTTGAAAATTTGGTGTATTTTTTTTTTAAATTTCAACATGCTTTCTATTAAGGCTAAAGGGTCTAGTAGATGGATCTAAGAGCTGGGAATCAGCATCATTTTTTATATACGAAAGGGATCTGGTAAGCCTGTTTCCAGTGGTAACTGAGCTTTGAGTATTTTCCAGTGGTGGTGGTGTAGTTATACTGAGCCATCCTTACCATCTCCTAATCTCCTTCATAACCAGTGACATTTTTTTTTTCAGTGGCAGATGGGTTAGAATTGCAGTCTAGTAGTCTTGGAGTGCAGTAAGCTAATTGGTCTATATAAAGATCTATCCATTAATGTCCTTTACAGCCTTGTGTGTTAACTAATTGAACATTTTCTAATCATAACCGACTCATACTACCTTTCTATTTTTGGTCTATACAGAGCAATGAGTACTTCATAATATTCACATAACATGCTATATTTATTAATTCCTTCCTGTACATAGAGGTTGTCCTAATTCTGCCATACTTTCTTTTCTGGGCAGTTAAACAAGCCAGGTTTGGAGTTCATGGTCAAGTATGTCCCCAGTGGGGATTGACCCTGGCTGACGTAACTAGTAGGTCAAGTTTTGATCTTTCCAAGCATCCCTGTAATTTTTCCAGAACCAGTTTGCTTCCATTCCTTGTTCTGTACTAGTTCTCCATCTCCTGGGTAATTAGAGATGTGAAGGTAACTTCCACATCCATTATGTCTCTCGAAGCTGCCCATGTCCATAATGTGACTGGTGATCTCACAAGTTAGCCCTTTCTCCTCTGGCTTCTTCCTGTACTTGTTTGGCCTGAACCCAACAACACGCATTAATAGCAGACTGTTCATGAGGTAGTGATAGGACAACCCCAATTGGGGCTTTCTCCATGCTGTTCATATGCCAACTAATTCCAGCTGGTGAAGAATACAAACACCTTTTTTAAAATGGCCACACACCATCTCCAGTCCTTTGAGTCAGCCCCTTCATCCTTCAACTATAAAGTCTCAGTGTCCAAAACAGACATGGATAGGACTGATTATGTCATTGGGTTAATCCATTATAACCTACATGCCTCCTCCGCAGCAGAGAATTCTCTTCCTGGCATCTATATATCTCCTAATAAATCTTGGAGAAAACCTTTCTTTTTATAATTGGAGCCCTTGGACCTGGAGTGACAGATATCTTCCACCTACTCCTTTAGATCCTCCCATTTCAGCCAAACACTCAACATATGGAAGACTTGATGTTTTGGGCATTGTTCCACATCTGTGGACTCCCATCTCTGAAAAAGAGCTTGTGGTGGTGTCTTTTCACCTCTTCTTTGGGGCCAGGCTTGCTCCTTAAACTTTTGCATTGAGTTTCAATAGTTCTGTGTTGTTCTTTCCATTTATATTGTAGTCATTTTTCTGTTAAAATGTTGTATTGATGCTTTTAAAAACATATTATTTCACTTCTCAGTGATTTCCCAAACTTAATCCAATTCTTTCTTGTAACAAAAAAATTACATCCAAGCAAAACAGGTATGTTAGCTTTATGCCCTGTTCTACAACTGTAGTCCAGCATCTCCATACTGACAGATATAAGGCATGCCTTAGGTGATTTCTAAAATCACCATCGATCATTGCACTCATCAGAGGGCTGAAGTCTTTTAGTGTTGGGTTTATTTTAATAGAAAAATTGCGAAGGATTGTTTTTCTCCGAGGAGTTCTCTGACATAAGCCTCTCATTGTATTGGTCTTGTTTTTGGTGATTTTTTTCATGTAGTATCTACATTAATGGTAGCTAGCCTTGTAAGTGTGCAGCAGGCTAACGATTTCCACCATAGACTTGAATGGAGACTCTTGAAGAAGTAGTTTGATTTGCTTAGCAATAGTAGAAGTATTAATTTGTAGTTTCCATAGGCTTGCAATTGAATGCCATTATGCTGACCACAGTGTCACTCAGATGTGGGCCCAGTCAATCTTGATGAATGTGTTAAGACATTTTATCTCTAGATTTTTTTTTTGCTTACCAGTGTTCATGACACCCTGCAGGTCCCTCACCACCCTTGGTCTGGTTATCTCAGCCCTTGCAGATCAGGGTGCTGGAAGAAACAAGAACAAATTTGTTCCATACCGTGACTCTGTCCTCACCTGGCTCTTAAAAGTAAGTGATTTTTTTTTCTTCATATTTTTAATGGAAGAGAGGGAGCAAAAGAATAAGGACAGAATGTTTTGGTGTCTAGATTTACAGTCAGAATCCTTCCTGTGTGTGAGGTCAAACTTCTGGATGAAGTGTCTGCAACCCTCCTTGATTTTCTCCTGTTTGGAAGGCAGTGAGGTGGCACAGTGTATAGAGCGCTGGGCCTCAAGTCAAGAAGGCCAGAGTTCAAATCCAGCCTCAGACACTTAATAGCTCTGTGACCCTAAGGAAGTCACTTAACCTCTGTCAGCCTCAGTTTTCTTAACTGGAAGTTTGTTAAGAGGATCAAATGAGAGAATATTAATATTAGCCACAGGCCTGGCACATAGTGGCATTTAATAAATGCTTATTCTTTTTTCCTCCCCATTTTCAGTGGAAGCCAGTATCATTTGCAGCAACCTTCTTTCTCAAAGCTCACATAGTTCTTTTTTTCTATACCCCACTAATATGCCTGTTGTATAATATTGTGTTTTGTGTTACCTGTGTCTAGGTCTACTAAGTCCAATGAGGGCAGTGGCCTTAGTTTTTAGACTTAAAAACAAACAAAACATAACTTTGTAGTTCCCTCATTACAGGCTTTAGTTACAGGAGGTGCTTAATGTTGGTTGAATTTGTTGAGTTGGATTTTACTCTGCGTTTTGATTCCAAGTTCACAGCCTTTTCTCCCACAACATGTTAATTCTAGGTGTGCAGCAAGTAGTAGCTAGCACAGTTATTTTCAGGAGGAAGAGAGAGATTAAATTAATTTTCTTCATACTAGAATGTTTTTCTATGCAAAATTTTTATGCTAATGTGCATTAGTTATGAATATTTAATCATTGATAGGCTTGTTTTATTGTTTTTTAAGGAATACGTGCATTCTGATGTATGCGTAATGTATCAAATGGCTTTTTTAGGCCATTTTTCATCCTCCTTTTCACCCTCTTTGCTAGGAGACATCATAGAATAGTTGAAAACATGCCAGATTCAATTAATCAAGAGACCTGAGCTCTCCCCCCTAGCTCCCATCACTCCTAAGCAGCTCTGTGACCTTGGGTGAGTCACTGAGCTTCTTTGACTCTTGGTATTCTTTCTCATCTGTCAAACCTTAAGCTCTAAAAATCTCAAGATCCTAAAAGTTCAATTCTTTTCATGTTTAACTCCCTTTGAATTTGCTACTTCTGAAGCAGAATTTGTCTAATTCCACAGAGTAAATGAAGGACTTTCCTTTTTGTTTGAAAAAGTTCCAACTCTTTTGTTGTTATTTCCTTTTTCTGAGCGACTTCAGCTATTTTCAGTGTAGGCAGAATATTTTGTTGCTTTAAAAGTCACAGAGGGCTTTTAAAATATCAAGTATTTGTTGTTGGCCAGGTTTCCTTTCCTCAGCATAAACTGAAGCACAGTATGTGCAGTTTGTCACTGTGGCATTTATTGTTGTAGATCTTCTTTTAGCCAATAGCTTTGGTAGCTCATGGGGGCTAACACTATGTGGTTGTTGAAGGGCCCCACCTACCCCAGTGTTGCTGCTACACAGATTGGCCAACCGAGTTGGGATCTTTAGAAGCAACTCTTGAATCCCATTAATGTGTGTGGGACTCTCCTTAACATTATTAGGATATTGTCCAATGCAAGTGTGTCAGAAATGTTAGATTGGCATCTATAAATGAAGCAGTCATCAAGCTTGGGGACAGAGAGCTTCTCAGAAAGCCGTGATCTCTCCCAGCCCAAAATAACCAGCTTTACCACTCTTTCATTCCTTCTGGCGTATTTTCTGTCAGGATAGAATGCCTTTATTTGTGTTTCTGTAGCAAACTGAATTGTGAGTAGTGGATGTGTAAATAGATTTTGGAGTATTAGCTATTAAATCTCTGTGGGAACAGGAAGGGGTAGGAATCATCTGATCTAACTCCCTTGTTTTAGAGATGAAGGTAGTGACGCCTGAAGAAATTACATGATTCCCCTAAAGCCAAAGATTTAATTTTTTGGTAGCACTAGAATTAGAACACAGGTCCTTGGACCTATGAGTCAACTACCACTAAAAGGATTATATTCTAGGAATGAGGCAAAGCATGTATGAATATAGAGAGGTGTAAGAGATAGCAGTTTTGAGTTTTGGGCATAGCTAGTAGTCCTGTTTGGCCAGAATTTAGCATGCAGCATGGAGTGTAATGTGAGATAAACTTGGAAAGAAAGCTCAGTGCTAGATTATGCAAATCCTTAATTACCAGGCTAAGGAGGCTGGTGGTGGTGTTTTTTATAGGTAGTGGTGGTGTTGACTGCAGCAGCAATATCAGTAGAAGCAGTAGTAGTAATAATAATAAACAACTGTAACAACTAAGCTTTAACTTTGCAAAGCACTTTAAATAGGTCAGGTTACTGATGAGGCTAGCCCCTTAGGTGTTACCTCATTTTATAGACATCCAGTCTGAGGCTTGGCCAGGTTTAGTGGCTCACCCATTCTCGTACAGCTCGGGAGACAGGCAGGACTGGAGCCTGTGTTTCCCCACTCCGGGTCCACCGTTCTTTCATCTTTGCCATGCAGGTGAGTGACACAGGCAGACCTTGGTGCCAGATGATTTGCCATCCCACTTACCGTGAGTCCCTCTCACTGTAGTGATTGGTTCAGGTTTAGCTGGAAAAACAGCAGGTCGTGGGGTTTTGAGCTGGTGGGAGCCTTTGAGGTGGTACAGACCAATTCATCACTTGGCTGATGGGGGACCTGTGTCCTGAGAAGTCCTGCAAGTGACAAACCCGTGTCATCTGACTCCAGGTATTCTGTCCTATATCGATGTCCAGGGGGAGTCAGTTTATTTAAACTAGCATTTATTAAAAGTTTACTGTGTGTGAAGGAGGGATATAAAGACAAAAAACCATCCCCTCATTGTTGGCCCTCTCTTGGGGGTGAAGGATGGTGGTTAGGAAAGGTTCATGTAGGATATAGCTCCTGGGTCTCATTAAAAGGAACCTGAGCAGGGAGTGCATTCCAGGCATGAGGGTCATGAAGGACAGAGTCTTTGGCAAGATGTGATGTTGAATTCAGGAACAGTTAGGCCAGTTAGTTTGGTAACAGAAAGTATGTAAAGAGGCATGATATGAAATGACTGTAAAGGTGGGTTGAATCCAGATTGTGGAGGGCCTTAAATGTCAAACTGAGGATTTCTTTTTTATCCTAGTGATAATATGGAGCTAAGTTAAATTTTTGAAAAGAGATTCGTGTGGTCAGGCCTGTGCCTCAGAATCATTATTATTCTGTATGTGTGGGGGGATAGGCTTCAGAAATATAGAATCTTGAACCAGGGAGAACCAGAATATAATAGCCTAAAGTATACAGAATACTTATGCTTGCTTCCTTTTTTGAGCGGTACCTGTGGAGTAGGTGCTATAGGTATTATTTTTCTCATTTTGCCAAGGAGGAAACAGTCTCAGTGAGGTCGGGTGACTTGCCTGTGGTCGCATGGCTAGCAAGCAAGCCCCAGAGGCAGGCTTTGAGGGCACAACTTTCCTGACTTCAAGTCTGGTTTTCTTTTCTTTTTGGGGGGGGCGGGGGTTGGCAGGGCAATTGGGGTTATGTGACTTGCCCAAGGTCGCACTGCTACTACATCTGTCAAGTGTCTGAGGCTGGATTTGAACTCAGGTCCTCCTGACTCCAGGGCCTGTGCTCTACTCTCTGCGCCACCTAGCTGCCCCCGAGTCTGGTTTCCTTTATCCCTCATACAGCAAGCCTTTTCTTGATTTGACTTTTGTGGGAAATGGGTATTGTAGAGCATTAAGTAATTTATATTTTTAGATTTTAAAGTGAACTGAAATGTCTTGATTTTATCTTTTGGAGTCTTTCTGATATTCTTTTATGTTTTGTTATATAATTTCAGAGGTTCAAATAAGGATTGTTGGTAACCAGAAGCTAGCAGTACTTTGTCACCATACTATTTTATTACCGTAGAACCCACAAGATCAGAAAGTATCCCTTTAAGAATTGTGGGAGGAGGATAATCTTCGACCACATCATTTTGTATGTTAGCCCAATCATAAATGAAATGGTGCTTTGGTTATTTAGTACCTTCTTGGGAGACCTCAACACAAATCTCGATTTTACAGGAAAACTAGATTATATTCACCCGCCAGTGAATATATGCTGAGGTATAATAATTTTATTAGTGATGGATAAATTGGCTTTTCTAATGACTAATTATGCCAAGCAAACCAGTTGTAGGGTTTTTTTTCTTTATGTATAATTAAATGAAGAATTCCATCTGCTGTAGTAGAATGCTCATTGCATTGTGGGTTAAGTGCCTGAAGTTTGGTCTGGCTCTGCCCTTAACTGACTTTGTGGCCTTGGAGAAATCATTTCACTTCTCTAGCTTTCATTTTTCTCCTCTGTAGGATGAAGCGGTTTGAATAGTCTTTCTTCGAGTTTACCGAATCGGAACATTCTATGATTTTATTATTTTTTTCTCCTTTAGGATAGTCTTGGGGGTAACAGCAAGACAGCCATGGTGGCCACTGTCAGCCCCGCAGCTGATAACTATGATGAGACCCTTTCAACTCTGAGGTACGCCGACAGAGCCAAAAACATCGTGAACCATGCAGTAGTGAATGAAGACCCCAATGCACGAATCATTCGGGATCTCCGGGAAGAAGTAGAAAAGCTCCGAGAACAGCTCACCAAAGCAGAGGTACAGACACCTTTTAATAACTGGTTTATGATTCCTGTTGTTCCTATAAGAATCCAATAAAGTGAGGGTTTGGGTCGCATTCCCTTTGTCCTTCAGGTAATGGCCTTTTCCATTCAGGAATTCTATATTTAAGTTGGGACTTTGTGTGTGAAGTGGGAGTTGAGGCGAATTTTGAATAAAAGAAGGAAAATTAATTGTAATACATGACATGGCAGGTTATTAATTAGTCGCCAAGCTTTTATTGATTCCCTATCATGTGTCAGTCCCTGTGCTCTGGAGAGAAAAAGGCAGAAAGGAAGCAAACCTTGCTTTCTTGAAGCTTACACTCATAGGTGTAGGGGGTGGTATAGCAAGATAGAACAAAGGGAAATCAGTTATTTTTGAGCCTAGAATTAAGGCAGTGGGCAAGTCAGTTTAACCAACATTTACTAAATGTCTAGTATGGGCTAGGCATTGTGGGTGCAAGACCAAAACAAAACCGTCCCCTTGTTTACCGAGAGATTAATCCAACCTTGAAGGGATACATCGTGTACACAAATAAGTAGCAGATACAGAGGGGATACAAAAGCATTATGGGAGGAAGAAAGTTCTAATCTCTAATGTATGGTAGGCCTAGGGTCAAGAAAGGCTTTGTTCAGTAGTGGTATTGGAACTGTGCTTTGATGGAGGCTAGGATTCCATGAGGAGGAGTTGAGGAGGTGATATATTCCAGTAATGAGAGAGCACTTGTACAAAGGTAGGTAAAAATAGACTTTTTTTTTTAAATGGGGAGGGGATGTGGCATGAGTGGGTATATTTTAGGAATATCACATTGGTAGCTGTGTGAAGGATGGATTAGAGAAGAAAGAGGTTAGAGGCCTGAGAAGCTCAAATTTAGAGACATCTCCACTCCAAATGTTCAAACGGACTATTTGTGCCCGACCTGTGGTAGAACCTTCTGAGCTTGTGCTGGTCTGATCAGCCACAATCAGACACACTGTACCTTGACTCTTAACATCGTGATGTCCTTTTGGTCCTCTTTGAGTATGAAAGATGGCAGTGAATGAGGTGAGAGTCGGTAACGATTTGAACTAGTATAGCAGCTCTGTCAGTGCAGAAAATGGGTAAGATGTCCTCATGCCTAAAATGCTCTCCCTCCTCACTTTACCTCTTCAAAACTCAGCTCAAACACCTTCAGATACCTCAAATGTCTTCTGCAAGAGGCCTTTTAGAGCTCGCCCCCCTGATAATCTCTTTGTTCTGAATCAACCTTCCATTTATATGCTATATACAGCTTGCATGTGTGATTTTTGCCTATTTTCTCTCTCAGTAGGCTCTTTGAGGGCAGGAATGGTGTTTCTACTTTTCTTTTTATCACCAGAAATTTACATTGTGCCGAGCACTTAATAAACTTTTAATAAATGCTTGTTGACTGACAACAATGTGGAAAGTTTTGGAGGGAGGATTGGCAAGTCTTGGCATTTAATTGGCTATTGCAAATGAAGGTGACCCTAAGGTTTTCCACTTAGGAGGAAGATGGGTGCCATCAGTTTAAACAAGGAAGCTTAGATTACAGTGCATCTTGGAGGAAATAAGAGTTCTGTCTTAGAGATGTTGAGATTGAAATGCCCTTTGAGACACCTGGGTAGAGCTGTCTGTCGTGCAGTTAGCAGTACAGAATGGGACTTCAGAAGAGAGATTAGAGCTAGCAGCATAGATTTGAACATCAACAGATAATAAATGAATCCATGAGAACAGAAGAGATACCAAGGGTATCTTAGACTAAGAGAGGACCCAGGACAAAGCCTTTGCTGATGGGCACATTTAGTGGGTGGGAGAAGAATGATGATGAGGGTTCAATACCGGGTGCTGAGAATAAGTCACCAGGCAGGAGGAGAACTAAGAGAGGAATGCCCCAAAAACAAAGGAAAAGAGAGCATCCAGTCTACAGAGTAAAAACTTTAGGGAAGTCCGGGGTGATGAGGACTGAGGAAAATGCCATTGGATTTATCAGATATTGCTGGTAACCTTGGGGGGAGCAACTTCAGTCCAGTCCTTAGGGTTGGAAGTGAAATTGTAAGTGGTTTGAAATGAGTGACATAGAAGGAAATGGAAGCAATGAATGTGGATGGTGGTGATGATGATAGCTATAACAGCATATGGCATTTTAAGATTTGTCTAGCACTTTACAAACATTCTCTCATTTAACCCTCAGAACAACTCTGGGATGTAGTTGTTATTAGAGCATCTACATCCCCATGTTATAGATGAGGAAACAGAGACAGACAAACATTAAATGAAGTTCTGAAGTGTCCAGACTTGAACCCAGATTTTCCTGACTCCAAGTCTAGTGTTTTATCTACTGCAAAGCCTTAGAACTCAGCTTGAGGTGATGGCAAAGTTAATTGAAAATCTTTAATAGATTAAGGAATTAATTAATGGAAAACATTTATTAAGCACTTACTGTTTGCCAAGCTCCATAATAAGTAGTGGGGATGCAAAGATACAAGTGAGCCAATCTCTCTTTCTAAGAGCTTCCCCTTCCCAGTTTACTGTCTAACCAGTTAGCACTTAATTATGTATATCCCCTTTTATTGTGGGCTAATTTTTTTTCCTGTGTTTAACTCCCCCCAATGGACTGTAAGTCCTTCTGGAAAGGCAGCATGTCTTATAATTCTTCCATATCCCCCGTAGTGCTTTGCATAATACTGAAGAGGCACAGAAATCCTGACAGGTACTCCGTATATCCTGAGGGAGTGGTTGCTTGACTCAGTGTCAGTAAAGTGTACCTCAGACAGCTCACATCCCCCTCTCATTTACCACAAGGAGTGCTGCAGTAGACTACGAGTATTTGTGTCTGGGGTGTTGCAGGCTTCCAGCCTTCTGTCGTGTTCTACTAAGAGTTTAACCCAGTGCCTTCAAACTTAAACACCACTAAGCCATCCAGGAGGATCTCTGTAGGTCACGTGTCAACTTAGAAGATCATATTGACATCATCTGTGTTTTTACTTATTTTGTTAGACATTCCCCAGTTATCTGTTAATCTGGTTGGGGCTGCTGGTGACCCATGTTTGACATCTCTCGTCTGACCAGTGCAGGGAACAGGAGACAGATGACAGTCTAGGCCTTAAATGATGTGATCTTAGTGTGCTCGGTTACCATTTGACATTTTTCATGATGGCACTATATCGGAGATGCCATCCATTTATGATCTATAATAACAGTAACAATCATAGCTAACATGTAGCCATTCAAATTGCATGAAGCACTTTGTGTGAATGATCTCATTTGAGCCTTGAAATAACAAATGGAATATGGTTGTTTCCCCCCCATTTCACAGATGAGGGAAGTAAAGCTCAGAGAAATGACTTATCCAGGGCCAGAGAGCTTGTTAGTATCTTAAACGGGTCTTCATAACTCCCCATTTGGAGGTCCGTTCACTGTGCTACCTCTTGTCGTGACACCTCCATACCTTTCAGTATTTCTTCATATTGAACTAATGCCCACCAGTCTTAGCGACATTATATAATTTGTCTCTAAATTTAGTAAGTAAATTATTGATTCTTTCATTTAGTGTACCATTTGGAATAGACAGAAACAATGTGTGTATTAGAGAGTAGTCTGGTCTTGAAATCATAGCCCAGCTTCCTCCCTCACTCTTTCTCTCTCTTTAATTAAAAAAAATTTTTTTGGCATTGACACCAGTTTTCAGTTTATACTGTCCTCTTGGTGTGGTTGGAAAACCTGAGAGAGCAGCAAGAAATGGATTTGGGGTTGAAGGTCCAGGCCCCATTGTAGAGGCCTGTCCTGATCAGGCTGGGGACCCAATCTGCTACCCTCTTCTCCCCCTACTACACACATAGACCTTGGTGCCATGACGTGCGACTCAACCTGGCCCCTCCCAGCCTAGAGTGTTAGGGACCCTTACAGGCCCAGGGTAAGAGCACCAATGGGTTTGGAGGCCCTGGACCCCCAGAGGCAGGTTTGGTGTGTGGAGTGGTGGGGTGGGGACTGGGGATCTCTCTTTCTCTGTCACCTGAGCAAGGCCCAGAAAAAGAGAAAGATTTAGTCCTGGGGAGTATCCTCAGGTGGGGGTTCCCCATCTCCCTGGGGGGAAATCCCCTGCCTCCTCCTCAGGGAGGCCTATAGCGTAGAAGGCATTCTAATGGTTATTGGTGGTTGTGGTAGATGGGGGTAGGACTGGTAGTGGACGCATACTGCTAATTATGTAAGCAAGCTTTGAGCCATCCCTGAAATTCTAACTTGTAAGATGGAGATAATAATACTTGTCTCCTAGGGATTTTTGAGGATGAAATGAGAAAATGATGCAAAGTTTGTTGTAAACTATAAAGCAGTATTGTTATTAATAACAATATAGTAAGTTAGCACTGTGACTCTAAATGAACCACTTTCTGGAATAAAACCATTAACACACTAAAATTTTTGCTTACTTAGGTGGTCCATTATTTTCCATATTTTGCCAGGTAGCTCTTTAAAAGTGATTATTTATTTACAAAGTGGTCAGAAAAAAATAAGCTGCCATATCTAATTAATTATTGCTCATATAGATCGTAGAATACAGATTTGGAAAAGTAACCCTGTGATCTTTTTAAAATTTTTATTTCATTTTAAAAGTAACATTTTCCCCCCTTTCTGATTAAGAAAAAAAGAGCAAAATCCTTGTAACAAGTATACATAGTTAAGTAAAATAAAGTCCTACATTTTCCATCTCCAAAGAAATATGTCTTTATCTGTGTCTTGAATCCATCACCTCTCTGTCAGGAGGTGGGTAAAACAATTTGCTACTAGTCTTCTGGAATTATGGTTGGCTGTTGTGTCAATCAGTCTTTCACAGTTGTTTTGTCTTTGCAATGCTTTATCCTCATCATTTCACAAACTCATTTTTAAAAATGAGAAAATTGAGGCTCAGAGGGTTTATGTGATTTCCCCAAGGCCACACAGTTAAATAGAAGCAAAGCCTAGATTTGAACCTTGAGGTTAACTGTTTCAAAATCCACTACATTTTCCCCTGTGGCACAGCTTCATATGCCTTAGCTAATTTAATTTGTCTTGGATTCATGTCACAGACGCTACAATAGAGATTCTGTGTATCAGTCTCAGTCCATTGTGTGTTTTTGCCTAGGTCAAAGACCTCACTGTATTGTTGAGCTGAGATGAGGCAGATTGTTACTTTTGTCCCATTAGGTTTTTAAGCATCTCGTTTTTTCAAGGCATCTCACATTTTAAGACTGAAATATTTTCTCTTTGTAGGCCATGCAATCACCAGAGCTAAAAGATCGGCTAGAAGAATCAGAGAAATTGATTCAAGAAATGACTATAACCTGGGAAGAGAAATTAAGAAAAACAGAGGAAATTGCACAGGTTAGTATTTTTTCATTTATGGGGAAATGGAACCTCTTACCTTTTAAATATTCTTCAAAACTCCTTCAAAATACTCTACAACTCTTCCTGAATGTTTCTGATTGGATTGAAATGAAGTTTCTTATTTTACTATGGTCTTTCCTTTTTCTTTTGATTTTATGTGTGACCGACTTTGTGCCAGTGATGAGCATTCAGACTCTTAAGTCAAGGGCTCTGTTTATTGTTGGTGGTGAGTTTTATTTTCAAAAATTACTTTCCCAGGAGAAGCCTGAAGCAAAATGGCAATACTGTTCACAGTGCAAGAGATGTATTTTTCCAGTGTCTCATCAGGGTAATTGCACTGGAGGGGAACTTAAAAGTTTTTCAACTGATTAATTGGTAGCTTCTGGTTCTCATCCCTTAAATTTCAGTGAAATATGCTGCCTACTGGTGAGCATTTTTATCACTTTCCTAGGCGGGTTTGTAAGGAGCTGAATAAGACTTGCCCAACCTCCAAATGTTTAATGGTACAGCTTAGGCTATCATCTTTATTGCCTGCCAGCTCCTATAATAAGGTTATTATTTCTGCAAATTTGCATAAGACTTTCAAACATTTATAACATTAGCTAATTTTGGTGGCATCATTATAAATGTGCCAAAATGAACAGCATAGGGTCAAAAAAATTGTTAAGTAGGTGACATTTGTCTTCAGTTTCTCCTTCTGCTCTAGGTAGGTTCCAGTGTGTCTGATCTTAGGGCCATGACATACCTAATCAGGGATGCTTGATGCATCCTGTCTGCTCCTGAGACACACAGGGCTGCTTCTTACTGTTCCCTCCACTTCCCTCCCTTTATTGAAGTAGCTGTTTTATCTACTCAGGCTATACATACATTTCCCACTATGCCCAAGGAAACAATTAGTTTGTCTCATTTTATAGAACTTATCACATTCTACTTTATAATCATTCCTATACATATCTCATTGGACTATAAGCTTCTTGAATAAGAACTGAATTTTAGTTCTCTCTTACTCTCGTTTTCTTATTGTCCACAGTGGGATATATTACATATAGTGGTCCCCCCATAAATATTTGTGGAATGAACAGATGAATGTTGTTGAACATTGATTTGACTAAATTTATTGAGTAAATTTGTGTCAAAGCACTGCAGTATTCCAGAGGATAGTCTTCTGAGGTCCTTCTTCCCCGCCGCCCCCCCGCTCCCCCCACCACCACACTGTCTTCATGCAGTATACTCTTATATGAGCATAGTAAAGTGTCTAAGGACAATGTAAATTTGGTTTTCTTTAAAACAAGTAGGGAATAATGGTAGATGAGTTATATTGTGGTTCCATCTCTTACCAAATAATTTTATATTAATATTGAATGGAAACCAACAAATGATTACATTTTCTAGAGGGATAAATTATTTTTTAGTAAAAAGTATTGTACTGTTAATAAGATTTTATCACATACTAACAATATGAAATATTTTCTTTATATAAAACACATTAATCTGTTCTACGGCTTTTAGTTTTGCATAGGTGCATATTAATGAGAACAAGGGATGACTGAAACAGGAGGCTGTTTGGTGAATAGTACGTTAATCTTGAAATTTAATCAGCTTTGGTTATTTTTTGGAATACATTAATTGAATCCCAGTATGTGCTGGGTGCTATCCAAGACAAGAGTCAAACTCAAATGATCTGGTGGCATATTGAGTTAGAAAACCGCAAATAACATTATCTATGTTGCATTGTATTTTTATTTATTTTTGTTAAACATTTCCAAGTATATTTTAATCTGATGTGGGCCACAAGTGTTATACCTCTGATGTAGAATATGCAACAAGCCATGACACTGTCTTTGATGACTTTACAGTTTCACTGAGCTAAGAAAATATGAAAAGTTATTGTCAGTTATATGTGGGATAGATAGTAAGTGTTGTCGGATTTCAAAAGATAGGGTAATCAATGAAGGAAGAGTTTATAGAGAAGGTAGGACTTGACCTGAATCTTGAAGGATAAATAGGATTTGAGTAGGTAGAGGGAAGTGGGGAAGGAATGAATAAAGTCACATGCAGAAAACAGTGATTAAAACAGCCTTTCAGGAGCAGAGGGTTCAGAGGGACATAATGGTAGAACGTTAGATTAGAACTAAATGATGGCAAACCTTATATATGGGTTTGGACTGGATCCTGAAATAAAGGGATTTTTACAAGCATACAGACCAATTAGTAAATGCTCACCAAGCATTTATCCATCCTGACTTTGTGCCAAGTACTGTACTAAGTACTAGAGATACAAAGAAAGGCAAAAGACAGTCACCACCCTCAAGGAGCTCACATTCTATTGAGAGAAACAAAAAGTATGCAAGCAATTATGTACATACAAGATACAGATGGGGTAAACTAGAGGCAAGCTCAGAGGGAGAGCCCTGGCAATGAGAGGAATCTGAAAAGGCCCCTTGCAGCAAGTAGGATTTGAGCTGAGTCTTGAAGGAAGACAAAGCAGAGACAAGGAAGAGGTTCCCTCAGTGGTAACTAAGCCATTAAAGCCTACACAGAGGTCCGGAAGGATGAGAACAGAGAAAAGCCGATTTGATTTTACAGTTAAGACATATTGTTAACTTTGGAGTGAGCAGTTGAAGTTGAATGATGAAGCTGGAAGTCAGACTGCAGAAGAGAATGAGAGAAGCAGAGAAACTCACCGAAAGTCTTTCTCAAAGAGTTTAGCCATGAGAAAGAATGAAGATACTAGAGAGAACAGTGTGCTGCAGAAGACTGTATGTAGTGGGATCAAGGGTACACACAGAGGGGTTTTCCTTGGCAAAGAGAAGGGGCCCCGCCTCGTGTGAGGCAGGGGTAAAGGGAAAGATGGTGGTGAAATGAGTGAGGTTAGATGAAGAAATGGGAGGAGGCACTCTCCCTGAAAGGTCTTAGTTTATTTTTTTTTCAGTGATGAAGCAAGATTCTCAGAGGGTGGGAGTAGGGTTTATTAAGTGCCTTCTCTTGGCCAAGGCACTATGCTAGGTATGCAAAGACCAAAGCCGATAACCCCAAGTTCTTTAGAATTGGCCAAATCCATGTTTCAACTCATGGAAATTGTAAATCAAGTGTACTGACAGCTTTTCCACAGTCTGCCATATATTGAATTTAGAATGACTTTCAGGAGGACCTTATAAGTAAGCATTTATTCTCTAATATGAATTTACCATCAGTAATTTTTCAGATGAATTCTTTTCTGACTTATTTGGACTTTTGGCAGCCGGCTACTGCCCCTTTGGGGGAACTAAGTGGCACAGTGGATAGAACTGGGCCTGGAGTCAGAAAGACTCATCTTCCTGAGTTCAAATCTGGCCTCAGACACTTAATAGCTGTGTGACCCTGAGCGAGTCACTTAGCCCTGTTTGCCTACACTTCCTTATTTGTAAAATGAGCTGGAGAAGGAAATGGCAAACTGCTGTAGTGTCTTTGCCAAGAAAACCCCAAATAGGGTCATGGAGAGTCGGGCATGACTGAAAAAATAACTGAACAACCCTGCCCCATCAGAGCTTTTTGGTAATAATTATTTCAATGGCAACTAATGCTCAAACACAATGAGAGGTACAGGCTGGCAGCTGGAGACCCATCGATGTGTCGTGGAGAGCCGAACTGATGATAGAGGCCTGCCATCTGACCCTATCCTTGTTCCACATGACTGCTTTTGTTAATGAAAATGACAGCTGACTTTACATGTATCACCTCCTCTGTACCCCTCGACAACTCTATGAGAAAAGTACCGAAGGTATTAGTATTCCCAGGAATAGACTTGTGATGCAGAACTTTCATATATATATTCTTTTTCTCACATTTGTACATACATCGAAATAATCTCATCTGGAAAAACGTATGCACATAACACGTACTGTGGTATACAGATTCCCTCACATATGCACATATGAGGATACTCATTCATTAACACAATAAGTCAGAATAATGGTAACAAGTGCTACTTATTATATGGCAGCAGCAGGAGAGCCCAGTGTAGTATTTGGGTTAGTGTTCATAATGTGCTTAAAAAATATTTATGTGTAAATTGTTCATACGTTCAGTTCAGTGATGTCTTCCAAATTTTGTATATTCTCAGTGCCTTAGAACTTGTAGCGTGAATACTTCTTGAATATCCTTACAGGAACGACAGAAACAGCTGGAGAGTCTTGGAATATCTCTTCAATCTTCAGGAATCAAAGTTGGGGATAATAAATGTTTCCTTGTCAATTTGAATGCTGATCCTGCCCTCAATGAACTCCTGGTTTACTATTTAAAGGTAAAATAATTTACTTTTGAGTTTATTTATTGCAGTATGATAGAGTCATAACACAGGTTATCTCATCTTCCTGAGTTGGCCTCCAACACTTCTAGGCAAGTCACGTGACCCTGTTTGCCTCAGTTTCCTCATCTGTAAAATGAGCTGGAGAAGGAAACGCCAAACTACTCCAGTATCTTGGCCAAGAAACCCCAAATGGGGTCATGAAGAGTCAGATGGGACTGAAATGACTGAACAACAAATAGCTTCCTTGAGAAATTATCTAGATCACTTAAACTTGTTATGTGTCGATTTTCTCATCTTAAAAATGAAGTCATTGGTCAAGATCCTGAGTTCTGTTCTTGGGATTTGTATTCTTGTATTTAAATATTTTGATGACTGTATTTCAATATAATTAGTTTCCTTTGTAATCTCATGTATTTTATTTTATGTATTAAAAAACATTATTCTGAGAATGGGTCCATAGGCTTCACCAGACTGCCAAAGGTGGAGTCCATAACACAAAGATCAAGAACTCCTAAACTGTATGATCTTGCGATCCTAGATCCTAAACTAGGTAGTACATAAATTACACCATAACTTTGCATTTAGTTTCCTTCTTTGTCTTTTCATCCTAGGAGCAATGTTTTTTGAGATCAGTGGTGATAGTCACATATTGTTATTTCAAAGAAGGTTCATATTAACTTTTTCCAAGCTTGAGAATGCTATGGAAATCATTTAAATGATTTTCTCACTCAGTATGCTTTAGAAAGAAATCACGTGTTCAATCTTGACTAAAATTTAAGTCATCAGCTTGTCATTTATGGATTAAAATGTCAGTAGACTAATTTTAAAAGCCTTTTTTGGTTATATGATGTATGTGTTTTTTGCCATGGTGGTGAGTCTGTAAGCAAGAATACAGAAAAGGTACAAAGTGAGGGGAAGAGTTATAAGGAAATTTGATATGCAAATTATATTTTACCTGTAGAAAAGGGTAGGGAGGGAAGGAAGGAATTTGGGTGGTGAAGATGGGAAGGCAACATAAAATCTAGCATTTAGTTAATGGTGGAAACAGGAAGCCATAAGCTCTTAAATAACATGTTGGGTGTGTAGCAGAATCCTCTACATGAATTGGTAAAATCAAGTTCCTGAATCTGCTGATCTGAGGACCAAGCATTATATTTGTGGTCACTACTTGAGTGTTGAATGACCCTAATATTTTCTGGCTTATGAGTTTTAGAAGAGTACGGATACTGCAGATGGTAATTATTTTGTTCAGTAGAGGTGGCATGTTATGAGTCTTAGCTAAGATTATTTATAGGAGGAATGATTAACTGCATAGTAAGAACCTTATGTTAAAAAACAATAGCAAATTATGTCTCAGAAAAGTGTCTACAATGAAGGACAAACTTAGTAGTTTACCACAATTTCTTTGTTGGAAGATGTTTTCTTTTAAGAAGTTAAATACAGTGTCATTTAATACACAAAATCTCTCTATAGAATAGTTAAAAATCAGTAGAAACAGTGATCGATTTGGCATCACTAGACCTGACTTTGAATCCTGCCTCTTCCACTTACTGGATCTCATCAGCTCTCTTGGATTCAATTATCATCTCTCTGCAGATGCCTCTCAGATCTACTTATCCAGTTCTAACCTCTCTCCTCCTGTCCTCCATTCTTACGTTTCCAGTTGCCTTTGAGACATCTTGAACTGGATTCCCCGTTGACACCTTAAACTCAACATTTCCAGAACTGAACTCATTATCTTTTCCTCCAAGTCCTCCCCTCTTCCCTACTTCCTTATTATTATTGAAGGTACATCTTCCCAGTCATTTGACTCACTACCTAGGTGTCATCTTAACTTCTTAGTCTCTCTTATCCCTATAAATCCTGTGAGTGTTCAAGTCCTGTCATTTTTCCATGTGCCTTTCCTCTGAAATTAGCTCCAACTTATCTTTCGTGCATCCAGTTTGTACATAGTTGTTTTCAGTTTGCCTCCCCCCCCGCCCCCCCGCCCCATGAGCTCCTTGGAAGTAGGAATTGTTGTTTTGCCTCTTTTTTGGGTATCCTTAGCACATAGCATAGTGCCTGACACATAGTAGGTGCTTAATAAGTGCTTCTTCACTGATGGACTTCCTGTATCTCTTTGCATAAGTCCCTTGACCTCTTTGAACTGCTGTTTCCTCATTTTAAAAATGAGATGGGTGGGCTAGTTGACTTCTAGAGGTCCCTTCCATCTCTAAATCTATGGTCCTATTATTATCGTGTTGGTTGTGTCATGTCTTCCAATGTAATTAATGATGTATAGTGCATCTCTATCACCGTAATGAGGACTCTAACAAGTGTTATTCTTGTGTCTCTACTTTTGTGTTGTAACATTGTTCTACACCTTTCAAAGGTAGTATGACTGAAATTTCAGTTTGCAATTATATTCAGTTGCTTTTAGAGACTTTTTGTATTGGGGCATAAATCACTTAACCTTTTTTTGTTTCTCAGAAGCATGTGTTATTTTTCTTCCTGATGTCACATAATGCAAATAAGAGCACAGAATAAGAAAAAATCCTGACTCATTTCTGCTCTAAATACATTTAAAAGAATTAAACAAAGACACTGTTGATAGACTTTTGGAGAAGAATCAAAATATTTCCTGTCATCTTGTGTGTAGGTGTTTGGATTTTGTTTCAGTCTGTGTGTTCAGCCCAGTTTTGGCAGCATTTGAGGTAGTGCTGAATTCTTTGATTTTAAGTTAAACTCAAGAAAAGATATTTTCATAGACATAGCAAGTTGATAAAGATGACCTCAATCCAGGAAATTTTTAGTTCAGTAAAGAGATTATGAAGTGTTGTGTGGCAAGATTTTTTCATTTCACCTCTCCTTCATTTAGATTCCATCTTTTAGCCACTGAATAGTTGACTTACTTTGGGCAAGTGACCTATGATCTCTAGGTCTCATTTTCCTTATCTGTAAAACAAAAGGGTTGGATCACATGGTTGTCTCTTCCAAGCTCTGACATCTCCCTATTCCCTTACTCTTAAGTAGCCAGACCAAACTCCCTTTCATTTACTTATGCTTCTATCTAGAAGAGGTTCACTTGGACAGACATGCCACAGAGTTGAATGCAAGGTCATGTTGCATTCCATCTTATTCTGTGTTCTGGGGGCAGTTCTGAATCTATATGCTTCCTATCAGCAGACAGGAAGGCACAGTAATTTGACTCCAGCAGCTGTTTCGAATCACTAACTGGATATTCTTGAACTTGCCTTCCAAGAGTCAAGAAATCTCTGTACATTCTTTGTAACCAAGTAAGACATTTACTTATTAAGAAGTCAAGGTTGGAGATGTGACTAGTATAAGAACTACCACTGCTTTTGTACTCGTGGGTTTTCTTTCTTTCCTTGGAACTTGATCATGAGCAACAACTGGGAGAACAAGGGTAGCTCGAGGAGGAACACAGGCAGTGATGTGTGTGGGGGATGGTGGCTCTGTTTGCATGATTCAGCATCTGCTTCAGAGAGCTCATTCCCTCTGCAGCATACCTCCATCTGAAGGCAAACCTTGATTTGTAGGAGAAAGGGAACTGCCCTTTGCATGCTTTAATAATTAATATCCCTGGCTTGCTCACAACCACTTGCATGGGGTTGGGGGTAGTGGTGAAGTGCAGAGAGTCAGCACAGTGAGAAGGAGAACCCAGCCTGGGCTGATCCCACAAAATGGAGACCTTGAAAGGAACTTAAAGTGGGAGTAGGGGGCTGGTGTGGTTGGTGGTAAGCTCCAGAATGAGAAGGTCCAAGAGGCCAAAGGAAGTTCTAGGGCAAGAGGGCAACTGAGTCATAGTGGCAAAGTTTGGAGAGTCAGAAGCACAGCCTAGAAAGAGGGAATGCAGATTGGCTGGCCTTGTCCCCTCACAATAGAAGCCTCAAAAGGAATTCACCAATGGGAGAAAGGGGCTGACGTGGCGGAGGGACGTTCAAGAGTGAGAACTGATATGACTCATACATTTGGGATGATTCTTATGTAATTATCATTTGAGTAATTTATGGATGTCAAACATGTTCCTTTAGACTAAGAGTTCTTAACCAAGGCCCTGAGAAGTTTAAATATATATATATATATACATATATATATATATAAAATTATGTTTGAGTATAATTGGTCTCCTTTGTAATCTTAGGTATTTCATTTTAAGCATTTCAAAACATTATTCTGAGAAGGGGTCCATAAGCTTCCCAAGGTTGTCAAGGCATCTGTGACTCAAAAAGGGTTAAAAATCCTTTTTCTAGGCTCGGTAAACACCCAGCATAATTTGCAGCCAATACAAATTATTTAATTGTTGGGGAGGGGATGTAGCACCCTTCCTTGACCCTGTGATCCCTTTACTGGATATTTATTCCTAAAGAAGAGACAATCAGAAAGACCCAATATATACCAAAATATTCCTAGTACCTTTCTTTTGTGCCAGGAAAAAACTTGAAATAAAGTAACTATCTGTTGGTGAGTGTTTTAACCAGTTGTAGTATGCAAATACAATAAAATACCACTAGTATTCTATTAATAATAGAGTACCTTAGAAAATAAAATATATAAGGAATTTAGAGAAATGCAGGAAAACTGCAGAAAAAAATGATCTGACACCGAGTAGGAATCAGGAAAACAATATGTACAATATATTTTTATGACTAAATGAAAACAATAATAACAGGAATCTGACGTGATTAGTGATATTAACCAGTGTTAGTCCTAGAGAGCAGGTGATAAAACACTTCCTTTCCATAGAGGCGATTGGTCAACAGGTACATATGTTGCATATGTTATCCAGCACTATCTCTGTGCCTGCTGCTTTTAATTAACTGTTTTTCTTTCTTACAAGGGAAGGTAAATAGGGTGGTAGTGTTGGTAAATAGGGGACATTTCAGGAAATTACTCTGAATAAAATTCAAGAGGAGCTAGGTGTGTTGGCACAAGCCTGTATAATCTCTGCTGCTGGTGGAGGCTGAGGCTGGTTGATTTCTTGAGTTCCAAGCTTCAGCAGGACCGAAACTGATAGGTGCCCATGGTAAGTCTGGTGCCAGTAGGGTGATCTCTGAAGAGAGAAGGACCACCAGGCTGCCTAAGGAGAGGCAAAACAGAACGGGTGCAAACTGTTGTGCTGATCCATGTTGGCACTGGGCCTATGAGTGGCTACTGTACTTTTAGCCAGGGAGAGATAGAGAAACCCAGTCTTTAAAAACAAAAACAAGAAGCCATCAACAACTTTAGTGGGGGAAATGTTGCAGAGATGTGTAGGAACTTTTTCTGTTCTTTCTCCTTGCCTCTTAGATTTTGTAGTCCCTGATTGCAAGAAATTAAAGACATGTTTTCCAGAAGACTGTCTGTAGGTGCCTGGGAGAGTTCATAGATCACTTGTAATGATTAGGGGAAAGTAGAGGTTTGTCTAAAGAAGGGAGTGGGGGGAGCAGAAGGATCACAACGGCAGATGAGACAAGAGCTGCCCAGGTTTCCAAGGAGCATGAAGGGCTCAAACTTGGGCATCAGCAACATAAAAGTGGTAGTTAAGGGAGATAGATGGCAGCCAGCAGCCGAGGAGACAGAATCTATACTTGCATTGGCACTGACAGTCGCAGTGTGTCCTTGGTTTGAGGACTTGCTTGTTGATGTTGTAAGTTTATTCTTTCCTGCTGGATTCGGGTTTGAGGACCACATATGATAACCTTGTCTGTTTTTGTAATATATTTATGTTCAAAATGAGAGTCAGGGTTGCATAGCAGATAGAGAACTGGTCTTAGAATCTGGAAAACCTCGGGTCAAATCTTGCCTTTGACACACTGATTGTGTGATCCTGGCCAGATCATTTACTCTCTGAGTTCTCAAGCCAAGTCCCTAAGACTGTAAAGTGCAGAACAAGTTCTGATAGTCATTGGATTTTTTTTTTAAAAGGTCCCTCACTTGACATTTTCAATACTGATAAAATGATAGATCCTAATCCAAAAAGAAGCATGTTCGAAATGCTTATTGGTCACGTCATTTCCCAGCAGACAAACTCACTTGAAGTATAAAATAAAGTCTGCTGCATCTAGGAGAAATCTTGGGGTGTGTGAAGTAGAACGGAGACATTCCTGGAGAGGAGACTTTTGGGTTAAGGAGACAGGCCAGGGAGTGTTAAGAGAGACACTCGAGATAAACACAAGCATGAGCTCAGAACTTCAGTAATGAACTATCTGTTGGCTTATGTTTCTGCCAGATTCCCCTACAGTGCTATGGGGAACACTGGTGGGGGGTGGGGTGGGGAGAGGCAGTGGTTAGGATTGCTCATAAATAGCTTTGAATGAATAAACAAGATTCTCTTCTGCCTTCGGCATTCTCTGAGTGCTAACTTGTTTGGTTTGATTCTTCAGATTCCAGACAAACCAGATTACTTGCTCTTCCCCATCTAATTCTGACCTTTCCAACCTTTTTTTGTTTTTATATACAGAATTTCTCATTCTTAGAGGGGTTTCTCCCCACATCTCAGTCTAAAAAAATCTTCCTTCTTTTGGCCTTACCTTAGGCTTTAATTCATCAATAAAGCTTTTTGTGATACTTATCATCTATAAGTAAGATTTTTCTCCTTGAATTATTCATACTGTTCATTGTAATTTAGTATATTTTTCTCTTGACCAAGTAGATTGTAAGTCTTTGAGGTTAAGGACTATGTTTTGTTTCTTCCTATATTTATCATCTGGCTGAGTACATTCACATAGTAGGCATTTAAGAAATATTTATGGTATTTGTTGAATTCACTTGAACCTAGTAACACTTGGTTTATAGCTCTCTATGTATCTGAATATACATCTATCTATATAGGCTATATATCTCTGTAACTGATAGCTGATAGATAGCTAGCTGTCTCTGTAACTTCTTTTGTTTAAGCAGTTTTCCTTAAGTAGGAAGTACCAGTATTGTGTGATTCTTCCATGATGTCACATAGAATGTGAGCCAGGATCCCTTCCCATGGTGAGCAGACTGTCTAGTTGGAGAGTTAAAGGTAACATGCAGATAAAGGTATCAATCAATAAATTAGAATTTATTAATCACCTACTATGTGCCAGGTACTGTGCTAAGCCCTAGGGATACAAAAAGAAGCAAAAGACAGCCCCTGCCCTCGAGGAACTTACAGCTTAGTAGGAGAGATGTCTTGCAAACAAATATATATGAAGCAAGCTATACACAGGATAAATAGGAAATAATTAACAGAGGGAAGGCACTGGAATTAAGAGGAGTTAGGAAGGGCTTCCTGTGGAAGGTGGAATTTTAGTTGGGACTTAAAGGAAGCTAGTAGTTATAGTGGAGAAGGGTGAGTGTTCCAGGCATGGGGCATAGCCAGAAAGAACACCCAGAACTGACAGGTAGAGTGTCTTGTCGGTGGAATAGCCAAGAGGCCAGTGTCACTGGACTGAAGAGAATGTGGTGGGGGGTGAGGTGTAAGAAGGCTGGAAAGGTAGGTGGGAGCTAGATTATGGAGGGTTTTGAATGCCTAACAGAATATTTTGTATTGCTTCTGGAAGCAATAGGAAGCCACTGGAGTTTATTGTGGGGGGAAGAGAGGGTGTTGTAATGTGGGCATATGTGACATAGTGGCTGAATGGAGGATGTATTGGAGTGGGGAGAGACTTGAGTCAGGCTAACCCACCAGCAGGTTATTATAGTAGTCAAGGTGTGATGTGATGGGAGCCTGTATTAGAGTGGTGGCAGTGTCAGAGGATAGAGGGGATAGAATTAAGTGCTAAACAACTATAGAACTTGTTTTAAATATAGTAGGTACATAAGTGATGCCACCCATCCCATGTTCTCCAGCAGATTGTCCCTACAGTCATCCCTACTCTCTCACTAATTTTCAGTCTCTCCCTGTCTACTGGCTGTTTCCTTGTTGCCTACAAACATGTACATATCTCCCTCATCCTCAAAAAAACCCTCCCTTGATCCATCCATCCACAGTATCAGACATCTTGTATCTCTCCTCCTTTGTGTGACTAAACTCCTGGAGAAATTAGTCTCCATGTGCTGCCTCCACTCCCTTTCTTCTTTTCTACAGTCTGGCTTCCAACTGAACCCACTCCCTTCAGAGTTACCAGTGATCTTTTAATTGCCAGATACATCTCAATCCTCATTCTTTTTGCCCCTCTTTCTTTATTTAGCCTTTCACACTGTTGGTCACCTTCTTCTCTAATTCTTAACTCACTCTTTTCTCTAGGTTTCTCTGACACTGCTCTCTCCTGGCTATCTTTCTACTTGTCTGATTTTTTTTTTTGTCTCCTTTGCTGGCTCTTCATTCAGATCATGCCTTCTAACCAGGAATGACCCTCAAGCGTGTCTCTTGACCCTTTTTCTCCCGCTATTTTTTTTTTTTTGGTTTGGTGATCTCATCAGATCCCAACTATCATCTCTGTGAAGATGAATCTTAGATCTACTTATCTAGCTCTAGCCTCTAGCCTTTAAGTGTTGCATTTTCACCTGCCTAGTTGATATATCAAAACAGGTGTCTTTCAGCATCTCAAACGTCCAAAAGAGAAATCATTATCTCCTCGCCTCCCTCCCCCACCAAAAAGTTCTCTCCTCTCTTCCTAACTCTCCTGTTACAGTCTAGGGATCGTAGAGCAGAGTTGTTAATCTTGATTCCCCAGGGTGGTCTGAACCAGATTAAAAGGTAATTGGGGAATGTTTAACAAAATAAATAAAAATACAGTAAAACATTAACATAAATTTGTGGTTTCTAAGTCAATATGCAGCCTATTTTTATTTGAGTTTAACACACTGTTGTAGAGTATTGTCACTATCCCCTCAGTGACCCAGGCTTGTAACCTAGATGTCACCCTCAAGTCCTCACTTCCCATATTCAGTCTGTTGCTAAGTCTTTTCTCTTTTACTTACTTTTGTATATGCTGCCTTCTCTCCTCTGATACTGCTGCCACCCTGGTGCAGGCCCCCCATCACCTCATGCTTGGATGACTGCAGTAGTCTACTGGTTGTCTCTGTGTCTCAAATCTCTCTGAACTCCAGCACCAGGATTTAGCTATCAGAATGATTTGGCGTATCTGACCTTGTCATTCCCCTATTCAGTAAGCCCTAGAGGCATCCTGTTACCTCCAAGAATAAATATAAAATCCTTTTTGATTTTTAAAGCCTTTCACACCCTAAACTCTTCCTACTTTTCTAGTCTTACATTTGATTTTCTCCCTCTACCCCTAGCCCCAACATGTACTCTTCAAGCATTCCAATGAGACTGGTCTCCTTTGTTCCCTGAACAAAATACTCCATCTCCTTATTCTCTGCCTTTTTGCTGGCTGTCTCCATGCCTGGACATTTCTCCCTCCTGGTCCTTCTTCCTGTCTTCCCTGG
Source organism: Trichosurus vulpecula (assembly GCF_011100635.1). Lineage (NCBI taxonomy): Eukaryota > Metazoa > Chordata > Mammalia > Diprotodontia > Phalangeridae > Trichosurus > Trichosurus vulpecula. The sequence continues at coordinate 292,132,575 of NC_050575.1, read as the reverse complement.
CTTCTTTCAAGTCTCAGACAAAATCTCCCATTCTACAAGAAACCTTTCCCATCCCTTTGGAGGAGAGAGTGAGGCTGGTGACTTTTGCTCTTAAATCCAATTCACTTGCAAGTCATGGCATCATCTTCCTGATGTCATGTACAAACCACAATGCTTATGCCTTCCCTGTGAGATTCACTCTCTTGGATGTGTGTAGTCGTTTGTGAGTTGTCTCTCCCCATTACATTGTGACTCCTTGAGGGCAAGAACTGTTTTTTGCCTTTATCTGTATTCCCAGCACTTAGCACTGTCCCTGGTACATAAATGCTTGTTAACTTGGATGTGTTTAGAACAAGGAAAGAGAGCAGTAAATGCTTGGTGATTGAATGATTGTTAAATAACCGGAGACTGGAGAAAGTGTCAAAGAAAGTAGGATTTAAAGTGAGTCTTTGAGGATAAATAAAGTTTAGGTTGAGGGGAAGACAGAGGTTATTTCAGGCAGGGGAAGCAGCATGAGTACGAACAAAGAATTGGGAAGGTTCAGGGAAGGAGAAAGGTACCAAACATTAAATGCCTATTATGTGACAAACATTGTGTTAAGCGCTTTACAACTATTACTATGTTATGGGAACAGGGAGGAGAGAGGATTGGTATGGGGAAGTATGGGAAATAAAATTAATTGCGTAGGGCAAGATCAGATTAGGGAGGAATTCTAAAGGCATTTAGATACAAGATTGCTACTGCCTCACCTTCAAAATGGACCATAGGATCGTGGACTTTGAGCTAGAATGGGACTTCAGAGAGGTCATTCAGTCCAAATGCCTCATTTTACAGATGATGGAGAAACAGAAGCTGATAAAGATTAAATGACTTATCCGGGGTCACACTGCTAGTATCTGGGGTCTTCCTCACTTCAAGCCAAATGCCCTGTGTGCTAGCCTGGGTAGTGCTAAATAACTTGAGTCTTCACTCCTTCCAAACATATGTTCTCATCTTCAGCCTCGCCATTTTTGGACCTGCAGGTACCATTGCCTCAGGATAGGGTATGTCTGTGGAGTGCCCCTCCTCTGATGATCACTTTCCTATATGTCTCTTCCTATTAGAAGATAAGCCTTTTTAGGCTAGTCGTCTGCTGTATTTATATCCCCAGTCCTTAGCCTGGCACTTGGCTCCTTGTGAGTACTTCTGTGCTTTTTCACCTATTCATGTAGTGCCTTTAGGAAAAGGAATGAACTACTTAGTGACTAATGGAATTTTGGGGTCAAGGGAGAGGGAAGATAATTCCAGGATTTTTAGCTTCAGGGACTAAAAGAATGGTAGCAACATTAGTAGAAATAGAAAAGGGTTAGCAGTGGGGATTAGCTTTTCTTGCTGGGGCCAGGAGTAGGAATGATTTTATATTTGGGCATATTTCATTTGAAGTGACAGTGGAAGATTAAAGTAGAAATATCCTTTAGGAAGTGAGAAGTATAGGACTGTGCCTCGAGCAAGATAGTTGGGTATAGAGAATTTTAGAGTTCTGTGTGGAGCTATTATACGAAGTAATGGGAGTGTATATGTAGTTCTGATGGAGATGAGATTTGCACTGGACCCCTAAAAGGAAAAGATGGTGTCTTTGGGACCTGGACCCCAAAGCCCCTGAACCCAGATCTCTGTTGGCCTGAGGTACCCATCCCATCCCAGTCAATAATTCTTTTAACTGCCTTTTCATTATGGCCCTCTGTCTGCACCTAGCCCCATCCCAGGCTACTTGCCACTCCTTAATCACATCCAGATCTTCTCACAGTCTTTCTGTGTAAAAGTGTCCATCTTGCCTCCATTAAATTGTGCAGACTCTTAAAATCCCACCCACTTCTATTGGCACCACGCTAAACCTTGTCTCTGACTGAAAGAAGGCTTGAGTGGTTGAATTCTTTCGAGGTAGACCTGTTCCCTTTGCCCTGTCATTTTAGGGTTCTTAGCACCCCTAGAACACAACACTTCTTGTAATGGATTTATGGAGAAAAGGGTAGAGGACTATAATCATAGCCTTGCATGATACCCCCAGTTAGAGGAAAAGAGAAACACACCAAAGAAACAAAGAACAAACTGCTAGAAAAGTGGTGTCTCAGAACTCACAAGAGACTGGCCATATTACAGAGGTAATAGATGGGTAGGAAGTAGAATCAAGAGCACATAATCAAAGTGCTTGGCCACAAAAGGAGGGAGGGAGCTTAAGGGGTCAATCATTTTTGTGTTTGTCTTTCTAAAATAGAAGAGATCAAAGCAGGTTTGAGCCTGGGAAGAGAAAGCTCATTGTAAAGAAAGGATTCTGGAGACAAGCCACTTGTAGATTTGACATACTAAAAGTGGGATCAAATTTATTGTATAGGTAGGAAGATTAGCTTTCGAGAAGAGAGCAATTGAACCTGGAGAAATGGATAAGATGACAGTGAAGTGTGTAGGTGAAGATAGAATTTCAGCTTTCTACTTCTTGTTTTAAGAACTAGGATCTAGGTGTAAGCAACAGATTGCTCCACTGTTCTACTCTCTACCCCTGTGACCTCCCAGACCCTACCCTTCCCTGGCTAACACTCCTCTATCTTCCTGGAATATGAGACTGAGTAAGGACTGTCTTTGTTTTGTTTTTATGCCCCCAGTGCCTAGCACAGTGTGGTTGGCACATACTAAGCTAGTTAAAAAAATAAAATTTTATTGATTCTTTTGTTTTTGTAGTACCTATGTTCTCCATTGTATCTCTTTCCCCTCTTTCCTTCCAGAGATCCACTATTATAATAAACAATTTTTTTTTAAAAACAGGAAGAAAGAAAAAAGTTCAATAAATAGCTAACAACATCATAATAGTTTGATGTTATATGCAGTTTTTTTTTTATACCCACAGACCTCCACCCCTGCAAAAGATGGAGGGGTTGAGGTATTTTCTGATATTTCTTTTTTGGGACCAGACTTGGTCATTATTTTGCAGGATCCAATTTAAACTGTTTTGTCATTGCTGTTCATAATAAGCTCCTAACAAATTTTTTTTGTTCATTTGAAACGAATTTGTTTGAAGGAGCTCACGCAAGTCTGTCTTTTTGGCCAAGTATGAGGTAGATTTCATGGATCTAAAAAGTCATCGTAAAGGAGATGTATGACTCCAAATGGAAAGAGGCCAATCATGCAGCAAGAGCTAGGACTGTGCAGAGGAAATACTTAAAATAGGCTGAACTTGATTCTGTATGGCCCTTGAGTAATTGTGCTTTAATCTTGGATATTCAACCATCAACAACAAAGAGATTTACTTATTTACATCTTACTTTTACCTAGAAAGAATTTTCAACCAGGAGGTAGTATGTAAATGGGTAGAAAAGACCTGCTTAGCAGGGAATTCAAATTTGTGGTGATTTCCTGATCCTCTAGTTAGCCCTTGGTCTAAAGGACTCCTTCTCCTAGTGGGTGTCTCTTTTATATCCTTAGGTGATCCAGAAGTAATGTTAGTACAGGCAGAGGCCACCAGGAGACTTGAGCCTTTGCCCCCTGGCTCTGGTGCATAGTGATCCCGTCAGGATACTTTATTAGCATCTGTTATGTGTTGAAAGAGCTGAAGGAATTTCATCTGGACTTGTTGGCTAGTTCCTTTTTAAAACATTTATGGAAGGAAGGATCATAGGATCATACAGGTTTGGATGGCTTTCCATCTAGACTGGTACAAGGGAGGTCACAGATCCTTCAGTGTCTTGAGGTGAGGTTATCTGCTGAGAGAGAGAATGGCAGGGATGTTTATATGGCGGAATTGGGGCTTTGAGGAAAGGAAATTGTGGGTGTGTTTGAAAGTGAGAGATGAAGTCAGATTTTTTGAAGTTGACAATTTGGTAATCATTTTACTACAAGGATGATTTTAAAGAAAAAGTTTAATTGATAACATTTGGTTTTTATACTGGTTATTTCTAAATATCTTCCACCCCCTCCAACCAACCCCCTGCTTCTTTCCCCTTGAGCTACATAACAACAACAAAAAGCATTTAGAACCAATATAGCAACCATGTTTTCCAACATCCGTGTTATTTGTTATTTCCTGTTTTTACTAGATTATTTCATCATTTGTCTTCTGGAACCAATTTTAGTAATTTCATTTAATGATATAGAGAGTTTTTTTTTTAATTTTTATAGTTGACTTTTCATGGTTTGGTGGTCATTACATAATATGTAACTTTGAAGTATAACTTTTAGTTTAAAAGGTATCTATCCTTCAACTAATTTTCATGATGATGATAATTTTTTAAAGGAAACCTAAGCTATAGAATGTATCTTATAGAAAGTCAGAATATTCCACAACCACCCCTTCCCTGCCCCAAATATGCCTCTTTGCTTTAAAAGATTTCAGCCAACAAATGGCAGGCTTGGTATAGTGGAATTAAATAGAGAGTCAACCTTGGAATCATAGAATTAGAACTGGAAGGGACCACCTACCTGGTACAAACCCCTTATTTTACTGATGTGGAAACATATTCAGAGCAGTTAAGTGACCTGTTGGAGGTCACAGAGGTACTAAGTAACAGAAGCAATAGATGAACCCAGGTCTCTGACTCCGGAGTCAGTGAGTGTTCTTTCCATGTTATTCAAGTCGTCTCTCTCACACATGCTCATGGTCGGTGCCCCAAAGCAGTTGCCCATCTCCACTGGTAAAAGGACTTTACATATTGGTAGTTTGTTATGTCAATGAGATCTTAGGTCTGGCCCCCCCACCCCCAAGTACAGCCAAAATAATGGATCCATTCAAGATACAAAGTGAAAGGAGATTTGACTTTATATACATTAAAATTTCTGTTCTGTACTAATCAACAAATCTCATTCTTCCTCAGGAACATACTTTAATAGGATCAGCTAATTCCCAAGATATCCAGCTCTGTGGAATGGGAATTCTGCCTGAACATTGTATTATAGACATCACACCAGAGGGCCAAGTTATTCTAACTCCTCAGAAAAACACCAGGTATCGTGTGCTACTATAATGGCCATTATTAGTATTACATTTCTTATTTATTGGGAGATAGTCAGTAGCAAGGTGATTTGACATGCTTTTGCTTTTTATTTTTTTAAATCACTGGCTTTTTTGAAGGACAAGTACTTGCAGGATGGAAATTCAAGATGGTGCTGCTATTTTATGTTTATTTTCCTGGATGATAAAATTATTTCTTACATTTTATGGCCCAGTTGTGGTGGTTGAAGGTACTCGTTTCTTTGGTTGGGCCCTGTTTTTTTCATGTTTTAAGCTGAATCTTTGTACCATTGGAAAATTTGTAAGTTGTTTTCTGTTCTTTCTGAAGCAAGTAGGGCATAGATGTTACATAAGTACTTATTTTTGTTCTAATTTTAGTGTTTTAGATTGTTTTTTAGTTATGCACAGTTACTATGGAAGTACCTCCTTAAGTGAACTGCAGCAATAGTTCTTCAGTCCTTTTATTGAAGTTAATTATAGATTTATTCAAAGAGATTTTCAATTATCTGAACTGAAATCTGTCAGTGATCTGAGGTGGATTGACTTTATTCTTTTTTTGCTTTTTTATTTTAAAGGACTAAGATTAAAAGACTAGGATTAAAATCCCTTCTCTGCCACCCACTACCTGCATGACCTGGGGCAAGTTAGTTAGTCTCTGGGCCTCACTTTCCTGGTCTTTAAAATGAGAGAATTGGACTAGATGGTCTTGAACCCTTCTAACTTTAAATCTGTGATCTATGATTGATATGTTTTGTTTTAAATCGCTTCCATTTCCTACCATATAGAAGGCTATCCCTTATAACAAAATAGAAAATAAAGAGGAAAAAACCGTGTTCAGCAAAACTAACATGCAGTGTTTCACACACACATACATAGTACACCACCTTTGCCAAATAAGGAAGGAAAGAGAGGCGTCCTCATATCTCTTTTTCTCTACCAGGTTTGCTTTAGTTACTTCTCTCACTCTCTCTTTCCCTCTCTCTCTGTCTCTGTCTTCTCTATCTGTCTGTCTGTCTCTCTCTCTTTCTCTCTCCCCTTCCCGCCCTCTCTCTGTCTCTCCCCCTCTCTCCCTTCCTTACTTCCTTTTTTCTTATTCCTATTATTATAGTCATTTGTATTGCTTTTTTGTCTTTTCATCACCTCATATAAATCTTCCATGTGCTTCTTTATAATAACGTCAATCTTTCTAGACCAGCGGAACCCTGCTACCAGCACTCTTGAGTCTAAAAGACTTCTTAACTGCCATAAATTCTGAGTACTGTTGAGGCTTAAATTAACTTGCTAAACCTGTGATTCATGTTCATCTCATTAAAATATTTTTAATGTCCTCTGATTAGCCACATCTTGTCAGGAGGTGACTTCATTTGATCCTAAACTGTCATGTAGCAGTGTTATCTCTAACAAAATGATTATTAAACTGCTTAAGTTAATATTTTACATGGCTATTTGGTATATTATAAACTGGAAAATTACTATGTTCACTAGAGTCTGTATGTGCTGACAAAGTCTAGTGTCTTGAGCAGTTTTTTCAGTTCTCATTTTGCTTAGACTACTACCTTTCCCTCAAAGTTTTTATATAGAAAAAATGTATTCAATGTATTTTCTGCTTGAGTGCAGTAGAAATTCCAGTTAGTGTGTGTTTATGTCTTCTGAAGTGTACAGGGTTGGATTAGTTGGGTGTTACACTCTATAGAGAAAGTTTTTTTCAGACCTCTAACTTAAAAAAAAAGTTCCAGAATTTCACCATTAGATGGCACTGCTTTATTTGAAGGCTAAGAACTTTTTATTTAAGTCCCTTTACGAGGCACAGTGATTTAAGAATCTAAACTAAGCCACTTAATAAAAAAACACTATTGGTTTAAAAAAAACACCATTAATTAGTGAAATGTACATGAATAACTACAACTTACATAAGTTCTTTGTATGAAGTAGGCATTCAATACATATTTCTTCATTTGAAATATGAGAAACGGTCTGAAGCAAGTCATAAAAGAATATGATGTGAATATCTTTTGCCAGTATAGTTTGGGGTCTCCCCTGGGTGAGTTATGTGAGACTTAGCAAGTTTAAATGACCCATGATCACCGAAGATGAGATTTTTAACCTATAAGAAATACAGCATTGATCCATGCACAGAGACGAGACTTCAGACAGGACAATCTTTGTTCATTCAAAGCCTGCCCTAGGGCACATACTGACTCTGTGACCCTGGTGAGCCCCTGGCCACTCTGGTCAACATTGGTAGATGGAGACTCCTCACCAAGAGCTCCCTGAACCAACCTCACCACATATTTATTGACTGCCTCAGATTCCTAGCTACAGCTCCCTGCTACACCTGCAGTCCCCCACACTGGCACTTCTCCAGGGTGGTACGCACAGGAAGCAGCTGCCACCGCTTGAAACATACATGCTTTTTTATCATAGGGCAGTGTAGCTTCTTGCCCATCCAGTGGATGACAAACTTCCCCCACCTTATTCATTCATCCCCATAATTCAGAGTGATTATCTGCTGAGGTAAATCCTTTCCTCTGAGTATTTATTCTAACAGTCATCCCTGGCTACCCCTTCTGTGCTCCTCCTGGGTCCAAATCCTCCTTTGTTCTCATATTTTATTATGCTCTCTGGAATCCCTGCTCTAATAATAAATTCTACCTTGTCCCAAATGGATCACTTCACATTACCCTCTTTCCATCTAGCGGCACTCATGGGAACCTGGCTTTCTCCATAAGACACTTGGCCACGCTCTAGTTGTTCCTTTCATATCCCCCAAATCAAGAAAGAGCAAATCATCTCCTTGCTGCCCTCTGCACCTTCCTTATCCTCCCACTGTGATCATTCAGTTGCTTTCTTCTTTTAAGGTTCACTTCATCTAACCAAACCAGATTGTTATTGTGGTAGTTTTCCATGGACTGGCCTCCATGGTAGTTTGTGGTAGTTTTCCATGGACTGGTCACTCTCCTTGAAAGTACTTCATGGCATTATGATAAATTTAGATATCACTTAGAATACAATGGCCTCTTAGTGTCCTCAGTTCCCATTACTCACATCTTCACTCAAATCATAGAAGTGGTCATACCTTAGATCTTATACTCATTCCTAACTGCCACCTTCATCATCTTTAACTCTGAAATTTCCCTTCTTATTGTAAGTTTCTAGGCTTCCATCTGCCCTACTTCCTCACTCCTCTTAATCCTGTTCTTTGTCCTTGCCATAATCTTCAGTCTCTTTCTGTTTTTCTTGACTGTTAATCGTGCTTTAGCCTTACTTGGTAAATTATCTTCACACTCTTGACCCTATGGTTACCGGTTTGGCATGACAATGTTTTCTACTCTTCAATTCCCTTGCCCCTTATCCTTTTGCTAATCTTAACCTCAGATCACTCCTCAGCATTCCTTTCTCCACTTCTTTCCTCACTCTACTGAGTGTATCTGGAGGGAGTCATGCAACCGTGTTTGCCCCCATCCCTTCTTTGCTCAAGAAGCTCCACTTGCTTTCTATTTCCTGTAGGATAAAAACACAGACTCTTTTGTTTGGCACTTAAGGCCTTAACAGTCTGACTCCAACCTATCTTTCTAGATTTATTCCACATTAGTACCCCTCATTCTCTCTGCCTTCCATCCAAACTGGCCTATTTCTTGCTCTGTTCATGTCACACAGCACTGTCTCTCTTTCCTTCTTTCTTCTCCCTGTGACTCTTAGAATCTCTAGATTTATTAAAGGCTCAGCTCAAATGTCATCTCCTGTAGAAGGCCTTTGCTGATCTCTCCAGTTGTTCCCGCTGTACTTTCCCCCTAAATTTACTTTTGCATTTGCCTTGTATATATTTTATATTTATTTAGCTGCGTATACCTGTGATCTCCCTTTCCTAGTACTGTATCTTGTATACATTAGGTACTTAATAAATGTTCAATTGACTTGAACCCTAACTACAAATTTATATTATCTGTTAACTAGACCATCACTGTTTCATGGTGGTCATTTTATTTTTTCCCTGATAATAGACTCTATCATTGTCCTCAAAGTGATTTTTCATAACTTTATTTCCTTAAGCCCCTAATACCTCCATCCCCAGCAGCAGATGATCTAGCCTGCTAGTTTATTGAGAAATATGAGGCTGTCTGAGATGAACTCCCTCCTCTCTACTAATCCATACTTAAAAACCTCTCTATATATTTATCCTTCTTTTGTATAGTCTCAGATGAAGAGATTTGCCTTGCCCAGGCCCACCCTTTACTTGTGCCTTTGATTTCTTCCTTTCCTGGAGTTTGTCCCATTTATTATTTATTCTTTTCCTCTCTCTCATCTTCCGGTCTTCCTTTCTACCGGTCTTTTTCTGTGGCTTACAAATATATATGTGTTTTCTCTTTACTTAAAAGACTTTTCAATTAAACTATCCTGTATCTTCTCTTTGACTGCTGATCTCTGGAAAGAGTTGTCTATACTTGCTGCTACTTCTCACTGTCTAACCACTGTAAGCTGTTTTTAGTCAAATTCCCAACCTTAGCGCTTTGCTGAAACTTCTATCTCTATACCACCTATCACTTGACTCCTAAAATCAGTGGCCTTTTCTCAGTTCTCATCTTACTTAACCTCTCTTCGGCTTTTGATACTGTTGACCACCCTGTTCCCTTGTGTATTCTCTCTGTCCTTGGCATCTGTGGCATAGCTCTCACCTGGTCCTCCTTTTACTCATGTGACGATTTCTTCTCAGGGTTTTTAACTAGTTCATCAGCCATCACTTGCCCTTCAGTTTTGGTATCATTCAGACTTATCTCCTGGGCCATCTTTTCATTTTACATTCTCCTCTCTAGACTCAGATGACTCCCAAATCTGCATATTAAGCCCTATCTCTCATCTGTTCTCCAGTTTAACACCAGCTGCCCACTAGACATCTTCACTTGTATGTCCCATTGGCATGGGTGATAACCTTGACACACATCCAAAAATGGAACTTGCCATCTTTGTTCTTAAATTCAACCCCTCCACCCTGGTTTACCGCTAGACTCCCCTGTCTCTGTTGAGGGCACTGCTCTGTGACTCATCCTTTTCTTTTCCTGTTCCCCTCCCTTTGTTGGGGTTGCTAAGTCTTCTGTGTCACTCACATCTATTTCCTTCTGTCCATTCACATAGCACTATTGTAATGGCCTCCTAATTCATCACCCTACTTCTAGTCTTTTCTTTCTCTTCTCCAAACCATCGTCTACATACATAGATGCCAAAATGTCTTCTTAAACCCCAGGTCTCACCATGTTATTTCCCTGCTCAGTGGCCTTCCAGGTCTCCCTTTTTCCTGTAGGATAAAATATAAATTTCTCACCTTAGCTTACACCCTGTACAACCTGGCTGTATTAGCCATTTCCAGCCTTGTTCCATATTATTCCACTTTATGTACTCTTTAAGCTCAAGCTATATTTGAACGGGAGGTCAGAAGGATGGAAGACAGAGGACAGAAGCCTATAGGGACCATGCTGGTAATGACTGCTTGCCTGCCTAGGTTGCATGGAAGGTGGTGGTCTATCCAGTCCATACTGGGTGCAGGTCAAGGGAAGGACATCAGCAGAGGCAGGTTGTGGCTGCAAGTGTGCTTGGTTCCTGGCACTCAGTTTGATGAAATGATTGGTCAGCAGTGCTGTATGCTCCTTAGTTCTAATATTTCCTTCTAATACCTCATGATTTATCTTGGATACTCCACTTTGGAAACCATTACTCTAGGGCCTCATTGATTGATCTCGTGCTTATATTAAATATTATCACTGTGCTTAGCACAGTTTCTAGCACATTGTAAGTGCTTAATAAATGTTTGTTGATTGATTAATTATTTTAGTAGTGACTTTTATTGCCCTATTTAATTTTTAAATATTCAGCACAATATATTTGTGCATATGGCACTTTTAAATCTGCTCGTAGTGAATTTAATGTTATAAACTTCCAAATTGTTATAGAAATTGGTAGATTTTATGGTTCCTATAAATGGCAGGGGTGTGTGAGCGTGTGTGTGCGTGTACGTGTGTGTGTGTGTGTGTGTGTGTGAGAATTTTTAAAAATTGCTATAGACTATATTTCCAGTAATGTTTTATCATTAAAATATAAATGGCAGTTATCATGATTCACTTGTAAATTTAATCTCTTCTCCATACAGGACATTTGTAAACGGTTCTTCTGTTGGTAGTCCTATACAGTTACACCATGGAGACCGAATCCTATGGGGAAACAACCACTTTTTCAGGTATGGGAGTTTTGATATTGTACGTTAGTCCTCTGAGAAGGGCCCGTAACTATTGAACATCTTAATCTGAAGCTAAAAAATACTGATTTAGCATTTGACTCAGCTTAATACAGCAACACCAAGCTTTTATTAAGGGCCTAATGTGTACAGAGCATTATGTTTAATCCATGGGGAGATACAGAATTTAATCTCAATGAATTTAAAAATCATAGGTTATATGGCTAGGAAAGCATTTTTCTTTGAGTATTATAATTATTTATCTTTTAAATTTTCATTGTTTATTTTTTAATTTTGAGTTCCAAGTTCTCTGTCTTTCCAGTCCCTCTCCCACGCATTGAGAAGGCAAGGAATATATCCATTATACATGTGAAATCATGCAAAACATATTTCTAGGTAAATATAAAATGGGTAGTACAGTCAGAACACTGGTAGTATAGTCAGGAAAGATGAATTTACTCATCTTCCTTTCTTTTCTTCCCCAAATGATTTGTTTGGGCGGTTGAAGAGAAGGTAGAGGAGAATAATAAATATATTTTCTAACTATATGACTGTCATGGTATCTACTAAGCAAGACAAGTTTAAAATGAAATTCTAAGTATATTTTGCTAAAGTACCATGAATCATCTAAGGTTGTATGACAGTCAGTGAAAAAGGAAGCCCTGTGACATGCACAGACAACTTCTTTGGGCCATAGTTTCATCACTGGTAAGATGTGAGGGAGTTATTTAAGTTATCCTTTAAAGTCATTTTCACTTGTCAAATTCTATGATTCCACAAAATTAGAACTGAACTTTCTCCTAAGTGTCTTCTTTCCTTCATTCTAGCTGGTACTCTTAACCGTATTGCCTTTCTTCAGACATCAAATTAATTATGTTATTGAAACTACTGGGGAGCCTCAGCTTGTAGATGGACTCCTTTTCCTAAAAGAAAAAAAAGAGCCTAGATTTGGAATGGAATTATATAAAGAAATCTTCTCTGTATTTTCTTTCCAAACTGTTATGACTCTAAAGTTAGCTCTTGTATTCACTTAGAGCTTGAATTATGACCCCTAACTTGATACTCCTATGTTCCTTGTGGGAGACCTATCCCTGGAATGCTGTCCCATTTCATCTGGCTTCCATCAAGACCCATTACATTGCTGTGGGAGGCCTTTTCTCATTTTAATGCCATCTCTCTGAAACTAATTTTTACCTACTTTCTCTCTGTATTTTGTATGTATATATTAATATGTTAACTCCCAAGTAGAATGTGAGATTCTTCAGGGCAGGGCCCATGTTTTTGTCTTTCTGTCTCCAACACTTAGCACAATACCTAACACATAGTAAGCACTTAATAAATGCTTGTTAGCTGATTGACTAAGATGGGATTCTTCGTTTGTCCCTCTAAAATTTTATCTTGTTAAGATTTTAATGCATTATACAAGCTTTAGAGATCTTTTGGGATCTTGACTCTTATTCAGTATATTAATAACTGTCTCTAGTCTTAACTTCTCTTTCAAGCTCTGGTCCTACATTTCCAACTCTCTGCTCTACTTGTCTTGCTTCATTCTCAAACTCAACATATCTGAAAGCCAAACCTATCATTTTCCTCTCAAATCCAACTTCTCCTCTTGACTAACATTTCTTTCAGTGATAATACCCTTCTAGTCAATAAGGTTTAAAATTTCAGAATCATCTTTGTCATCTCTTTCTCCACTACATTCAGTGATCAAGACCGGTGGAATCTTCCATAGGAACATCTCTAACGTTTGTCCCCTAGTTGAGGGGCCTGAACTGTTGCAATAGTTCAGTTTCTTTGGGTAGAGATGTTACCCCTTCAGTCCATCCTGTCAAATTAATCTTTCTAAAGTAACAATTTCATAGTAGAATTTCCCTGTTGATCAGTCTATAATGACTTTCCATTGTCTAATAATAGCATGAGCTGAAATTTATATAGTGCTTTGTTAGATAATGCTTTTTACATATAATATTTCATTTTATCCTTATAACAACCTTGTAGCATAAGTGCTGTTATTACTTCCACGTACAGATGAGAAAACAGGTTTATAGACATAAGAACATAGATTTATTGCTAAAAGGTACCTCAAGGGTCATCTAGTCCAACCCCTTCATTTTACAGATGAAAAACTGGGGCACAGAGAGATTAAGAGGCTTGCCTAAGGTCACACAAGTAGTAAGTGCAGAGAGTAGATTTTAATTTCCCTTCCCTTACTCCAAATCCAACAGTCTTTCCCACAACCACACTGTAGTGACTTTGTAAGGGTCACACTGCTAGAAAGTGTCTAGGGTGGAATTCTAACCCATTTCATTTGACTACAAGCCTATCCTGGACTAGTCTCCACTCTAATCAGACCCTAATCTCTTAGGTTGACTTTTAATGAATATTAAAATCCCTCCAAAATCTTGACCCAATCTAATTTTCCAGTCTTAGCGTTCATCATTTCCCCTACAATAACCTTATGTGCCAGTCTGTTTTGGTTGCTTGCCATTCTCCCAAAATATACTCTACTTTTCTACCTCCTTGGCTGAACATGTTCTCTAGGCCTCTACCTTCCTCTTACTCTATCTCCTTATAAAACTCCTAGCCATCCTTCATTGCCTAGCTTAAATTATACCCATTATATGAAGCCTTCCCTGAATATCTTACCTAGAAATGAATTCATCTGGTATTTAAATTTGTAATGATTCTAAGGACATACTAAGGTCATAAGTGACACATAATTATTTGTATTGCATATCTCTTATTTATCTTATTGGATTGTCAGATCCTTAGAGCAAGGAATATTTTATACACATCTGTATTTTTCGTGGCAAACGTACTTTGTAAATTTTAAGTGCTATATAAATGTGAACTGTAGTCACCTGGCCCTTCCTAGACACTTTCTTCAATATTTGTTAAGTAAATGAATGAGATTTTATTGAGAAAATCATTCTTTTTCGCTTTCTCAAGACTCAATTTGCCTAAAAAGAAAAAGAAAATAGATAAAGAAGAAGATGAGGACCAAGAAAATTTTGTGAAGAATAGCAGCAGTGCGGAGCAGCTGGATGTAGATGGAGACACTTCAAGCGAGGTGTCCAGTGAAATTAACTTCAATTATGAGTATGCACAAATGGAAGTGACTATGAAGGCTCTGGGGAACAATGGTAAACAGTCCTCCATACTTGTGCTCTTTGGAATTCTTAGAAGTCACACTTATGGAAGAGGCCTTCCAAATAGTCATCAGAATGGAAGTGCTGGTGTCACTTTTCTCTAAAGTTTTGCTTTAACTTACAACCAAAGTCAGATTTCCCCCAAACTTCTAGTTCACAGCATTTCTCCACTGTCCCCAGGTTTGGGTCACTGATAACAGAATACAGTACAAAGCCATGGAGGATCTTAGCAGTCTTACCTGATGTGCTGATTTTGCAGGCCAGGAAACAGACTCCCACAGTGAGGGACTTTCCCAAGGTCACTGAGGGCTTAAGACCCCCCTCCCCTGCTTCCACCTCAGGTTATTGTGAGGAGCCAATGATAGGGTCTTTAGAAAGCACTCTGCAACTTTAGCATACTATACAAATTTGGGAAGAACTGAAGAACTGGAGAAGGGCAAACATCTTCCCAATTTTCAGAAAATTCCAGAATTTGTTGTTAAAGAGGTAGTGCTGAATGTCCAACAGGGGTGGGGAACCTGTGGCCTTGAGGCCACATGTGGCCCTCTAGGTCCTCAAGTGTGGCTCTTTGATGGAATCCAAACTTCACAGAACAAACACAGGGCCACACTTGAGGACCTAGAGGGCCACATGTGGCCTCAAGGCTGCAGGTTTCCCACACCTGAATTATTCTAGAAAAAAGCCATCTTTCTATAGAGCTAATGTGGCTTCAGCAAAAACAGATCATCCCAGACCGACATTGCATTCTTTTTTGACCAGATTTTTAATAGAAACTTGATAGTGTTTGATAAACTGTCTGGAGATCTTGTGAAAAGGACCTAGAAATATGTTTTAGATAACAGTATTAGATGGATTTGGAACTGGCTGATTGGCTGCCTTAGGAGTAATCCTTTAATTGTTCATTTTATCAGGAGGTCTCCTGTGGAGTCCTCCTGGGTTTTGTCTTTGACCCTCTACTCTCTTGTATTTGCATCAGAAGTTGGGGTGAAGCCACCATTTTCTGATTTACAAATGAAACAAAACTTGGAGGGATGGATAACACCCTGGATGCTAGAGTTATAATCAAAATAACTGTGACCTTGGCTTCAATTTAATAAGATGAAATTGAATAGGAATAAATGTCTTATACTTGTATTCAAGAAATTAACCTCTCAAGTACAAGAGGTTGGAGGAAGGATGGTCAGATTGTAGTTTGAAAAAGATGTGGTGATTTTAAATGGGTTAAATAGCTCAATATAAATCAGCAATGTGACATGGCAACCAAAAAAGTGCATGTAATTTTGGGTTACAGTAAAAGAGAAATAACTTCTAGGAATAAAGAGGCGAGAATCCTGCTTACTCTGCCCTAGTCAGATCACATCTGTCATGTTGTGTTCACTTCTGGGTACTACATTTTAGGAAGGATTGGAGAGTGTCCAGAAGAAGGTAACCAGGGTGGTGAACAGTGCCTTGTGTCCACGTAATAAGAACATCAATTGAAGGAACTGAGAATAGTTTAGAGACGAGAAAGAATATTTGGAGGAGACACACTAGCTGGTTTTTGGTTTTTCATCTTTAAGTGTTGAAGTCTATCTTATGGAAGAGCTATTAGATATGTTCTGGTTGGCTTTACTGGGAAGAACTAGGGGCAATGGTTGGGTTTTTTCAAGGAATCAAATTTATCGGTAAAAACTTCTTCACATGAGAACTGTCCCAAAGTGAAATGGATTGCCTCTGATGTAGTGGCTTCAGCCTCCTCAGAGGTCTTTCAGCAGATATTGGATGACTACTTCTTTTTTTTTAAAAAAATTTTTAATTTTTATTTTTTTGGATGACCACTTCTTAAGTATGTGGTAGTGGGGAATCTTTTTCACATAAGGTTTAAACTTGTATGGCCATAGAAGTGCTTTTCCACACTGGAATGTCAGGCGTTATCAGTTACTTATTATTAGGTTGCAAAATTAGGGTTCATATCCAGATCTTCTGATTCCAAACATGTCTAAATTGTTTAATGATCATTATCATCTTTAATGTCATCGTACAGCGTTTCTATATGTATTCCAGAAAATAGTTGGATCTTGTTCCTTCCATTCTCTACCATGGTGAGACTGATAAAAATCTAATACTATTTTTTTGCTAAAGAGTAGGAGAAAAGTTTTTATAAGTGAAGATGTGATAGAGACTGAGAGTATAGGTATTAACTTTATTCTACTTGTCTTCAGGTACCTGTGGTGCTATGTGAAATCCATATGTAGTGGTAAAAAATTGTAGGTAAAATATTTATGCCATTCCAGTGTAGATTTTATAACATTTTAGCCAAATGTTGATTTTTTTTAACTCTAAATGCCCTCCTAATCATTATTTTTCTTAGGAATTATGGTTATTGAGCTTTGTAATATTTTTATTGTTAGTATATCTACAGATACTTTTGCCTTAATTTTGTGGCTGTTTTAGGCATTGGTGGCTGTCATTTTTTAAACCTCATTTTTTTTATACTGCCAGTCTTCATATTCTAAATAGAACATTTTTACATTTTCTTTGTGAAATGTGAAACCAAATTCTTTTGTGAAATTGAGCCCATGGCATCATTTGTAGTAGTCTTGAACATACTGTATGCTGTCTAAAGATGCACATGATATTAAGAGTGGGAAATATTTTAGTCAGAGGTTCTGGTAACCAGTGTAACAGGATTATAGAACAATATTTGAAGTATGTATTTTAGGTCACTGAATTTTTAAGCCAAATATTTATTCTGTTTCAACTACTTACCTGTGGTTTCTTGATCTTGATTAGATCCAATGCAGTCCATCTTGTACAGCTTGGAGCAGCAGCATGAAGAGGAAAAGCGGTCAGCATTGGAGCGTCAGAGACTAATGTATGAACATGAGCTGGAGCAGCTAAGAAGAAGGCTTTCTCCTGAGAAACAGCCCTACCGTAGTAGTATGGACAAATTCCCCTTCCATTCTCCCAGTGCTCAGCAGCGCTTAAGACAGTGGGCAGAGGAGAGGTAAGTTAAAGACTGTTATTGTTCGGTCATCTTCAGGCCTGTCCAACTTGGGCTTGACCAATTTGGGGTTTTCTTGGCAGAGACACTGGAGTGGTTTGCTGCTGTCTTCTCCAGTTTATTTTACAGATGAGAAAACTGAGATAAGTGATTTGCCCAGGGCTACACAGCTAATAAGCGTCTGAGACTGGATTTAACCTTAGGTCTTCCTGGCTCCAGGCTCCAAGGTCCATCCATTGCTCCCTAGATGCCCTAGGTGAAAGATACAGAATTAATTTTGTACCAGTCAAAGAAGTGCTGGTAGTAGACAGTAGTAGGTAGTAGGTAGTAGAACAGAGTTACCATGTGACTAAACAAATTTGTACAAAAGATCAGTATTTATTAAACCTGTAGAAAACAAGAACTGGGTAAAGAATCAATTATTTAACAAATATATTTGTGGAAACCAGTTAGCAATGTATTGAGAAATGGATTTAGACCCATATTCAACCACATGTCATAATGAATTTCAGCTGAATGGTAGACTTAATCAAAAATGAACTATAAAAATATGTAGGATAAGAAAATAATGTATTTTTTCTTGTCATGGAAGGGAGATTTACTTTTTTAAAATTACACATATGTAAGGATAAGACAGATATGCTTAATTGCATAAAACATTGACATGATATAAGAAATATGGTAAAAATAAAAATAACAGAATGGGGAAATATACTGGAAATTGAACAGATAAAGATTGATCCAATATATACGAGGAAATAAAGAACTGTTAAGTATATATAAAGGCAATACCCATTCTTCAGTCAATAAAAATTACAACTTATGAACAGATTACAAAGAGAAAGCAGAAAATTTTTTATATTCCCTTATAAACATGTTTGACCTCCCTCATAACTACAGATGCATATTAAGATAACTTTGAGTAATACTAATCAGATTGGCAAAAATAATTAAAAGCCAGAAACTCAGTCCTGGAGTTATTGTAGAGAAACAGGCAGACCTATTTGATGTTGATGAAGTTGCAGACTAGGACAATCTTTTGGGAAAGTAATCTCGTTGGTAAAAGTTGGAAAAATAATCATTCCCTTTGGCCCAATAATTGCATTGTTGGGATATTGTTGATGTTGTTCCTGACCTGTGATTTCATCAGTGTGGGGGACCTTTTGGTGTAGAGTGATGAGAAACTTTGCCCAGCAATGTGGATGGCAACTCATTTGTACCTTAAAGTTTATACAGCTGCCTGGGGCCCTGAGAAGTCAATTAATTTGCCCATGGTTTTACAACTAGTGTGTGAGCTTCTCACTACTACACCGTGTTGTTCCCTCATTGTTGGGAATATACCCTGAGGTTATTATTAAAAAGAAAAAAAATAGCTGTCTCTTCCAATATATTTGTTGTTGAGTTGTATCAGTCGTGTCTGACTCCTTGTCTCCATTTGGGGTCTCCATTTTCTTGGCAAAGATACTGGAGTGGTTTGCCATTTCCTTCTCCAGCTCATTTTACCAATGAAGAAACTGAGACAAATAAGGTTAAGTGACTTGCACAGGGTCAAACAGCTAGTAAGCCAGATTTGAATTCAGGTCTTCCTTACTTCAAGACCTGTGCGCCATCCACTCTGCCACCTAACTGCCCCAAATATATTTGTAACAGTATTATTCCTGATATGACAACAGAAAAAAGGTCATCTAAGTCATCTATGGTGAGGACTAGGCTCCTTGGTGGGGTAAAATGGGGAGTGGCAAAGCTTGATTCACATGTGATCAATTAGGATGGTGGAATACATCCAGTCCTTCCTGTCTGTAGTAGCCTAACTTGGAGATTATCTCCAACAGAACTGTACTACCTGTCAACTATTTAGCCCAATACTCCCTCTCTGTACAAATTCCCAACTTTTCTCTCTGAGAGCCAGGCTTTAGACACTCGGGGTGATTACAATCTAACCCTAACTCTGGAACTCGACTAGAGCAGCTACTATTATGGAGGTGCCTTCAGGGAAAACCCCCAACCCCACCATTAACATCCCTGTTATGTTCTAAAATTTAAACTTAAGACATGATCTCTTTACTCTCCCAGAAATTTGGCATTCTCAGTTTGTCATTTTAAAAAAAATTCGGTATTGTTTATTTTCACTTCCAAATTCTCTCCTCCCTTGGCTCTGCCCCTCCCATTGAGAAGGCTAGAAAAACAAAGCCCATTACAACAACTGTGTATAGTCATGCAAAACAAACTCCACACTAGTCAAGTCCCCAAAAAACAAAGAAGGAAAAGAACCATATGCTTTTCTTTGCACTCCAGTTGATTTGTTTCTTTTTGGAAAGGATAAATGTTTCTCTTTTCATGCTGATTTGTTGCATGTAGATCATGTTAGCTATGTAAATTGTTATAGCATCTTCTCTGTTTTACCATTTGGTGATCATGCAGGTTTGACAGTAACTTACCACTGTATAACATATATAGAAGTTTAACTGTAATTACTCTTTTATGTTCAAAAGTTTTAGATGCTGAAGCTTAGGTCAGTGCTGTTAAAGGCAAGTGAGCAAAAATAAATACTCTCACAACCAACAAGAAGAAGTCTGTGATTTTGGTTGATCAGTACACGTATACCCAGTGTTGATGAGCCTGAAGGTGTAGGCTTGATCTCCCTTCAGTCCAGGAAAGATAACCTTGTTCTGTAGCATGGACTGCACCTCTGACCCAAGGCCAGCTGTTACACAAATGCCATCACAAATACACAAATACCATGCCATAGATCACAAAAGGAGAGTACAATGTCACTAGTGTATTCTTCAGCTGCACAGGCCAGTCCGTTTTCAGGGGCGGTTACAGTTTGGAATTTAATATTGTCTACATGTTATGTAATATTCTGTTTTTCCATCTTGTGTGTTCTCCCTGTTGAAAAAGAGAAGCAACACTGAACAACAGCCTGATGAAACTGAGAGAGCAGATTGTTAAAGCCAATCTGTTAGTGAGAGAAGCTAGTTTCATTGCAGAGGAGCTGGAGAAGAGAACAGAATATAAAGTCACCTTACAGATTCCAGCCTCCAGCCTCGATGCTAACAGGAAGGTGAGGCTTTGGATAATGGGGTCAAGTATGCCATTGCATAAGAGTGTTTTACACTGTGTTCTTTCATAGGTGTCATTCCTAAGGTTTGCCCAGACCTCTGTTCTAGCCAGCCTAACTTCTTGATGCCCCCTCACGTACAGCTTCCTTCTCCTGGTCTTTCGACCTCTGGAGGTGCCCCTCCTTCTGCTTGCAATGCTCTCTTCTCTCCCTTCCACCAACCCACCATTAGACTCCAAGAAGTCTTCCATGATTGACTTCATCCCAGCCTGTTTACTTAGCGTCTCTTTGGCACTTGCCCATTGGGCTGATGTTATGTCATTTTCCATTTGCTTTGTGTGTGTATTCTAGATTGCAGGCAACTTGAGATGAGGGACAGTGTGTTTCCATTTGTCCCACAGTAATTGTTCTAGTTGTACAGCAGTCAAATAAATCAAATTATTATTGTTTTCCTAAGTTGAATACAAGTCTCCATCACTGTAAGGCTGTGTCTTCTGTTTATTTTGGGTTTTTTCTTTTTTTTTTTTTTTTTGGTGGAGGTGGGAAGGATGTTTCTGATTGACTTAGTCACAGCCTCTGTATATCTGGTTGTTTTAATTGTTTCTTTTCCGTATGTGAAAATCTTTTAAGGAATATATTGTTTCCTTATACTAGTTATGTGTATAGAGGGGAAGAATTCAACTACTTGAAACTTGATTCTTCTGTTGGCCATTTACTAACGGTATACTTAGTGTCATTGAGATCCATGGTCATAAAAAACCATAGTTGAAATACATTTAGGGGCTAGACACGTGGGAGTAACTCTGCTGCAAGGACCACGAAGAACAAGATCACAGTCTCCAGTCACCTTGCCTGATGTGTAGGGGCAGGGAAGCTGGGAGCGAATACCCTCAGTCTGCCATAAGCTAACCCATCCCCAGCTGAGTTCATTTTGGCAATCTAACCTTCTCCTAAGAACTGACCTTGTGCTAGTGCCTGACACTGAGTTTCACCTTTTGTAGAGTGGCTGTCACTATTCCTGACCCAGCTCCCCTGTCCCATTGAACTAGCCTGCACATCTGTTTCAGCTCTGGCAGTGGCCTTCACCTCTGTCTCACCATTCTGCTGCTACATCCCAGCTGTCTTCCTTCTCAGCCCACTTGGTTTGGGCCCAGCTCCTTAATATTCATGCTTTCTGTCCAGCCTTTCCTGGGAAGAGGATTTGGCTTCTTCCCTTCCATTCCCTTCACTGCCTTATCAGAGGCAGGAGGCAAGCTGACATAAGCTCCTGCCATCTTTTGTTCCTGGTTGTCCACATATGGGAACCATCTCTGTTGCTCAGTCCTGGCCAAAAGTCCAGGCCAGTGGCAGGACTTGAACCATCATTTGGCTAAATAGGGCATGTAACTTGGTTCAGTAGAAATTACTTAGAGCGCAGGATGGACTCTGATTGCTGCTTTTATATCAAGGAGGTAATTTCTTCAAAAATACCCCAGCTTAGAAGTTAGCTTTCAAATACAGTAATGACTGTACACCAGCTAGCAGTGTAAGAATGTGCTTATCTCACAGTACTCTGAAATTCCCAAGAGGTATGTCAGACTAGTCAAAAAACTCCACCCAATCCAAAGTTAGAGCTGAAAATACCATTTCTTCCTTGCCTTGTATTGCTACTTACTTCTACACACCTGGTCACACCCTATGGAAAATTGTTGCAATCTTGCCCTTGTATATTTTAATTTACCCCCAAACAATTTTTCCAAACTCTCCTTAATGGATTTTATTGATTTAGTTATAGAGCCATAAAAATTCAATGCATTGAAAATGCTAGATGTTTTGTGATGTTTCTGAGTTGGTGAGTTAATATTAAAAGGGTTTTTTTTTGCAAAACCTGAAGTACTGTATAAATGTGAGTTGTTAGTAGAGTATGGCTGTGTTAGCATCTTGTTATATTTTGTTTGACAAGTGTACGTTCAGAGTTACTTTTGCTTTACATTATGTATCTCTTTAATACCTCTTCTATTAACTTCCCATGTTTTTGCAGCGAGGCTCACTTCTCAGTGAACCTGCAATCCAGGTGAGGAGGAAAGGCAAAGGCAAACAGATATGGTCCTTGGAGAAACTGGACAACAGATTGTTGGACATGAGGGACCTCTATCAAGAGTGGAAGGAATGTGATGAAGATAGCCCAGTAAGTAGTAATTAGTGTATAATAACTAAATCGGTGTTGCATGTAAGGGCCACACAGGAATTAGAAAACAGATTTTGTAGTAAAAATCTTTAAGCCCATTCTAATTCATAGCATCAGAATTTCTTGTAGATTTCTGCAGTGTTTAGGTAACCAAAAATTCTTTTAAAAAAAAAAATCAATTTTCTACCATTCCCTGATTCTCCTAGTTCAAAGCATGTTTAACCAATTTCCAAAAAGTATTTTACCTCCCATTTGATTGTTCAGTTAAGCCTCTTAGACTGAGATCTCCTTATCACTAAAAACAATTGCCAGTGAAGTGAAGATGTGTTTATTTTGCATTTCACATATGTGTTTTTATCTGTTCTAAGGTAATTTTCTAAGGAGTCTAGTCATTTTGCTCCATGTTGTTAACTCCTAAAGGGATAGTATTGAGATACAGTCCAGGGTTCATTTGCATTTCAGCCTACCATCGCAAAACAAATATTAAATGATAAGTTATTAAATGGATAGAACTTCCATGCTTTTTAAGAGATTTCAGTTTTTATTACGAAATGTGAGTAGAGATATATGACTGTAGTTAGTGAGGGCTCTAGTTCACAGAATTATAATAGCTGCCATTTAGATAGCATCTTGTGGTTTACAAAATGCTCTCTTAATGACACGGTGAGGTTGGTAATGTAAATACTATTATCTCCATCTTAAGCAGGTTCAGGGGGGTTTAAATGCCTTCTTCATGATAGTCACATGCTATTAAGTGTCAGAGGAAGGAATCCAACCTCATCTTCTAATTCCAGATCTACGTGGTGCCGTACTATCTGTTGGCACCACTGGCAGAAAATATATTTACTGATATATTTCTCCCACCATAACCACCATGGGTATTATTTTCACTAGTTTTAAGAAGGAAATATGTAGTTTTTCTTCTTTTATGTAATTTTCCTTTTGCCTTTTGGATGAGTTTCTGTTGTCGTTAGTAGCAGAATATGCATTCCTGTAAAGGCTGGGCAAAAGCTATTCAAGAGACATAATAACCCTATTTGCCTCAAGCTGAAAGAGTTTACAGTAATTTCTAGACCAGGTGTAGCAGCACACCCCTTTGAGGGACCTCTGAGGTTCCTTCCAGCTCTAATGTTCTGTGAAGTTACAGTAAAATGAAGGGTTCAATTCTTTTTATGTCGTCATTTATTGGTTTATGTCGGGATAGGTCAAAAGAAAAGCACTAATCTGAATTCATGTGTTCTAAATAACTTTCTGAAGCTTTGTATTCTAAATTGAATTAAAGGTAACAAGGTCTTACTTCAAACGAGCCGATCCATTCTATGATGAACAAGAGAACCATAGTCTTATTGGTGTGGCCAATGTTTTCCTCAGCTCTCTTTTCTATGATGTGAAGTTACAATATGCTGTGCCAATCATCAACCAAAAAGGAGAGGTTGGTTGTATTTTTTATTGTTCCAGTAATGGATTATACACTCTTTTGTTTGTTTTTAATGAAATTTTTAGTGATAACATTTGCTTTTGCATTGCCTAAGTTATCCCCTGTATTCCTTCTCTTCTCACCTCCAAGAGAGCCTGTCTCTATCTCTGTCTCTCTCCCTCTGTGTATGTACACACACACATATACGTATATTTATAATTTAAGAAAAAGAGGAAGAAGATGAACAATCAGCAAAACTGATCAATACATCAAAAAAAAATCTGAAATATATGTTGGTGCCCATACCTGTGGCCTTCCCATCATTACAAAGGATTGGGTTGGGAAGGGTTTCTTCTTGTGTCTTCTTTGAGGCTAAAATTGTTTTTGTCATTTAGCAACGTTCACTTTCAATTTGTTTGTGGTGGTTGTTTTCATTTACGTTGTTGTTGTCATCATGCATATTGTTTTCTTTGCTCAGTTACAAAGTGAACAAGTAACAAACAACTCAGATAACTGGATGAGTATTCAATGCTTATGGCTTCACCATGCCAGTATGGGAAAAATGACAGTACCACCAACATTGTTAATGTGATCACTCTTAAGTTCTTGTGTCTGGCAGGTAAAATTGAAGAAATAATAGATAGTTTCATTAGGAAAAATGATGCTGATAGCCCTTGCTAATGTACTGCTCCAGTGCCTCATCACTGGGGCAAGTGACCCTGTGTTCTCAACTTTTCTACTAGTAGAGTGTGTTTTCTATAAGGTCTTATCAAGTTGGAAGTACTTAGAGTGCAGGCTTGGCAATATACTTGGTTTAGGCCAGGCATCAGGGGACTGAATTAGCTAAATCAGGGAGCCTAATCACCAGGTTGGCTACAGGGTGATAAATTTTTACTACAGCAACTCATAAAGACCATCTACTCAGTTGTAAATAGATGCATTGTGATCTGCGTTGGTGGAAAGAGTCTCACACTTTGCAGATTACTGAGCCTTGAAGGATTGTTGATGGGCAGCCATACTGGTACTTGGCAAACATTGCAAACCTTGAATAATCATGATTGCTTTGTAAAGAAAATTAGAGACTTGTTTAGTGGTATAATGGAGGTCAGGAGCCAAAGCTGCAACCTCATTATTTTTACTGTCTCAACCAATGGAATTAAAAGCTGATATTCATCTATTAGAGGAAAAAAGGGGAAACACTGCTTTCCTTTCCCTTCTCACCTCATCAGGTGGCAGGTCGGCTGCATGTGGAAGTGGTGCAGATCAGCGGAGCTTTCGGAGAACGAATTGCAGGTGGGGATGACAGTGTGGATTTTTCATTTGATAAGGACACCCAGGACCACAAACTAGTGTGCATGGTAAGTGTCCGAGTTGCATTTTCTTACCCTAAAGATGGCATAGGTATGAGGGGAACTTTTTTAAAACCACTGTGGTTCATTGTAGGGATGCTGAGGTGGGAGAAGATGACAATATTGTTGTTTTTTTTCCCTTGTGGGAAATAATTGATGGTAAATTATTTGGTACAGAGACCTGTCTCAAAAAACCACATAGTAATTTTAGGGACATTCTTTTATCATGTATTATATCAATCTAGGCTTTAAATTGACACAAATATTTTATATAAAAATAGAATAAAATGTAGGTTTTGACATATTATCATATAGATTGGGATTTGTCTTACTGCTTCTCTGAGTAAATGAAAATAGGTGAGTGTCAGCCTAGCCCTGCCCCTTGTGTACTTGGCCCAGCCTATGTGCTCACTGTTCTCTGTATATGCAATGCTTCTTCGTTTTTGCAACTTGGTGTTCATACTGTTCTCTCTTAGATGAGAATGAAAGCAGAATAGATGGCTAGCTATGTTATTGGATTTAACTAGGCAAGGTCTCCATGCCCCCCAATGTATTTCCCTGGTGCCCTAAGTCACAGCACGTGGGCTTCATCCCTTTGGGACTCAAAGCTTTTTGGTTGTTTTGTTTTATACCCTCTTTTAAAATGCATATGCCCTTGAAAGGTCATGATGCCTTAAATTATCACATAAAGCCAACTTTGACAGATAGTTGGGAGCTTGGATATTAGATTCTAGGCAGCGGGTTATGCCAGCAGTGAGAAATAGAGGAGATTTGCACAGGCACATACCTAGGACTATAGGATTCAGAACTGAAAAGGACTTTAGACATCTCATTTTACAGATGTGCAGACAGAGGACAAGAGGGGTTAAGTGACTTTTGCTCATGGTCATTTAGGAACAGGTCTAGGATTTGAACTCAGATCTTCTAATTCTAAGCTCCATATGCCAGATTACTTTACCCTTATTATTCAGTAATGGTTTGTTGAACTTAATTACATGGCCTTCTGGTCTGCATCAGAGTGGGAGAAGCTAAAGCTGCTGGGAGGTGAGGTCCGGTGCCTTGTGGGGCAATTTATTATTTAGTCATTTCAGTCATATCCACCTCTCTGTGACCTCCATTTGGGATTTTCTTGGCAAAGATACTGGAGTGGTTTGCCATTTCCTTCTCCAGATGAGGAACTGAGGCAAACAGAGTTAAGTGTCACATGGTTACTAAGTGTCTGAGGCTGGATTTGAACTCTGGAAGATCAGTCTTCCTGACTCCAGACCCAGTGCTGTGTGCACTATGGAACCACCTCACTGCCCTCTGGGGCAACCTAAGATTGGGGGGGAGAGAATTGCCCTACATTGGGAAAATGAAAGGGCTGCTGACAGAAGGCTGCATGAGTTTCAGAAAAATGGCCAGGCCAGAGCTTACAGTCTGGGCAGGGGTGCACTTCTGGTCAGGCAGAACAGAAATGTGAGAGGAGGAAGTAGAGGCCTGCTCCAGGAGCAGCTTAATTATCTCCTGGGTGGGACCAGGAAATCTCAGCAAGCCAGGACCCTCCTTGTAGACAGTGAAGAGCAAGGAGCCTTCCTGGGGAACAGCATCCTGGGGACCGGAGGTAGATTGAGAAGCTCCTCCTTTCCTACTTCATGACTAGTCCTCACATCCTCTTGGGGTAGCTGGGAAGAGAAGCAGGGAATTTGGGTGTACTTTGTGATAGACCCCCTGCATCCTCTTCATCAGAAGTCTTTCCTGTTCCCTGAAATGTTGTCTTTATACCTATCTGATGCTAGAAACCTAGGGTTTAGGCAGGAGTCCCTAAAATGAAAATCAGCAGTGGAACAGAAGCATCCAATAATATAAAGGACTGTCACTCCAAGGGAGTTATTAAATTCATATAGGAACAACTCTAGCCCTCCACCCAGCCCCCCCCAAAAAGCATCTTAGGCACATTCATAACTAATCGTTCCCAAGGAGTTTGGCTAGTGTAATGAGGTGGCTAAATAGAGAGGAAAGGTGGTGCCCTGGAAAGAGTGCTGGATTTGCATTCAGAGGATCTGGGTTTAAATCCTGGTTCTATTAGTTATTATGTATGTGTGGAAGGGCAGCCTCTATAAAAGTAGCCTTGAGGCATCCTGTGGGTCACTGTGTTGCTTGCCCTTGGTGTGATTTGTGGGACTTGTCCCAAGTGCAGATAGGGCTCTCATTCTGCGTATGTATGTTGTAGGCAGTCAATAGATGTTTTTTTTTTAAATTTTTTATTTTTAGTTTACAACACTCAGTTCCAGAAATTTTTGAGTTCCAAATTTACTCCCCCTCCCTCTCCACCATTCTCAACCCCCAGATGGCATGTAATCAGATATAGGTTCTACATATACCTTCACATTAAACTTATTTTCACAATAGGCAAGCTGTAAAGAAGAATTATAACCAATGGAATGAGCCATGAGAAAGAAGAAACAAAACCCAAAAAAGGAAAAAAAAAAAAGAGAGAGCAAGTAGTTTGCCTCAATCTGCATTCAGACTCCGTAGTTCTTTCTCTGGATGTGGACAGCTTTTTCCATCATGAATCTTTTGGAGCTGTCTTAAAACCTTGCATTGTTGAGAAGAGCCAAGTCTATCAAAGTTAGTCATCACAGATACCGTGTGTCTGTAATCGTGTATAATGTCCTCCTGGTTCTGCTCCCCTCACTCAGCATGAGGTCATGTAAGTCTTTCCAGTTATTATGAAGTCTGTCTGCTCCTCATTTCTTATAGCACAATAATATTCCATTACATTCATATACCGCAGCTTGTTTAGCCATTTCCCAATTGATGGATATCCCCTTGATTTCCAATTCTTTGCCACCACAAAAAGAGCTGCTATAAATATTGTACATATAGGTCTGTAACAACAATGCTATTAGCAGCTGCTGTGGAGGTGTAAGACCAACAATACCAGCACAGAAGAGGGCTGCTAGCACAGGTTCTTTGATCTGCTTTTCTAAGGAAAGCAACTTTAAGAGGTTTACAATCTCACTTTAATTAAACATACATATATCATTCACTTACTTCAGGGGAAAAAGTCAGCACCCTGAACTTCAGAGAAAACACAAACAGAAATTACAAGCAGAAATTATATAAACAGAGCAAATAACACAGATCAGCAGATGAGGCTTCTGTCTGTCCATAGCAATACATACATAGTTACTGGAGAGAGAAGCACCAACATCTAGGTTTTCAAAGCTGGGGGGCTCCTTAATGGCTACCTAGAGTTTCATCTGGCTAAATCACAGGAAAGCTTTTCCAGTGAGTGAGCTCCAAAGCAAAATGCTAACCTCAGAGTATATATACACTTTTTCAGGGTCAGCCCACAGAGGGCGTCACAACTGTGTGACTCAAACTCATGTGACTTAGGCTTTCTCGTGGCTTAAGCAGGTCATCAAAGACTCTTGATTCAATCAGAGTCTTGATTGAAACAAAGGTGAGACTCAATCAAAGGCACTTGATTGCCTTAGTGATGGAGAAGCATTCCAAAAGAAAAAACAGCAATAAGTCCCACTTTGCTTGCCATTACAGGGTCCTTTTCCCACTTGTAAGATCTCTTTGGGATACAGGCCTAGAAGTGGTATTACTGAGTCAAAGGGTATGCACATTTTTATAGCCCTTTGGGCATAGTTCCAAATTGCTCTCCAGAATGGCTGGGTCAGTTCACAACTCCACCAACAATGAAACAGTGTTCCTAGTTTCCCACATCCTCTCCAACATATATCATTTTCCTGTTTTGTCATGTTAGCCAATCTGACAGGAGAGATATTGTATCAAAGAGTTGTTTTGATTTGCATTTCTCTAATGAATACTGATTTAGAGCATTTTTCCATATGACTATAGATATCTTTAATAAATAATTGTTGAAGGAATGGAGAGGAGTTAGTCAATTTAAGGGAACATTTTTTCCCTTCTGTTAATAGGCTCACCCTTGCATTGCACCCTAGTGATAAGTGCTGAAATATCTCCAATATGGGTCAGGATTGGGCCTGGGGGAAGACAAGAAGAGCTGCAAAAGTAACAGTGTTTTTCTGGAGATGGAGAAATAGGCACAAACAAGCCAATGCAAACAGATTCAGACATTCTGAGTGAAAGAGTGTCAGAGTGCTTAGCCTGGCTGAAGGGTTTCAGCAGTTTGAATCATGGCAGTGCTACCTCTCGCCATGCTGTCCTCCTTCAATCCTTGACATGCGCCCTTTTGGCTGCTTCAGATGGGCCCTACAACATAAGCACTGTACCAAGGAGGTACCCGGTCATAAATGAAATAGCTCTTTCTGTGATCTTTAGAATGTGTCTCTTAATTTTGTTCAGTCAATCTAGAAATAGCCCTGGGACTAGCGATTTGTGGATAGAATATTGTAGAAAAATCAGCTTTGAGTCCCAGAGTGGATAAACACAAGGGCAGTATTACTGCATTTGGGAAGTGCCATCTTTGCCATTGAACAGTGGAATTATATCCTGTATAAGTGGATTTCACAGCCTTTTCATATATATGTATACACACACACACACACACACACACATATGAAAAGGGAAAAAAAGAGGAATATAGTGGATAGGGATTGCAGGTCTGTCATAGGACATTGATCTTATTTCTTAATATGCAATTAAAAAAAAACCCTTACAGAGTAGATCTTACTGAATTCTCCCCTGTAAGCAGGGCCTACAGAAAGTTCTGTACTATCATGACACCTTTTGGTGACTTTTATAACTGCACTTAAAGATTTAAGGATAAAATATTCTCAAAATATTCCTGATTTTGCAGTTGGATATTGTCTTATAAAGTTAAATATAAAGGAAATTTTTTCCCACAGATATACTTTTTAAAATTGGAAATGTATTTCATAGAAAGGTTTTGTCCACACAACACTACAGAGTAATTCACTCTACTAAACATAGCAAATCTTTGAAAACAATTAATGGGAAAATGATAATTTTCCTCCCAAAGTTAGCAGTTGTATAAAGAATGAATAAATATATCCATGAAATAGATTAGGTACACAATACACAGTAGGAAATAACCATAATAATCTTATATTTGATAAGTACAGAATTCTAGAGTCTTGGGAGAAGAACTCACCATTTGACAAAAGCTTCTGGCAGTTTGGCAGAAATTAGGTATAGACTAACACCTCACACCATATACTGAGATAAAGTTGTAATGAGTACATGTGGTAGACATAAAGGGTGATATCATAAGCAAATTAAGGGAGCATGGAATAGTTTATCTGTCAGATCTATGGATAAAGGAAGAATTTATTACCAAACAAGATATAGAGAGCAATACAGGGTGTAAAATGGATAATTTTTATTACATTAAAATAAAAGGGTTTTTGCAAAATACAAAACAAAACCCAATGAAGCCAATATTAGAAGGAAAGCAGAAAACTGGGGAAAATTTTTTTTTTACACCAAGTCTCTCTGATAAAGGCCTCATCTCTCAAACATACAGAGAACTGGATCAAATTTATAAGAATACAAGTCATTCCCCAGTTGATAGTCAAAGGATATGAACAGGCAGTTTTCAAATGAAGAAATCAAGTTATCTATAGTCATATGAAAAAGATACTACAAATCACTACTGATTAGAGAAATGCAATTTAAAACAATTCTGAGGTTCCACCTCACACCTATCAGATTGGTAATATAGAAAAGGAAAATGACAAGTCTTGGAGGGGATAAGGGAAAACTGGATGCTAATGAACCATTGGTGGAGTTGTGAACTGATCCTGTGTATCAGTAAGGCAATAATAACAATGTAGATGATAATATCAAAATGCCTGTGTAATTCTGTATCATAAAGTATATGAGACTCTCCACAGAGAAGGTAGAAGTAGTAAACCATTTATTCAGATGCCAGAGAACCAGATCCCACAAGCCATTTTTCCAATCTATCAGAACAGTAAAACATTCCATACATAATATCACAACATGGAGCCTCACCATCCCACAACCTCTCTGACCCCCTGCTGGGGTCTTCCCCAAAACTAATTCACAGAACAGCTAAGTCAGCCTGTTCAGCTCTAACTATCATGATGGCGGCCATTAGCAGCCATAACTGCGCTCGTGCTCTCCCTCTCAGTCTCTCTCACTTTCCCTCTGTCTGTCTCACTCTGTCTGTCTCTGTCTCTCTGTCTCTCTCACTCTCTGTCTCTCTTACTCTCTCTCTCTCTCTCTCTCTGTCTCTGTCTCTCTCTCTGTCTCTCTGTCTCTCAGCATTTCCTGTGACATAACTCCCTTTTCCGGTCAGGAAGCTCCTCCCACCACATATGTCTTAGGCTTCCTGTGAAATAAGCAGGTCACATGGCCTGTTAATGGGTGGGAAATATCTTCAAATCTAAATTGCTACTACATCCTACCATTCTGGAGAGCAATTTGGAACTATGCCCAAAGGGCTATAAAACTGCGCATTACCTTTGACCTAGCAATACCACTACTAGGTTTGTATCCCAAAGAGATTTTTTTAAAAATGACAAGGAGCTATATGTACAAAAACATTTATAGCAGTTCTTTTTGTGGAACCAAGGACTGGAAATTGAGCGGATGCTCATCAATTGGGGAATGAATGAACTGTGGTATATGATTGTGATGGAATACTATTGTGCTGTAAGAAATGACAAGCAGGATACTTTCAGAAAAACTTGGGAAGACATATATGAACTGATATAAAGTGAAATGAGCAGAACCAGACCATTGTACAAAGTAACAGCAATATTGAATAATGATCAACTATGAGTGATTTAGCTATTCCCAACAATACGAAGATCCAAGACAACTCTGAAGGACCTATGATGAAAAATGCTATCCCATTCCAGAGAAGGAACTGATAAAACCTGAATTCAGTTCAAAGCATGCTGGGTTTTTTTTTTTAAACTTTCTTTATTGTTCTTTGTTTTGTTTTTGTTTATGGTCTGTTTTTTTCTTTCATGACTAATATGGAAATTATACATGTGACTGCACATGTATAACTTTTATCAAATTGCTTGCTTTCTCAATGATGGGGGAGGGGAGGAAGGGGAGCAAAGAATTTGGAATTCAAAATTATAAAAAATGAAGGTTAAAATTGTCTTTACATGTTATTGGGAAAAAATAAAATAATTTTTTAAAAGAGTGAATAATTACTAAAAACTCTGATGACTCCCACATTAAGTGCTGATATACCTTTCTGTGGGAGATTCTTAGATTCAGCCTACATATTTAAGCCTTGTTTCTTTAGGCTCTGTTAACATCAGAGAAGCATTGAAAAAAATTCATCCAAAGTGAAAACTTTTAAATAACTCTGCTTACATGATATCCTACATCATTATTTCTTTCTCATAAAACTTTTAATATTTATAAATCTCAGAGTTTGGTGGGGACCTCACCCAGATCTGAATGGAATAGCTTCTTATAGCATTTCCTCTAAGAGGTCATCCATCTTCTCCCTCAGGAATCCTTAACCAATTTTGTGGCATGGACCCCCTTGGCAGTCTGGTGAAGCCTTGTGGAACCCTTCTTAGAAAAAATATCTTTCAATGGTTGAAGGAAATGTTAAGTATCAATTAGAAGTTAATGAAAATAAGAATGTAATTTTTTGCCATCCATGTCCATGGACCCCTCATTTAGAACCTCTGATTTAATGAACATCTCTCCTAGGTACGGGGGTGGGGACAGAGAGGAGGCACAGTTTTTCCCGAGACAGCTCATTCTAACTTTTTGATAGCTCCATTTGTTGGAAATCTCTTTCTTGCTGCCATTGGCCTCTCTGCAACTTTTACCTACTTCTAATAAGTCTATCCTCTATGTGAAAGTAGAATAACCTTTCTTTCACATGCAAGTCCTTCTACTACTAGAAGAAAGCAATTCTGCTCTTGCTAATTTCTTATCTTCTCCAGGTTGGACATCCCTAGTTCCTTCCCTTGATCATCTTACTGCGTGGTTTTCAGCACTCTTACTAGCTTTCCTTCAGTCATCTTGTACACATTCAATTTTTCCCTATCTCCTTCTTAAAATGTGATTTCTATGATCAGACCCAATACTCCTTGCAGTCTGGCCTCTGACTACACTATAGTGTAGTTTGTCCTCGTGTGTATACCTCTGTAGGTTTGTTTTATATACACACACACACATATGTGCATACATATGCATATATACATATATATGCAAAAACATATACATGTATGCTAACATTTGTCACCTCCATTCCACTGAAAAACAAATTTAAACATTTATATTTTAAAACATTACTATGCATTATGTAGCATTTTTACTTTTTCAGTTTCATCTTCACAAAAATCCTAAGGTATAGGCATGGTCAGGAGGTGATCTCCTTTTTTTGACCTAGATGTTACAGGTTAATTATTTACTCTGGGCAGAGTAACAGCTAATCAGTAATACGTCATCAACTAAAACCCAGGTTTCCTCATTCCTCTTCCTCCGCTTTTACCATTATAGCACAATGCTACAACTTGACTAGAAGAAAACTCTTCTAACACTTAACTTCTGCGTTTTCTTGCCATGCTTTTTGCCTTGACTTTACTGATTTTGAAAAATTCTTTTTTCCTACAGGTTAAAATACTTCAAGCTACAGGTTTGCCACAACACCTCTCCAATTTTGTGTTCTGCAAATACAGCTTCTGGGATCAGCAGGAACCGGTTGTTGTTGCACCTGAAGTAGACACATCATCTTCTCCTGTCAGCAAAGAGCCTCAGTGCATGGTGGTCTTCGACCACTGCAATGTAATTTTGGTTTTTCAGACTTGCTTGATTTTAAGACTACTAAC
The DNA here is from genome assembly GCF_011100635.1 of Trichosurus vulpecula. Taxonomy (NCBI): domain Eukaryota; kingdom Metazoa; phylum Chordata; class Mammalia; order Diprotodontia; family Phalangeridae; genus Trichosurus; species Trichosurus vulpecula. Next base: position 292,098,492 of record NC_050575.1, on the reverse strand, counting down.
AGAAATGCTGTGTGTGTGTGTGTGTGTGTGTGTGTGTGTGTGTGTGTGTGTGTGTTCTTCTCTCCTTTGATTAGTTAAGGTGAGAATGATGTTCAGTTACCAACTGGTCCCGTTTACTCCATCTCCTGTGTGTGTGTGTGTGTACAAACTTGACTTCTTGGAAATAATTTGGCACCAGCACATGTTAAAAGGTCTTCCAAAAGAGAAATTGCACCACTTTCTTTTTTCACCCATTTTGCATTTAGCACACTTTATTATTAAGAAATTTTCACTTCTTTATTTTTTAAGAGTAATCTTTTATTTTTAATTTTTTGGAGGGGGGAAGGCAGGGCAGTTAGGGTTAGGTGACTTGCCCAAGGTCACACAGCTAGTAAGTGTGTCAAGTGTCTGAGGCTAGATTTGAACTCAGGTCCTCCTGACTCCAGTGCTCTACTCACTGTGCCACCTAGCTGCCCTAACTTTTACTTCTTTAAATACTTCATGTCATATTAGCAGTTCTCAAAGTGTGGTCTGGGGACCTCTGAGAGTCCCCAAGACCTTTTGAGTGGTTCCAAGAGGTCAAAACTATTTTTATAATAATACTAATAATCTATCTTAATTTATAGTACAGTAAGTATCAATAAGTATAACCCACATATACACAACTTTTGGGGAGATTCCTTCCTCAGTAATTTTCGTAAGTGGTAAGGGGTCCTGAGACTAACAAGTTTGAGAACTGCTCTCTTACTTATCTTAGACACCACAGCACAGTCGATAGAATGTAGGTCCTAGTGTTCAAGTCCTACCTTTGACATGCATTAGCTCTAGCACATTCCTTAACCTCTCTGATCCCAAGGCAGCTCTTGAAGACTTATTTACCATATGACAAGTGAGTTCTGATCAGCATTAGTGATTGATCCCCACTGATGAGATCACTTGTTCCTTGATATGTTGATGGGACACCTTAGGTAAAACTCATTTCTCTGTTTTGTGCATAGAGCTGGGAGTTAGGATTTCAGCACTTTTCTGTGGTTTTGGCAATTCTGCGTGTTTGCTTCCATCATTAGGATGGATTATTCCTGATAACTAGAACAACACATTGTCAACTCATATTCACAATCTTTTGGCTTATTCTTGCCATATTTGGTTTTTGTAATTATTCTTGTTTTCTTATGCCATTTTAAAAGAACAGCTCCATGCAAAATAAACATCAGATGTGGTTCAAATCTGTTAAGCACCAAGGTTTTGTTGTTGAAAAGGTATAGTTTGTGTGTGTGCGTGTGTGTGTGTGTGTGTACGTGAACATATGTACACATATTTTTTAATGTGAGGTATTTGAGGTCATTTGGAAGAAACACCTGACATTTTTTTCTGTTACTGTACCCCATACTAAAGAATGCATTACAGATCAGGCTTGAGCAATAATAGGATTTTTAGGGAGAGAACAAAGCTGCTTTTTTCATTAACCAACCTCTTCTGTTCTGTGTAGGAGTTTTCTGTCAACATCTCTGAAGATTTTATTGAATATCTTTCTGAAGGGGCTTTGGCAATTGAAGTATATGGCCACAAGGTGACTGATCCTCGAAAAAACCCAGCTCTTTGGGATTTGGGAATCATCCAAGCCAAAACACGGAGTCTCCGGGATAGGTGATTTTCAAATGTCTGATTCTATTATAAAAAAAAACAAACCACAAGACATTATTTTAAGTTCACCATGAAGGGCCAGTACTGCATTTCTGATGACCATCATTCAGCAAGGAATCATCAGTGTACCCCAGCATTTGAAATAGAACTAGTGCTAAAATGGTGTAATGAAGATACTGTAGGAAGGTGGGATATTCAGAAAAATGGAATCCATTTTAAGTCATGATTAAGATCCTCTCCAGAAGATTAATCTTCCTAGAGGAAATATGCTTTAAAGAACAATTACAAAAAAAGTGAATTGAGCAGGTGTTTCAGATGGAGTGGTTAATGGTTTAAGGTTGGCTAGGGAACTTATTGGGAATTGTTTTGTAATTAACAACCTCTTAAGAGAGCACTGCAACTTCTGCACTTGATTTCATGTTAACTAATTGAGCTTTATTTGGAAACCTCTTACTCTCATGCATTCAAGCAGTCTGTGTGAAGGGAGTTGGATTTGATTGTTGATCAGAACTCTGTCCTAATTATAAGAAGGCATCCAAAGAAATTTATGTTTCTACATATCTCGTTATGGTTAAATAAATTCCGTTTTGAGCAACAAATTTTGTTTGGGAATTGAAGGAAGTATGTTTTTGTGAGTATCAACTAGAAGTTACCATATAGATTTGTTTCTGACTCTTAATTCATTTTTCAATTCAGCAAACAATTATTACTAAGTACCAGTTATATGTAATATACTGTATTAGGCACTAAGGATACAAAGACAAAACCCCCAAATTTCTTTGCTTCAAAGTATTTATAGTCTATCGGGGATATGACATGCCCACAAGCAAACAAAAAGTAATTTGAAGAGGGACAGGGTGCTAATAACTGGCATTATCAAGAAAGTCATCATGCAGAAGGGTAGCTGGCACCCAAGCTGCGCTTCTTAGGCAGCTAGGGATTCTGTAAGGCGGAAATGCATTTCAAACATGGAGCACCACTTTCACACAAGGTACAGAGATGGTCAATGGAGTGTCGTATAGAGGGACAAGCTTACAGGACAGTTCGATCAGGACAGAGATCTTGTGAAGTGAATAAAATGAAACAGAACTGGAAAGGTAAGTGAGAAGAAGATTGTAGAGGACTTTAAATGCCAGACTGAAAAATTTGTGTCTTATCCTAGAGGCAATGGGGAGCTACTAAAATTTTTTGTTCTGTGGGAGACCTGGTCTGATCCGTGTTTGAAGATTATCATTTTGGTAGCTGTGTAGAGGATAGATTGGAAAGAATAAAGACTAGAGGCAGGAAGGTCCATTAGGAGGCTATTACAGTAGCCTAAGAGAGCAGTGTTGACCTGGACTGAATAGGCAGTATAACCTGAAAAATGGCGATGAAGGGGACAAATGTTGGCACTTGATTGCATGTAGGGATTGATGTGGAGGGAGAAGCCAAGAATGAGTCCAGGGTTGTTGACTTAATAACTTTGGTCAGATCATTTAACCACAAAGGGCCTTGGTTGATTTTGTTTAATATGTTGCTTGTCCCTCCTAATCTTATATCCACTCTAATTTAAGGTATTTAAGATTTTTGAGTGACTGTTGAACTAGATATAGTTATTCTGTCTCTCTGAAAAATAGCTAAAAGAACAAGTTTTAAAAGTGATACTTTTACATCAATTTGTTACCAACTCAGAAATCTTTTTTTGCTGAGGTATTAATTCTGATGTAATTGTTTCCTAGTAGACTTATAAAATGAGTTCAGCTGTGAAAATATCTTCCCTTACTGTAGTGTATGGACTCTTCTGCTAACTAGTAAATATCATCAATAACTTGTTCTCTGAAAAAATAGTTAAACTCTTAAACCATAAGATTACCCATCTAGATTTCATGGGAACTTCTAAAAGTGTCCCGTTTCAGTTGTCAACTCTTTGATCCTAGAATTCTAGGATTTAGTTGCAGATGAGACATTAGAGCTCTAACTTTGTCATTTTAAAGACTATTATATTGATTGCTTGTGATGTTGACTGCCTCAAGAACACATAGGTAGGTAGCAGATTAAAATTCAGATTCTGTGATGCCATATTCGCTGCTTTTTCCATTACATGATACTGGCGTCTGTGCGACGTTCTTCAAAAAGCCAGACATTGTACCAAATTGTGTGTCCTTTGGAATATTAGTGTTATTGCAAATTTCCATGCTTAAATGTAGAGTCTATATAACTTTGTTTCAGAGAATCATTATTTTTTGATCATATGGATATTGTATGGGTGATTGTAGATTTTTGTTTTAGACAGTAATATTACTTTGTCTGCTTAAATAAAACATTTTGTAAAATGAAAAATCTGATTTTAAAGTTCTTAAATGTTTGTTAGATGGAGTGAAGTCACCAGAAAAGTAGAATTCTGGGTTCAAATTCTGGAACAGAATGAAAATGGAGAATACTGTCCAGTGGAAGTGATTCCTGCAAAGGATGTACAGACCGGAGGTATTTTCCAGCTACGGCAGGTAAGATGATTGGAACCAGAATGATAGAAATGTTAATATTGTTTTCTTTGCTGAAACAAAGCTCTCTTTCAGATTTTGTCTGCTTTAAACTGAGTTGATTAGTGTTATGTAGATGAAAAATTTGAAAAAGAAAGTCAGTTGTTAAACAGGTATTAAGTACCTTCTATGTGCCAAACACTGTGCTAAACACTAGGGGTGCAAAAAAATAATAGTCAGTTTGGCCAAGGTACTTCTCTTTAGTTGACATCTACTCAATCCTCTTTCGTTGCGTTTTCTATAATAGTTACAAGAGCTTCTATTTATCACCATTTGTTGAAAAGTTATATGCTATTTACAGAAAAGGTATAATAAGAAATAAAATTTCTTCCTTGCCTTCAAGGAGATTACAGCATAATAACCTGGAGTAAATAACTAACAAATAGAGTATCAACAGGGGCAAAATGTTATAGTGGAAAAATAACTGGAAAAAATTCATCTGTAGTATATTGCCACATGGGGAAGGGGAGCCGCAAGATACTATTAAAAGCAATATTAAAAGCTTATAAGGTTAGGAAATAAGCTTTCTGTTACATAGGCAGTAGTGAGGTTTTTATTAGAATATTTTATTGTCTTCTGGTAACCACATTGAGAAATTAGAGCGGGTCTGGAGAAGTAGAGATGAAAATGATTCAATAAATAGAAAAGACATCTTAAGAAAAAGGATTAAAGGGAAGAAAAGAGCGCCTCGATGAATGTAAATGGCTTTGTGAGGAGAGATGCTGAGGGAGTTATTTTTTGTGTGCCCTCAGAAACCTAAACAGGAGATAATGGGTTTTGGACTTAAGGTAGAATTTGAGTACTGTGAGAGTCCCTAGAATGCTAGAGCTTTAGAACTGTAAGAAATCTAGTGAAACTCCCTTATTTTATTTATGAAGGTATTTAGGCCCAGGAAGACTAAAGAATTACTTAAAGGTCTTCAGGAAGAGAGACCTCAACTGTCTGTCCTGGAAGCATTAAATGTAGATCCCTAAAGGCAAGCATTAGAATGTACCATCTCTAGCTCTGAGAGTCACTTCTTGTTAACTTTATGGTTAGTTCTTAAATAAGTGGTGAAAGATCATATGTTGCAAATAAGCAGAGAAACTTAAGGAAAACTTTCAGAAGGAAGTGAGTTTTTAATTGTGTTTTGATATTTCATGTAGGAGAAACAGCCTGAATTAAAACATAGAGACTGTGGGTATAGGGGAGCAAATAGGAAGAATTGGACATTAACAGAAGGGGTTGAGTTAGAGAAGTATGTGTGGGCCACTTTGGAGGGCATTGAATGCTGTTGCAGCTTTGTTACTGGAGAGTGGGATAATGAAAACTTTGTTTACAAGAATTGTTCTGGTAACCATACAGAATTGGTTGAATCAGAAGAAGATTGGAGGCAGTAGCTTCAGTTTGGTTATTAGAATACTAGTTATGAGAAATACCTAGCCTTTAAATTTGACCTCCTCACTGGTAGCTGCGCCCTCCTGTTCTGGACATATTGAATGAATGAAAAAGTCCCTACTTGCAAGAAGCATTACATCCTTATGAGGGAGACAAATACATATGTAAGTCTATATGGAATCAATACAAAGAGAATGAATGCACATATGACAAAGTATTTAACTACAAAATTCTTGACAGGGAGAGCACTAGCACTTGGGGGAGGAACAGGAAGAACACAAAAGTGGAAAAATAGAGGTCTGCTGTGAGTGTGAGGCCCAGGTGAGAGGGGCATGCATTGCAGGTGGGGGAGGCAGGCGCATCCAGGTCAGAGACGCTGAGATCTCAGGTGGAATATTGTTTGTGAATATAAGGAAGCCATTTCAGGGTACAGGGAGGAAAGTAATATACACTGAGACTAGAAAAAAGGTGGGGTAAGGTTGGGAAGGGCTTTAAAAAATTAAGCAGAAAAGTTTAGATCAAGAAGTTTAGGGACTAGAGCTGGACAGTTATTTAGTAAAATTCACATCATATTCATAGCGCTTAGTAGCTAATTTGGGCTTTGCTTAAATGTTGTTTAGAGGATTTTCAAATTGAGAATTTTCAGTTTTGGTAAATGCAGTTTTGCCCAGTTTGGGAATTGAATTTTTAGGTCCATTATGTAGCTCATGTATTAGGGTCTGAAGTCTGTCATTTTATGTGCAATGCAGGGAAGAAAACTAACACAGCCTCCTATTTTTAAATTAAAATGTAGTTTACTCTCTTGTGGTAGGTCAGGTTTTTTTGTTTCGCCAAACTTCCCTTTTCCCCTCAGCCCCTCTTCCCGAAACCCCAACAATAAAGCACTGTTATAGCTCTTTGAATATGAACTAAACTATGTGAGGCCATTATCAAATTTTATTTTCTTAGGTTTTTTTTTTTGCAGAACATTTGATATAATATGCATGGATAAATATTAAATCAAGAGTCATCTGTATCCCATCTGTCCAAATCAAGCTTGGTAGGATCAATCAGTGCCCAACTTGATTTTCATGATAAGACAAAGCCCTAGGCAACTAAAGACTGTTGGAGAGGGAGGCAGCCAGCTTGCTTGAAACTGTAGATTCATATGCTTTTTTTCTCATTTCTATTTTGAGGTTTCTAAAATTATAAGCTAATTTTGAAGAGTATAATTTGGAATGTTTTCTTTTAAGATCCTGTTTCTTGGAAAATATGCACAAATCTCACAGTACTAGCCTTGCCTACTAAGAACTTACTCTTGAAGTGAGTTGCTTTTCCTCACTGATTGTTCTTGCTACATCCTCATTTTTTAAGGATATAGTTTTTACTTTTTGAAATGTTCAGTGATTCCAAGCCAGCAGAGTCTTCTGAACTTCTACCTGTAGAGGTCTCTCCATACTAAGTCTTTTGATGATTTAGGATCTTTGATTTTTAAATTGTCTCTGACATAGGGGCAGTCACGACGAATTCAAGTTGAAGTGAAGTCTGTGCAGGAGTCTGGAACTTTACCATTAATGGAGGAATCCATAATATCTGTTGGTGTAGGATGTGTAAAAATAAGACCTCTGCGATCCCTGAAGACTCATGAGATCTTCCATGTAAGTGCCATTGTGTTTTAAGATTCTCATTGGAAAAATAGTCAGAAAATACACTCAAGGTCATCACTAGAACATCCTAGAAAACTATCCTTCTGAGGATGCTTCTGTCATTGTATGGTCTTATTTTCCTTACATGTCTTTTTAGTTTGTAGCATTTTGATGAAATCAGTTTGCTAGAGTCTAGGGACCACCAGGAATGATGGCAAAAGGAGAGTTAAATCATTTCAGCTGCCAGAAACTCAAGTTTCTCATAGTGATCAGTCTTGTCAGATCTCCCCAACCCAGTGCATCTACCTCCTACTGGATTATTCAAACTAATTGCCAGTAGGCACTTAATTTCCTCTAGTGAGTGAGGATATAAACCCAGCAGGGAAAATCCCATACAGGTTCCTGGAGAAGGCCTGATAAGTGTTCCTTACCTTCTCGTTAGAAGCTCAGCCATTTAATTCAGAGCTTCAGGAAACAAAAAATCCTTAAGGGCCAAAGAGGAAAGTAAATTAATCAAATTAGAAATTTCATTAACCTAACTTTAAAAGGAGATAAAATATGTGAAAAGATTCACAGTCAAATCAGGGAAAGAGAAAGTTATAACCTGATGTTAGAGCAACACTATGTGGATGCCAAAACAAATGAGGTAGCCTGTGTCAGAGTTGAGTGAGGCTCTATAAGTGGTTCAAAAGGGACTGCTACAGTTCCCTTGGTAACTATGGGAATATGCTGGGAAAGCAGTGGCATGGACACTTCAGAACCACAGTGTGCTCTCTGCAGAATCAGCACTAGAACCCTCTTACTGTTCCCTGGCTCTGCAGCCTTCCTTGTTCCCTTTGGGCCTACGGGAGTTAGCTTCTCACCCCATTACTACTCAGGTGAGTGGGTGGGAGGTGCTGGAAATAAGAGGTACTTTTAAAGATGGAATGAATTTTAGGACATGCAGGCTTTTTAAAACTTTTACCCCTATGGTTTGTGCATAAATTCACAATTTATGATAAAGCATTTTGATTTTTTTTGCTTCTTTTTCACTCATAACTGCTCTCAGTTTGACTGAATTTGGTCAGTTCATTTCAGCTAAAAGATAGGCTTGCAAAACCAACTTGACAGCACATGCTTTAAGAGGAGCTAAAAACTAGTGTACTCATCTTTTTTTATACCTTATTGAATAACTCAGCTTTTTAATCCACATGGTCCCCTTAGGCCATAAATAATGAGGCCATCCTTTTATAGATAAGGCAAATTTAAGGTATTGATGGATTTTTTTTTCCTTTAGGAGGAAGAAGACGACATGGATAGCTACCAGGTAAACTTTTTGCTCACCATTTTATTATCAGAATGCATTGTTAAGTACTCAGCTGTACAGTATTAGATGCTATATAAAGACAACTATGCATACTTGGACTCATTGGATCGAATAATGAGCTAATTCAAGATACATTCATATTTTTGATGTTTTATCTCTTTTTTGGACTTAGCAGATTTTTATCCTATTAAAGATGTCTTAGGCCCCAGCAGAGAGATGGGGGTGGGGAGGGAGGATATATATTCAGATTTTTTGATTGTTTCAAATGAATTTTATTCCATTAAAAAGCATTTATTTTCTCTCTTCCCCTCCCAAAGAAAAAAACCTTGCAACAGATATGCATAGTCAAGCAAAACACATTGGCCATAGCCAAAAATGTGTGTCCCATTAAGCATATTTATTCCACCACGTCCCTACCAGGATGTGGGTAGCATGCTTCACTGGTCCTCTGGAATCGTAATTGGTTGTTGAGAGCAGGTGGCACTTAAAACCATCTTATTCATACTCAGAAAATGGCTCCAAAAGTAAACCCAATTTAATCCTTTTAATGTAATGGGGAAGGAGATCAACAACTGTATTTCTTAAAGCTCCTTGCTGTTTTAGTAAGGAAAGGACTAGCCAGGACTTTTCACTGCTAAAGGCCTAAACCCTTGAACTGCTGGGTGGGAACTTTTGTCTTTTTGCCATCATATTCTTCCATTGCTTCATGACTTAGTTTCTCCCTCTTGCCCAAAATCATAAGCTTCCTGGCAAATCCCCTCTTGTTGGGAAAGAGTTTTATTTCCCTCTCTTTTCCCTTCTTAAGCATTGGTTGGGCTGTCTTCTACTGTTAGTTTCAACTAGGACTAGAACCCAAATCCACTGATCATCATCTCCTTCTGTCCCTACACTCCAAGGTACCAGGTGCACCAGGAAATATATATATATCTACATTATTTCTTTAATGTTTCACACTATTTTCTTAGAATAATTTACTCCTAAAAAAATCTGACACCCTAGAATGTATCCCTGTCCTCTATTGTTGTTTCTAACATTGGTCATGGAAATTCTCACCAAGAAGGGTGGTGTTGCCCTGTAGCATCTTTGATAGCAGAGATACTTCTGAATGACAGAAGCAGCCTGGTGAAGCCGAGAGGGTACTGGCATCAGGAGACCTAGGCCCACATCCTGGCCCACTTCCCTTAGGAATCCTAGCCATGCCACATAATATCTCTGAGTCTCTGTTTCTTCATCTTTAAACTAGAATATATTTTTGTTGCCTTCCTCACAGAGGGCTTGCTTATGAGCAAAAGACTGTATACATTTTAAAGCATTCTATAAATGATTGTTGCTACTCTATAAACATTAGCTCTAGCAGCCTGAGAATAAGAGTGTTTTGCACATAATGGCTGTCCTCTGTGAAATAAATGAATAATTAATGTAAAATTTTTGCTAATCTTATAATCAAATTTGTAAATCAGTGACATTTGGAGCATCTCTAACTTGCTGCAGTCGAAGCATTAATAAAATGACATGGATGAAAGAAGGGATTATTTTTCTTCTCTAAGTACCATTAAAAATTTATTTAGTGCCTAGTATATGCCAGGCATCATGCTAAATACGGGGATGCAAAGAAAAGTGAAAACAGTGCCTGCCCTCAAGGAGCTCACAATCTGGTGGATGGAGACAATATCCAAACAGCTATATTCAGACTAAGTAATCTGATAGGGGGAGTACATGGAGAATCACATATTATATTCAGTATACTGTAAACTTTTAAGGTATGACTGAGCAACAAAGTGTTCTAGTTAATCAAATGTTAGGTTCACAATTGTAACCATCCATGAATTACTAGAATTACAATATGACAAAATATACTTTAAATTCAAATTAAGTATACTTTAATATTTGATAATTAAGAAGGTATTTTCAGGACCTTGTTAACTTTTAATATGATTATTTTGAATTTACTGTAGTTGTATTGGCAAAGTATAAATATGCTTTATTATTTGAGATCTCCATGGTCAAGAGAATGTCATATTAGCCAGCATGTATTATATCATCTTATCCTTTCTGCCATCCCCATATTTCTGAGACTATTGCTTTGAGTACTAAAAAGTTACTAAAAAATTATATTATCTTTCAGAAAAAGTACATTTTAGTATGATAGTTATTATGAGTATCTCCAACATGAAAATTGTTTATCCTTAGATTTTATAAATCACTGTTTTATAAATTTGATTATTTTTAAGATTAGCAAACTTTTTGTACCCAGTTATATGTACCTATAAGGCAGGAAAAGTAATTAGATTCTTAGATGAATATAATTCTTTATCCCTCCACAGAAATCATAATGCTGAAAAATGTAATCTCACTTGAAAGGGAGCAATTATTTAGTACTAAAAAAAAAAAAACAACCTGGCATCTTTCACCCTCAACATTGGTCAAAACCTACCTGTCTTTAAGGAGTAAGTTGTTTGTTTTGGGTAGGCTATTCTCATTCAACTCAAATAGTGATGTACTATGTTATGGATGTAGCACAAAGTGGCCAAAACCAGTGAGACATTCCTAGAATGGAAATTCCTAGAATTTTGAGAGTTATTCAGTGTGGCCAAATTCAGCCTCCTGTCCAGGACAGCCATCCTTTCTACAACATGCCTGGAAAGTGAGCATCTGATTTCTGCTTCAAGACTTCTCAGGATTCATAGTATAATAAGACACATGTATGGTTTGCAGTAGTTTTTAAGAAAATTTTCCAGAATAATGAATTGATTTAGTAAAAGGCATTCTGAAGTGACAGTAAGGACAAAAGATGTTAGAAGATTTTGAAGATTCTAAAAAGCTTGAAGCCCCATCTCTTGAGTTGTTAGAAAGGCAACTGACCTTGGTTCCAAAGGATATGCCATAGGAACAAGTCTTGGCATCTCTTTTGATACTATAACTTCTAAGATGCTCTGGTATGACTAAGGCTGAAAAAAAAATTGTACTGGGATCAAAGCAGGTAGCATGGTCGAGTAGACAGAACTCAGCACATGAGGGTTATAGTCTCTCTGGCCAGAACTCCCTGTTTCTCTGTGAGTGAAGCCTGCGGATGAGATGCCACCTTCCAGCTCTAATATTCTATGACTCACTTGTGGGGTAAAGACTAGAACATTGTACAAGGGATCACAGTTACACTACATTCTACCACAAGGCAAAATAAACTAGCTTTGACTAGAAAATGTTATCATGTGCACTCTGATTTACCTCTGCTTTCAGGATAGGGATTTGGAGAGACTACGTCGAAAATGGCTGAACACACTAACCAAACGTCAAGAATACTTGGACCAACAACTACAAAAGCTTGTCAGTAAGCCTGGTAAGAAAAGCACAATTAGGGATATTTTTCTTAATGAATGGTATTATTCCCACTGGTGGCTGTTTGAATCAAGACCCAGGTAAATGAAATGACTTGGAACAAGTCAGGGATACCCTTGTTTTATTTGTATCATATCTTCTCAGAGAGGTTCACTCAACCTGTTAGTTACTTGTATTTCAGGCCTAAAAAAAAAATAAAGGTTTCACCTTTATAGTTAGGAATATATCAGTTCAAAAGCAGATTTTCCCCTGAAAAGTACTATAATTACAGTTCTCTGGGTAAGAGAGACTCTGTCTTGTACAACTTCTCCAACTTGGAAACCTTCCATGAACTGGAGAAGTCCTCTCTGAGAGGGCATGTTTGAGCTTGTGAGGGAGGAGATGGCTTGTGCCGGGGCCTAGACTGCAGCAGAACAGTTGTGCCTCAAGTGAAAGTGGCCTGTGAGATTGTCTTTTTTGATGTTCTGTCCTGCTACCACAGATAAAACAGAAGATGACGCTGACAGGGAAGCTCAGCTTCTAGAAATGAGGTTGACTTTAACTGAGGAAAGGAATGCCGTCATGGTCCCATCTGCCGGCAGTGGTATCCCTGGGGCTCCAGCAGAATGGTAAGAACAGAGCAGTGGGCCCTTCAAAATCCTGAACAGTAACTATTCTGTCTTTATTCATATGGGATTTCTGCTGCTGCTTTCTCTTGTGGCAGAGTCACACAAGTATAGGGTGGAAAAGTTGTTTAAATTCTGAGACTATGACTGATTGTCACAGGTTGAATAACTATAACCTAAAAATGTTTTTATTAAATAATGCTGTTATTGACCAGGGTAATTAAGACCTTCTGAGAATGTGAATCAATATTTAGTACCACTCCACTTAGCTTTAAAAAAATTAGTTAATATGTTAATTACTGGGTTCATTCACTTAAAAGCCTGCTTGGTCATAATAAAATTATGTCTCCAGGAGCTTTTGGTTTGGGGAAAGCTTAAGCTGTTGAGTCAGCAGATACTCTGTGTCCTTTTAGAAATAGTAAAAACAGTTAAATTAAACCATATGGAAATCTCTCTGAATTTGTATAAAAGAATCAGCAAAGGAAAGGGCTCCTATTATAAGAAGACACATGTTTCTTATAAAGAGCAGGTCCTCTCAGAGGATATGAAAATTACATGGGCGTGAGCTGGTGAAAAGGAAGAAGCTGTTCCCCTGAGGTCCTTGCAGCGTTAGTAATGGTAAATTATAGTAAAAACCAATGCTCAAGGTTACCGCTGACCTGACCCGCAATAGCACTGGATGTTTTCTAAGTCTGTGTCCTGAAGGACATGCTGCTCATTAAACCGGCTTCATTTAAAATGCCACTTTCTCTTATGTCCTAGGACCCCAGTGCTTGGTATGGAAACTCATATTCCTGTCATATTTCTTGACTTGAGTGGTAAGTTTGGTGTTTTCAGGGGTCTGTTTTTCATGGGTAGTGAGGTGTTTTAGTATGATGTAACAATGTTGCTAGCAGCTACTGTGGGTAGCTGCCAGCTCTTGTTCTTTGATCTGCTTTTCTAAGGAAAGCAACCTTAAGGGGTTAACGATCTCACTTTTATCAAACATACATATCTCATTCACTTAGTTCAGGGGGAAAAGCCAGTACCCTGAACTTCAGAACAAATATAGCCAGAATTGCAAACAGAAAATATCAACAGATCAAATAACACAATTCAACAGACAGGCTTTGTCTGATCAAGACACCACATACATAATTACCAAAAAGAGAAGCACCAACATCTGGGTTTTCTTCAAAGCCAGGGGGCTCCAGGCGCTACCCAGAGTCTCCATGCCAACACTCTTCCAGTGAGTGAGAGCCCCAAACAAAATGCCAACCTCTGAGTTTATATACCCTTCTTAGGGCCCGAAGGCATCACATCTAATCAGCAAAAAGGTGTGGGCCTGGGGCTTTACACCTAGTAAGACTTAATCAAAGGCACTTGATTACTTCAGTGCTCCAAAAGGGAGAACAGTTAAAAAAAAAAAAGTCCCACCGTGCTTAATACCACAGATGACTACTAATGATAGCTTTAAGATTTACAAAACCACTTTACGTTTTTGTCTCATTTGACCCTCACAACTCTAAGTGGATATTATTATTACTGTAGAATATTATTATTACCATTTTGCAGATGATGAAACTGAGGCTCAGAGAAGTTATAAGTAGTCACAGACCTAGCGGCTGCCGTGGCAGTATTCAAACTGAGGACTCTCCTGACTGTTTCTACTACATATTGTTGCATTTAACAGTTAACTCACAAAACTTAAAATTATATAATACAGTAATTATTAAGATAGAAGCAGTCAAAGGCACAGCAAGTATCCTTATGCTCAAGAAAGGAAGATTTTTTTTAAAATAAACAATAATATGGTTGTTAGCATGGAAAAATTCTTCTGTTGGTTCCCCTGTGCCCTCTTCTCATATTTCCATCTGCTACAACTCCCAGTGATGTGTATCCTTCTCCCTTGTCAGCTGATGGTGTGATGTGGGTTATGCTCTCAGAATCTTTTCCTGTTTAACACTTTAGAATAGATATTTGAAAAAGAGTTTCTGTATTTGTCTTCTCACTTCAAAAGGGCTACTAACCATCTGCATTTACATACCACTTTTCCTTTTCACACTGCTCTGTGAGCGTTAACTAATTTGTCTTCACATTGTTCCTGTGAGTTGTTATACTGTTTACCAAGAACTATAATTTCCAGTTTGAAATATGCTGTTTTTACCCAAAGTAAAAATGCTTTTTCATAAAAATATTTCTGCAAAACAAAAAGTAGGAATGGGACTTTTGAGTAGTTGAAAAAAGGTTTAAGATCAGCCGTTAAACTAAAGTAGCACCCTCCAGCCCTGCAAAAAGTACATTTTGGAAAGAAATTTTACTGTGTAGTATCTAGAAATCTACTGTGTAGATCAGAGCAGTTTGGTTATACTTGGTGTTTTTCCCCAAAGAGCTCAAAATCACCATGACAAAGCAACTTTAGCACCACATACCACCCCTAAGAGAGAAGGGGAGAAAAGCATTGAGTAGAATCTGCCTTCAGTTTGGCTTAGTTTGAGGAAGATTTGCCTTTCCAGGTTACGCCATGGGAATTTAGTGTCATCATGGGCTTCTAACGATGAATTTGTCTTGATTCTTAGATTAGGTGATGCACCACAAGAGTGGGAAGGGTAAGCTCCTCCAAAGAGGAAAATAAAGAGGGGGCCACCATGGACCAATAAAACCATATTTAGTACAGAAAGCCTCTGATATGAGCAGAGCTATTTCACTTTGCCCTGGGAGCCACAGATTGTTGTACTTCCATAGGCCCAGAAAGACAGTTCAGGGTGAACACAGGCTATAGAAAATCCTTGCAAGGCTTCTCTCCTCCCCTAGTTAGAGTAGTCTAAAGCTTTCCTCTGGTTCTAGAGATTCAGGCTGTGCACTTCATTGGCATTAGGGGAACTGTGATCCCCAGCTCATTTGGCCAGTTGGCTGTCGTGCAAGACTAAATTATCAGATGAGGTGCTGCTCCCCTCCCATCTGATTTCCTTCTGTGTTATATATTTCTCCAAATTCAGAACTCAGGTGCAACAGTTAAGGGTACTGACCTTAGTTGCTTCACTTTTGTTGGTCTCAATTGTCTGCTTAACCTTTGAAAAGGGAATAATATTTCACCTGTCTAAAGGCAGGTGGCTGGTCCAGATGACCTCTTGAGATCCTTACCATATCTGAGATGCAGGATTTTAGAGCAGAGAATGAAAGAAAATTAAAGTAGAAGAATATAGATTAATTGCATTGATTTTTAGCTGAAACAAGTATTCTCCTTTTGACTGATTTCTGTACTTAATGGTGGTTCTTTGTTCTAGCTGATGATTTCAGCTCACAGGATAATCTTGATGACCCAGACCCTGCAGGATGGGATGCTACTCTCACTGGTGAAGAAGAGGAGGAGTTTTTTGAACTGCAGATTGTAAAACATCATGAAGGAGAGGTAAAAAAAGAAAAAGACTCAGGAAGGTCAAAAAAGGAGTGGTTTCATTTCATTAGCCTTTCCATAAGGCTCCTAAGGGAACCAGCTAGATGATCATATGCCAGGGCTCTCAGAACGTATAGTTGAAAGCTCCTCTTCAGAAATTGTAGGAAGAATAGAGCTTGACCATCAAATTAAATTTAGTCAACTCTTGATTTTCTGCACCAGTGAAGGGGGAGTGAGTGTCAATAATTGAAATCAGCAAATGATCTACTCAAGTTGGTCCGGGGCATGGCCCTGCTCCTGTGGGAATTGGGAGAGTGAACTGTTCACCCCTATAAAACCTTATCTAAGTGGGAGACAAGGTCCCTGACATAGGAAGCTTGAAGCTCTTTGCTTTCCCGACTGTGTTCTCACATCTGCTGTTGGGGTAGGGATTCAGTGTATAACCTCTTAAACCGAGTGGAAGGACATCCTGCCCCGGGAAGCCCTCCTTGTTGTTAGGGCAGGATTTTTGTTGCCTTGCTTCTGTGCTGATTAGCTCGGTTAGAGCTTCAGCCCAGTCACGGTGGTGCCATGGCAGGGAGTGGTATTAGTAAACCCTTCAAGGAGGACCCTGACAGGATACCCAGCTACTGTCTTGGGCCTAGGCAGGTGATCCGCATGGGTGACCTGTCATTGAAAACTTAAAATGTTTTATACAAGTGCTTTAGGTACAGCCTAAAATTAGATCCTTGGAACAACTCCTTAAGCAAGGTAGTATAGGCATCACTGTCCCCATTTCACATATGGTAAGGCTGAGGCTCAGGGAGATAAAGAGATTTGTCCACACGACTAGCTAATCAGTGTCAGAGTTAGGATTCACATCCAGTTCTTCCTGACGCCAAGTCCAGCACTCTGGACTTTCTCATGGTGCACGGAGGAAGAGCTTGTAGGGCATATGAACAGTTAACTGTGCACATAATTTAGAAACAAATAATGTGGAAATGACTGTGTATCTGGATTAATTGGGTTTTTAAATTACAGTAGTTCCAGTAAACCAGTTTCTGTTTTTCTATACAGTATTCCACAAATTTACAGTACATATTGATGATTATCAGTACCAGCCATTGGCAGAGCTTTAAATTTCCTTCACTAAGTTTCTTGGGGAGGTAGGAAATTTCAGTGTGCCTACCAGCAGTAAGATGCGTTCCCCATTCCCAAGCTGTTCAGTGAATCACTAGAAGTGAAAGGATTGAGTAATGTGTACAGAGTAGATGTGATCCAGGGGCAGCAAATTCAGTCCCAGCACATCAGTGTTCGTGGCAGTCACCTCCCCACTCATACCAAAGCAGCTTGCTTTCCTGGCTCCTCCTCCTTGACATTTTTCTTCCTTTATTGTGGCAGAGTAGTGGAGGTACCAAGGAGGAAACTGCTCCTTCACACAAGAACTCTGACTAGGATAGTGGGCTGCTTAAGTTAATTTTTCTCAGGTAACTGGGCACTGTTTTCAGTTGTAATTTTTACCGGTAGTTCAGGCCAACTTCTTTTTTCCGTTATAGCCTTCTGTCTCTCCTTCTCCCTTCTCTTTTTCTGATATTTATTAGTCTCTACTACTCAGACTGAAAAATGTATGTCTTGGACCTAAAATAAATGAAAGAAATAAGGCTGTGGATAAGACTTTAGTAAAAAATGAAAATGGCTCTAGCCCTTCCCTTTTTCACATCCCTGATGTTTCCTGCTGCTAAATGAATAGTTACTTTTGGTGAAGGGTGAATTGGGGAAAAAGGTGAAATTTCATGCTGGTTTGTTTGATTCTGTTTAAAATTCCATCCTGCCACAAAGTCGGTGTTTTCACTGGCTAGTTCAAGTTCCTCACAGGTTTAGTAGTTAATCTGGGGTGATTATTGGAGCTGGAGATTCATAGGCTCTATTAGCGTCTGCTACATTAGAAAGTTTTTTCCAGCCCACAATGTAAATAATCCACCTTGAATTCTAATTGTCAATTTTTAATCCGAACTTAAAGGAACAGGCTTATGCCCCTTTCCCAACCTAAATTACACCCCTCTCCACTCCTGCCAACCTACACTGCTGAGGGGAGGACTGTATGTGTGTGTGTGTGTGTGTGTGTGTGTGTGTATGTGAGAAATTTAAGAAAAAGGATAAAGTTAGGCAGGGACATGTGCTTGCATGTTGTTGTCTCTCAAGATGAATGGAGTTCCCTTAGAGATTTCATGTGTATTTTTTCATTCAGAAGAGGAAAATTTTTTTTCTTTGTTCTCTCTAGGCAAGAGCAGAAGCCTCGTGGGACTCTGCAGTACATAACTGTCCTCAGCTTAGTAAAGGAGCCACAGCAGATGAAAGAGTGTTTCTGATTGTCAGAGTGACAGTCCAGCTCAGCCATCCTGCTGAAATGCAGCTGGTACTCCGGAAACGCATTTGTGTCAGTGTTCATGGCCGCCAGGTGAGTCTTTAACTTCAGGTAGAGATGTGACTTGAATCAAAAGAATAGCTACAGGATAGGACACATGGAATAAATCCTCTAGATTCCTCTCCAGAGAGGACTGCTGATGCAGTGAGCTTCCAGTGGCCATACTTCTCTCTGTTCCGCCACCATGTTGTCCTCCCTTTTTGCTAAACGTTCACAGATTTTACTGGCTCTAGTCTTCTGGCCGACTCACAGGAGAGGTGGATCTCTTTTTTGTGTAGTAGAGCTTCTATGAGAGGAAAGCCAGAGGCTCATATTTTGCCTGGGGTACCACAAGCTAAAAGTCCCACTAAAGGGTAACTTGTTTTTACTTGGTTATTATGCTTCTTTCTTTCCATTATTATCTCTGCTGGGGAAAAAGAAGAAAAGATGTGTTTAAGCATTTAAAACTCTTCGTGTGCCTGGCCTGTCAGAGGGCTGCATTTCCAAGATGGGTCTTAGAGCTTTTATATTCCTGCTGTACTTTTTTTTAAGGTTTGCAAGGAACAAAAGGAAACTAAACCCCAGACAGATTTTAAAAATATAATAATTCATTTAAAAGAGCACAGTCATGGCTGACAGACCACCAGATGTAATCTCCACCCCTAAAAATTAATCTTTAGTTCTAAATGTCACACTGATATCAATCTTTGAAATGAAGACTGGCTGTAATGCTATTAAAATCGCCGCTCTTTAGCTTGGCAATCCAGCATCAATAAAATCCAGGTCATAGGGTTAGTTGTAGCTATATATGTTGTACCACCCATTCGCCTGTCCTGTCTCTCCTTCCTTATGAGCCTGGGAGGGATTGTTTTAAAAAGATCCAGTTTCTGTTTCAGTCCTAGAGGTCTGAGGTATCAGAAACTTATATGTCTAGCCCAGCTGCCCCCCACATCAGTACCATTAGCAGAAACTGGTTGCAAAATAGATTGTGGTGGAGGTACCAAGCTGTCAGTCATTTTGGGTAGGAGGACTAAATAGGAATCCCTGCATTTTCCCTCCAGTTCTTTTTACTTGGAGGTTCCTTGGGCATGCTATTTCCTAGTTCTGGAAATATAATGACTGTTAATTTGGAATGAGGTGAGCACTTCTTTGTGGTGCTGGTACAAATAGGCCTCTTGGATTCCATTTAGGTAGATAATGGAAGAAACTAAGATGGCAGTAGCTTTTTAATAGAGTGGAAAACTCTGTAGCTGTTTGTGTGTTTAAGGGCAGTGACTTAACTACTGTTGATCCTGTTCAAGAAAATGAAGCCCTGAAATGATATCTTTGTATTTAGAGGAACTGATAGGTTTTTAAAAAATGTAATTAACGGAGGAAGGAGAAAGGTTTTGGTGAGTAGGTTTATGTCCTGGTATATTATTAAGCCTGACAATTTCATACTTGTCTTAGAAATGTTGCTCCAATGGGGTCATTTCATGTCTGTTTTTCTCTTCTCTCGCCTCATCCCCACCAAGTCATCAGTGTTAGTTAAATATGCTTCATTTTTATCTTTATCTCTATTTTGTCTCATTTTTAGAATTATTTATTTTAACTATATTCTACACTCATGCCTGATCTCTTTAACCTCTTTAGGATACTAGCAGTATTTTCAAATGAGTCATCTATGCATTAATTCAACAGTTCAGTTCTTAACTGTGCAAAGAGCACAGTCAGCATAAACAAAGACCATGCACTCGTAAATCATTTTTCATACTGATCCTACTTTGGTCAATCATTTAATGACTGGTCTTGTCAATATTCATGGCATAAGACGTCCATCGTGCTGGGGGGGAAAACCGGAAAGGAAAGTGTAAGATTACAAGCTATTACTTGAATTTTGCTTAGGAGGTTGTTTTGCTGTTGCAATAACTCTCCATCTTATAAGCCAATTAGTTATTTCATGTGTTAGTGCCTGCAATCGGCCCTTAATTTTTATTTTATGCAATCTCTGTTAGACATGATAGTCCAAAATAAAATAGAAGAAATAATAAACTAGATCCTACTGGGGAAATAAAGTAATATAGTGATTTATATTCAATGCACATTCCATTCTTTACATTACATGATTAAGGAATATACAATTTGGTCAAGTAGGGAAAACATGCACTTCTGGTTTTATTTCCCACTAGGGCTTTGCTCAAAGTCTCCTAAAAAAGATGTCTCATCGAAGTTCCATTCCTGGTTGTGGAGTCACCTTTGAAATTGTCTCCAATATCCCAGAGGTAAGTAATGAGATAAAGTATAAATTTACCAGATGCTTAAAGGAAATCCTAGTAAATAGTAATAAAATCACAAAATCAAAATTTCAAGAATATATGGGGGGAAAAACCTATTTAGAGGAAAAACATTTTAGGAAATCTAAGAGAAATCAGTCAACATCTATTAACTACTTACTGTGTGCAAAGCAGATAGTCAGTACTTACTCTCCTAAATGCTGAGGGGAAAAAAAAAGTGAAAAAAGTCTACCCTCAAGGAGCTTCCATACTAATGGAGAAGACAGCATGAAGGGGGGGCGTACAAGACACATACAGTTTTGTTGGAAAATATGAGAGAGGAAAACATTAATAGTTAGGGGTTTGGATGGGAAAGGGACCAGGAAGAGGATCCTGGAGAAAATGACATTTTACCTGAGTCTGGAAGGAAGCCAGAGATTCCAAGAATTGAGGAGAGGAAAAAAGCATTTAAAAAGGGAGGACAGCTAGTATGGGAGTGGAGCATGTTGTATGAGGAAGAACACGTGGGCCAAGATGGCTGGATCATGGAGTCCATAGAGGAGAACTGAGAGTAAGAAGACTGAAAAGGGTCCTATTGTGATGAAATTTTAAAATGCTAAACAAAGGTGCTTATATTTGATTCCAGAAGTAATTGGCAACCCTTGGAGTTTATTGGAGGCAGCTAGGTGATGCACTGGATAGAGTGCTTGGCTTGGAGCCAGAAAGACTCATCTTCCTGAGTTTAAATCTGGTCCCAGATACTTACTAGCCATGTGACCCTAGGACAATCACTTAATTCTGTTTGCCTCAGTTTCCTTATCTGTAAAATGAGCTGGAGAAGGAAATGGCAACCACTCCAGTATCTTCGCCAAGAAAACTCCAAATGGGATCATAAAGAATTAGACTACTGAAATGACTGAACAACAACAAATGGAGTTTGTTGACTCTGGAATAGATTTGCAGTGGTACTATGGTCAGAGCTGTGGCTTAAGAATATCCCTTTAGTCATTTTATGGTGGATGGACTAGAATGGGGACAGACTCGATACAGGGAGACCAAATGGGGGTGATTGCAGTAGTCTAGGTGAGAGGTGACATGGGCCTAGACCAAGATGGTAGCCATATGAGTGGAAAGAAGTAGACAGCTTTGAGAGGTATAATGAAGATAAGAATAAGATTTGACCATTCATTGACTATGTGGTGTTGAGAATGAATAGAGTATGGCACCAGGGTCCTGAACCAGGGTGACTAGCAGGATGGTAGTGCCCTTGAATAGTAATAGGTAAGTTTAGAAGAGGAGGAATTTAGAGGGAAAGACAGTTATTTTAGACGTTCTTAGTTTGTAAGGTCTTCGGGATATCTATTTTGAGATGCTCAATAAGCAATTGTTGACATGATCTTAGACTTCAAGACAAAGACTTTGGCTAGATATATAGTTTTGAGGATCATCAGCGTATGAATATCATTGATCTCATGAGAGCTGATGAGATGCCCAAGCGAGATAGTGTGGATAGAGCAGCAGTCCTCAGACTTTTTGGTCTTGGGGCTTCTTTATATAATCTCAAAAATTATTGAGGACTTCCTCAAAGAGCTTTTGTTTATATGGATTCTATCTATCAATATTTACCATGTTAGAAGTTAAAACATCCTAATATTAAGAAAATCGTTTGACCTCACAGACTCCTTAAATGGATCTCAGGGACATGGGTTCCCAGACCACACTTTAAGAAACACTGATTTAGAGACAAAAGAGCAAGGTACCCAGAAAAGAGCTCAGAAAAAAAAGACCTGGGGGAAAATGTTAAATTCTGTTTCTAAGAGTACTGCTTTGGTTCTGTGGGAGGAGGGGAGAGGGCGGGTGAGGGGGGAATGAGTGAATCTTGCTCTCATCAGATTTGGCCTGAGGAGGGAATACCATACATACCCAATTGGGAATCTTACCCCACAGGAAAGAAGAGGGAAGAAGATAAAAAAAAGGGGGGGGATGATGGAGGGGAGGGCAGATGGGGGTGGAGGCAGTCAAAAACAAATACTTTCGAAAGGGGACAGGGTCAAGGGAGAAAATTCAATAAAGGGGGATGGGTTGGGAAGGAGCAAAATATAGTTAGTCTTTCACAACAGTATTGTGGAAGGGTTATACATAATGATACACATGTGGCCTATGTTGAATTGCTTGACTTCTTAGGGAGGGTGGGTGGGAAGGGAAGAGGGGAGAGAATTTGGAACTCAAAGTTTTAAAAACAGATGTTCAAAAAACAAAAAAAAAAAAAAAAAAAGTTTTTGCATGCAACTAGAAAATAAGATACACAGGCAATAGGGTGTAGAAATTTATCTTGCCCTATAAGAAAGGAAGGGAAAAGGGGATGGGAGGGGAGTGGGGTGACAGAGGGGAGGGCTGACTGGGGAACAGGGCAACCAGAATATACGCCATCTTGGAGTGGGGGGGAGGGTAGAAATGGGGAGAAAATTTGTAATTCAAACTCTTGTGAAAATCAATGCTGAAAACTTAATATGTTAAATAAATAAATTAATAAAAAAATTTAAAAAAAAAGTACTGCTTTGTTGGTATTTGATCAAGTTAAATATTTCTTTAAAAAAAAAAACCAACAAATTCTTACCATTCCATGGAGAACAACACAGATTTAATTAATAGTATTTGTCAGCAAAGAACTGTTATGTTTTTTTTTTTTTTTTTTGTCAAGAGCTATATAACTTTGGATTTTTAAGAGTCTTTTTTTTTTCATTTTGAGAGTCTTAATGTCACTTGCAGGAAATGTGTTAAATGTTTGTTGATTAAAGTCATTTTAACATTTGAGGAATTTTTTATTTATTTTCTTAATGATCACCTTTTGGAAATGTAACATTAGATCTTTTGTGGTACTTAGATTGTGTAATTAGGTGATATTCCATAGTTCATAATAGCTTTCTAAGTAATATATTAGAACTGTGATATTCAGCTGTTTCCTAGAACCCTTATTTCTGTCTACTTAAAATTAACTATTTAGTCCTGCTAACTGATATATGTAGTGAGCCCTCCCAAACCCATGCCCTCCCATTTGCTTTCCACATTGGCCCTCTCCATTGAAGTCTTTATTTTTAAAAGATATTCTTGGGCTATTGTCATTCAGTTTGCTTTATTATTTGTGGGTTTTTGAACAGCTGAGATTATCTTTGTGCCTGTATACTGATTTCTTGAGCCCCAATCTTTTCGTGTCTTCCCAAGACTCATTGTAAAGAATATAGAATTCAGGTATAGCTGAGAAAACTTTTCTAATATTTTGCCATGTTTCGTTTTTTCTGCACTTGAAGCTTCCCTGTCTTTCCACTTATATTTAAAATTGTTTTTATTTCTCTTCACATGACATACTTTTCATGGTTTTCAAAGGAAAGAATCATGTGGGAAATTGCTTAAGGATAAATGGCTTAGCCCTAACCGGCAAGCTATGAATATTCAGCTTGTTGCACAGCATGAGTAGACGAATCCCAAGTTGGCAAACAATAATATTTCCCCATTATAAAATATTGCAGATGAAAAAGAGAGAAAAGTCCAAAGAAGAACTTAGATTCTAATTACACTTTAGATATGATTATTTATTAAATTAAAATGAAAACCCAACTGAGAAAATAAATGTCATTACACCATGAAAGAGCTATGGAAAACAAGGTCAAGACCTATATTGCAGAAACCATCATAAAAAAAAATTCAGCATGATCAGCATGGAAGAGGAGTTTTAAAATTCGAGAAGTGTAGCTTTTTTTAATATAAATATTAAGCATCTTATAATATCCAAGTCATCATGCTAAGGATGCAAAGCCAAAAATGCAGCCTTCTCTGCCCTCAAGGATCATTTTCATTCTTCTGAGAAAGTTGTGTAACAACAATGCTGCTTGCAGCTGCTGAGGCTGTGTAAGGCCAATAACACCAGCACACAGGAGGGCTGCTAGCGCAGGTTCTTTGATTTGCTTTTCTAAGGAAAGCAATTTTAAGGGGTTTACAATCTCACTTTAATTAAAAATATATATGTATATATCATTCACTTAGTTCAAGGAAAAAGTCAGCACCCTGAACTTCAGAGAAAATGCAAACAGAAATTACAAGCAGAAATTATATAAACAGAGCAAATAACACAAATCAGCAGACAGGGCTTCTGTCTGTCTGTCCATAGCAATACATACATAGTTACCAGAGAGAGAGAGAGAGAAGCACCAACATCTGGATTTTCAAAGCCGGGGGGGTGGGGAGAGGGGGGCTAACTAGAGTCTCCACACGAACAGTCTTCTAATGAGTGAGCCCTCAAAACAAATGCTAACCTCAGAGTATACATACATTTCTTCAGGGTCAGCCCACAGAGGGCATCACAACCATGTGACTCAAACTCTTGTGACTTAGGCTTTCTTGTGACTTAAGCAGGTCATCAAAGACTCTTGATCGAAACAAAGGTGAGACTCAATCAAAGGCACTTGATGGCCTTAGTTATAGAGAAGCATTCCAAAAGAAAAAACAGCAAAAGCTTCCATTTTGCTTGCCATTACAAGTTGTTCAGTATTGCTCAAAAACTAATGCCGCATTACAGTTATTTGCCAGGTTTGCTCAAAACAAGCTGGTACTTCAGTATAAGTATTTCCCAACTTACGAACACCAGACTGGGAAATGTCTCTCATATGTGTGGCCCCCTGACACCTAAAGGAAAGGAATGTCTTCATGTGGAAACTTAGTGAGAGACATTTTCCTAAGAAGTTGAGTCCCTATGCTTCCATGAAATGGGAGCCATTGCTTCCTGCAACTGTGATAGAAGAAGATGCATTCCCAGGGTACACCTTGCTTGGCTTCAGGCTTTGCAGGCCTGGGATATGGGTGGATCTTGAGCATGAGCCTCCCTCCCTCCAGGCTCTACTTTTCTAACTGTTCCCTGTCCTTCATCGCACCTCCCTTGTCTCCTCTGCTTCCTCAGTCCCAGAATTCCTCAGCATCCTCCTTTGCTCCTTCATCCCCTGTGGTGGAGAGACAGATTCTACAAGATTTTTCCTAGTTGTGTACTATGGTTCACAACTGCCTTAGAGGAAAGTGTTATTACTGAGCTAGCTCCCATAAATCTATGCATAACTTTGTAGTATGTCATAGTGTATAATGACAGGGAGGAATTAACAGAATAATACTGTTGAAGATATATTGCATTTCAATGAAGTTTTCACATATATACATATATATGTGTATACACACACACACACGCATACACACACACACACATAAAATCTATATATAGACAGTACAAAATATATAGCATTTCAATGACAGATTATAAATAAATTTGTGAGGCTGTCCTGGGAACCTAAGCACCAGTTATATAAAATTTTTCACTGAAAATGTATTTCAAATTACAGATAACTGACTTACAAGTGAGATTCTTGGAAGATAATTCCACTTAATTTGAGAACTTTCTGTATGTGCTTATATCCCTTTTATTGTATAAACCAAGAATTTTTAAAAATAGTTCCTCCAGTGGAGTTATTCATTTTAATGGAGAAAAATTTTTCATTTTCCAGGATGCTCAGGGAGCAGAGGAACGAGAAGCATTAGCAAGAATGGCAGCTAATGTTGAAAATCCAGCCTCAGCCGACTCAGAGGCCTATATTGAAAAATACTTGCGAAGTGTCTTGGCCGTTGAAAACCTTCTTACTTTGGATCGTCTTCGTCAGGTCAGATGATGGAATAACCTAACTCAGTACTTGTTGGGTTTTGATTTGTTTTGTTTTTTAAACCGCTTATGGGTTGTGATTGTAATTGCAATTATTTTCAACTTGTCATCCACTAAATCTCTCGGAACATAGGTTACATTGGGAAAATTACTTCTGAGAGGATTGGGTGGGAAAGGAGGATTTCATTTATTCTTGTCAGAAAAGCATTTTCAGATCTCTTTGAAAGGCAGTACTATTGCTGACCATGTCCAAAATTTTTAACAGGGCCCTTATCTTGACTAAGCAGAAATGTCCCTTGCTGAGTTAGGGTCCCTCAAATAAACAGATTTTTAGAAATGTTTAATAAGAGTGGAATCAAATAAATAAAATCTCTAGGTAATCTTTAAACCTCATTTTAGCTAGTAGTTTTGAGCCTTTTAACGGAACTACTAATAAAATGCAAAATGTAACTTTCAGATTCTTTTTTCTCCTGCCCACTTTCTGGTCAGTGAAATGTCCAAAACCCTGACAGTGGGAGAGAGAAGAAGCACATGGCTTATATAATCCTCAGACTATTTAATTGATTACTAAATAGACTAAAGTTGACTGTAATTAGGTACTTTGGGCATATAAAGTAAGAGGCATTACTTGAATGATTTTATATGCATTTATATCTGTGGTGAGCCAAAGGGAAAACTTGATCTAAGCAATGCTTCTGATATGAATTTTTCTCATTATGGATTTATAATTCACAGGAAGTGGCTGTGAAGGAGCAGCTAACGGGAAAAGGAAAGCTGAATAGAAGGAGTATTAGCTCTCCAAATGTGAACCGAGTAAGCTCATTAATGCTCTTTTCCTCTAACTTAGGGAACAGATATAATGTGGAGGGAGTGGAACATCAGATGCCTTAGCAAGGGAAGAGAGCGCTTGTTCCTTCTGGATATATAAAAGTTGCTGGATGGGGTGTTGCCACCCTTGCTTCTAATTAATCCTAGCTATGTTACTAACTAGGCATGTGCCCTTGGGAACAATAGCTTTTGGTGTAGCAGAAAGAGCACTTAATTTGGAGTCAGAACATCTGGGTCTGGGTCTCTTAGAAGACCTGGATTATCTGTAAAACGGGCATAATGATACTTATACTTCCAACCCCAAAGGGTCAGAGGGAAATGCTATATCAACCATCAAGCAGTGCGTAAAAGTCATTGAAGTCCACTTCTAATCATGGCTCTTCTACTTGCTGTGTATCCAGCCTTTCACATAATTCAGTATCTGGAACCAGTAAGATTGTAGCCATTGAAAGGTGCATTACTATCTGTCTTGACACTACAACCCTAAGGACCATGGGGCCTTCTCATCTGACTTGAAGCTAAAATGTCCCCTATGTCGTATCTCCCCACATTAGAATGTGACATCCTTAAGTGCTGGATTATTTTTCTTTTCTATTTGTTTCCTCGGCATTTAGCTCAGTGCTTTGTGTACAGTGAGTGCTTAATTACTGCTCATTCATTCATTCAAAGTTTGGCATTTCATCTCTCTTGCCTTTTTCTCAGCTATGGTTTAAACTAGATTATCTCTCTTATCTCCTCCAACTCTAATATTCGATCAGTCCCACATTTTTTAATGAATATTAAATTCACGTTCATAGAAAAGCAACCACTCATGGTGTTATTTTTATCTTTTCAGCTCTCTGGAAGCCGACAAGATCTTATTCCAACATACAGTCTAGGTAGTAACAAGGTAAGCATTTAATAATCCTTTTTTCTAGTAAGAGGATTATTATGGAGATTTTAGAAAAATAAACCCATTTCTTTTTGAACCTTCATCTCAAACATCACATACTTAATTTTCACATGTTAATTTCTTACCTTCCCCCCAGCCCCTTTTAATTCTCTCGTATAGTACCTGCAGAGATGTAATGAGTATACAGTAGAAAGGGAGCTGAATCTGCAAGTAGAAGACCTTGGTTTTGTTGAATCTCAACTCTGAAATGTATGAGTATTGTGACCTTGGGTCATTTAACTTCCTTGAAACTTACTTTACTCATCTGTAAAATGGGGTAGTACTTTTTGTACCTCAGGAGATTGTTGTGAGGAAAGTATTTTGTAAGTTGTAAAATGTGTGTGTGTATGTATGTGTATATACACACACGTACATTTATTCATTCATTTTTTAAAAATATGAGCTCTGTCTTTCCTAGGAACATCTTTCTTTCTTTCTAACTTCTCACCACTCTATCACAAATAGATCCTTCCAGATCCTTTTGTGATTGAGATTGAGTAATGATTCTTTTTTTTTAAGTGTTCAGTTCAAAATATTATATATAATTGCATATAAACAAGATAGTCAACCTTGGTGTTTACAACAAAAGAATTGTGTCATGATGGAAAACTTATGAGCAAGAATGAAATTACACCTAAAAAATTATACTCGTTCATTAGGATATGTGTTACTTTGGTTCTCTGGACAAAAGTAATTGAAAATAAGGGTAAATGATGTGATGCTGTTAGCTTGCAATGTATTTATTGGTGTAAGCAGACTAGGGCAGCTTTTCTTATAAAGAGTTAATGAGTTATGATGGGGTCCATGAGTTTTAAAAATTTTATTTAATATTTCAAAAACCAATTCAATATAGTTGCTTTCCTTTTGTAATCCGATGTATTACATTTAAAGACATTAATCTGAAAGGGAATCTATAGGAGACTGCTACCAAAAATGTTAAGAACCCTTGCTTTAAAGGAGAAGATTCTCTGGAATTGTACAGTGTGTTTGACACATGTCACCATCTGGTGTCTGCCATTTTGGGTTTTTTTCCAGTTGAGGTCCTTGGTTTTCTTTATGCTATGTATTATATAGATACACACTGTCAACTCACTCTTGATTACCCATGGTTAATATTGTGCCAGACTCAACAAATATGGTTTTGTTATGTATACAACCACTAAGTCTGCTAAATGGTCTAATGTGCATAAGAATGGTCACCATCAGCATATTTTATTAGTCTGCTAATTCTTGGTGAACCTCAGCCAGTTGACAGAGTCATGACATGACATGTTCTAGCAGACTACCTTTTTCTTAGGAAGAATAGGAAATTTATGTCCTTATGTATATTGCTGCTTTCTCCTTCCATTTAAAGCTACACATTTAAAGATAGTACCAAGTAAATATTCATGGAAAGAGATCAAGAAATTCATCTGGGAAAGTCAGAGAATCATTTTAAAATTATCCAGCTTGCTAAAATTGCACTTGTTATCCAGTTGTTTCAGGCTTGTTCTACTCTTTGTGACCCCATTTGGGATTATTTTGGCAAAGATCATGGAGTAGTTTGCTATTTCCTTCTCCAGCTCATTTTACAGATGAGGAAACTGAGACAAACAGGGTTAAATGACTTGCCCAGGGTCACATAATTAGTAAGTGTCTGAGGCCAGATTTGAACACAAGAAGATGAGGCTTCCTGACATCAGGCCCAGCACTCTATCTTCTGTGTTGCCTTGCTGCCCCAAATTGCATTAGGGATTTGTTATTTATACGATTGGATATGAATTCCGAAGGCCTCGATTTGAAAACTGATTGCCACTTACCAGCTGTGTGACTTGGGGCTTTCCAACTGTGTGATTTTTTTTTTTAATCCCTCAATTTCTTCGTCTTTAAAATAAAGATAATGAGACCTTTTGGTCCTCATTTGAGGGCTGTGGAGAAGGACCAATGAGATTATTTAAGATGCTTCGTAAATCTTAAGGAACTATTATTATTAAATGGCTCTATTGGCAGTTTCTTCATCTACAAAATAAAGATACTCATCCCTGCCCTGCCTTTTTCATAGCAGTGTCTTAACAAAATGATAATGTATGTGAAAGTGCTTGGAAAACTCTAAAGCGCTACTTAAATAGACAGTATTCATCATTAGGTCCTAGGGGGTGGGCCACCTTCCCCAGCCCTTCCTCAGCATGCTCGCCTCTCCACACACAAAAGAGGTTAGACTAGAATGTTCTCTTTAGAGACTCTGACTGTACCAGTCTAAGATGATTAAAGCTAAAATAAGCTGTAATCTGCTCAGTTTTGTCGTAACATGTCTGTGACAATGATGCTGTCACAGAAAAGTCATGGTCTTTGTAATGTCTAGAAAACAGAGAACCAAAAAGTAAGGATTCCCTGATTGGCTGTGCGCATCCTTATAGTAAAGAAAGGTACATTAGACTATTACAGCTTATAGACTGAATCTCTCCCAAGTTCATCTTACTCCCTTTGTCCTGGTAATCAATTCACTAAGCAAGCCTCAGCTATTAACTTGTCTTTTCTGAGAGGCTTTCTCTATGGACAAGATAACATGCTGACCAAACAGTGTGAGAATTGGATGCACTGGGAAGTTATTGTCATCTAAATAAATCTCTGTGTGTGTGTGTGTGTGTGTGTGTGTGTATGTTTGTGTATGTGTATGTGTTTGTTGAATCAATCCCTTACGAATTTAGTTAATGTGAATCAGTTACCCAGCCTGATCATGGAAGGTATTGATAAAATTAAGTTCCTAGGCATGCATTTCTGTGGATCAGACCTTTAATATGAATTCATCCCATCTGAGTGCTCTAGGCTAAGTGATCCAGCCTGAATAGCCAGTCATTTTCTCTTTTCCCTGGCAAACTCTGCACTTTTTTCCTTTGACTATCAAATATGAAACCTTGAAGGAATAATAGTGTTTTTAGTGCATTAAATTAAAATTTAATGCTTCAAGTGCCTATAATTTTGTCAGTTGTGAACTGACATCCTGAACAACATCCTTTGTGTCTTAGTAGGCAATCTTTTCTGAGATACTGGGGCCTTCTCTGTTCCAGGCACAGTGCTAAGGCCTTTACAAATATCTCATTAGATCCTCACAACAACCCTAAGAGGGAGTAACTGTTATTATCCCCATTTTACAGCTGAGCAAACTAGCAAACAGAAGGTAAGTGACTTGCCCAGGGTCACACAGCTAGTAAGTATCTGAAGTCAGATTTGAACTAAGGTTTTCCTGACTCCAGGCCCAGTGCCTGATACACTATACCACTTAGCTCAAATATTAACGCCAAGACTCTGAAAAGTGTAGCTAAGCTTAATGATGAGGTATAATCCATTACTAGCCCTGAATTCAAAGCTCTTATGGCTTGGTGTAGGAATTGCTAAAAATTTTGTTGCACTGTAGTTGTCTTCAGAAACTAAAAATCCTCTCCATTCCACAAAAGGGCATTAGAGTAGAACTTTAGTCGAAGTTCTCACACTCATTAATGAGAGTGAGCAAATTTGGGCAACATAAGGTTATTGTTACATACGTGAAGAATATTCACCAAGTTCACTCCCATTCTAGCCCCTGCCCCCCAAATGTGAGTCTGAGGAAAACATTCCATTTTTCCAGTTAGCATCACCCCTCCATGAAGAGAAACCAGGATGGAAGACAAGGCATAAAATTAGACTCCTGAAGCCATAAAAGACCTTAGACGTTCAGTGTAACAAACAACACGCCTAGTTCCATTATACTTGTTGGGGTCATAAAGATCAAAGATTTCAGCCCCAGCATTAGGAAGGTGACACTCAGATCCAACCCACGTGCCTTATTAATAAATAAAGAGCCCAGGGCCTAGAAAGGCAAAGTTACTTTTTCAAGTTCATATGTGAAGTTAGTGGCAGAGATAGACTAGATTCTAGGTGTCTTAATATCGGGGGTAGCAAGGTGGCACAACAGAGCACTAGGACTGGAGTCCAGAGGACCTGAATTCAGCTCTGGCCTCAGACACTTATTAGCCGTGTTACCTTGGGCAAGTCATTGAACCCGTTTGCTTCAGTTTCCTCGTCTGGAGAAGGAAATGGCAAACCTCTCCAGGGTCTTTGCCAAGAAAACCCCAAATGGGGTCACTCCTTAAACAAATCAACAATAATAACAGATCTGGATATCATCCTAGTGTGACTTCCATATATCACTGCCTTCTCTAACTTTTGGCCTTTTGCTTATTTCATTTATTCATTCTCCATACTTTTTTCTGAGGCATCTTGCGTAACAAGCCCCTGAGAAATAAGAAAATGGAAAACGTAATCCCTGGCCTAAAATACTGCACTATCCTAGTCAGCTGTTCCTGCTTTCTGTTTATTTCTCTCTAAAAAGGGTGTTTTGTAGAAGGAGTTACACCGGGGGTAGGGGCTGCTTCTGACTGCGATGTCTCCCTACCTTCTGTTTTTGAGCAATAGGAGAATCCCTTATTTCCCTTTCTTTCCTTTCCTTTCAATAATTGGGTCTTTGAGGAGACTTTCCTCCTCTATCCCTGATCATCATTCTCTTCAATCATGGAGCCCCAGAAGCTGATGAGTCCTTACAAAGTACTCTTCATGGTATTCCAGTTTATGGGGCAGGCTGCCTCTTGAGCCACCCTCTACTTTATTGAAAATATACTGACCTCAAACTCATGCCTTCTTGCCCACTAGAACCAATCAAGTTTGATCTTCAGCCATGGCCAAAGTTTTGTTGGAAAATCCAACACATTCCCAGGCCACTTGCTGCTACAGGTCAGAATGTGGAAAGATTATCTTTCCTGTCCACTTATCTCACATCTCAGTCATCTGATTCTTTTAGTTTTAAACATTCAAGCCCCTAACCTCTTTGACATTTATGGATTCGGTGTTGTCCCAAAGTGGACATGTCAAACACATGCCCAGGGACCAACTTCCAAATGTCGCGTGATCCAAGTTAAAGTGTAATTGGGAAATATTTAACACAATGAAGACAAATGCAATAGAACATAGATAATGTTAATTCGTGGTTTTTTAAGTCAGTAGGCATCGTGCAAGTATCCTTTTGTATTACGGTTTAATGGCTTCCTGTTTCTATTTGAGTTTAACACCACTGGGCTAGAGAAAATGAGTATTTCAGGTATTGCATGCTGCCCAGAAAGCATGATAGAAGCTTACTGCTGTCTGGACTAGGGAGCCCAGAGACCAGGCCCTTTTGAAACTGAGTGGAGAAACATTGTAAGGCTCACAGCTTAAAAGTTACCAATTCCCTTCCCTTCTAGGAGTTGACTAGTGTTCTGCAATCCAGCCATTATGTGAGACGCTAGGAAGATCACCTTCTGTGCCCAGTGCTTTGAAACACATTTTCTGAAATAGCTCTATGTTGTATCTAGCTTGAAGAAACCTTCAGGGGAAAAAAAATTAAAGAAAGTGTTCATCTAGTCCTCTTATTTCCTCGCTTTGACTCTGGTGTTTTTCATTAGATAGGAAAATGGGTAATAATTATGATCATGCTATCATCATAGAGCCTGTGATGCATTACCAGTCACGACTGCTACCTCCTGCCTTGAAATAGGACGTGATGAACCATTTAGCAGGAGTGGTGATACTCACCAAATTTGCCCTTCAGGAGGCATGCAAGCTGACTCAGATGAAATGTAACAGTTAGTAGAAGGTAGTCTTCGTAGACCTAGAACCACCCGTTTGAATAATAGGATGCTTACTATACCCCGGTCTTTAAGAGGTTCTTGAACCCAGTGTTGTAAGACCTGTTGGATTGGATATGGTAATTTATTTCAAAGATATCCTTAATGAACTTCCTGTATCCTACATCCCATGACAGCAAATTGGCCAGCCAGCTATTTGCCAAGCATGAAAGGCTCTCAGGAAGTCAGGTCCATTCTACTCTGGACAGCTCTCCACTGTAGAAGACCTCCTTGGCTGGGTGGGATATTGTCACTACTTTATTCCTAGGTTTTCTGCCTTGGTGGTGCCTCTCACCAATCTGTTGAAACTCTCCAAGGCTTTTAAGTGGGCATAAGAGGTAGAGGGTGCATTTGATGTCCTGAATACTCAGTTTACCCCAGCATCTTAATTTAACTGGATCCAAAGAAACAGTCCCTTCTATTTCCGATGCTTCCAGCCTCACTACCACTTCCTCAGTACTTTACTTACATGTCGCAACCTTGTGTGTTGTTCTTCCACAAATAAGTGAGTAAGCCAAAAACAACCTGGGAGAAAGAGCTGCTCAGAATCAGAGCTGCATTTGAGATGATGAGGCACCATACTGATATCTCATCCTTTTCACTCTAGCTAAAATCACCAAGAGCTGATGGTCTGGTAGACAGCCTGCCCCTTAAGTTGATGAACATCTGGCAGTTCAATCAATGTCAGATCCCCTGGGCATTATTTTTCAGTAGTTTCTTCTTCACTGTTCCCTATGTTGCTGGGTACTGCAGTTTGTGGGCAGGTCTTAGTAGAACAGGGCTGTTGAAAGAGTGTTAGATCTGGGTTTGAATCTTGCCTTGGCCACTTGCAGCCTGTGTGACCTTAGGCAAGTCATTTGACCAGAGGTACCATTTTTCCATCTATAAAATGAAGGTTTAGGCTATAAAACCTCTTGGTTTCCTTTTCATTCTTAGTCTGCAATGCTGTTTGCTGTCACAAAAACCTGAAATGACACATTTTACAGATTAATCACCCAAGCAGGCCAGTCTTTGGAGCTACTAAATCTCATCTCAGGAGGATCTCAGGAGGTCTATTCTACCAGTCTCCAGGGAGGCAAGCCAGAAATCAGGGGCATGTTGAGGAGCCGTCTTCCTCTGTGTGTTGGCAGCTTCCTTCTCCATGTGTCTTTGCCTCACTCACATCTGCCTCCCAAAGCCCTTATGCAAAGATAGTGTTGTTTCAGAGTTTTCTCTGTTAGGATCTGCATCTCCTTCATAGGCAGCCATGTGCAAAACACCCCAGGCTTGTTTAGAAGCCAGGTTACTAGTCAAATAAAAGATAGTATGTTTGGTTTGAATTATTTGACGTGTTAGTCTTATTTCAGCAGCAGCATTCAAAAGGAGAGAAAGGTCTGCTTATCACAGGAATATATATGGTGATCGTGGGCCCTGTAAAACTGTTGGACTTGTCAAGACAGAAGCTCTGGTTTGGGGTTCTGAAAATCTGATTGCTATACATAAACAGACCACCCATTGCATTGCCCCTCATCTCCCAGTAATCCTTGTTTTCATTTAGCCCCCCACAGGGTACAGAGGAATAGTGGGGAGAGTATCTTTGGCTTAGGATTTGTTCAGGTAAGAAAGTCCATTTCCAGGGAGCCTTTCTTTATACTAGGCAGGTGGAATGTGCTTGTAGACATGGCTGCTTGGCATGAACTGATGGAAGGCTGAAAATTTTGGCATGGGAACTTTTCTGGCTAGTCATGGTTTGGGTGGACTTATGGCAACATTTTTTATTTAGCCACTTCTAAAAAAGGAAAGACTTTCAGCAGGGCTGAGTTGACTGGCAGTGAATGGGCTTGGGAGGTGGCCACTGGGACCACTTTCTGGAGGTTCTATCTTTGCCTTAAGACCAGGAGGATGTTAGTGGTCTACGTTCTCCTAAACAAGTTTTTGTTTTTGTTTTTAATAATAACAATGTTAGCTAACATTTATATAGTGATTAAGGTTTACAAAATACTTGACATGTAATCCTGTTTGATATTCATAACAACCCTTTGAGGTAGGTGTTATTATATTCACAAGCAAATTGAGATTAAGAAAAGCTTAGTGACCCATAATATCTGAGCCTGGATTTGAACTGAGGTCTTCTTGACTTCAAGGTTCTTTGCTACCAAAATGGCTTGTCTCTGATGTACTAATGAGAAGAGAAAGAGAGAACTTGTTATCTGAGCCTGCTGCCGAGTCTCTGATGGATTCGGAGTAAAGGGTTTGTTATCTAAGCTTTGAAGCAAGTTGGAACAGACAGCATCTCCCCATACCCCACTCACGACTCAAGAGTCTCTTCCCTTTACTTACCAATTCCAGACTGATTTGTATTAACAAATTTGTCTTTTAGAAGTGCAGCATCCTCTCCTCCCAGTTACTCAGTTCCCTTGATGTTAGTTCCTTTATTCTTTTAATCAGACCAACATTCTACTGAGATAAACAGCTCTTTACTATAGGAGTTATGATTGGTTGAAAGGTTGAGGTATATATGACAGCAAAAAAAAAAATCTGTCTTTGACTTGGTTTGGCCTCGTAGGTTGCCGGTGCCCGAGTTAGGATATTAAAACTAGTTTGCAGGGCCCAGTCTCACCAGTCCAGCTTAATTTAGTTTCCAATCTCCATTTGTCTCCCACTAAATGGAGTATGAAAATAGAATGAGTCGGGTATGTGTCTGCTGATGGCAGGTCATAAGATTTAGAGCTCATGGGGACCTTAGAGATAACCCAGTCCACACCTCCTTATTATCTTGATGATGTAATTTCAAGCTCTACAAGGGACAGTGACCTGCCCAAGGTCATATAGGTAGTCAGCTGCAAACTATAGTTCATACCCAAGTCTCCATGCCAAATCCAATATTGTTTT
Organism: Trichosurus vulpecula; assembly: GCF_011100635.1. NCBI lineage: Eukaryota > Metazoa > Chordata > Mammalia > Diprotodontia > Phalangeridae > Trichosurus > Trichosurus vulpecula. Next base: position 292,062,090 of record NC_050575.1, on the reverse strand, counting down.
CACTGTATCATATTTCTTCTTTAGAGACTCCTGATCTCATTCCCTCAGCTCTCATCCTCCCCTAGCCTTCTCCATTTTTATTATGATTGGATACTGTAGAATTGGGGGATTTTTCTAGTGCTAGAATGTCTAGAATCTACTTTTTCCTCCTTTCCCAACCCCCAGCATTATGTTATTTTTATATCTCATAGTGACATAAAAGGCATTTTGATATTTGCTGAATTAAATTGAATTGGCATAGGCAACTCCTGAATAGCTTGCTAAAACCAGTTCAGCCATGGCAAAACAAGCAGCCTAATTTCTCTTCCCCTCTCATCCCCAGCATATTTATTACTCAAGTTTAATATAGTAGAGGAATATGAGATCAGAGCCTAGATTTCAGATTAGGCTAGTAGACATAAAATGGTAGTCTTTCACTTTGAACACTGAATGAGATTAGGCAAGCACAGAGAGGCAAAAAAAAAAAAAAGCAGATCCCATGTGAAGCTATTCATTTTCCAAGTTTGTCAAGTAAACGAATTTTTAACTGAGATTTTTCCTTCTTTTTTCTTTTTTTTTTTTTTAAACCTTAGCAATAGAAAACGAAGGCCACTAAGGGCATGCTTCACAAGAGGGTATTCAAAACCTTTTCCACTGTGCACCCTTTTAAAAAATCTAGCAGATTACTTTAACTCTTGCTTTACCGAGCTCAAGGTCATTTGATTTGATCTCCAATTCTGTTCCCTTCCCTCCCAAAAAGCAAAAACAACAGCTCCTCTGTACTTTCAGCCCAATTAGTCCATATCTTCTATAGGTCCTGGATATGGCCTGATCTGAGATCAGAATTGTCTGGGAGGAGGAGGAGATCAGATTAAGTCACATTTAGTAAATTACTCTATGGTTTCCGTGACTCCGAGGTACATGTTGCTCAGTCTTTTTAGCATCCGTATTTTCTCATTGGCTTCAGTGGGCATCAGTATTCTCCTCTTTGATTACGGATCCTGGAACCAGGATTCTTATTGTATAAAAACTAAAAATGAAATTGAGCCAAAGGGCAATGGAAGGACTCATCATGGGTAAGTAGGTTGTATTTTTTTGTGGCATGTTGTTAGCAATAATGATTGCATATGATAAATGGCATAAAAGATAGTCCCAGATAGGTGTGACTGGAAGGAGAATTGGATCAGTTATGAGGGTAATAGGTAAGCGGTTTCTTTGCTGCACTGGTACCCACAAAATAGAAAAATAATCTTACTCCCTTGGAGTTTTTTTTCTCTTAGAAAAAGAGGTGATTTGCCACCTACCTCTTATAGTTTGACTTGAGTCATCCCTTCCCTCTGGTTGTCTTTAGTATCCTCCCTCACCCCCACTTCCTCCCCTCTTCCCTTTCTTGTTCTGAGCTCTCAGGTATCCTTTAAAAACTACGAGCATGCCTTTGCTCAGCTCCATGACTGTTTCGAGACATGGGATTCTCCACTTTGTTCCACATCTAGATGAGTAGTTCTTCCTCCCCACCCATTCTCTCTTTAGTTCCTCTCAGTCTAGCTTCCACAACTACCACTCACCTGAAACTCCTGGAAAATGTCACCCAGGAATGCTTCTGTTAGCATTTTTTTTTCTCATTATTCAGAGTTATGCCTGATCTGGGCTAATCCAGTCATTAAAACTGAGGGTTAAAATCCAACAAAGCACTCACAAATCATAAAATGCAATGCAATCTGCTTTACTAATCCTAGTGAAAAGAGTACAACTTCAGAGTTAAAAGGATTTAAAAGACTTATTTTCTACACCTCCACAGTACCCAGTCTGCTAGGTCAACAAGACATTCCTGCAGGACAGCAAATGCTCAGGTAAAACTTCCAGCACCAACTCCCACTTGACTGGGGTTTTCTAAGCTTTATAAAGACCAGGGGTGGGGAACCTTCAGCCTTGAAGCCACATGTGGCCCTCTAGGTCCTCACGTGCAGTCCTTTGCCTGAATCCAAACTTCACAGAATAAATCCCCTTAATAAAAGGATTTGTTCTGTAAAATTTGGACTCAGTCATAAGGCCACACCCAAGGACCTAGAAGGCCGCAGGTTCCCCATCCCTGTTCTTGACTCTGGACTTCAGTTTTTTCTTGCATTTCCATTCTCGCTAGCACCATCCTAGTCCGGGCCTTTTTCATCTCTCGCTTAGAGTATTTCCATGGGCCTCTAAGCAGTCTTCTGTAGTTTGCATTGCACATATTTATACAGAATTATAGGTGGCAAAACTGGGAAAGGGGGAAGGCCTTGCAAAAAAAACAATCAAAAAGCCCCCCACAAATTTTAGGCTTGATTTTCTAACAAGGATTAGGCTGACAGAGGAGGGTGTGAGTTCCATGTCACTAGAGGTCTTCAACTTTTTTGGGTATGGTATAAATCAGACTCTTTGAATTGGACTAGACGGCCTTTGAGCATGAATGTACTGAAGCCAGCTCACGCTGCCTGGTGATAGCCTTTACACCTGAGAAATCAGGAATGGTTATGAATCAAGGCTTAGTTTTTTGTCTGGTACTATTGATTGTCTAGACTTAAGAAAGTGGGAGAGAAAATGTTAATACATATTAAAGCAAGTGTGTCACATGCGCATTTTTTTTCTTCAGAGAGCTGATTGCTAAACATTTACCAGCATACTGCTGCCTCTGATGTACTTTCCAACTCTGAGATTCTGAGTTTAAATAGTTCTTCAATTCAAGTGTATGTCCTAGCTCCCCTACTGGATTGTAAGCTCCTGGAGAGCAGGGGTCAAGGCTTATAAGTCTTTGTATCTCTGTTAGCACTTAGTGCAATGCCTTTCACATAGTAGGCCCTTATTGTCTGTGGCATTGAGTTGACAGCATAGTATGTGATGTTGGTTAAAAGGAGAAGCAGTAGGGGCAGCTAGGTGGCACAGTGAGTAGAGCACCAGCCCTGGAGTGGGAGGACCTGAGTTCAAATCTGGCCTCAGACACTTGACACACTAGCTGTGTGACCTTGGGCAAGTCACTTAACACCAACTGCTCTACCTTTCCCCCTCCAAAAAAAACAAAACAAAAAAGGAGAAGCAGTGTTTTCTGGGGATGGTGTCAAATGTATATGATTAGACTCTGAATACACAGGCTTCACTTTAAACGCTTGGGGCTGTGAATGAGGAAGGGCGATGAGGTGAAAAAAATTACTAGCTTATTCAGCATGTTTCTAGAGACCTGAAACTGTTGTCTAGAGATAAAGAACCATTTCTTTGATGTTGAGTTAGTGAGTACTCTTCATCATTCCATTTTTTGTTATCCTTCCCTCTGAAACAAAATTCCATTCTATTCCAAAGACATTGGAAGATTAAGACATCGCCATTCTTGGACGATAACCACTGTACACAGTTGGCATGTCAAATTCCTCAAGGTTAAGAGGACTGTTAAGGTAGATAGACTGATAGAAATGAAAACATTCTCTCATTTGTCATTATGGTCAGGGTTACAGATACGTTAAGATCATCAGAACTGTATATTTCTTTTCCAGCGTTCCCTTTTGAAAGGTTTGGAGAGATGAGATATTAAGAGCTGTTGTTCTTATTCAAGTCTGCTAGTATCATTAGTGGGGCATGGTGGGGGTGGGGAGGGTGCTGCCAACTGGGAAAAATGAGCTGTGAAGTTAGTGGAGCCTTGAATGTGCATTGGAGAAAAGGTGATACTGTACTATTTGTCACCAAGCAGCCATGGTGTGGAGTCTAAATCAGCTACTTAGTTTCCTTCCTAAGGGACACAGTGTCAGCTGCCAAGCAAGAAGGAAAAATCTAGGATATAAAAATAAATCTATTCCAAAATTAAGTGAGATGTCTTAGAAACAACCTTGTATCAGCTTGACACTGCATATATACCGAGCGTGAATCTTTTTTTCCCTTGGGAGGCTCAGACGACCATTGACCTTAGCATTCAATCATTTGTCTGTAGTAACTCAGAATACACAAAACTGTAGTTTCCCAGACGAATAATTAGATATAAATGTAAAAAAGCCACATTAATATAACATTAAAGTGTGTAAATCAAAGTGTGATTCATAGCAGCATGACCTATCCTACCACAGAGCATTTTAGAGTTAATGGGTTCCCTAAGTACTCAAATTTAGGCACTTACTACTGTGTACGTCTTGTATAACTCGTTGACCTAAATTCCATTTCCCTAGCCCTGGTGATAATTTTCTAGGAACTTGTGATTCGGTAATTCAACAAATATTCCTTGCGCAATTGGTCAAATGTGCAAGATACTCAGTGTGCAGAGGAGGGTGGGGAGTGTTGGGAGTGGGTAGGGGAGTTCATAAAGAACGTAGATATGGTTCCTGGCTGGGGGGTTGGGGAGAGGTAGGAAGGGGGTGGGGTGGCGGGAGATGATGGAGTTTTTAAATGATGATCTCCATGCTAGATTAACAGATGTGTGTGATTCTGCTACCCTCAAAGCACTTTCAGAATTATAGATGCTCAGGTTAAAAGTGGAATTCTGGTGAGTTCCTAGAATTTTTAGGCCTGGCAGCAGGAATCCTGGTAACTACGTTGCTCCTGTTAAGACAAAAGCCCTTTAAGCAGTGAGAGAAGTAGCAGCATCTGTCCTAGGTCCTTATAGACAAGCTCAAGACTTCTTCACTGAAGGGAGATACCCATTTTATTTACATTTCGTACACACTTTAGTGTGTGTTTATTAATTGCTTAATCAACAGAACCTCTTTTGGGGTTGAACAGAGCTTCTTTCCTTAAGGAAGTTTCATAGTGGTGATATGGGAGGAGCCTAGGACTCATTGTCCAGTGCTAATACATCACATTTATCGCTTTAAGAGTTGTTGAATAGTTTCCCTACATCAGCCTTACGCACTAGATAGGATAAGTATCATGTCTGTTTTATAGATGGGCAGAAACTGAGGCTCATTGAGGCTAAGAAACTTGTTCATAGTCCTGTGACTAGTAATTGTTGGAGCCAAGGTATGTGTTGTAGTGACTTGAACTCAGGACTTGGAGTCAAGAAGATCCGAATTTAAATCTCACCTCAGATACATTCTAGCTAAATGACTCTGGGCACATCTCTCTGGGCCTTAGTTTCCTCATCTGTAAAATAGGGGTTTGAATTTGAAACTTAATACCCTAAATCTTTGATCCTATGACTCCAATTCCAGCATTCTATTATAATGCCTTTCAATCCATAGAACAGTATATAAACATGTGCTATGATTTATAGGGGATAAAAAACTGGTCTCAGAGTTAATTTCACTGTTCACATATCCCGGCCGTGTGACTCTGAACAAGTTATTCAGCCTTTCCTTGCTCTAGGCAGCTCTTTAAGACTGGAGATTGCAGTATCCCTGGCAATTGGCATAAAGACTTTCTTTGTTGGAGTGCAAACCACCATCCACCTCCACCTTTACCTATCTTTCCCCTCCCCGGAAATTCCTTGAGATTTGAGAGCTGGGTAGTCCGTGGCTAGGGGGACCTTTGGTAATCCATTTGGAATTTAATTCTTAGATAAGACACATATACCAAATTGCCCATAAGGAACAAGGAAAGATTTTAGAACAGAGTTTCCCAACTGATTTGGGACAGAACAATTTGTGTTTTCAAATATATTGATGACAATCATAAATGCTAATCGAAGAATTTCAGGGGTTAAACATATCGCTGGAATAAAGGACAATTTGGAAAATTTTGGAGCCAAATAGAAGAAATTAGCATTACTTTCCTAAGAAAAAATTTGTTAACCTATAAAAATATGTGTATATGTGATATTGCTATCTACAAATCTATATATGTAATGTGTATATATAAGTGAAGATACATTTCTGTGTAAATATATTCCTATTTTATGGGAAGATAGCACTAAGATTTGGAAGACTAGGGTTTCATGTAATAAATACAGTTTGGGAAGTGTTGGTTTAGATTGCATGAGCAGAACTTACATAGAAGAGATATCTCTGCTCCTTTTCTGCTTGGGGAAACTGGATTTTTGATGGTTTGCTGAAGGCCTGGAAAAAATTACAGTTCCACAGTAAATTCAGCCAGCATTTGTGAAGCACCTACAGTCTGGAGGATAAGATGAAAAATGACAACATCCCTGTCCTCAGGATGCTTATCATAGTCTACCAAGGGGATACAACATGTGCCCTTGTGCTGGGTAGTTTGTGGTAGTGACAGAGAGGATGTGCATCAGGCAGAAATGAAAAGAGAATGATCAAGGAGAGGGTTAGAAAGGACACTGAACTGAATCTTGCAGAAAGAGAAGGCTTTCAACAGAAATAAGGAGAGAAGGGGAGGAGAGGGAAGGAGTGCTTTCCAGGCAGGAAGAACAGCTTGGCCTGCTGCGCATAGGTGGGAGGGGGCAGGCTGCTCAGAGAGTAAGGAGGCAGGTCATAAAAGAGAATAATGTGGAATAAGGCTCAAGGTACATTGAAGCCAGGCTGAAGAGGATGTTTCAGCCAGGCATAGGGGTTCTTATTCTAGCTTATGGGAAATAGGAGTCCACTGAGTTCTTTGAAACAAGTCCATCAAGGACTGATCAGTGACTTGGTACAGAGGTGTGAAAGACTGAAGGCAGGAGAAACTGGAACAGTGGGGATAGTTAAGAAGCTATCACAGTATTCTAAGTTAGAGATAATAAGGACTTGAACCAGTATGGTGGCCATGGAGCAGAGAGGAGCCATGTGAGATGTTGTGTTAGAGAGCTGTTGGAAAGACAGACAAATTGGGTGGGGGGAAGATGCTGAGGAATTCAGTTTCAGAGGTATTTGCTGTGAGACGCTCAGGGAGAATCCTTTTGAAGAAAACCCTTCTAGTGCTAGATCTAAGATCTTAATCATTCTTAAGCTGTGTGGGAGGCAGGTTGGGGGTGGGCTATGTGGCTGCTTATAAAGTGCTGCTCTGGTCCAAACCACAACTAGTTTGTCTAAAGTTGAATTGGTTCATCGAAAACCATCTGGTATTAGTTAAAAAATAGTTCAATGCAGCATGTTAGACCAAGGATGAGACACAATGAACCCAACAATTCAGGGTTTGATAAAGCGGAAAACAAGTTACAGGGAAGGAGGGGGGCGGGAATCTATTCTTAACCGAACAAGAGATAGAGGCGATTACAAAAGTAAAATAGATAGCTGATTATCTGAAAACTGAAAAGCTTTTGCACAGGCAAAATTAATGCCTTTAGAATAAGAAGGGAAGTAGTCAAATGGGGGGAAAAACCAACTTTGTAGGAAATTTCTCTGATGAGGGTTTGGTATCCATGGTATACAAACAGTTATGGTGTGTGTACAAACTCACACACTCACACACACAAAATATATTGCCTATGGAAAGATGAAGAAACCAGACATTTTTGAGCTCTTTTTTGCACAGCTTTCTGTTCCTGTGACTAATAAGCTTTCTTATAAATCCATACTTTAAATATTCAGATTAACTCACACATTATGATAAATCCACAAATAAAAAAAGATCCTAAAGAATGATGATATGGGATTCAAGAAACTTTTGTTCTTATCCAAGCCCTGCTGCTAACCAGTTGTATGACATTGGGCAAGTTATTTAACCCTTCTGGTCCAAGTTTATTAATCTGTATTATAGGGATATGATACTTGGCCAGTGTTATCGGGATCAAATTAAATGATGGATGAAAGATTTTGTAAACTATGAAATACTCTTCAATTCCAACACACAGTTAACATTTTTCAGTTTAGGAAACTCAAGGGGAAGGAAGAAAAAGGAATAAGCATTTATATAGCACCTGCTATGTGCTGGGCACTGTACTAAGTGCTTTATGAATCCTGTCTCATTTGATACTCACAACAGCCCTGTGAGGTAGGTTATTATCCCTATTTTATGGTTGAGGAAACTGAGACAGAGGTTAAATGACTTGCTGATGGTCACAAAGCTAGTAAGTGTCTGAGGCTGGATTTGACTCCAGGTCTTTCCTGACTTCAGGCCCAGGACTCTATCCACTGTGCCACCACCCAGGTACCTCTAGGTCTAGATACAGCTTTATTTTTCTCTAGGTTATGCAGGTAGTTTCAGAAGACTAGAACTTCCATTTCCAGATTCTCAGTTTCCCGCTCCTTCCTTTAGACTTTTTTTTTGGCAGTCAGTCTTAGAATCATGTTGTTAAATGCATAAAATAGAACACATAGGATATCAAAGGAAACCAAAGATTAGTGAAAATAAATCTATCCATGGACCCCGTGGGGGTTGGTGGTGGTGGTTCTGTGTTAAAAACCCCTGATCTAGAACATCATACAAAGTAACAGCAATACTGTTTGATGATCAGCTCAGCTATTCTCAGGAATACAAAGATCCAAGACAGTTCTGAAGGACTCATGATGATAAATGCTATCCCCCTCCAGAGAAAGAACTGATGGAGTCTGAATGCAGATCAAAGGATACTTTTTTTAAAATTTTTTTTGGTAGTTTTTTTTTTTTTTTGAGGAGATATTTGTTTTTTGGTCTGTGTTTTCTTTCACAACATGACTAATATGGAAATACTGTTTTGCATGAGTTCACATGTATAACCTATATCAAATTGCTTATTGCCTCAGGGGCAGGGGAGAAGAGGGAGAGGATTTGGAACTCAAAATTAAAAAAAAAGAAATGTCAGAAAAATTGTTTTTACATGTAAGTGGAAAAATGAAATATTATTATTTTTAAAAAGGAATGTATGATCTAGACCATAATGACCACTTACCATGTCATAAAAGAGTACAAATATTTTGTGAAAAACAGGAGTTATTTGTCATAGTTGGTAGATTCTTGAGGATGAAGGACCTGTAGTGTGGGGTGAGAAATAGGAGTTGAGGAGAGAGATGAGTCTTGATCAAGTAAGCTAGAGCACTCCCTGGTAACTCACTTTTCAGTGAGGACTGTCATGTCAGGCATTGTCCTGGATGGGCAGATTATCGTCAGAGAGATCAGTGACATGTCCCTTGGAAGTCCTTTGGCACTCTAGTCCCTTTCTAAGGACTTGTGACTCAGGTTTATGGTTTGTGTAGAACACAAATATTGCATCTGTATTTTATAACTGTATCTACAGTCATTTTTGCGTATGTTTTTTCCTTGGTCCACTTGAGTATTACAGTTACTCGTTGTTACTTGGTACTTGCATACCTGTATTAAACCCTGAATGCAATGCTTAGAAAGTGCATAGGGAAATGTGGCATTCTCTGAAGTAAACAGAACCCACATCACTTAGAGCTTAATGATTTTAAGATCAGCGATTGAATCACAACTAAGAGCAGATAGGTTTTCAGTCCAGGTGTCAGAGCTTCAAGAAGCTTTTCACTTCTTACCCTTTGGGGGCACTGTGCAGTTGCTTCTGAGTCCATTAGTAGTTTGAAAATCCCACATTGATTGATGTAGTTATGCACCCATGAATTGTCAATTGAAACAAAAACGTAATGCCATGAAACAGTAGTGAAACATGAATTTGGAAGAGCTATGTATTCTAGGAGTGACTTTGAGATTCTTTTTCCTACGACATTGGTATTGGCTTGTTGTGAGTTTTTTGTATAGATCATCCTCTGTTTACTTATTAAATGAATCTGTTCTTACTTAAGGGTATTGTGAGAATTCGCAGTGCTTTTTCATCAGCAGCATTGCTTAAGATAGTACCATAATCTATTCAGCTTGCCTGGAATCATACTCTGTCTTGTAATGATTCCTCATTAATTCTTACCACTGAAGGAGACACTTGCAGTAGACTCCAAGCTAACTGCTCTGAGTTTAATGCTGTTTCTACTAAACTATATCTAAAATAAAAATATTCTACTAGATGACCTCACAGATCCCTTCAGCTCATAAGATCCTTTTAGAAAAATTTCTAAAATGCTACTAAAAGTGCATTTAATGTTATTGATTCATAGATCTGTTAATTCACAATTCGTGGTAATTATTTTTGAATAATTTACCTTTTAGTGTGGAAGAAAAAAAGAAGTTCATTAATCTATTGCCTCCAAATCCTTTTCATTCTGCAGTACATTTGCAGCTGTTTAAATTTGCGACAGTAGCCCCCACACTCTTAAAATTAGGGTGAAAGAAGGCTGTGTAGATGAACAGGACAAAGAATAGGTCTTTGAAAATAGAATTTTATCACTGAAAATAATTTTTTTAAAAATCTAGCAACAACAGAGACTTCTCTAGTCCTGGGATCCCATTTTGGAGGTAGAATAAGGAAGAGAGAAGAGGAATACCAATGGTGTCTGAGTAAACGAGCAGAAGTAGCCTCAGCAAGGTCTCTGGAACCAAGGGAATAGGGAAGAGTTTTTCTGGGTGGTGGCAGTTGTAGAGGAGATTGCATTTAGTTTTTCTTTGTTAGACGAGACCTCTGATTTCCTCAGTGTAGGATGCTGCCACTGCAGATGAGAGCTTGCTCTACAACTTAGTCTTAGAGAGGGTAAGTGACCCGCCTACAGTCCTACAGCCAGTATGAGGTAGAAGGCTTGAATTCACATTTTCCTGACTCCAACTCTCTCTCTCTGCCTCATTGCCTCCTTTCACAAAAGAAGGGTATTTCTCCACACGGTTTGTTAGAAAGTTGTATGTCAAACAACAAAATGATGAAGAATTTATTGCAAACTATAGCTATAAAACAAACACGAAATATTTTTTATCACTGTGTATGTAATAATATTCTCTAAAGTAATATAAAGTTGAGTCAGACAGTTGGATTTTTAAAAAATAATTATCAGGTTCTTGGGTGGTATGGGGCAAGTATTTTTATTTTAGGTCTTTGGTAGTGTTTTATGTACCCAGTTCTATCTATGCATACAGAATCTTTGAAAAAAATTATGATTTTATCCTTCTTAGGGTCGATGGGAAAGTCAACAAGACGTTTCCCAGTCAGAACATTCCAAAGGGATGACACCAGCTGGTCCATCTCTTTCTAGTTGTCCCCAGGATAACCATTCCCCTGAACCAGGTGAGTACCATTTTTCTTTTCTTGATTGCTATGCTCCAGGTTGACTTGGATCATGGACTGCCATCCTGGTAGTTAGATGGTATTGGTTAGTTTGTCCTTTTCTCACTCCGTCCTCTTCCTCTCTCCCTCCTTCCCTTCCTTCCAGAAACCTTTATTTTTTTAAAATGTTTACTTTGTACAGAGCACTGAACTTGATATTGAAAGCAAAAATATTAGCTTATTGTCATTAAACTAGGGTCCTTGCCCTCACAGAGTTTACAGTGTGTCAGGGTAATTCAAACATGCATAAATGTAAGAACAATATTACATGGGAACTTTATTAGGTGCAAAATAAAGTGCTACATGAACACTACAACAAGATCTGCATCAGCTCCATTCCTACAGTTAGAAAGTCTATATTGACCTCACTTTTGTTCAATCCCCAAGGACAAGGATTTCCCAAGAAACCATGATAGTCTTTTTCAGTGTTCAACTACCTCTATAGTCTAATTATTTCTGCAACTCAAACTAGCTCTTATTCAGTTTATGTTCATTTACTTTTTTCTATCATATATAGAAATGCCAGACAAATGGTAAATTTCATCCTTTTATGAAGGCCTAGTTGTATATTTTTTTCTTTTGTAGGTTATTGTATTTTAACATTGATTCAGAAATATTAGTAGTCTTATGTTTAAATTAATTCTGCTAGTGATGTAGGGATACATACACACATATATTTTTATATAAAAGAAGCACCTTTATGATGTTGACTTACAGTGAAGGATATGTTTTATGGCCCTGCCCTGAAGTTTCAGGAAAAATGAGAATCATAAAGGCATAGAAGGGGGTGACCACCAGAGGATATATGTTTGATGGAAGAGAATAATTGAAGAAAACTTTTTGAAAGTTGGCTGTATTAAGATAAGAGATTGAATAACTGTCTTCCCAGTGGTTATTGTCTCCCATCATCAACTAGTTGTGTCATCTTGAGTGTGTCATTCACCATCTAGGCCCCAGTTATCTGGCTTAAGTGATGGGTGGAACTAGACAGGCAGCTGGGAGGAGAGCTGAGAAATACAGCCTTTCCATAGTCTCAGATGACCTGATTTGTGTACTTGTTGGCCAAGAGACACTTAATAAATTAAAGAGAAATAGAAGACAAAGTGGTCTACATGGGTTTGCGGGTACTTTGGGATTTTCAGTCCCTGTTTCACCATGAATTGATAAACTGACTTTTCTCTTTCAAACAGCAGTGGAAAAAAATGTCAGTTCTTACATGTTTGAGTGAGTCAGTTACACACATACCGCTACCTGCGTTTTTTGGTAGCCATAGAATGTGCCCAACCTCCCAGGCATCAGAAATATCATGTACTAGTGTGTGAGTGACTCAGAACAACCCTTTTCACTATTGAAAAACCATTGAAGGCACGTGTCATTTACTCACAAATGAGGAAAGCACATCTCTTTGTTTAAAGTGTAAATGAACCTGCCACTGGAACATACATCAGAAGCAATACACCTTACAAGCACCATAGAAATGCTATTATTTGAGAGGGAAGAAAGCCCTTCTTTCTGGACTGGAATAACATTTGCCCAGTTTTAGAGACAGACATATCAGAGGGGGACCCCTTGGAGCATCTTAGAAACATCAGGAATTAGGGCCTGTTGAGAGTATCTAGACAGTATCTGCCAAGGAAAAGGGAACACTATGGCATTTGAAAATAAGATTGTGTCATACATATTGTACTGGTTTTTTTTCAAAGTCATCTTTTAGCGATAACCTTTCTGAGGTTATATTATTAGACCAATCACAAATGGTACTTGGCAAAATCTTGTGGAGACAAAATGCTTGTGTAATTGGTTTTGTTTTATCTTTTTTTTCTCCCTTTTTAATATTGTTGACAGGACTTGGTGGCTTAGCAGCCTCTTACTTGAATCCAGTAAAATCCTTTGTGCCGCAGATGCCAAAGCTGCTTAAGTCCCTCTTTCCTGTCCGAGATGAGAGAAAGGGCAGACAGCCATCTCCCCTTGCACAGCAGGTAAAAAATAAATAAATAAAACCAGCCCAGAATGTAACAATGAGCATTTCTCTAATGTCTTGTTGGCTGAATTCTGTTTCTGGTGCTTCATTTAGAGGGATGGGGATGGGCAAGGTTGGGGGAGTTAGAACGGGGCTTTTAGTCGCAGTGAAAGCCTGTGATCATTTTCCATCCACTGTCTTCGGAGATAAGAGAGCTGTTTAAACTTATTGATACTCTCAATCCTTTTTGCTTTTAAAAAATGCCAAGTGTGCTACTAATGTGATTTATGGTAATATCACTTAGAGCAACAATAGTAGAATTTATGAAGTGCACTTAGTGTTGTTTGCGTATTGCCAAGTGGAAAATGTAATTCTATTTTTAATTCTTGATTTCATTCCTCATATCAAACAGCCTGATCCCCCACCCACCCCTACTCCCCCTCGATCCTTATGTGGTCCTGTCGTCGTGGTGGTGCCCCACCCCCGTTACCTGTCCTTTGATTTAAGCTGTTACAAAGGGGCACCTGTTTCATATGTTTCTTCTAAAAACCTCTCTATCTTAATTATTCTGACTTCAGTCCAGCCAGCCAAGGGATGTCACCATGCGCATCCTCTGGATGTCTCAAAGAGAACGAAGATTTGGTCTTCTAGGGGAAAAGGCTCTTCTAATCAGTCAGGAAGCTTCTTGTGTCCAAAAGAGGTCGATGGGGCCCTGTTAGAAATGCAGTTTCTAACCATATATAGGTGTGAACTCAGCAGAAAATGATAAATGAGGATTTATTTATAGTCATTCAGAAAACACATACAGTGCAAGTTCAGTTGTTGAAATAGTTCCTTTGACACCACCTTCTTCACATTCTCTAAATATTAGAGTTGCAGAATTGCAGGTGAGCTGCCGGTTTAAGGAAAACTTGTTGGTAATTAGAATTCATTTTCTAAGGCATCGGGTCAGCCTATGTGTTTAGATGTGTTGTTTTAAGCCATCAGGATGCTTCATTTGTGATTTTTCTTGCCTGTTCAGCATTTCCTACCAAGGGATCTTCTGTCATATTGGGTAGAAAAAGTAGACACTGCCCATATTTTAAAGTAGTTGAAAACACACCCTAAACAATACTAAGCCCATAGTACTTAAATTGCTTGCTGAATTGAAACATGTCTTTGGTAATTCAGTGAATACATGGGAGGGGATTTATGCCCTAGGGGAAGGTGAAAACACAAATTTTCTGTTTTCTTTGTTGGCTGTGTACTTCCTATCTTAACCTTTTCTGTACAGCTTAGCTGCTATTTTTTTTTCAAAGTAGAATAAGCAAAGTTGAAAGCCGTAGACTCATTTTTTTTTACATCATCAAATCTGGATAATAGAGTTAAAATAGTAAACTTAATCTGCTTGAACTCTGAGGATGGAACAAGTCAAACCATTTGCTGCCTAGAATGAATTATCTATGTTTTTGCAGTCTGTGACTAGTATTCCCTAGACTGTATAAAAAAAGTAGGAATTAAGACAGAACTTTGTAATTTGCCCATCCTGCCTGCCCAAGGCACAGTTTAGGGAGGGTCTATGCTGGGGTGTTTTAAAGAAACTCCATTCACATGGGTGAACATTGATAAGCCTTCCTTGTTGTTCAGTTGTTTTTTAGTTGTGACCAACTCTGTGACCCCATTTGGGGTTTTCTTGGCAGAGACACTGCAGTGGTTTGCCATTTCCTTCTCCAGCTCATTTGACAGATGAGGAAATTGGGGCAAATAAGGTCAAGTGACTTGTCCAGGGTCACACAGCTAGTAAGTGTCTGAGGCCAGATTTGAACTTAGGAAGACGAGTCTTTCTGACTCCATGTCTAGAACTCTATACACTGGGTCACCTAGCTGCCCTTATAAACTTTGCTTCTTAGGTTTAAATACAACTAAAGAAACAAAAAGAAAATAGCTTTTTATTTGAGTTCAAGGGTGATCAGGAAATTATATGAAAAACTCGTTTTATTAAAGCATCTTTAGTAATAATCTAGAAGAAGAGAAAATGGTTAAATGTACAATCATTATAAATGTGGATTCCATGGAGAAGGTTCTCCTTTACCTGTATTATTTAAATACCTTTTGGGGTTTGGGTTTTTAAAAATTAATTTATTTTTGGTTTTCAGCATTCACTTCCATAAGATTTTGTGTTTTAAATATTTTCCCTCTCCCTCCCCTCCTGCTCCCCAAGACAGCATGCAATCTGATATAGGCTCTACATATACATTCTGTCCACATCCAGAGAAAGAACTTTGGAGTCTGAATGCAGATGGAAGCATACTCTTTGCTCTCTTTTTTTTTGTTGTTTTGTTTGTTTCTTCTTTCTTGTGGTTCTTCCCATTGGTTCTAATTCTTCTTTACAACATAACTAATGTGAAAATATGCTTAATATGAATGTATATGTAGAGCCTATATCAGTTTTGGGTTTTTAAAAATTTACTGCCTTTTTGTTAATACCACAAGAATTATATAAACCAAGCTCATATTTTATTTGTCCTTTGTTTTCCTTTTGCATTTCTACTTCACCAATGAAAATTTAGTTCTTTATTTAGCTTTAATGCAATTTCCAGTAATAGGAATAAAACAAAATACAGCCTGCCTCTGGTGTTCTGTGGAACTGGACTACAGCAAACTTCACTAGAGTAGAATTAGATTCACATGGAAATTAAATTTGTTGTCTAAAATCTTGGTTCTCTCTCTCTCTCTCTCTCTCTCTTTCTTTTTTCGTACCCTTGTGATAAAGTAGTAGTATATCTCAGGCAAGTCATTATGGCAACACTTAAACTAACAGACTTAAATCTACGCTAGCAGATTTACCCTATCCTGTTACTGTCTTGATAACTTTTTGCTGCCCCACCCCTTGTAAAAAGCATGGAGATATTTCCATTAGAATCCTCGTCTTTAGATCCCAGCCTTACTCCTAGTTTCTCTGCTTTTCTCCTGTTCTGTATAGTCCAACACAAGTACAAGCAGTTCAGCCCAACTTGGCTGAGGAATTACCTAATAAGAAGTCCTTTAAGAGGAATGCTTTCTGCATTGTTTTTGAGTATGGTCATGTATCCTCCATGAAGGAAGATTCATTACTTTTCAAAGCAACACGTTTCATTAATAGCTAGCACTGATTGCTAGAGATTTTAAAATCTGCCTTCTTGTAGCTTTTACCCATCGGCCCTAGTTCTATCCTTGAGGGTTTTATGGGAGAATTATAATCGTGGTGCTCATGTATTATAGACATTTGTTACAAATTCATTGGATTGAATTGTCAATTCATACCACAGTATGTACCAGCCCACATTTTCCTGTTGCACAAACCAAAGCAACAAGTATTAAGTACTTTCTATGTTTCAAACACTGTGCTAAATGTCAACAAGGATTTATGGGAGACTCAGTCAAATTTTGATAGCTATTCTGAATATTGGAAAGTAGCTTTCTTGCTTCCCCTAAGTCTTCTCTTCTCCAAGTTCAACATCTCTTCTTTCAACTCTTCATCATATGCAGGGCAAGATTTCTCACCATCCTGAATGATCTCTCATTTGTCAATGGCCCTCTTAGAGTATGCAGGTCCTAAAGAGAAACAGTGATCCAGGTGTGGACTGATCATCCAAGAGTGTTAGAGTTGAGAGTACGTGGAGTCAGAGTACCTGAGTTCAAATCCTATCTCTCCTCAGCTCCTCCTACTGATTATCCTGGCTTCCTTTAAGTCTCAAGTAAAATCCCATCTTTTACAGAAATCCTTTCCCAATCCCTCTTAATTCTAGTACATTCCCTCTGTTAATTATTTCCTGTTTATCTTGTATATGATTTGTATATATTTATTTGCATGTTGTCTCCCCTATTAGATTGTGAGGTTCTTGAGGGTTGCCTTTTGCCTCTTTTTGTATCCCTGGTGCTTAGCACAGTGTCTGGCACATAGTAGGTGCTTAATACATTAAAAAAGTTTTTTTTTTATCTCTTCTACTTATTACCTGTGTGACCTTGAGCAAGTCACTTAGCCTCTGTGGGCCTATTTCTTAATTTGGAAAATAATTAGCTTTGATATGATAATCTCTGAGGGTTTTTCTAGCTCTAAATGTGTGATTCTGTAATTTGGAAACTATATTTACATTAACATAGCCCAAGATGAATTAATTTTTTTTGGTAACTATCAAACTATAGATTCAGACTATGGTGATCAAAATCCCCATTTTTTAAAAAACATGGACTGCTTTCCAACTGAACTTCCCCCATCTTATGCTTCTGAATTTTATTCTTTTAATTTAAGTGAAGGATTTACATTTATCCCTGTTAAGTTACTATCTTAAGGTTAACCCATTGTTCCAGAATATTGGCATTTTTGAATGTGGACCTTATCTACCGCGTTAATTATGTGCCAACTGACTTGATTAGTATGCCTTTTATGATCAAATGAGATAATATTTGTAAAGCACTTAGCACACAGCGCCTTAAACATAGTAGGTGTTTACTAAATGCTTGTTCCATTCTTCCCTCCATTATGTCTCCATAAAAATCATTGTTAAAATGTTAAATGATATTGAGCCAAGACAGAGGATCCTATGACCCATCAGCTTGACTTTGAGTTATTAACTGTTTTGGTCTGAATGTTTAAGCTGCCACAAAGCCATCCAATAGCACCATCACAAAAAAATACTCTTTTTTTCTCACCTACACCCTTAGAATCCCCAGCTGCCCCCAAAGCACATGTCCAAGTGCCACATCCAGGTTGCCTCCTTTCTTGACACACACACCCTAGCCCACTCTCTCCCTCTTGAAATTACTTTATATAACTTTGTGCATGCTCTTTGTATTTACTTATTTTTGTATATATTTTATCTATCCTACTAAAATGTAAGTCCCTTGAAACAGAGGTGATTTCACTTTTTTTGTCTTAGTATTCCTGTGCTTCCTTGTACATTATGGGCAGTTCTTAAATGTTTGTGGAATTGAATTAGTCTCTTTCATAACACAGTACATACCAGCCTATATTTTTCTTTCTCATCCATGGGAGATGTCAACATGCCTTTCTGAAATCCAGATATACTAGGTCTTCCATGTTCATCTGTCTAGTATCTCATTCAAAAAATTAAATTGTCTTTCAGAGTTACTAGTCTGATTAAAGCATGCTTTTCCTTAATCTCTTTATTTTTATTATTTTGTTTGTATTTTCTTTTGCAACATGGCTAAAATGGAAATATACATCACATGACTTCACATCTCTAATTGATATCAAATTGCTTGCCTTCTCAAGGAGGGGGGAAGAGAGGAAGAAAGAGAATTTAGAACTCAGAATTTTAAGGAATGATGGTTAAAATTTATTTTACATGTAATTGGTAAATATTTAATGAAGTAAATATAATTTTTTAAAAAGAGCTATTAGCCCACAGTGCTCACTAACTTTACCCATATTTTCAGAGTATGTGTGTATCCTGTGAATCATTGTCACAGTTTAATTCGGTTGTTAATTTCCCAATTTGCTTTTTAGTTCTAAAATAGTTTCTTTAAGCCTATAATTACAGTGCTCATATCAATTTTCATGACTAATCAGAGAAAATATTAGACAATATTTAAGCTCAGTTAGGCCAGCAAATAGCAATGGACTTGAAAAATAACAAAAAACATTAAGCACCTACTATATGGCCGATTATCTGCTAAGAGCTAGGGATAAAAAGATAGAAAAGAAATAATCTTTGCCTTTAGTGAATCTATGCTTTCCTGGGGCAACATATTTTCAAAATTATGTATAATAAAGGAAAATCCTGGCTCTTCCCCAGAAAGCAACCTGACTGCTCGGCCAAGCCCAGAACCAAGGCCCAGAAGTGTGGGAGGAAGGGTCCTGACCCTTTGCCACAATCTAAGAGTCATCATTACCTCTTTACCCTCCAAGTTTTTATCAATACCTCCTGTCCCTTACATCATAATTATCCCAGGTATCCCTCCCACTCCCAGAGAGCCATCCCATATAACAAATAGTATTTTTTAAAGAGAAAAAATTAGCAAAACTGATCAATACATAGAAAAAGTCTAAAAACAAGTGTGTTATGTTACTAACACCTGTGGATCTCCCACCTCCATGAAGGTGTGAGTGCGTTGGGAATATCCTTACATATCTGCTCAAGTCCTGCCTGGTCTTTATAATTTTGCTACATTTACTTTTGATTTTTTTTTTTGATCTTTACACTGTTGGAGGAATCATGTGTATTTTTCTCTTGGCTCTGCTTCCTTCACTCACAAATTCATGTCGATCACTCCATACTATTCTGTATTCACCACAAATGTCATTTCTCCGAGCACGGTAGTCTTCCATTACATTTATGTACCACAGTTTGTTTAGCCATTGCCCTGTTGATGGACTTTTGCTTTTACTTTGTTCACAATTCTTAGCTGTCACAAAAAATGCAACTATAACTATTTAGAGCACATGGGGACTTTCTTTTTAGGATTAGCATTTCTAGAATTATATCAAGTACTAATGGGGAGAGCAGACATCTTTGCTTTACTCCTATGTTTAGTGGAGAAAGTTCTAGAATAATCATATTGCATATGATGCTTACTTTTGGTTTTAGATAGATTTTTTAAAAAAATGTCCCTCTATTCCTGTCTGTTATAGGGTTTTTAGTATAAAAGAGTGTTGCACTTAATCTGAGGCTTTTCCTAAAGCATCTATTGAGATGATCTTGTGGTTCTGGATATTTTGTTTTTTGATATGATTAATTATGTTGATTGTTTCCCTAATGTCGAAGCAGTCTGTGCAGCAAGTGAGTCTGAGAAAGCAGTAGTTGCAATCATGCAGATAAAGCAAAAGCAAACATTTAAAAAAAATAAAAAAGGGACAAACAAGAAAACTGTATCAAGATGAAAAGAGCCTTAAACGGTAAACCAGTATCAATACTAAACAAATGCTTTAGTGACTAAATTAAAAAAGGAAACATTACAAAAGTTATTAGAAGACATAGTAACACAGTGACTGGAGACTTCAGTATCCCTCTCTCAGTTTTGGATAAATCTAACGTAGAGACAAACAAAAGAGAAAATATAGTACTTAACAAATTGCTAGAGAAACTAGAGTTAAAAAGACTCAAGACATCTTCCAAGTGGGACAGCAGAAGAAAATATGTATTTCTCAGCACCATGTGAAACTTTTACAAAAACTGACCATGTACTAGGGTACAGAGATGTTGCAAACAAATGTAGAAAGACAGAAATAGTTAATATATCCTTTACAGGCTATAATGCAATAAAAGGACTACCAACAAAAGATACAGACCCAAATGGAGACTTAAAAGTGAAATCTTATGTAATGAATGGGTCAAAGAACAAAACATAGAAACAATTAATAACTATGTGAAAGAAAATGATAATGACGAAATAACATATCAAAGTTTCTGAGATGCAGCTAAAGCAGGCCTCAGGGGGAAAAACATATCCTTACAAACATACGTTAAGAAAATAGAAAGAACAGAGATCCATGAACTGAATGTGCATTTTAAAAATTAGAAAGCCAACAAATAAGCAAACCTAAAATTAGCACAAAAGAAGAGAGAATTTAAAATTAGAGGGGAAACATAAAGTGGAAACACCAAAAACAAGCCCCATAGAAATGATAAGTAAAACTAAAAGCTGTTTTTTTGGAAAGGCTAATAAAATTGATAAATCCTTAGCTAATTTGATTTTTTTTAAAACGCAGAATCAAATAAATAAGATAGAAAATGAACAACATGAAATCATAGCAAAATCAGAATAATTAGAATATATTATACAGTTATTTTTGCTAGCAAAATTGAGAACACAAAAGAAATAGAAGAGTATCTTCAAAAATATAAAATACCCAAAATATCAGAAGACCAAATAGAGTGCTTAAATAATCCAATCTCAGAAAAGGAAATAGATCTGGATATAAAGGAAAAGAAAAACTGGTCCTGATGAATACAAAAGAATTGTATCAAATATTTGAAGAACAATTTGTACCCCTATTTCACAAATTATTCTCAAAAATTAAGAAAGTGTATTGCCAGAATCCTTTTATGAGACAAATATAGTCTTAACAACTAAACTAGGGAAAGAAAACTGTAGGCCAATATCATTAATGAACATTGACTCAGGAAGTTTAAACAAGATACTATCAAAGAAGCTACAAGAAATCATTCATTATGACCAAATGGGATTTATACAAAGGATTCAAAGATGGTTCTTCCTCTTCACTCTTTTTTTTATTTACCCCTGTTATCTTATCAGTTGTTAAGTGTTATTACTTATACCTTCTCCACTTCTCTTATGACCACTGTCTTTTCTCCATCTTAATTGGTCTCTCACATCCATTCTTTCCCTCTCAAATCCTTTCTCCAGAGCTCCCAAATGTATGTCTGTCCAACACAGTTTTGACTTCCCCTTGCCCTGTTCAACCAGCTTCAGTGATATTTGTGTGATAGAATGGATAAAAAACACCTTTCCTGACATATTCCTAGGGCTAATCAGTATTTCTTGTCTGCTATCACATTATTCCCCTTCACACACACTACGTTGCAGCCAAAATCACTTAGTTGCTCCTGTTTTTTATACTTATTCTTACTCCCACTTCCATGCCTTTTCACAGGCCATTGCCCATGTCAGAAGTTATCTTTCTCCATAACTTCCTCTTAGTATCCCCAGCTTCCTTCAAGGCTCTCAGCTTAACTGCTGCCTCCTACAAGAGGCCTTTCCTGCTCCCCAAGTTCTTAGCACTCCGTGCCACCAGAAAGTACTTTTATCTTTATTGTATTTATTTTGTTATTCGTCTGTATGTATCTTGTGTCGTTCTCCCCCCACCTAACCCCATAGTATGTAATCTCTTTGAGGATATAGTTTGTTTCATTTTTGTCTTTAGCACCTAGTGTAGTTATTGAATGACATCCAATAGGTGCTTAACAGATGCTAATTAAATTCATTTCAGAGGTATAGATGAGGACATAATGAATTCTAGGCATGGGTCTAAGATTTGTGCTGTTGCTGGAAGGTGGGGGATAGAATATTAAGTTTAAGTAATAGCTAGTAATCTAATTTGGTTGGAATGTGTAGTTTGTGACCAAGAAAAGGTAAGTAGGAGCCAGATTTTGGAAGTCCTTAAATGCAAAATATGTGTCATATATGTGCATAGGTAAGAGGGAGCCAACGTTTTTGATCAAGGAATGACAGTCAGATCTGTGACTTAGGAAGGTTGTTTTGGCAGGAGAAGGAATTAGAGATTGGAGAGACTGAAAACAGGAAGACTAATTAGGAAGTCTTTAGTAGGAGGTTGGCCATAGAAGGAGACAAGATCTATGGAGGAAGGATTGGCAAGACTCAGCAACTGGTTGAATATGGTTGGATTGAGGAAGTGGAAGAGAGTCAAGTACAACATTAGTGTTATAAATCTGGGTGACCTGTAGGAGGGATGGTTATGCCATCCACAAAAATAGGGCGATTTGTGATTTGGAGGAGGAACGGGCCCTATTGATTCACTTCTTTCTTTTCCTATTGCCACAGTTCCAGTTCAAACAGAAGGCTTAAGGGGGTCAAGATAATGTCTCCAAACATTTGAATAGTTGTTATGAGAAGGTGAGAAGGGATTAGGTTCTTGGTCTTTTGGTCCCCTAGAGGGAAGATACGGAGCCACATGTGAAAGTCACAAAGAAGTAAACTTTGGCTGAATGTCAGAAAGCTTTAATCATCAGCGCTATCCAGCAGTATAATGGGATGCCTTGACAGGTAGTGCGCTCCTCCTCATCAGTGGCCTTCAGGAGGAGGCCGTGTTGTAGTGCACATTCCTTTCTAGGAATGGTTTGAAGTGGGTGGACACTGACGTCCCTTCCAGCTCTGAAATTCTGTGGTTATGTGTGGTCAGTGGAGAGAGAGACAGTAGATACAAGGAGATGAAGAAGAGGGTAGAGGGAAAATGGATAGGCCAGACTCTTCAAGGGAATGGGAAGGGATGGGGTTAAGGGCACCAGAGAAGCATTACCCTTTTTAAGAAGAAAGGGGCCTCCTCTTACAGACAGAAATAAAGATATGGAGGGGTTTTGAGGTAAGGAGTAGGAGACAAACAGAAAAATTTCACAAATGACCTTCCTCTTCTCAGTTAAATAGTAAGCAAGGGCATCTGCTGAAAAACAATGTAGGTTGAGGAATTTGGGAAGGATTTGGGAACTTGAATAGCAAAGAGAAGTTTTGGAACAGTATTTAAGGAGAGGAGGATAAAATAATTTTGGTGGAGAGGATTGCTTGAGGTATTGCAACCAAGATAATGTATAACAACTTCTCTTTTGCCTTCTTTGGTCCCTTTAATTCTCCATCTTTTTTATCCCTTTCTGCCCATGTGTGATGAAACAATTTAAAATAATTTCCTCATTCTGTTTTGGTAACAATTCATTTTTGGTAATCTGCACAAAAATCTCCTCCTGAAACAAAGTCAGAGCATCCAACAAACTGAGACAGAATCATATCTGCATTTAAGATTCTGCATTTCCTATTGGGCATATCAGTACTGGAAATACATTGACAAATTGGAATGATTTCAGAGGAGAAAACATCAAAACATGATTTATGAGGAAGGATTAAAGGAGCTGCTTATAGCTTGGCCAAACAATGACTAAGGAAACTGACTCTACAAGAGGTGTAAACACCAAAGGGACTGATGGATTGTTTAAAGATGCCCCAGCTGAGAGAGATGGGGGTGAAATCAACAAGGAAAAATTTAAACTGGAAATAAGGAAGGTAATTTACAAAGCAGAGCATTCCTCCTAGAAAAAAAAAAACAAAACAGTGGCATTCTTCTGCCTTCCTTTCAGAGCTCTGAGACCTTAACAATGTAGGATTATCTTTATATTCTCGGGAGATTTCTAACTGAGAGAGTGGGTTTTCCCTCTCCACCAGCGGTATCTCCTGTTTCCATTGCTCAGTCAGAAGGAAGTCTGAAACTGTGCAATGAGCAACCCCGACATTTTCAGACAAAATACATATAATCTCCACTGCCTCCACTTAGACATACTCAAGCTGCAGTGAAAGATTGGTGTTTGTTAACTTGGCACTTCATAATCAGTCGGTTCTCAGATTCACAAACTTATGTTCTGGGTGTGATACCGTAGTTCTGTAGATCTAATAGATTTGTAAAGATTAATGGAAATGTTTTTGTGTACAGCAGCATTTTGAGAGCTTTTTTCTGAAGACTTAGAAAAGGAAAAAAAGACCTTATTTTTTGGAAATGCAGAGATAAAGGCTCATATGCAGTTTTGTCATCTTAAGAATATCACCCTTCCCCTGGTGTATATGTGTGGTTGTCATTTCTGTTTGTAATCAATTTCTGTCTGAGCTCCAGAAATGCAGAGACACTCTACTGAAGGAGGTGGCAGCTGACAAAATTGCTGTCTTTGACCTTCTGATACAAGTTTAGTAACTAATCTGGAAAATAATGAACTGCAATTAATGAAATCTGCACTCGTATTCAAGTATGTTTCTCAGACAGCACATAAAATAATTGAAGGAACTTCCTGCTCTCTAATTAGTTAGATTGAATTAATTTGGCATAATAGCTTTTTTCATGTATCTAGAAGTTAGTTTTCAGACGAAGCTATTTATGTACTCCAAAGTTAGGGGCTTCAAGTGGCCTATCACATTAATCTGGTGCCTTAAATAGTTAATGGCCATATTTGATTTATGCCATAAAAAGGAACATTGTCACTTTTTCTTCCAATCTGATTTTGGCCTTTTCTTTTCAACTTCCTTTTTTGTGAAAAATAAAATTGCTATACTAGAAGCATTGATTATTCCTCTACCCACCCACCCCTTCTAAGTTTAGCTTGAGGTGATGGCAGCTGAGTGTGATGGCTGTCCCATCTCTATCAATTAAGTATAAGTTTGTATAATTATTTCCTTTCCCATCTCATCACAGTTGTGGTTCTCTCTGTAATATGGAAGTGTTCCCTCTGTCTTCCTTACAGACCTGCTCTTTAGATTAAGGGTTGAAAGTTGCAATTCCTCCTTGATCTGAGGCCTTCAGGTTCTGCACAGCAGGTGTGGGAATTGAGTAAACCACACTGACTCCATTTGTGACTCAATTCTGGATCTAGCTCAGTTTCCTTTCGATTCAGTTATAGGTCTAGTCCAATTTCTGTCCTGTGAGAAAGCTTTATTCGATTGTGGGAATTGTGAGAAAACCTTATTGCATTGTTTGAACCTCGCCCTGCATGGCTGGAGGGCTGGACCACCTCCATCTCATGCTTAGAGACCCTTAACCAAGAACCTAGGTTATGCTGACCAGAAATCTGGTCAGATCTGAAGATTGATGCAAAGAGTTTTCTCATAATTATACATCTCAAGCAACCCATATGTCTTATCTGAAACCTGGTCCTGTACTAGTCAATCAGTTATTGTTCCCATGTTCCTTTGATTGAATACAGACACTTGGGTGGGGGTGGAATGGAACATCCATTTTTCTGCTTTCAGGGAATCGCACCTACTCACTCTCCCCCTCCCAATTTGGAAAGTCTGTCATCCTCCTTCCAGTTAGAAATCAGATTACATAATTTTGTATCCTAGTTAATTATTTTATTTTAATTAATTGATCTTATTTGATTAGTTGTTTTTAATGCATAAAAATCTCTCCCCATGTGTTTGGGGTCCAGTGCCTAGCTGAGGAGGCCCAATCCCGATTTGTTATGCAGTTGGCATACATTGCTTAATAAATCAACATACTTGGAAACTCAAACCTTTGTTTCCTCAGTCATTTCATCTTTCACCTGCCACACAGCTTAAGGTGTAATGGCCTTTCCCTCAGTCACTCAAGGAGATTTTATTTTCTCAACCCAAACAGGTGAAGAATCTTCTTTCCTGACGCTAATTTCCTCTACATTACTTTAAAAGTGTGTTTCATCATGGTATGCTGGTGTCCATTTCTTCTTCTTCTTTGGGGAAGAAGGGGAGTCCTTTTTGGGAGCACAAACTTCTTTAGATAAATGATTTTTGTTACCATGTTGTTTTGAGATGTATATATTCTTGGCCCTGCTTACTACCTCTAGAGGAATCTCTTGTCTTTGTTTTAGCATTCCAGTATCATAATTCATTGCTGTCTGGTTTTGGCCCAGAATTGTAGAGAGATTACAAAGGCGGAGAAGGCAGCTGACAAGTTGTCTTTGACCTTTTGATTTAAGTTTAATAACTAATCCACAAAACAATGTACTCTAACTAACAAAACCCACCCAGACAATTAAGGAAATATGTAAGACGTGTGGAATATAATAGAGATTTGAGCCTAACAGTCACATTTCGGTAATTGACATCATATACTTTCACATGTACTTTGAAGCTTTATTTTTCATATTTCAGATTACAAAGCATTGTGTACTTTAAGTAAACCCAATTTAACTCATTCTTCATGGAAACTACAGGAAGGAATGTACATCTGATCTTTTTGTGTGCAGTGAATATAATATTGTCTTCCATTATCTTGCTAGATCAGCTTTTTCAAATCATCCTTTAGATATATTTTTAACAAAAATAATTATGTTAAAAGGGGTTTAAGGGTCAGAAAATAATCAGAAACTCCTCCCTTCCATCGCAACTATCAAAAATCATTTCTTTAAAGAAAAAAAGATAATTCTCCATATCAAACACTAGAATAAATTGCATTAGCCCACAGACTACGTGCTGCCCTTACATTGCTTGAAATCCGAAGCCCATCTGATATTCAAGTTGTTGTTGAGTCATTTCAGTCCTGTCAGACTCTTTGTGACCCCATCTGGGGTTTTTCTTGGCAAAGATACTGGAGTGGTTTGCCATTTCCTTCTCCAGCCTATTTTACAGCTCTGATGAGGAACTCAGGTAAACAGGGTGAAGTGACTTGCCCAGGGTCACACAGCTAGGAAGTGTCTGAGGCCAGATTTGAATTTAGGAAGAAGACTATTCCTGGTCCAAGTCCCATGCTCTGTCCACTGTGTCACCTAGCTGCCCCTGGTATTTTAAGTTGACCACTAACTACTAAAATTTGCTACTTATTGACAGAAGAAATAACAGGTTTCTGTTGTAAAACATATTCATCCCTGGCTGCATGAATTTTTTTTATGGGATGCCAATGCTTATGCTTTTTTTGTCTGGAGAAAAATATAAATGAAGTTAGGTTTTAGTGGGGCTCAGGATCAATAGACTTTAAATACAGCAGCCCATGTTTGGTTAAATTTAGATCAAAAACAGCTGTTAATTTTTTCAAAAAGTAGAATTTGCCAAGTCAACCCAGAAAAAATCTACTAATACTTACTAACCCTTCAAACCTAGATGCAAACTGAAATAACTTTTATTGTGACTTCAAGTAGGCATTATGAACCTTTTAGGGGTTAATTGCTTGAAGCAGAGGACATATTGTTGAACTGTGTGCACCCTGTCTCTCTCTCGCTCTCGCTCTCTCTCGTCCATTTCTGAAATGTTAAGTGCTTACTGTGTACAAGGCTTAACAGACATTTGCGGAATGAATGAATGAATGAAAAAATAAGTTAATTTTTGCAAGAGGTTACAGCTTTCATTCATCTGCAAGAGGCACTGGTGAACTAGCAGGTGCAGGCTACTTTTTGGTTACAGCTCTAACTCAGTTCATTTCATTTCAGCATTTTATTAAGTGCCTACTATTGCAAGACACTGCCAAGTTGTGGGGATAGAAATACAAACTTGGTTGCTGTAGGAGGTGGTCCCTGAGCTGGGCCTTGACTTTAATGAGAGCTGTGTGTTGTTCTAAAAAGAAGCCCTTACCCTGAGGCAGAGCTATAACTAGGGTAGGGCTAACAGACCTTTATAACATGATGGCATTTATCATGGCAGGTGGGCATAGAGGGTTGAGGATGGAGAGGCACCATGCTCCTCCTTAAGTACTAAGTATATTCTTTTCCTCCCCAAGATGGGAGGTAGGGTGAGGGGGTGGGGCAGCAGTGGGGAACAGTGTTACTATCTAAAGTAGCCCAGAGACTTCCCTCTATATGCCTCATAAATAGTGTGTATGCACACACACACACACACACCCTTACCCTCACCCCATTCTCATTCCATTTCCTGGCCTCACCTGCAGAGTCCTGTTGCTACAGTGACCATTACCTGAGAGCTCCTAATGTACCTGACACAGAATGCTAAGATTACTTTTTAATTAATTTGTTCAAGGGGAATAGAGGACAAATAAATTCCAAATTCCAGCTCTAGATGCCAGGAACCCATTTCATAGGATCACAGCTATAGCTCTGGAGGGGATAGTAGACTCCATTTGGTCCAGTCACTTTGTCTTACAGATGATTAAACTGAGGACCAGAGAAGTTATGGGCCTTGCTCGAGGTCCCACAGATAGTATGTCATGGAGCTGGGATTGCAATTCAAGTCTTAGGACTCTCTCCAGTACTTCTTGGTGGCTCCAACACCAGAAGTGAGGAATTCCTGGAATGAGGATAGCACTTTTGTAGGCAGTCTAGGTAGAGTAAGTATTCTTTACTACCAGTAAGTAGTTCATTCCCTGTCCCTATAATCTGCATAAAAACAGAAGAGCTATGGGGACCTCATTGACAAAATTAAGGAGGGGGATCAAGGAATAAGGGAGATTTTGAGAGGAGATGTGGTGGTATAAACAACAGTGAAGGGGAAGAGGAACAAGACTAGCCACTTATATGTTACCTATTATGTGCCGGGCTCTGGGCTAAGTACTTGTACAAATCTTGTCACATTTGATCCTCACAACAACCCTGGAAGGTATATGTTACTATTATCCCGATTTGGTAGTCAAGGAAACTGAGATGAACAGAGGTTAAGTGATTTTCCCAGGCTCACACAGTTGCCAAGAGTTTGAGGCTGAATTTGAACTCAGGTCTTCCTGACTCCAGGACCATTATAGGTAAGGTTCATAGCTCAGGATCTTTGTGGGACTCTGGCTGGGGGTTGGTTAGGCCTTGTGAGTAAGTTAAGCTGATCCAGAATTGTGTGTTTCATACCAGTTGATTGCAGCCCCTTTTATATGTAAAATGCTGCATTGTATGTGATCTGTAAGATTTCGCGCTCAAGCAGATAACTTACTTGTCTTGTAAAATTTGGTCCAATTTCAAAAAGATCTCAAAGGACCTTTTCATATCAGAACCATATATCTTTGAGCACATTCCAACTCAGTAACCTTTTCTCTTTGGCAGTGACAGCTTCCTGTCATGTGACCTCCTGCTGCCACCCGCAACCAATACATTTTACTAAGTCTTTTATTAAGCCCAAATTGTACTAGGTCCCTTTTATCTGCATCCCAGCTTACCTGCGCAGCTCTTGTTTCCCATCTAGTTCGTCACCCTGTGGTTCTGTCATTGACTTTCCTGAGTTTTATGTTTGGTGATGCTTAGGAAACAATATGGCCAGTGGATGGCATGTTCAGCCAACATACTAGAAATTTAGATTTGCTTCCCATCTGTGCCACTGACACTTTATATGTGCTCTCTGAGCCTCTGTTTCTCTAGCCCAAATGTTGTGAAGTTAGGATGACCTGAGTTCAAATTTAGCCTCAGACATTTCCTAGCTATTTAACCCTGGGCAAGTCACTTAACCCCTGTTTTTCCTCAGTTTCCTCATTTGTAAATGTTGGGATAATAATATCTCTTACCTCCTAGTATTCTTTTGACGATAATATGAGATGATATTTATAAAGCGCTCTGCAACCCTTAAATACCTGCATTGGCTGGCCTCACAGGGGTTAATGGCTGTGGAGTGCTTTGCAGTAATCATTTTTATGACTAGTTACCTGATGTGTTGTAAAGATTGTGAACTTGGAACCTGAAATATATTGAATTCCAGAATAAGAGAGAACTAGTCACCAAAACAAACAAAAAATCCACTATGAAAAAGAAATAGCATGCCCTTGTATTTGGCATCAGGGGTCTTGCATTCAAATAGCTTGTCCATTGTGTACTACTTATGTGACCTTGGGCACATCGCTTCTGCATGAGGGGTGAGTCTAGATGGTTTCTGAGGTCCCTTCTAGCTCTGACTCCATAGTCCTAAGCTATGTAAGTGGGATAGAAAAGGGATTGTCAGTAATGATGGAAGCTCTTGTTTTCCTAGAGACAGGTAGCATACCTAAGATCTTATTTTAATGTCTTAGGTTTTATTTATTTTTGTCTTAAGGATTATGGCTAAAGAAATAACTGATTGCCAGTTGTACAGAACAGAAGCAGTGTTTCCCTTGCCCAGGAAAGCATTTTTATAGGTGATGGGGTCATTTGATTTCAAGGTATCTGGAACAATGAAAGGAACACCTGGAGGCAGCAGGAGTGTGGGCTGTGAACCCTCAAAGGGAGTAGTCTGCTTCAGCCAATATGGCAGTAGGTAGAAGAAGAGGAGCTTGCAAAGGGAAGGTGGTGGCATCAGGTTGTGGAAAGCTCTTAAGGGGTTTGGGCCTTGTTGACCTTTAGATTCTTTCAGACTCTAGATTGAAATGTTTTGTAGCCAGCTGAAGATGTTGGAGCCCCCAGAGAGAAGAAGATAGACCAAGAGTAGAGAGAGTCATCCATTTCTTTGTGTAATAGATCTAGAGCCGAAGGGAGCCAAGGGGTCATCCAGTCCAACCTTTTCATTTTCTAGACGCTGTAGCAGAGGCCAAGAGCGTCTAAGTGACCTCATTAAGGTCATACAGGTATTAAGCAGCAGAGCCAATAAGTGAACCTGGATTCAGCACTATTTCCACTCAACTCTGAAGTGACTGTGCTGTGCTGTCTCTCCATATTAAATTCTGATCTCAGCTATCTTTAACTTGATTCTTTCACTTGTGCCGCATTATACAGTCACTCCCCAATTTCTTCCATCCCTCCCTTTTAGGAAACTCTGGCCCTTACCCTAATGTAGTTCCTTACTACCTAATAGAGTCACAGTTGAAGGCATCTTTCTGCCTTTGTTCTGTCTCTAAATCCTTATTATAAACTTCGTCAGCAGACCAATTTTCCTAAAACATTCTCCATACCATTACTCTGCTCAGAAAGTTCTGCTGCAGTCTCCTCAGGATCAATGAATCAGCACCCATTCCCCTGGCATTTCAGGCAATCTTGTTTTATATTATTCCCCAATATTAGCTCCCAGTTCTAGTCAAATTAATCTTCTATCAGAATACCCATAGCACATTCCTGCCTCTGTCTTTGAAGGCAAGGCATCCTTTGTCTGTCATGTCCTCCCTGATCCTTTCCTCTTTATCATTCAGTGCCCAGCTCAGATCTTCTATGATGCTCTCCCTGAGTACCCTGGTCCCCAGGGATCTCTCTCTCTCTCTCTCCTTCTTCCAAACTCCTATAGCTCTTTGTTTGTAGCACATTTTTGAACCTTGGTATATTCATATTCTTAGTTGCGTTTTTGTTTCGTCTTCCCAATCAGATTGTAAGGACCTTGAGGCCAGGGTCCATGTGGTGTTCCTGACCACACCTTGAGTAGACTCAGCTCAATGGGCACTCCATGACTATTTGAGGATGACTTGCTAGCAGAA
Source organism: Trichosurus vulpecula (assembly GCF_011100635.1). Taxonomy (NCBI): domain Eukaryota; kingdom Metazoa; phylum Chordata; class Mammalia; order Diprotodontia; family Phalangeridae; genus Trichosurus; species Trichosurus vulpecula. Next base: position 292,030,701 of record NC_050575.1, on the reverse strand, counting down.
GCCATTAAACCGTTAAAATTCACCTGGGGTGCTCTCAAGTTTGTTTAATTAAAGTATTCTCTGATTATCCCTATCCTGCTCAATTTGATATTTTATTGTCAGTGGACCTACATTTTCTTTCCTCTTTCCTTGTCATTTCAGCCCATTCCCAGAATTATGGTACAGCCTGTCAGCACAGATGTCAGCAGGATCAAGACAAAACAGGTATTTGTGCCGCCATTGACAGCAGCACTATTAGAGGAGCCAGCGGCGCCCTCCCTGCTGTTAATCATGACTGCCCCCGCATGCAGAATGCACAGATGGAGTGATTTTTTTGGGCTGCATTTGCACTGATTTTTTAAACTTAACTTTTCGATAATTAACTGTAATATAGGTCACCCCCGCCCAACTTAGCCTCCACCCCCCCCCCAACCCCCCCATGTTCCCTGTTATACTTTCTATTTTCAACTTGCTAATCATATGATTGTTTAACTTTTAGGTGCTTGACTGCTAATGCAGTCTGCTGCTTTAATAGCCCACTGCTAGGCATTGAAGCTTTCTATAAACAGAACAATCTCCTTAGTCTAAGTGTTTAGCTTAATTCTCAGTTTTACATTTCATTCTGATTCATGATATCAGTGTGAAAAGACTAATGCTAAGCTGGGAGAAAATAGTCTCTTATGATCTCCCACAGATCAACAGCTCTTCTAGTCTTATGAATAGCAAATCTATTTTCTCCCACTGTGCTTTCATTCTCTTAGCTAAAGTTATCTACATAGGAAAATTTTATTTATTAAAACAAAACAAAAAAAGTCCAGAGATTGGAAAGACGATTCAAGCCTCTGCCAACAACTCTCAGCTCTGAAGGACACTCTGGGATGAATTGCTATTGATGTGGAAAGAGGGGCAGACCACAGGTCAGAAGACCTGGTGTCTTTTAGCCCAAGCCACTGTGTGAATTTGAATCCAACTTTAACTAAATGGGTATGGTTCTGTTTCTCTTTGTGTTGAAATAGAACTGTGATGCCTGCCTTAACATACCTGACAGGCTTATTGTGAGGATTCAATAAGGTAATTTATGCCAGAGTGCTTTGAACACTGTAAAGCATTGTGTAAGTTTAAGCGCTTCTTACAAAGTTTAGGTCTCAGAGTGGACAGCTTCTCTTGGGCCTGTGCAGTTGGGGGCAGATCAGGAGGATTGTACTGAGGCTCAGACTTGGGCTGCTGGCAGTCTGTCATTTACCAGCAAGGTGGCTTTGGTCAGGTCACTTTGACCGGCTGGGGATCAATGTCTTCACCTGGAAAATGAGAATTAAGAGTGACTTCCTAGCCCTGATATTCCAGAATTCTGCTGAGAACCAGATAAAGTGGTCTTGGGGCTACTTTCTTCAGGACCAGATTTCTTACTAATGCTCTAGTCTTTCTTATGCCTTGAATTGGTGCCTTCGGTCCTCCCTGCAGGGTCAGTGATCTTAGGAAACAAAATAGAAAATAGTAAATAAGATATGTACAAGTTGCAAAAAAAAAAAAAAGGATTGAAGGACCTTAATCTTTTAGAGTAGATGTGTTGGTGAAGGTTATTGATCTGTTGGATTTTGTCAACTTTGCAGCCCAGAAATCCTTCACTAAAAGGGGCTGTTAATCTCAAGAGATGCAGTTAATTTTGCATCCTGGAAGTGTATGATGAGAAAGAAGGAGTGCCTTTGGAAGCAGGGACATAAATGACAGCTCATGTAGAAATGCATGATTTATCAGACTGCCAAGTTAAGCCAAGTAACTGTAAGAGACTTATAGATCACAGACTCTTTCCCAGTTCAAATAAATCCTGTATTTCAAATGGAAAATGACCATTCCTGTAATATAAATAATCTTTCAGTAAATATTGGAAAACATATTTCTTTTGCTGAAGCATCCCTCCTTCCCCCAGTCCTGTCTGCTTCCTCTCCTCCCCCATCATTGTTAATGGGTGAATAGACTGATAATCTGCCAGCTTCATAAAAAGGCTTATTAACCAAAGAACACCTTACCAGCCCCACTGATACATTGGAATTTGGACAAGCCATGACTGTCAAAGTTCCAAATGAAATATGTATTCTGTGTTTGTCCACTGCCAGTATGACTCAGACAGAGCGATCGAAGAGCAAAAGGCCAAACGGCAAGTCTGGTTCCATTCCTCATTCAGTCTCAGCTCCTGGGAGTCCCTCATAGCTTTTTGTGCCTTTGTTTCATTGCAGCCCAGGAACTCCTGATCAGGGCAATGGAACCAGTGTTTCCACAGCAGTCTCAGGAGCACCAGAATGTGTTAGAGGAGAGAGAGGGCCGTGCACCTTGTGGTTGAGAAATGGAGCTACCCCTGTGGCTGCCCCAGCTCCTTCCAGTTAGGAATGTTAAGTCAGAGCCAGTGGGCACAGGGGTCATTATTTTTGTGCTGGTAAAAGCTGTTCTGAAACATCTTCCAGTTCTCTGATGAGATCATCATTTAAATTATGTGGGAGAAAAGTGCTTCTCAGCCTTTTTAATAATCCTCACAGTCTCCCTGCGAAGTGGGCCTGTGTTTTCAAGGGAGGAAAGTCATTAGCCCAAGTCAGAAAGTCCTTCAGTTATTGAGTGGCCGTTTAGTGTGAGACATTGACCCTCCACCAGGGCTCTGCCCGTGGATGCCACAATTCCTCTATAAGAGCTGAAAGAAATAATGCCATTTTTATTTCTGATTTTCTTAGCAAGAGAAATTTTAAAATCACTGATAAATTCCAAATGTTCAAGCAGGCATTCATTAATCTCCAGTGTGCCAGGCCCTGGGTGCAGTGATGAGAATACAGAGGCAAAAATGAAACCTCCTCTGCTCTCAAGCACCTTACATTTTATTACAAGAATCGGCCTCACCCCTTCCTTGAGACCTGGCCTGATCTCCCCAGGTGCTATTGTGTCCTTTCGTAATTATTTTGCGTATGTTTGAGCTCAACATAAGGATTCTGGAGACCAAAGATGAGGGCGGAGGGGAGGGGTTGAATACATTTCAGGCACAGAGAACAGACCTTGCAAAAGCACGGAAATCATAGATTGTGTGCAGGGAACAACACGAAGGTTGTTTTGGCTGGACCCAAGAGGGCATGAATATTAAATTATTGTGCTTTCTGTTTCAGGTTACTCAGGAAGAGGAGCGGAAAGATCTGTCTGAAACTACTCTACCATCTCCTGCCGTTGGGAAGAATTCTGATAAAGTCAACAAACTGCCTTCCCAGCAACTCCATTCTTCAAATGTGCAGACACAGGATACCCCAGAGGGTCCCCCCAGCCCTCTGAGTGAGGCCTCTAGTGGTTACTTCTCCCATAGTGTCTCAACAGCTACTCTATCTGATGCCCTTGTAACTGGCATGGACTCCAGTGCCCATGCTGGCAGTCAGACCCCTAGCACTCCATCTAACCCCCTCTGCCAGGTAACACCTGAAGGTGACATTCCATTACCACCAGTTATTTTATCTTCAGAGAGTTCTCATTTGACTCAGAAAGAGAATTTGACCAACCCAGCAGAAGCACAGATCCAGCAAATGGAGAAAAACCAAAGTGGTAGCAATCGTGCCCTAAAGCCCAAAGGCTCAACTTCCCCTGTCAACAAGAATAAGGACCTGGAAGAGCCCTCTCTTGCCATCGACGCAAAGAGTTTTCTTCCCACTTCCACCCAACAGAAGCAATCATCCAGTCAGCTCCCAGCAGCAGAAACTGCATCTGTCATCAAAGAACCCGCCAGACCCAGGGACCACACAAAGCCAGTCCCCAGCCCAGGAGTCCCCAAACCACAGCTGCCCTCTGACTTAGTGTCTCAGCCTCCTGCTGTGGCCTCTCCATTTAAAATCCAGAAGGTGAGAACTTCAGAGCTAAAATCATTCACACAAATTCTGGGAGACTCTAACTGTCCCTCCAGTACCAGTGAAGACCAGCCGACCTTGGGAGGTCACCACAATCCAGGAGGAATAGCCAAGGAAAAGCTAGAGGTGGCATCTGACTCAGAAGACGCTGATGAAGTCCCAGAATGGTTAAAAGAGGGAGAATATGTCACTGTGGGTACTAATAAAACGGGAATCGTCAGGTATATTGGACCAACAGACTTTCAGGAGGGCACCTGGATTGGAGTAGAGTTGGATCTCCCTTCAGGTAAGTGAGTCCCCCAAACCAACTTAGCTCAGTGTGCCAGTCCCCTGTGGCCATACTGCCTGGAGTCTCAGGCCTGGATTTAGGAGTCCCAGGACGGAAGCCTGCCTCTGCCATTTATCTTGGTCAGATCACTTTACTGCTCCAACTTTGGTTCCACATCTGAAAATGAAGGGTTGGACCTTATTTGCAAGATATTTACTAGTACATGCACCGTGTTAGGCTCTTTAAACATAACCGCTTGTCAAGAAGACTGCCACTTTATGGTGGAGAAACATGTTCCCAAATAACTACTGTGGGGGGGGACAGTGTGATGAGTGCAGAGGAGAGAAGCGTCCCAGGCAGAGTGCTTTGAACATTCTGTTGAAGGAAAGATCACTTTCAGGCTGGAGGAGTGTGAAAGCCTTCTTGGAGAAGCTGGATCCTTCCTTGAAGGTGAGGGAAGGAAGGACCTTTAAAGAGACAGAGGTAGGGGAATGGGAATATCATGGGTATAGAGGACGGGCAAGGTAGGGCGAGAACTGGGAAGGAGGGATAAGGTCGGTCCACTTGTAATCTGTAGGAGAATTCTGAGGTAAGGCGGCAGAATTGTGGTATTGAGGCAGATCATGGAGGACCTTGAATGCCAGGATCAGGAATTTTTACTTTATTCAGTAGAGAAATGATGTGATTAGACTCATCAGAGCATTAGGAAGATTATTTTGGCAACAAGAAGAAGGAAGAGTTGGAAAGAAGATAACCTGGAGGCAGGAAGTGTCAGGAGACTGTGCCAAGGCGGTTGTGATGAGTGGGTCACAACAAGGAAGGATGGGAGGGGACAAAGAAGTTGCCAGGGCCAGATGAGACTTGACAATTGGATAGAACAGAGAGGGGAGAGCCAAAGTGGACTCCAGTGCTGTTGATTGGAAGGATAGTAGCAGTAGTAGTAAGCATAAAAGTTAATGGAGGCAGGTTTGGAGGGGAGGATTATTTCCACTTTGGACATGTTGAATTCCATCAAACTGTGTGGTAGGACATCCCAGTGGAGATGTCCTATAGGTTTTTGGAAATGCAGGCCTAGAGCCATGGGATGAGAATGGCTGCGGAAACTTGGGGGTTATAGACATAATTGAAGCCAAGAGAAGAAAAGCTCTCTAGATGACCTCCATGTTCCCTCCAAAGCTTCTCCTCTTTGGGTCTTCCAGAGCAGTGATTTTGTTTCCGTTCTTGTGATTTTTTTTTTCCATTCCAAAGAAGGTTAGGTAGTGGGTGAACAGGTTGTCACTTTGTAGGGAAACCGGATTGTGGATAGTGATATATGCTTCTTCCTTAAGAGATTCTGACATCATTCATAATAATTTTTACTTCACATTGACACATAAAAGGCCTGGCTCAAGATGTGTTGTTCATCATAGGCTCCTAGGCTAGAAGAGAGTTCACGAGAGCCCTGAGTCTGTCTCTTTGCCCCCCAGTGACTGTACCTAACATGCTCTGAATGTGGAGGACCACAATAATCGCCTTAGAATCAATCAATTTGAAATAATTTTTAAACATTCACTGAGCATCAATTAGGAGAAATGCCTAAGGTCAGGATGAAAGTACAAGATGTATTCTTTTAGTCAAGTTGTTTTCCTCCTCTGTAAAATGAGAAAATAGGTTACACAACCCTGTAGCCTTCCTTCCGGCTTTAACAGTCTTTCATTGTAATAGACATAATTTGACAGGATTATGTAGTCCCAGTGTTAGTTCAGTGTACCGCTGGTGCTCTGTAAATAATAGTCATGCAGTATCTGTCTACATCTGGGAGGTGGTGGCACTCCTCACACAGGACGGCCACACAACAGGGTGCATGCATCTGTCCATGCATTGTTTTCAGTCCCCAGTTGCCTGTGCTTTACCTCTTCTGCTTTCCCCTGATCACTGGCTAAGCTTTCCTGGTGGCTGCGTCCTCAAAAATAGGTGACTGGGTTTTACCTGTCCATTAGACACTTAGTAAGTACCTACTGTGTACATAGCTCTTTGCCAGTTTATATGACAAGCACTAAGGTGGTTGCTGGTGGAATTGCAGTGATTTGCTCTGTATAGGGTTGGTATCTCAAAGGAGGGAAAATTGTGGTGTAGCAGAGTGGAAGGATTATTCGAACTTGACAGGGTTGGGGATGGTGGGAGGGAATGCCAGTGACTTTGCCTCTGCTTGGAGGTAGAAGTAGACGTATATGGTGACTGCTAAATCCATTCTTTTCTTTGCTCTTATCCAAGGTAAGAATGATGGCTCCATTGGGGGAAAGCAGTATTTCAAATGCAATCCTGGCTATGGTCTCCTCGTGAAGCCAGGCCGGATCAAGAAAGCCACTGGCCCAGTCCGGAGGCGCAGTGCCGGCCTCAGGCTTCAAGGGGTGACGGCTGAGCACCGCAAGAGTGGCAGCTTGTCAGGCTCGGCCTCTAACTTGGCGTCGTTGACAGCCCTGGCCAAGGCTGAAGGGGGATCTACGCTGCGATCTGAGAGGAGCCAGAAGACTACAGAAAACCGGAAATCCTGGGCCAGTTAAATGGGGTCTGCCTAGCTGTGACCCTGGGAGCTTCATCATAGCATCTGCTGCTTCCTTTCTAGGCAAACACTAATGAAGATTATGGGAAGGCTTTTCTCTCTACACCTTCTGATTCCTCTTTGATTACTGCCATGTAGCCTCATGGCCTTTCCTCATGACAGAGCTGCTATATGGTTAACCTCCTGCCTATAAATCTATAGCATCACCCAGACTTGGGGGGATTGCAGCTTCCTGGTGGGAGCTCAAACAGGAGCATTGCAAGAAGCGTGAATGGTTCGTCTTGAGAATCTGTCCTTCCTGGAATGGAAATGTACTTGACTTATCCCCAGGTTTTTGGCGGGCTTCAGGAGCTATTCTTCCTGAATCCAGCTGAAAGACAGGAGAGCATGGAAGGCTCTCCTTCCAAAGAGCAGGGTAGAAAGGCTCTGGAAGGTGCCTGAAATGTCCAGGGCTTAGCCTCTCCTCTGCCCAGCTGTTTGCTCAGACAACAGCCCTGGACTTATCTCGTTACTGGGGCTTTTGGTTATACTTTACTTCTGATTTTCTGATGGTTCCATTTAACTTCTTCTTTTTAAGTATAATTAAAACTGAAGCTTCCTTTCCCTGCCCCAAAGTATGATTTTTTCATGTTGGCCTGAGATCTCAAGTGTCCTGTCCCATCTGCAAGCCTATGTCATTGAGTCCTTTCTGGGACCATTCCTTCCTTTTCCCCCACCCCAAGAAAAGGCTTTCCAAAACAGTGCGTACCTGGGTGGGAGTCCTTCGTTTTCTTTGAGTAGCCTCAAACTGAAGGGCCTAACCCTGCCTACCCCCTTCTCCCTTACTTCTTTTACAGGGTATATAGCTTGAAAAGAACGTCCTTGCCTTAAACCTGGAAGACTGTTTTGTTTCCCATTGATGCCCTTAACAGAGTATTCAGATAGTATTTATTTGTATTTATTGTTTTTTAATCCTAAATAATGTGCGAGCTACAATCTTTCCCTGCCTTCCATAGACCTGGGTGCCTTCACTTCACTTACGCACAGAGCCTGCTTGGGGCCTCCCGGGAGGTGCACAGCCTTGTCCAGAAGGGGCTAGCTGCTCCTGACAGTCTGGGGAGTGGTGGCAGGCGGTAGGGTTCTTTTGACTGCCCTTCTTTCATTTTCAAACACACAAGTGACCTTACTCAGATGAAATGTAAGCAAAAATAATTCCACAAAATTCTGTACACTGAATGACTTGGATGGTTTTTGTTCTAGTCACCAGGGAAGGGGTGGGAGGAGGGCAAACTTTCTACTCCTGTGCTGTTGTTTGTTTGTTTCTGGGACAGTCCAGAAGTTAGGTGATCCGACTCTTAAGCATTGGGCATTCCCTAGGTCCTGCCCCCACCCAGTCTTGTTGACTCCTGGGGTTAGCCTAGCTATTGTGCTTGTTCGTGTGTGTGTGTGTGTGTGTGTGTGTATGTGTATGTGTTCCAAGTAGTTCCCATATGTATTTCTTTAGTAGGGATCCTTAACTGATGCTGAATTTTTAGGGAGTCTGTGGTCTTGGATGGGGAAAAAGGCTTGATTTTCACTAAGTTAACTGAAAGTTTGCATTCCTTTCAGTCGTGAATGTAGGCAGCAGAACACCTGAGAACAGGTCTGTGGGCTTCACCTGACCACTAGAGAGGACCAGGCCACACCTGCCTGCACCTGCTGTAAGAACTTTTGGTCTACGTCCCAGAGGCTGTAGGCCTGGAAAGGATTCTGAGCACTTACCTGGCCTGGGCACAGCCTATCCTGGACTGCTAAGAATCTCTTTTCCTTAGACTTCATCTCTGATCAGTATCATCTTTTCTGTCCCTTCTCTTAGCTAAGGGACCAGGGGCAGAGCAACCCTCAGAGGAAGCTGGCGATGGAAGGAAGGAGGGAAGGCTAGTCTGTAGAAGAGGGAATCGGGGCCTTGTACGTTTGAGCTCCTGCCTATGAATGGCATTGACAGAACAAGTTAAGCAGCATGTTTTGGATGCTCCAAGAGCATCACAAGACTCTAAGACCCCCGAGTGCAGCAACTGAGCAATTCTCTAACCCTCGTATCTTCCCCAGAGCCCAGTACCAGGCTGGATGTTAAGTTCATATTAATCACTGTTTGGAAAGTTGAATTAATAAGTCGTTGATTCTAAAATAGCAGTACTTACATTATCTGTCCTCCCCCAAGCCTTTAACATAACGAGTGTGCAAGAAACATTTGTCTGTTTAATTTCATTTGCACATCGTGCCCTTATAATCATGCAGTTGGTTCTCATGTTGGTAAGCCCCTGGTAAGCATCTCGTTGGGAAATGTCTGGGACTCCCAGGGAATTTAAAGTGGCCCCTGAATGGGGATGGTAAAAGTTGTCAGTGTCCCTGCAGGGCTGTTGGGTTCTTACTAGTTGGATTCTGCAGAGGCATCTACAGTGGGGTCTGTGGATTGTAATCAAAAGAGAATTTGGGTCTAATCTTGGTTCTGTCATGGGTGGGGAGTGGGGAAAAGCACCGCCCTTGGAGTCAGGGCCTGCGTTGGAATCCTGGCTTTGATGTTTCTTGCCTGGATGACCTTGGCCAAATCATTCTTTCTTCCTCAGTTTCCTTTTTTGTGTAGAATGAGAGCATTGTGCTAGATGGTCTCTGCTGCTGCTTTCCGCTCTGAGTCTGTGACCCTGAATCCCTTTCCCTTTCTTTGTCTCAGTTGCATTGTCCATAAAATAATGAGGTTGGATGGCAGGATCCCTCCGGCTCCCTCTGGCTACAAATCCTGTGATCATCTTTGCACTGAATGCCTCTTAGGAACAAAGGAAAAAGATGTTCAGAAGGGAACCTGGGGGAGCTACCCCCTCATGGGATTAGTTTTCAGGGGAGAGGGGAGAAATTATCACTGGCACTCACAATCCAGACACTCGTTAAAGAGCTGGGTGATGCCCTGTGAAGAAGCTTAAGATTAATTAACTTCCATTAATTAAAATCCTAGTAATTGCTTGCAATGCTGCCTTAAATTAAACTTCTTTAACAATCAGCTGTTTTCCAAGTGATTTGCCTTTTCTTCTAATCCCCCTGTGTGAGGTACAGTTGGGCTGAGGAGGGTGTAAACATTTGTAACAAAACGGTTTTAAACACAAAACTTCGGGCCGAAATTGTCCAGATCATGAGATCAGATCTCTGACTTCATTGGCTCTCTCCTACTGGAGACCCTGGTATTCCCTGTGGTAGACAAGGTGTTGCACAGCCTTTCTTTTTCTCTGAGCATCCCTCATGCACTCAGGGTTCTTTTTCACACCCCAGCAAACTTGGATACCAAGTTGTACCAGCTTCGATCCAGGAAGAACACTGACCAGCTGCCAGATGGCTCTGGGCTTCATCTCAGCAACCAGGGATGAGAACAAAGGGCGCCCTAGGGTATTAAACCTGAAACAAACCTTAGAGACCACCTGAACTAGGCGTCTCGTTTTACAGATGATGAAACTGAGACCCAGAAAGGGCAGGTGAGGTATCGGAACCTGGTGTCAGAACCAGGACTAGAAGCCAGGCCTTCAGCAGCCTCTTTTGACCAACACAATCTGCATCGTCACCAGGACTGTGGCCACTTGTAGACGCTATAGGAAACCCACACAGAATGTCCATGCTAACTTCATAGAAGGCCAAAGATCTCTTCTCCACCCCTTATTCAGAGGGCAGCATTGGGGTGAAGATGTTACAGGAACAGACCCTGACAGTGGGGGCCTCTGCTTGTACTGAGGGATATTGTACTGCTCACCTTCCACACAGAGTTCGGTTTTCCTTTTCCTAAGCACCTCAGACCCTGTCTTTGAGACTGTAGCTTCTCTGAAAAAAGAGATCCTCTGTACCCCCGGAGTGAGAGCCAAGGTCTTTTCCACTTCTGTGTTGGTCCTGCTGCCCCCGTGCTACTGCTTGATGTGTGAGCTTGGGAGGGCCTATTCTCAGCCTCTCCTAGGTTCAAGATGGGCCTGGTCATTGGCAGTTTTATAGCAAGGCACTCATTTTCCATCATCAGCTTGTGTGCTGGGCGTGTAGCCTCAGATACAGTGCTGTCACTTTTGTGTCCTGATTTCCACTTACCACTCACCGCTGAAGTCCTTTTCAAAATCTCTTTTTGGGTCGAGATTCTCTCTCCATTATTTCCATCCATAAAACTGAAGACACTTTAAGTCCTAGGCTGGTGGGAGAGGGGAGCAAGCCCTCCGGGGACCACCTCCCCCCCCCACCCCCAACCCCCCCACCTGGGCCTTGTTTGGAAAGTGACTCGAGGCTGTTTGGGCTCCCAAGTTACATACCAAACTCTTGGGAAAAATGCCCCATGGAAACCAAAGGTTGTGGCACTATTTATGCCTCTTTCTTTTCTTTTTTCCCCCCCATGTTGTCTCTCTCATGCCTGTCAGTCAAACAGAGCAGCAGAAACACCCATAGGAGTAACTCGAGGAAAGGGGCTTCAAAGAGCCAAGTCCTCTTTGTTGTCCCCTCATTCAATTAAAACTAACCTGACTGTAATAGAATTATCGACCCGAGTGTGTGTGCAGAGACATGCCGGATGGCAGCAAATTGGTCCTGAATTTCTCTCCCAGTCTCCAGTGTGCTCTTTGGCTTTCAGGCATGGTATCATTGTCCCTTACTCTTAGGGAGCTGAGCTAGGCTTTCTTTACCTTTGTGACAGCTCCAGGTTTCTGACCTTCCCCCTTCTGACCTACCCCCTGTCCTTGACTTTTTCCCTTTAAAGTCTTGTTTGTGTGATCCTCACTCTTGAAAAAATCCTTTCTTGCCCTTTGGCCTTAAGCACCCCCATGCCTGTCCATGAAGGACTTTCCAAGGTGCTCAGACTCTGCTGCCTCTACATTCCATCAAGCGGGATTCTTGACCTTAAGTCCTGCGAGCAGACTTAGGCTTAGGCCTGCTCAAACTCTTGCTTCTTAGGTGGGATTTTCATGCACTTTACATGGGAAAAGACGTCGCCTTTTTAGAATTTCTGCAACCAGTGCCCTCGATCTAAGTGTAAGCTGGTATTTTCTGTCCTTGGTCAGAATCTCCAAGGACAATTGCACATTGCTTGGGATAAAGTGTATTTGTGTGATGGGGCTGCTTTATACAGACAGTCTCAGGATATGTCTGTGGAAATGATTCTGTGTATTCCTCATTTGCCTATCATAACAATGAAGGTTAAAGTGACATTTCATATTCTACAAGTCAGTTGGGATATGTGGGTCTGAGCTCTTTCCAAGAGAAATTGGTCCAGAACCTTTGGCTTCTCAAAAATCAGTGCAGCCAAGGCCAAGGTGACTCATTGGATGGGACCCCTGCTTGCAACAGTGGTGTGTTATTTAGCCGTTTGTGCAGATGTGATTCCCATAGATACACTTCTCCAAAGTGCGGCACAGTTTTTGAGTATTGGTAGCATATTGAATCCCTGGGGTGGATCCTTGACTTCCTTCACTGCTTTGACCCCAGAGCTCTTGTACTAACATTCATGCCTTTCAAAAGTGCCTTGTCCCTGGGACAGTATCTACAAGGGAGAGAAATTTAAAATGAGCCCCAAATATCTGTGTCTTTCAAAGTGATTTTTCCTTAAGGCAGGCAGCTCAAGCAATAAGACCCAACCTCAGCCCATTTTACTGGGTTCCAAAAAACTGATTTTTCAAAGCTGTTTAATTGACTTTTTGTTTCCTTGGTTCAGAAATACCGCAAACTTACTATCAGATGTCTAATTGTACCCGGTAGCGTCAGGAAGTTTTATTGGGAGGCTGGGGCAAAAAGAGTGCCTGGGAATATCCTGGGGCTCCTATCCTTTGGGAAGAAGGTCTGTAGAGTGGAGTTGATAGCAGTGTACTGTGTGTGTAAGAGTGCACACATGTCTGCTCATGTTTTTAGTCCACAGTGTGTGCCCATTTTTTTTTTTTTGATGTGCATATTTCTTTTCAAGGAAGTATAAGGTTGAAAATGTTCAAGGCCTTTCCTCAGGTTTTCGCAGTTCTCTTAGGTTGAATTTACTTTTAGCAGGCCAGGATGGGTAGTACAGACAACTTGGGACTTCTCAGAGAAGGAAATGGAAAGTGAATGTCTACAGCTGTAGGTTTCACGAGGGGAGTTTTAAAGCCGGCATTAAGATGGGAAAGGCAGTACCGGCCATTTAGGTATGTACAGAGAGGATAGGGTGAGATGCCACGGTGAGCAGGGAGGAGAAGGGAGGAGCCCCAACACAGGGCCTCTGCCGCCATTGCAGAGCTTGGATGTAGTGACCCGTATGTCCTCTTCATACAATGCCATACCAACTCTTCTTGCTTTTCTTCCATGAATGGGCCACATATTCTTCTCCCCTTATATTCACATGCATTCTTTTGACTCTGCAATCCCAGACCATGTTCCTTGCCATGACTAAACAAATCTAGTTGCTTCTATTCTCCTGGTCCCTAATACCCTGCCTATAAATAGGCCCCTGAGGTGTTTAGATCAGACCCCACAGGCTTTGAGCTGTCAGTATGGGTGCCCACTTGAAATTTAGCGCTCTCCCCTGCTTGCATGCAGTAGCCAAGCTGAGCAGCCACTCACGGCATCTTCCCTCTTGGGGCACACGAGCCAGGGCGAGTTTAAGATGCTCGCCGTTGGGTTTACTCTGCATAAATAAAAATCTACCCAAACAGGAAATGCATGTGCTCAGACATGGGCTAGTTTCTAAAAGTCCCAATGTTAATAGTTAAATTTAGGCACGGTGGGGTTGTATCTGGGGAGCTGTACCCTCAGCTCCCTGTTTTTTATCCTGAAGACACTGATTTAATTGGAATCAAGATTACCTGTTTTTACACAGTGGTCCATGATACCTTCCTTTTTTATTACTGACACTAATTGTAATGAACTGTGTTGGGAGAGGCTTGGCATCATCTTTCTCATTGTGGATCTTTGTAAATGCAGTGGGTTTGTTGTATATAGAGAAGGGCTCTTCACATTCGGGGCTTATGTTAATTTTGTATACATCAACTGAGAGTTAACAATCCAAAGACAATGTAATGAATTGTAAAAATGTTAATGATTTATACCGTGTAATAAACTAAACTATTGTAATATTGTATCATACATCATGTGACCAACAGCATCTAAATAAAATTGAAATGATTCCTTGGCCATACCTGAGAAGTCTGACCGTTGATTCTTATTGATTAGTATGCCTCTTTGCCCAGTTTTGTTTCCAAATTCTACACTAGCCTGTCAGTTCGGGGCAGGTGGTGATCGCAGTGGACACGTTTTACCTTTGTGGCTCAAGAGAAGCAGTTTTGAAAATGGAATTTAATTCAAGGGAAGGTCTTTTCTCTGCTGAGAAAAATGATCTTTGTTCTGAACAGGACACAACAAACATAGCTAATATAGGGAGTCAAAATATATCCAAAGTAGATGGTAAAATATGTCTTGAATTTGCCACCCTAAATACTGAAGAAATGATGGAACTCATTCCTGAGGCACTGCTCGGTATCTTTGGAATACTGTGAAAAATGAGAGAGAGGCTGCAGGCCAGGAAAAAGGCACATCTTCCCATTTCCAAGAAAGGGAAGAATAGAGTTTGCAAAATACAGTTGTGTGAGTTTGACCTTGATTCTGGGCACAATTCTACATGTATTGTTATATGCATGTTTAAAGAATATCTTTTTGATTAGTTTCTCATTTTTATTTTTCAAATAACCATTTTTAATTAATCTGTCCCTCCCACTACGCCATTGAGCAAGAAAACAAAAACCTCTGATAAATCCTTCAAGGATCCTTCTCCTCAGTCCAGCAAAACAAACTCCCATATTAGCCATGTGTGTTCAGAAATATATGTCTCTTCTGCATTTTAAGATCATGTTTTTTGGGAGAATGGCCCACTTCACCTTCATTCATTTGTACAACTTTCAAGGACCATTCTGAGGTCTTTGAAAGTTGTTTTTCTCTGCAATGTTGTTATGGTATAAATGGTTCCCATAATTCTGCTCACTTCACTCTGCAGTAGGTCTTTACAGTTTCCTTTGAAGCTCCATTTCTTCATGGCACAATAATATTCCATTCCATTCATACTCCACAATTTCTTAATCCATTCTTCAAAAAAGGAGATATCCATTTAGTTACCACTTCGGGGCAACTGTGAAAAGAGTTGCTAAAGATGCCTTTCCTCTTTGATTTCTTGAAGGTATAGGCCTAGCAGGGCTATCACAATTTGATACCTTTCTGGGCACATTTCCAAATTGCCATCTAGAATGGGTGGAACCACTTGCACCTCCCCCGACAGTGCAGTGGTTCACCTGTTTTCCCACAGTTCCTCCAACATTTGTCATTTTCCTCTTCTCTCAACTGCCAGTCTGATAGATAGGAGATGGCCACTGAAGGATGGTCTAATTTGCATGTCTCCAGTTAGTGATTTACAGTATTTTTTGCATGGGATTGTTAAGAGCTTGGGTTTCTTCCTCTCAAACTGCTTGTTCATATTCTTTGATCATTTATTTATTGGGGACTGTGTTCAGTGAACATCTAGGGATACAGTGGTGGTCGTGGCTTCATCAAGAGGAGGTCATTCCAGAGTCAGTTCATTCAACAAGAATGGCTAGCATTTAAGGTTAGCAAAGGACTTTACACATTTCATTAGATCCTTAAAAAACAACAACAGCCCTGAAAGGTAGGTACTGTTATAATCTCCACTTAACAGATGAGGAAACTGAGGCCGATAGAGGCTGTGACTTGCCCGATGTCATACAGTTATTAAGTGGCTAAAACGATTGAACTCATTTCTTCCTAACTTCCAAGTCCAACCTGATGAATGGTGTTTAGTTTTGGACAGGTTAACCAGACTGCTAGAACAGGGGAGTAGTGTAAGAATGTTTACACAGACTTTAGCCAAATGGAATCCAAAGGGCAGTCGTTGACGATTTGCTGTCAACTTGAAATTCCCAGTGCAGGTCTTCTGGGATCTGTCCTTGGTTCTGGGATGTTTAACCTGTTTAACAGTGATTTGGTTGAAAGTATAGATCACCAGTTCTCCAACTTTGGAGTTCCAGCACTCCTCCGCACTCTCAAAAATGGAGCCCACCCTGCCCCACCAGGCAAAGAGCTTTTGCTCATGTAGCTTATATCTATCGAAATTTACCATGTTGGAAATTAAGACATCATCATATTTTTATGAACATAGTTTTGACCTCACAGATCCCTTTGAAAGGGTCTTGAGGACTCCAGGGGGACCCATGCCATATTTGGAGATCTACTGGCACAGATCAATTAATCAGCATTCAGAGATCGTAGGATCATAGAATTGGATCTGGAGGGAATTTCAGACACCATCGAGATCAATGCTGTCATTTAATAGTGAAGGAAACAAGTTTGAGGGAGGCCGAATGACTCACCCAAAGTCACATGGTGTCCGTGCCCAGTGCTGCGCTAGTACTAGAAATAGCAGAAAAATGAGATCATTTCTACTCTTGGGAACCTTAGGTTCTATCTGAGGAGAAATTTGTGTATATGTTTATATATACACATGTGTGTGCAGATACATATACACACGTGTGTATATACATGCACATACATATATGTATGTATATATACGTAAATATGTATGTGTGTATATATACATATGTATATATACACACATATAGACACACACAGACATTTTATATGCAAAAAAAATACAAAGTAGTTTTGGGAATTTGAGGCCTTAGCATTTGGGGAGGCGGGCCGGGGCTAGTGAGAATGTGCTCATCAAATTGCCAGATAATACAAATTAAATGATACCGGATGACAGGCTCCAAATATATCCTGGTAGACTAGAACAATGGACCAAATCTAATAAAAATGAAACTTAATAGAGCAAAATACAAATTCCAACACAAATCAGTTTATCAAGGACAAGATGGGGGACTTGTGACTAGATAGCAGTTTTATCTGTTTAGAAAAAAATCTGGATGTTTTAGCAGTCTTAAGCTCAGCATAAGGCCAATGTTTTAGGTCGCCTGAGGTAAGCCAGACCTTCCAGTGTTTAGATGAAAGTCCATTAGGACAAAGAACTGAGTCAAATAGTCCGGGGTTCTTTGGGCTAAGTTAACCAGGGAGCCTCCAGATTGGAGATGACACTGCTCCCCTTACCACACACTGCACATGCCAACAGTTGCCATGAGGGAAGAATGTACCATCTATCTAGTTGTTACCTTCATTGAATCCAATTATCTTTCCCTCTGTTCCATCCCAAATCAGATCATGTTCCATTAGCATGGGCACATTTTTGCCTTGAGCAGACTGACAGGGAAGTGGGCCTGGTTTTGTGAGTGACACGACAGATGAAGACTTAGGGGACCCATATCCCAGGTCTCGTTCTGCTCCCCAGCGATGGGATAGGTCATATTACCTCTGGGCCTTCACCCCTCCTTTATAAAATAAGGGGGTTGGATGAGGTGTTCCCTAAAAGCCCTCTTCATGTCTCTGTCTCTGAAGTGGTAGAGTTTTGAGTGTGATGTTTCTTCTTTGGAATAGTGTGTGTGATGTAGCATGTATGGTCCCCAAGAAGTTTTCTGAAGAGTTCCTGTGAATGAATGAATGTATTTATAAAGCATTTACTCTGTGCAAAGCTCTTTGCTGAGTCTTGAGGATATAAAGAGAAAAGCAAGATAGATGTTCTAATAGGAGGAGAAAATGTTCTATAGGAGGTTTCAGCTGTGAGACAAAAACAGCCTCATGGATCTTGGGTCCTTTGAGACAACAAAAGAGATTGTAATGCATCTTTTTTAATGCCATAAAAACAATGCCCATGTATGATGTTGAACTCGACAGTGCCAAGGACTTCTGTGGTGGGAACCCTTTTCTGTGTCTCCAGTATCTATGGCTGCTAAGGTGGGATGGGGGTTGTAGCGTCTCTAGAGGGAGTTGCCAGATAGCATCGCAAACGTTGCTACCCTGGATAATGGCTGTATGGGCTAGGGCTAGGCCGAGAGCAAGGTTGTGGTCTGGGGATGACGGTGGCACTGCAGTTCATGGAGTTCTCGGGCTTTACTTGTCCATGTGGTCAGGTGGTGGTGGTAGACTCTTTCTCTCAAAGCATAGCTCCCGTTGACATGGCTGCAGCAGCCAAACTGGAAATGGGACCAGTGGAAGTCATCTATTAGGGAGCGATGCAGAGTACACCATCATATCACATCAGTGTTACGGAAATGTCACCGTCAAGAGGAATAATCACAATGACTGAGCAGAAATGTATGTTAAAGGTCTTTACAAAATCCAGTGCTGTGTGTGACTAGACCTGAACGTAAGTGGAGGCCAGGCCTAGGGCTCTCATGCTCCTCTTCCCTTGTCCCCACAAAGCAGTTTCCACTAGGGCTGCAGCTCCAGCCTCCTCAGTCATTGTCTCTGTTGGGCATGGGCCATCTTGCCCTCTTGATGCCATGCTTAATCTTCTCTCACCTTTTTGCAGAGTGCCTGGAACATAGTAGGTGCTGAATAAATGTTATTGATTATTACTGTTTATTCTGTCCCATACTCCTGGCCTTCCCAATCTCTCTCTCTCTCTCCCCCTCCCCGCACTTCCAGAATGCCAATTGGCAAATCACGTAAAATAATTGCCTTACTGTGATGAAAGAAAGCAATGGGGCATTGGATAAAGTTCTGGGAGTAAGGAAGGCCTGAGTTCAAGTCTGGTCTCAGACACTAGCTGAGTGACCCTGGACGAGTCACTTAATCTCTACCTTAGTTTCCTCAACTGTAAGATGGGGATAGTAAGAGCACCTACCTTTCAGGGGTGTGAGAATCCAATCAGGTAGCATTTGTCAAGTGTTTAGCCCAGTGTCTGGCACATGGTATGTGAAATATAAATATTTATTCCTTTCCCTTTCACAGGATCAATAAGCAAGCACTTAGTAATCACCTATGGTTTTCTAGGCACCCAGTTCTAGGGTTACAAGTACAGAGAATAAAATGACCAATCCCTGTTGGCAAGGAGCTCACATTCTGATGGGGAGACAGGAAGTACATATGAAGGTAGGGAGAGCACAAGTATATAAAGTGAATACAAATATGTGCAAAATACTAAAGATCTAAAAGTCAGAAGGGTCTTGAAAAGCTGCGTGGTTTAACTCAGAACAGACAATGAATGCCCCCTCTACAGTGTCACTGACACATAGGCTGTCCAGTCTCTGTTGAAAGACTATGGGGAACTCACAGCTTCTCAAAATCAGTCAGTCACCCCCTTTGAATAGCTTTAGTTAGAAGTATTACCTGATAGCAAGCCACACTTCTACCTTTGTCCCCTGCAACCTATGTGCCAGGCACTCTGCAAAAAAGGTGAAATTGCCTAATTCTTCTAACACAGGACAGTCTTTCACACACCTGAAGAACATTGGAATTCCCTCTATCCCCCCAAGACTTCCCTTCCCTAGGCTAAACTTTCCTAGCTCCTTCAACGGATGTTTGTACGGCTCTGACTCCAGTTTGACTCCCCAACTTGGTCCTCTTCTTTGGGACGCTTTATTGCTTGTCTCTGTCGGCCTAACATGTCACACCC
Organism: Trichosurus vulpecula; assembly: GCF_011100635.1. Taxonomy (NCBI): domain Eukaryota; kingdom Metazoa; phylum Chordata; class Mammalia; order Diprotodontia; family Phalangeridae; genus Trichosurus; species Trichosurus vulpecula. Next base: position 292,011,544 of record NC_050575.1, on the reverse strand, counting down.
AGAACTGAGCACCATGGTCCCGATACGATAGATGTATCATCTCCCTTGTTCCAGATACTATGTTTTTTCTAATGTCACCTAAGGTAGAATTAGCTTTTTGAGTTGCCACATCTTGCTGTTGAGTTACGAATTTGCCCATTCATCCCTTTGGTCCCTATCAAAGGCACTGTTTTAAGCCACCCCCTCCTTCATTTGCTCATAATTCTTTTTTTTTTACTTAAGTATAAAACTTTACTTTTATCCCTTATGAATTTAAAATCAAACCAACAGAATCATATATTTCAGGCTGGAAGAAGTTTTAGTGGCTATCTAATCCAACTCTTACTTAAAGACTGGGAAACAGAGACCCAGAGAAGTTGACTTATCTGATACCATATGGCCAATAAGTGGCCAAGCCATAATTTGAACCAGGTCATCTGGTTCCAGTTCCAACACATCACACCATCCTGTTGGGCTCTTTCTCAGTCTTGACTGTCATCCCACTTAGTTATCCCCCTCTCCCCTGTATCACCTGCAAATCTGCTAAGCCTGCCTTTTATGGTATTGATTGAAGTGCCCTGAGGCATACCATTAGAGACCTCCCTCAGAGTCAACATCATAAAGGAGGGCCCTCCAATTCTTAGGTCACACAGACATTATAACAAGGGCCTCTGGAAATGATAAATGGTTATTTGGACTTTTTTTTATTATTGTATTAGCTTACATTAGTTAAGGACTTCATGTCAGTATCATAAATAAAAAATAATAAGGCTGCATAATCTGGTACAGATGAAGGTGGTATAAATTGATTTGTCATTAATTGTAATAATAGCTCACATATTTTAGAGCCATTTATGGCTTACAAAGTGCTTTACACATATACATAAATGTGATGTAATGCTGCTCTTAAAAAAGTCATATTCCAGGGGACTGTTGGGGAATTAGCAATAGTGATTGTCAAATTTTTTAAAAAAGAGGGTCATTTAAACATTTTAAAAAATGTGCTGAAGGGAAAGGCAATGCAGAAGGAAGTACAGACAAGCAGGACAGTTTTGAAAGTATTGTCAAGTTTATTATATACTCTTTTAAAAAGCAAAAGGTATGGGATGGAGATTCATAGTTTCACAGAGAATCCTCTTTTTGTGTGTAGGCAAAATCCTCTTTCTTGGTGGTTAATCAGAATACATTTTAAAAAAACATATATTCTAAGAACAATAAACAAAATGCCTCTTCTCTTTTAAAAGGTTGATATAAGGGGAATGGGGAGAGGAGAACACTTTAGTCATAGGCAATAGCAGAAGCATAGAGTTTGGAAAATATGGGCAACACATGGGTTATAAGAAAGTAGGATTCTAAATGCTATCCTGGTCGTGAGATACTGCCATTTACCACCTTTAAATGGAACCTAAGTGGGAGAAAATCTGTGATATGGTGGAAAACACTGGAAGACCTATTGTCCAGCCCCCAACTCTGCAAATCTCAGCTTTGTGACCTTGGGCTAGTCACTTTAAGTCTCAGTTTTCTCCTCTGTTTAATGGGGTGCTTTGGACCAGCTGACATCTAAGATCCTCCCTAAGATTTCTACAGTGTAGATGGGACCAGACACACCCATTCATGCAATAGCTCTAGTTGGTGAGTTCTGTTCCACACCAGTGGTGAATGCTGACCTTTGACTAATGCAAAATACATTTGTCAATTTAGAGCTGCAGCTGCTCTCAGGTTTGACTAGAGGTGGCCATCAGTCAGAGCACATCTTTACAGGGTCTTGTTTATATTCATAAGTGCATACGAGCTGTTCTCTGAGAGATGCTCTGCCAAGCCATGACAGAAGCTTGGCAGCCAGGAGCTGCCCTGCTCAGAATGGAAAAGGCATCCGAATGTGGAATTGATCCATCTCCCTGGTATAAAAGTGCATTTTCAGACTGCTGCTCCCTTGCAACTCAATGAGTTTTGTCCACGCAGTCTAAGGGTATAGCTTTTCTCCTGCTTCCTAAACCCAGCAACAGGGTGGTAGCTGCCACCCTCCATTCCCTTTTCTCAGAGTGGAACAAGAAACAAAATTTTGGAATCCTAGCAGGGAATTCAGGGTTAAACTCTTGATCCTTGGTTCAGTCTCTTTAGCCCTGAATGTGGTGGTGGTGGCATTTAAGAGTTCTCTAAGGTAGGGGGGACAGGGAGACAGGGGGGAGACTTTGCACCCTTCTGCTATCCCCCATCCCCAGGTTTCATGATGACAGGGGTGGTGGGCTTATCTCTCAGCAAAGGACCATAGCTTTATATGGCTTTTCTGTTTCTGCCCTGCCTCACATGGTGCCTTAAGCATAGAGGCACTCGATATGATGTTAACTGTCACTCCAAACTCGAGCTGTCCATAGAGGTCAAACAGCCAGGGCCCAACAGTGGGCAGCTCAGCCAATCTGGACTTTGTCATTGGGCTGAGCCTGGCATGTCAGGAGACTGGTGCTGTGTTACTAGTGAATTGGAGGTGAGGATCAGTCTGTTCCAAAAATGGGGGAAGAAGGTAGTGGCCATTGCCAGCTTCATGGGGCATGTTTAGGATCTCAAGGAACCATGACTTCACCTGGTTGGTTAACCTCTCATCAATGGCGATGGCATATCCTCTGCAGTGCAATAGGTAGGCTTTGGGAGTTGCTGTGGCTGAAAATGTTATCACCTGGTGCTGAGTTTCTCCTAACCTAGTTGGACTGGTCCTTAGACAACACAGTTTGTCATCTGACCGTTAACTGAAAGTCCTTCCAACTTAGGTAGAGCCTGCAAGAGCTTGGATTCACCTACCATAGCCTTTGAGAATTCAAGGCTACATGGGCATCCTAGCGAGGCAGCCCAGGCTCTAAAAGATCCTGTTTACCTGGTGCTTCAGATATGTGAGCTGATTGGATCCTCGTGACCACCCTTGAGTAGTAAGTTGGCTGTCTCCCCACTGAACTTGGGAAACAGGAAGAAGTCCAGGCCCATCTAATTCCACCCTCCTTTCCACTTCACCCCTGGTACTTTCTGTATTCATGTGCAAAAGAAGGATGGCACAAATAGAAGTCTGGAGAGCTGAGATCTGATAGGAGCTGTGACTAGACATTTATTTTGTCTCACTTTCCCCATTAAAAAGCCAAATTCTAGGTTTACCTAATGTCACATTCCTCCTAATGTCTCAACCCAGCAGCTGGTGGGAATAACAAACTTTCCTGTCTTACCAAGGTAATCAGTCAGTTTAGCTACAGGTCTCCTCTGGCATTCAGACATTCCCTATTGCCCTCCCTTGTTCCTTCTCGTCGCCTATCTGTAATTCTAAACTGAATTCTTGGTAGCAGTGTTCTAGTAGGCTCCCAAATAGTCGAGCATTGGTCCCAACAGCCACTTTGCTGTAGCATCTTAGCCCCTGAATGTCTACAATAAGCTGGGGCCTGGCACGGGCACTTCATCCTTCTTCCAGGTGATCACACACACTTGCTTCCTTGAGCTCTTGGGATAATGGTGCTCCTTGATACTACAACCTCGGATGGAATGGCATGAAGGCTGAGCAAAGGGTCCTTCTCAGGTTGAGAACAAAGCCTTTCGCACTTACCTAGTGGGTTGGAAACACCAGAATTCCTTCTCGGGTTATCCCAAAAATATCAAACAATCCCCCAGTTTTGGGTCTCTCCCCTCATACATTCAAATTCACTTGCTGGGCTGTGAAGGAGGCACAGAGATGTGAATCTTTTTAGCTGGAGGGTAAAAATGGCCGCCATCATAAGGCAAGGCCCATGCCAGCTAGAAAGGATGGCTGGTCTTTCTCTCCGTTTGTGGATGAAAGGCAATTGAAGACAACCATAACTGACGAGTCACTCCCAGCTATATAGCATCTTCACAGTTCACAAAGGGCTTTCCTCAAAAAACAAAACAAAACCCTTTAAGTTGGTAGTGCGTGTATTAATACACTGATTTTACAGATAAGGAAGCAGGCTCAGAAAGGTGGATTTGTCCACAATCAGACAGCTGGTAGGTGATAGAGCTGGGACCTGAATTCAGATCTTCTGACTCCCTGGGCCTTATTAACTTGCTTCTCAGGCTCTGGGGTTGAAGGTAAAGGAATGCATTTTATTCGTATGCATGGGAAAGACCCTCATTTAAGAACCCTCTCACCCCTCCAGAACCCACTTTGGTTTGAGAGCCTGCAGTGAAAGGGTAGAATATTCTGTTAACCAGGTATAGTCTCGGAATGCACCTAGTCCCATTTACCAGAATGATACCTTTACAGGAAAACAAAAATCACAAAGTGGTTGATACTCAAAGAGGAAGACTGGTTTGCCCTCCCGTCTTCTGTAGATCTACACATCCCAGATAGTATAGCACTTCTCAAAGAAATTCTGGCCAGGGTCTTCATTCAGTTATACATTTTATTCTCTAATAGGTACAATACTAAAATAAACACAAATTAAAAAAAAGTTTTATTAAAACAAAACTGTACAAAAAAGCAGTATATACTACATTTTAATTACAGAACAGTCTACTGTCCAAAAGGCACTAATCCAGAATAGGAGATACAATGATACAGGACTCATTGGAACTATTTTAATCAATACAATAGAGCACTTGTTTCCTTGTCCATTCACATCTAGAAACAAGGGCTTTTGCTACAGTCATTACACATTGTTATAAATATGAGTCCTACAGGTGAAGGTGCAGTATCACTCTCCCTAGAGCAGATTAACACTTACAGGGGTCACTGGGGAGTTTTTTGGTGCGGATGGAATTGAGGAGCGGGGTTAGACTCACCCCTTCTCTAGGGTAGGGGTATCCAGGCCCAGGGTGGCAGGATACTCTCATGCCTCCTCAGGAAGGCTGTGATGGGCCTCTAGGGGGAATCTAGCTTTGCTCTGAACCTGGACTCTTGGTTTTTCCTGGCAGTCTTTCGTGTCCTTTCAACCACCTCATGTATTTTAGTGTGGGAAATGTTTGGTGGTTTTTCTGTACTCCCTGGATTTCAAGAGGTTTGCAGCAGTCTTTAGGATGACAAACATCACCCACTCAGCCTGAGTAGTCTTTTTGGTATCCAGATAGGAAAAGGAAGTGAAACTTTTAAAATAAACTGTGGTTGCTCATCAGACCAGTGTCACCAAGCTGGGAGCCTGGGTCACCTTCTTTTGACAGCTGAGCTTCTGTTGCCAAACTAGGAGGCACTGTCCCTACAGCGTGGTGACGTCCCATCTCTCGCGCTTGGTGCGTCCACTAGATGATGCAGGTCGCAAAGGCTTTTAACAATGACCCTTTTGCTCTCTTGGGGTTTGTATGATGGATTCCTGCTTCAGAGGCATTTTGTGACAGTGATAATTCTAGGGCAGGGCTGTCCCTAGGCAATCACCACAAAGCAGCTGGACTAGTTAGTTGGGCCCTCAATCCAGTTCTGTAACCAAGAGTTAGACATTGGCAACTTCTGTTTAATGAACGGACCTTCCAGGAACTGAGCTTGGTCAAAGGGTGCCACTGACTTCTTCGCTTTTTGTGACCTCAGTTAACTCTCTAAACCCCAAGTTTCATTCTGTAAAGGCCTCTGGCCCTAAGGAGGAGAGATACTGCAGCTTTCAAAACAGTGTCATACACATAGAAGACGAAGACAGGCATCTGGATGTTAACAAAAATAAGTAACAAAGAAATATGATTAAACCAAATCTCTTCTCACATCTTCCTATACTACATCCTCCTTCTGCTTAGCAGAAAATTGTACGTACACAAAAATACAAATACACAATTTTGTAGAACAGTCTGATTTTAATATATTTATATATATTTATATTTATATGAGTGGCAGGTTAGTTCATTATATAGAGCTTTTTGCACTTTTGGCTCATATGCAACAAGGCTTATAAATTCAGCTTTAGCTTTCATTCAGGTTTTATAGCTTTTGAACAATTGTTTTCACATTTAAAGCAGCATCCAATTTGCAATAGGAGTTTGTGGTGGTTATAGGAAAGATCAGGTCAAGAGGTTATTTAAGGGAAAGGGGGAGATATCAGGGTAGGGAAGATATACATTCCAGTGTGTGTGGTAATGTAAAAAGGATTGTATGTGTGGACTAGAGCATACCATGTTGACCCCTTGAGGTAGACTGAACACCTTACAGCAGACTCAGACACAGGTGTGATTTGCCCTCAGGGACACATGGTGTACAAGATATGGAGAACAAAGACTAGGAGACTCCCCAAATGGAAACACAAAGACATAAAACACACAAATGGCCAAGGCAGGGAGCAGGGGGAGATTCTTTTCCCCCTCAACCCATCTAGCAATGACTCGACACCGGTCATCCTAGTTGAATGACTGTTTGGTGAATGCAAAACACTTTCAGGCAATCAGTCCTCAGTCATCTGGGCCTGTGGTGTCTCATCCAATCACCACCATTACACTGCTTTCCATCTTCTAACTTGCTGTGCCAGCTAGCTCCCACCCCTACTATGAGACATTAAAACAAAGCTGCACATCACTCTGCAACGGAAATGATTCCCCTCCCCCTCTGCTCTTTATGGAGTGTCCAAGTAAGTGAATGGAAACCGGGATTCCTTTCCCTGCACTAATTGCATTTCCTGGTCATTTCTCCCCTGTGCCCCACATTCTCACTAACATTCATGTCTTGTCAATTACAACCAAGGTAACTGACAAGCACTCAGTAAAACCAACAAAAAGAGCATGTGCAGACTCAAGTGACAGCGCACTGACAAACCGTCCTGGCTGGTGTCCGGGCTCCAGGAGGGCCTTGTTTTTAGTACCACAATGCTACTTCTCCCATTTCATCTCTTCTTTAGCAGTATGCCAGGTGACCTTCCATCCAAAGCAGAAGTCCCACCTGCAATGTTGCCTTTGCTTATTACCTTGATGGTATCCTATGTTTGTAGGTGATTGCACTGTCAGAGCAGACATGCTAATTAATGAAGATTAGTGCCTGGGCAACAATTGTTCCATTTTTCAAAACTTTAGAGAACAAAGTGTCCAAGAGGTGTTTAGTTACAGGATTTGAGTCAAGTGCAGTCACCAAAAAACCTGTCACATTCACCATGTGAAAAAGGCCCCTTTGCTTAAATCAGACTTAAAGTATCTTTTTAAAGACACCTTACACACCTCTTCTGAAGATGTGATTTTGATGTTAAGACCCTGCCAACGGCTGCATTTTGAGCCACAGTGAACAAATGACTGTGACCCACAGAATCTCGAAGCTGGAAGGAACCTCAGAGAGCATCCAGTCCAACCAGTACCTGAACATTCCAGGAATCCCCTCTATATCACTCCAACAAATAGCTGTCTGGACTCAGATCTGAGGACCTCCAGTGATGAGGAACTCAGTTACCTCCTGAGCTAGCTCGTCCTACTTTTGGATAACTCCAGTTCTTAGCAAGTTTTTTCTCACACAGAGCCACACTCTGACTCTCCTCTTCAAATCTAGATAGAGAGGACGAGAAAAGACAGTGAAGATTCTAGTTGCTAACAATCATAAATGAATCATGTTTAATAATCACAGTTATATGAATATTTATCCTTAGAGTTGAGTTGTTCTGACTGCTGTCAAAGGATAGAGACTCCACTCTGTTTTGGAGATGGTGTCAATCTCCCTGATTGGAGGGCTACCGGGATTTAAATGAGCAATACAAGACTCCTTAAAAGTTCTCAATGAATCAAGACCATGACCACAAGAATGAAAGAAACAGCAAAACAATGACAAACAAAACCAGCATCAAGAAAGCAATGAAGGTTTTTCTCCTGCTGGCTTGACCTTGAAGTTGTTCTGCCCGCAGAACGCCAGTGACACTGGGGGAGGGGTGCTTTCCCTCCACCCGCCCTGAAGGGCTGTGCATGGGCCAGGGAAGGAAGAAAGGGAAGGGGGAGGGCAAGGAGGAATCAGGCCTGATTCTCTGGTGGGCTCCAGAGTTATGTCACTTGCTTAGGCACTTAAAAAAAAACCCAACAACAAATAAAAATATATCCTTTAAAGGTACTGAACACTGATCTTGGTCATGAACGTGGAAGGGACAGGGAGCCCATGGGGAATTAGACAAGGCTATGGGCTCTTCCAGGGGAGACAACTATGATGTCCTTGGCATCTTTCAAGGAAGGCATATTTCCAACTCCAATGGCTTTCTTGCATCCCTAGGAAACCCAGAAGAGACAAATACTATGTTGACTCAAGTGCTAGGTCCAGAATTCTTTCATAACTGATGATTCTCTGGGTCATACATAGGGAGCTTGCTTCTAGCAATAGTGGGAACCCCATTAAGAAGTAGGATGGGCTCAAGGGTGGAATTAGGGACAATCTTATCTGGAACATCAGAAGATGCATTCATGAGAAAAAGGAGTATAAAATGAGACAACATGGGGCATCACTGAAAGCTGGCTGCTAAGAAAGAAGAGGTGCAATTCAGTAAAAGCAAATATGGTTCTGAAGTAAAGTCACAAGAAAGTTCCCAAATTTTGAAAATACAACTCTCCTGAAAGACAGAAATTTATTTTTGGTACACTGATGTGCGTTACTAGTAGCACAAAGAAGTGGTACATGGGTTCGCTGACACCGGCATATTGAAATGATGCTACTTATTTGAATTAGTACAAAAAGCAATGTTGTCTCTCTGTTTCTTTCTCTTTCTTACACACACACACACACACACACACACACAGAGGCAAAAATACTCCCCTGCCCCCACTGAATGTGGCACAAGAACAAAAAAGTTCAAACAGCTATTGTTTACACAAACACAGCACTATACGTGTAGTGTTGTTGTCCAGGCTAAACAGCATGAACGAAGGAATGATAAGCTGGAAAAATGATCATCCCAAGTTTCTGCTGGGCTCTAGGCCCTCAAAGAAAAGTGAGGGGTTTTAGTGATTCAAGGAAGTCCCAAGACCACTACAATTTATGGTTTGACCTGGATAGAGCTGATTGGCAACTGAAGCAGTTATAAAGCAAAGAATTAAACTTGGGTTAGGGCCACCATCTTGTTTCAATATATTTTTATGGAATCCATATGTAACTCCTTGGTGAAGCTGTGCAAATGGCAGGAATGAGAGAATTAATTTCTCCTGAAATTCCCTGCCACTCTGTGCAGCTCACAGACTGGCTCTAGGTAGACAATACAAGAAGATCTATTTTCATTCTTCGTGGTTTGGGTTTTCTAATGAGAAAACTGTCCAAATAGAATTACTAATGGTAAAAATTATCTGTCAGTATTGGTGGGCACCTCTGCACCAACCTGTTTGTCTATTCAGCACTGTTCCAGTCAGGGACTATCCCAACACTGCAAACAGTTGGTTGACATTTTGCATCAGTCAACACAAAAGCTCCTCAAGGTGTATTCAACTTCTTGGGATTTAAACAAGGCTGTAAGATTTAACTGATTTGGAGAGAAAGTTGTTAAAAGTATCACAAACTAGTTATCTAAAAACGAACTGCTCATGTTTCTGAGAGGGGAGGAAATATATAAGGGTGAAGGGAGATGGGAAGAAATATTAATGTACCATCATCAAATTAGAGAATTCAGAATTAAAGACTTAGAGGACATTTAAGTACAACCTTTGAACCTGTTTATCAATCCCTCCTCGACATCTTTGATAGATGATCTATCTGACATGTTCAAATGACAGGGAGCTCACTACTACGTGAGGCAACCCATTGTATTACTGAATGCCTTTAACTGTTCAATAGTTTTGTTTTTTTTATGTTAAACAAAAATTACTTCACTGTAACTTTTACCTACTAACTAGCTTATAAGAATGAGATTAAAAGGGTATATGTAATACAAATAAAGGGTAAGCAAGTTTAAGGAGATTTTTAGTGAGAAAGGAATAAATAATTCTACTTCTGTCACCAGCCTTAACTAGGAAAAACCAAGAATTGAAATTTTATGTTTTCGACTAAAAAACAGAATAGCATCAATCATTCTTCATGATTTTAGAAAAAAAGATCTTCTTGGGATATACTGCCAGTTTTTGCTCTAATTCTGATGCACTGGGGAGTTGGGAAAGGAGAGGCAACAGGAGTGTATGGCAGAACTAATGTGGCATGTGGAAAAGCTTAAGAACACTAAGATAGAGGAATGAGGGAACATATCTCCAGCTCAAGTCCTTTCCTATGTACTACATTCCTTTAAGCACATCTTTAATTTTGATCAGTAGAGTGTCAGATGATATTGAAAGGTTTTTAACTGTAGTGCCAATTCTATTTCCTTTGAACACTAAAGAGATAAATCAGGGTTATCTCACAAATCATGGAATTATATTCCTTGATTCAGACTTCAGAAAACCTAATCTTTAGACATACTCTAAATTCTAATGGAGATATTTAAATACTGGCTTTTCTCTCCACATCTGGGAAAAACTAAAAAACAGAATGCCTCCTCTTAGTGGTCATAAAACCATGCTGACTCCAACTGTCAGGAAGAGATGAAGAATGATTCTGAGCACAAGTTCCTAGAGATTCTTTGAAAAAAATAAAACAAAAACCCCAATGACTATATCTATGTCTCAAAACAGATGCTATGCAACTCTTTAAAGTATGGGAGCTCCATGTAAGAAGCCTTTATAGGAACCTACAGCCTGACCTACCCAAACCATGTATCTGATTAGTGTTCTAAGAATATGGTTAGGCTGAACAAACAAGTGAGTAAGAGCCCATGGCAGTCTCCATACAATCTTACAGTAAACCTCAATAAATCCCCATAAATTAGAATTTCATCCAGAGATTTTTAGGCTAAATGAGGATTTTTCCTTACTCACATACTAAGAAAGAAAAATTTGTTTAAGAGGAAGCAACAAGGCCCACCATACTTGAGGATGTTTTATTTTTCCCAGTGGATGGCACAGTACTATTGGGCCATCAGAGCTAAAGTATACAACAAAGCCATGTCTACTCAAGAAAACCATAGGAATATATGGGAATCAATCAGTCACTTTTTAGGCAAAGATCTAATATAAGCATTTAAGAAAATTAAAGTGGGCCTTGGAAGCACACAGAGGGCCCTTGAATTGGCCCCTCTTGGGTACCTTCCCTCTCATTACCCAAATCCTCCAGAGGGAGAAGTTTATTCCTTCAAGCCTTGGAGTAAAGTCCAAAAACAAAGATCACTGAAAGGACAATACTCTAGGTTATTAGGCAACATTTCTATTTCAGAATAAGGAAAGGATTGCAAAGTAGGTTTTGAAGGAGGAGGTGAAGAAAACATGAACACAATGGATATGTGAGACTGACATAAAAAGGTCTACTTCCCTCTTTTGCCCATGGCTACCTCGGTTTTGTCCGAGATTATCCCCCCCAGGTGGAAGTTTTGGGGTAGCTTCTGGAATCATCAAGGGGCGCTAAACCTCTGTCAGATGAAGACATTCTAAGAAGCAACTGGCAAAGCAACACCAATAGCATGGAGAAACCAATTATTTGGGAAAGGATACCTTAGCAATAGCTTCAAAAGATACTCCTATTTCACACTTTAATGAAAATTTGATGTCCTGCTAGAACAGGTACTCAGAGGTTAGTCTATATGTTTCCTACCATGAGGCCATAGCCTTTTATCCTAATCAAGACTTAGCAAAAAAAAAAAAAGACTTAGTAAAAAGTGTGGTGAGCACTGTGACCTTCAAAGCTTGTGGTGCATTAATGACAGATGACACTTTTAAGAAAAGAGAAGATGTATTCTGAAATAGAAAAAGAAAAAAGGCTGAAAAATTTTTCTGTGGGGAAAGGAAGAGAGAAAAGGGGAAAGGTAAAGAAACAGTAGGGAGGAAAACAGAGAAGATTCAAATATAAAAGTTAAGGGTCTATAATTAGACATCAGAAATTTATTCTTATATTAGAAAAGAGAAGTTATGGAAAGTCCATTTGTGTTCCTTCTGTATGCTAACTAAGCGTGTTTTTGTTTAACTCACACATTTATTTAAAATCTGTAGAGTGACTCTATATGACTGTTATTATGTGTTGTTTATATCAGTTATGTCTCTTAAGAGAGACACATTTTATTTAACGAGTTGATTCTTAATAAATGATTTCTGACGATGACTGAAATGTAAAATAGCTATCTATGGAGCATGATCAAGAAATTCTAAGACTGGGATTTTGTCAAGGCAGCAATGCCTTTATGTCAAAACAAATATAAGGCCCCAACAAAAAGTAACTGGTCTGGTCTTATAAGTAGCTGGCTACCAGTGACTTATCCAAGGGGTCTGGCTATGGATTCTGCCCAGTCAAAGTTGTAATCCATATTAATCAATTATCAGGTAAATAGGATTTAAATAAGAAGTGAATGACTTGCAAATAATCTAAGAGATGAATGGGGGACTATAACGCAAAGACATTCATTTTGGCTGACAGAAAATCAAATTGAAATCCTCCTTTTTTAATCATGGAGGAACAGGAATACCATGCCATTATTTGAGTTGACTGAGTTGCTATTCCAAATGTTCCTGGGAACGTTAGTGCTAAAACAGAAGTAGGGAATGAGAAATCTGCTATTTTCACTCCCATGAAGGACAGAAATCCTTTTAATTATGACCATGCCAATCTACATCTTGCTAAACAGCTAATTACATGTCAAAAGGACACCCAGTCATTCAGAACAATTATCATTATATTTTTATGTATTCATTCTACCCGACCAATTACCATGGTTACAGTTTTAAAAGATTCAGCCAAACCTTCATCTGATCACATGTCAATATGAAGAATAAATTATGGCATCATCCATCCATTTTTATTTTGAAAAGGGCAAGAAAATGAAAATTAAATCAAAGGAGAGTGTACCCCAAGATGTAAGAACTATGTTGGTGGTACACACACACCACTCGGAGAAACGGCTCCAGCATCAAGATCTGGCTGACAGTACTTTGTGCCAAGAACCTTGCAAAGATAGCACACACACACACACACACACACACACACACACAAAGTAATTTTGCACTTCTGGCCAAAATATTTGCACCCATTTCTATCATCTAAACGGCACCATGATCACCAGAAAACAGGTGGTAGGCCAGTGGATCAGCCACCAGTTACCATTCAGATGGTTTTAGATAGGTCAAAGAGCTTGTCATGAAAAAAGGATAGGAAAAATATAGGGTTTCTCCTCTACAAATGCTTCTCAAGACTTGTTGGGAAAAAAAGATCCTTAGAAGAATAAATTACATTTAATTTAGCTTCTCAGGTGACCACAATTGTGGTGTGGTATAGAGAGATGCACAGGGCTAGGGACACATAGCCCTATCCCAACTCTATTATGTCCACTGAATACTTGGATAAGAAACAATAAAAGTGTAAAACACTGGTGTGTGCACATATAGCCTCTCTTGGAACTTTCCTATATTTGTTGAACAAAGGGAAAAAATACAACCAAAATTACAGGAAGCTGATTTCTCAGTTAATGACCTTCACATTTTACTTTCTTTACTCCTCCAAAAAATGAATCAAGAGGTCAATATGTTGAAAGTGTACTTGTTGGTCTCATTTCAAGTCCTCATAAGGCCTCTCTACTGCTCTAGTTATAAACTACATTTTAAAAAAAAGAACTAAGGAAATCCCTCTTCTTTAATATTAGATATCCCTTATCGAGATAAAGGATGAATGATGACAATCGTATGCTTATGAAATATACGACATTACAGAAAAAAAGGAAGGAACCCATGGCTGGACAAGGATGCTCCCTACCTGAAAGCAACTCTCAAATTGAGGGATTATTGCCATTCATAGATGCCTCCTCTGGAAAACCTTCCATTCTCATTAGTGCACAATACCTTTAAATGGGATAAATCAGGCATTACTAGATACTGTAAATCAGACGATATAAAAACTGAGAAAGGGGTTTCGGATCATGCAGCTCAGTTTGCCAAATTCTCTTTGGCTGACAACTGATCCCCAAATCCTGAGTAAACAACCTTGCAATTAAGGAGCACAAAAAGGAATGCTTCCCACGTGCAATTCCCACCCATGCCCCTGCTTTTAATGCAATAAACTACACAGTAGGAGCTGGTCAATGCATCAAACTTTTCATCTGGGAAAACCTGACAAACAAATCCGGCTCAGTAAAGCTATATATGGATTTGGCTGGTCTTACTTCAGCCCCAATGAAGACAGTAGTCAAACATTAACAATTACAAACAAAAATAACCCCAAATGACGCAAAAACCCACCACTGCTCTGGCATGATATTTGGTTCACATGCAGAGCCCAAGACATACAACCAACATACAACATACAAGATCAAAACCTGTCAATGACAACTTTGCTACAGAGAGCAGAACCAACAAGTAAAAGTTATTGCCTAAGAGTTTCTTGAAACTTGTCACAAAAATGTAAAGAGGGAGAGACAGATATAGAGACAGCGAGAGACACACCTAGAGGAGAGAAAAGAAAGCTATGCATGTCCTCTGAAGAAAACAAGAACGCAGTTAAGGGCATGGCAGTGTGTGAAATGTGAAAAGCTCTTCTAACCAAACATGAGAAGAGAACCTGGAATTTGATGCTAATGTTTTTTTTTTGGAAAATATCATTTGCGAAGAGAGACATTTCTCTGCTTGGAGGCATGGGGCCAAAAAGAGTTTGACGATACTGCATAATAAAATGAGGAGAGAGAATGATTAGACAGGAATGGACCAGCACAGGCATCTGACTGTTTACTCAGCCTACAGGTGGAGAGAGGCAGAGCTCAGTGCTGGAGCAGGGAGGACAAAGGGGACAGAGGATAATATAAGTTCAACTCTCTAATGTCTGCTTTACACCTAGTGCCTGCCAGGGTTAGTGTGATGGACTATGCTGAGGGAGCCGCTAAAACCTGTCAAAGACAAATGTCAAAACTTGGAAGCTGAAAATCTTGCTGAAATCTTTTGTTTGTCCTCCAAGGTGAAAATACATCAAGATATCTTGGCACAACACAGGTGGATCAATGTTTGCTGACTGATTGTTTGATAGACTGCCTGTCAATATGAATCTCTTAGTGCTGTTGAGATCAGATTTCTACACTTGAGCCTAATGAACACCTCCACTACCCCACACTGAAACACAGACCACTTGAAATTTAAAAAGAATCCTCATTCAAACTCTATAACATCAGAAATGCCTGCTATTCCTGAGTAACTTATCACCAAGATACAAGTTACTTGAGATGAGGACCAAAAGATATCTCTAGGTTACTGTGATTATTTTTTTTAAGCCAATACATAAAACAGCTTTCACCTACAAGGAAGATAATGCTAAATTCAAATTCACAACGTTGAGTGAAGAGTTTAAGGGCTGGACACAAAGTCCAACACAATAAGTCAACTACTGTGAGACTGCCCTCACACTGAGGATTTCATATTTCACTCTAAGTAATAAACTGTATTGGACTAAAGTGAAACACACGTTGAAAGGGAATCCTTTGCTGCTTGCCCTGGGTCCTTCTCACTTCTCCTTGTCCTAGACACCGGGACACGATATCGCTTTGACTGTCACCATCCAGAGAGTACACTAGAGAGTGTCCTTTCACCTTCTATAGTGCATCTATTTTGTGACATGAGGTAACTGTAGAAATTGTCCAGATCCTGTGGCTCAAATGGCATGCCTCCCCCCAACATATAACAAAGAAACCAAACAACTGTTGAAAGTTTCTAGGATTGGAAGACTAAATCTTTCCTGGGTGGTTCTCCCTGGGATATAAATAATACTGAAGTGAGCTAGGTTGTATAAGTGTTCTTGAAATAAAATCATGGGGTCTCAGATGTGTATATTTAGTATTGCTCCTTTGAGAGTAGGTAGAAATTTAGCTAGGAAGGGTCTTTACAAGGTTCTCACGGGGTTGCCAAAAACGGAAAATTTACTCATCCATGGTGAGTCTAGAGTTCTTATAAGAAGATCAGATAAACAAATGGTGGCAAGGGATTTTTGGCTTCTTCCATTAGCAGGAAGGAGCAGAGAACTTGAGAACTTCCTCTAGGGACTTGAAGTACAGTGTATAGTTTGGAGAGAAAAGGCCAATAGACCAGACAAGGAAGATAAGGTGGCTTCCCAAAGGGAAGAAACAAACAGGCATTCTTAAAGCAATGTGATTGCTTTGACAACCCCCTTAGGAATAAAAAAAATTAGGGTCTAAGCAAAATTTCTGATGGCTTTCAAAACCCTAGGGGTTGGGGGAGGGCAACCACCAAATCCATAATCCAGAGTATCAGAAGTCAAATCTAATTAAGAATTTCACTGGAGAACTACAGTAGCTTGGATAAAAGAGCAGAATTCAAACTTATGGAAAACAGAGAATCTGGGTTAAAGATGAATCTAGATACAAAGGAAGTCATTCTTTAATTCAGGTGGTAATGTGATGGCTAAGAGTAGGCTGGCATTGTTAATTCATTTCAGTGTTTCTTTAGTTAACATTTTTTTTCCAATAAGGAGAGGCAGCATGGTGTAGTAACAAGAACATTGGTTTTGGAGTCAGGTGGCCTGGCTTCAAATCCTGGCTCCATTTAATACCTACATGATCTCGGGCAAGTCATTTCTATCTCTCTGGGCGTATACATCCTCGAGTAAAATCAGAGTTGGTCTCGATAATTTCTAAGGTCCCCTTCTAGCTCCAAGTGTGTAAAAAGTCTGTGGTTGGAGTCTTCCTTTTCCTCCTCTGTAGCACTCCTCGTCAGGAGCATAAGAAGACCCTTGTCACTTATCTATCCTAAATGGGAACTTTTCCTCAATTCTCGTATGTTGCCAGAGGCGCAGAGAATTGGTGTTGCACTTATGAGACATCATAAACTCGCCTTTATTCTCTGAAGGGTGCTTTCTCCTTCATTCTTTAAAACAATGCAACCTCTCTGATAAGCTACAGCAACCAATGTATTTCTTTAGAAACTGCAGCTGTCTTAACAGTTTGAGTCTATTCCATGAAAAGAAAGAGGAAGAACAAATGATAGTACAGCCCCAACATAAAGAAGCTATCAATTATCATAATCTCCTTACAATAAATCAGAGATGCTGCTTGTCAGAGAGAGTGTGTCTTCTCTCTGTCCTTTTCTCTCTGACTCAAGTGGAGAATAAGCACACAAAAATTTTACCCAAAATAAAAAAAGCTACAATTTGTTATATTTCTCTAGTGAAAAATAAAAAAAGGAGAGAACAAAAACTCTCCCTGAAAAAAGACTCACAAACTAAGAAAGAAAATTGGTGGTGGGATCAAATGATTTCATTCCTGAGCATAAGTCATGCTACTCAAATTTGCCTATTCAAGTAATATAAATCAAAAGGGGGAAATAGTTTTACTTTATTTCGGTTGTCCACATCTCCGAAAAGCACATATATTTTCCCCTGAAATAGAGCTCTTCAAAATCATGGATAGATGTGAACTTCATGTCTTCTGAAAGTGCTGACTCCTATTCACACTTAGCTAGCAAGACAGGCAGATGAAGAGATGATCTGGTTAGTGTGGATCTTAATGGGAACACTGGCTAAAAACTTGATGATGCTCAAGAAACTCCACTCAAAGGGAAAAAGAACATAAGGAAGTTCGGTCTCTCCAGCAATGGTCTGAAGTTCAAGACATGGGTATGGGGGAGGTGGAGAAAAAAGGAAGAGAAGAAATGGCACCTTCATTCCCTATTAGAAAGAGTTCATGTGAAGAACAAAAGAGAGAGACGCTCTGCTTAACAGCTAGCCTCTTATTCCCCATTAAACAAGGTTTTGTTGTATACGGAGAGAGAAGATAGAACAAGGCAGGAAACATCCAGCACTTGTGCCTACTTCAGACACATCCTATGCTGTTTCCTCTTACCGGCCACGACACAATGTCATTTAATCGGGATGCCAGGAGATCATTTTCAGACAACGCCAGCAGATGTAATTTTCTTCGATGCATGGATTGTTCATCATTTTACTATTAGATGACAAGGTGATTGCAGGGTGACTCTATAATGCAAGTTCACTGTTTGGTATTTTGAATTCTCAAAACGAAAAAAGGATTTATCAAATATAAATATCTTTAAAAAGTAACAAAAGTGCTACATATGTGATCAAGGAAAAAAATTCCATTAGTTACTGCTGCTTAAAGTAGATTAAACTTTACAAATATTACCACATCCATTATCAATATGGCTTCCAATTATTAATTAAATTGCCTGTGGCAGTATAACTTTCTCATACCTTTACAAGGACAGAGTAAAGAAGAACACCAAAGCAGTCACATCCCATTATATCTCCTACAATGTAAGTGGTAAATGATCCCCTGCCTTTTTCCTGCTCATATTTAAGTGAGTACTTGCATTTATGATACCCCATATAACTGTTGTAGTAAAGTCTTCTATCAAATATTCTTACTTTGTAGGTTGCAGGCAAGAGTTACAAAGACAAAGTTATAAGCCCATTCACTGGTGACCTTAATCCCATCCTTGAGAGCTTCTGTTTTTTACTTTTTTTTTTCTTTTTGGTGGCAAGGGAAGGGTAATGCAACTTTGATGGTGAATCCTGGATCTTTTCCGGTCAGGCACTAGTAGCTGTGCCCATAATGTATAGTGGTTCTAAGAAGTAAACTTAGCCTCCATTAGACATTCAGCTCTTTTTCCCCAACGCTCTCAGGCTGGGCTTTTAACATGGTCCCAAAGGCAGAAGGCAGTATTTTATCCACTAAGTCACACAGCTTGTGATAGGAGAGGATGTCTGTGTTGGGCATGTTAACATCAACCAAAATCTGCGAATATGTTTTCCCATTGACATTCTTAGCACAGCACCCAGAGAAGTATAATCTAGCCACAGTGTGACTATAATGAGGCACGGCTTATTGCAGCTGGAAATCCATTATTCTCACATGAAGGTGGGGATTGTAGTGTTCTTTTCACTCTTTGCGGATACTCCCAAATGGTGTCTGTCAATCCTGTGCCATACTACCTCAGCTTGCATCCTTTCAGTCTTAGAGAAGGAAGGAAGGGTAGATAGACTAGTGTGACATGATACCTAAGGTTATCCGAGATTTTACATGTAGTCTAGTATCTGAAAATCAAGGCCTATCTAAAATACCTGGAAGCACTTTCTTGGAATGCTAAGACAGAACAGAGCAGCAAGATTTTCGAGCCACAGGGGCTGGGAGAGGGAAGTTTGGTTGGTTGATTGATTGGTTATTATTTACTGGGAATTAATACTGAGAGAGTATATGCAAAGGCTGAGGGCACCATGCCATCTTCACAGAACAAGACCCTAACAGCTAACTGACATACAAGAAACTGCAAAGTTATACTGTAAGAACACATATTAAGGACCGAGGAAAGTCTGCTAAGGTGCTACGTCTAAAACTAAGCTAACTTCTTGTGTCTGACCCTCCCTCTGTCGGTCAGTCATCATCCAGGGCCTCTGTCTTGATCTCACTGGCTCCTTGTCGGGCCAGGGCCAATATGGTGTGGTTGACTGCTGCCATTTCCACAGCCAACGAGATGGGGTCTTGGTGGTCACTATGGCTAGTGCTGTCATCCTGCAGAGACGGAACGAAAGAGAGCAACGTTAACATCCTGACAATGCTTCAGCTCAGGAAAGGGCATGCAAGGAAGGGCGAGCAGAAGATGAACATTCGAGGTCAGAAACGAAGTCGTTGGGGGAGGGAGCAGGTGTCTCATGATAGGATGAAGATGGACTGTGTATAAATAAGTAGACACTGAATGGATAGAGGCACGGTCACCACCGTGTGCTTTTGACAAAGGGTAAGTGCCCTCCTCTGTTCTGTTAGTGAAGACTGTGTTCAGGCTGCTACAAGTTTTCTTAGGGGTCATGAATATAAGTTGTAAAGGCTGGTATGAAACCACCCATGTATACCCATGTTTTAGGCCAGTAGTATTGTGTATCCTAGGAGCTGCGAGGTGTGACTTACAGAGTCTATGCAGGAACGTCAGATACTGTTTGAGAACTCCTCTACAGGGTTGCACGGCATTTCTACTAAAGTGCTTAAGTGAACTAAAAAAGACTGAAGCCTGTAGCATACAGGTTCAATATCTACCAGCCCACCGATGAACATATGTTTTCACACACAGACAAAGGGAAAATGTTATCACTGACTGTGATAGCACTAAAGCCTGGGATGGGTGCACATGGCATTTTCCCGTCCCCACCCAGCTGTCAAATAAGAGTGTCCGCTACCTCCCTTCAAGTGGTATCCACTCCTCCTGGTTGAGCTCAACATACACAGAAAATAAAGTTCTGAAGGGAAATGGGCATTATGGGGCTTAGTGCTACAGATATTATGTGAACATTTCACCCTGTGTTATATCCTGGGGAAATTCAGGCCAAAAACTTTGAATAGAGAGTCAGCTCCTCAGGAAATGATATATAGGAGTGTCTCAAGAATATCTGTAAAGAAGACAGCCATTGGAGGGTGTGGGTCTGGAAATAATGGCAGATGGGAGACACCAAACTTAGAGAGGGTTTTAGGTGTGCTTTCATCTTCTTAAAGTGAAAAAAACAGAATGGTGAAAAAAAAAGAAAAGAAAAGAAAAAAAAACAGAATGGTGTATTCAGTGCTTGAAGTGGGACTCCATCCTGGACACTCAGAGATCCCTTTAGGGATAAACACTGCCGTGCATCAAAAAAAAATTATATGAGATAAATTTCTTATGTATCATTTATACTGCAAAATGGTTGTGCTCAAAGCTGGGAGGGATAAGCCATGAAATAAATCATTGTAAACTGATATAGGGAAAACAGTTTCCAGCACAGACTAGAACATGGATTGGGAGTCTTTCTTCCCCAGCTCTTTTGTTAGCTATACTCAAGAACTCTGTAGGTATTAACTAAACAAGAATCAGTCCTATTACTTCTAGTAGAAGCCATAACAAGTAAGGATCATAGTAATATGGGGCCAATTCATAAAACTGGAGAGGAGCCATTCTATTCCATCAAAGTCAGGTATGGTACACTGCATATGTGACTACGTGGATATAAAGCTGAAACTCTATTCAGATTTACAAGAAATTTAGCAACATATGTCAGGGAATTCTGCACATTTATAGCTAATAAATTTATCCCATCCAGTGGCTACTATTAATACATTTCCTCCAACCAATGAAGAAAAAAATAAAGGTGAAATGGGAAGACATGCAGGTAGAAAGCATGTGTACGCCCAACATGCCAGAGAGACTCTGGAAGAACCACTCATTTTTGCATGAGGGTTGCCACTGCAATGGTGCCACAGTGGGTGGGCCTTTGACTTGTACTCTACGTTGGTACACGTTAAGGCATGAATTACTGCTGCCCGGTTGCTCCTAATATTTTTCAAACATTGGGTGTGTGCATGTGGTGAATGGTGCAACTTGCTTGTTTGGCTCAGATCCTCCTCTCTTCTTCTACCTTCTCTGCTTCTCTGCCTCCCTCAGAACTTCGTCCCTCCTCCTCCTCCCCATTGCGTACTTGCCAAGTGTCCTGTTGTATGACAATAAATCCATGTGGGTGAATATTGATTTCTCACAAATTAAACAGGACAACTGAATCTCACCACTTTCCTGTTCAAATTACATGAAAATCTGACTAGACACATGGTGGGAACTGGGGGAGGGGGAGGCGGCAGGAGAATAAACCCCCTCCCTCCCTGTACAAAATGAGCTCGCAGATTGGAGCCATTTTGCAATCAATGACCCGCGCTCGGATACTCACCTGCTCTGAGTAGTCGTTTCCATCTACATCGTCGCTGTTGGAGTGGCCTCCTGGACTCTGTACATCTATCCCATGACTCTCCAGGATTGCTGCTTCTTCGAAAAAAGCAAATGGATCCCTAAATTATCTGATACGTTATTTTAATTGTTTTAAATACAGATTTCAATGGCTGAGAAAACTCCGATGCTCATCTTTAACTTAAACTGCTAATAAAGGAGGTACCTAGGTTTCTAGAGGTAGCTAGATCATTCACTCATTCAAGTTAAGAATGAAAAAATAATGTTTTGCTATTCAGGAACTCCTGCTGGTCCATATGTTACATTTAAAAAAGTTGAATGGTATTTAATAAATGCTTTTTATTTTCAAGTTATCCTGTTTCTGGTTCTGTAACACTTCTGAAGGGGATAATGGTAGGCAAGCTCGGCATTTAATACTGGAATGGATTTTCAGTGGCCCGAAAGTTTACTCCCCAAACCTGGCCACTTCAGATTCCTTAATGCTCTATTAGATCTGGCTGTGTACCACGAGACAGATTCTTCACAGCGGCTGAGTCATTCTCCGGTGGTACTGTAAACAGTTTCAAGTACGTATCATTAACTCTTTCAAAACAGCAGAAATGATATTTAGTGGCAGTAATATCTTATTATGGAATTTAAGTTGTGAAATGTTACTAACTATAAAAATAAACACAGGGCTAAAAAAATGCCATTGCTTGGCCATTAAGACATAAGATGAAGGGAAACGTAAACAGGTCCAAGGGGTTAGAAGTTAGGATCATTTTGAGGTATTCATAAAATCATAGGATTTACAGCAGGAAGAAACCTTAAAGATCATGTAATCCAGCAACTTCATTTCAACGATAAAGAAAATGAAATACAGAGTGGTAAAATAACCAGCTAGTTAAGTAGTGGAACTGTATGTTTCCAACTGGAGTCTTACTTTGAAACCATAATTGTTGCTACAGCACAAAACATTACTGGGTTTTCAACTAGTGACAGAGAAGGAAGCGGCAGCCTCTCTGATACATTACCGATATTGGCTCTCCTCTTGATCTCCTTCCTTCTGTTGGCAAACCAGTTGTAGACTTTTAGGGAAGTAACTCGTTCCAGATCAGAAAGCTTTTTGCCTGTGAATGCATTCAATATAGTACAGATGACACAGTTCTGTGAGTCTGGCTTAAACTAGGTGGTAATGGGATTCAGGCTAGGTTTTTATTCCTACATCTAGCACAGATTAGGCACTTAAATGATTTTTGAATGAAATATGAAGATTACCCAATAACATGCTTCATCCAGTTCAAGAATACATACATACATGCAAGATACAGATCTCTCCAGAAAGTATGTGCACAAGGGTCAAGTAGTTTTTAAACTTTATGATGCAGTGAGGGATACCCATATTTATCCAGTATCATTAAGAAAGGAGGTCTTTCACAGTGAATGAATTTTTCAGATACTGAAGCAAACACTTTCTAGTCCCCAAACTTTTGATACTGTAACCACTTTGATGATAATTTCTTTAGAGTATATTACATACTTCCCTCACTTCTCAAGTAGAGAAAATAAAGAGAATGTAAATTTTTCTTGGTAATGCAGGGTCAACTATGACCCTGAAAATCCATTGTTATATTTTTTAGTTTAGATTAGTTTTTTTTTCCTTTTCTCCATTTTAGGATGTCAAAATGTGTCTGTTTCTAAAACTCACCCATTTTTTAGCTTGTAACTTCTAACTTGCCACTTTGCTTACTTTACTATGAAGTAAAGTAAGCAAAACTGTGCTGCGGATTTGGGAACAGAGTCTCAGTGTTCATAGGTCTTTTTTGCTTACTTTTATTTTCTGGGCTATATTCCAAATGTCTGAGATTGTCTGAAGTTTGAACTCTAGGTAAGTTGGGTATTACTACTTTTCCCCAATATATCAATATTTTTAGTTTATCATTCGTAAGTCAACAAAAACAGCTGGGTTGGCTCAGCACAGATCAGTCCAACCCTATTCAAGGCAGGCCTGTACTGAGACTGGTATCTTACTCTCCAGTCCAATAGTACATAAAAGCTCTAAGTGGGGCAAATGGATAAAGTAGGGTGTTGTAGCTCACAGAGGGAGGGAGAACAGTTGAACTGCATGGAAATAGCCTGTTTATTTGAGTAGGAATAATGAAGGTGGTACCTACATTGTAATCTCTCTAAAGAGGATTCTTCAGCTGAAAAGAAGTTATTACAAGATAGGAACTTGATGGATACTATGCTGGTTTGTTGTAGGCTCTTTACCTTTACCAAAATGGAAAAGCAAAATTACTGAACTCATTAAATGTCCCTGATTTTAAATTCACATAGAATTCTAGTTCATGCAATCTTTCTAAAAAAGAATCTTACAAAATCTTTAGGAAAAACAATTATTTTCTATATTCCAGTAAAAGTTGTTCTGGTGAACCTAACCAGAGTTTTTAGCGTTGAAAACCTGTAGGTCCAGGTGATGATCCAAATAACATGCCTTGAAGGAGCTAAGGGAATGGGCTGGGAGTGCTACCTTGAGAGGGGTTGGGGGGTAAGATTTAGAAAAGGATAACTGTAGTTGCCCTAACCGAAGGCTCATGGCCTCACCTGGCTTCTGTATGACAGCATTGCAGGCATTGGCAATTTCTTCTCTCTTTGCCTCATCAGGATACTGATTCTCATTGAAGTAACTGCAGAAGCAAACAAGAAATAAGAACACAAAATTAAAAAAAATTTAAAACACCAAAATATTCTCATCAAAGTACTGAGGTATCTTCCCAAGCTCTAATAGTCCACTGGTTCTCCTTAATGTGGACACTGGTATCAGACGTCGTCCAGCAACCTGTCCATTTCTTCTTGGACTGTGATTCTTGTCCGTGTTCTTCCATATGGAGGAAAATATTGTAAGGCAGTTGCTTTTAATTACCCAGTCAGTATTGCCCTTCCTTAGAAAGGGATGCTGATAATGAATGGCATTTCTTTGTGTGTGTTGCTAGACAGACATAAATTATAAGTTAATATTACATATTAATATGTAATGTGTTATAGGATACATTATTATGTAGTAGGTGTTATATATTAAAGCAGCACTGAGGTAAGTAGTTTGAAGTGCCAATAATAGGAGTACTTTTTAAACTTCTAGAAAAAATTAGGATCACCAAGCCAGTATGTGAGTTGTACCGTTTAGTTGTTTCATTTGTGTCCGACTCTTCATGACCCCATTTGGGGTTTTTTGGGCAAAGATACTGGAATAGTTTGCCACTTCCTTCTCTAGCTCATTTTAGAGGTGAGAAACTAAGACAAACAGGGCTAAGTGACTTGCCTAGACTCACATAGCTAATAAGTATCTGAGGCCAGATTTGAACTCATGAAGATGAGTCTTCTTGATTCCAGGGCTGGCACTCTGTCCGCTTACCATCTAGCTGCCCATAGGTGAATGTACTCTTTATTAAACATCTCAAATGAGACAAAGGAATGTTTGTACTGTTTTTTGCCAATACACAAGAACACCAAAAAACCAAGACCATTTGCCTAAAATCACAACAATAAATCATTAATTTATGAAGATCTTTTTGGGAAACAGAACATAAATACAAACTAGGGTCAAAGAGATGGAGAGACCCAAAGGAAATGGCTCTTCTCCATTACTACTAAGGCTATGAAACATTCCCTTTTTGAGAATGATGTTGACAGTACAGAACCAGCTACGTATCCAGGTTATGGATAGTGTCAGAAAAAGTAGGTGCTATTATAAATGTGCAGTCACTCAAGAACCCGAGGAAGAAAAACTTTGACAATGATGAGTTGTGCAATAACTGTACCAAGCTAGCCTGGCAACATTACCAAAAACTGTGGATGGGAGAAGGAATTGACTGGAAGGCAGTAGAGCTACCTGGTCATGGTTCATGGAGCAAACAAAAACCTCAACAGTTCAGAACTCACTAATTATGAGTTTGTGATCAGAGAGTCCATAGAAATCTGCATATAGACTACCTCTGAATTTAGGTCACACTCTTAAAATGAGATACTGTCATAAAAGGGAAAACAAACAGGTATACACTGGAGAATAACATAAAATACAGCCCATATTCAGGTTTCATACAAGGCAGATTTGGGGGAAAAAGTGAGGCTTAACTTCAGATCAATACAGTGTATTTTGCTCTAAATTTTCAGGCTCTTATTCCATTGCACAGGGAACCACAGTAAATATTGGTTTTTTTTTCAAAGCAAGGGATCAAGAAATTATGTATTATTTCAACATACCTTAAATTGGAGGATTCAACAATTAGTCATATTAAATGTCCTTTATGTTTGTGATTATGAAATATATTCTTGTTACGAATTATAATTTTTATTAACTTGCCTTATCTTGTTATTTATTAGTTCTCATTTATATCTCCATTAATAGGATAGATTACATTTACGCAAGCAGGATACCACATTATACCTCCACAACATTTCCTGCAACCTTTCTCCTCTCCCCACAACTACCCTACCTCCTCACCTCTAGTTTAAGAGTATTACAATTACCTCCTAATTGCAATCCTTGCATTGAGTTACTTCTCTTTCTAAGTCATTTTCTCTATGGAGGCCAAATTTAAATTCCTAAATCACAGGTCTGACCATCTCCTCCTCCACCGAAGAAGCTTCAGTGGCTCCCTATTGCCTTTAAATAAAATACGTGCTTCTCTGTTGGGCACTTAAAGGCCTTCACAACTTGGATCCAGCTTTTGTTTTTAGGCTGATTACACATTACTCCTCCTTAAACAATGTATACTCCAGTCAAACTGGCTGATTGACGGTTTCCTCTCCACAACATGCCACCTGCCATTTCTGTACCCCGATTCTCAGGACCCTTAGCTCCATTCAGAGTTCAGCCAGAGAGCCACACTGTGCAAGGCCTTTCCTGATTCCCCCAGTTCTTATCTACTCCACCCTCACCTGCCATAATCACTCTACATTTATTTTATATAGATCTAATATTTACTCTTTGTGTATATACTGTTTCTTCCCTTAAGGGCCAGGGCTGTTTCATTCACATATCTGTATCCCCTGTGACTAATGCCAGGCACATAGTTGGTGCTAAATAAACATTTGTTGATGGATTAACTGAACCTAGAGAATATAGCTAGAACAAAGAAAACAATGGAGAAAGAAAAACATTAAGCATGTATATAGTGAGGAGATCCCTTTAGTTGTAATAGAAGGTTTACATAAATAAGGCTCTTCATCTTTGTTGCATCATAGACCTCTCTGGCAATCAAGAGAAATGTATGGACCCCCTTTCAAGAATTATGCTCTTAAATGAATGAAATAAAATACTAACGATAACAAAGGAAATTAATTATGCTAACAAATATTTATTAACACTACGAAAATACTCACACAGTTTCTCAGACTTCAGAAACTGACCCTAACATGAAGGAAAAGTTGGGGAGGAGCTAATGGCTAGAAAGGCAGAATTAGTCAGATTGTGGGAAGTCTTGAAAGCTGGGTTAAAGTGCTTAGACTTTATCCCGTAGGCAATGGGGAAATGAGGTTTTTAATCACAGGAGGGACACTAACAAGGTGGTAGTCTAGGCAGATTACACTGGCAGAATTGTGTAGGTTAGATTATAGAACAGGGAGGCTGAAGAGATGTTATGAAACTACACTGTCAAATACTTTACCATACAAACAGAAACTACAGCAAACATTTGTGACCTACAGTATAATTTAATATGAAATACCAAAGGGATAACTTGGGAGGCCATATGCTAAGTCTAATTTTGTTTCTGAATGTACTGAAAACAATTCAAGGCAGTCAAAGGAAATCTAAGGCCCTGCTATCTGTTTTATATCCTCAGATCATTCCTGAGAGGCTAAATTGTTTACATTTGACAATTAAAGAAACTGAGGCAAAGCTTTGTTCTTTTCAAGATTTCAGAGGGAATTGGTTTCTGAAATGAAACTCCTGGGATCAGAACACACATCTGTTCAATATAAGGAAGTTTATGACCCTAGACATTTTCTAAGACAGAGGAAAGGGGAAAAACATAAATAGAAATCTACAGGTAGCAATAAAAAAGAGTGATAAAATAAATCCTAGGGGCACTACAGTTTTGGAGACAAAGGGCAGTTGTCAGTTGAATGATCAGTGAGTGAGCACCTTAAACAGGGAGAAACCAAATGATCTTTTTACCAGAAAATGACAGCAAAGAATTAAAATGAAAAGTGGCAAAATAATTTACATGAGATGAGAATCCCTAAGCTGGAAATGAATGGATATGTCCTTGAAGCACTTCCATTTCAATAACACTCAAGTCTATAAAAACTGCAGATAGCAAATTCCTTCCTTTGTGCCTAGATTAGTATACAGAGATAGCAGAGGCTGCATTCCTAAGCATGAGGTGATATCACATCAATGTATATTTCTCCAAGGTCTCTCTTCTCCCAATATGATTTTTTCTCCTGAAATAATTGCTGGCTCCAGTTGCTAATCACTGTTTTAGTAATCAAAATTAAGCCTTCTGAAATTTCTAGACACTGCCCATAGCCTTGAATTCCATCATGTATATCTTTTACAAAAGAATAAAGCTAACAACCAACAAATACATTCCCAGGTGATAGTCAATTTAAGCTTTCAGAAGAATGGTCCCTTTACAAAAGCAGGTCTGATACTAAAGGATGCTAATTTGGTTCCCTAACATCACTTACCATCTCTCTCTGTGATGGAGTGTATGACCATTTTCAGAGGATCAATTACCTAAATTCAGAAAGGTTTATCTCTGGGTTGGCTAAAGACTGATGAGAAATTTGGGCACAGCAAATATTGAGACCAGCTATTAAGTTGTTGTGGGATTTTAACAAAATCACAGGTCCTTGAAAGAGTGAAACCAGGTGCTGTGCAAGGTTAGAAAGGGTAAAATGTCTGGCATAGTTCTAGAAGGGAGTGAGCCAGGTAGCACACAAAACATCAATGTTTAGGAACCTACGCTGCACTAAACGCTTGTGAAATACAAAGTGTAGTTATGCCACAGTCTCTGGCCTGAAGGAACTTACAGTCTAACAGAAATAAAACCATAATATAGATAACTATAAGTATAAGATTACAGGAAAATTTCATTAGTGCTTTGACAGGACGAGGGAAAAGATGGTTACCAACCAAGGACAGAGGGTCAAGGAAGGCTTCCTAGAGAAGGTCACATTTTTATTGATATTTAAAAGACACATAGGAATTCAGGCAAAGACAGAATGAGGAAATTTCAGACATAGAGAATTATGTCTGAGTAACAGCAGAGAAGAGGGAAACTAAGTAACAGCACAGAAGAGGAAAAGTTCACGTTCATGGCAAAAGGAACAAAGTCAAGTTTGGCTGGAATTTATAGTGTAAGGAGATGTATGATGTGAGACAAACCTAGAGTTGTAGGAATAAGGTACGTGGAATATACTTTGAAAGCTATAAAATGCTATACAAAAATGAGGTATTATTAATATCATTAAATTAAAAGTTATCTTAAGGGGCTCAGATATGGCTGTCTCAATTTTTTTTGACAAAATAGAAATTGGTGGAGAACTTTGTATGACAGGTATGGAATCCGAACTTTACTTGGGAAGGAATAGGGAACCACTGTTGATTTCTGAGGTACTGAGAATGGTGTAAAAGAAAAATTATTCTAGATCAAGGTGAAGTTAAAAATACTACTTTCTCTCTCCTCCACTCCCCAAACAGACATTTGGCTTCTCTCCATTTTCTACTGAGGAAGCATGCATACATATGTGGACACGTACGTGTGCACACACCCCTGCGCGTCACTCACACACACACACACACACACACACACACACCACACCCTGTTATAAACATTCATGCCTTGGCCATGTCCACAATCCAAGATGCACTCTGAGCTCTTCACCATTCTATCAGGAGAGGGGCGGGGCAGCCTGTTTCATTATACATCAAGTTGAAATTTGAAAGCATGAATTTTTAGTGGGTCAGGTGAGCTGTAATTTAAAGAATGTTGCATTTCGAGATAGAGGGCAGGGTACAAGTCCCCATTCTGATTCTGTGTAGCCTTGGGCAAGTCACTTGGCCTATCTAAGCCTCTGGTTCTATGATCCCATTTGTCTCATTTGTTTTTTTTTGATGGGGTTCACACAGGACAAGTCTCTAGGCTGTCATTATTCTTTTATATTTAATGTTCTGCAGACTTGAGCACGTGGATGAAGTGATGTGAACTTACCATCTATGAACTCGAATGAATGCACCTTCAGAACAGCTCCAGCAGCAGGCTGAATGATATGTACCTTGTTATGTTTCCACGTGGTTTAAATTTCTTCTACTTGGTCTCTATATTTTTGAACCTTTTATTCTGTGTTGTTTAGAGATTGGAAAGTTGCCCAGACTACTGAGAAGTTAGGTACTTGCCAAGGTTGCACGACTGGTATGGGTCAGAGGTTAGAGTTGAATCCAGGTCCTCCTGGCTCCCAGGGCTAGCTTTCTACCTACCATACCACAACCTATCCTTATCATTTGACGAGTATAAAATGACACTTACTAAAAACATTATTCTTATACTTTTTATGAATCAACACTATGTTTTGGGTGCTTGTGGGAAACAATTTTCCTGTAATGATGTATAATTTGCTGAATTCTCAAGGTCATTTGGGGTTTATGTTTGTAGAACAGGATTTGTCATCTATAAGTTTATAAAGGAGAACAATCTTCTGATATTTAACTCAAACCACCTAATCATGTCTTTCACGTATTTGACAGATGCTAAATTTTTGCAAGCTACAGCAATATGTTGCAGTTTCCACTGCTTTATTGCATAATCTGTATCGTCAATAAGTCTGTGTTCCATAAGTATAACTTTTTTGTCATTTCCAGTGACAATGCCCTGATCCTATGAATAGCTACCATAAACACTCCCATTCCTATAAACAGATCTCCCTGCCTCGGTCATTTGGTCAATGCTTCTTTGCTGACACGTTGTTGTTCAAGTTCATGCAGATATTGCCCATGGAGCACCTGACTGCAATTGTGGATCTTAGTCATTTTATAGACTCCATCAAGAGAGAAATGACTTTTCAGTTAAATTCAACAAATCCAATAGCAAATACTTGTTGTCCGTCTTTATGGTTGCTTTGTGAAGCAAGGTCTGTTTATTCAAAAGCATTTCTGTAAACTTATAACCTGTATATCATGTACTCTGAAAATATCTAGCAATCTTCCTTCTCTTTTTTTAATAGAAAGTACAGTGGTATGCAAATTACTTGGGAAAAGCAATAATTTTAAGGCTTCACTGTATGATAATAATAATCATTCATGAATGCTTCTCTTAACACCAAGCTGACCTTGACCAGATGAAATCAGGTTAAGTCAGTTTATTCACCTTATGTTAGTTCTTTTTCAGGTGAGTGCTGGATTTCATGCCACCAATACATGTTTCACTGCTTTGTATTTTTAATTTAAGAATGGACATTGCTCCAAGGAAACAGAGAGAAGTCATAGCTCTTAAAGACCACACTTTAATGACTATCAAGAGATATGACAGTAGCTGTTAGTATGGAGAAGTCAAGTGTTTCAAGGATCATTCAAGCCCACAATGAACAGGATTTGTCTCATTGAAGGTGTAGAAAACAAAAAACAAAGCCAAGAATTGTCAAACTATCACCACCAAACAGCATAATTAAACCTCAGAAAACTAGCAAAGACTTTCAGAGATGCCAGGCAGAGTTGCTACTGATTCCTCTACAATACAGGCTTCTTGAATAATAATGAAGACCATAAAAAAGGGCTGCTAACAGTTGTTATGAAGAACAAATCTTTGTCATTGGCAAGACAATACAAAGTCTAGAGTACTGAAAAATGGAAAGAGGTTATTTTGACTGCTAAAACTTTATTTTTTTCCATTTTATACTACACCAGAAAACCACTGTCAGGAGAACATGTAAGATATGGGTTTATTCATTACTATGTAAAACATATACCCAGAAAAATGCTTGAGATTTTTTGCTTTTACCAGGCCTGAAAATCTTGTTCCCATTGAAAAAATGATAAACTCTGATAAGCATATTGCTATACTGCGAAATAGACAGAAATTCTCAAATACAATACTACAATAGGGCCTTAAACATGCCACACACCATGTTTAAGAAATTTATCCAAGAGATACAAATAAAATGCTTAAACTATGCACTATAATAAAGGCTATACTTAGAAAAAATGATTTGTTCAACAAAAGTAAGCTTATTATCTAGTAATAAAAGTGTGGTTTCATGATGAATTAAAGAATATGTGTCAAAAGCTTGTGACCTCAATAACAAATTCTGTAAAAAAAGTAATTGTTGCAAAAAGACAAGTTTCATATTAAGTTTTTAAAAGGCATAAAAGTTGCAAAGTTTATTATATAAATTAAAAAAATCTATTTTACTTTGGTCCAAGTAATTCATACCCCACTGTATTAATCTTTCTACAGCTGTCTTAGGTGATGAGCCCTACGTTTCATATGTTTAAGTTTTCGTTTGAATACTTTGATCCACTGTCACCCATTTTACTTTGCCAAAAAATATATTAACAAAGGTATTGTTCTAATTGTTCTAAATGTGTTCTTCCTATAAAGCTTTGATTTCGGGATGCATCACTGTCGCTATCATCACTATCTTCATCCTCCTCCTCATCATCATCATTTTAGCAACAGAGTCAGGATAAGAACTCAGGTCTTCTCACCCTTACCCTGGCATAGTTATTTTTTATTTATGGCATTCTTCCTGATAGGAAGGCTGATTGATGGGCATAGATTTAGTATAAAGAGACTTTAATGGTATCAAGGGGTATGGTCATTAAGTGATTTTAGTCTCATGGGTCCTCCTCTACTACAAATTGTTAAGGAGACAATAATACTCATGGGGGTCCTTTTGTTATGTGGCAGTACTATAGAAACACTGACGGATTCTTACTTTTTAATTCTCTTTTTATTAGATTTCAGGACAATTCATTATTTTATCATTAACATCTGATCTTATGATCTTCCTCTTTTTCATTTTTACATACTTCCAGTATTGTTGTTCAGTTGTTTTCAGTCATGTCCTGACTCTCTGTGACCCCATTTGGGGTTTTCTTGGCAAAGATGCTGGAGTGGTTTGCCATTTTGCTCTCCAGCTCATTTTATAGATGAGGAAACTGAGGCAAACTTGCCTAAGGATGACTTGCCCAGGCTCATACAACTAGTAAGTGTCTGAGGCTGGATTTGAACTGAGGAAAATGAGTCTTTCTGATTACAGGCCTGGCACTCTACACTACTGTGCCACCTAGCTGCCCATAGCAGTATTTCCATACATACTTCATAGCAATTTATAATTTCCAAATTTACAGACTATTTTATAGTGATCGCATTTTAGATTAACTGCTTCCTAATAATATGTGGTACTTTCTTAAGGTATTTCATAATCATACCACAAGATGAGTTACTAATGCAATGGTTTCCAATAAACAGATATTCCCCAAAAGTGTCACAGATTTTTGTTGAGAATCTAAAGAAGGTATGTCACTTCCTACACTTGGTGTTACTTTCTCTACCTGGAATTTGCCTATATTTTAAGATCTTATGCTGAAATCTCTAGCCCTCTGCCCACTGACTATTTAATTTTCAGATTGTCAGACTGTCTAACTAACATCTTCAAGGTCAATTGCTTTGGTTTGACTCCAGTTTCTAAGATTTAGAACTGAAAGGAATCTCAGCAGTTGAGTTTCATCCTTTAATTTTACAGATGAGGAAACTGAGGCTCAGAGAAGTAAATACTTGCCCAGAGTTACCCAGCTAATAAGTATCTAAGGTGGGATTTGAATCCAAGTCAGGTGCTCAGTCTACTAGATCATGCTGACTCCCATACCTTGCAGAGGTCTCAAGTGTTCTTCCAATCTTGATGTCTTCTGATTTCGTTCTAATATTCTAACCTCTGTATTTTTAAGTTCTAAGTTTGCTTATCCATTTTTCAAAGAATTATTGTTTCAGAGCGATTCTTTATTGCTTGTTCTAAGTCAGGGCTGTCCAACCTTAGGTTTTTATGGAAACAACAGACAATGCATTTATGTAAATTTCTACGCTTGTAGGTGGGCTGTATAAATCACACTGCAGGCCGCATTTTGGACAGCCCTGTAATATCTAAGTTATCTTTTCTCTTTTTAAAAAAATACTTAAGAGCTCTAATTTCCATCTTAGTTTCTTCCTTTATTTCTTTTACATATCTTCTATGTGCCAGATACATCAAGCCTCACCCTACCTGCCACCACTTTTCCTTGGACCCTGGAAGATTCAGTAAAGGAACTGGAAGTCAAGAACTCTGGGAAATGCAATGGCTCCTTTCCAGCCCCCTCCCCCAATCACTGACCCTGCTTCCAGCCTGGCCAGTTATCATGGAGAGGTGTGAACCTTGTGGAGAAGATGACCACTATTTCTGTAACACTGCTGAATAGCAGACAGGGTAAGGATGAGAGCCCAGGGAACAGGAATACCCTTTCCACCCCCTACTCTTCCACAACTGGCCTTGCTTCTAGCCTCACCTCCATAGATATTTTCCAGGACAGCAAACAGTCAACTGTCTCTGCAAGGACTACAACCCCCTAGATGCCAAAGCACTCATAGTTACTGAAAACCCTGAAGTGAAAGTTCTCACCACCAAGTCCTCAGTAATCTCCAATGGTTCAATACGAAAACAGATAAAACTATCAACAGAAGATGCAATTCCATCTGCTTTGCTGCTACACCCTAAGAACCACTAGACCTTTCCATCTGGCTTGCAGCTGAAACCTCCTTTATGTACTATCTCCCTCATTAGAATGTGTGCTTTTTAAGACCAGGGACTGTCTTGCATTTCCCTTTGTGTCCTTGGTGCTTAGCACAGTGTTATGAATATAGTAAATGCTTAATAAAGATATTAATTCATTCATTCTAAACCACTCATCATTGCTCGGGGTAAGAGGACTCTTACTATTTTCACTCTTCGCAGTTTTAGCAGCTTCCTTTTGTACCACATTTATTCATTATAGTAAGGCTTCTTTTTGGATGTTTGTTGATTTTATTTCTTTTCTCTGATATTTTCCTTGGGATGGATTTTTTCTACCCCCCCTCCTTATTTTTTTATTGTTATCACCTTATTTGGCACATTTCTTGCTACTCTGAAGTGATTAAGAGGAGCACAGCTCAGCCATGTTTCCAAGAGTTCTCTCTATTATGTTATAGACCATGGAATTAATGGATCAACAAATATTTTTTGAAGACCTATGAGATATTTGACACTGTGGGAGATACAAAGAACTTGTCTTAATAGTACTAAGTGGTACATGAACCTATATGAGTGGCATAAACAATACATCTGAGTAAGAGAGACCAACATGGTCTGGTGGAGTAAGCAAAGGCTTTCTTGAAGAGGGACTATTGTTTTGCTGACTGTAACTTTGAAAGAAAAGTAGTTCTCAGGCATGTCAAAAGGATAGGGAATGGCACTCTAATGAAAGGAAGTTAGGGCCAGGCTGCTTTGGGCTGAAAGATTTGGGTATTATCAAATGGTGAGCCACCGAAGATATTGAATGAGAGTGACATGATTAAAGTAGCATTTTTGGAATGTTAATCTAGTAGGACATTTAGAATAGTAGAGAGAGAGAGAGAGAGAGAGAGAGAGAGAAAGAGAGAAAGAGAAGAATCAGAAATCACTTTCATCAGTCCACATAGGAAATAACAAGCACTTGAACTAGGATGGTGGTAGTAGGAATGGCAAAGAAAGAGTTTATGTGACATACAATGAGAATAAAGACTCAACAAAACTTGAATATAAGGGTGAGAGAGAATTAGGTTTCTAAGACGAAACTGAGGTTTCAAAGTTGGATGACTGGAAGAACTGATAGGTATAAAGGAGTCAGCAAGGGAGTCTTTTTAGAGAAGGCAATGTTTCATTTTAAGCATGTTAATTTTAGATGAAAGCCTAAAATAGAGTAACTAAATTTTCTATAATATTGCTAATAGGAAATTCTGAAATTTCTACATAAATTAGATAAACTAAATTCTTTCAAATGGTTCAGAAATAGTTATTAAATTATAAACAAGAGGCAGCTGGTGGTAGAGCGCTTAGGCTGTAATCTATAAGACTTGAGTTCAAATTCAGACTCAGACATTTGCAAGCTATGTGACCGTGGGTAAGACATATAACCTGAATGTCTTTATCTATAAAATTGGGATCATAATAGCACCTACCTCTCAGGAATGTCGGGAGGATCAAATGAGATATTTGTAAAGCACTTAGTACAGTGCCTACCACATAACAGGTATTGCACATAAATGCTATTATTATTATTATTGTTAATATATAAACAAATCTTATAGGATCCAGACTGTAGGTGTGGCTTAGTAGTTTACATGTTTCTTATTACTTGCTAGATGTAATTTTTTGCAAAACAGTAACCTTTTATGATCTAAACTTCATATTCTTGAAATTCTTTGATATTAAATATGATAGAATAAATCACGAACTGATTTACTTGAACTATTTATTAGTGGCTGAGAAACTTAACATTCTTCTTATTCTCAGAAAATAAGTGCTTTTTGCTTAATAGCAGGCTGATAATCAGAAGGTGACCATTCTAATAATAATTGATTAAACTAACCAGACTTAAGACTTGTAAAAAGTCACTTAATTTTTATGTGTTAGTTCCATTTGTAAAATCACTTAACTTCTGTATTGTGAGATGTCTATAATTGAGGAAATCAGTTTAAAGAGTCTTTTAGTTGATTATAGTTTTATTTACAAACAGCTAAAATAACCCAGAAAGATGAATTAATATTTTTAAAGGAAATCATTAGCTCACAGATTTGGAGCTAGAAACTACAGGAAGTAAAAGCCTTTAATCCTTCACTCTGACACCCACACCCTATGCTCTCCAGTTAAAAGAGATCCACTTTCTGTGGCCTGCACTGATTTATCTGAAAGCTAATCATTTACAAAGAAGGAATAAATTATCTTTAAAATAAAGTGAAAGGCTTTATAATCGTTTTGCCCTTTCCAAACTTTAAAACCCTTTTAACTTCTTTACAAAACTTAAATCCTCACAACAACAGAGCTTGTTCCATTCAAACTGTGTTCCTTAAAGCATTCTACATGTGTACCATAAAGCTTTATACAATTCTATTAGCATAAAAAGATGGGTAACACTTCTGTCTCACTTAAAAAGTTATACTATCCCATATCCATCACAAAATTCCTTAAAATGTATTTTAAATTTGTCAATATTTCATCAGTCCTATGTTAGCGGAGTTAATATAATTTGCTACTAATTCCTTTGTGGCAGAACTCTTTTTGTGGCATATAGTAGATTAAAAATAAAGTTAATTACAATTGTGATAACTGACAATAATTTAGAGTTGCAAAGCACTTATCATGTATTATCTCCTTTGACTCTTACAACAACCCTGTGATAGAAATAATCAAACATTATTTCTGCCATTTTATAGTTGAGGAAATTGAGGCTTAGACAGGTTAAGTGACATGTCCATGGTTAAAAAGATACTAAATGTCTGACATGGAATTTGAACCCAGGACTCTCCTTACTCCAAACATAGTACTCTTTCTACACATGGAAGGAACAGAAAATGATTCTGTTTCCTGCATTTGGGGCACAAGCCTGCCAAAGACAATTTATTGATTAAACTATACTAATTCTAAGCATTTTTATTTAGAGGGAGCAAAATCTCAACAGGCAGAGTGCTAT
Organism: Trichosurus vulpecula; assembly: GCF_011100635.1. Taxonomy (NCBI): domain Eukaryota; kingdom Metazoa; phylum Chordata; class Mammalia; order Diprotodontia; family Phalangeridae; genus Trichosurus; species Trichosurus vulpecula. The sequence continues at coordinate 291,974,229 of NC_050575.1, read as the reverse complement.
GCCTTTAGAGATCTCTCTAACATAAGTCATTCTGAAGTTACAGTTTGTAGTATTTCTAAACAGACAAAAGTTCACAGTGAGAGAAAAATACAGTTCCAGAACTTAGGTGGGTTCAGTTACCATGATAGTTAAGATGTCAGCACCTTCTAAACCATTCAGTCCCTTCAAAGGTAGTGAAAGGTGATGCCCTGAATTAGATTAAGGTGTTTCAGGTGGTCTAAGTCTTGTTACCACTTTTAATCCATCTTCTAAGACTTGTGAATTTGTTCTTGAACTTTAACCCAGTTTCTCAATATGCTTTTAATAAGGGGGAAAAAGGTTTAGTGTAGGCCACTGTTTTCCTAGAAATATGATTAGGTATTGGTATAGTTTTATTCATTCAAGTAAGTCTGAAAAGAAAAGGACTTCAGGTTGGAGAAATATTTATCTCAATCTCATTTAGAGAAAAAAAAAGGGAAGCTTTAATGTTTTCATATACTATACTAGAACTTTATAAAATTAGTTTCCTTAGTTCATCCTTATGATTGACAACAAAATCTTCAATTACAAAAAAAAAAAAAAAAATCTCCTACATAAAGGCCAGGGATTGGATTTTGTGATTTGATTGGGATAGAGAGCTCCCTTGGGAGGAACAGTGCAACTGATCATCTTAAGAGAGTTGCTTAGACCACTGAGAGGTTTAATGACCTGTCCAAAGTCACATGACAATATGTCAGAGACGGTATGGGAATACAGCTCTTCCTGTCTCCGTGGTTCTCTAGCCACTTTACCATATTCCTTCTCTATGCTAAAAAAGAACAAATGGATATTTTGGATTTCCTGCAGCCAAATAGTCACTAAATTTAGCTCCCTTATGCAAACATCAAGGCACTTAGAGCTTTGGATGCCACACAAAAACTTCCCCATTAAAGAATGTTAAATTTCCAATATCAACTTGGGAGAGGTAGCACAGGTAGCAGAAAAAGTGGTGGATCTCAGTGTCAAGAGAGCCTTAGAATCCCAGTTCTGTCACTTCCTACCTGTATGACTTTATTTCATTAATCACAACCATTTCTGGGTTTCTGTTTTCTTGTCTGTAAAATGACGGGTTTGAACTAGATGACCTCTTAAGGTTCCTTCTGGCTCCAAATTTCCCATCTTATGATCCTATGACCCCTTCCTCAGGCTTAAATTCCACTCTTTTGGGGGGGGCGGGAGAGGAGGAGGAGGTGACTAACCCTTCTTTGTAAGTAAGATGGATAGGCTGGGGAAATGTTACTAAACCAAATTTCAAGGGTAAACGATTTGGAGAAATTTTTGTTTTGTTTTGTTTTGCTGCACTGCAAACCCAACATAAGTTAACAAGGTAGAATAGCAGCCAAAAAAAAAGCTAAGTTGATCTTAGTAACCTGATGTGGCTAGAGTCTAGTGATGAGTACCACCTTTTGGGAAGAATATTGTCAAAAGAGAAGAACATTCAAGATGCTGAAGGTAGGCAAAGTTATGTCATTTGAAAATATGTTAAAGAACGTTGGTGTGTTTACCCTGAAGAATATTAGACTGAAGGAGGACAAGATAGTTGTCATCAAGTGCTGTATGTGGAAGGCTCTAACATGAAAGAAAACTTATTACACTTGCTTTTCTGGGCTTAAGAAGGTAGAACTAAGAACCATGGGTGAAGGCTGTAGAGAGTTTATTTCTGCTATTTTGACTCAAAATAAGTAAAAACTTCCTAATAATTAGAATGGTTGAAAAGTAAAATGGGCTGCCTCAGTAGGCAGCAAATTCCATCTCACTGGAGAGCTTCATATAGAGGTTGTATGACTACTTTTTTGGGATGTTCTGGAAGAAATTTCTGCTCAGTATGTGTTGGATTTGACTTCTGGAGTCCCTTTCAACTCTGCAATTCTATGAGTATTTTTTTTTTACAAAGTTTTACAAATGAGAGTTTATTTTGCATTCTAAAATCTTAATTTGTTTAAAGAACCAAACTGCTCTCTCCAAATTAGTTTTTTAGACAGTATGACTATAAAGACAGGTTAAAACGTTAATAAGCTAACTATCTAGCAGCTGTAGGCTTTAAGGCTCTGCAGCTTCATAAAACTTTAGAACTGAAAAGTCCAAGAAAAATGATTAAAAAACTATAGGCAAAGAGTAAAAACTGTCCTATGAACAAATAAAACATTGACATGACAAGGAATGACTTTATTATTAACAACTTCTTACAGTTATATAAAACTCTATAGTTTACAAAGTACTTTCACATACATTATTTTCTTTGATCCTCACAACAACTCTATGAGGTAAGTAGTCACATTTTACTGATGAGTAAACTGGCTCAGGAAGAGTAAATGATTTGCTCACATTTATACAGGGATTAAGCAGAGGATGGACCTGGACCTAGGTCTTCTAGTTCTAAATTCATTATCTTTCAATCATACTACAATGCCATCAATCCAAATACAGTAGACCCCCATAGCTTGTGTATAATACAAGGAATTCAAATACATCATAGATCAAAACTTGTCACAGAATACAAGAATTAGAGATTTTTGGAGTTGGAAGGGATCATGGGGATCATCTAATCTGACTATCTCATTTCTCAGATGGTGCTGCGAAGGCTCAAGGACAGGTAATGACTTCAAAGTCACAGGACTAGTTAGTGGTAAAGCTGAAGCAGGAGTTTAAGTGTCTTGACTCTCATTTGAGGGTTCTTTATCACAGACCACACTACCTAGTTCATATGGAATTAAAACCCAGGACCTTAGGGGAATCATTTTTAAATCAGAGATAACATTTTATACTTTGGATCTAAAATGTCAATTTCTATACCAGGGAGCCTGCAAATTATCAAAGGACACACAAGTGTGGCAGCATCAGCAGAAGACTAACAACAGACCTAGTAACACATCCTAATATAAACCAGGTCCCCCTTCTGTCCTCTTGAAAAACAAAACAGATGAAATTTCATTTCTTAGAGATCACCTAACTACTAACCCTATTTCAGAGAGAGACAGACAGAGAGACAGAGAGATCCTTGATCAATAGGCCCTGGGACTACTCATGCAAAATAGAGTATCTACATGCAATAAAAGTCTATATACAGAAAAGTTAATCCATAACAACACTGGTATCATAAGGAAGTTCTGATTTAGTTGCTAGGATGGTAAGAGGCTTCCCATCCTTTGCATAAAAAATCCAAAGATAAGTCTATATAATGGTAACACAGTTAATTCAAGCCATGAATTATCTTCTTGATCTCCAAGATCTTTCACATGCTAAATTCTTTGATTCTATGTTTCAATGCTTTACTAACTTGTCAGATACTGATTTAAATCAGACACTGTTAAGCTGTATGCTAAATAGGTCTCTATGAATGTGAGTTAATTTTCTGAGGCTATGAGAAGTTTGGTACTTGGCAAACTTGGATACTTGGCACTTATGAAAGTCTTGCAGAAAAACATGAAACAAGACCTTTCATGAACTTGCCAAATAATTTTAAAGTCGCACATGAATTACTAGTCTATCTGACCTGTCTTGGTGGAAATTTCATTAGGGGTATGAGTGAAGGTCTAGTCAGAGAAAATCATAGCCTCCAAGACAACAGTAGGGCAAAGTTCTCTACTAAAACATATGCCATCTTCTAGCCCAAAGACTATTTCTATGAAGTTAATAAGAAAAGGAGAAGAGACAATTTTCTGGGGCAAGTCAAGCAAATATTTTAAAAACTTAATGACACACACAACAAAACTGACCGTTATTTTTCTAAGGAGAAAAAAATTGTTTTGGCTGAATAAATTATCCCAATTAGATCACAACACAGTTTGAGTTCACTCCAAAACTTCTGAAATCTCCAGTTCATTTTGTCAAAACAAAGACTAAATTAAAGGTAAAAGAAAGTTTTGCAATGTCTCTGTTCCACCAAATTCTCGGTTTCCTACTCGGCCTGTCAGATGTGGATGCATACTATGAAAACTATCGTCCCTTGGTAAAAGCGCATTATGACTATGAGTGTGCTTCTAAACTCCTTGAAGAATACACTGGTGATGCTGGTGAGCTTCTTTGATGCATCTGCTTGACTTCGACTCTCCTCCACTTCGGCTGGAGAGAAGCTGCATCTTCCTCATCTCTGGTTTGTCAGGCTTCACTCACTGGTGGGAAGTTGGTCAGAAGTGGAGATTTTGTTTGGTGACCTGGAATTGGTAAGTTGCTCATTTTACACTTTGTGTATAAGTTGACACATTTTGGGGGAGGTTATTTTTAGAGTTAAAAATAATCTGATTTTGAGACTATTACATACAAAGATGACACTGACCTACAGTTTCTGTTGTTGTTTTTTCTTCAAGTGGTGATTATCATCACACATCAGACTGCTCTCTCTTGCCCAGTTCCCCCCACAGTGACAAAAAACATGCATTAACCTGCCATTAAAGATATAGTCTGTGGCCCCTGAAAAAAAATGGTCCACTTGGGAAATGAATCCAATACCTGTGGTCTCATTGGACAGGTATTTTTACCAAACAAGTTAACCAGCCATGGAAAATATAATAATATTAATTATAGATATATATATTTATATAGTGTTTTAGGCTTTGCCAGTGCTTTACATATATTATCTCTAATACAGAATATTTTCTTGGGATTCTTAGTTTCATTAGTCTGATATGGTCCTGACACTTATCTGACAGCAAAGAGATGTATTAGATGGCTTGTTAATATTCCTTCCAGCCCCAATATGGCTTTATTTTCATATGCACTGAAAAGCTGAGGTCCTAAACACTGAGTCACCACTTAATGACATCTACATATAACGATGACTTGGTTTTCAAGTCAACTTTCATAGGATCCCAGGACTTAGAGGTGGATAGGAACTTTGGGATCATTTAGTCCAGCTTTCTCAAAAAGATCTAGATAAATAAAATGACTGTCCTAAGGTTGCCCAATTAAGGGAGACAGGGCTGGAATCCAGGTCTACTGATGCCAAATCCAGCACTATTTCCACTATATAATGCGATTTCCCCTAATTAATGTTTCATTTTTTTGTTGATATATGATGGTTAAATAAGGTAATGCCAATAAATTTATTCAAAACTTTCTTAAGAAAAATATATTTTGGATACCTGCATAAATTGTCTGACATTTCCAAACTGTGCAACCTATACTCTAAGTAATAGCCTCTGACCAACATCTTTAGACTGGTTGCAAAATCTCACACTTGCCAATGTTGTTTCTTTTATAAAAGGTTTTAGCGGGGTTTTGCCTACCTCAGTAAATTCCAAATATATACTTGCCCCTCCCCCGCCATCACTCTCATTAAGCCCTGCCTTGTAACAAAAGAAAAGAGCTAAGCAAAGCTGACTGACAACACAACTCCCAAACAGAGTATGCAACATTTTCCTGTAGTTCCTTGCACTTCTACTGTATGTGCTCCAGGACCAAAACCAGTCAATGCAATTTATCTCTTTTGGTATTTTTTATTTGCATCATTATAGTCATTCTGTGTATTTTTCTCCTTCTTTTGCTTAATGCAATCTACATCATTTCACATAAGTCTTCACTTCTCATCACTGCCCATAACTAATCAATCATTGATTCTATCTCCACCACAGTGCTTGGCATCTGTCCTGTACTTTTGATTCACTGAGCTCCCATTCTAGTTCAGTCCTCTCACCAGGACTACTAAAAAAACCTACCAATTGGTCTTTCTGCCCACTGATCTCTCCCTTCTCTAATCTATCTTCCATGCAGTTGCCAATTTAGTATTTCTAAAACAAAGTCTAACCATATTACTCTCCTATTCAAGAAGAGTCACTGGCTACTTATTGCTTCTAGGATAAAATACAACTTCTTCTATCTGACATTTAAAGGTAGTTATGATTTGGCTCCAATCTCCTTTTCCAGGCTTATTTCATATCACTTCCCCTTATGCCAAACTGAGCTAATTGCTATTCCTTATGCAAGGTATTCTGTCTCCCATCTCTTGGCCTTTACACAGGCTGTCCCTGATGCGTGGAATGCTTGCCCTAAGAGACAATATGTCATTCAAATCACAACTGAAAGGGATCTGTACCATGACATCCAGTCTCTGCTTGAAGACCTACAACTGGGTAGAACCCACTATTCTCAATGGCAGTACATTGCACTTTTGAATACCTCTAATTGTTAGGAAGTTTTTCTTAACACCATGTCTAAATTTGCTACATTTCAAGTTCTACCTGACTCTGCACTCGGATTTCTGGGACCCAGAGAGAATAAATTTAATCCTTTTTCCACATGACAATCCTTCAAGTGGAGAGAGTTTTCATGATCCCAATGAGTCACTCTTCTCTTCTTCAAGTTAAACATCTCTAATTCTTCCAACCAAATTTATATAACATGGACCCTGGGCTTTCACCATTCTGACTGTCTTCTACAGCTTATCAAAGTCTTACTTAAACCATGGGGGCACAGAACTGAAAACTGTACTTGAGATGGAGTATGACCATAGCACAGTATAGAGGAATCATTAACTACTTATACATGGAAGGTACATGTTTCTTAATATAACCAAAGATTGCACTGTTTTGGCTGCCAAAACACAATGGGGACTCATAATAAATTTCCAGTACCCTAACAACCACAACTATTTTTCAGACAAACTGACACGTAAGTATGCTGCCTCCCCCCAACCTTATACTACTGAAGCTCATTTGTAAGTCCAACGTAAAGTTTTAAATTTTTCCTTACTGAATTTTATTACATTTAACTTTAATTCTCTTGTCTGTCTAGTTTTTTTTTTTTGATAATGACCCTGTCATTCTTCTATTCCTTTACTTCTGCTCCTATTACTGCTTATACATGACCAAACACTATGAATTATTCCTCAGTTCCTATTTGGATACTGTTGAATGGTGAAGTGGGAAATCACACAATGGAAACGACTGGATACACTACAAACTTATGTTATACAATCTCTCCTAGGCCCTGACTCCTCATTGCACTGTTCTAAACCTCTTTTCTCCTCCAACCTCCCAAGCTACTCACTCCTCTTGAGTTTTCGTGATACTGTTCTCTCTTGGTTATTTTTCTATCCTTTTCCGTGCTCCTTCTGGGTCTCCTTTACTAGATCATAACCCATGTTCTGCCCCCAATTGTGGGTATACTCTAAGGCTCTCCCTTGGGTCCTCTTCAGTCTCTTTACACTCCTTTGGATGCAATTGTCATTGCTACACAAATGACACCCAGATCTACAAAGCTAGCCTTAGTCTCTCACCTGAATTCAATCCTGCCTCACTGTCTGTTGGCTATATGAAACCAGAAGTTCCAAAGACACCTGAAACAATCAGTCAAAAAAAAAAAACAAAACCTCATTCTTCTTCTGAACTTTACTTCTTCCATGGAGTGTACCATCATCTATCCAGACATCTAGGTGTTTAATCTCAAGAGTTATCTTTGACTCCTTCTTCTTCATCTCACATATTCAATCAGTTGTGTTGCGGAGCCTTGTTTATTCTACCTTTATAAAGCTCTCAGCCATCCCCTTTTCTTTATTCACATAACCACCACTCTAATTCTGGCCCTTATGCATGAATTATTGCAACAATTTCTTAATTGGTCTTGACCTCCATCTCTCACCTCTAGAGAATCAACCCTCCCTGATCCGACAGAGCGACAATCCTAAAACACAAATCTGACTAGGAAATAAGGCTATTCTAGCACTACTTGTTTTTTTTATTTTTTTTTGGAGGGGGGAGGCAGGGCAATTGGGGTGAAGTGACTTGCCCAAGGTCACACAGCTATTAAGTTTATCAAGTGTTTGAGGCCGGATTTGAACTCTGTTCCTCCTGATTCCAGGGCTGGTGCTCTACTCACTGTGCCAGCTAGCTGCCCCAGCACTACTTGTTCTTCATGAAATTATGCTGATTCTTTGTAATCACTTTTGCTTTCACTGACCATTTCTTTTATGACTGGCTATAGAACTTTCCCAGGAACTTAAATCAATTTCACTGGCCTAAATTCTGCAGATTTTGCTCTTGTCCCTTTTTGGAAAATTGGGATGACACCTGCCCTTCTCCAATCCTGAATATCCTCTCCCAATTTCCATGATCTTTTGAATATAATTTACAGTGGTTCAACAACAAAATTAAGTTCTTTCAGATATGAGATATAGTTCACCTCAGCCAGATCATAAGCTCACAGATTATAGACATTTTTCATTCATACATACAGTCAGTCAGATCTAAACCTCTCTGCAACTGCAGCTTTCTTTGCCAGGGCAGCTAGGTACTTTTTTTTTTAAAAGTATCTCCTTACTTCTCTGTCTTGTGTTAGAATCATTTTTGTTCTGTCATTGCCAAGGCAAAGGTCATTCTTCTTGAGAAAGAAAACAGAAGGAAACTCAGAACAGAGCAACTCAGTTTTCTCACTCCTGTCAATTAATATCATCTCACTCCTGCCAAATAGCAGTCCTATCACTTCTTTGTTCCTCCTCTTTCCCCTAGAAGGTCATATCCCCATAGTAAACTAGAATGGTCTATTTTACCTTTACCACCACTATACTCTGGTTAAGATTTAACCATAGATCTAAAGGCAGGTCCTTCCAATCTCAATCCCTCTCTCTCATTTATAATACATAACATAACAATTTAGTGCTCATTATGGTATCTGGTATAAGATAATGGCTTAAACACATTTTCTTCCAATCTACCTTACTAGACAATATTTTGAAGTTGATATGGAGGGAGTTATAAGAAAAACTGACGCCATTCACAAGCTTTCGACATGATGCATCTTCTTTGTGGGTAAACAATATTATTCCAGAAGGGAGTCGTTATGTTGGCTTTTTTGTATCATACACATTTCTGCTTTTTAAAATTGCTATTGTTCTTTCCATTTACATGACTGTAGTCATTGAGATTGTCTTTTTCTGGTTCTGCCTGTCACAGTGCCTGTCATATAAGAATTACTTAGCAAATGCTTGCTGATTGATTGATTCCCTCTTCATGAGTTTATCTAAGTCCTCCCAGGTTTCTTTGCATTTTTCACATTTATTGTTTGTCCCAGCACATTAATATGTCATATTCAGATGGCACAATTTGTTAAACCGTTCTACAATCAATGGGCACCTACTTTGTTTCCAGGTTTTTGCTACCATAACGAATGCTGCCATGAATACTCTGATGTATAAGGGATGCCCTTTCTTTTCTTGATCTCAGGATACGTCCTTACCAATGGGATCTCTGGGTCAAAAGATATAGTGATTTTAAGGACTTATTTAGCAATATTAAAGACTGCTTCCCAGAACAGTTGGATCAACTCATAGTTGCACAAATAGTATATTATGTGTGCTTTTCTTTCTGTATATCCCTTTCAATACTATTTCCACAGTATTGTCATCTTTACCAATTTGCTGGGCAGCAGAGAATGACTCACATTTGCACAATGCTTTAAGGTTTGCAACCTTCTGAGTTAAGGAGTATAATTATTAGTATTTATATTTTTCATATGGGGAAACTGAGTCTATCCAAGTTAAATGACTTGGCCATGCTAGTAAGTGTCAAAGGTGGGATTCAAACACAGGTCTTTTGACTCAGGGTCCTGAGTCCTGCACTCTTTCCATTAAACCATGTCATACGACAATAGCCAATCAATCAATTAGGTACCTATCAAATAACAGGAAAATCAAATGAATATATTTAAGAAAGTCATTAAATTGCCATTCCAGGCATTCTTGTCCTATCAAAAACATAAGCCATTAACTCGACCTTTTTCATTATGAAGTCACAGTGAAAATTCTAAAGTCCACTGTAGTATAGTATGTGGACCACAAAACTTAAGAATACCAAGGAGGCCCAGATTAGTGCAAATGGTGAATTCTGACATAATCTTGTTCTTTGAATTTGCACTGCATATTTCCATTGTGGAACTTTGACATACTATAACTTGAATAGAGTAATTTTAAATACATGCAGCCACTTCAGGGGATTTATTCTTCACACTAATCAGGAATGGGCTGTGTAGCCATGATCCTACCACCAAGCTAGGCGCTGGTGTCCAAAAAAATAACAAAACTTCTATTATGGGTTCTCAAAATGATGGGAGCCAAATGCCAGCTTGTGGTTTTAATAGGACAAGAATGCTTGGAGTAAGCAACATAATGACTTGGATTTCACTAGCACAATTCTTCTCAAAGGACTACTTGGTTTTCCTCAAAGATACTGCCAATGGTTCATAAGTTGGTCTTTGGTAGTATATTATATTAATAAAACAGCACATGAAGGATCTCTGAATTTGTCAGTTAACAGTTACAACAATGATGCAGAATGAAGCCTCATACAACCTCATAGATAAATCTTAAGGGAGTTGCCTAGACACTCCCATTTTAGAGAAGAGGAAACACAGAATATCAAGGGCTAAAAGTTTGCCTATGATCAAACAGCTGGTAAATATCAGAGGCAAAATTTGAAAATTTGCTAACTTCCTAACTGGAAACTGCACTCTATCTGCTATACCCAATTATCTCTTAGTATTATTTATTACTTTGCATAAGCTCAAAACTAAAGCTATTAACTTATTTATGCTATCGCTTCTTAGTGTCTCATTAAAAGCAAGATTCTTTAATTTGTTCTTTTGTCTTTTGGGAAACAGTCTTTTTTTGGGGAAAGTTTTATTGATTTTCAAAAAATACTTTGTTCATTTCTCTGTATGTCACCTACCAATACTGAATTCTCTCTTTTAACAAATAAAAATAATTAAACAAAACTGACCACCAAAATGACTTTTTTTTTTTTTTTTGCAAAAATCTGTTCCAGTAGACTACCACCTCTCTACCAAGAAGAGGGATGTGTATTTCACTCTCTGTTGTCCAGGGACTCTTCACTGCAATTATTCTGAGTTCAGTTACTTTTTAGATTGATTTTTAGCACTGATGTATTTTACATTATTATAATCATGGTGTATATTATTCTCCTGTTCTAAGTTTATAAAAGTCTGCCATGCTTCTCTGAATTCCTCATATACTTTGCTTACAATGCAATGATATTCCCTTACATTCTGCACTTATGTTATTTGTTTATTTGTTTTCAGTGGTCAAAGCAAAAGTAAATGGGGTCCTTTTGTCCTGGTCCAAGGACCAAAAAAATTTGAAAATCATTGTTGGCATTGTTGTGTATTATGAAGATTGGATAAGACATGATATCACTGCAAATGTGTCCTGACAATTTCTCTTTTGGCTATTTCTACTTCACCAAGTAGTAACATGATTAATTTTTGAATTTTAAAATGCATTTATGGAATTTAACTCCCGAAGTGTATATCCTATACTGGATAAGATGGCAATAACTTTACCTGACAATGGCTGAAAAGTTTTTTTCCTCCCCAAATGATCTAATGAGGTCATGTCTAGGCTCCTGTTGTCTCTAGCAAATGCTAAGAACTTATTTCTATTTGCAGTAATATGAGATACATGATAATGTTATGATTCAGTTTGTTAAGAATTTTTAAAAATATTCTACTTCTAGTTATCCATTTCGGGGTAGCTGAGTGGCACAGTGGATAGAATGCTGGGCCTGGAGTCAGGAAGACTCATCTTTCTGAGTTCAAATCTGACCTCAGACATTATTAGCTGTGTGACCCTGGACAATTTACTTCACCCTGTTTGCCTCAGTTTCCTCATCTGTAAAATGAGTTGGGGAAGGAAATAGCAAACCACTTCAGGATCTTTGCCAAGAAAACCACAAACAGGGTCACAAAGAGTCACATGACTGAAAATAAATGAAAGACAACAACAAAAGTTATCTATTTTAGAATTTATAATGTGCATAACTGTGAACTTCAATCAGTTTGTATATAAAAACAGAAACTGATCAGAAAAATGGGGAAATTCACTCAATAAGGATAGTGGGAGTGACAGGATAATATAATTAGAAAGAAGGGGTGATATAATTTAGGTCTCACCTTCTATTATGCGCACCCAGTCGACTAATTCATAGTGAGCGGAAAGAAGGAGCTGGATACAAGGAATGTTGTTGAGATAGAAAGGACCAGATTTGGCAACTGACTTGATATGTAAGATAAAAGGGAATAAGGAGACAAAGTATGAACCTGGTTGACTGGAAGGATAATTGTATACCTGATGGAAATAGAGAAGTTTGGAAGAGGTTTTTTTTTTTTTTTATGGGGGGAAGAGGGGGAGTTGAGAGAGGGGAAAGAGATAATATGCTCCGTTCTGGGCATGTGGAGTTTGAGATGCCTCGGAATGTCAAATAGGCAGGTGATAATGTGGAATTAGAGTTCAGGAGACAGACAAGGGCTGGATATTTAGGTTTAGAAATCATCTGTTCAGAAGTGATAATTAAGATTTTAACATATGCCTGGGAAACACAATACTTGAGGGCATTTAGAGTAAAATAATTTTAAATAGTCAACAATTGAGTGTTAGGCTTTTATTTTCTGTAGCTATCAGTCAACTGTGTCACTGTGAAGACATGGAATGATTAAAAAAAAAAGAGTACTTGCCAACTATTAATGCCTTCTCTTCTTAGATTACTTTCCCTACTCCTCTGGATATACCTTGTATGAACCTAGTTATTCACATACTGTCTCCCTCACTAGAATTTAAGCTCCCAGAAGGTTTTTTTTTTTTTAAATCCCAAGTGCTTATAGTGTCCAACACAAAGTGCTGGCTAACTAAATATCTGCCTATCTCTTCCTTTCTCCTATTTTCATTGATATTTTCACTTAACATGTGCAGTTCATTTTCATTAAGGTGAGAAAGTAGGCATATAGTTATACAGACCTGTTACTGATATTTTTAAAATCATTTTTGGGTTAGTCATAATGTGAGTGATTTTTTTCCAATTATTTGATATATTCTTCTTAGATATTTGATAATCAGCTCCTCCTTATTTTGAAAATTATTTTATCTTCAGCATAGATTTCGTTTACTTTTCTTTATTTCCCACTTTTTGGAGTCAAGACTATTTTTAATAAGTCTGTTTGGAGCTACTATAATTATAAGCTAAATCTTCTCATCTTTTATCCTTTCTGGTTTTGTGTTGTTTTTGACCTTTGCTCTCACCAAGCTGATTGTCTTACTAAACACAGCCTGCTAATTGAGAAATGACTCCTCTACAACAGTAATCAGTAGTTTCTATCTGATATAGTCAACTTCATTGTTTATGGTGATGTTTAGTACCTGCCATGTCCAGAGATTTCTGATTTCCTGAAGAAAATATTCATGGTATAACCAAAGCAGTCTACATAGCTTTGACCTTTCATCTCTTAATCACAAATATTATTTTCCAATATAATTTTTGCCATCCTCCCATATGTCTACTCTTAGACTTAAGGTAACAAATATTAAGGTATATGCTGACTGAATTTTCAGAATCTAATTAAATTATTCATACAATTTCTCTACCTCCTTATTCTCTTCAACAAGTTTTAGCAAACAAGCCATGATTATCTTCATGGTGTCCTATACTCATCAGAAGCAAGAAGAATGACTGTTTATTTTAATTGATATTTCTTGGTGTGTTTGATTGTGTAATGAAAGCAATTCCACTAAATCCTTTATTTGTTTCTCCACAGAGAACCTGGGAGCCATCTTCTCATTTATTAGCAACCTGATCATAGCTTCTGGTTTTATTCATAATGAGAATGCTGGTATTGATATGGCTCAGTTTTGGTGATGTTGGTTGTTAGATATGGGTCTCACAATTAGTGTTTATCATTGGTTTGAAAAGTTGGGACTTTATAAGATTTTCATAGGATTTTCAAATGAAAATCATTAGCTTGATTCACATATGGACCTCTTTTACCAGTAACTTGGAGTTATTGTAATGAAAATTCAGAATAAAATTAAATATACACTACTTTACAAATCATAAATTTTTAGTTTGACTAGATCCATATGGAAAGAAAAAAGAAAATCAAATATTTAAATGAATATTACTGAGTTCCCTTGACCAACTGACTTCTGTACACAAAAAAACCTTAAATCAAGTCATTACATTCAATTTACAAATTATAAATTTCAGCTGAACAGTCAGAACACAAACCATTAAAACATGACTTCCTTAAGGCTCTGGGATGGAACATTTATGTATATCTTAATGGCAGCATTACAGGAGAAGTGCTCTTTTGATATAACCTATTTATCATGTAGGTAATTCTATTCTTTGGGGTCAATGTCTTGGTGTAGTTATGTTAAATGCTAACTTTTGAAAGGCTTAAACCTGGAATGGGGAACCTTTTTAACCAAGGGTTAAGGAAAAAAAAATCCAGTACCCCTATCAAGCAAAAAAACACTTAGAATCATAGACATACTCTAAGAGATGATCTTAAGAGTTTCTTTTTCAAAAGAAAATGTTGCTTTTTTAAAAAATGAATAGCAAATATAAAACTTTGTTACAGAAATACAAAAATATTTTAAAACATCAAATACTGAAATATAAGGGGTATATTTCAGTTCTACATTCTGAACAGTTAAGAAATAGGGTAGAGAAGAAAAGAGAAAGAAGAGAGTCAGAAGGAATGGAAAGCAAGAGTCAGACATAAACACAGTAAGTCATGTAACAATCATGTATTAAGCACTTACCATGTACAGAGCACAATGCTAAACACTGAAGATGCAAAGAAAGGCAAAACAACCCCTGTCCTGGAGAAGCTTACATTCTAAGGGGAGGAGCAACATGTAATAACTGTTCCTATAAGATTTATACATAGTAGTAATGTAGGGGCAGGGAGGCATTAGTAGCCAAGGGGGCCAGTAGAGGCCTTCTATAAAAGGTGGCATTTGATCTAAAGGCATGGAGAGGGGAGCTGCAGTGTTGTAAGTAAGGACTTTAAATTTGATCCTGGAAGCACTAGGGAGCCACCGGAGCTCACTAACAGGGCAGGCAGTGAGGGTACCATGATCAGACTGATCACTTTGTTGGCTTGGTAAACAATAGAGAGGAGTGGGGAGAGACAGGTCAAGGAGACAAGCTAGAGGTTTCTGTCATCCAGGTGAGAGGTAATGAAGGTCGGAACTACGATTGTGGTTGTGTGAATGGAAAGGAGACACACAGGAGAGATATGATGAAGGTAGAAAATAACAGGATTTGGCAATGAATTGTTGGGAATGTTGGGAAATTGTTGAAATGTTGGGAAAATGAGATTGAGGAGTAGAAAATGTCACTGAGACTGACAGCCTGAGCCAGAGGATGGTGTTGCTCTCATGGTAAAAGGGAAGTTCAAAAGAGAAAAAAGTGAAGCGAGGAAGTAAGACCTATGGTTTTGACACAATGAGTTTGAGATGCTTAAGGAACATCCAGTTTGAGATACCCAAATGGCAGTGAAGCTCAGGGGAGTAACTAGGATATAGTGGATATACAGACTGGGAACTGTCTGCCTAAAGATGATAACTGAACCTAAGGGAGCTGAGAGGCAGAGCAAGTGATAAGTATAGGCACCATCCCCTTCTGTCTTCTCCAGCCACAAGAAAAGGAGGGCAAAGTTTTCAAGAACAGAGGATGGTGTACAGGCGAAACAGTTCACAAAGCGATTTAGACAGGGAAGGAAGGAAAGTTTGGCTGGTGCAGATGGGAAAAAAATAGGGGTGGTAGAAGCATTATAAGAGCTAAAAGCAGGGTGAAGAGAAAGATGAAATGAGATAATACTGTAATCAGAAGACTGAAAAGAAAGGAAGAGAAAATGTGAAGAAGCACAAAAGAGAAAAAAATGAAACATGAAAGAAGGGGTAGGAGTAAACCTGAAGGAGAAAGATTAACAGGCTCTTCTCATTTATATCTAGGCATGCATACAGAGGAAGAATGAGAGAAGAAAGGACAAAGTAAGGCTCACTATGACAAAAATACTAGTCTTTGGTCATAGCTGGACTATGGGTTTAGAGTAAGCGACATGTCACTGGGTAGTCATGTGACTTTGGATAAGCACTTAATGTCTCTCATTTGCAAAATGAGAAGGTTCAACTACGTAACTTAGGGCCCTGCTAGTCCTAAAGTTCTATAAAATTGTGAGTTATCTATAACTGCCCTTCTCAAAATATTGATCTACTATTTATAATTAGAAACTTCTCTGCAACTTAAGAGTCTTAGGAAGTTGCTTAGAGCACTGAAAGGATAAGTAACTTGCCCAAAATGACACAACCAGTATGTGTAAGAGGCAGGACTGTCTCTATTTATGAAATGAAGTCAAAAAAGTTCTGCTATTGTTCACACAAAGAAACTTCTCTTCCAAAGGACCACCAAAGCAGATGCTTAATTTTCCAGAAGGACTTCATTAGGAAGGTGGATTAAGCTTAATTTTTATACTACATTATTTCTAGGTACAATCTCATAAAGATTACTTCTCATTCTGAACTTGACGAACACCAACATAGACATTTCTTTATAGAGAGCAGAAAAAAGATTATATGTGAAACCAGTAGTGTCATCACATACACCTTGTTTTTTAAGGACCTACTGAGGTCAGAACATTAGTCTCAAAGCTGGCATTAGTCTCAAAGCTACTTTTCTGTATTGTCCTCTGAACCTCTGGAAATGACTCATTGGTTTTCCCCCCCTTTTTTTGGAGTATCATAACTACCTCCCTCTCCCAAAAACCCTCCCTTGTAACAAGGAAGCACAAACAAAATAAATCCACACATTGGTGATGTCTGAAAACATGATTCATTCCGTACCTCTAGTCAACCACCTTTGCACCAAGAGTATGGAAGCAAGCTTCATTACTGGTCCTCTGCAGTGATGGTTGGCCAATGCATTGATAAAAGCTTTAAAGCTTTTCAAAGTTGTTTTTCTTTCCTTAACAATTATTTTAATTTTTTTATTCTGAATTTAAGCATCAACAAAAAAACATTTACAAACACTAAGCAGAAGAGAAAAGGAGGAATGTATGTGAAAGAACAAATCTTCACTACAAGCAGCTTGTTTTTTAAAAAAAGTAAATAAAACATTTAATAAGTTACTTTTGAAACTGTATGGCTTCTGCTTGACTGTTTTCCCTTGAACTTCCTGCTGTGCATCCAAAAGGATGCTTCAGAGACCCTCTTTGTCAGTACAACATCCCTCCCCTCCCCTTTCCTCACTCAAATGAAAATGAGAAAACCACAATTCTTATAATAAACAGAATCAAGCAAAACAAACCCACACATTTGCCATGTTCAAAAATGTATGTCTCATTCTGTACCTTGGTTCCATTACCTATCTGTTGGGAAACAATTCATCATATGTCCTCTTGAGTCTGGAGATTGGTCACTGCATTGATCTAAGTTTGTAAATCTTTCAAAGGTATTTTATTTTATAATGTTTTAGTCATTGTATAAATTATTCCTCAAGTTCCTGCCTCGCTCTGTATCAATACATACAAGGTTTGCCTGATTTCCTTCAATCTATTCTTTTCATTATTTCTTATATCACAATAATATTCCATTATGTTTATATACTACAATTTGTTCAGCCATACCAAATGAAGGATGTCTCCTGAGTTTCCAGTTCTTTGCTTTGACAAAAAAGTATTGCTATGAATATTTTTGTGCCTTCTTTCCTTTATCTCTTTGGACATATGTTCAGTAGCAGTAATTCTGGATCAAAGAGCATAGTGAAATTGGGAATATGATTCCAAATTACTTTCCAGAATGGCTGAACCAATTCACAGCTTAGCCAAAAGTGCATTAATGTTCCTGTCCTTCTACATGCTCTCCAAAAATTGACATTTTCCTTTCTGTCTATTTTAACTGCAATGATTTTGTTTGTACAATGTATGAAGCAGCATTTGAACTCAGGTCTTACTAACTCTTAAGTCAAGTCCTCCGTCCAATCTGCCATCTAGATTATCATCTGAAAAAGTGATAATTTTGTTTCTTCTTTGCTTATGCTTATTTCCTTGATTTCTTATATTATTATCATTTCTAAAACTGTCAAATAATGGTGACAATGGACTTCTGGTTCTGACTTCACTGGAAAGACATCTAAGCATTTCTCCGTTACAGATAATGCTGACTGCTGGTTTTGGATAAATACTATTTATTAAAATTGAAGAAAGGTCCATTTATTCCTACATAATTTAGATTTTTTTAAAATATAAAAATAAATATTTTTTTTCAAAAGGCTTTAATGCAGTTACTGATATAATCATGTTTTTAATTGTTTTTGTTATTAATATAGTTTACAGTACTTGTAGTTGTCCTAATATTGGACCAACTATGTATTCTTGGTTAAAATCCAACTTGGTAGTAATGAATAATCCTTTTTAATATATTGCTGTCACCTCTTTGCAAATATTTATTGAGCATTTTTACATTGATATTCATTAGGCATATTGGTGTATATTTAACTTCTCTGCTTTATCTTTCCCTGATTTAAGTATTGGGATCATATTTGTATTTTAGGAGTTTAGTAGGATCCTTTTTTCTATTACTGCAATTTGTATAATATTAGGAATTAACTGTTCTTTAAATGTTTAATAGAGTTTATGAATAAATCCATTTGGTCCTGAGGTATTTTTCTTCAGGAGTTCGTTTCTGGCTTGTTCAAATTATTTTCTGAGGTTGAAAAATTAAAATTATCCATTTCTTTTTCTGTCCCTTTCAGTATCCTTAAGAATGTTTAAATATTTTACTTATCAATTTTGTTGACATATAATTGGGTATGAGTTTCTAATAATGTCCTTTATTCTCTTTTCACTTCTTGTAAATTCTACTTTTTCATTTTTGATACTGGTGATTTGGTCTTTTTTTAAAAAATAGATTAGCTAATTACATGTCTATTTTCTTAGCTGTTACTGTTTAAAGAGCTCCCAGTTTGATTTATCAATTCAATGTTGTTTATTTTTATTATTATTATTGATTTTTTGGGCTTTCAATCTTGTTTATCTTTTATTTAATGTTCAGAATTTCTATTTTGGTGAATAATTGGTTTTTTCTAGTCTTTTTTTAATTGCATACCCAATTCACTGATTTTTCCCCCCAAGTCTTTCATAAGTGAAAGTGCTTTGAGAGCTATGTTCCCCCCATCTTCCCTTTGTGGCCCTTGAGTCACTGGCCTCTTCCCCTTAGTAGAATCATTAATCTACTAGAATTATTAATCTATTGGTTGTTTCTAATTTCCTCAGGTGGCCCAGGATAAGTCATTTGTTTCTTTCTCCTCTTAAATCTAATGATTAGATTAGAATTTAATCCCTTTTTTTAGCCCCTTCCAAGGGCCCAAAGGTATTCCCTTCTAAATTTGTAATTCAAAGTTCCTACTCCATTCTGTCCCTTCCCCCCTCCCCACCTCCATCTCCAATTTAGAATGCTTAGAATAACCATTCATTTCAACCTCCCACCATACAATCATACTCAACACAAGTTATTCTTTGTTGTAAGTCTTTATGAATATCATATTCCAAAATTTCTTCCAACTGCTATTTAATTAAACCTGTTCCCTTGAAATATGAATTCTTTCTAGCTAATATATACTATTTTCATTTTGAACTGAAAATTTTGACTATGACATTTCTGCGAGTTTTCATTTTGGGGTTTCTTTCGGGAGGTGATCAGTGGATTCTTCCTATTTTCATTTTGTCTGCCCCAGCCCCCTTTTTAATAAATATGGGTTTGATGGGGTTTAGACTGTGGGAGCCCACTTGAACTCTCCTTGAATCTACCCACTAGATGAGGGGTTTGCCTGAGGCCATAAGCCTTTCATTATTGCTAGGCCCAAATCTCTAGGTTACTCTTAACCTAGCCTAGCCCTCCATTGTCTGGCTGCTTCCTACCCTTGATCCTATCAAAATGTTTATGCCCAAATCTGTTACCCTTAAACTAGCCTAGCCCTACTTAGTTTGTTATCTCCAGGTAGCCTTCAGCTACTTCCCACCCTTAATTCCATTCTCTTGTTTCTGGAGTCTGACCTCACCCCAGTCCCATCATGATCCTCCTTAGACTCCTCCTCAAGACCCTCCCTAAACCCCTCCTCCCATCACCCCAAAACCACCCTAGATCCCATCCACAGTCTTTCTGTATATAAGTATTGTAATACTGGTACAACAGTATCATCTTGCCTCCATGAAGGTGCTCAGATTCAATCTAGCTCAGTAGATTGAATCTGGCCTGCTTGAGCATCACAAATGGTGAGATTTCTTAAGACTCTACCCAACATGGCGAATCTTTAATAAACTTTGTTTTTCTTTGGCTGAAAGAAGGCTTGAGTCAAATTCATTTGAGCAGGACCCAGCATGCCGGTATTCTGGGGTCTCAAGCACCCCTAAAAACCTATTGTTTCCTGACCTCATCAAATTTTCATTTAATAATTTTTTGAAAAATGGGTTTCTGCTTTTTCTCCCTACTGATCATGGTGTTCAGGTATTCCCCAATTCTTAAATTAGATGTTCTTGACCTATTTTACAAGTCAGTTGATTTTGATGGAAGCTATCTTCCATTTTCTTCTATTTTTAAAAATTTTTGATTTTCTTCTAATATTTCTTAAACTCTATCAATTAAGTCTATTTTAATTTTCAAAGGAATCTAAAATTTGGGTAAGGTTTTCTATTGTCTACTCTAAGCTACTTATTCTCCAAGTTCTTCCCCTTCAGAGTACTTATATCACTTATAATTAAATTTTAAAATCTCCTACTTCATTTCTTTGATTCTGATGGCCAAGTAATATTTTTTCCCTTGAAGGTTCTGTTTATAGTCATTGTGGACTTATATTCTTTGCCTGGATTTACTTCATGAATGTCTCCTGACATATAATATTTCTAAGTAATATTTGGTGTATACTTCTGTTTATTCTTATTTCTAACTTCAGTTCCTGAATTGGGTTTCTGTACCAGCACCAGAGTCCATATCTTGTACCCTTAGATGAGGTGGTCAAGTCCATTTGGTTCTGACCTTGATTTCCTGAGCTTCTGGCACTAGCTTCCACCTTCCCTTAAGCATATGTGCTCAGAGAACTGTCAGGCTTCAGTGTCCTTGGTTAGATTTCTGTGGCGGGTTATCTCTGGTTAGGGTACTGCTATGGGATTCCTGATTATTCACCAGGATGACTTCCCTGGTGGGCTAACTTCCAGTTCTTACAGCTTCTGGTTACCTTTTCATGTGTTCCTGGGCTGGGAGAAAGCACTTCTTGGTGTTTCTTTTTGTATTTCTTAATCAATCTAGAACCTTTTTAAAAATGAAATTTTTATTGATGTCTTTTTTATATCATTGAGTTGGTGTCTTTTAAAAATCATTACTGCAGAGTAGATGTGGAAGAGCAGAGGTCCTTCACAATTTCTCATGCCACCATCTTAACCTGCACTCCTATCCAGGTGCAATCTTATGAAAAAGAATAGTGCCCCTTGCTTCAGTAATTTGTGAATAGTCTAAATGGCACTGGAATGTTATGCGACATTCTACAAAGTAAAGCTTTTGCCAAGGAAGACAAATATGAATGTATTTTCAAATAGCAGTAAAGAGAAGTTTTCTAAAAGATATGAAATCCTACTACCAGGTATGATATATAGTAACTGTTAATGCCTCAACTATTAAACAAGGTAAGAAAGTTACTAAGAAAATGACATTGGGAGTGGGAAAATATGTTTAAGTCTTTCCTGATTTATAGTACCTTAGAGATGTTTTGATCCACTTTCTGGATTTCTTCTCCTTTTCTACCTTGCCAACCACCTTTTCAACCTGAAGGAAACTCTGCCATAAAATAACTAATTCCTGATTGTGGAATCTTTCAATCAGACCACTGTTTCAGGAAGGGCAACAGCCATGCTTCAGCTCATTCATGTTTGGACTCCTCTGGTCTTCTGCCTCTCATCAAACTCTTCCCCCCAGGCAACACCCTACATTCTATTCCCCTTTATGTGTTGCCCTCACATTCACTAGCATGTAAACTCCTTGGGTGTAGGGACTATCTAGTTTGCTTGTATATGAATGCCCAGGACTTAGCAGAGACCTGGCATAGAGTAAACACTTCATAAATGCTCAAAATCAGGAAGGGCACAGTAATCTAGAATTCTAACAATGGAGTTTCCAACTTTGTTATCACTTCCTTTGTTTTCCCAATACTAAATTTATAATAACAGTAATGGATCATGTGCTATGAAATGCTTTAATAATAATTAAATTAGCTGACAATGCAGATGATTATTGCTGTTTAAATCATATTTGATAAAAACAATGTGAAGAGGCTCCTCCTACATTCATCCATAAGATATAAGTGGAAAAAACTATCACAATGTAACAAGTTCTTCAAAATTTGTTGTTCTGAGTACACATGAGATAAATATTTTCAGAGTATCAGGTTTCTCTTAAGAAGCTACACAAACATTAAAGATTTCAAATCTATTTTCTATGGAACTTTATTTTATTTAATTCAATAACTGCAACTGAATACTTACATGCAAATCACTGTACATTTAGAGGTCATATTGTGACTCATTTTATAATAATAAAAACTAGCATTTAAATAGCATTTTGCAATTGCGCACAGCACTTTATATGTTATCTCTTTTGATCTTAGATCAACCCTCAGAAATAAGTTTTCTGAATTCAAAAATTAAGGCCTCATACCTACACATCATGAATACTTTATATAAGAATTTCACAAATGCTCTTAATTGACCATAACTTACTTCACAGGAAACAACTAGTTATCAATGTAACAATCACTTCAGAACCAGCTTTCCAAGTGTAGTCAAATAAAATTGTTAGGACAAAAACAAAATCAGTACCAAACAATAATAGGAAAGAAGAGTAGCTGACAATGCTGATGCTGTAGCAACATTTTGAGTAAGCTTTTTTTTTTCCTGGGGAAAAATGGGAAGTGGTCAAAAGTAAAGACATTGACTCTACTACTATTTCTTTGAGAAGTTTAACCAATTAAAAAAAAGAAAAAGTGACATGAGAATAAGGGCAATTACAAGTGATTTTGGCCTGCAAACCACTTAATAAGACACTATAGCAAACAAGAACAACACAAGAGCATAAGCTAATTGGAAGAATATTGATAAAGATGACAATGGTTGATTACAAGAAGTATTGCCTTATGAACCAGTAAGAGAAGAAAATGAATGTATGGAGTGTTTAGTGTGAGACTTGGCTAAGACAAATGATAATGAAAACATCTGTTGATGAAATTAGGGCAATGGCAAAGATATATGAAGTAGAGATAATATGATAGTGTTTTAAGGTGACAGATAGATAGAATCATCTTTGGACTCCATTATCTCAGTATTAATGTACTAAAGTGGGAGAGACTGACCAAATAAACAGATAACAGGAATTTATGCTGGATGTGGCACAATGATAAAGACATTCAGGGATTAATTTTCAGGGTACCTCAAAGTGGAGAAGATTCCAAAAGAAGAGCCTTTGGGCTCTGTCTCTGACCTTCTTGTCCTCCCCATCTGAACTATTTCAGTTGGTGATTTATCAATTCCCACAGATTGAATTATCATCTCTATGCTGATGATTCTCAAATTTACTTATTCAGTTCTAATTTTCCTAACTTCCAGACTTATGCCTCCAAATGTCTATTGTCAAATCTCAAACTGGATATCCTGTAGGCACCTTAAACTCAATATATCTAAAACTGAACTAATTATCTTTCCTTCTAAATCCACTCTTCTTCCTAACTTCCCTATTGCTGTTAGGGATATCACTAACATACCAGTCACCCAGGCTCACAACCTAGGTGTCATCCCCTACCCCTTACTCTTTTCCCTAATCCCTCATATCCAATCTGTTGCCACATCCTGTTCATTCTACCTTCACAACACTACTTGCATATTCCGCTTTTCTCCTCTTACACTACCACCACACTGGCACAGGTCCTCATCATCTTTCAGTAGGGCTGTTGCAATAGCCTGTTTGTTGGTCACTGTACCTCAAATTTCTCTCCACTCTAGTCAATTCTCCACTCACCTGTCAAAATGATTGTCTTAAAGCACAGGGCTGAACTTATCATTCTTATACCCAATTCCATTAACTCTTGTTGTTGTTGTTCAGTTTTTTTCAGTTGTGTCCAACTGAAACCCCAACCCCATTTGGGGTTTTCTTGGCAGAGATACTGGAGTGGTTTTCCATTTTCTTCTCTTAGATGAGGAAACTGAGGCAAACTGGGTTATGTGACTTGCCTGGACTCACGTAGCTAGTAAGTGACTGATGCTGGATTTGAATTCAGGTCATCCTGACTCCAGGCCCAGTGATTTATCTGTCTGTAAACTCTAGTAGCTCCCCTATTACCTCCATGATCAAATATAAAAACATTATATCGCAAAGTTCTCTGTAACCATGCCACACCCCCACAGTCTTTTTACATTACTTACATTCTTACAATACTATCTTCTGCCCATTCTGCAGTCCAATGACACTATTCTCCTTGCTGTTCCTTGACCAAACTGGGCATTCTCACTGGCTATCTCCTATAACTGGAATGCTCTCCCTCATCTCTACTTCCTCGCTTCCTTCAAGTCTTAGTGAAAATGCCACCTTCTACAGGAAGTCTTTCCCAATCCCTCTTATTTCCAGTATTCTCTTTCTGTTGATTATTTCCCATTTATTATATCTATAGATTGTACATAGTCGTATGAATGTTGTCCCCACTCTCCTGGGCAGCAAGCACTTTGAGAGCAGGAACTATTTTTGCTTTTCTTCATATCTCTAGCACTTAGCTCAGTGCTTTTCACATGGTAAGCACTTAATAAATGCTTATTAATTGATATGTGGTAAAATTATATGATACCCTGACAGATATGATCATGGAGATAATTAGTTAGCAACTCACTGAGTACTAATATAAAGCAAGATATAAAACAGAAATTCAAGTAAGATGCATGAAAGAGGAGATAATATGCAAGAGTCTAAAGAGAAAGATTCTCCATCATTGCCAATGTTTCTATATATACTCATTTGCAGATGATACTGTACTAACTGTATCAAATCTAAGAATGCAACATTAACTAACTCAATGAGTTCCAAAGTCATTTTAAAGAAATAGCTATAATGGAAAAACCAAGAGGCTGATGAACATTTATTGTCTATATCATAGCCAGTAATTAGACAGACATCCACTGAAACTAGTCCACTCTGAAATATATACATTTTGGACAGGTGCTAGATAATGAGTGAGGCTCCGAATTAAGAGGATAAGATTAGAATTAGATTGCATTTTGGAAGCTAGGCAGTATCTTTCAATGATTCCAAGCTGCTTGTTACTATTCTCCCAGCGATAATACTGCATGGAACATGACCTCAGAAGAATCTAATTCACAGCTGATTCAAAGGGAAATCAAAACATACACAGTAGGTGTAAGCAAACCACAGCTTATTGCCAACAGTAACTCATATGTAAGAAGTGCCCATTATAAGGTACCATTTAAAATGTTTATGACAAGAAAAAGGAAGTGGACTTGATGATTTGAAAGTAAAGGGATGGAAAAATCATAAAATCAAATATGCACTCCTACTACAACAAGCAGTTAACAAGAAGGAAATAAACTATCTAAATCCTTTATAAAACAGAAATAAATGAAACAAAAACCTTTATACTACAAGTGGAAGTCAATGCTCTGGTTTTGTGGATAATGTAAAAGGTCCTAGAGCACTTAAGAGATCCCACAAATTTAAAATCTAGGAAGAATACCAAGAAAACTGGTTTCATAAAGGTGTTAAATCATAATGGGGTATTAAAATCTCTTGGGGGAATTTTTAATCTCATAACGGTAATGAAAGGCAAGAGCTGAAAGGGGAAAAAATGGATGCAAACAATTCGTAGGGTTATATAACAGGAGATTAAGTGCAATCTGAGGTTTAAATATATGTGATGATTTTAATCTGCTTTATTCCCAGAGGAAAAAGTAAACAATATCACATCATCATCACAATCATAATTCAGCATATTTTATAATCAGAAGACTTGGGAAAGGAATGTTCCCCTGCAGGTCAAGGTTATGAAGACTAGAAGAAGAAGAATAAGCAGGCTAGCAGTGTAGTTGTCTGAACCACACCTACTGAGCAGTTAAATATAGAATTTAGTTTCTGGAACTTAGTCTTATTAACCTTTAAATATTCACTGAAAAATTTAAAAGAAAAAGAGGAGAAAGGAAAGAGACTGAAACCAAAGCCTAACAACTAATAACCTGTCCTTGGAAAAATTCCAAAAAGCAAGTAAAGACCAAGAGAATTGAATTACAGAAACCTCAAGCAGCATTATGGAAACTCATTAGTCCCTTTCACTCTATACTTTCACTGTCTCAACAACACATATGTATAAAAAGCATTTGCGAATGAGGCCTGTGTTTCTAACTAGGATCATATATATGTCAAGTTAACAGCAGTGGCACCAAATTTAGACCTATAATTTAATTCTGGCTTGTTACAGTACTGTGGTTGTGATGCTATTTTTAAGCTGGAAGCAGCACTTTTATCCTAAGCCCCTATTTTCAGATGTATAAAATTTTCTGGGAAAAGGCAGGCTGTTTTCTTGCTGAGAGGAAGAAATATATTGGGAAGAAAGTTCTGATCTAATTCTGCTGCCTTGGAGATTTTCTAGGATAGGAAACATTTCATTCTATGTGAATTTTTTCCCCTGAAATTTGAGGGAAGTGAGGTGGGTGCGATGCTTTAATTGTTTTTGTTTCAAGGGCTTAGATTTAGTTCTCCTTTAACAAAGACTATATGCATAAGCAATGTTCTTAGCCTGGAATCCAAGCGTCTATAAACTTGCATAGGAAAAATAATACCGTTTTTAATTTACCTCTAATTAGTATTTCCTTCAAGTATGAATAAAGAAAAAATTATTGAGAAGGGACCCATAGGCTTCATCAAAATGCCAAAGGATCCATGGCATACAAAAAGTTAAGAATCTTTGCTTTAAGGACAACTTGATACTACATATTAGATGGGGAGAGAGGAGGTTGACCACCCCTATGTTACATGTAATATTTCAGAAAGGAATACAGGTATATACTATATACTTAAAGTCACTTATCTTCCTTGACTAACGGAGACAAGACCAGGGACTCACTATCTGCCTTGCCACAAATGAATTTAATCCATGCCTCCTGAGCCTTTCCTTCTCTTACTCAGGTACTGATAATAGACAACAGAGCACCATTGCTACTGTGAAGGAAGTGACAATGACTATGCATTCAGACTCTCAGGATCCCTTTCCTATTATTTCCTCTTACCCATTCTATACAAACCCATTTATTCCATGTGCCTATCTCGCACTCAACTAAGCCTTTATTGTGCTCTCTGGGATCCCATTTCTAGGGTTAACAAACTACCCTTCTTATTTTATTATGGGAAAATAACATTAATGAAAAGGTGTAACTTGCTTTGCTGCTGCATCATGAGGATCATGGGACCTTTCTGTCATTTCCAATTTTTATATTTAGATTTCCACCATTTTCAGCTAAAGCCTACCACAGGTGTTGTCTCCCCATTAGAATACGACCTCCTTGAGAACATGAATTTCATCAACTCCCTAACACATTTCATACATGGATTCACTGACTAATACTTCTATCCCTACCCCAACTCTCTGTAGATACACTAGCTTTGAAATTTAAGAAGACAGAAAACCATTTATGGACCTACCCTCATAGAAATTGTTTTTAATCTTTATATGTCATTCTCTTGATACTGATTTTCTCATCTTTCTCTTCAATTTCAGAAAAAGAGGTTTTTTTCCTGCTCTGAAGCTAATAGGTCAAAATGTGCTAAAAATCTTTTTTTTTAAAGCAATAACATTTTTATTTAGATTTTATTTAGTTTTCAGTATTGATTTTCACAAGAGTTTGAATTACAAATTTTCTCCCCATTTCTACCCTCCCCCCCACTCCAAGATGGCATATATTCTGGTTGCCCTGTTCCCCAGCCAGCCCTCCCTTCTGTCACCCCACTCCCTTCCCAACCCCCTTTCCCTTCCTTTCTTGTAGGGCAAGATAAATTTCTACGTCCCATTGCCTGGGTATCTTATTTTCTAGTTGCATGCAAAAACTTTTTATTTTTTGTTTTTGAACATCTGTTTTTAAAACTTTGAGTTCCAAATTGTCTCCCCTCTTCCCTTCCCACCCACCCTCCCTAAGAAGTCAAGCAATTCAACATAGGCCACATGCATATCATTATGTATAACCCTTCCACAATACTCATGTTGTGAAAGACTAACTATATTTTGCTCCTTCCTAACCTATCCCCCTTTATTTTCTCCCTTGGACATGTCCCCTTTCGAAAGTGTTTGTTTTTGATTACCTCCACCCCTATCTGCCCTCCCTTCTATCATCCCCCCCTTTTTTTTATCTTCTTCCTCCTTTTTTCCTGTGGGGTAAGATACCCAAATGAGTATGTTTGGTATTCCCTCCTCAGCTCAAATTTGATGAGACAAGATTCACTCATACCCCCTCACCCGCCTTCTCTTGTCTTCCTACAGAACTGCTTTTTCTTGCCACTTTTATGCGAGATAATTTACCCCATTCTATCTCTCCCTATCTCCCTCTCTCAATATATTCCTCTCTCATCTCTTAATTTGATTTGATTTTATTTTTTTTAGATATCTTCCCTTCATCTTCAACTCACCCTGTGCCGCTCGCTTGCTCTCGCTCTCTCTCTCTCAATCTCTCTCTCTCTCTCTCTCTCTCTATATATATATATACACACACACACGTATATACATACATACACACTCACATATACATATATATATACATAAAGATATATATATGCATATTCCCTTCAGCTACCCTAATACTGAGGTCTCATGAATCATACACATCATCTTTCCATGTAGGAATGTAAACAAAACAGTTCAACTTTAGTAAGTCCCTTGCAATTTCTTTTTCTTGTTCTTTTTCTTGATTACTTTTTCATGCTTCTCTTGATTCTTGTCAAATTTTCTATTCAGCTCTGGTCTTTTCACTGAGAAAGCTTGAAAGTCCTCTATTTTATTGAAAATCCATATTTTGCCTTGGAGCATGATACTCAGTTTTGTTGGGTAGGTGATTCTTGGTTTTAATCCTAGCTCCATTGACCTCCGGAATATCGTATTCCAAGCCCTTTGATCTCTTAATGTAGAAGCTGCTAGGTCTTGGGTTATTCTGATTGTTTCCACAATACTCAAATTGTTTCTTTCTGGCTGCTTGCAGTATTTTCTCCTTGAGCTGGGAGCTCTGGAATTTGGCAACAATATTCCTAGGAGATTTCTTTTTGGGGATCTATTTGAGGAGGCGATCTGTGGATTCTTTCAATTTCTATTTTGCCCTGTGGCTCTAGAATATCAGGGCAGTTCTTCTTGATAATTTCTTGAAAGATGATATCTAGGCTCTTTTTTTGATCATGGCTTTCAGGTGGTCCAATAATTTTTAAATTATCTCTCCTGGATCTCTTTTCCAGGTCAGTGGTTTTTCCAATGAGATATTTCACATTGTCTTCCACTTTTTCATTCCTTTGGTTCTGTTTTATAATATCTTGATCTCTCATAAAGTCACTAGCTTCCACTTGCTCCAGTCTAATTTTTAAGGTAGTATTTTCTTCAGTGGTCTTTTGGACCTCCTTTTCCATTTGGCTAATTCTGCCTTTCAAGGCATTCTTCTCCTCATTGGCTTTTTGGAGCTCTTTTGCCATTTGAGTTAATCTATTTTTTAAGGTGTTTTCTTCAGTATATTTTTCTCGTGGTTTTTTTTTGGGTTTCCTTTAGCAAGTCATTGACTTGTTTTTCATGGTTTTCTCGCATCCTTCTCATTTCTCGTCCCAATTTTTCCTCTACTTCTCTTACTTGCTTTTCCAAATCCTTTTTGAGCTCTTCCATGGCCTGAGACCAGTTCATGTTTTTCTTGGAGGCTTTTTTTGTAGGCTCTTTGACTTTGTTGACTTCTTCTGGCTGTATGTTTTGGTCTTCTTTGTCACCAAAGAAAGATTCCAAAGTCCAAGACTGAATCTGGGTGTGTTTTCGCTGCCTGGCCATATTCCCAGCCAACTAACTTGACCCTTGAGTTTTTCAGCAGGGTATAACTGCTTTTAGAGTTAAGAGAACTATGTTCCAAGCCTGGGGGGATGCGCCAGCTCTGCCACACCAGCACTCCTCCTTCCCCAAGAACCCCCAACCCGGACTGGCCTTAGATCTTCAGCCTGCTCTGATCTGCCACTTAATTCCTCCCACCAGGTGGGCCTGGGGCCTGAAGCAACTGCAGCTGTAGTTCTGTAGCTGCCCCACCTTCTCTGCCCCCAGGGCAGTGGCTGAACTGTGAACTCCTTTGTAAACTCTGTCCCCAGCAGCTTTTCCCACTAACCTTCTCTGTTGTCTTTGGTGTTTGTAGGTTGAGAAGTCTGGTAACTGCCACAGCTCACTGATTCAGGGTGCTAGGGCACGCTGCACCTGGCTCCTGGTCTCATTGGTCCGCACCGCCCATGCTGGGCTCAGCTCAGTCCGCTCTGCTCCGCTCCCAGATCCGTGTGGGATAGACCTCACCCAGAGACCATCCAGGCTGTCCTGGGCTAGAGCCCTGCTTCCCTCTGCTATTTTCTGGGTTCTGAAGTTCTAGAATTGGTTCAGAGCCATTTTTTATAGGTTTTTGGAGGGGCTCAGCAGGGAGTTCATGCAAGTCCCTGCTTTCCAGCTGCCATCTTGGCTCCACCCGCCCCGTGCTAAAAACCTTATCCATATCCAACAATACTCTTTCAGAAAAATAGGTTTAATACATCCGTGTCCTCTGACTTCTTCCAACAACAAAATACACGCAAAACTATTGACAGGAGTTGTTAATGTTCCTAGATACAGTTCAATCCTCTTTTTATTGCCAAATTCCTTAAATCTGTGTCCTATACCTAATGTAAATAATTCCTACCCATTTAACTCTTAATTCCCTGAAATTTGGATGTTGCCACCATAATTCTAGAGACAGTGTTCTTTTCAAAATTACCGACTTGGATTTTTCCTCAATATGATAAAGCTTAAGTATATGAAGTCAAGAGGTAACATATATAAAGGAAGAAATGCTAAAGGGCATTACCACTAAAAGCAGAAATGAGAGCTACAGTAATAAGACATGAAAAAGATAGTAAAAGGTATAAACAATGGCAATGAAGATGTTAAAATATCTTATTGGCAGATTTAATGACTACATATCTAGAAAAACCTTGAGGCATTTAAAATGTCAATTTAGTGAAAATTTACTAAGTGTTACTATGTGCAAGGCTAGGTGCTAAGGATATAAATACACAAAAAATCCACAGAATGTAAACTCCTTTAGAACAAGGACTGTTTCATTACATAGCAGATGCCTAATAAATGTTTGCTGATTGATCAAAACAGTCCCTGTCCTCAAGAAACGATTCATTTTACTGAGGGGATATAATATACATAAAATAGATACAGCACAAGGAAAACTAGGGGGGAGTGAATACTAAACAAACAAGTATGTGTGTGTTGAGGGGTGGGATGGGGAGGGATCACAGCCAGTGAAGGTTTCCTGAAGTTGGTGGCACCTGAGGTTAAGTCTTGAAGAAAAATAATTGTCACCACCACTTACTTAAGAGATGACTTGTATTAAGAGCCTCCAAGGTTTTATTTACAAGGCATTATGAGCTATCAAATGACCATAAATTCTTCTGCCTGCCCTTTTTCAAGGGTGCTGACTCTACTTACCTATCCCACTATATTTCCCAATACTCCTTAAAATACCATGCTCATTCCTACTTGTTACTTCTCTCACCTGAAATTCCCTCCTTTATTTCTTCTACTAATCTAAATAATATTTATCCTTCAAGGCTCAACTTCAATGCAAATCTTTCCATGAAGTATTCCCTGAATACTTTAGTTCTCAACATTCTCTCATCACCAAAATTTCTATACAATTTACAATATGGCCCACACAAAATATTGAAGTAAAATGTTCTGAATTTTTCACTTTTATTTATGCGTTAGTCATACATTCCAAAACAAAGTGTAAGATCTTTGATGGGAAAGACGAGATTTCTTCTCTCTTCAAAAGAATCACGCATAAGAATGAAGGAAACAGGGGCAGCAAAGTGGCGCAGTGAATAGAGCACTGTCCCTGGAGTCAGGAGGACCTGAGTTCAAATTCAGCCTCAGACACTTGACACTTACTAGCTGTTTGAACTTGGGCAAGTCATTTAACCCCAACCACCTTGCCTTCTCCACCCCCCATCACTCCCCCCTCCAAAAGAATGAAGGAAACAAACATTACTAAGATCCTGTTATGTGCTAAGCATTTTATAAACATTATCTCATTTGATTTTTATGACAACCTTGGGAGGTAAGTGCCATTATCCCAATTTTACAGTTAAAGAAACTGAGACAGGCAGAGGTTAAATGACTTGCCCAAGGATCACACAGCTATTAAGTGTCTGAGTCTGAAGTGAACTCAGGGTTTCCTGACTCCAAACCCAGTGCTCTATCCATTGCACCATCTAGCTGCCTCTAGGCAGAGACATTGACATCAAATTAAAGAATAGGCTGTGGGGTGGAAATATGCTAGTTTTTGAATACTATGTTTGAGAGGCCAGTGCAACATTCAGGTTGAGATAGCTTGTAGAGAGCTGGAGATGTAGGTGAATAGTTTAGAAGAGAGGTCAGGGACAGGAACATCATCCCAAAGCACAAGGTGGCACTTAATAAATATTTTGTTGGCTCAACTCTAACACCCTCATGAAGATTTTTTAGCTATTTTAGTCTATGCTAAGTTCTTTTTCCTTTGAACTCCTAGGGCATTTAAAATCACTATAACATAGTTTAGTATTTCAGTGCTTTCTGATTATTTCACATTTGTAAGCTTTCTAAGAACAAGGACATATACTTCTATAATCCTCAAAATGCTAGGCATATAGTAGCATTTGTTAAAATATTTGTGGCTTTTGACTTCTTCGTATATAATGGCAACTCCATTCACAATCTGCTTATCTTGCAAATGATGAGTAGTATATTTGATCTCATTTGACAAATAAAAATCCCATTTTCATGGAATATCATTACTATCTCATGGCCTTTATTACTCCAATAAACTTTGAGAACAATTTTGCAGTTTTTGAACTAGAGGAATAAATTACATAATCCTTGCAATTTGTCCCAATGAGCTGGATGAAATTAAGCTAACAGTTAAAGATATCCAAATCCCGTACTAGGGGAAATATCCCTTCAATTAAAAATATTAGAGCTGGAAGAAAGTTAAAATACTCTCCCAAACACCCAGAATTGAAATCTTCAAATGCATTAGCAGTATTATTAATCATTATTATAGCTTTTATTAACATTTTTATAGCACCAATCTCAAGCATTTTCATTCAGTATTCTTCACATCAAAGCTGTATGAAAAATTTCATTATTGTCACTATCTTCCAGAGGTTTGTATGGCAAAATTACAATTTGAACTTCTATAATCTGAATTTAACTTGATACAAAAAAGGGGTGGGGCAGAGAGGTGAATAGGTAAACCTGACTGCTTTTGCAAAAAATTGAAAACAAAACATGAAGACAGTTAATATACTCTATGAATCCGGCATAACTATGGAGATGAAGGCATACACTGTTAGGAGTTCTGAAAGAGTTTTACATAAAATAGCCCCACTTTTCATTTGGGGAAAATGAGAGAGATTTGAAAGTCAATCATATGAATTTTCAGGTCTCTAAGACATCAAGTATTATTCTTTCAATTTAGCTACTCAAGCACTTAAAACTATTTAATATAGAGCTAACTATGTATTACCTGTGGTAAGGAGAGATATGTGAACACGAATATTTTAAATATTAATTCACAGTCCTACTCTGTGAAGAGCACTACGTGAGGTATAGGGAACACACAAAGACTAGGTCCTTAACCTCAGGGAGATTACAATCTGTTAGGAAGATAACATAGGAAAATAAGTAGCTAAATATTCAATGTTACATAACTAAAATAGAAAACAACAAAACAGAGTACTATATGAAGTCTGAGGAGGAAGGTCATTATCAACTATGCCTCATTTCAGCCACTAGTATGAACTTTTTTAGTTCAGAAAACTTTTAACTCCAACTTATTAGCAATAAGAGGTGAATTTTAGGTTTTTCCCTTTTCCATTTCCTTCCCTCTAGTGGAGGTACCAATGAATGTTGAAATAGTTCCGAGGCAGCATGTAACAGAAAGAACACTGGATTTGGAGACAGGAGAGACTTAAATTTAAATACTGTACATGCTGGGGAAAGTCGCTTATCTCAGTTTCCTTGTCTGTAAAATGGGGATAATAATGCTTATTCTAATTCGCATTGGAAAGAAATAATTTCATAAACCTTAAAGCACTACAGAAATATGAACTATCTTTATTAAGGGAGGCAGGCAGGGAAAAAAAACCCAATAAATTAAAGGACATGGATAACTTAGAAAGACTTTGGAATTGAAGGTTGTCTGATTTTTAATACTGCCCTCCCCACATCAAGGCTATTCTTTTATTCTGCCCTAATTCTCTATCCCATTCTCCATACCCCGAAGAAACTGTTCCAAATCTTTTCTTTCTTCAAGTCTCTCACATGGCCAGTTCCTCCACACTCTCAGC
The DNA here is from genome assembly GCF_011100635.1 of Trichosurus vulpecula. Classification (NCBI taxonomy): domain Eukaryota; kingdom Metazoa; phylum Chordata; class Mammalia; order Diprotodontia; family Phalangeridae; genus Trichosurus; species Trichosurus vulpecula. The sequence goes on along the minus strand of NC_050575.1, from coordinate 291,939,755 downwards.
TGAAAATATCAATTAACACTTTGCTGAGAAAATAAGAGGTCATTTGTGGTGAGCTCTCTTTCCCCTTCTATAAATCTTAAAGACTCCTTGACATCAACACCATTCTCTCATCCTATACTCCAGACTCTGAAAAAGAAGTGACTTTTCTCTTTGCCAACTCCTCTACTTTTGATACATGACTGTCTATATCTCTGTCTCTGCATCCTTCTCTTCCTCTCCTGCTCCTTCCCTCGCTCTCATTTTCCACTTCTTGTAATCTCCTGGTTCTTTCATTGCTATGTTCAAACATGCTCAGGTCTTTCTTACCCTTAAAAATATTCTAATCATACCATACCATCCCCTTAACTTATAGTTCTGCATCTCTGCTGCTTTTCACTACTGAGCTTAAAAAGAAAGAAAAAAAAAGTGGTTCATATTCTTTGCCTCCACTTCTTCTGTTCTCATTTACTTCTCAACCTTTTACATTCTGATCTCTAAAGTTACCAGTTATCTCTTAAATGCCAAACAAGATGGCCTTTTATCAACTCTCATCTTTCTTGATCTCTTTGCAGCATTTGGGGCAGTTGACTACCCTCTCAGTTAGCCTGCTCAATCTTCTCTACAACGCTTGACACTTGACTAACCTCTCCCACCTGGATATTCTCTCCTCTTTGGGTTTTTATGCTAGTTCTCTCTTGGTCACCCTCCTACCTGCCTGTTTCTTCTCCATCATCTTTGCTAATTGATCAAGTGTTTATCTTGGTCTCTTATCTCTTCCTCCTTACACTCTTTCACTTGGTGACTCATCAGCTTGCCTGGGTTCAGTAATAATTTCAATGAAGAAAAAGATTATCAGCTCTATACATCCAGTTCAAGTCTCCCTTCTGAGCTCTACTTGCACATATCCATCTGTCTATGGGACATTCCAAACTGTACTTAAATCGAACATGGCCAAAACAAAACACATTCTTTTTCCTTCAAAGCCCACCCCCTCTTCTGAACTTCTTTGCTTCCTTTGAGGAATCACCATCTTTCAGGTCACCAAAGCTTCATCTTTGGTGTTATCCTCCACTGTTTTCCTCACAGATCCAATTAGTTGTCAGATCTTGTCATTTCTATCTCCACAACATCTCTTGCATCCAGTGTCTGTTTTCAACTTACCATGCTGTTGAGGCTTTTATCACATCTTGCCTAAACTTGTACAATTGTCTCCTTTCTGGTCACTCTACCTCGAGAGATTCCCTACTCTAGTCTATTTCTCATATAATTATTAAGATGATTTTTGTAAGGCACAAGTTTGATCAACTATTGCATTTTTTCGGAGACCGGATCTCCCTATCTTGCCCAGACTAGCAGTGCCACTCATGGACCTAACTCCATCCCTAATCAGCACAGTAGCTCTAACTGTTCCATTTTTTTTCCAACCTGTCTGGGTTTGCCATTCATTAGGCACCCTAGTGACCCTCCAGTACTAGACTTAGTGAGAAGATAGGATCAGCTTGGCCTATTACAGCACAGAACCTAAGGAATTCATCAGCTTCGGTCTCCTCGGCGGTAGGGATTATAAATGTGCACCAACAGGCCTGGTTTCCTATTGCATTTAGGAATAGAAATTCCTGTTTGGTTTTTAAATTCTTTACAACCTGGCCCCAATCCAACTTTCCAACCTGGATTTAAATATCTTTCTTTTTTTTTCTTTTAATGAGTTACTATCAACCAACATAAACATTTCTATATACAACTCCCCCCACCCCCCGCCACCATCCCCGAAAATGAGCTGTGTAAGAAATCACAAATCCACTACATACAGCTTGTTATTGATGAGATATATTAAATTTAACATGGGAGTAAAAACGTTCCCTTGCTTCTGTGTTCCCCCTCTGGGCCTTCTTATGGTCTCTACTGTGTATTTTAAACATGTTTTATTGACACTCTTTTCCTTCCTCTTCTCTCTTTCTTCTAGTATCACTATGGTTACTTCCCTAACAAACTATCTCTCCCCATTCCAATGAAAGCCTTCATTTGTAACAAAGTAAAGAAAAAAATTTGTGTTGTAATGGCCACATCTACAAATGTATGTCTCATTCTAAATCTACAGTTCACCACTGCTCCCCAAGATGGGGAAAGCATGCAGTACGATTAGTAATTCAGGAATCTGGATTGGCCTTCCAACAATCAACTTCTTAAGTTTTTTTAAAGTTTTCCCCTCCAATGGGTTATTATATAAGTAGTTCTCCTAGTTCTATTCACTTCAAATTTTGCATCAGTTCACGCGAGTTTTCCCATGTTCCTCTGAATCATCCTTTTTTGTCATTTCTTACAGTACAACAATATTCTATTACATTCATATACCATAAGTTGTTCAATGATTCTCAAATTGAGGGAGCTCCACTTTGTTTAAAGTTTTTCGCTGCAACACAAATTGCTGTCATAAAGTTATAAATGTTTGTGTCATACTTATAAATATTTTTGTATACACATAACACTCCGTTTCCCAAATCTTTATCTTTTTACTAGCTGCTCCCATGCCTGGAATTCATTATTTTCTTACCTCCTAAAACCCATTGTTGTTTTCTTCCTTTTCTTGACCTTACGTAGCCCCAACTTAGGTATGAAGCCTTTCTTGATCCTCCAGTTGCTAGTGTATTCCTTGTCCTCCTCCAAAATTACTTTGTATTTATTCTGTATATATTTATATGTATTGGATCATAATAAGTCACCACACAGAAACTAAACACCTTGAAGGAGGAACCTTTTCATTTCTGTCTTGGTATAGAAAGCACTTAGCACACTGACACACAGTAGGCAATTAATAAAAGTTTGCTGATTATCTAATTTAACAGATGATGAAAACAAGAATTGGGAAAACAGGCAGGCAACTTATCTAAGGTTGGAGTCAGTCAGTGGCAAAATTGGAACTAAAACCCAGGTTTCCTTAATCGCAGTCAAATATTTATTTTCTAAAATCAGACAATTGTTTTCTTGGCAGCAGTTCTAATTCTATCTACTATGTTCTATATACAGGTTTAGAATGTAGTACCTGTTTTCTTGTTATATTTGTAATGCTTTGCACTTTTCTACTAATAAAACTACCATGGGATTTTAAAATTGTGCTACATTTAGTCTTCCTCTGCCCCTCTGGCCCACATATTGCATCCTTCTGTTAAAAGAGACAGTTAAGGTAGAGTCAAAAGAGCTCTGGACTTGCTTTTAAGAAGGCATGAATTCAAATTCCACCTGACACATAATAGCTCTGTCACCCCAGGTAAGTCACACAACCTATAGATGTGCCATAACCAACACTGTAGGCCTTATCTACTAGGTCACAGATGTGATGTGACTGGCTGAAAGAGTTTCTGAGGCAGGAGTTGTACACACTTTCAAAACACAAATTTAGCACATATTTAATATGTTTAAATCCCAGATTTATATTTGGGGATAAATATCATTATATTATACTTAAACCTCCACCGAAGTCCTACTCTAATGCCTCATGGTAGTTTGGAAATAGATTTTCTTCATAAAATTTTTTTAAACTTTTAAATTGATATCTTTTGCTTTTCCAAAATCTACATTTCCCAGTGTGGTATGCCTTCCCCTGCCTCTTTTAGGCAACCATCCCTTATGGAAATGAATTTTTAAAAAGGAGAATAAAATGATTTTAGAAAAATGAATCAACATCTAAACCAGCGGTATCAAACTCAAATAAAAATGGTTGTCTGTTAGCCTTGGCTTAAAAAAGCAGAAACTAATACCATCTATGTTGTACTATATTTTAATTAATTTTGTTAAACGTTTCCCAATTACATTTTAATCTGTTTCAGGTAGCACTGGGGAGTTCTGCAGGACACGTGTAGCCCACTCAAATTTGATAACTCTGTTCTACACCCTTGGTCCTTCACCTCTGCAAAGAAGCAGAAGGAGGTTTTTTCTTATAGATTTTCTTTAGAATCAAGCATGGTTATTATAATTCTGCAACACTCAATTTCAATTATTTTATTATTGTTGTTGTTCATTTCCATTTACATTGTCATAAGGTGATATAGGTTAACAACTCAACAGTGCAGATGGACGCCATTCTGATCTTATCAAGAAGAATCCAAAGCTATTTGTTCCAACATTAACCTAATGGAAATGTACATTCATCCGTCTTGGGTGATGTGGAGAAAAAGTGCAAAATTCTCAGCAAGTGCACAATCCATGACCCCACTCCAGCTCTTTCTGAGGGGCAGTGCCAATTTGTAATCTAGGGTACATAGATTATTGTGGACTTACCCAACCAGAAATCAACTCAGGGCAGCTAGGTGGTGCAGTGAGTAGAGCACAGGCCCTGGAGTCAGGGCCTCAGACACTTGACACACTTACTAGCTGTGTGACCTTGGGCAAATAACTTAACCTCAGTAACCCTGCCTTCCCCCCTCAAAAAAAAAAGGAAAAAAAAAGAAATCAACTCAAGTTCCCTACCTCTGGTAAATCTTGTCTTTCTCTCCAATTCATCATGTTTTCTGAGCCACATGACTTTGCCATCATGGAATTGCCTCTTCAAATAAACATACTTGCCTACATATGAGGCTTTTACTTTTGACACAGACCAATAAGCAAATAAATAGCACATCATGACAATAAAATAATGCATAACAAAATATTTACTGTGCAGCACAAACCTGCCACTTTCCTAAAAGCTACTTTGAGAACAAATGAATTCTAGGAAATATATAACACCAGATCCATGGCTCTTTTTCTGTAATGAGGCATGGACTTAGGATCCAACAGACTTTAAAGCAAAGAAAAGCACAGTCAGACCTTTCCTGGGTTGTGCCTGTTTCACAGAGTATATGGAACTCAACGGGGAGTCTATCTCAGAGAAAAAAATGGTAAGCAGGCACAGTGGCAAGTTCATGCAAAAAGGCCTTGTCACCACTTGACTGGATGGATACAGGAGTTTCTTAACGGATTACCCTGCATCCAGCTCTTTCCCTTTTCAATTCATCATTCAAACAACTGCCAGATTGATATGCACATCTGTCCATGCTCCCCCCATCCCACCACAGTGTCCCAATATACACACTCTGGGCATGGGGCATTGAAAAGGAATCCAAATGGGAGATGGAATGTCACATACAAGAACCAGAAAAACAGCCTGTGTTGCCAAGTTGTAGAGTACATAGAAGGGAAAGAAACCTAAGAAGATTGGAATGGTAGGAACAGGTCAGGTTTTCAAGGGCTTTTAAAGTAAAACAGGACACTGTATTTGATTCTGGATGAAACATGGAACCATTATAGTAGGCGGTGACATGGTCAGACCTGTAACAGTCTAGGTGTGAAGTGATGATGGCCTGTGCCAGGGTGCTGGCTATGTAAAGAGAGAGAAAGAGATGTTTATGAGAGCTATTTTGAAGGAAGAAAAGATAAGACTTGGCAACAGATTGTGTATGTCGGGTGAGTGTGAGTAAGGAGTTGAGTATATGACACTTAGATTAGGAGCCTGAGTAACTGGGAGGATGGTGGTTGCCTTGATAGTGATTTCAAAGTCCAGAAGAGGAAAGGATTTGAGGGAAAAGAAAATGAATGTTTGAATATGTTGCCTATAGGATATACAGTCCAAGGTATCTAATAGTTGATGTTAGACTGAGTCAGAGAGTTTAGGACTAGATAAACAAATCTGAGAATCATTTGCACAGAGATGATAAAGTGAACCCGTGGGAATGGATGAGATCACCAAGTAGGACAGTACAAAGGGAGTGAAAAACCAAAGAGAGACTCTTAAGGGGCACCCATGGTAAGTGGGTATGACCTGAAGGAAGAACCTGCAAAGGAGACTAGAGCTTAATAAATGATTACTGAACTGAGTCATCTGACCTGAATAGAATATTAGCTTTTAGAGGCCTGGACTCATTTTTTATTTTTGTATTTCTAGAATCAAGCACAGTGTCTTCTACATAGAAGGGGCTGAATGTTTATTGAACTATTATAAAATATACCATTATCAGTTGGGCAAACTGAAGTTAAGGTCAAACAACAAAATCAGTGGAAAAATCAAATCTTTCTGGCCTGGAGAACTAGATTGCTTTAGCTAGCTGAAGCCTTTTTCCATTACAGAAAGCTGAGCCTTAATAGTCTATTTATAACACTGCAATATTTTTTACGGAAAAAAGAAATTTAAAAATATAAATGTAAGGAGCAACTAAAAAGGCACAAGAAATGAATACTTTTATTTATTGAAAAATTTTCATTTTTATTATGAATTTGGCAAACATCAAACGACATCAACATTTACTTATGCAAAGCTTGAAAAGAAAAGAAAGATTGGTTTGTTTTTAAGCATGTATTAAATTTAACACAGTGGTCTCAAAACTGCCCTGCTTGTCTCTGTCTCTCTTCTGATATTTTAAAAATGCTTCATGATTACTTTTTTCTTTCTTTTCTTTTTGGTATCATTATCACTACTCTCCATTCCCCCTATAATTCTCCCTCCCTGAGTCCCCTCAATGCCTTCCTTTGTAACAAATAAATGTTGGTCAAGCAAAACAAGCTGACATATTAATGAAGTCCGAAAAAATGTATATATGCACACATATATGCATGTATATATGCATGTATATGTGTACATATGTGTGTGTGTGTATACCCACGCATATGTGTAAAAAATTTCTATCTCTGGTCCATCACCTCCTTGCCAAGGGATGGAAAATATGATTTAACAGCAGGTTTCTGAAGTCAGGATTAGTTACTACATTGATTAGAGTTAAGTCTTTCACGATTGTTTTCTTTTATAATGTTGTAGCCATTGTATAAACTGTCCTCCTGGTTCAGCTCACTTCACTCTGCATTAGTTCATACATGTCCTTATACATTTCTCTGAGTCTATCTCACTCAGGGTTTACTCTCTTACACCTGGAAGTTTTACATAGGAATTAAGATACTTACTAAATTTAATCACAAATTGATTTTAGGAATAGTTTTACAAAATATTTTATTTTCTAAACAAAAGCAGAAATGTGCTGGATGCTCTTTCCTGATTTGGCTGCGTCTTCTGCTCTTTCTCATTTCGCCTTCCACCTATGCTAACTTGTGTTTGCTGTACGCTTAACAAGATTTTGGCAATCTTTATTATGCAGGCCTGGAACTGATGGAAGAGTTTACAGCTAATTCTCCTTGGATTTCTTAATTACTGTTCCTTTTGGTAAATTTTTAGAACCTTACTGGGGTATTTGTGAGAGATCAGGCTGGAAATATGAGTAAAGAGAAAAAATAACTGTAGAATATAATGAAGAAATACTTTAGAATGAAAGAAGTCCAAGGGATAAAACCAGAGGAGGAGAGTAACTCAAGAAGTCTAAGGAGAGATTCATAGAAAAGAATATCTGCCCATGAGCACTAGAAAAAAATGAAATGAAATTTTAAAAAATGGAATAGTAAGAAAGGGAAAAATGGCAAGGAAAATTAATACCTAAGAACACATGGTAGTAAATCTTGCCTAAGACTTTTAACTCTCTGAAAATTAAAATAGGACAAACAAAAAATGATTCTATGACATAAGAAGAAACATTGAAATAAAATGAAAATGTTTAAATAACAAAAGAAAATATAAGGTACGTATTTTAAAAAATTGGCCTGGGAAACAAATCAAGGAAAGATAATATAAGAATCTTTAGACTAACTGAAAATGACCAAAAGAAAAAAAAACTTAGCTGCCACATTCCAAAAAATCATAAATGAAAATTGCCAAGATCTTTTAGAGCCAGAGGTCAAAATTGAAAGTAGGAACAATCAATCAGTCACCTCCTAAGACAAATTGCCAAATGACAACTAACAGGAAAATCAGAGCAAAAGTCCAGAGACGCCAGGTCAAAGGAAAAATACTGCATGCAGTCAACTAAAAACATTCAAACAGCAAGGAGCAACAGTCACAATCACACAAGACTTGGCAGCTGAAAAGGAGAGCTCAGAATAAGATATTCTGAAAGGCAAAAGATAAAGGTTAACAACCAAGAAGTATTTCTCTATCAAAAATGAGTATGATCCTACAAAGACAAAAAATAGACTGTTAATGCTACAGAGGATTTCCTGGCTTTTCTGAAGAATAGCCAGAACTGAATACTATGCTTTGAAATGGAGGAGTCAAGAAAATTTACAAAGATACAGACATTTGGTTAACTAGAAGGGACTACATGGAGAATAACTGTTTACATGCTAATAATAATCTCCCATTACTGTGAGCTTCCACGAGCGCAGGGGTTGGCTTTTGCCTCTCTTTGTATCTCTAGGACTTAATGTGGTGCCTGGCAGATAGCACCTATCTAAAAACTGTTGACTAAAAGGAGAGGAGACAGGTGTCCTCACACATAGTATCTTCAAAGGTGTCAGAAAAAGTTAAATACAACAGATAGCCTGCGAATAGTTGTGGTCTGTTTGATGGTCTTTGAAGAAGGAAATGGGAGGGATAAGGGACTCTAGGGCAGAACAAAGGAGTAGGCCAGAAAGAGGAAAAAATCACTATCTCATTTAATAGGAGTACATGAGATGAAGAGTATACAAATATGGATGAAGGAATGGGGAGAATGGGCATATTGTGAACCTCATTTTCACCTAAAATGGACAAATGAAAAACACACATAAGCAGAGTAGAGAGTGGTGTAAAAATACATTAAACTCAACTGAGAAATAGGTGGGGACAGGAAAAAAGGAATTTATGAGGGAATGTAGGATAGGAGAGGGAAGAGTCATAATATCACAAATGCAGAAAAGTAGAAATACTAAATGTCATTTACTGATTATAATGCATGCTGAAGAAACTTATATTCAATAAAAGGCCTTTAAAGAGAGAATCGAAAAATAGAGACTAAATAACTCAATCCTAAAGAATTGGTGGGTCAGAGATCAAATTATAGAAAAAACAGAATATTTCATCAAAGAAAATTACAACATAACAAAACTCATGAAATGTAGCTAGAGTAGTCCTTAGGGGTTAGTCATCTAACAGTCAAAACTCTAAACAGTCTGACTCTAAACAGTCATCAAGAAATGAGAAAAAGGAAAAATCAACAAATTGGGCATATAATCAAAAGAAACTAGAAAAATGACAAATCAAAACACCCCAACTAAATACTAAAGTAGAAATTCTGAAAATCAAGTAAGAGATTAACGAAAATGAAAGAAAAAAACCTACAACTCCAAAGCCACTAAATTGTGTATGCTTTGTGACCTAGTTATACCACTATTAGCCCTGTACCCCAAAGAGATCATAGAAATAAAAAAGGGTTGTATATGTAAAAAAACTGTTTATAACAGCTCTTTGTTTTTTTAGTAGTAAAGATGTGGAAACTAAGGAGATTTCCATCTATTGGGGAATCGCTAACCGAATCATGGTATGGAAATGTAAGGGAATTTTACTGGACATAAAGAAATTAAGAAATGGATGTATTCAGAGAAACCTGGAATGATCTACATGAATACAGAGGGAGTTGAACAGAGCTAGAACAATTGATTCAATAACAACAATATTTTAAAGAAAAACAATTTTTAAAGACGTGAAAACTCTGAATGGAATGATCAACTACAATTCCAGAAGATTGATAATGAAAAAGCTACCTACCTCTTGATAGGGATGTGATGGACTCAAGATACAAAATAAGATACCCTTTTTGATATACCAATATGGGAGTGTTTTGTTTTATTACACATTTATTAAATGTGCTTTGTTCTCCTTTTTTCCAAGGCCAGCAATGAGGGGACAGTGTAACAACAAAGGGGGATAGGCATGGGGGCATCAAATAAAAAGGCAGGGGGGGGGAGAGAATTGTGATTTTATAAAATGTAGACATGAGAAAAGAAGGAAAGGCAGAAATAAAGAAACATTGACCAGCAGGCCAGCTTTGAAACTACAAGTTGACTATTACAGATTAAAAAGAAAAGCAAGTTGTTTATAACAGATCTGCAGTTTCATATCCAACTCTCTTTTTGTACTCTGTTCTGATTAGATTAGGTGCAGAGTACTGTGTTGAAATTGAAGCATTATATTTTAAGAGTGCCATTAAAAGCAGAGAGTATCTGGAAAAGAAAAACTAGGATCATAAAGGGGCAGGAATCTATGCCATATAAAGATTATTTCAGAGAATCGGCGATGTTTTATCTAGAAAAGAGAAGACTTAGAGGAAATGTGGCAGAGGTCTTCAAGTATTTGAAAGGCTTGTAATGGAAGAAGTTATAATTAAGCCTTATCCTCTTTGCCCCAGACAGCAGTACCAGGAGAAATGGGTGGGAGCTGCAGAAAGGTAAACTTAGTCTTGACATCAGGAAAAGCTTTTTAACTAGAGCTATCCAAAAGTGGAATGTATAGCTCCTCATTACTGGAGGTCTTCAGCTAGAACCTAGATGACAAGTAGCATGGTTCAGACTAGATGGCCAATTAGTCCCTTCCAACACTGAGACTGAGTGATTATAGGATTCTTGTGTGCTTCTCCTTCTCTCCACTCAGAAGATACCACTTTAGTGAAGTATCTCATCCCCTTACCTCAACACCTAGATGTTTCTGAGTTTTTGAAGGGTTTTCATATTAAAGAGAAATCAGATTTTGGTCCAAGAGGGAAAAAGCAGGAGCAATGAATGCAAGTTACCAAGATGCAACAGTTTCTAAAAATTAAAGCTGTCCAAAAGTGGAATGGGCTGCCTCAGGAGACAGTAGGTTCTTACTCACTTCAAGAGGATGTTGGATGAAGAACTGCTGGCTGTTAGAGCAGGGCTTCCTTCTGGTACAGGGTGGACTTGACCAATCAAGTCACTTCCAACTTTACATTCTATGACTATGGTGAAAAGATCTGGTGGCTCACACCTTCTGCATCTCAGTAACACGTTCTATCATCCACTTAAAAGTCTGAAATTTGGATACAAACTTGCCATTCTGAAGTCCTGAATATGCATATTGCAATCAGCGAAAGCACAATCCCAATCCCAACCCCAAAGTACATAGAATTACATTCCCATCCATAATATCTCCACATTGAAGCCACACATTTTCACTAAAATATTCTTAATATATACAATTCTACCTGATACTCATATTTTACTTATTTATACTACATAAATTCCATTTAATTTGTTAAGAAGGTTTCCCAGTATTTTTTTAGTCTTTTTTTTGAGGGGGGAAGGCAGGGCAATTGGGTTTAAGTGACTTGCCCAAGGTCACACAGCTAGTAAGTGTGTCAAGTGTCTGAGGCTGCATTTGAACTCAGGTCCTCCTGACTCCAGGGCCGGTGCTCTACTCACTGAACCACCTAGCTGCCCCATGCAGTATTTTTTAAAAGAAAAACTTACCCTTATTTATTTTCTTTTAAACAGAAAGTTCGTTAAAATTAATTCTTTAAAAATTACTGATTCTACTAGCCAGGGATCCTAAACTTGAAAAGCTGACTTCTTGATGATTCAGTGAATATTTGCTAAGCCTGTTATATGCAGAGTACTCAATAAGGAGGAACAGTACCCGTCAATCCCTTCTTGAAAAAGGGGAACTGTTTATTTTTTGTCTTTGTATCCTCAGAGCCTGCCACATAGGAGACACAATAAATATTTATTAATTAAATGATCTGTATGTAGAGAACACAGAAGACATGGCTTCTGGCCTCAATGAATTTATAAGCTACCTAGAGAGAAAATGAAGTTACAAAATGACATATAAACTTTTACAAAATAACAAATCAGTAAAAATGTTATAAAATGATCTGAATACAGAAGCAGTGAAGGGACATTGAGTGAAAGACTAATTTGGTAGGATTAATAAGGGGCGCCTTTCTGGAAAAGGAAGAGTTGAGAGTGAAAGAAGCAAGAGATATGAATTGGCAAAAAGATGAGACTTTTCTAGGAGAGGAAATGATCTTTCCAAAAGAGAAATTTCATTCCAAAGAATCTCAATGTGCTTTATAAATGACCTCATCGACAATCAATTAAAAGTATATTTAAAAATCATATATTTAAAAGTATATATTATCAATCAGAGCTAGAGAAAATAAAAATGAAGATAATGTCAATAAATAATACTCTAGAGTTTAAAGTCTGATATAAACGGGCTGAAAACAACCCAGGATAAGAATCAAGAGGAAAAGATCACAAAAATAAAATGAAAATTAAGTAAATAAATTGTTACCTAAATCCCAAGGATGTAAAAACAATTACTCATCTGTGAAAACATTCAATGTAAGGGCCATATAAATTTAGATTCTAATATGACACTAATACAACACTAAAATATTTCGTAAATGGGACTTATATGGAAACCAGTAGATAATCTTGAGAAAAATAAAAGCACTTGTTGGATTCTAGCCAAGGCTTTTTTGTTTGTTTTTCGTAATTTCTTTTCTAAGTTTAGGAAATATCTCACCCATTCAACTGTTAAGAAGAGGACAAATGTACCTTTCCATGACAGCCAGGCACTCTTTTCTCCAAGTAAATCGGCTACCTCGCCGTAGTCTGAAGGTACCAGATGTTGCAGTGACTGGGGGAGGTGTCTGTCTCCATTCTGGGTCTTCTACTGGAATGGGAGCAGGTCTCATACTTAGAGTAGCACCTAAAATAAACACAGTATTTCTTAATAGAATGAAGATTTTTTTAGTCCTTACAAATGCTAAGAAAACTATGCAATGTAATCCATGAAAAAATATACCATATGCTTCTGTCCTATCTTTCCATTTCAATCCCGAGCCATTAACATACTATCTTAATATAATATTTAGCTCACATTTATTTAGATTGTTAAGGTTGCAAAGTACTTTTCACACATTATCTTACTTGATACTCATGACCACCCTGTAAGATAAGTGCTATTATTACCCTCATTTTACACATGAGGATTCTGACCTCCCCCTTTTAATTTTATTTAAACTGTAACTTTAGAATTAAGATACTCATATTTTGGTAGGGAGTTTCCCCCATCTTTCCAGAGAAATCTTAATCCCTCTTGGGCAAAACCAATCTAGATTGCTCTACACTGTTTAAGAGAAGAACTAGAATTTAAGAAAATCTTGAAGGACTAAGTAAATTTTTGTGTCAAATGACACACCTGTTCTTCTAGTGTTAAATAACGGGCTCAACTTCACACCTCAGACTGAGAAAAAGGAATTCTTATTTTTTTTAACCTAGTAATAATTCTATTATTTAATTTTCCCTTAGCAAACAATTGTTAATTGTTATAATTAAGTATATTATTAAGAGGTAGAATAGTAAAAATGGTTTATGGAAACTTTTCTTAATATACTACAGGATTACTTCAAATTTTTATGTTTGGAACCTTTCATTTCCCTCCTCAGGTATTTTTTCTTATTCAGGTTTTAAATAATAAAACCTCATTAACACAGACTCCATTAAGAAAGAAAGTGCAACAGAAAGGGGCCATTTTTTCTTGGCAAATCCTTTCTTCTGAGACATTGCTAACAGCATGAACTGTTTTTAAATGTCAAGTATGTTAGGAGAAATACAAACATTTGATATACTAATTACAAGTCATTCATTAAATCAGATTTGATTGGACCACTAATCAACACTTTGCTGACCAAATTCCTATTACTATATGTACTGAATATATTAAAATATATTTTTAGAAATTATAATTCAAATTTTTCACTGTCAGACTAGTCTTTTTATCAAATGGCCTAAATTAGTTATTTATTTGTATATTTCTTTTAGAATGCAAGCTTGGGGTGAGTAGGAATAATTTCAGTCTTTGTACTTATATTTCCAATGTCTAGCACAGTGACTGGTACATGGTAGATGTTTTTAAAAATACTCATTTTTTTAAAAGTGTATTTTTATAAATTTTTAATGTGTTTTGTTTTTATATTACCTATATTTATAGATTACTCTCACCTTGTGTTGGCTCTTATAACAAAGTAAAACAAATACTATTGTGACATCATTTAAAAGTGTAACAAACCCACACTACACTCCAACCCCTCCATACTGCTCTAATTTTAAAAAAGTTAACACAAATCTATTTCCTCTTCCTCCAATGCTCTACCCCCACTGGGGAAAAAAAGAAAAATAAATTTCCTATAATAAATATGCATAGTCAAGCAAAACAAATTTCTTTAACAATGGTATACAAAAATATATGTGTCTCACTCCACATGCTAAATTCATCACTTCTCTATGATGGATAGCATGCTTCGTCATCAATCCACTGGAAATCATGAATAGTTATAGTATTGATCAAAGCTCTTACAGCTTTCAAGGTTGGGTGTTTTTGCAGTGTTGTTACTTTATGAATTGTTCTCCTAGCTCTATTCATCTCATTCTTCATCAGTAAGTACATAAAAGCCTTTGAAATTATTCTTTTTATAATAATGATATTATACTATAAATTGTTATATTGGTTCTGTTCAATTCACTTTGCATCAGTTCATTAAGTCCTCTTGCTTTTTGAAATCATCTGTTTCTTCATTTCTTACAGAACAATAACACTACCAGATCCACATACCACAACTTATTTAGCCTTTCCTCAATTGTCTGACATTCTCGTAGCTTCTCATTTTTTTGCTACCACAAAAAGAGTGCAATACACATTTTTGAACACAAAAGGGCCTATTTCTTTTTCTTTGATCTCTTTTGTGCATAGGCCTAGCAGTGGTATTCCTGGGTCAAAGGGAACACATTATAGTAGATGCTTAATATGTTCATGACTGAAGGATATCTTATTGTGTAATCTGCAATGCTTTTGTATAATTAAGTATATTTCCTTCTCAAAACATATACATAGGAAAGTCTTATCTCAAATGCTAAATGCCTTCCATTACTAGAGTCAAATGTAAACTAGAGAGGATTATTTTATCTTTTATTGCCAGCTGGGAACAATGCCTTTCACACAGTGTGTTACAACAAATGTTTTGTGAATTAATCTCAATGTGCCTAGCAGATCAGATAGATATATAATCAAAACTGTACATTTTATCTCCTGGCCATTTTATCTTTTACCCTTGTTTGGCCAAGAACTCTTCTATCCATTAATAATAATAATAACAGATAGCATTTATATAGCACCTTAAGGTTTGTAAAACATTTCATATGTTATCCTGTTTGATCCTCACAATAATCCTGTGGGGTGGACAGTATTATTATCTCCATTTTATAGAAGAAACTCATACTGAGAAAGATTAAGTGACCTGCCTGGGATTAAATATATAAGCGAGTTTCTGAGGCTAGATTTGAACTCAGGTATACCTGATTACATGTTCATCACTCTATCCATTATACCACAGTTCAAAAAGGCATTTCCTTCCCTGTGCCTCTAATTTGTTCATGACATAACCTTTTACAATCTAAGTATCCTGTATTCATCTAGAGATTTTATTATATAGTGTGAGTTCTTTATCTGAAATAAATCCGAGCCAGATTGCTCTACAATTCTATCAGCAATTTTTAAAGACTACATTAACTCTGTACCTAAAATCTTCAAGTTTATCAAACTCAATGCTATGTTCATTTGCTTCTGTAAGTCATGTACTTAAATTGTACTACAGATAAACTTTTCTATCTTTTTTAATCAGTAACAGTTTTGATGATTACTCCTTTGTATAATAGCTTTGTATAATAGTATAATAAGCTATAATTGCTTAAAAAAATCTTTTGAGATCCTTGACCTTTTGTTCCTCCAGAAAAATTTTGCTATTTTCCCCCTTAATTCTATAATGTAATTTTTTTGTAGTTTGGTATAGCAACGAATAAGCAAATTAACTTATGTCATATTATCATTTTTATTTTACTGGCCTAGTCCAGTCTTAAGAAATTAATATTTCCCCAATTATTTAGGTGGACCTTTATTTGTGTAGAGATTATTTGCAGTTGCATTTCTATAATTCCTGTGTGTTCTGAGCAGGTAGAATGCCAAATATTTGATAGTTATTTGAATAGTATTTCATTTTCTATCTTCCTCTGCTGAGTTATATTGGTAAAATATAGAAAGCCTGATTATTTGTATGGGTTTATTTTATATCTTGTTTTGTTGAAGTTATTGTTTCAATTAATTTTTTGTTAAATTAATTTTTTTTTAAATAGACCAGCATGTCACTACAAAAAGTAAAAATATTGCTTCTTCTTTACCTATGTTTATTCCCTCAATTTCTTTTTCTTGTTCTGTTGCTATGGTTAGCATTTCAATAATTATATTAAACAATTACAGCGGCAATAGACATTTTTGCTTCCTGATCTTATTTTACTGCAAAGACCTCTAACATTTCTCCATTACAGATGATGGTAGTTCTTGGATTTAGATAAATAATGTCTACCATATTAAGGAAAGGTTTATTTATTCCTATGTTTTTTACTGTTTGCTTTAAACAGAAATGCTTATCATACTTTCTCACAAGCTTTTTTTTTCATATTGATGTAATCACATCATTTAAATTGGTGCTACTAATATGGTCTATTATACTTTTTCTAGCATTGGACCCAAATTTATATTCCTGATAGAAGTCCAAACAGGTGATACTATAAAACCTTATCAAATATGTTGCTATATCCAATATGGAAATATTTTATTCAATATTTTTATGCTGAAATTTATTAGGGATAGTGGAGTCCTGTATTCCTTTTAAGTGGTAGATGCTAAAACCTCCATAATCCTGAAAGTGCTGCATGGTACTTGACTTCATTCTTTCAGGTTCTTTACAATATTTTCTCCTTGACCTGGGATTTTGGATTTTGTATATAACATTCCTGGGAGTTTTCATTTTGGGCTTTCATTCAGGAGCTGACCAGTAGATTCTTTCAGTTTCTATTTTGGCCTCTGGTCCCAGATATCTGGGAAATTTTCCTTTAAAATTTCTTGAAATGTGATGTCTAGATCTTTTTATTTTCATGGTTTTCTTAACTACCTCTCAATCTATTTTCCAGGTCAATTGGTGTTTTTTCCTATGAAATATTTCATATTTTCTTCTATTTTTTCAGTCTTTTGACATTGTTTTATTATTTTTGATATTTAATGAAATCATTGGCTTTCATCTGGCCAACTCTAATTTTTAAGGAATTATTTTCTTCAGTAATGTTTTGTACCCCATTTATCAATCTATTAATTCTTTTTTCATAATTTTCTCCCACAGCTCTCATTTCTTTCCTCACTTTTTCCACTACCACTCTTATTTGGTTTTTAAAATCACTAAAACAAAACAAAAACAAAACCTCCTTAATTGTTCTAGGAATTCTTGTTGGGCTTTTGTCTGATATGTGCTTATGGATGTTTTCAAGACACTGTCTTCTGTGTCTTGAGCTTCCCTGTCACCACAGTACCTCTTTATGGTCAGGCTCTTTTTTAGTTTGCTCATTTTTCTAGCCTACTTCTTGACCTTGGACTTTCTGGGTTCTGCTGTCTTCTCGGGGAGAAGGGAGAATGTATGGTCTGAGGTTTTCTATTTTTCTGTCCTGTTGCTTTCACAGCTCAGTCTGGTGGGACTGTAAGTTTTCAGTGTTTCCAAAGTGGTGTGATCTAGGGACAGGTCTGTTCATTGCCCTCCTAGTGTGAGCTTTCCAAGTTCCTGACCTAGGTTTGGGTCTATTGGCTTGTGTGTGGTTGAGTTTCAGTAGACTGCTGCTGGTTCAGTCATTGCTAACCTTTTGGAAGGAACTGCAGGTTAAGAATGACTAAACCGCTGGCTCCCTTGTTGTCTTGATTTCTTGCCTGGTTATTCCACTGCAGACTTATGTGTGGGACTAAAGGTTGGAACTGAATTGCTACTTTGCTCTTGGGCTCAGAGCCATACAGCTAAGTTTCTGGAACTTGATCCTTGTTTCATATATAGCTAGAACCTGCTTTATTGTGATCATTACTCTCTGCCCTGGCAATGTGACCCAGAACTGGGTAATAGGTGATAGATCTTTCAAATGGCATGCATTCCTGTTCCCAGCAGTAGTTCAGGAGTCCCCTAGGAACTCTTTTTGCCATGGTCCTAGCTGCCCTGGTATTCAGTCTGAACCTCCTTACAATTTCTGGGTGTTGCTCCTTGTGGCTGGGCTATACTTCTTGCCAGCCTCCTTCCTCTACCCACCCACTCAAACCCTGACCACTGTCCACAGACCTCTCTATCTTCCTAAGCTGGTCTGGGCTGGAAAAACGATTCACTGTGACTTTTTGCTGGCTTCTCTGATCAGAATTTAGACTGGTGCATTTTCTAGATTTTTGTGGAGGAGGTTTGCTAGATGAGCCGAGTAAAAATGTTTCTTCTCATTTTGCCATCTTGACTCCCTCTCAAAATTAATTTTCTATTCTATTTCCCATAGAGGCTGTTCTAAACCTTTTCTTATTGCCTCAAACCTCCCATACATTTTCCCAACCTACATCAGCTAAGGACTTCAATTCTTATTTTTCTCAGAAAATGTGAGTCCATTCACTGAAGGTTCCCTTTTCTTCCTTAAAATAGCTAGAAATTATCCCTTGCTCTAGTCTCTAGTAAAATAGGGAAGCTCTTCTTCTTACAAGGCCAACTGCTATATCAACATGACAGTGATTTCCGGACTGCTAAATTTGGTAGTCTTTTATCTCTCACCATTCTTCTTACCCTCTCTGAAGCATGTGTCACAGCAGAACACCCTACCCAAATGGATACCTTTCTCTTCACTAGGTTTTCATGACACTAGTCTCTTCAAATTCTCCTTTTACCTGTCTGCCCTCCTTTTACTCAGTTTCCTTTGTTGGCTCATCCTCTATAGCATGTCCCCTCATTTCATGTATAGCACCCAAGCTTTGACTATAGAGGCGTCCACTATGCTATTCTCTACATTTTATTATTTGCTAATTTCTTCAGCTCCATAGATTTAATCATCATGTTTATGCTGATAATTTCCAAATATGTATATTCAGCTCTGGTCTCTCTCTTGAGCTCTAGGAAAACATATCTAACTGGGCTTTCTAAAGTTAAATGTCCTGTGTTTGTTTCAAACGAACATATCCAAAACAGAACTCATTATCTTTACTTTAAAACCCACCTCCTTTTATGATCACCCCTATTTCTGTTGAGAATACCAGCATTCATTCTTTCAGTTACCCAGGTTCACAATTTAGGTGGAACTCCTAAATGTCTCTATTATTTCTACCATCCTGTCTCTGGCATCCAGTTCCTTATCATTATGCAGCCAGCTACCACTTCAGTGCAGAACCTCCACCTCTTGCCTGGAGTACTGTAATGCCCTTCTAATTGGCTGATTTGCCTCAAATCTTATGACTCTAATCCATTTTCAAAATCTTGTCAGACTGATTTTCCTTAAGCACACATCTAACTATGTCATTTCCCTGGTTAATAAACTTTAATGGCTTCTTAAGTTCAATTATAAATTCCTTGGTTTGACTTTTAAAGTTCTTTTGCAACTTAACTACAACAAACCTTTCTAGTCTTACTATATTTCTCTCCTCCCTGAACTCCACAGCCTAGCATTTTCACTGCCCCCACTCAAAGCAGTTCACCTCCTAGACTTTGTGCTGGCAGTGCCCAGGCCTAAAACTGAATCCCTTATTTCATCTAAAACTTTGCTAAAACTATTTTACACATCAAGCCTGCTAGGATTTCCCCTCTCCTAAGCTGATGTATATTTATTTCATATATATTACTATAAGTACCTATTCTTCTGCCCCCCCAATCCCTCATAAACTTGTAAGCTCCTTAAAAAGTTTCACTTTTGTGTTTATATCCCTAGAGTCTCTCATGTAGAGTTCCTAGCACTCAGCTGAAAGTTTAATAAGTGCTTGTTGAGTGTGTGATTGATAGAAATGCACTCCTATTACCAAAAGTCTTCCCAGCATCTAAAGTGTACCCTTTTCTGCCATTCTGAAACACTATGATTCTTGTTACTTATGTGTTCCTTCTACCACTTGATTAGTACAGCATATTTATGGGGTTTTAACTAAACATCTTGCCTAAAAATGTTTCCATTAAAATGTACTTTAATAAAGAAGTATTCAGAAAGTTCCATTAAAATGAAGGGATGATTTTTCCCCCTCTGGTTTCTAATAGATGAATAAACTACCAAAATGGTCAATGATTAAGAGTGATGATACCTATGAAGGGCAGGTTCATTTGGCGTATGTGCCAAGCTGAGAGATGGCAGGTCCAACCCCATCTACTTTAGTGTACAAAGGCTTCTATCCTATTCCTACTCCAGTTGGGGAACCCAATAAGCCTGGCCTCAATTCCAATCCCTTCCCTAGCTAAAGAATACCCCCACCAAGGATATCACAGACCTTGTTTTTCAGAATTATGTTCCGTCAATATTCACTCTACAAGAACAAACCCAAACTTTAGGAAAGGGGTTCTAGAGTATCCCCACCGTGATTATGATTCATAGCATTTTCGTGAAAGTTTCTAGTTTAAGCCACCAATACATCATTTGGTGCTACACATTCAACAAGAATAAAATGTTAGGAAGACAGGGTGAAGACATTACTTTAATATTTATATTGTTTCTATGTAA
Source organism: Trichosurus vulpecula (assembly GCF_011100635.1). NCBI lineage: Eukaryota > Metazoa > Chordata > Mammalia > Diprotodontia > Phalangeridae > Trichosurus > Trichosurus vulpecula. The sequence continues at coordinate 291,919,337 of NC_050575.1, read as the reverse complement.
CACATTTAAGTGTGTATGTGTGTGTGTGTATAAAGGCAACATGGCACAATGGATACAGCACTGGCCTCAGAGCCAGGAAGACCTGGATTCAAGCACTACTTTTGATACAAACTGCCTATGGGACCTTGAGCAAATCATTTAACCTCTTAGTACTCTAGGCTCTAGGACTATAAGGTACAGAGAACAAACAAACAAATAAATGAATAGTGTTTATATAACATTCGAGGTTTATTAAGGGCTTTATATAAACATTATCTAGTCTGATCCTCACAACAAGTGCTGAAGTGCTATTATTATTCTTATTTCACAGAAGAGAAAACTGAGGCAGAGAGAGGTTAAGTGACCTGCCCATAGTCACTGTGCTAGAAGGGATGGCAGGAAGATAATTAGGCAGATTTTGAACTCAGATCTTCCTGAATCCAAGTCAAGTATTCTATCCACTAAAATACCAGGCTGCATCACTAAAGAGGATTTCCTAATCTGAGAGATTATATATCAATGAAATCACAGGTCTAGACTCTTTCTCCATCCTATATATTTACTTACTTTCTGAAGGTCACATTTAGATATCTCCTAGAGATAAAATCTTTTCACATGGCAAAAGATTATATACTATATTAGTTACAAAATAGAATATATTCTAAGTTCTGCCAATATTTGGTTGAAGAATAAAGAAGAAAGTAACTAAAATATAACATATAAAGTTTGACATTTGGCATTAATGGAAACCAATGTATTACTGATAAAAGCTCTTCTAAGAACCTGAAAAGGTGTTTTCCTGCAACTGCTGTTTTCTTGTTTCATTTATCATCCAAGTAGTTATTACTCAGACTTTAATTCTCTTCAATTTGGTAAACAGAAATGCACTGATTTGTAGTTCATTTGGGAAGAGTGCTATTTGAAGCTACTAGCAGAAATAAGGGTACAGGCTTGGGAGAGATTAAAGAGCTAAGGGAGTTCCCAATCTTGAATATCCATATGGTTACAATTTAAGGCATCAGGCAAACACAAATGTAGTTAACAATATGGAAAAACCTTTAGTATCTGTTTAACTAATTAGGGTCTAGTCATTGAGAAGTATTAAAATGGTTGACACTAAAATTCTGGCTTGTTTGTACTTTATTTAATAAATGTTTGTTGACTGACTGACATAAATAGAATTTATTATTCTTCAGTATTTAGAATTCTTTAGTGGGAGAGGGAGAGGATAAGCTGAGTTGACATCTGAACAGACTTTGCCAAGAGGAGGAAAGACATAATTAATTTGGCAATTATATTTCATTAACACTTCTAGACCCCACCACTGCTGGGATACTCAGTAATCTCTCTCATTCTTTGAGGTTCGCATCACGTAGGTATATCATCTTATCCAAAGCTTGAAGATTATCTACTGACTTTCAAATCATTCTTCTTCCACTCAGAGATGTCAGTAACTATGCTCACACTTCCCCAACACACTAAGTCCTGCTTCTCTTCTTGAGAACTTCAATATACATGTAGATATCAAGAAAGTTCATCAGCCTCTGTACTTCACCTCAGTCATATACTGCGTTCTACCTTTAATCTTATCATTCCCCACAAGGCATACAAGCAGGCAACAAGCATTTATTAAATGCTTACTATGTACACGTGAGTAAACCGAGGCCCAGAGTGATTAAATTACTTTCCCAGGGTTAGTTAGACAGATGGAAAATGGCAGAAAAAGGATTTGAACCCAAGTCCTCTCATCAAAGGTAGCACTCATCTTCTTAACTTTCCAATTTCCAGCCAGGAAAACATCACCTAACCAGTCACCCAGTTACCCTATAACCTCAGGGTCATCGTCAATTTTACACTTCTCCCTCATCTCCCATATCCAATAAACTGACAAATCTTGTTCATTCTACCTACACAACCTTTTTGATACCTTAGTTTTATCTTCCACTGATCACTCTTTCTCATTTCACATGTCCAATCAGTTGCCAGATCTTACCATGTTTACCTTTATCTTTCACATCAATCCCCTTCTCACTGCTCACATGGCTACCACCTTAGTTCAGGCCTTCATGACCTTTCATTTGGTCTACTACAATAGCCTGTTAATTGGCCTCTCTTCCTCAAGTCTCTCCTCACTCTAATCCATCACACACAGCTGCCAGTGATTTTCCTTAAGCAAAGGCCTGATCACATCATTCCATGACTCAACAGCTTCAATGGCCCCTTATCTCTAAGATAACAAACATGAACTCCCATGTGTTTTAAAAGCCCTTCAAAACTCAGTTGTGAAATATCTTCCCAGTTTATACACTACACCCTTTCCACATTCTTTGGCATTCTTGATATTCCTTATGCACGGCTCTTCATTCATCTCACAACTTGGTGTCAATGCACTGTCTGTCCCACATCAAGAATGTACTTTTTCCTCACCTCTGCAGTACCCCAAATTACTCACTTCCCTTAAGACTCTACTGAATTGTCAACTTCCACAATAAACTTTTCCTGATCTTCCCAAGTGTCAGTACCTTCCACCCTACTTATATTTAAATAGCTTGTATGTATTTTGTACTTATTTAATATAAACTTATTTTATTTATACATTGCTTCTTTTGAGAGTCTGTAAGCATTTTAAGACCAGTTTCAGTTTTTTTTTGTCTTTGTACGATTAAAGAACAGTGTATGGCACCTACTAGACATTTGGTCAATCAATAAACATTTATCAAGTGCCTACCAAATGCCAAATGCTCTGCTAAGCAATGGGGATACAAAAAAAAAAAAAGGTAAAATACAGTTCCTACCCTTAAGGAGCTTACAACATAACGAGGGAGACGATATGCAAACACATATACAAAGCAAGATACCAACAAGGTATATAGGAAATAATTAAAAGAGGGAAAACACTAGAATTAAGGAGCTTGAAAAGGCTACCTGTAAAAGATTGGATTTTAGCTGGAACTTAAAGGAAGCCAAGGAAGTCCATAAATGGAGATGATGAGGAAGAGCATTCTAGGCATGAGGGACAGTCAGAGAAAATACCTAGAACTGAGAGATGGAGTTTCTTGTTCATGGAACAGTCAGGAGACCAGTATTACTGGATTGAAGAGTATTGGTGGAAAGTAAGGTGTAAGAAGATTAAAAGGTTGAATCAGACTGAGCTTTGAAGAGCTTTGAATGCCAAACAAAGCATTTTTAATTTGTTCTTGGAGGTGACAGGGAGCCACTGGAGTTTACTGAGTAGGGAGGTGACCTGGCCAGATCTGTGCTTTAAGAAAATCACTTTGGTGGCTGAATGGAGGATGGATCAGAGTGCAGAGGACAAGGTAGACACGACCCACTGGCAGGATGTTGCAGCAGTCCATGCATGAGCTAATGAGGGCCTGAACTAGAATACTGGCAGTGAGAAGGGGGTATATTTGAGGGATGTTGCAAAGTGAAAATGACAGGACTTTGCAACAAATTGGATACGGAGGTGAGAGTGAGTTGAGGATGACTACTAGGTTGTAAGCCTGGGGGCTGTGAAGACGGTATTGCCCTCTACATTAATAGAGAAGGGAGAAGGTAGGTTAGAAGGAAAGACAATAAATTCTGTTTTGGTCATGTTTAGTTTAAGATATTTATTGGACATCCAGTTTTCAAAGATGTCTGAAATGCAGTTAGAGAAGCAAGACTGAAGACGCTGAGATGTTGGGGCAGGAAAGGAAGATCTGAGAATCAATGGCACTGAGATGATAATTAAATCCATGGGGAGCTTAATAAATGCTCGTTGACTGCCTGGTTGAACTCAGAGGTCATCTGGCCCAATCCTCTTATTTTAAAGAAAAGAAAAATGAAGCCCAGGGAGGTTTAGTAACCTGACCCAGGTCACCCAAGAAATAAGTGTAATATGTAGGATTTGTACACCGTTACCCTGATTTTACAGGCAGTACTTTCTCTACTCTAACACACTTCAAAGAAAGGTCTTTCTACCAGTCTTTTTAAATCCTGATATGAGAGAACTGGACAAGAATACAAAAAACAGCCTATAATTTAAATTAGAAAAAGTTATTTAACAAAAAAAGTTTCAGAATTTTTGTCTCAGGATTAGCTAAATCATTTGGTATGAAACTACTTTAGACACCTATTTTCCCTGTTCAGGGCTGGCAGGCCACCTCTTATGTAAGTCCCTTCCTGAATTCCCCAAGTATTAGTACTAAAAACCAAAAATAAGTGCAGAAGGGGAAACAAATAGAGGAAACTCATTACTATTTTGTTAAATTTTTTATTTGCTTTGCCAGTCTTTTATACACTTTTTTTGTCTTCTTTGTACACTGAAATATTTGCTGATGATAGTTATATTCATAATAAAATCGAACTGTAAAATTAATTTGTATTATTTTATGTACTTTCTATTTACTTTTGTATATTGTATTTCCCCAACAAATTCAAGTGCTTGGAGTCAGAGTAAAGTCAAAATCAATCTCTATTTAGGTAATTCAGAGGGAAAATATGATTTTATTTATACTACCTTGGTACTTATGCATCTATGGATTCTGGATTATGATCGTCTGTAAAATGCTTTCAAGGCATTTGGGTAAAACAATGGGGAAACAAGGCAGTAAGCATTTACATAGTGTCTACTAAGTACCAGGCACCAGTGCCTTACAAATATTATTTCATTTAATCCTCATGACAACCAAGGTCATTATCCTCATTTTACAGCTAAAGAAACTGAGGCAAACAGAAATTAAGTGACTTACCCAGGCTCATTCAGCTAGTAATGTCTGAGGACACATTTAAACTTAGATCTTCCTGACTCCCAGTTCAGAGCCCTAAGCACTATACTACATAGCTTCAAAGGTAATGGGACTCTTCTGTGGCTAATTCAGTCAGAAAATTCCCTTCTACCTATATTCCAAGCAATCACCTGGGGAAAGAGGTTTAAAATAATTCAATGTTAACTGTCTAATTGGCAAAAGTGGGATTTTTTTGGCCTGAAGGGCCCCATATCTTAGAAACTAGGGAAGACTTCTGTGTGGTATGGTAGAAAGAACAATGGCCTAGGATTCAAAGAACCTAGGTTCAAATCCTGCCTCTGCAAATCACTCAAGCTCCTGGGCCCAGTCTCCTCTTGAAGGGCTTGGATTAGCGAGCCACTAAAGTCACTCTCATCACCCTATCTACAATCCTAAGAGAAGTTTACCGAAAACATTTTACTTACAGATGTTACCCAAAGCAATGGCATGGGGAAGGCAGGGGCCCTAAGCATAGATGACAAAGAGGGTATGAAAGTTATGATGAGTATAAATCAACTTTCCTTCATTTGTTCGAATTGTTGCCTTCTCCAATGACCTTTCTGTGCCCTTAAGAGAGCCTCAGCTCTTTGTCAGTCCTTTAGAAGCTCCAAGTCATAGGCAATATCCTGTAGGGTTAGTTTAATTACTGGGATAGAACATCTCAAGGCTGAACAAACCCACATGCAAGAAGAGAGAAGAACTGAAGCTGGAGTGAGTGACAGATTATACTTAATCTCATTTGTGTTCCAACTCAATATAAACACCTGAACTTGTACAGGTTACAGCTCATACCCTTTGCATCCCAACCTGTCTGTTTAGAGTGGCATCCAGTAACACAGCAGAACTTGACTTCAAAATTAGGAGAGTGGCAGAGAGTAAAAAAAAGCTTGATTGTGAGGTCAGAAAGTGAGAGGAAAACCTGGCAAGGTAAACAGATTACATTTCTCTTGGGTCCCTTCTTCACTCTATCTTCTCTTACTCAATGTTCTCAAATCCATGGAACTCAGACAAGAGACTCAACTCCTAGGATTTGTGAGCCTCACCCCAAAATATTGGAAGATATAATGGATCCCAAGTCAATCCCTGAGCTAGGAATCCACTGCTATCGCCACTTAACCCAAGGGACACTTCCTTCCAAATTGTATTAGTAGGTAAATTGAAGACATTAATCACATCTAGGTTTACCAGATATGGGATGCTTCTACACCCAGAACCAGCATGAACATGTAACAGCAATTTAGAGGGCTTTATTCCCACAGCAAAGCCATACTGTGAAGAAAATCCCAGTTCTTTCTCTTTCTCCAGTTTCTTATTCGCTACCCCTGTCATCAGGACACTTTCTTGAATCCATGAAAGCATCAATAAGGGGGAACACTGTTAAACAGTATGGGAAAAAGAAGGATCAAATACAGAGAAGAGATTTACCACGTGGGAAATAAGGCTATGGCTTTTGCCTGGCTTACTCTCTTTCCTCTTTGTCACACTCTACCTACTGAACATAGATAAGCTTCAGGCACTCTTTACTCCTGTTCTAAAAGTGGTAAAAGCAAATTTTCATAAGGATATGAAACACTTCCATGCTTCTCCTAATAAGAGCTATTTCAACTCTCTTGAAAACATGCAGACACTACATGCAAACTCTATAATGTAGTGATGTTTATATAGTTAAAGAAAAATACTTTTAGTCTAAATTTGATAAAAGAGTTGGGTTTCATTTTTTAAAGTTATCTAGATTTAATATAGGACCTCAACTTCTCTTTAATGAGAAAAGGGGAAAAGGTATCCAAGGGTGGTAAACTAAAAAGGCAAGTACAAACTGTAGACCTTTAACAATAGTTCCAACCTTCCTTTCTAGATTCATCCCTCATTTTTTCCCCTATGTCAAACCCAAAATTCAACTACTCATTCTTTCCAGAATTTCCCATGTCAGCACCTTTGTTGGACTAGCCTTTTTCCCCGACAACGCTATTTGTCAAAATCTTAACCAACCTTCAAAGCTGATTTCCAACAGCCTCTCCCTTCACAAAGCCTTTCCCAAATGTCCTAAATGGATGTGTTCTGTTCATTCTCTGAATTCCTATGTTCTTCAATTATCCTTTTTTTTTACATCATTTGTAGTGTACTGGATATCAGAAATATCTTTATACTTTACTCACCTTTGAGATTATAAACTATGTGAGGATAAGGGTGTTTATTATTTTATTCACATAGTACTAAGCACAGTAGAGAGGTAGGTAATCAACAAAGTTGGACAGAATAAATAGAAAGCTGGTGATTTTTTAGTCTTGCCTACATTTAACTTTTAAGAGAGTGAGACTTTCCTACTGCTGTTCTTTTTCTTTTTTAATGCAGGTTTGAAAACAGCATAGGAGGACAAATCTTCTATAAGAACTACAGAAATTCCACAATGTCTGAGAATTTTGTCTTCTAGACTTGATAGATTTTACTTTGGGTGAAGGTTCTTGGTAACTCTGAACTTCCAAATAGGGGTTCCAAAGGTTTATAGAATATAAGAAGAAATAAGCAGATATAAGAATCAACCCTTTACCTCTGGATGAATGGGCAGGAGAATTTTCTTTTTGTGGTGGATTGGATCTATGATTTCATTGATTTAGGGCCTTTCTGGTGAGGAAAACTCCCTTAATCAACAAAGAGTTGCACCTAGTTCTCTGGAGCGTTGAGACATTAAGTGGCCTGCCCAGGGCAGTACTTGAATGTCAGAGACAGGACTTGAATGAGTTCTTGGCGGCTCTAAAACCAGCTCTATCAATTTTCCCATGTTGAGTCTCCAGTTAGTAGAATATATCTCTTATATTTTAACATTTGACATATGATATCTGTTTCCGTCTGATGCCAATATGACGTACCTATTATTCATTGGTTCCAATCTTAACTTTGAGTGCTATATACAAATTGCTTCTATCTCTCAGTCAACTTTAGTTCACTGAACATTTAATTTAGAAAAAAATAAACAAAAGCCAAAGGGAGTTCTATAAACCCCCTATAATGTAGTAATGTTTAAACAGTTAAAGAAAAATACTTTTGGTCTTAATTTTATTAAAGAGTTAGGTTTTATTTTTTGAAGTTACCCAGATTGAATTTTGGACCTCTATCTCATTTTAAGGAGAAATATCTCCCCACAAACATTTCCAAGAGAAACTAAACTTTAAAAAAACATTTGATCAGTTTCTATTGGCTGTCATTTTCATATGTTTTGTCAAGCTTTTCCTCACTCTGGAAAATTCAGATGGTTTTACTTATCAGAAAAATTAGACTACAATCGACGGGTGACAGTTAAAGTAGCCTTAAAATACTATTTTCTACTATTCATGCTAATAAGCCCATCTACATAGAAACTCATCCCACTTCTAACCTCCAAATGGACAGAGGACTGAGAAACGGGGTACATGCTCCCAAAATACACAAAAGAGCAAATGTGAATTTATGGTATAATTCTTATTTGTCCTGCATGTATATTTTCTCATTTTGAGAGCATTTACCTCTTTTAAGAATGCATTTTATTGATGACTTTGGTTTTTACTTAAGTTACTTCAAGACCACCTCATGACAAAAGAAAAATAATACAATAAAACAAAAAACATAGACAGTGACTCTTATCTGGAAAGATGCACAACATTTAAGACCTATAATCTGTTTTTCTGCCACATAGAGGAAAACTCCCTAAGGGCAAGATTGTTCCATTTTTACCTTCCTATCTCTAATATCTAGTACAATGCCAGATATACTGTAATCACTTAATAAATGCTTATATGCTGACTGGTTGGAGAAGGGTTGTATCTATTCTCCAGGACCTTCGCTGTTTTTTCAAGTAGTCAGAATTCAATTTTCTTTAAATGATTTTTTTTTTCCAATTACACTGTTATAGTACGTGTATATATGGTTCTCTCTTTTTTGCTCTTTATCAGTTCATAGTGTTCTTATATTTCTCTGAATTTCTATTTTCAATTTATTACTATACAATAACATTCCATCACATTCATACACTGCAGCCTTTTTAATCATTCTCCTAATGAAGGATGCTCATTTTATTTTCTATTCTTTGCTACCAAAAAGAGTGTGCTATGTACATTTCCATATCTTTTATATATTTTTTTCTGACTTCCTTAAGTTATGTGCTCAGTAGTGGGTTTTCTGAGTCAAGAGATTTGGACAGTTTAGTCACTTTTCTTACATAATTCCAACCAGATACCCAGAACACACGGACCACTGCTGGAAGCAACTCCACACTTTAGAGGAGTTCTTCTAAATTAATTTTGATAGTCCTCATTTTACAGGAAAGAAATATAAAGACCAGAAAGGTAAAGTGCCTTGCCCAATGTTACACAGGTATAATGGGAGCATGTTTTCCATGTGGCTATTTATAATTTGTAATTGTTTTTATTTTTAAATTGCCTGTTCATATCCTTTGGCCACTTACCTATTGGAGGATGACTTTTACACTTCTATATATTTATGACAATTACCAATATGTCATGGAAATTATACTTTTATCAGTGATAGTCCAAATATTTCTTCCCAAATTATTTCTTTTTAACCTGTTATTTTATTTCTGCAAAAGCTTAACTTCACATAGTCAAAACTGTCTAATTCATTTTTTAATAATCTCTACACATTGACAAATATTTACATTGTGGACATAGTTGTGAAAGATATCTGAATTCATTCAATGGTATATTCATTTTGAGCTTACTGTGGCATACAGTGAAAAATGTTGGGCCAAACTGCTTTCTAATTTTCCTAGCAGCTGTTGAAAAAAAAAAGGTGACCATCCCCCAATGGTTTATATTATTATGATTATCTAACACCAAATTACTGCTTTGTATTGTTTCTGTTTGTTGCCTTTCTAATCTATCTCTAGTCTCCCTTTTTTAATATTTAATTTATTTAATATATTTAGTTTTTGGCATTGATTTTCACAAGAGTTTGAATTACAAATTTTCTCCCCATTTCTACCCTCCCCCCACTACAAGATGGCATATATTCTGGTTGCCCTGTTCCCCAGCCAGCCCTCCCTTCCGTCACCCCACTCCCCTCCCATCCCCTTTTCCCTTCCTTTCTTGTAGGGCAATATAAATTTCTACGTCCCATTGCCTGGGTATCTTATTTTCTAGTTGCATGCAAAATTTTATTTTTTGTTTTTGAACATCTGTTTTTAAAACTTTGAGTTCCAAATTCTCTCCCCTCTTCCCTTCCCACCCACCCTCCCTAAGAAGTCAAGCAATTCAACATAGGCCACATGCGTATCATTATGTATAACCCTTCCACAATACTCATGTGGTGAAAGACTAACTATATTTTGCTCCTTCCTAATCTATCCCCCTTTATTGAATTTTCTCCCTTGACCCTGTCCCTTTTCAAAAGTGTTTGTTTTTGATTACCTCCTCCCCCTATCTGCCCTCCCTTCTATCATCCACTCTTTTTTATCTTCTTCCTCCTTCTTTCCTGTGGGGTAAGATACCCAATTGAATGTGTATGGTATTGCCTCCTCAGGTCTAATCCCATGACAGCAAGATTTACTCATTCCTCCTCACCTGCCCCCTCTTCCCTTCCTAGAGAACGGCTTTTTCTTGCCACTTTTGTGTGAGATAATTTACCCCATTCTATCTCTCCCTTTCTCCCTCTCTCAATATATTCCTCTCTTATCCCTTAATTTGATTTTATTTATTAAGATATCATCCCTTCATATTCAACTCACCCTGTGCCCTCTGTCTATATATATATATATATGTATGTATATGTATGCGCGCGCACACACACACACACACACATGCATATTCCTTTCAGCGACCCTAATACTGAGGTCTCATGAATCAAACATATCATCTTTCCATGTAGGAATGTAAACAAAACAGTTCAACTTTAGTAAGTCCCTTATGATTTCTCTTTCTTGTTTACCTTCTCATGTTTCTCTTGATTCTTGTGTTTGAAAGTCAAACTTTCTATTCAGCTATGGTCTTTTCACTGAAAAAGCTTCAAAGTCCTCTGTTTTATTGAAAATCCATATTTTGCCTTGGAGCATGATACTCAGTTTTGCTGGGTAGGTGATTCTTGGTTTTAATACTAGCTCCATTGACCTCCGGAATATCGTATTCCAAGCCCTTCAATCCCTTAATGTGGAAGCTGCTAGATCCTGTGTTATCCTGATTGTTTTTCCACAATACTCAAATTGTTTCTTTCTGGCTACTTGCAGTATTTTCTCCTTGATCTGGGAGCTCTGGAATTTGGCAACAATGTTCCTAGTTTTCTTTTTGGGATCTTTTTGAGGAGGCGATTGGTGGATTCTTTCAATTTCTATTTTACCCTCTGGCTCTAGAATATCAGGGCAGTTCTCCTTGATAATTTCTTGAAAGATGATATCTAGGCTCTTTTTTGATTATGGCTTTCAGGTACTCCAGTAATTTTTAAATTATCTCTCCTGGTTCTATTTTCCAGGTCAGTGGTTTTTCCAATGAGATATTTCACATTGTCTTCCACTTTTTCATTCCTTTGGTTCTGTTTTATAATATCTTGATTTCTCATAAAGTCACTAGCTTCCACCTGCTCCAGTCTAACTTTTAAGGTAGTATTTTCTTCAATGGTCTTTTGGACCTCCTTTTCCATTTGGCTAATTCTGCCTTTCAAGGCATTCTTCTCCTCATTGGCTTTTTGGAGCTCTTTTGCCATTTGAGTTAATCTATTTTTTAAGGTGTTGTTTTCTTCAGTATTTTTTTCAGTATTTTTTGGGTTCTCCTTTAGCAAGTCATTGACTTGTTTTTCATGGTTTTCTTGCATCGTTCTCATTTCTTGTCCCAATTTTTCCTCCATTTCTCTAACTTGCTTTTCCAACTCCCTTTTGAGCTCTTCCATGGCCTGAGACCAGTTCATATTTTTTTGGAGGCTTTTGATGTAGGCGCTTTGACTTTGTTAACTTCTGGCTGTATGTTTTGGTCTTCTTTGTCACCAAAGAAAGATTCCAAAGTCTGATACTGAATCTGAGTGCGTTTGCGCTGCCTGGCCATGCTCCCAGCCAACTTACTTGACCCCTGAGTTTTTCAGCAGGGTATGAATGCTTGTAAAGAGTACTTTGTTCCACGCTTGAGGGGATGTGCCATTGATTTCAGAGCTATTTCTATACAGCCAGCTTTGCCGCACCATTACTCCTCCTTCCCTAAAAACCACCAACCCGGACCTGACGCAAATCTTAAGCAGGCTCTGCACTCCTGCTCTGATCCACCACTTAATTCCTCCCACCAGGTGGGCCTGGGGCTGGAAGTAACTGCAGCTGTAGTTCTGTAGCTGCCCCAGGGGCAGTGGCTGAACCAAGAACTCTGTCCCCTGCAGCTTTTCCCACTAACCTTCTCTGTTGTCTTTGGTGTTTGTGGGTTGAGAAGTCTGGTAACTGACACAGCTCACTGATTCAAGGCACTAGGACCTGTTCCGCCTGGCTCCTGGTCTGGTTGGTCCTGCTGCCACCCACACTGGGCTCCATTCTCCTCTGCCCCCAGCTCCGTGCTCGATAGACCTCATCTAGCAACCATCCAGGCTGTCCTGGGCTGGATCCCTGCTTCCCTCTGCTATTTTGTGGGTTCTGAAGTTCTAGAATTTGTTCAGAGCCATTTTTATAGGTTTTTGGAGGGACCTGGTAGGGAGCTCATGCAAGTCCCTGCTTTCCAGCTGCCATCTTGGCTCCGCCCCCTTGAATCTAGTCTCCCTTTTTTTAATGAATATCAAATAGTTTTTGAAAACTACTGCTCTATAATACAGTTCAAGATCTATGTACTAACATTCAGAGTTTGTTTGATTACTTCCCTTAAGGTTCTATCTAGACTTTTTGTTTTTTTCCAAATGAATCTGGTTATTAAAAGCATCCTGTCAATCAACGCATAGATTCAACTACTCCTTAAAGAAATAAGGAAAATATTAAAGAAATAAATAGAAACCTAAATAGCTGGAGAAATATTCAGACTCATAGCTAGGCTGTATCAAGATAATTAAAATGACAATACTACCAAAATTAAATTACACTTTTAATGCCACACCAAACAAATTACCAAGGAGAAACTTTCCAGAGTTTAACAGAACAACAAAATTCATTTGGAAAAACAAAAGATCTAGAATATCAAGAAAAATGATGAAAAGAAGGATGAAGGGGAAATAGCACTTCCAGACCTCAAACTTTATGATAAACTTTCTCTTGCATGCCTCTTTCTGTAAGAATTTTCTCCAATCTTTCTCTCCCTTCCCACTTCTTCCCTTCTCTTCTTTTTCTTACCCTTCCATTCTTTTGAGATCATTCCAACATAAGAGATTTATATTCATGCCCTCCATTTAAGTAGACTCCTAACTTCCTTAGTAAAAGTTCTAAAATGGTTATATGCATAGTCTCTCACATAGGAATGAAAACAGTTAACCTAAATTCTTTATAACTTCTCATTCATGTTTACTTCTTGAGTGTTATGTCTGAATGTCACATTTCCTGTTCAGCTCTTATCTTTAATCAGGAATGCTTGAAAGTCTTCTACTTCATTAAATATCCCTGTTCCCTCTGAAGCTCAGTTATGCTGGGAAGGTTACTATTGGTTGTAATCCTAACTCCTTTGCCTTCTGGAACATCACATTCCAAGTCCTCTGTTCCTATATCATGGCAGCTTTTAAATCTTGTGTGATTCTAATTGTGGCTGCATGGTATTGTTTATTTCTGGTTGCTAGCAGTGTAACCTGGAGAATTCTGGATTTTGGTTATAATATTCCTGAGAGTTTTCAGTTTGAGATTTCTTTCAGGAGATGACTGGTGGATTTTTAAAATTTTTATTTTGTCCCCTGGTTTTCTTTTATACTTGTTTAAATGTGGCATCTAGGCTATATTGTTTGATCATCATTTTCACACAGACCAATAATTCTTCTTCTCAATCAATTTTCTAGGTTAGTTGTTTTACCTATGAGAAAATTCACATTTTCTTCTATTTTTTTCCCTCAGGCTTTTTACTTCATTTTATTATTACTGGATATCTCATGAGTCATTAACTTCTAAATGACTAATCTTAAGTTTTCAGGAATTATTTTCTTTCATAGCTTTAATTTCCTTTCCCAATTTTTCCTCTACCGTTTATTTTTTTTTTTGGAGGGGGCAAGCCAAGGCAATTGGGGTTAAGTGACTTGCTCAAGGTCACACAGCTAGTAAGTATGTCAAGTATCTGAGGCCAGATTTGAACTCAGGTCCTCCTGACTCCAGGGCTGGTGCTCTACTCGCTGTGCCACCTAGCTGCCTCCACTCATTTAATTTAGAAAAAAAATTTTTTGCTCTTTTAAAAAACTTTTTCTTTAGCACATCTAGTATTTCTTTTTGGACTTATGTCCAATCTGCATTTTTCTTTGAGGCTTTCCTTACAGATGTTTTCAAGTAATTGTCTTCTGAGTTTGTCTTGGTTTCCTTGTCATCATCCATGTCAGATTCTTTTTTGTTGTTGTTTGCTCATTTTTGTGGTCTATTTCTTGACTTTAATCACCTCTGGGGTTGAGAGATATCTGGCCTGAGCTTCTGTCTTTTATATCCTTCTGCTGCTTTCATAGCTCTGTGAGGGCCTATAAGTTTTTAATGTTTTCAAAGTGGTATGACTTGGGGAGAGGTCTTGCTACTTGTCCTCCTGGTCTATGCCCTGGTCTGTGTCCAGAGAGGTCCCCTGCTCTCCTGTGATTGCTTTTTGAACTCTTCAAATTGGAACTGTGACCCAGAACTGTGTACTGAGTGACAGAACTTCCAAAAGGAACCCATTCCTGCTCTTAGTCTTAGTAAAGGGAACTCTTTTAGACCAGGTGTTCGGTCCTCTTAGCCCTTTTACCAAGGGCTCCACCTGGTGCCACCACCATAGCCTATTACTAATGCTGCTTCTACTGCAATGTACTCCCAGCCAGCCCATACTCCAATGTCCAGAGATTTCTCTTTCACTCTTCCTTAGCTGCTCTGCGCTAAAAAAAAAGACTCACTATGACTTTTTCTTGGCACTCAGCACTGAGTTCAGTGCATTTTTTAAGTTGTTGTATAAGGGGTATACTGGTAGACCTGGCAAAAATACTGGCTTCACTTAGCCATTCTGACTTGGTCCTACAAGCCACTTTATTGGCAAGGTCTGTGACAATCGGTGAATATTTTTAATTTAATTAAACTAGCAAAATAAATTAGAACTAGCAGGTACATTGGAAAGTCCTGAATTTAGAATAAAAGGACTTGATTACAAATTCTACCTCTTCTCCATACTATTGATGTGACATTGAGTAAATCACTTAGCCTCCTTGGCCTCAGTTCACCACTTGTTAAATTAGAAACTAATCTAGATATACTGCAAGGTCCTTTCCAGCTCTGAATCTATGATCCCAAGACTAGGGAGAGAAGGTATTCTTGTTTTTATCTCTATTTGTACTTAGAAAGCTTCAAGCGTTTCTCTACTGCACACAATGCTAGTGCTTGGTTTTAAATATATGCTTGTGATCAAATTAGATATCCTCTGCATGCCTAAGTTATTTAGGGTTTTTATAAACTAATGCTATATTTTGTCAAAAGTTTTTCCTGCATCTATTGAAATAGTTGCTCACTTGTGATGCAGAGAGTTGCTTGCCAAAGGTACCACCAGTTCAAAATATAAATTCATTTGTAAAATCACACAAACACTTACAAGCAATGTCACGTCATAAACAAGAGAGAAGCAGTACAGGATAAAAGCAGTTTAAAAGAAACTTGCCAAGAGATACAGCCAAGCAAGGTCATTCTGAAGTTTGCTAAAAGGTACCACAGACAGTAAAGTAGTATCAAAACATTTTAGAGCAAGCTTCTCTAGTAAAGTCCTCATTTATCATAGGTAATTGAGTCAAATTTATAAAAACAAGAGCCATTCCCCAATTGACAAATGATCAAAGGATATAAAGTACTCTAAATCACTAATGACTAGAGAAAAGCAAATTAAAACAACTATGAAGTACCACCTCACACACGTAAGAAATGACAAATGTTATGGAAGATGAGAGAAAACAGGTACATTAATGAACTGCTGGTGGAGTAGTGAACTGGGCCAACCATTTTGGAAAACAAACTGGAACTAAGCCCAAAGAGCTATGAAATTCTGCATAACCTTTGATCAATCCAGCAATACCACTACAAGGTCTGTAGCCCAAAGAGATCAAAGAAAAAGGAAAAGGATCTACATATACAAATTTTTTTTTTTGGTGGCAAAGAATTGGAAATTGAGGACATGCTCATCAATTGAGGAATGGCTAAACAAGTTGTGGCACATCACTGTAGAATACTATTGTGTATAAGAAATGATGACGGGGATGGTTTCAGAAAATAACAGTAAAGTTAACATATTTTTTTGGAATGTGTTTTTACATGTGAATTTACATAAATCGAGAACTGTTTAAGTAGAAATTCATCAGCACAGAATACTGTATTGGTAATTAAGGTGGGACTTTCTTACTGTTTTAGAATGCTACATTAATTGTCTTTGATTGAGTCTTACTAGATGAAAAGCCCCTGGCTGGTTAGCAAAATAGTTCGCTAGTTTAAGAGAGGCGGGAAGCCCCCAGGGCCCTAAGTTCTGGTTGCTTAGATGACTTTTGATGACAGCTAAAGGGTGTATAAAGAGAACAGAGCTGTTTGCTTGGGGCTCTGAGCCACTGGAGTAGTGGCTCGTGACCCTGGGCCAGCCGTTGTTAAGAGCTCTATGGCTTGTGAACCCAGATGTTGATGGCTTCTTGGTAACTATGAATTGTGATCTGGTCTGTTTATATTGTGTATGTTTGTAACTTGTTTGTATTTGCTCTTAAGTTCAGGTTGTTGGCTTTTCCTCCTGAACTAAGTGAATGATATTTTTATGTTGGATTAAAGTGAGATTGTTAACCCATTAACGTTACTTTCCTTAGTAAAACAGATCAAAGAACCTGTGCTGGCAGCTCCTGTTGCTGGTCCTGTGGGTCTCACACCCCACAACAGCTGCTGCTAGTCGAACTGTTGCAACAAGTGCACACACACACACATATTGAAAACAATTATAAAATGCTTCAAAATTAATTTCTTATTCAAACGTATTTTTTTTTAAAGAATTAATCATGGAATCTTACAATTTGTGTATCTCTGGATGTGGGGGAAAAAAGATAACAGTGTAGTGAAGTAGTGTCAAACTCAAATAGAAACAACCCCTGCAAGTCACACAGAAAAACAACATATTATCTCTGTTGTGTTGCATTTTCATTTTTTAAAAAAACACTTCCCAATTATGCTTTAATTTGGTCCTGTACTCAGGAGTGCAGGCAGCAAGTCTGACACCTTTTAGAGTACTGGGTAGAAAGCAGGGCTTTACAATCAAAAAGATCTGGGTCACCCGACACTTAACTCAGGCCTAAGCAACTCTCTAAGATGAAAAAATTATAAAATCAGTTGCTGAACTGCATAGGCTGAGAGGGCCACCTCACTAGAACTTTCCTACAACAAAGAAAGTACAAGTTAGGACCTCTCCCCCTTTCCAAATCAATGCACAAAGTAAGAAATAATCTTTTTTTTCTAATGCCTAGCAAAATTCAAATCATTCTCTCTCAGAACTGTGGGTAGAAAATAATGAAAAACACAGAAGTAGAGAAAGGAGAAGAAGAAACACAGAAATCAGAATCAAAAGTACAAGGACTTGGATGATATTCTTATCAAACATTTTAGTTCCATTCTTTCTCTTCTTAGTGTTTCCCAGTCTATTTTCCCCCCTCCCCCAACATCCCCCCATTCCCCAGAAGAAATAGAAGCAGAAAATATGCAGCTACCTTTTAGAAAGCAAATCAGTACAAGGTATTCCATGAAATAATTACACAAATTAGTTTCAAAAGAAACATACTGAAATAATAATTATTTACCAGGGTTTGTCTTCTCAAGCTGGTACCATCGATAAAATGCCCTTTTCTTCTGTTCACTCAAGTCTGACCCCTGCTGCAACAGCCAATGGGAAATCCGGCTTTGACTGATACCTATATAGAGAAACAAATAACCTTTTTTTGGATGCTGTAATTAAAAAAAATTAAGTTGTTACAACTTTTGTTGGTTTGGGGTGAATGAAGAAGAGGTGTTCAGCTTTAAAACAAGATGTCATACACAGAGTTCAGAGCAAAAGAGGGTTCAAATCTAGATGAGATCTTGGACATCACTTAGTTCAATGCACCAATTTTACAGTCAGGCTCAGAGGAAAAGTAATTTACTTAAGTTTATATGAGTAAGGAGACTCAGGAATCAAACCCAGATCTTCTGACTAAATCCAGCTCTCTTTCTAGTAGATCTCACCGGGGAAAAAAAAAATTCTAGAGCGCCTTTTAAAGACAGACTATAACTCAATGAATAATGACTTCCTCACCTCTTACGCACCCAAATCACATATAGTTCAAAGAAAGACACAGAACTATTAGTGAAGGCTAGATTATGGGTTCTAGGATCAAATTTGACTCATTACTTATATATGTAACCCTTGGTTAAATCACTACAGTTCTGTGGACCTGTTTACTAGCCTATGTGGACTCTATGATCATTTGTGTTCTTTCTAAATCGAATCATACTCATTTCAAGAAAACAGTGACTCAAACTAGGTACATAAGTTTTTTGAAAGTCTAAAAGAGGAATGGAAATAGGGACTGACTGGACCTGTGATTTCACTGATAAATGAAATTTTCATATGAAGAAACTCCCTATACCAATGCAAGGTGGCACTTTTTCTGCAACTTGCTGTCTGAGAGATGCCAAAAGCACTGAAACATCACAAGACTTGCTGAAAGTCAAACATCCAATAAGTCAAAGGAAAGATTTTTACCAGGTCTATCAAACTGTGGAGTCAGCTCTCTAATCACTATGCCATGCAACCTCTCTTACTTTTTAAGATATAGTTCATATTACACAGCTCATCATCTAATCACTAAACCTACACCATGCTAAAAACATCCTCATTTCAATTAAAACCATCACTGCTCTTAGAGTCATTTGGGTTCAAAATCACCATATACCTTCCCTTTTTCTTCTCTGAAAACAACTGATGAAACCTTAATATATCTACCTCTAAAACATCTCCCTTATACAATCCCTTCTTTGTACTCATATAACCACAATATGGTGTCTTGTTTGGACTATTACAATAGCTTCCGAATGTTTCCCTCCTTTCAGTACAATCCGTTCTTCAAACAGCTGCCAAAACAATCTTCCTAAAGTACAAGTCTAACTATATCACTCTTTTGCTCAAAAACCTTCAGATAAAAATCTTACTTATTCTTTAAGGGGAAAATGTGAACTCACCCTGGTATTTAAACCTTGTAATCTGGTTCTGACTAGCAGTGCAGTAGAAAGGAAATAAAATAGTGGGTTTTAGCCCTAATGTACTAGCTATGTTCAAGTCCTTGCTAGATCATTGAATACTTGTGTAAACCTAGGAAATCACTTACACCCTCTAATCTCAGCTTCATCATCTGTAAAATGAGGGGTTAGATAGTTCCCTTTTAGCTATACAATCTATGGAATTACCTATTTCAATGCATTTCACATTACTCCCCTTCATACACTTGCTATTCCATCTTCTACCAATGTATTCCCTCCAAACCCTCTTATAATTCCTGGTTTCTTCCAAGATTTAGCTAATATATGACTAATATGTAAAACCTCTGCTGATTCCTCTCTTCATTAATATACTTTCCCTCTTCAAATTATTTTCTATTTTACTTATTTGTTTACAAGTTGCAGTCCCCAAGAGAATGTAACATTTAAATACCAAGGATTGTTCCCACCTCCCCCACTTATATCTACAGTGCCTGGAATAGAACATAAGGATTTAATAAATATATGTTGAATTGATATTGTTTCTTGGTTTTTCTTTTTTCTCCTCTTATTATAAACTACTAATCATTAGAGCCTGGGCCAGAGAATGAAGAGGAATAAGTTAAATAAATCAACAAAATTTACTAAGTATTATCTATTGTGGTAAAATGCTGGTGAAGATGAGTGTCAGAGAGGACATCTTTGAGTTCTAATTAGTCATTTGTACTTGTAACCATTACAAACATGCAAATAATAGTATATGTAACAGCTGTTCCAGGTAGGATTAGGTAGAAAAATTGTACAAAGAACTTGATAAGATCCTCGGCAATAGCCTCAAATCAGAGCTCGATTTATTGCTTTGTTTACTGTCTAGACATAATCTGTTAATACAGATTTAACTTGAAAGAATGTCTGCATAAATTGCCCCCCAACCCAGCCCTAAACGTTCAACTGATTATTAAATGTTTACCAGCCCAGTCTTGTAAGTGTAAGAAATAAGAAAGTAAGAAATAAGAAAACAGTAAGGAGTAAGAAATAAGAAAGATCAATATTGTGTTTATAAACTATAAAGAAGCCTCAGACCTGCAAATCAGGAATACTTTCTTTGACAGTTAAGAGGAAAGTAAAACTTCAAAGACAAAATTGATTATATTTTAACAGGCAGAAAAAAAAAACTACTCATCTGGCCATCATTATAAAATCTGTTTTCTTTGTATAGTTAGACCACCAGCACAAAGATCAAAATCAATACCAGATCTGAGAAAAGCATAAAAATGAGATGTGACCTAGAAGCGAGGCAACTATAATCTACTTGAAAAATTGTTGAGGATTTATGGGACAAGAGAAGAGATATCAATGCAGAACATCATAATTTCCTAAAAAAGTTTAATTGACATTAATCAGTTGCTACAACAAGGCAATCAGAAGAGCCTAGGAACCACCTCAACCAAGAAAAGTGATTTACACGATAAGGAAGCAGTAAAGGCAAAATATTAATGCCTACCAAGAGATAAGCCTACCATCTTCAAAAAAAGTCATTTTTATACTAGAGTATAAAAACTCCATTTCTCTTTAATCAACCCTACCTAAAAACCTCCCCAAACTAAATTCTTCCTCTTCTGAAAAAAGCAAAACAAAGCAACAAATCAACCATACATACCACATCTTTACAATAACATAATTAGTTGAAAGATATAGAGAATACAAAGTTCCACTATACACTGCATTCATTCACTATTAAAAAACTTCACAACATTTGATTTGGCAAAGCAAAATGACTCCTTACAGACTCTCTTATACAGCAAAGTGTCTCTCATGAACGTCAAAATTATATGGTTTTTTAAAAGAAGAGATAACTTTTCTTGAAAAACCTCTAAAACTATTACCAAGCAAGGTATAAAACAATAAGATATGTTCACCAAAGGTGTTTTCCAATATCATGAAGGACATTAGGAGAAGATACTAAATGGAGGAGATTCCCCAAACCCAATCAGTGATTCAGTTTACGGAAGACATTGTTCTGAATACAAATAATCATGTGTGCAACATCCTAAATGAGAGCCATCATCACTGGAAAGAATTCTGCTTAATCGGTCACAAAGGAAGAACACACAGGTGAGTTCTGCGTATGACTATCTATATGTGTATATATAAGAGATACATATGAAAACCGAGGTGGTGCAGGAATAAACAAAATGAGAACGTAGTGGATTTCATTTTCTTTCTTTTTCACTAAGTGTTTTTCAATAAAAAGATCTGCATTCTCTCTTGCCCTCCAACTATCTGTCCTACACTGAGAAAGAAATAAAAATAAAACTATCATTACAAATGTGTCTTGTCAAATAAAACAATTCTGCCATTGGTCATGCCTAAAATAAAATGTTTCAATTTGTACTCTGGGACCATCATCTTTGTCAAGAGGTAGACAGCATATTTTCATTAGAAGTTTTCTAGAATTATGGCTGGTCATTGCATTGATTAGAGTTCTAAAGTCTTTCAAAGTTATTAGCTTTCCCATTGTTTTTGGATAAATTTTTCTGGTTCTACTAATTGAACTCTGTATCAGTTCATACAAGTCTTCTTAGGTATCTCTGAAATCATCCCCTTTATGATTTCCTACAGCACAACAATATTCCGTAACCTTCATATACCATAGTAAGTAAAGCCATTTTCCAAATGATAGACATCTTCTCAGTTTGCAATTCTTTGCCACCATAAAAAGAGCTGTTACAAATATTTTAATATGCATGCATCACTTTCCTCTTTCTTTAATTTTTTTGTTGTACAGATCTAATATTGGGAAAATTAGGTCAGAAGGGATTACAGTTTAATAACTTTGGTCCAGTTCATAGTTCTACCAAACATAATAATTATCTGTTTTTCCATAGACTCTCTAGCACCTGTCATTTTCCTTTTTGTCAGTTTTGCCAATGTGATGAGTGTGAAGGAGAACCTGAAACTCATTTTAATTGGTATGTCTTTGTCAATTAATGATTTAGAGCACTTTTTTCATTTATCTACTGATAGCTTAAATTTCTTCCTCTGAAAACTGCCCAGATATATACTTCAACCATTTAGTTACTGAGGAATAATTCTTATTCTTATCTCAGAAATGAGATCTCTGCCAGAGAAAATTGCTTTAACTATCATTTCCAAATTTTTATTGAATACTGGGCCTCAGACACTTATTAGCTGTATGAGCCTGGGCAAGCCACTTAACCTAGCTGGCCTCAGTTTCCTCATCTGTAAAACGAGCTGGAGAAAGAAATGGCAAGCCACTCCAGCATCTTTGCTAAGAAAACCCTAAATGAGATCATAAAGAGTCTGATGTTACTGAAATGACTAAACAAAAATAATTATTTTCAATGGAATATATCTTTACATCTCTTCCTACTAGATTTTGCTGGTAATACACAGGAATGGTAGTGGATTTATTTTATATTCTGCAATTTTGCGGAAACTATTAATTCATTTGTTTCCTATTTGCCTATACTTAGTCCTTCATTTTCTTATCACTACAGCTGGTATTTCAAGTATCATACTGAATGACAATAGTAATAATGGACATCCTTGCTTTACCTTTGATCTTACTGGAAAGGTCTCCAATTTATTCCCTTTACAGATAATGATAGCTCTTAATTTTTCATAGGTTCCCAAAGTGGGCGATACCACTCCCTGGGTGGCACTGGAATGGTCCAGAGGGGGTAGTAGTAGCCTTGGGTGCAATTGGGGGGGGGTGTTGAATAAAAATAAAGGGGTGGAAGTATAAGGAAAGAAGAGAAGAGAATTTTGAAAAAAATGTTTGTACATGTTTCATCTGTTGTGTAAGGGTTAAAGTCATAGTGATTACATTATTTTTCAAAGAAACACACAAAATGCAACTTATAACTGATTCGTGGTCAAGTCCACTGACAGGTCTTAACACACAAGTGTTGACAGGCAAGCCTATGGTGTACTATCAGGAAGTTCAGTATGCACAGGTGGGAATACATACATGTAATGACTTGTTTACAAAATGATACTATACAGTTACATGAAGCAATTGTATCATCAAAATTTCAATGATGGAAAAACCCCACAAATTTACAACAAATTATTAAATTTAAGATGCATCATTTAAAAAACAATTTTGAAATGATGCAAATTTAAAAAAGCATTAAAGGGTTAAAGAAAGTAATTTTCCAGGGGGGCACTGAGTAAATTTTTTTTTTTTTGAGAAGGAGGCAGGAGGACAAATAAATTTGGGAAACTCTGATACATACTAATCATAAAATTTTAACATTTTCAGGAAAGATCTATTTATTCCTTTGTTTTCTAGGTTTTGTTTTAACATAAGAGGGTATTATATCTTATCAAAATCTGTGTCTATTAATATTATATTATTTCTGTTGTTTTTATTACTAATGTAGACAATTACATTTATACTTTTCCTAATATTGAACCAAACCTACATTACTGGTTAAAAGTCACCTGGTAATAGAGCATGATGTTCATGATATGATGCTGTAGTCTCACTGCTAAAATTCTATCTCAAAATTTTTCATCGATACTCATACTAGTTTATATATAAACACTCACTGGATTATGCAGAAAGGAAGGGAGTTCCATAATAATATCTACTTTTGCTTCACTGACTACACTAAAGCCTTTTACTATATGGATCACCACAAAATGAGGCAAGTCCTCCAAGAGACAGGAGTACCAGATTGTTTTACTTGTCTACTGAAGAACCTGTATGCGTATCAAGAAGTAACAGTTAGAATTGAACATGGAACAACTGATTGGTTCAAGATTGGAAAAGAAGTACAATAAGACTGTATGTCGTCACCTTATTTAACTTACACATAGAGTACATCATGTGAAATGTCAGTCTGGATGAATTAGAAGTCAGAATTGAGGCTGCTGGGAGAAACATCAACAATCTAGATATGCAGGAGATATCACTCTGATGGCAGAAAGTAAAGAAGAATTAAGAAGCCTCTTGATGAAGGTGAAAGAGGAGCATGTAAAAGCTGGTTTAAAGCTTAACAGCTAAAAAAAAGCTAAAATCTTGGCAACTGGTCCTATCACCTCCTGGAAAATAGAAGGAGAAGAAATGGAAGCAGTATCAGATTTTATTAGAGAAATTTTTACATGGTTATCACAATTCTCAGAAAGTCCTTTGTGTGCATTTCACAGGAAATATGCTAAAACCAGTATCTGTAATGCTTCCTTTAACATCTTTGACACTCCTGTTGACTTAAAAGGTCTTTGTCATGCTTGTCGTCAAAATTATAACTCTTGTACACTCAAATATGTTTGATCGTGACCATGAGTCCCTACAGTAGTTAATTTTAGCAGATATCCTTAAATGATAGCTTTTTCAAACTCAAGTACAACTGCACTACCATTCTATGGTATATGTATTCCCAAGAGATATTAGTCTACATACAATAGATAGGGTACCATGTTTTGTGTGGGGATTTTTCAAAAAAAAAAAAAAAAAAAACAAACCAAAATCAACTATGGTTTTTCTAAAAGCAGTATATAGCTGTGAGATGAAAGCTGAGTGCCATAGAATCAATGCTTTCAAACTGTGGTGATGGAGACTTTGAGAGTCCCTTGGACAGTCAATACTTAAAAGATTAATTCTGACTATTCAGAAGTCTGTTATTGTCATGTTATTGCTTTGTCTGAGTGAAAGACAGATAGGAGAAAAGAAACAGATTATGCCAAAACTAGATAGCTAGTACTAAGCACAGTTCTTTTCTTTCACTATCCTCTTTATAAAGCTGAAGTTTAAATACTTTAGTTACATAATGAGAAGATTAGACTCACTGGAAATGACCTTGATGTTGGGAAAGACTGAAAGCAAAAGTAAAAGGGGATGGCAGAGAATGAGATGGATAGATACTATCATGGAAACAACAAACATTAACTTCAAGAGATAATGGAAGATGTAAGTGTCATTCCTCAATTAATAAATGATCAAAAGATATGATCAGTTTTCAGAAGAAGTAATTGAAGCTATCTATATAGCTTTATGAAAAAATACTCAACTCACTACTGATTGGAGAAATGCAAATTAAAACAATTCTGAGGTACTACCTCATACCTATTAGATTGGCTAATAGGACAGAAAAGGTAAATAACAAATGTTGGAGGGAACATGGGAAAAATGAGACTTTAATGTGTCATTGATAGAATTGTGAACTGATTCAACCATTTTGTATAGCAGTTTGGAACTATGCCCAAAGGGCTATAAAACTATGCATACCCTTTGACCAAGCAATACTACTACCAACCTGTATCCCAAAAGAGATAAAAAACAAAAAGTAAAAGGACACATATGTACAAAAATATTTATAGCAGCTTTTTCTGGGGGTAAAGAATTAGAAGTTGAGGGGACAACCATCAACTGGGGAATGGCTGAACAAGTAGTGGTATATGATTATGGTGTAATACTTCTGCACTGTAAGAAATAATGAGCAGGACGCTCTCAAAAAAACCTGGAAAGACTTGCATGGGCTGATTGACACAAAGCGAAATGTACTGTCTGAAGTAACAGCAGTATTGTAGGATGATCAGCTATGAATGACTTAGCCATTCTCAGCAATACAACAATCTAGGGCAACTCTGAAGGATTTATGATGAAAAATGCTATCAATTCCCAGACAAAGAACTGATGGTATCTGAATACAGATGGAAGCATACTTTTTTTAAACTTTCTTTATTTTTCTTGGTTTTTTTCCTTGTCTATGTTTTCTTTCACAACATGACTATTATGAATATATTTTGCATAACTACATATATATATATATATGTGTGTGTGTGTGTGTGTGTGTGTGTGTGTGTATATATATATATATAAAACCTATATAAAATTGCTTGCCTTCTCAATGTGGGGGGAAAGGAAGGAAGAGAATTTGAAACTCAAAATTTTAAAAATGAATGTTAAAAATTGTTTTTACATGTAACTGGGGAAATATAAAATACTGAAAAGCTTAAAATTTAAAAACAAAAAAGGTAGCGGAGGATGGAAGACCTGGGGTACAATTCATGGGATCAAGAAGAATCGGACACAACTGAGTGACTGAACAACAAATTCGAATATTAGTCTTTCCCTTTTTTGACCCTTTCTGGTATAGGTATCAAGATCACATCTGAATCACAGAAGAAATTTGGTAGGATCTCTCTTTTTTCTTGCTTGAAAAATAACTTAAATAGTATTGAAATTAACTGTTCTTTAAATGTTTGATAGAATTTGGAAATTCATCTGGCACTGAAGTATTTTTCTTTGGGAACTCATTTATAGCTGGTTCAAATTTTATTTTGAAACTAAATTATGTCCTCTCTTTTTCAGTGAATGAGTATTTTATATTTTTATAAATATTAATCTATTTCATTTAGATTGTTAGTTTTATCAACATATAATTGGATTAAAAAGTTTTTAATAATTTATTTCTTCATTTTTTGTGAATTTACCTTTTTCATTTTTGAGAGTTGTAATGATTTTCTTTTTGAAAAATCACATTAGCTAATCATTTACCTATATCAGCGGTTTTTCACAAATTACAGATCTTTGTTTTATTTATGAGCTCATTTTTTTGCTTCCAATTTTATTTTTTTTCTATTTTCAGGATTTCTATTTTAGTTTTTGTTATTTTGTAGGAGATTTTTTAAGCTGCATGACCAAAAACAAAAAGGAAAAGGGCCTATATGTACAAAAATATTTATAGCCCCTCTTTTATGGGGGTAAAGAATTAGAAATTGAGGGGATGCCCATCAATTGGGGAATGGCTGAACAAGTTGTGGTATGTGATTATGGTGGAATACTATTGCACTATAAGAAATAATGAGCAGGTTGCTCTCAAAAAAACATGTTAAGACTTGCATAGGCTGATGCAAAGATAACCAATTCACTGATATATATTCATAACAGTCATGTTGTGAAAGAAAACACAGACAAGAAAAAACTCAATTTGTCATCTTTTACTGATGGAAATGTTTAGAGGTATGAAATCTCTCCTCAATTTTGCTATGTTGTCAATGATCATTTTTAATGGAATTACTGATTGCTTCCACAGTTCAGTCTTTGATTTAATTCTAAATTATTTCTTCAGTAGCCTTTTACTGAACTTTCATTGTACTGTGGTCAGAAAAATGTGTTTAATACTTCTGCTTTCCTGATCTGTGAGGCTTTTTATGTCGCACAATGAGATCAATTTTTGTGAAAGTACTTGGACACATATGTATTCTCTTTTCTATTTCTGTTCAATAGTCTCCAGGGATTTGTCAGATCCAACTTTTCTAAAATTCTATTCAGGTTCATAACTTCTTCCTTATTTATTTTTGGTTGAATTTATTTGTGTCTGAAAGGGGTAAATAATAAAACCATTATAGCTTTACTGTCTATTTCTCCCCTATGATCATTTAACCTTTCCTTAAGTATTTAGATGCAATGCTATTTGGTGCATATGTTTAATATTGATATTAATTCATTATAGTTTCCCTCTTTATTTCTTTTAATTATGTCTACTATTGTTATTACTTTGTCTGAGATCATAACTTCCACCCCTGCTTTTATTTTTCCT
This sequence comes from Trichosurus vulpecula, assembly GCF_011100635.1. Classification (NCBI taxonomy): domain Eukaryota; kingdom Metazoa; phylum Chordata; class Mammalia; order Diprotodontia; family Phalangeridae; genus Trichosurus; species Trichosurus vulpecula. The sequence goes on along the minus strand of NC_050575.1, from coordinate 291,891,693 downwards.
ACTTCAGTTAAGGCATAATAGTTTTAGCTCAAGTCCCTTATTTAAACTGTGTGAATTTTTATGTTTGAAGTGTGTTTCTTGCAAACAACACATTGCTAGATTCTGCTTTCTAATCCATTTGGCTCTCTTGTTTTGTGGGCGAATTCATCACATTTTGACGTGTGCAGTAACTGTTAACTAGGAGTATACCTCCACCCTCTTTTCTTAGATTTTTCCTTCTTTTTGTTTCTTGTCCCTTCTTCATAAAGAGGATAGTGAAAGAAAAGAACTGTGCTTAGTACTAGCTATCTAGTTTGGGCATAATCTATTTCTTCTCTCCTATGCCTCTTTCACTTTTCTTCACCTAGCACCTAATCACAGGTTTTATCTATTTTTTTTTCTTCATCAAGATCTATTCTCTTTAGCTGAGCGTTCTGTTTAAAACTTTTATGGTTTGCTCATTTCAGTCATGTCTCACTCTTTGTGACCTCATTTGGGGTTTTCTTGGCAAAGATACTAGAGTGATTTGCCATTTCCTTCTCCAGCTTATTTTACAGATGAGGAAACTGAGGCAAACAGGGTTAAGAGATCACAGAGCTAGTAAGTGTCTGAGGCTAGATTTGAACTTGTGAAGATGCGTCTTCCAAGCCTGGTGCTCCATCTACTGTGCCCCCTAGCTGCTTAGAACTATTCCCCAATTTAACCTATTTACCCTATTATTCCCACCCCCATTCCCCTACAATTTCCTCTTTCTTTCTTGTTTCTTTGTTGAGTAAAATGTATTTTTGTAACTAACTCTGTGTGTATATCTTCCCTTCTTTGATCAGTTCAAGTGTGGCTCATTCCCCTCACATTCCTCTTTTTTTGTAGAAGCTTATCTTTGTGAAGGTGTTGTGGGAAGGAACTCAGTTGTACTTTTTCATGCTATTTTCCCTCTACCAGAGATTAAGCTTGTCAATCAAACAATCAGAAAGCATTTAGTAAATGCCTACTCTGCTATGCTAGATGCTGGAGACACAAAGATAGAAGTAAAATAGTCTGAGCCCTTAGAGAGTTTACAATATAACAGAAGATAATATGTGCAGATATAGTTATACACCACAATGCTGAGGAGGAAAGCACTAAAAGCTAGAGAGATCTTCAGTAGAAGCTTCAGAGAAGGTGGTACTTCATCTGTATCTTGAAGGAAACTGTGGATTGATTCTCAGGAGAGAAGAGGGTGTGGGTTCTAGGGATAGGAGATAGCAGGTGCAAAGTTACAGAGAGATGAGGAAGTGTCACATATGAGGAAGAGTAAGAAGGGCAGTTTGGCGGGACCACAATGTGGGTGAAGGGGATTAATATAAGATTATGCAGTGCTTTTAGTGATTCCAAGTTTTTCTCAGAAGGAAAGGCCCAACATTTAAAGATCACATTATAGAGTGGTGAGTCACAGAATACCAGTCTCCAAAGAACTGTGTCCCCCACCACAAGGGGCAATGTAGAACAAAGTAGGCTGCAACATGTTATCAGTTAATAAATACATGAAAGGACAGAGGTAGAAGAGCAGAGATAAAAAAAATCGTGAGAAAGGGTAACAGGGATAAACAATAAAATCATTTGCACTTTCCCCATTGCCACTTCCAAGTTGTCCCCACCTAACTCCATTATCCAGTAACCTCTTTTTCTTTGAAGTTCTTGCTGTTCACATCTACTACCCCATCAAAATCCTAGTAATCGGTATATACAGAATCCCCAGGTCACTCCTTTTCCTTCCCCAACGAGTTTGATACTTGGCTCATAATTTTTCTCTCCTCAACTCCTGTCCTCATTGTAGGGGACTTCAACATACATACGGATTTTCCCTCAAATAACCTAAACCACCCAGTTCCTCAACCTACTCACCTCCCATAAGTTACTCTTCCACCCAACCTCAGCCATACACAAAAATGGTCATATCCTTGTTCTTGCCATCATCCACAAATGAATCACTTCTATGTCCAACAATTTTGAAATCCCCTTATCAAATCATAATCTATTGGTTTTTCAACTATCCCTCTGTCTTCCTTTACAAAATCCTACCCTTTGCACCCAGGCCATTTCCCATGTACTAGCCAATTTCTCCCCTTCTCTCCATCATGACTCCTTGTTAAATCAATTCAACTCTACAGTCTTCCTCTCAATTCCCTAGCCCCCTTTCATATCACCAATTATACCCGGCCAACTCTCAGCCTTAGATCACTTCCATCATTCTTTACCTTCGTTCCTACACATGTTGCTGAAAAAGGTGAATTAAGTCAGGCAATTGTTCTTACTGGTTCCATTACAAATTTATGTTACATAACCTCGACTGGGGCCTTATTGCTGATAGGCAATGATTCTACTATATCCCTCCTTTATCAACTCACTATCCCAATTTCTACAGTACCTCTTCCAAATCTTTTCATCCTTCCTCAAGCCTCCCATGTCTTCCCCTCTCCCCACTCTTAGCTGAGAACCTGGCCTCATATTTTACAGAAAAAAATTGAAGTCATTTGTTTTGAACTCCTTTTCCCCTCTTCATTTCCTGTCAACAGATGCCTTTTTCCATTTTACTCTCTTTTGCCGTTGTTGGACAATGGTTACCTTGGCCAAAGAATTCATCACCAGTGGCCAGCTTTCTGGTGATAAGCCTCTTTATGTTTATCTAGGCTGATGTTTGGCAGTAGATATAGTTTGTCAGTCATAATCAAAGACTAGTTTGCTACAACATGTCTAAGCTTCTATTCAACTAGTATGATTTCTGGGAATTCATGGTTGCCTCTATGTCATAAGATATCAAGGCAGAAGTGAAACAAATATGCACATCAGAGGTGGCATTAAAAACATAATTAAGGAAATGGAAATGCTTGGAGTAGGGATGAAAAACATTGTGAAAAGTATATATTGAGAGTGAGGAATAACAGACGGAAATCTCAAGTGCTTCACCTAGTGTCCATAGATAGTTTAAATTAAAAATAAGGGAATGTCCCCAATGCATCATTTATTCTTCTGTTGAAGATTTATGGAAGGACACTGAAAAGCTGAACAGACATTGACAAGATTAGAAAGCATGAAGAGACTGAACTGCACCAGAAGAGATAATACCCATATCTATGACATTATGGATCCTAAGTAATCCTGTATTTGACTATGAATAAAATGTCCCTATTTTTTAAAGCAACAAGTACTTGGGAATAAGAACTAGACATGAGATTTCTCAAGAGTAGGGAGCTCCCAGTGAAATGTTCTTATGCCAGTATAAAGGTAAGCACCTTTTCTGCAACTTAAAGAGTCCTAGAAAGCTGCCTAGGGAACTGAGAATTTAAATGACTTACCTAGGGGATCACTGTCAGTATGTCGGCAGTTTTCCTAGTTACAAGGTCAGTTCTCTATTCTCTATGACACATTATCTCTTTCTTTTTTTAACCTATCCTAAATTCTTATCTTAGAATTAAATTCTCATGATTACAGATATGGTCAAAAGTCCATATAAGTTATCTGAGCTGCCAATAAAGGGAATTTCAACTTGGGAATTATATGACTACTATCAGCCAAAGTATTATATTTTAGCAAGTTTTTATTGATGTCTTTTGTTTTTCTACATCATTTAATCAATACACATTTATTAAGCACCTACTATGTGCCAGCACTGTGTTAAGTGCTGGGAAAAACACAAAGAGCTAAACAACAGTCCTCGCCATCAAGGAAGTTACAATTCACAGGGGCAGACAACATACAAACCAATACATACAATACAGGAAGGAAACAACTGACACAGGGAAAGCACTGGCATTAAGAGGGGTTGGGGAAAGCTTCCTGTATAAGGTATAATTTTATATGGGACTTAAAGGAAGCAAGAATTGTTAGTAGTCAGAGTGGAGAAGAGAAAGTGTTCCAGGTACGGGCAACAGCCAGAGAAAATGCCTGGATCCAAGAAACAGAAGCCTTGTTTGTGAAACAGCAAGGAAGGAATCTAGTGTTTTAAGAACTTCTAAGAATGTGCATATGTGTGTGTATATGTGTGTGTGTATATATATATATATACACACATATACACATACATATATACATGTATATATGAATTTAAGAATATATGTCAGAAAGTAAGGTTTAAGAATGGAAAAGTAGGAAAGGGCTAGGTTACAAATGGCTATGAATGCCCAAAAGAGTATTTTATACTTGATCCTGAAGGCAATAGGAAGTCACTGGAGGTTCGATGTTGAACCTGCTAAGTATTTTCTAGACTGAATTCAGCTTTGTCTGAAATTGTGACTATATTCTGACTTTCTAGAGTCAGTCAAAAAATAATTATTCCTCAACATTGCACTTTATAAAAGGCTAGAAAATTAACTGAAATTTGTAGAGATAAATGTAAAGTCTTACACTATTTACTATTCTACACTGACTTTGTACATACCACATTTTTAAAAGATATTGATTTTTGTGAGGAAAGTGCTTTATAAACTTTATTATACTATTAAAATGAGAGTTGTTTCTGTTGCTAATTCAATTGTCACTTAAATATATGCTTACTGACTTTTAGCATCCTAGAACCTGTCTAGCTAAGTTGAGAGCAGCTTACCACTGGAACAATGGCAGAAAGGTTCTGTCCAAGTATTTAAATAGCACTAAAAGTATACACTTGTATGTCTCCTTATATGTTTATACCAGAGGTAAAGGACAGAAAATGGTTTATAAATATAATGAACGATCTAAACAAGTCAAAAATAAATGAATTTAAGGGGCATGAGATATTTGAGAGCAATAAAAAAAACACTAAAAAAATTTTTTTAAAAAGATACCAATAAGTTAAAGAATATCAGGAGAAGGTCAATCAGGACTACCATATAAGACCCACTGAAAGAACCGTGAATATTTACTAAAGAGAAATGAAGGCTCAGAAGGAAAATGATCATTGTCTTCAAGCATATGGCAGGCTGTCATACAGAAGAAAGATTGTATTTTTCCTGTTAGCCTTTAAAGGCAAAATAAGAAACAATGGGTGGAAGTTGCAAAAAGGCAAATTTAGGCTTGAAGTCAGGAAAATTTCCTAACAATAAGAGCTATCACAAAAAGAAACAGGCTGTTACACACGGGAGGTAGTTTCCTCCTTGAACAAGAGCTTTCAGTGTAAGCTAGAAAATTTTGCTTGGGTCTACCACAGTGGGGATTCTTTTTTAGGTAGAGGTTGAAATGAGATTTATCTTCTAACTCAGAATTTCTATGAAACAGTCACATTTCTCTCTCTACTTCCCTCCTCTGTAACTACTTCACCTTCCTCCATGCCCATGCCCTAGAGCTTAAACACTGCTCTTTGGTTGTTTGATCCATATATATGCTTATATATATATGTATATATAATGCTTATACCAAAGCATTAAGATTCTATGATGGCAGATTTAGACGTAGAAGAAGCCTCATCAGGGCCCTTTGCCCCTGGGGTCCCTCCCTTTGACTAGAGGGTGGAGAGCTCCTCTCAGAATTTCTGTTTAAGGTAGGTGCCCAGGCCAGTCATCTCTTCATTTCCTACCTGGCTGAACTCTTCAGGACTTCATCATGCTCTGACACTGGATACCTTCCTCTTCCTCCTCCCTCCCATGCTTTTTTTGGTTTCTTTTTGCGCGCTGTCTTCCCTGTTAGATAAGTTTCTTGAGGGAAGGAAATGTCTTACTTAACACGGTGCCTAGCACACAGAAGGCACTTAATAAAGGTATACTGAGTGACTCATCTGGATTTTTTTGTTCTTCAGGGAACGAAGGTTGACTATGATGACAGAAACAGGCAGGGCATGCCTTGTATTAAACCAAGTACAGCCTTGACATCCAGCTTCTATCCTGTTCCAATTCTACATACTAGAACAGAGGTACTTGCCAGCCAACTAATGAAAAACTCATAGAGCAATCATATGTAAAATAGATGAGGCCCAGTCACCTAAGACCCATTTAGTTACAAATTTAAAGGGGGTCTCAAAAGAACCTCAGAGCTCTTTCTGTCTCTCTTTCTACTCTCCCCATTCCCGCTTCTATAAACTTTCTGCTACCTCAGGTCCAGTGCTTTGATTTAGGATAGTTCTAAAAATACTGTCCCAAATCATGTCCAAGTCATGCCACTTGCACTGTGATATCCTCTTCTCCCCCAAATGGAAACTCAAAACTCCTACCCCTTGGTGCCCTGGGCTTTGATTGATGATCTTTAACCTTATTTTATTTAATCCTAGGCTCATCACACATGTTTTGGAGATATCCGAAGGGGTGTGGTAAGCAAAGGATTGTGTAAAATAAAAAAAAATCATTCATTCAATAACACTAAGATGAAGAGAAAAAAAATGAAGGCAAAAACAATTCAAACACAGGGTAAAATTAGCCCTTAGTACTGACATGATAGTTCACTTAAAGAATCAACAAAGGATTACGCTTAGTTTTTCTGGGTAAGTCATTCTTTTTTGCCTTTTGTAATATCATATTCTATGTTCTCCACTTCTTTATAGTGGTAACTGCTAAATTTTGTGTGATCCTGACTGTGGTTGCTTGGTACTTAAACTTTTCGCAGCCTGCAGTATTTTTTTTCTTTAACCTAGATACTCTGGATTTTGGCTGTGACATTCCAGGCAATTTTCATTTGGGGGTTTCTTTCAGATGACAACCAGTGAATTCTTTATATTTTCCTTTTGCCCTCTTGTTCTAATGGGTCTGGTCAATTTTCTTTCAAGATATCTTGAAATATGATATCCAGGCACTTTTTTTTGGTCATGGCTTTCATTGATTCCTAAATTGTATCTTCTCATCTGTTTTCCAGGTTAGGTGTTTTTTAATGAGAGATGTCTCATATTTCATTCTATTTTTTCAGCCTGTTGACTTTTCTTGTCATAATCCTACAGGGGGAAAAAAGAACCTTTAAGGAAAGAGAAACTTCCAAACATTCCTTATGAAAAGACCAGAGCTGAGTAAAAATACTGAAATATAAACACAGGGGTCAAGATAAATGCAAAGAGATAAATACAAACAAGCAATCAAAGGGACTATACAGATATAAACTGTTTATATTCTGATGGGTGGGGAGAAGAGATACGAACCTCTGTCATCTCAGAAGGTACTAAACAATAACAATAATATTAATGATAAAGTTGATGATAATGATAGCTTGCATTTATATAGCAACTTAAGGTTTACAAAGCACTGTACATATTATCTCATTTGATCCTCATAATGACCTTGTGAAGTAGGTGCTATTATTAGTCATTTTACAGATGTGGAAGATGAGGCATAAAGAGGCTGACTTGCCCCAAACCACATAACTAGATAAGATCTGAAGCAGAATTCAAACTGGTCTTCCTCATTCTAGGCCCTGCATTCTATCCACTGTGTCACTGGAAGGAACTATACAAAGATAATGCATATACATATACATATACATACATACATATATATATATATTAATAGAAGAGCTAAAACAAATGTCTCCCTGTCATTCAGGATCATAAAGGGAGTTAAAATAGACAAAGGGCCTGGGAATGGCTTTGATGATTCTAAAAAAAAGAAAAAAAGGAAAAAAGGGTGGAGAAGAAAGGGATATTCTAAGGAAGAAAGGGGAAGAAATTGTCTCATATAATTGGGACACAACTATGAATAAATACAGATGAGGAAGGAATAAGCAGAGAAAGTATCATTTGAACCTCACCATCATTTGAATTGGTCAAAGGAGGGAAGAACACACACACACACACACACACACACAGAGTTAGATAAATAAATAAATTCAATTCAGCAGGGAAAGAGGAAAGTACAAGGAAAAGGAAGACAAAATAAGAGGGAGGATTAGCCATAGGCAAATAAGATCCTTTGAATCTGGGCAGTATTTACTCGGACATTTACAAATATTACAGGTCTTACTCTCTACCATAGGTTTAAAAGATATAGTACAAAAATAAGAAGAAAAAAGTAAAGCATATGAAATGACAGAAGGCATAAAATTGATATCTATCTAAATCTAAAAGGTGAAATGGAATTTGAACACTGCTCAAAACCTCTCAGCAAAGATACTAGTAAAAATAATTGCAAAACACATAAGAATGAGAATGGTGATGCAATTGTGTTACATACACATTAATATTTAAAACTTAGAAAAGAATAAAATTTTAGGTAGAGAAGAGAGAGAGGATTTAAAGCCACAAGGAAACTTATATAATTTAGCCCAATCCCTTCATTTTAGAGGTAAGAAAATGAGGTCCAGAAAGGTGGTCAATTATCCAAGGTCTGGAACGAACTGCAATTAAGACTAAAATCTCGGTCTAGCATTCTTCCCATGACACCATGGCAATTTAAGAAAATAGTTGAAGTAACTTGTAATTTTTAAAAATTCAATTATTAGAAACCTTGCACTTTTAAAAATGCTAACTTTTGCAAGAAACTGAAATAAAACTAGTTTTACTCAGTGGCTGACAAGACATTAAGTGAATGATTATTTGGTTTCTTTATTTGAAGGGAAAGGTTACAGTTTAAAGTTAAGTAATGTCTATACAGTTACCCTACTGACTTTTTCAAAGAATTGAAAAATATCTTACTTTTAAGAAATAATGATTTACTTTCATAAAAAGAAAAAGTTTCCTCTAAAAAGACAAGATTTCTAACACTGATATTTACTCTTAAGGCAGGGATAAGTATTTAATAACAGCTTATTTAACCTAATTCCCACCATTGTTAATAGCAATGTGGAATTCTGTTGACCTATTGCAGAAGTAAAAACCTACCCTTGGAGAGAACAGCTGTGACTAGGTGAAAAAAGCTTCAAATAATAAGCAAAGAAATTCAGTAGGGACTATTATTATCTCCTGTTTACACTGTCATTTTTCCTATCAGTGGGAGATTATTTATACAGACCCCACCCAAGAACTTCTTGTTTATCTTATTATAGAAATCCTGAATGTCTATAAAAAGAAGCCACTGTGTTTGTTCCTGGAGCTGGCATGTGAATTAGAATTTTGCACCTTAACTACATTTAAAAAAAAAAATTCACCTACTTTTCATTTTCTTTTGCATTGCACCACTAGCTGGGTTTCAGTTTTATCTACAAAGGCTGACTTTATTTTATTTTTTCATATATTAACTTTGGTCATTGCTGATTTTAAAATTCACCACAGCAGAGGAAGTATCTCTGACCACTATCCCTAAGATTCCAATTATAAGATTCACAGGGTTTAGAGCTAGAAGAATCAACATAATAGATGAAGAAATTGATGATCTGAGAGGTGTAATGACCGAATGATGGACAGTTAGGTAGTAAGTAGCAGACACTGGATACACCACCTACGTAGGAACCCAAAGCTGCTGTCTCCAAATCCAAGGCTTTTTCAACTATACCATTCTGACTCCTTTGTTGGCATATTTTTACAAGTAGATAGATACTCCTATTAAAGATGATTGCAGGATATGATGTCTATTTGTTCAGAGAGGGTAAAATTTACATCTCCACACTGACCAAACATAACTAAAAACAGAAACAGAGTTGGTAGCCTTTTCTTTGCTGTCTGTGACTGTGTTTGGAATTAACTACTTCCAGCTGTAAAATAGTTTTCATAAGAAATCTAAAACCAGATGGAACTAAAGTATGGTAATATGATAAAGCTGTTTCAGAATACAATACAATAACAAAATCAAACTGGTGACATCAGGAGGAAGATGATGGCAAAAAGACTAACATTAATCTATTAAGACAAGAGAAATGGATGGATTCAGTTGGTGGGATAGAAATAATAATAAAGGCTAAAATTTATGTAGTACATTAAAGACTGCAAAGCATTTTACAAATATCATTTCTGACAGTCATAACACAACAATCTGGAGACTGAGGCAATATAACATAGCCTTTATTTCATATCCCTAGCTCTATATAGATTAAAGCAGTTAAAATAGACAAAACTAAAAGCCCTACAAATCCTTGAGGGGAAGAATTCTATCTCATTAATCTCTGTACTTTTTGCATAGGTATAAAAGACAGAGTACTGTGTACACAGTAGGTAATGAATAAATGTTTACTGAACTGAGAGATAAATCTCAATATGTAGTAGATGGAAGGATTTCTTACACTATTTGATAAAAAAAAATTGGGAAAACAATGGTACTTTCTCCTTAAGTAAATACTTTTCTCCTCAATCACTCCATTACCTTAATTATCCATTGCCTTGTCTCCCTTCACTTCCATGAAAACTATACTGCTGACCTCTCAAGCTCTCCACGTATGTTTTTGGCGGTGCCTTTGGTTGACTTTGTAGGATTCTCTTTCTCCTCCTGTTCCCTAAATATAGGTATTGCTGAAGGCTAGGTATTTTGTCTTTTTTATTTTCCCTCCCTTTGGTGAGCTCATCCACTGCCATGATGGAAGTATTTCTTGAATCTTTTTTTCCCTCCTTTTCATCCCCCCCACTCTAGCTCATTACTTCATACTTGAACTACTGTAAAATAACTTCCTAGTCTCCCTGTATCCAATGTCTTCTTGCTTTAGTCTATTGTTCACACTATTAGCCACATAATCTTAATGTGCTTCAAGTAACTCCTGTGCTTAAAAAAAAAATCAATGTAAGTGGGCCCCTAGGACCTACATAGGGAAAGTGATTTCAAATCATTCAAATATCAGTAGTTATTGTTACTATAGTAGAAACACCTATATTCAGCATTCAAAAACATATAAACTATCTAATGCAAACCTATATTCCAACCTTAGTTTAAATCTTAACTATTCTTCTTTTGACCAAACTGAATTATTCACCATTCACTATTCTCATATTGTCTTCTACTCTTTAAAATAATAGGGTAAAATGATTTTACCTGCAATGTTAGAAATCATTAGTCTATCCCTCTCATTTCAGAGTTGAGGTCACTGAAGCACAGAAAAGTGATGCAACCTGCCTAAGATATACAAGAAATAAGTACCAAGGCTGGGATTTGAAATCAGTCCTTTTGTTTGTTTTTAAACCACTCCTCCCTGCCCTGGGTGCTAATTCTATGACTGCTTCTTCATATCCCTATGTTTTCATTGTCCAGTACAGGGAACATTTCTTTCTTTTTTTTTTTTTTTGGTTTTTTTTTTGGGGGGGGGGCGCAGGGCAATTGGGGTTAAGTGACTTGCCCAAGGTCACACAGCTAGTACATATGTCAAGTGTCTGAGGCTGGATTTGAACTCAGGTCATCCTGACTCCAAGTCCGGTGCTCTACTCACTGCGCCACCTAGCTGCCCCGCAGGGAACATTTCTACCATCAGGCCTTTCTAGATCTCTCAATGGTTGAAAATTATCTTCCCTTTCTTAAATTTTTCATGGTCCTTTGTATGAACTGCTCTTTCACATACCAATTAGTATTCATTATTTCTATATATATCTTACTTTACCCACTAACTGGAAAGATCCTTGAGGATCAAGGTCTAAGTCTAACCTGATCCTGGCTTACTCAGTTGCCAAAGCATAGCTTCTAGCTCCTGAGAAAGAGCATATACGTCCATCTCCACATTTTTTAATATGGATTATAAAATCTATGCCATTCATAAGATTATGAAACCTTGGATATATGACACTTGTGAAGGAAGAAATGGCATACTTGGTGACAACCTATTCAATTCAAAGATAGTTCCAACAGCTCTAAGTCTGAGAGACGAGAGCAATCATGGATAGAAATGTGATCTTTGCAAAGAGAAGCTGTTTTATTTATTGGGGGAGCGGGGCGGTGAGAATATTAAGTTCTGTTTGGAGCACAGGGAGTTTGAGGTAACAGCCTGAGTTTAATGTTTAGGACTAAAGCACAAGGGAGAGGTCAATTTCTGTCTTGACATATTTTCCTATCCCTTACATAGTTCAGAAAGTGTCCAGGAACAGAATTTTAGTTCCAATTAGTAGACATGAAAAAGGAGCTAGAAAATAATTGAAAAAAAGGGATGGTTAATGACATGAAGAGAAACTGAAAGCAAAAGGAAAACAAATGTTTTTGAATAGGAGAATCAACAGTATTCAAAGGCCATGTTGAAAGGCCTAGGATGTCCATTACTAGGTAGAAAAATAGTAGTCTTTAGTCAAAAGTAAGTAATATAGAAACAGAAGATACTGGAAGTAATAAAACAAACTCTTCTAAGAGGCTACGGTTTTAGACAGGGACATGATAGTCATTATAGAATGCTTCCTCCACATATGTATTTAATGTGATCCTGAAGACCAAAAGGCCTGTAAAATGTTTAGTATTACCAAGAAAGGAAATGGCAACACAGCAAATATCCTGCTGTTGAAGAGAACCACAGTACATCTAAAAAATCCCACACAATTCTGTTTAACACAAGTCGAAAGATAGCAAAGCAGGAAAAAAGACAACAAAATTTTGCAGGGAAATAGGGGATAACCAGGATTACCACATGCAAAAAGACCAAGACAATGAGCTAAAACATGATTAAAAACTATAAAATTATGAAAGGCATTCCAAAGTGAAACATGGTTAAATCAAGTTCACCAAATCTATAGAAGAACTAAAAAAAGATACTAGGAGTTGGATAGTGATAAACTGAGGACAGATAAAATATTACATTATATGACAGATCATGAAACATTCCTCAGAAACAAAAAAAAACCTGTTTTCCACATCCTTAGAAAAATAAAAGAAATATAAGATAAAATCTATATTAATTATACAGAGAAACATTTAGGAAAATTTAGGAAGAGGGAAAGCATGGATCAGCCTTGTAGTTAGGACAACTTAGGTTCCAGTCCAACTTCTGACATATGCTGGTTCTTGGCAAATCACTTAATTTCTTAGTGTCCCCAGGCAACTCTCCAAGACTACAAACTACAGAACAATTGTAATCACCAATGATCTCACAGTTGGAGTCCCCCTAAATATAACAGGTACCCCCAAAAGTTATGCATATGTATTTATTTGTGAATGTATTCTTTCACACTTTTTAACATTTGCATTAATATTGATTGGATCAATTCCAAAAACTACTATGTTAGAAACTCAAGAGAGTTTAAACATCTCTCTGTGAAGGGACAGTGTTTCACTATTGAAAGAAAGAAGTATTTGGAACAAAGCCTTGATGCTTATGTAGTTTAATACTAGACCTATACCAAAGAACAGTGTGGTTTTGAAATGCTTTTTCAGACTAAGTCAATCTTGTAATATTACACTGACATTCAAAGCTATAATATGGTAATTTTCTGACTAATAACCTGGAAGATGCTCTAGAATGCCTCCAATTTTAGGACTACAATAGAGCAAAATCCTGTCATCCATCTACCATATATACGTCAGTAGGTTTCATGTGAACCCTACATACTGTGAAGAGGTCATTAGATATTTTACTTCATTCCTAAAGATAAAGGCAGCAAAATCCTCTGAAATGTTTGATTGAAAAAGACTGGGCACAAGATAAGAAAAAAGAGGCACTACAATAATTAAGAGCAATAATAGAGAATCATATATGTGGGAAGAATGCCTAGAAAATTAAATTATCCTTCTCTTTACATGTCTATTCCCTGAAGTAACTATAATTAAAGCCTCATGCTCCGATCAGAGGTACTAATCACATAAAAGGCGCTGGCTAGGCCTGGCTTCCTGATACGAAACAAGATTTGCAAAATCCAGATAGTTTAATGATTCACAGTAGTGGGTATAAGTAAAGCACAATCTTTAATTTTAGTTAATTTAGAATCAAATACATGAATATTAGTACTCATGTACATATTGTTGAATAGGGAAAATGGCATGCTAAAAGGTCCAATTAGTTTGATGCCAATCTATTACAGTCTTACAGGTAACTGGAAGGCTTTATGGTTCATTTCAATCCTCTTAGCATAGTTAGTACATTTCAAGGATAAGAGCTCTATAATCAAAATTCAGAAGGTCATAAAGTATATAAATAAAAAGAAAGAATGGGAAAAAAAGACAAGATGATATCCAAATATTTAAGAACTTCATAAAAATATATTTAGAGTCTACACTTAAGAAACTAAAATAAAGGGGTAGGCATGATGAGGAATATCTGTAATCCTGCCTGCTAAAGAAGAGGTTAGGGGATCACTTGAGTATGGGAGTTCTGGACTTTAGTAGGGCTAACACTACACTAAGTCTAACACCAACATGAAGAAAATCCAGGAGCAGGGTCCACCAAGCTGCCTAATGAGGAGGTCAAAGGTTCCATGTCAATTAGCAGTGGCATGAGGCTGATGAATAGCTGATACACTTCTAGCAAAGGCTGAAATAAGGAGACTAATCTCAATAAACAAACAAACAGAAAACCAATTAAATAAAAAGGAAGAAGACATAAAAGCACAAAAGGCATTAATGATAATAACAGACACTGACCTTAACACTAACAAGAGGCTCACTGACAGGAACATGTGAAAGTAAAAGAACACACCCTTTTCTTTCATACTGGGTTCACAAGTTTAAGGGCAAATGGATTATAAGAACTCCTAAATTATCGCGATTAGTGTAAATGGATATAGACAAATGAAAATATAATTTATGACATTATATGAATCTCCGGTTGAAACACTAACAATATTTTAAAAAACTAAAGAAACAAGTTTGGTTATGAAAAAAAAATCTGTGATTATTACTATGCTAAAACAACAAAAACAAAACACAAAAAACCAAAAACACTAGTATAAGCCAAAAGGAAAAAAAAATCACTGAGGAAGTCTAAGGTGTCTGTGACAAAGAGTCTTAAATCAAAGACATACATTATTATGCCTAAGTTGACGGATCTGCACTGCAATGCAGAAATGCAAGCCAAAACCAAACATTTGCATCAACCCACTGAAACTAGACATGGCTTCGACATAAAGGGCTATTTCACTGCTTACCTGTTACCTGTGCAACAACTGCTTGGGAAATCCTCCGATTGGCAAGAAAAGCTTTGATTTCCTCTTTTATCACACTACTGTCCCGCCTAAAAAAAAAAAGAAAAAAACACCAACACATGTTTAAGTTAAAAATACTAATCTTAGCTAAGAATGGTAAAGGTAGGAAGTAGAGACTAAGGAGAGGAACAAAACAGAAAGAAGAGAAGGAAGGACAGACCAAATCCATATGAGAATATAAAATTAAACAAAGAAACATCACATTTCTAAGGTCAAAAAAATAATAATACCATCTTATCTAATTCATAATGTGTCACCTACAAAGTTTCACTGCTGGGGGTGGGAAGGTGAACAGGGTAGAAAGGACATCCGAAGCCTTCTAAGCCAAGAGTTCTTAACCTTTTTTGGCCATGTATCCCCCCTGGCAGTATGACTGACACCTATGGACCACCATGCAGAATATTATTTTTAAATGCATAAAATAAAACATACAAGATTACAAAGGAAACCAATTATATTGAATTACATTTACCAAAACATTAAAAAAAAATTTACAGACCATAGGTTAAGAACTCTCGGTCTAGTCCAATCTCATCTTGTTAAAAAATGAGGAAGCTAGGAAATAGAGAAGTTAAGGGCCTTTGTCCAAGCCAGTAAGCTTCCAAAGCAGAATTTGTCCTCAGGTCTTCAGGCTCTAAGGCCAGCACTCTGTCCACTATACCATGCTGTCTGTCAATTTATCACTTACATAAAGATAGAAAATCTATTATGCTGAGGAAAGACAGCAAAATTATATCCTAGATAAGAAAAATAGACACATTTTTAAAATTTTAGGAAAATTATATCTATCCACTCATGACTACTAAAGAAAGTATTCTCTACTTTAAGAAACCACATATTCTAATGGTTATTCTTGGCTTTTCTGGCTTAATTCTAATGATTATGGAAATCTGATTTTTTAAAAACTGTTTATCTACAGAATTTATAAAATTTGGAAAACTTAATACCTAAAACTGTATCATCTCCTGTGCCACTTAGAATTGGAGTTTATGGGTTTGCTTTTTTCTTCACTATCATCCTCTTTCTAAAAGAGGTCATCCTCTCTTCCTTTCTTCCCCGCCAATGTATTCTCAGTAAAGTTTAAACTTAAAATTTCAAGTTGGATTATTTATGCATAAAGGAAATTAAAAAAAAATGTACATGAACTATAGTGCCTTGGTACAACGTAAGCACTGAAACATTTGTTGAAGAAATAAAGATTGTATTAATTTAAGTAATGCTCAGAGCTCAGTGATAACATGATGGAATAGGGATAGTTTTTTTTTTTAATTATATGATGAGGCAACAATTTGATTTAACTTGTTCAAAAAACTTTAACAAAAAAACTTTAACAAATGGATCATACCCCACAGAAGCATGGACTATCATAGAACCTTCAGGACCATCTCCATGAATTCTTTTAGAGATTAAATAAATGAAATG
The DNA here is from genome assembly GCF_011100635.1 of Trichosurus vulpecula. Taxonomy (NCBI): domain Eukaryota; kingdom Metazoa; phylum Chordata; class Mammalia; order Diprotodontia; family Phalangeridae; genus Trichosurus; species Trichosurus vulpecula. Next base: position 291,875,399 of record NC_050575.1, on the reverse strand, counting down.
TAGCCAGTGAGAATCAGTACTAAATCAATATAAAACAGGTCCCCAACCATTTCCTAAAAAACAACTACTCATTTTTCCAAGGGATGAGATAACTGGGAGGAAGGAGGAATGGAGGTGATGTTTCTGAATGAAGATCCTTAGGGAAAGAAGTACCCTATTTCTGCCTTCCCCTCACAAACATTTACTAAGCTCCTATTATATGTTGGCCAATGTATTAGGAGCTGCTGAAAATACTACTGCTGTTGCTTTTGCTACTACAACTACCACTACTACCACCACCACCACTATCGCCAATGCAACTGAGAGCTAGCATTTATATAATGCCTTAAAGTTTGCAGAGTGCTTTGCAAATATTATCTTATTTTATCCTCATAAGAACCCTGGAAGACAGTTGCTATTAGACAGAGAAGGGTAAAGTGACTTGCTTCTGTTGGAAGCCAGATTTGAATTCAGGTGTTCTTGTCTCCAGGTCAAGCATATCACCTAGCTGCATATAAAGAATGAAATAATCTTCCCTAGGAAAGAACTTACATTCTAATGAGAGAGACAAGTATTTTATATATACTTCAATTTATTCTATATATACATGCAGACAACCAACACACATTCATACACATAAACATATGTAAATACAAAATAAATATAAAGAGAATAATTACCCAGCTGGAGATCTAAACCACATGCTACAGAAGAGGCAGTAACTGGAAAAATTTTGGCTTTGAAGTAAGTTTTGAGATACAAAGGGTGGTTAACAACTTACTGGCTGAAAACTACTGGAAAACCAAAGGAGAAAGGACTTCAACACTGAATTCTCTATTGATATTTAAGGTTTATCATGTTGATCTGGCTGTAGTCTATTGAATTTCTGTTTAAAAATCAAATGACTTACATTTCACATGAATATCTAAAATAGTTAAAAATTTAAAAAATATATATGACTGCTTTATTAATAGTATGTTTTAGAAAATATATCCAGAATTTACAAGATTATGAAACCTAAATAAATAATTTGCATGTCTGCTGTATAACTGATAGAATGTGGTAAAGGTTTCTTCAAATATCTATACATTATGATATCTGCTAAAATAGAGATGAATTCATATGTATCTATTTCTAAGAGTTTTAAGGTAACTAAAAGCAATCAAATCATCTTTGTTTTCTAACACAGCTGCAACATATCCCCCCATTTATTGTTTTACAATATATAACATACAGGTACTTGAAAATTTTAATATCTATATCTACAAAGTTTTGAGTTATGAAGAATACACGGTGAAGTAACATCAAATATGTGTTTTTCAGGGAGAAAAAATGAGCCAATTTAATTTTCCTAACTTATTTAAATCAGTCTGCTTTAAACAAAATCCACCCTGACATCAAAACTTAGAGAAAAGGCAACTCTCAATTATTCAGGGGTAGAATATCCAGTCTGTGAATTATTCATTGCTTTGCAGTATGATGATGTTATCAATGACTGCAGGAGCAGGAGCAGCAACAGCAAGGGCAGGGAAGGAATTCCACCAGTTTGTCAAAGGATCCACTAAGACTAAATTTCTAGAAAGCTGGGGGTAGGTGAACTACTCTTTACATGACTCCTTCCACTTTCCCTGAAATAATTCATGAAAATAATGATTTCAGGGTGAATGTTAAGGGCACAGTGGTGAGCTGAAGTGGAGTTTTAATAGTGGTTAAGAGTTTCTAAAGAATCTGCTCCATTTTTCTGTGGTGTTAACATTTTTAGTCTAACCCTCAAATTAATATTACCCCCACTCCAATCTCATTCCTTCTCTCATCTCAAACCTATCCTTCTCTTATTCCACTGTGATCTGGATAAAACTTATTTTAGTAATAAAAAAGTCCCTTTAATCTCAAAACTATTTCTTTCATTCTGTTTTCTTAACTGAAACCTGGCTCCTCCCTAAAGGGACTACATTTCCTACTTTCTTCTGTCAAGCCTCCCATTCCTCTCTTCCTCAATCCTTTGCAGTTGTATCCAAAAGAGAGAAGACAAGAGAAGCAGGGAAAGGAATAAAACGTTACAATTATTGAATAACATCCCCATACTCCACAGTCAGATATTTGGAATAGCACAGAGAAGCACACATGTAGAGCTAGCTTATCTAGCCCAAAGTCTTTGATTTTACAGCTGAGTAAACTGAGGCTCAAAAAGGTTAGGTGACCTGGCCATAAATTCCAACATAATCTGGTTCATCTTACATTCATAGTAATATCTCACACAATTTCCTAAAGCAGACCTTACATGCCACCTAAATTTTCGATCTATAATTCCTAAAAAATATCTTAAGCTTTCCTACCTCTGATCATGACATTTCTAGGCCTAGAATGCATTTCTAGTATAACATAACCTTCTTGAAGGGCATTTTTTTTTGTCTTTGTATCCCAGAGCAAAGGAGATATGTGATGCTTACTGAACTGAATTGAATTCTCATCCTATCCCCTATACATCTAACTATAACCTATCATTTATCAATCAGGATTCGGGTAAAAGGACACTTCCTGGTCTACATCCATATCATCCCTCTCACTGTGACTATCACCTCACCTCTTCCCTTGGACCCAGACCCGGCCCCTAGGATTCTATGCTTCGACAGGTGAGCTTTTGCATTATCTCATCCAAGCCTCAGTCCTCTACACCACTTACATCTGGCTCCACCTCCACACCATGCTGTCTCATACTTCCCATCTACCCTGTATGTGCTGCCTTCCTCAATTAGAATGTAGGGTTCTTGAAGGCAAGTAATTTATTGCTTGCATGTATTGTATTTCTAGGCACGGTCACTGGCATATAGTAAGCACTTATTAAAAGCTGGATACTATCATAGATACTAGATACTATCATCATGTAAAATTTACCTTCCTAACATCTGTCACATACAACTCTTTTCTCCTGTGACACTGCCACCATTCTAGAAGTGGGCCTTTATCACCTCACACCTGGACTACTGCAATAGCCTACTGGTTGGTCTCCCTGCCTTGAGACTCTCCGCTCTTGTCTATTTTCTACTCAGCTGTCAAAGTGATCTTCCTAAAGTCCTGACCATGTCACACCTTCACCTTCTGATTTACAGTGGCTCCCCACAATTATAAAATCTTCTCTCAGGCCTTCATAATCTGTTCCCTCTATAGCCTTTACCATATTTTTACATCTTATTACCCTCTCAGCCCCGAGCTCTCTAAGCCTCAGTTTCATCAACCATAAAATTGGGATAATAATATCATCTACCTTACAGGGTTATTGTGAGGAATAAATGATACTAATTTACGTAAAAGGCATTTTTCAAACCTTAAAACACTATATAAATTCTATTATTATAATATTATAAGTTTGCTTCATCTAAAATCATCTAATTTCAGTCTGCTAATATACAATATACTATTAAAAATTAATTGCTGTGACAAAATAAAAGCTACCCTATTTGGGTAATGACCTGAGCCAGAAGATGTACAGAATCAACTCACCATTTCAACTGACACCTGTCTGATCCCTTATAAAACTTCCTGCCCTTTCTGTAGAACAATAATCAGTTCTGATCCCAAATTAATTGAGAACAATAAATCAGGATTTGTAAAAAGGCCCGAACTTACAAAGTCAGGTTTAAAATGAAATCTGATAAAGTAAAACAAAAGTAACCCAGGTTTATATTTGATTAAAGAGAAAATGGATGATATGCATCAAGTCTACTTTGGGCCTTTACTTCATGACATCTAACATTTACATAATGCTTTAAGGCTTGCAAAGGGCTTACCAAATATTATCCCATTTTATTTTCAACAACACTGAGAGGTAAATGTTTTCATCATGAATTACAGATGAAAAAAGGGTCACAAAGCTAGTAAGTATCAGAAGATGGATTTGAACTCTGGCCTCCTTAACTCCATCATTCAATGCACTATCCACTGGCCAGCTTTGGACATAAGTATATCAGTCCCTTTTCTAGAATGTATCAATGGGTTTTTTACCTTTGTATAATCAGAGGTTCATGGGACAACCAATTCCATTTGAAGAAAGCTAATTGTTAGCAAGTGAAAACTGACTTCTTCAAATTTTCACTCATGAAGAGGAAAGAGCATTGAAAATTATTATAAAGTGCTACATTAAAATGGACAGTAATACAGAACTAGAAAGGACTTATCCAGTTGAATATCCCAGGTCTCTAAATTTAATATAGTATTCTTCTACTAGACTACATTGCCTCTCAAAAGTAATTATTGCTGGGGGCAGCTACATGGAGCAGTGAGTAGAGTACCTGCCCTAGAGTCAGGAGGACCTGAGTTCAAATGCGAACTCAGACACTTGACACACTAGCTGTGTGAACTTGGGTAAGTCACTTAACCCTAATTGCCCTGCCTTCCCCCCTCCAAAAGAAAAAAAAAAGTAATTTTCACTTAACACACAAATAATGTAATTTCTTATACAAAAAGACTTTTTTTTTTACAACCCTATGATACAAAATACTACAGGACTGCAAGTAATAAAAAACTGAAAGATAATCTTTTAATTTTGTTTACAAGAACAAAAACTAAGGAAATATCTATAAAGAATATCCTTCCTTCTTTTTCACTCTCCAATGTGATACAACAGTAGTCTAGATCTAGTCTCTCCAGTTCTAAAACACTGAAATTTGACTGACCATAGTACTTGATTTAAAATTATTCTCTTCAGTTATTCTCTTCCACCTTACTTATTGTCAAACACAAAGTTGCCCTTTGTTCACATTCACATCTCTTAGGCACCCAAACTCACAAAGAACTGTTTTTGACTCTTTAACCCCATAAGAAATCAAGTCCTGTTGAGCCTATTTCTGAAAAGTCTTAAGTTCCAGCCTCCTTAACTATTCTCACTGTTATTACCTAGATTTAGGCCACCATTACCACTTGCTGAGACTACAATAATCATGTATTAAATGTTCTCTTCACCTTCAGTCTCAATATACACACAATCCTTCCCAGTCATCCTATACATCCCAATGATATCCAATTCAATTTAAAAATTTCTTATTAAATATCTATCACGCACAAGGCATTTAATTTTAGCAATACAAAATTTTGGTTATGTCATGTCCTTTTACCCAGAATGCCCTCCCCCAACATCCAGCAGTTGGAATTTTTTCCCACTAACTAAAGGATAAATCACAATCTAAAATCTGAAGTTCTATTTACTCATCTTAAAGTATAAATTACACAGTACTAAAACTAATGTTATGTTAAGACACAATGTTATTTACAAAGAACTTCACGGGAGTTCTGAAAACAATATAAATGTAATGTAATTTTATCATCTTGACTAACCTCATTAATTCCTCCACTTTATCATCTACGTCTAGGTCCTCTTCTGAGGCTTCAAAACTGTATGATCTTTGACCCATGCTGTTTGCATGATAACGAGTGGGAGACATCTTTCCATTCGAAGTAGACAACCTTTCATTACTTTCCCTCCCGTTTTGATTAGTAGTACAAGGTTGTGGGGAAGTGTCATAACTGTTGCTGGGTGATGGGGACATCCCCGAATGTTGGGTTTGTGTGGAAGCTGTAGCTGTAGAGGAAGATGCTGGGACATTGTTGGTACTATTTCCATAGGAACCACCTCCATAGCTGGGCCTTCTCCCGAATTTGTCATTATGCTCTTGATCAAGACGATCCAAAGTTTCCAAAGCATGGAGAATTTCATGTTTGGTCATTCCAGTACGTCGAAGGCGCTGAAGCAGGTCTATTTGCTCTATAGTAAATCTGGGTTCATCTGTGTAGTGAGACATGGTTTCCAGCAAACTAAATAAAAAGTGATAAAAAAAATTAAGTTAAATTACTAGTCACACAGTATAAACAAAAGATGCTTTAAAAAGATGGAATATATTCACATAAAAAATAATATCTAAAATGCTTTCATATATACAGTGAATTAAGAGTATGAGAGACTGAGAGTTTCTTGTGGTTGAAAATACATGAAAATTTAACATAATAAAGTGTTAAATTTTGTATTTTCCCCAATTTTAAGATATATGAATTAAAAAAAACTATAAACAAGCTTATAATAATTTCAAATAAAAGCAGTTTTAAACTACCCAGAGAATGATTTTATGCCCAAAAGAGGTTTTTCCTCTACCTCTAATTTGTAGTTCTAGATTAAAGGAATAACAACTGATAATCAAACTTAGATTTGTAATGATTTTTTACATCTCAATCATGAACAGAAACTTGTCCTATTATCTTCATTGTAAGGGAAAAAAGACTTTAAGCAAACTATCACTATAAGTAAAAACTAAAAGTTAATACAGAAACATCAAAGGAAGACATGGTAATCAGACATGAGGCTTATTATGTGCCTTGTCAACCAATCCATTGAGTAGATTTTTAAATATACTCTTCTTTTTTTGACTCATTCATTCTTTTTGTAAAGGTGAAAAAAAATTGGACCTTCTGAGAGAGACAGAAAGAAAGGGAGAGAGAAATGGGACAGTGGAGACAAAGCACTTCTAGTTCTTTGGAAATTACTTCTACAGCTAAGGTTTCCTTTAACTGGGTATGACAGCACATTCGAAAATATCTTAGAAAATATTCTTTTCTCTGTATATACAATATATAGCATAGGGAACATGTCCAGCACTACAGAGATTCTAATAGAGCAACACAGTCTAATTTCTAAATATAGAATTCCCCTTGCTTCCTAATTGTATGAGGATTGCAGTAGAATTATTGGCTTGTAAAATGGCTCAAGTTAAAGTTCTGTACTGATTTTATGAATAATTAATATTCATATATGTATGTTCTGAGTCTTAGTTTTCTGCTTCAGTTTCCTTTTCATAGAAAACAACTTCTCCCAGCCATGTCTACCATACTTTATGGAAATGTCTTATGCTGGGCCAAATTGGGAGCATATTCCCTTAAGATAATGATAAATGCTCCAGTGAGGGTCCTAAGACCCTCACTTTTTTCTATTCTGTGGTAGTTTCCCCAGCACACTGGCTTTAGTCGAAAAACCCATGTGGTGTAATATTTTTTTCTCTTTTCCTCAGTGGAAAATGAGCTGATTCTGAGTTGGGACAGTGATCCTCACCACTGCTGTGCATTCCCAGTTAAGCAATGGGACTCACTCTACAACACAGTAGTCAGTAGGGTAGGGCTTGGGGAGACTTCTGTGGCTAATAAGATCAGGGGTTGCAAAATCACCTGGATGTGATGTGACCACTGCACATATTTTTTACTATTCATCTCCACATACTCTCCAGTCCAGTCTAGTTAGCTCTTTCTTAGAGGGCATTTTATCTTTAGCCCTTATGCCTCCATATATGGCAGTCCCTATGTCCCTCCTTAAATGAACTTGGAAAGGAGACTATATATAGAGGGAAAGGGTATTCAATTAATAAGTATTTATTAAGCACTTACTTGCCAGGCCCTGTGCTACGTGCTAGAGGTACAAAGAAAAGCAAAAAAAAACCAACCAAACAAAAAAAACCACAGTCCCCCTGCTGAGAGAACCTGGTGAAAGCAGTGACACAAAGACCTAAACAAAAGCGTATCCAGGACAAAGTGTTCAACGTAGTCAAAGTTAGAGATGTTAAGAAGGATCAAGACTGAAAAGAATCCAATTAGATTTGGTAATTATGTAATCAATACTAACTCTGGAGAGCAGTTTCAGTTGAACGACATAGTTGGAAGCCAGATTACAAAGGGTTTAAAAGAGAGTGAGAAGAAATCACTAAGAGGAGATGACTTTTTCAAGTTTGGATGCGAGAAGAGGAACACACCCTGGCAATCAAGAAGAGATAGGACGATAGTGGAAATGACAGGGTCAAAAGAGAATCTTTTCATGATGAACTAAGGATGAATTTAGGAATCATTTTTAATGATTAACTTGATGATGGTAGGGTCAAATGAGGGTTTTTTAAAATGCTAAACTTATTGTGAATATGCACTAAAAAAAACCCCTCACTTGAACTTAATCATCTATCTCCTCTACTCCACACCTCAGCTAAACTTGAAAAAGTCACACCATTAAAAATTGAGATTTGAGAGTGTTTGTAGGTTGGAGTAAAGGAGCTGGTAGATAGGGAGATACTGAAGATTACAGAACAGAGATGACAAAGGGTATAATATTCTGGAGAAAACAGGATAAGAGGGGATCAAGGAGATATACATGCTTATGTACATGCACACACAGAGGCAAGTCTAGCATGAGATGGGAGAGACAGGGTCAAAAGGTCAGAAGGCCCTGCTTCAGTACTTCTCTTTCCTCCAAAGGGTGGAGAGAAGGAAAAAGGCACAGCAGGAGATGAAAGGTGAACCTGCAGAGCAGAAGAAAGAAGTCCCACTTTCCATCACTTCCTTCTTCTTCCTTCAAAGGACAGGTGCAGCAAAAGATAAAAGGCCTGAAGTCAAAGAATCAGTCGCTCCTCTTTGTACCACGTTTTCCCCATTCCACTTGGGAGATTAAGTTGGCAGCAAGATGTGGAAGTTGCCTTGTGCAAGCACAGATGGAAGTTATTTGGGACAAGGGGAAGTCTTTTGGGACAGTTGGAAGACATCTGGCCCAGCCCTTGCCACCTTCCCTAAGGGGACACACCAGGCCCAGGAGGAGATGGAAACACAAGATATATAAAGTCAGAGGAATTTTTGGCTCCTCTGCTCACCTGAGGAAGTACCTCCTTTAACCTCTTGAAATGACTCTTTATTCTATTCCAAAATGTGTGTGTGTGTGTGTGTGTGTGTGTGTGTGTGTGTGTGTATGTCCTACTCTCCTTTGACCAGTAAAGATAAAAGAGGTTCAAGTGACCCACACTTCCCCCATTCTTCTTTATGTGCTGTAATTATATAAAGTTCTCCCACATTTCTTCCCCTTCTCTCCTCTTGTAATCTTTTCCCCTCTATCTTTTCTTTGTTTAAGATTATCAAAACATAACAAAACCAATTCCAAGCCCTCAGTCTTATTTGCTTCCCTCTGTGATCCATGATATTAAATTTCTGAAAGGATATTTGAAACATCCTTCCTTATAGAAAGTAAAAAGCTCATCCCTCATCTGATAGCTCATGTGTATTTACCTTCTAATGTTTCTACTTATCTCTGGTCTTTTCATCATGAATTATCTGTTAGTCTTCTATTTCACTGAAGGACTGTTTTCTACACTGTAAGATTATTAAAAGTTTTGTTAAGTTATGTTATTTTTAGCTGTAGACACATCTTTTGTCTTTTGGGATACTGTATTCTATATAGTCCTCTCCTTCATAAAAGTAGCTACTATATCTTGTATGGTCCTAACGAGTTCCTTGGTATTTGAATTCTTTCTTCCTAGATGCTGGAAATATTTTTCATATCTGGCAGATTTCATCTGGAGGTTTTTTCAGGAGATAGTCAGTGGATTCTATTTTTTACTCTACCCATATTTCTTTCATTCTCTCTTGAAATAGGTTGATTTTGGTCATGATTTTCAAGTAATTCAATGAATCTCAAATTATCTCTCCTTGTCCTATTTTCCAAATGAGTCTTTTTTTAATGTAAAATACCTTATATTTTTATAAGGAATTTTTCAAACTTTTGATTTTAAGTTTATTTATCTTATGTAGCGATTAATTTCTGTATGATCTATCTTAATTTTCGATGAGTCTGTCTGTTACTTGGGTAAATTTTTATACCTCTTGTGCTAAGCTGTAAATTCTCTTTCCAAATCTCTTCCATAGCTCTCATTTCTTTTCCAATTCTTTCTTCCAGTGTTCTTTTAAAAATTTATAATAAAAGTTTAAACTTTCCCTTTAAAAAAAACCAAAAACAACAAAACTCTTATATCTTTTCTTCTTGGAATTCTAATTGGTCATGTACCTAAGATACTGTTTTACTTGGAGGCTTTACTTTGTAGGTGTAGCAACAATTCGGCTAGCAGCTGTTGTGGGGTGTAAGACCCAACAAGACAAGAAACAAGAGCTGCCAGCACAGGTTCCTTCCAGGTTCTGCTTTACGGAGGAAAGTAACTTTGAGGGGTTAACAATCTCACTTTAATCCAACATACAAATATCATTCACTTAGTTCTGGAGGAAAAGCCAGCAACCTGGACTTCAGAGCAAATACAAATAAATTACAAACATCAACAGACAGACATTGTCTGATTCAAATCTCAATGCATAGTTAACAGGGTTCAACAAAATCCCAACATCTGGGTTTACAAGATGGGGGGGCCCTTAACGGCTGCCCAGAGTCTCTTCAATTCACACGCCACTCTTCCAGTGAGTGAGAGTCCCAAGGGAAAACGCCAACCTCTGGGTCAAAGGGCGTCACAAACATTTGACTCAAACCCATGTGGCCTAAAAGCCTTGGGTGTCAGAAACATGTGACTCAAACCCATGCAAACCAGGCTTTCCTTTGAAGACAGGAGGTCATCAAAGATTCCTGATCCAATCAAAGAAACAATGGCCAGACTCTTCAAAGGCACTTGATTAAATAAGTGCTAAAAGAGAAAACAGTAAAAGAAAGTCCCACCTTAACTGCTGATATAGTAGGTGATTTGGAATATTTTCTTCTTTTCAGTTCATGTCTTGAGCATCCCTGGGACATCATCATGGTTCTTTTTTTGGTTTTTGTTTACTCATTCTTCCACCTTACCTGAAAATTCCAGATTGGAACTTTTTCTTAAGGCTTGGCTCTGGCAATTTGTGGCAGGACTTTGGTAAGGTTTATTTGACACTGGCTGTTCTTATCTGGTCAGGAAGGCACTGCCCTCTTCTGCTCTAAGAGACTAGGTTTCAGGTCTCCTCTCCTGGTTCAAAGAGATGCTACCATAGTTGTCTTCTACTCAATGATTGCTTCTCTTGGTTAACAATAGCTCCCTGTTCCACAGTTCCTACCTTGGTTTCTTACTTGCCTGTGGGTTGAATCTGTGATCTTTTTTTGGAGAAATGACATACTGTGGTTTCTCCTTCCATTTCTGATCACTGCTAGGTCTGGCACTTCTCTAATCTTCCAGTAGTTGTCAAGAGAGCTAGGATTCCATACTTCTTATAATGTATGCCTTGGCTGCTTCTCTATAATTGTAATAACTATTTGAACTCTGCATCTTTTTCTAGATGTTCGCTGATAACTATGAGTCATAAGGTTGTTGGTACTGTAAATACACATATAGAAATCCTGGTAAGGATTGTACAAACTGTCATTTTAACTACTTCTGAATGTGTCTCAAATTTATTTAAAAATTTTAAGAAGAAGAATTTTCATTTGGTCTTTTCCTGTATTTTTTTAAGCTAGAGATCAGGCAGATTCCACTTATTCCATAGGTGTGTGATGGTAAACTGAGCCATCTTTTGTCCAACTCTTACCTAGTCCTTAGTCATTGAATGGGTGTGGCCTCAGACAAACTGAGACCTGGGAAAGACCTTAATTAGAAAGGCCAAGGTCACCCACTACATCTTGGGCAGCCAGTTGTTTTGACCTTTGTCTTGCCATTGGACTTCAATGACACTGGAGGAGTGAAGCTAAAGACTTTGGCACAGCTCTACTTCACTCAGATCCAATTCACTTACAAGTAGACATCAACTCCTGTGATGCTATTGATCCTCTTTAAGCATGAAGGATAAACAGCAACTACTATTCCTTAGTAATATTTCCATGACACCAATTCAGACAGAAATCTCTTATAGTTCTTAAAAATTGACTCCTGAATCAAATATAAATTCAATATTGTATGACAGATATGTTCTCTTGAGGTAAAGCTCTCTTTATTCATAGCATTTTCCATTCATAGCTGGTTAATATTTCAAGAAGCTTTTCCTGATTCCCCTAGTTCTTAGTGTGTTGCTCACTCAAATTTACTTTACATTTGTTTCGCATATATCTTGCATTTACTTATCTGTGTATCAACTGTGTACCCAAGTAAAATGGAAGCTCTGTGAAGCCAGAGACTATCTTTTCTTGTCTTTGACTCCTTTGTACCTGTAATATGGCATGCACTTAATAAACACTTGTTGAATTAATAATATCTTCTAGAATTATACTAGGAAAAAAAGTCAAGCTTGATGGTCTACAACTTGCAAACTCTATTTTCCTCCTTTCATGTATAACCTATATCAAATTGCTTACCATCTTAGAGAGACGGGAGAGGAAAGAGGGAGAATTTGGAACGCAATTAAAAAAAAAGAATGTTCAAAATTGTTTTTATATACAATTAGGAAAAAGCCAAATTATTATTTTAAAAAAGATTTAAAAAAAGCAAAAACAAAAACAAAATGATGCCTCCAAATCTTAAGGACAGCTGTGACTTTGGGAAGTTCCTTCTTCTAAGGGAATAATGCACAGATCTGAGACATGGATAAGGGTGATATGACCATCTTTTTACAGGCCACAACAATAAACATCAATGCTTCAGAAGCAGTTATCTTCTGTGGGTACACTTATATCAATATAGGTGCTGTAATTAACTGACTGTTTAAGTCATTAAATGTACCCTCCATATCTTATTGTCAAATTGGAAAGACTTACAGTACTTTATGAAACTTGTGAGAGATAAACATGAAACAATCATAAAAGACTAAATAAGGATTAAACAGCTTACATTCTAATATGGGAAGATGATACATGCACCCCCTCCGAACTCTATCATTATCACAGGCAACAGAGGGAGTCTAATTAGACAGAAGGCCTGGGAGTGGTTCTGTTATGTCTTGGTAATCTTAAGAATAGAGTGAAACCATAAAGGAAGAAGAATGCCCTAGAAAGGGAAGAAAAATGAAGGTTAGGTAAAATTATTTCAAATAAGAGTGAGCAAGCAGAAGTCTAAACAAATCACAAAGGGGCAGAGTAGATGATACTTGAATGTGTTAGTGTCAAAGGTGACCTAATTTTCATTTGAACTGGTCACAGAAGGAAAGAACATATACAACTGGGTAAAGAAATACCTTCATTCTGTAGGAAAATAGGTTGCTGCTGTTTGTCCTTTGTTCTCAAAGAGGACCATGACATCAGGGAGGTGCTACTATGATATATAAGTGAATTGGATTTAAGTGAGGGAAGGCTGCGCTGGCCTCACTTTCTCGTCCCAGGAAAATAGGAGGGAAAGGGAAGAAGAGAGATTAGAGGAACAGCAGACTAAGGAAGGGATTAGTCCTAAGCAAAACCAACACAAAAATATTTCTTGCTGTTTTTGAGGTGGTAAAAAATTGGAATCTGAGAAGGTACCTATCAATTAAGGAATAGCTCAACAAGTTATAGCATACAGATACGACAGGATCTTGTTGTACTATAAGAAATTACGACTGACATATTTTCAGAGAAATCTGGGAAGACTTGTATGAAATGATGCAGAGTAAAGTGAGTAGAAGATGGAGAACAATTTATATGATAACAATAATGCAAAGACAAACAACTTTGTATGTATTAGATGAGTTTTGACCAGCATACTGACCAACCACACATCCAGAGGATTTATGATAAAAGATGGTACTCATCTCCTGATAGAAAGGTAAAATATTACATGATGGATAGAGAGATATCCAAATAGAAAGACATACAGAGACACAGACAAATGGATGGACAGACAGACAGACAAGTAGATAGATAGATAGATAGATAGATAGATACAACATGGTCAATATGGAAATTTGTTTTGTTTGACTATTAATATATGTTTGTCATAGAGATTTTGCGTTTCTTTCCTTCTCAATTGGGAGGAGGAGGGAGAAGAGAAGGCAGATTTTTGCTGACTGAAAGAATAAAATTTAATTTTAAAAAAAAGGAAATCACTGATCATCAAAACATATACATATTAATATGAAATACCTTATTAAATTTTTGCAAAATTTCTCTACCTTTTCATTACTTGCAAATGACATGGGAATATAAGCTGCACATGGTCTTTTGACAAATACTTATCATTGTGCTTCTGACTTTCCAGTTTTCCACAATGACTCCATAGCCTTCTCAACCTCAAACAAGTTTCTACCTTCTTTTCCCATTGGCGAGTTCCTTCTATGGCCCCCTACATTGGGGATAGACCCAGGTCAGCCATACTTCACTTCCTTCGTGGCTATATTTCTGACTCTGGACCTGGTCACCATGGTCAAATGTGGATACCTTCTACTCTGCCACCACTTTTCAGTTTCCTTCTATGTGTTGTCTTCCCCCATTAGAATATAAGCTTCTTGAATGAAGGGACTGGCCTTCTTTTTGTTTCTACTCACAACAATGCTTAATAAATGCTCACTGTCTATCTGCTGACATGAATACTACAAGGGTGTCCCTAAAGTCTGGAGACATAGGAAAAAATGCATTATTTCAAGAAATGAAATTTTCAATATTTTATTTAATTGGAATATTAACAAATAGCATCTTCAATACAATTTCCATCATTTGCGATGCAAAGTTTGCAAGATTCACGTGAACTTGATGCAATAACTCCCCATTGCCGTCAATTGCCTATGTGTTCAGACCTTAGGAACACCCTGTAAAATACAAGGACCAAATGTCCCAGAAAAGAATGTTTCTTGTTGCCTTGGGATGGATGACAAACTCAACTCCACCAGCTGCTTTATTTGATTCTCTGAGAACAGCCTGAAGAACTCTTTGATTTAGCTTTAATTTCATTTTGGCTAATTCTAGCACCTAGCAGAGTACATGGCACATAGTAGGTGTGGAGTAAATTTTTTTGAATTGACTGATTCAGATTTAATGTAATAATATTAATATTGATGCAATTTGGTTCTTTTAATAATAGATCTATATTCCAGTCATTAGAAAAGATGATATAAAATACCAACATTTACATTAAGTTAATGCTTATAAACTATTGGAAAACTGTGACTCTCAGAACTTTCTGTAAAGTCAACAAGCATTTATTAAGCTATTTGAGGAAACAATCTATAAAGAACTAAGCGCAAACAAGATATATAGGATAATTTGGAGATAATCTTAGAGGGTAGGTTCTGTCATTGAAGGGGAATGGAAAGGCTTTTTTTTGTTTGTTTTTGTTTCACACTTAATATTTTATTTTTTCCAATTACGTGTAAAGACAGCTTTCAACATTCATCTTTGTAAGATTTTTAGTTCCAAATTTTTTCTCCCTCCCTCTCCTCTCTCCCTCCTGCCCAAGACAGTAAGCAATCTAATATAGGTTACACACATGCAATCATGTTAAACATAGTTCCACACTAGTCATGCCGTGAAAGAAGAATCAGAACAAAAAGGAAAAACCACACACAAAAAAAAAATCAAAACAAGTGGAAATAGTATGCTTCCATCTGCATTCAGACTCTATAGTTCCCTCTCTGGATGTGGACAGCACCCTGCACCAAAGTCCTTTGGAATTGTCCTGGCTCATTGTATTGCTGAGAAGAGCTAAGTCTATCATTGTTGATCATCACATAATATTGCTGTTACTGAGTACAATGTTCTCCTGGTTCTGCTCACCTCATTCAGCATCAGTTCATGTAAGTCTTTCCAGGTTTTTCTGAGATCCACTTGCTCATCATTTCTTATAAAATGACAGTATTCCACTATATATTATATCCATATACCATTGGATATCATATATCCAAATTGGATATGTCAGATATCATATATCCATTGATATGAATAATCATATTTGTTCATATGATTATTCATAGTGTTCATATATTCATTTTATGATTTTTCATATATCCATTATATTCATATACCAGAACTTGTTTGGCCAATCCCCAATTGATGGGCATCCCCCTCAATGTCCAATTCTTTGAAAGGCTTCTTTTTAAAAGCAAGACTTTAGCTAGGAGTTGATACAAGCAAAGGAAACTAGGAGGTGGAGAGAAGAGAGTTCCAGGCACTGAAGACAGTCGTTGAAAACACTCATACTCAGGATATTAAGGGTCCTGTGCAAAGAGTATTAAGGAGACCAGTTTCAAAGAGTATGTGAAGGGAAATAAAGTTGTAATGTAGAGTTTAGTGAATGGAAGGAAGGATGGGAGGGTAACATGATCAGATGTGCACTTTAGGAAAATCATTTTGACATCTGAGTGGAGGACAGAATAGAGTAGGGAGAGCTTTGAGTCAGGGAGACCAACCAACAGTCTACTGCAATAGTCAAGGAGTGAGAAGATAAGGGGCTGTACCTGAGGAAACCAAAACATGAAGGTGTAAATGACAGGACTAGGCAATAGATTTGATATGGGGGTGAAAGATTGAGCAAGGAGTCAAAGAAAACACCTAGCTTTCAAGCCTGGGGGGTAATAAGTGGGAAAATGAGGAAAAAAATAGAGTTTGGCAAAAAAAGATAAGTTCAGTTTTAGATAGGTTGAGTTTAAGATATCTACAAGACATATATTTTGAGATGTCCAATAGGCAGTTGGAGATACAAGCCTGGATTGAGATCAAGAGAAAGGTTAGAGCTGGGTAAACAGACCTGATAATCATCTGCAAAAAGATGATAACTGAATCCATGGGAGTTCATAAGCTCACCAAGCAAAAAATTATGTTATAGAAAGAAGATGATGCAGGAAAAAGCCTTGTGGAATATTCCCTTTTCTGCCACTTTACCAAAATTAGTCACTAGAGGAAAAAAAGGATAATAATTTTGTATTTTTATTTGTTTCATAGGTTTTCACTGCCAAATAATTCATCATCAAATGGTCAATCTATTGGTGATAAACCTCTGCACTTCAACAGGCTAGTCTTCAGAAAGCAGGTTGGTTGGTTGTTGTCCTTCATACTCAAAGAGGACCGAAATGACATGACTGTTTCCAGGTCAAAGTACAGTGTGTCAGCCTGTGGTTGATCAGACCAATACAATCAGAGAAGGCTCTACCATAGGTCAGGCACAAATAGTCCTGAACATTTAGGATGAAGAGGGCTCTAAATTTTCACATCTCATGTTTCTTTTGAGCTTCTGCAATTCTGCTTTGCCTACAAGGCTCAATGCCTTCTTTGATGTGAGCACTCCGCACTAGACAGTCCTGTGCCAGTGACTTCCATGTTTCACAATCAATTCCAAAGTTCTTCAAAGAGACCTTGAGAGTATCCTTGTATTGCCACTTCTGACCTCCATGTCAGTGCTTACTTTGTGTGATTTCTTTCTTTTAGGCAAACATACATTTGGCATTTGAACAACATAGCCAGCTCATGAGAGTTGCCTTCTTTGTGGTAGAGTATGAATGTCTGGCAGTTCAGCTTGAGAAATGATCTGTGTCCTGTATCTTATCCTGCCAGGTGATCTTCTGAATTTTCTTAATGAAAGTGATTCAGTTTCCTGGAACGGTGCTGGTATACAGTCCAGGTTTCACAGGCATACAACAATGAGGTCAGCACAACAGCTCTGTAGACCTTCAGTTTGGTAGGCAGTCTAAAACCTCTTCTCTCCCACACTGTCTGTTAGAGCCTCCTAAACACTGCGCTAGCTGTGGTAATGCATGTGTCAACCTCATCGTCTATGGGGACATCCCTGGAAACTATACTGCCAAGGTGACTGAACTTATCTATATCATTCAAAATTCCTCCATTTACTATAACCAATGGTTCCATGTGGGGATGGTATGATGCTGGCTGGTGAGGAACCTATGTATTCTTGGTGTTAATTGTCAGGAGGCCATAATTAGAAAAAGTAGGAGAGAATCGATCTGTACTCTACTGCATTTCAGCCCCGAGAGGCTGTATTGAGTGCATAATCATCTAAGAACAAAAACCAGAGCACCAACTCTCCCTCCACTTTAGTCTTGGCTTGTAGCCTTTTCAAGTTAAATAATTTACCATCAGTGTGGTAGCTGGCCTTGATACCATTTTCATCATCATTGAAGTCATCTGACAACATTGCCCAAAACATCATACTAAAAAGCATGGGAGCAAACACACAGAAAAGCATGAGAGCACTGTCTGTTATCCAGAACCCATGCAAGCATGCCATCATGGAACTGATGTACAATACTGACAAACTTCTCCAGGTAACTAAATTTTCCCATCATTTTCAGCAAGCCCTCACGACTGACAGTATCAAAGGCCTTAATCAGATCAGCAAATGTTGCATACAGACTTCTGTTCTGCTCCTGACATTTCTCCAGGAGCTTATCAGACAGCAAACATCATATTGACTATTCCTCAGCCCTTTCTGAAGTCATACTGGCTCTTGGATGGATGACAATCTTCTAGGCAAAGGATGAGACTATTCAGGTGAACTCTGGAAAAAATCTTCCCAGTAGTGACTAAGAGAGAGACTACCTGTGACTATCACAGGATAACCTATTTCCATTTTCTTTATAGAGGCATACTTGAACTCCTGTGCCCCGAGATTTGGGGGATAAGCTCCTCTTGCCATATAACCCAGAATATTTTAGTCAGTATTTATATGTACAATGCATCCCCTGCCTTGTAAATCTCAGCTGGAATAGAATCAGCACCAAGTACTTTGCCACATGAGGGAAGTCTAATGGCATTCAAAACCTCTTCTTCAGTTGGAAGTTTGGCTAGGGAGGGACTGACTTCAATCTGAGGTATACAGTCAACGCCTCTAGCTTTGGCTGATGACTTTCACTATGATGACAGAGAACACTATGAAAGCGTTCAGCCCATCTCTCCAGGGTCATGCACTTATCACTAATCAATGTGGCTCCATCAACAGTTCAGATGCACCATAAGCCTTTGGCCCACAAAAAAGCCTTCCGGGCATCATAAAAGCACTTTGGATTGTTATTATCAGTGTAAAACTGAATTTCACCTGCCTTCTTACTGAGTCAAGAATCCTACATCTAAGCTTTTCTTGAATTTTACTTCTAATGAAGTTAAACAGTACCTTCTTAGAGACAGACTACCCTACTAGTAAAACCTGTGGAGTTCTTGCTTTTTGTTTATCAGCTTCTGAATTTACCCATCATTTTCATCAAAACAATCTTCATGTGTGCAAGTGTTAAAGTATGAGTAAATGCAGTGCTGTACACCAAATCTCTGAAAGCTGCCAATTCTTTCCTATTCCACTGTTGCCAACCATGTGTTGACTCAGCTTTCCCTCCAAGTTAGCAACAAACTGTTTAGCCTAAAGAAACAGTCTAATCTGCTGACATTAAGTCTTCTGGTAGTCTTGCCTTGGGGCCACTGCTTTAATTGAATGCAAATGTTTTAGCTTGAAGATGATAAAATTATGAATGGTCTAACACTGCACTGCACATCACCCTAGTCACTCTCATATTGTCTGTCTTTTCTCCTTACAATTACATAGTCTATTAAATACCAATGGTTGCTGCAAGGGTGCATTCATGACATTTTATTGCTTATAGGTAAATGGAGCAGTGTTGGTGATGAGAAAGTCATGAGATGTACAAGTTTTCAATAGTAAGTGATCACTGCTGCTACAGTTTCTGACTCCATTCCTCCCAAGGATCCCTGCCATGTCTGATAGTCTGGAGTTAAAGTCACCCAGAATTATAAGCTTGTCCTCTTTCAGCACACTGATGATGAGGGTCTCCAGTCTTCATAAAAATTTACTTTGATCTCATCAGGGTTCATTATGGTGAGAGCATAGCCACTAATGATGGTGGAATGGCACTTTCCTGCAAGTAGCAATTGCATTGTCATGACCCTGTCATTCACTCCTTTTGAGAGGCATACAAGACTGCTGACTAGAATTGTTTTGATTGTGAAATTTATGCCAGTTTCATGGCACTTCCCATCACAGGTCACTCCATAAAAATGTGTATCCAGTTCCGACTTCAATAAGCTAGACTTCATTTGCCAGCCTTGTTTCACTTAGTAATGCTATTTGGATTCAACACCTGCTGAGTTCTCTCACAAGAGCTGTTCATCTTTCAGGTGTACTAGATTAAGTGTTGTCCATAAGCATGCATACATTGCACATACCAGTGGTGAGTGGGAATCATCTTCACAAAAGTTTTTGTACATTTTTTTTCTTTTGACTGAAGGGCAAGATTCCAACCTGCAGTCGTAAATAAGCCAGGGTTAGGTTAAGTGAAGGAGACAATTTTTAGGGTGTCGTTTCTAGCCCCTTCCTCACTCCAGGTGTCGAGCAGTATGGTCCTTAAAAAAAGGCTGCTTAGACACCCAGGGAGCTGTTGAATTCCATGGCTGCTTTATTCCAGTGAGAAGAAGACCCAGTGGCCTGGGCTGCCTACGAGCAGAGTTGAGACAGCTGTTCACACTTTATCTGCACCTGTTGCTTCATCACTTGTCACCACAGGACTTTAAGACAGGTAAAAATGGTAAAATAATATGGGTGATGTTTTGACTCATGCAGAAACTGGATTTAAGATAGGCAGAGTTGCACAAGGTCATCAGCCTCATTCTTCCAGAGTCACTGGGGTTCAGCAGCAAGACAAAAGTTGAGACAACTGGCAATGGCCCAGGATGCAGGGATTGCCTTGGCATCTTTGATGTCTAACCAAGCTCTTCCCACTCCATAGCTCCTGCTTCCACCACTTTCATGGCCTTTGGAACAAACTTGTCATCTGCCCATTCCACCTGGGGAAGTTGTCACATGCTTGGGGTATATACACCACTTACTGACAAGTTTGAGAACTATTGGTTACCCTCGACCTGGATTAATCCATCTGCCAAAACAACTTACCAGGATGTGGCCACTGTGCATGCTACAACCTCTTGGAGCCACAGGTGAGAATTAGGTAACCAGGCAGACACCAAAGGTGGAAAGGAGCCCAGAAAAGGGATCTGCAGCCCTCACACCAGAGGTACTAGTCCTTCCTGAACACTTGTACACTCTGTACACTGAAAAAACAGGTAGAATTGTGCTTGAAGGTCATTGCTATTTCCGTCTCTCTCTGTAGTTTCCTTAATGAAATTCACTAAATCATTTTGAAGTGCAACTAACATAGTTTAATTTATCAACTTTTTGCATTCATAAATCCTTTTGTCTGAAAACTGATACTTATTCAATAAGGAAACCTGAATTTTCATACAATACTTTTCTTATTCCTGTCAGACAAAAAAGTTCATGTACACTTGAGAGATAAGACATGAAGAATTACTTTATAGAATGAAATTGCTATCAATTATGTCCTCTACCACATTTTTACCCAAAGACAAACAGGTGGAAATAAATCTCTTTATTATTTAAATCAGGACCAATACTAATCTGTAAGTAACCTTTTGGAACCAGCTTCTTAAGGATATCAGTATCTATAATAAAAGAGTTGATTACTTCTACTGAATAACATTAAAATATTCTAAGGTTTTAATTAGGAATTAAGAATTTCACTGATAAGACAACTAAAGTATGTAAAAAAACAATTTAGAACCATATTTTTCTCAATTAAAATGTGGGGCTTTTTATATCACTTATTTATTTTTTCTTAAACAATTCAATGCCTGTGTAGAATAGTAAGGTATGCATAAAATACATGTAGATCATTAAGATATTAAAATTTTTATGGTATGTAAGACCCCTTCACCCCAAAAGCAGCAAGTAAATGGATTTAATTATTATCTGGTTATTAATCAAAAAGTGATTAAAAGTATAGTTTTTGTATAAAAAGATTTTCTATCAAACTTGTACCTGGTCATTTTTTTTAAAGCTTGCAATAACTACATGATAGCTTAAAAAAAAAATAAAAAATTTCACTGAAGTTGTCATAGGATAGGTGCAAAAGGTTTCCTACCAAAGAACTGCACTTTTATGCCAAATATTTCTGAGACGGCTATATTACCATTTAGATTACCATTAGCTACTAAGGTCGATGACTACTCCAAAAATGCTTTCTTAGTACAAAGTATCACATAAGACCCCAAGAAACACAATCGAACTATACTTAAGTGAGACTAAAAGAGAATTTTAGATGAAAAAATGGCATACATTAAGAATCTACTGGGTAACAAGGATTATATTCTGGTATACATCAAAAAACATAGTCACGAAACACCCATGCTTATTTATTCACAGTTTATATCTCATAAACTATTTTCACTTGTGACCCTGGGAAACATCCTTGCTCTTTCTAGGCTTCATCTTTCTTACACAGAAAATGGGCAGGTGTAACAGCAATTTAAATCTGAAGATCTTCCCCACCCATTAATAGGCCATATGACCTGCTTACATCACAGGAAGCCAAAGTCACCTGTGGTGGAAGGGGCTTCCTGAAAGGAAAATGAAGTTATGTCACAGGAAATGCTGAGAGAGAGAGAGAGAGAGAGAGAGAGAGAGAGAGAGAGAGAGAGAGAGAGAGAGCGAGCTGTTATGGCTATTATGGCCACTGTGACTGTTAGAGCTGAGGTAAAGCAAGTTGACCTCTGACAGCTGAACAGACCATGACAGCTGTACTGTGAGTTTGTTTTTGGGAAGACCCCAGTAGGGGGGGTCAGAGAGGTTTTGGGATGGCGAGGCTCCATGCTATGATATTATGTATCGAATGCTTTGCTGCTGTGATGGACTGGGTAGATGGCTTATGGGATATGGTTCTCTGGCATCTGAATAAATGGTTTACTTCTACTTTCCATATGAAGCGTCTCATATACTTTGCGATACAGAACCAAACAGGCATTTTTACAATTATCTTTTATATCGTTATTATTGCCTTACTGATACAGCAGGTTAGTCTATACAACCTGTAAGGTACACCCTATATTGATATTCAGTGATCCTATAAATTATCTTTAAACAAAATTTCATTCTATAACAAATATATGTCTAAGTTTTAATACTGTATGTGTAAACAAACTGATCCAAGCTTTTGAGACAAGAACTCATTATCTGACAAAAATTGCTGGCAAAACTGTAAAGTAGTTTGGCAGAAACTAGGTATAGACCAACATCCCACACTGTATACCAAGATAAGGTCAAAATAGGTACAAGATTTAGACGTAAAAAATGACATAATAAACAAATTAAGGGAACATGGGACAGTTTACCTTTCAAATCTGGGTGGCTGTTGTCCTTCAATATCAAAGAGTCACAAAATGACATCACTATGCTCCAATCAAGTTACCGTGTGTCTGCCTGTGGCTGACCAGACCAATACGAGCTCAGAATGTTTTACCACAGGTTGGGCACAAATAGTCCATGTGAACATTTGCGCATCTTGTGTATCTTTTGAGATGTTTCAATTCTGCTCTGCTCATAGAGCACAGTACCTTCTCTGATGTGGGCATGCTATGCTAAGCCAGTGTCTCCCATGCCACACAATCAATTACAAAATTCTTAAGAGAGACCTTGGGAGTGTCCTTGTATCAGTTTTTTTTCTGACCACTATGTGAACGCTTGCCCTGTGTGAGTTCTCCATAAAATAGTCTTTTTTCGCAAGCATACATTTTGCATTTGAACAGTGTGGCCAACCCGTCAGAGTTGTGCTCTCTGCAGTAGAGTTTGAATGCTTGGCAGTTTAGTTCAAGAAAGGACCTCAGTGTCTGGTATCTTATCCTGCCAGGTGATCTTCAGGATCTTCCTAAGACAATTCAAATGGAAGCAAGATCAGTTTCCTGGCAAGGCGCTAGTATACTGTCCAGGTTTCGCAGGCATACAGTATTGAAGTCAGCACAGTGGCTCTGTAGATCTTCAGTTTGGTAGTTAATCTAATACCTCTTCTCTCTCATACTTTCCTTTGGAGCCTCCCAAACACTGAGCTAGCTCTGGCAATGCATGCGTCAACCTCATTATCAATGTATACATCCCTGGAAAGTACACTACCAAGGTCAGTGAACTTATCCACAGCATTCAAAACTTCTCCATTTGCTTAAACCTATGGTTCCATGTATGGATGGTGTGGTGGTGGCTGAGGGAACACCTGTGTTTTCTTGGTGTTAATTGTTAGGCGAAAATTAGCACAAGCAGCAGAGAATTTATCCATTTTATCCATATTTTGCTGCATCTCAGCTTCAATTAAGTGCACAATCATCTGCAAACAGATAATCATGCACCAACACTCCCTGTACTTTGGTCTTGGATTGTAGCCTTTTCAAGTTGAAGAATTTAGAATCAGTGAGACAGCTGACCTTGATGCCATGTTCATTCTCACTGAAGATGTTTGACAGCATGGCTGAAAACATCATGCTAAAAGCATGGGAGCAAGCACAAAAGCCTCATTTCGCTCCATTGGTGACTGGGAGAAGACGAGAGCATTGTCCATTATCCAGAACCTGGGCAGGTATGCCGTTGTGAAACTGATGTACAACACTGATAAACTTCTCTGGGGAACCAAATTCTGACATAATTTCCCATAAGCCCTTGTGACTGACAGTATCAAAGGCCTTGGTCAGATCTACAAACGTTGTATACAGACCTCTGTTCTGCTCCTGGCATTCCTCCTGGAGTTGTCAGGCAGCAAACACCATGTTGACCGTTTCTCAGCCCTTTCTGAAGCCACACTGGCTCTAAGGTAGATGATCAACTTCCAGGTGAAGGATCAGCCTATTAAGGAGGACCCTGGCAAGAATCTTGCCAACAATGACTAAGAGAGAGGACAGCCCTCCCTGTAATTGTCACAGGACAATCTATTTCCTTTACCTTTGTAGAGATGGACAATGGAGGCATCCTTGAACTCCTGGGGGTTAACTTCCTCTTGCCATATAACCTGGAAAATTGCAGTCAGCTTTTGTATGAGCAATGGACCACCTACCTTGTAAATCTCAGCTAGAACAGAATCAGCACCAGGTGCTTTGCCACAGGAAGGGAGCCTAATGGCATGCAAAACCTCTCTTTCAGCTGTAACTTCAGCTAGGGAGGGATTGACTTCAACCTGAGGTAAAACAGTCAATGGCTTCAGCATTGATTGATGAAGGTCTGTTGAGAACACTATCAAAGTATTCAGCCCATCTCTCTAGGATAATGTCCTTATCACTAATCAATGTGGCTCCATCAGCACCAGGTAGCTGAGGTACACCATAGGTCTTTGGCCCATAAATAGCCTTCAGGGAATCACGGAAGCGCTGTGGATTGTTTCTATCAACATACAACTGAGTTTCATCTGCCTTTTTACTGGCCAAGAATCCTACATCTCTCTAAGCTTTGCTTCCACTTTATTTTTGATGAAGTTGAATGCTGCCGTCTTAGAGATGGATGAACTATCCTGCTTGTAAACCCTGTGGAGTTCTCATTTTTCATTTGGCAACTTCTGAATTTCCCCATGATTTTCATCAAAACAGTCCTGATGTTTGTGAGCGTTCTGCTTCTGATGGGCAAATGCAGTGCTGCATACTAAATCTCTGAAAGCTGCCCACTCCTTTTCTGCTCCACTGTTACCAACTGTGTGTTGGCTCAACTTTCCCTCCAAGTTAGCAACAAACTGTCCCTGTTCAGAGTAGAGCTCTGATCTGTTGACATTAATTCTTCTGGTAGTCATTTTGCCTTGTGGATGCCACATTTGTTGAATGTGAATATTTAGCTTAGAGAAGATAAGTCTATGATAAGTCCAGCACTTTGCGCCACACATTGCCTTCGTCATTCTCGCATCCTGTCTCTTCTCCTTACAATCACATAGTTTATTAAATGCCAATGTTTGTTGTGAGCGTGCACCCATGAAGTTTTATTGCATTAGGTAAATGGAAGACAGTGTTGGTGATGAGGTCATGAGATGCACAAGTCTTGAGTAACAAGTGACCATCGCTGTTGCTGTTTCCAACTCCATTCCTCCCTAGGACTCCCTAACAAGTCTAGTAATCTAAGCCTACTCTAGCATTAAAGTCACCCAGAATTACAAGCCTGTCCTCTTTTGGCACAATGATTATAAAGGTCTCCAGGTTTTCATAAAATTTTTCTTTGACCTCATCATGGTGGGGCATAGGCACTGATGACAGTGGTGTGATGATTTCCTGAAAGTGGCAGTCACATTGTCATGAGCCTGTTATTCACTCCTTTTGGTAGGGCATACAAACTTTTTGACTAGATTAGTTTTGATTGCAAAACATACACCAGCTTAAAGTGCTCCCCTTCACTGCAGCCACTCCATAAAAACATGTATCCAGCTCCAACTTCAGTAAACTGGCCTTCATTTGCCAACCTTATAACCTGATTTCACTCAAGGTTGCTATTTGAATGTGATACCTGCTGAGTTCTCTCACAAGAGCTATTCATCTTCTAAGTCTATTGGATTTTGTGTTGTCTATAAGTGTATGCACACACCATATACTGATGGTAAATGGAATCACCTTTGTAGACATTTTTATACATTTGTTTGTGTGTGTGTGTGTGTGTGTGTGTGTGTGTGTGTGTGTGTGAGAGAGAGAGAGAGAGAGAGAGAGAGAGAGAGAGAGACAGAGAGAGAGACAGAGAGAGAGAGAGAGAGATCCCCACCTGCCACAGTAATCAGGCCAATCGGGTAAGTGGACAATTTTTAGGGCACCTTTTCTAGCTCCTTCCTCACACCAGGAAGTGAGTAGTGTGATCCTTAAAAGGTTGTTCGGACAGCCAAGGGGGTTGCTACTTCCATTGAATAGACGACCCTACGGCCTAGGCAGAGTGTGCAGAGTTGTGACTACAGCTTCCAGTGTATCCACACCTGCTGCTTCATCACTTGCCTGCTGCCACAGGACTCTGAGATAGGTAAAAATTGTAAAATGGTATGGTATGGGTGATGTCTTTTGACTCATGCGTAAATTGGATTTCAGTGAGGCAGAGAGTTGCATAAGGTCTTCAGCCTCACAATCTCCTCCAGAGTCATCACAGTCCAGTGATAGGACAGAGGCAAGATGATTAGTGATGGCTCAAGATGCAGTGGATGACCTCGGCCTCTTTGACATTTAACCAAGCTCTAAGTGCTCCACAATGCCTGCTTCGGTTGCCTTCACAGCCCTGGGAAAAAATTATTCTCATCTGCCCATTTCACTAGGGGAAGTCTTCACATACTTGGGGTAGACACCCCCCTAACTCATTGAAAGGTTTGAGACCCCTCAGTTGCCCTCAAACTGGTTTAGTCTGTCTGCTGAAACAGTCTACCACAGTGTAGCCATTGCACAGGCTGCAGCTCTTTGGTGCCACAGGTGAGAGTTAGGTGGAACAGGTAGACATCAAAGGTGGAAAGCATGCATAAGGAAATAACTTATCACCAAACAAGAGATAGAGAGCAATATGGGATGTAAGAGGGACAATTTTGATTACATTAAAAAAAACCCCAATGCAACCAAGATGAGAAGAAAAGCAGGCAACTGGGGGAAAAAAATCTTATAGCAAGTTTCTCTGATAAAGGACTCATTTCTCAAGTATACAGAGAACTGAGACAAATTTTAGGAATACAAGTCATTCCCCAATTGATAAATGGTCAAAGAAAATGAACAGTGAGTATTCAGAAGACGAAATCAAACTATCTATAATCATATGAAAAAATGCTTTAGATCACTGCTGATCAAAGAAATGCCAATTAAAACAATTCTGAGGTAACACCTCACACCTATCAGACTGCTTAATATGACAGAAAAGGAGAATGACAAATGTTGGGAGGGGATGTGGAAAAACTGGAATACTAATGTACTATTGGTAGAGTTTTGAATGGATCCAATCATTCTAGAGAGCAATTTGGAACTATGCCCAAAGGACCATCAAACCATGTATACCCATTCACCCAGCAATACTACAATGTTTGTATCCTAAAGAGATTTTTTAAAAAAGGATAAGGACCTATATGTATAAAAAATATTTATAGCAGCTTTTTTTTTTGTGGTAGCAAAGAATTAGAAATTGAGGAAATGCCCATCAACTGAGAAATGGCTAAACAACTTGTACCATATGATTGTGATGGTATACTACTGTTACGTAAAAAAATGATGAGCAGGATGCTTTCAGAAAAACTTAGGAAGACTTATATAAGCTGTTGCAAAGTGAAGTGAGTAGAACTAGGTGTGTTGATAAGCAAAATGGCCTTTGTTTTCTTTTGAGTAATTCAGTGAGCCTTACTAGGTGCTAAGCCCCAGGCCCAAACCCCATTAGGTGTTAACCTAATCTATGTGGATGTGAACCTCCCAGGGTCCTAAGGGGAGGGGCCAACTCAAGAACCAATCACCAGAGCCTGAGCTCTGGTGATTCAGATGACGTTTGATGATGTCTGAAGCCCTATAAGAAGGCAGGACAGAGCCATTTGTGCGGGGCTCTGCAGATGGTGTTGATGAGGAGACTCCAGGCAGCTGTAGCTAAGGAGCCCTCCAGCCTGTAAACCCGGATGCTGAGACTTTGTTGAAATCTGGTAACTATGTGTTGGGATTTGAATCAGACAAAGTCTGTCTGTTGATGTTTGTAATTTGTTTGCATTTTGTTTTGAAGTTCAGGGTGCTGGGTTTTTCCCCTGAACTAACTGAATGATATTTATATGTTGAATTAAAAGTAAGCTTGTCAACCCCTTCACCTTGCTTTCCTTAAATTAAACAGATATGAAAGTAATGGAATACTATTGTGCCATAAGAAATGGGGATGATACGGACTTCGTAACAATCTGGAAAAACCCACACGATATAATGCTGAGTGAGCGGAGCAGAGCCAGGAGAACATTGTACACAACCACAGATATATGGATTCTGTGAGGACCAACCCTGACATACTTCGCTCTTCTCAGCAACGTAAGGTGCAAAGACAACTCCAGGGGACTCACAATGGAGAATGCTATCTTCATCCAGAGAAAGAACTGTGAAGTTTGAATGCAGATTGAGGCACACTTCATGCTCGCCTTTTTTCTTCTCTTTTGTTTTTGTTTTTGGGTTTTTTTTTTTGGTTCTGTCTCTTCTTTCTCATGATTCACCCCATTGGTCATAATTCTTTTCCACAACTTGACTAGTGTATAAATTCAATGCAAAGTTATACATGGTAGTTATATGAGATTCCATGCCGTCTTGGGGAGGGAGGGGGGTGGGAGGGGAGAAAATCTGGATCTCAAAATTATGTAGAACCGTGTGTTGTAAACTAAAAATAAAAAAAATTAATAAAAAAAAAATTAAACAGATCAAAAGAACCTGTGCTGTTGGCAGCTTTCTGGGTGCTGGCTGTGGGTGAATCTTATACCCCCACAGAAGCTGCTAGCCAGATTGTTATAACAGTAGGAGAACACTGTAAACAGCAGTACTGTATGATAATCAACTGTGAATGACAGTTATTCTCAGCAATACAGTGATTCAAGACAATTTTAAAGACCTTATGATGAAACATGCTATCTACCTCTGGAGAAAGAACTGATGGAGTCTGAATGAAGATCAAAGCATGCTTTTTTAACTTTTTCTTTTTTTTGTCTGTTTTCTTTTACAGCATGGCTAATACAGAAATATGTTTTCCTTGACTACACCTGTATAATCAATCTATAGCAAATTGTTTACCTTCTCAAGAAGGGAGGAGGGGAATAATTTGAAACTCACAATTTCTAAAAATGAATGTTAAAAATGTTTTTTTACATGTAATTGAGAGAAAATTAAAAAGTAAAGCATCTATACATCAAAAAACAAAACAAAATACTCCATTTATAAAAAAGACCAATAACCAACATACAATGCATAAGGGCAGTAGAAACTTTAAGTAAGGTTTTACTGAATACAGATTTATCTGTTAGTTACTAACACTATCATTAAGGAGAGACAAGTTACATGCTACCATTCAAGTCAATAAGGTCGGCTGTGAGTATGGTATAAATGAATTCATCATTTGAATCATTAGGAAAACCAAAGTATAAGAACATACCGTGGTGGAAGATTATGATACTAAAATAAGGTCCAACATCAGTCATAGGACCATAGATCAAGAGCTAAGAAGCACCTCTGAGGCTCTCTTACTCCAACCCTCTCACTTTGCAGTTAAATAAACTGAGGACCAGAGAAATTAAATGACTTTCCCAAGGTCACATTATTAGTAAGCATAATGTGGGATTTGAATGCAGGTTTTCTGAACCTAGAGCCAGTGCTCTTTTAATTAAACCAACATTTATAACTTGATTATGTAACAATATCTATTTTCTCCATTCATTATTCAGGTTATATTAAGTGTTCCTATGATCATCACCATTTTTAGTCCAACTTTTAAAAATTCCTGACATTACAGAACTAACCCGAAATATATTAAAATTACATTCTTAAATTTCAATGTTAAAGCAGAAAAAAATTCACAAGCCCCCAAACCTCCCTAGTTTTCCCAAGAAAGGGAAAAGCTTACAAAACTAAATATAGCTCTCAGCATTAATAATTGAATGGATGAAGGAATTAAAATGATATTAAAAATCACAAGCAAATGATAAAATTTTGTAGAAACTGAACATTTATAAACTATTTTAAACCTGGAATCATTAAGTGATTTTTTAGAAACTATATAGATGAATCTTAGGTTGTGACTAGCAGAAGAGATTTATGGGTAAGTCTGCATCATCCCAGCAGCTCCCTATTTCACTTAATTCTGAATCAAGTGCCACTTGACACTGATTGTATACTGGATAAGGCTGATATTGGCAGAAGTTCTACTGATGGTAACCTGGCTATCAGTACATAATTTTACTATATTAACAATTTTCATCTAAGCCCCATTCATCAAATAAAAAAAAAAACAACTCACTGATTTTGGGGCTTTGATGCCTAATTATGCAGCCACTTAAGTCATTTGTAATGGTGAGTCCATGAGAAGCAGTCTGGGTACATATAACAAACATGCCCAATAGTCTTTCATGTCAAGAGAACTGGATTAAATGCCACTGAATCTGGTGTTGCCATATGTCATGGGAAACAGACCATTATAATAAGAAACTGATGGTGCTTGGTGAACTCTAAAGGTGCTTCTTTCGGGCCGGAACTGAGGTATAGGGACAGAGCGGTGAGGGATGAAATGCACTTTCTGTTGCTGACTATGCTATCCCTGTCCTGATGACCTGCAAAGATAACTGGAGAGTCACAGGGCTTGGGCCAGAATATTGTGATCATGCCCTTTGAGGGATATGAGCACAAGGTCTCCAACATGATCATGAACACTTGTTTGATACACTCAATGATGGATTGTGGGATGCCAGCAATAGTGATGGACTGCTCTGCTGAGTTTGGTAGCCACCAGTCAATAAATATTTATTGTCTACTTTGTGCCAGGCATTGGGCTAAGCACATATTCCTTGGTTACCTGGAACTAAGCCCCTGTATTATCTTATTTCTTTATTTTTGCATCCTTTTTTTCCCCCAAAGAAAGAATCACGCTGGATAGCAGGGACTACAATCCTTAGGGATGATGGGGGTAGGAGGGAGTTGCACCCACTGGGGGCTGTATCACAGGTCACAGAACTGTTGATGTCCTCTTTCTGTTTGTCAATAAAAAATTTTAAAAATGGCACTAGCGGGCCAAGTAACAGAGTAATTATGTTCTCAGGACAATTCCCTTATGGAATGGCAATAAACTACTCTCTTCATGCATCTTTTTTTTTATAGATTCTTCTTACTTTTCATAATGTTTCCAATTTCCTTTCCATTCCTAAGTAGCCAGATGGTTACTTTTAATTAGCCTTAAATCACACTGATGCCCATGTTGAGTAATGTTCTGAGAATTTAGATTTTGCAAAGGGTTCAAGTGTTTGATCAATGCAAGTATGAGGTAAATGAGGGGGAAAGGCAGGAGCCAGTGGGAAAGGGAAGGATCAGGGTGAGGATGGAATCATCAGGGTGGGTAAGAAGTTATGGGTATAGTCAAGAGTAGGCAGAAGAGGAAGAGGGAAGAGCAATTCTGACCTGTTAGAAAGCAGGTGTTTGACCAATAGCTCTTGCTAGTTTGGACAATTACAATTTTTTAAATATCTAAGATTTTAATGTAGTGTATAAATTCATGATATATGAAAAAAATTCAAATAAAAAAGGAATTATGTTTGTAAAGGAAGCTACAAAGAATAGAATCAGACTTTTAAGACTAGATAGATGGAATCTTAAGAGATTACCTACTCCTCTTTACTCTTTAAAGGATGAGGAAACTGAAGCCCAGTGAAATGAAATGGAATGACAAATCGCACAGCTATTTAGGATTTATGACTGTTAGTGATCTCAGAGACAAATCTTTTCAGTCCAATATCTTAATTTTACAGATTAAGATACTGAAGCTCAGAGTAATAAGGTCCCTTGCCCAAAGTTACACAAATATCCAAAGCCAAGGATCTTTTCATGATATCATACTGTCTCTGAGCAGTGATTAAAACCCAGATCACCAGATTCTAAGCCCAGAGCTTTTTCCTATGTGGAACCCTGCCAAAACCACGAAGTTTTAAAAACAAAAGAAGGCAAAATATATGTTTTAAATTTATTACATTGTGAAACCACCTCCCCAGTGTAAATAATGGATACTTTATGTGAAACAAAAAACCCGAATCAAATATTTTTAAACACTTTACGTGAAAGAGATTTGGCATTTGGCCCAACAGAGGCCCTCAAATGAGCTAAAAGATCTTCCTTTTTCTATTTTATAAAATTCTCAGAATACAATTTCAGGGCCCTATTTAATATTAATTGGAGGTTATAATACAACTGACATTGGTAAAATGTTCACAATATAATGTCATCACCTCAACTGATGCCCTGTTTATCTCCCTTCAAAAAGAAGGTAACAACTACATGAAAGTGACTAGGCTTGACCATCTTTTAAACCAGAGAATAAAGTCAAATGTCTGGGGTGGGTATATACTGATCATATACTACTTGTTAAAAGGCTATTACATCCAATGAATAATTAAGCAACTACTTCCTATGATAATACCTACTCTTTAGAACCAAAACTCAAACTATGATTTTCAACTTAAATGTGATATTAATAATCAGAAATTTAGTTAAAAAATATGTGAAAAGAGAGATGGAAAAGGAAACCAGGTAAAATTGAAAATTTACTCTTTGGCATGAAAGAAGCAATTAAAGTAATAGTATGCTTATTCATGCTCACCAGGTAAATCATCTGAATGTTTCTTCAGACTTCAGAAAAGGCAAACTTCTTTAGCTAAATTTAGATTAAACAATGCACATCAGTAATAGCCATTTTTACCCTTCCTTAAAGAAGCACAGCAAAATGAAAATAAATGAACTTACAGAAAATTATTGGGTACTTACACCACTGGAAAGGAACTGAGCATACTTTACATGAGGAGGGGAAGTCAAAATGCTTCTTGAAGTCTGTCAGCGTTATTTACCATTCTGCAACACAGACAGAAAATTCAGAAAGAATTAACATTTACTCAAAAGCATTTTACTTTACTCTTAAAAATTAATTACATAAGGATGATTTCAGTGTAAAACACAATCAACTATTTTTCAAATAAATTAGTTTTTCACTTTACATGGGAACATTTGGTTGAAGAATTTTTTAAAAAATCACCTTAAGACATTGGGTATTTAACTTTCTAAATTACTCATTCGCGAAACATGTCTACCATTGCTTCCTTAGAGTTAAAATTGCTACAATCATAATGCTCCTAATTATAATAGGAGGGTTATTATTTAAACCTAGAATACAACACATAGTACAGTACTGTTTACATTATGTTCACTCAAAACTTTTGAAAACGATGAGAAATTTACAGAAAGGTGTCATACCACAGATTTTTCAAAGTTTATTCCCATCTCCCAAGTATATCATCCCCTTCCAATTCCCTCTGACTTCCAAGTCCAATCATCTACTAGCTTCCAAATCATTCTGACTTCTTTTTCAAAGAAATAAAGACTGGGCTCACTGTCTTATTTTTCACTTCCAATTCCTCCTAGTTACCTAGTCAGTCTTGCAATTTAGGTGCTGTGTCATCCTAAACCCCTCATGCTTTCTCACTTCTCTATATCCAATCTGTTGCCAAGACTACTGATTTTACCTTCATAACTTCTCTCATACATAACCCCTCTCACCACCCTGGTACAGACCCTCACCTCTAGCATGGACTATTGCAATAGCCTGTTGGCTGCTCTCCCCACCAGAAGTCTCCTCCCCACTCCAGTCCATCCTTTACTCAGATGTCAAAGCAATCTTCCTAAAGCATGGGTCTATGTCATGCCCCCTACTCAATATACTCTAGTGGCTCCCTATTACCTCCAGAATAAAATATAATCCTATGTTTAGTGTTCAAAATCCTTCATTGCATCACTCCTACCTTTTTAGTCTTCTCCTTATGACCCCAAACCTTTTATATACCCTTCAATCCAGTGACACTGGCCTCCTTGTTGTTCCTCAAACAAAACAATTATCTCTTGACTCCAGGCATTTTTACTGTCTCCCATGCCTGGAATACTCTCCCTCCTCATCACTGCCTCCTGGTTTCCCTATCTACTTTCAAGGTCTAGCTAAAATCCTACCTTCTACAAGAGACCTTTCTTATTCCCCTTTATTTCTAGTGCCTTCCCTCTGATGATTATTTCCAACTTATTCTGTATAGAACTTATTTGTACATATTTGTTTCAATATTTTCTCCCTCACCAGGCTCTTAACACGTACTTGTGTGTGGTTTGTCCTTCGTTGTAGAAGAGGACCATGACATCAGAGAGAAGATGACACTACTTGCAACTGAATTTGATTTGAGTCAGAGAGGGCTGTGCAAAGTCACCAGCCTCACTTTCTCCAAAGCCATCTTGGTCCAGTGGCCAGATACTGATCAGGACAACTGGAGATGGCCCAGGATGCAGTGGGAGACCTTAGCCTAGCTAAGGCCTTTTCTAGTTCTTTCCTTTCCTCTCACCTGAGGGTGTTCTGCCCAAAGGAAGGTAAATTTTGATTGCTAAAACCTACCTAGTTAACTTGGGGTTTACGGGTTATATTTCTTTCTCAAAGATCAAGCCTTAAACTTTGAATCTCATTGACTGGACTGCCATCAGCCCTGCCCTGCCCAAGCACCCCTTAATAGCTATTTTTGGGGCACTCCTGGCTCACAGTGAATGTAAATAGTAACTAATTCTCTTCTGACCAACAACCTGGAGGGTCTTCCCCTCCCAGTTTGATTTTTTTTTTCATTAAAGGGGCTATCCCTTGACCTACTTGTTAATACATAGTAGGCACTTACTGACTGCCCTCCAATACCTGCACTCATACTTGGGCACTTCAGAGTATACATTTCTGTCCCCTTAAACATTCTGGATTCCCAATTCACCAGCTTCTTCAAGACATCCACCTTTACTCCAGGTCAGAAGCCCACAGGGATAGTCGCTTCTTTGATCACATCATTACATGTGACCCTGAAATTCCTCTCTATTATTTTCATGGCCTTCTAACTCTCGCTCTACCCAATTCTTTCCACATATATTATTCATTGGCTTTCTATCCCCTCTTCAGGGCTGCCTCTTACCCTCCAAAATAATAGTTCTAAGGCCCAGGCCTTGCCACATATTCCTCTTGCTCAGCAGCCTTTAGTGGCTCTAATGGACAAAGGACAAAGCATAAAACTTTCTGCCTAACACATAAAGGCCTCTACTTTACTACTTCAGGCTTTTTTCATATAACTGCCCAACAGCATGCTCTATGATCCAGCTAAGCATGATAACTTCAGGTGACATTATATCTCCCACCTTTATTTACGTGCATAAGCCATTCCCAATGCCTCAACTGTATGCCTCCCTTTCCTCTACCTCTGAGAATTCATGATTGTTTTCAGGACAAAGCTCAGGTGTAAATATTATTGGGAAAGTTTCCCTGTTCTTCTACTCTCCTAGTTAAAATGTTATTTACTTATTTGTGTACCTGTCATATCTCCATGACAGAACATAAACTCCTCTAATACTTATCCCAGTGCTTTGTACACTTTAAGTGTTTAAAAAAGGAGGGGGGAGTGTTGAATAGAATGAATATCCAACACTGATCTCCTCTCCCCCACAAAGACATCATATCTACTTGAGAGGTCATGAAGAAGAAAATGAATTAAAAATGTTCCAAAAGTGAACTATGGAAAGGAAAAGTAGACTAAAATTCATCCCACCCATTGCTGTTAGCTCAGACCCAATCCATGATACTCCAGAAAGAAGGCAAATACTGGATTTCTTGAAGATAAAGTTTTTTGTTTCCCCTTATCAAAACTTGAATAGAATTAACCTCTTTCTCTCCTTTCTCCCTTTCCTGCTTCTCTCTTTCAACAAACATATTAACAAAGTACACCTAATTTTCTGATTGGTCAACTGACTGCGTTGAACTGGATGACCTCTAAGGTCATCTAAGGTCCTTCTACTGCTAATAGACTATGATTTTGATTTTATTAAGACATTACAAACCAAGAAGCCTTAAAGCAAGGTATTAATCACAGACTCTAAGCATTACAAATCAAATCCTCGTCTCTTAATATGTTAGTCACCAAAAGCTTCAGAATGAAATCCTTTCCTCTCCAAAAAGAACTATCATCATCTCAATAAGTGACACTGAAACTAAATGAATGTTTAATATGAATAAAAGTAGTAAGACATAATGAAAAGAATGTTGGATATGATACACGTAATCAATGATAAAAAGAAAGAACCAATATACACCAAAGTATTTATAGTGTAGCAAACAGTGCAAAACATGGCCCAGGTGAATAAGAATCCAAGGAGTCAAGTCAATAAACATTTATTAAATGCTTACTATATTACCTTGTCCAAAGCTGGGAATACATATATGAGCAAAATAAAAACCGTTTCCAGCCTCAAGAAGCTTACATTAAAATGGAGGAAGTCAACACATAACTGGGAGATGAAAAGCTGATGGAGAACTACAGGAGTAATAGTGGAAAAGTACAGAAACTCAGGAGCCTTGCCAGAAGATAATGAGTGAGTATGGCTGTCCTGGGCATTTACTCATATCAGAGGTTCCAGGAGGAACTCACCAATCAGAAAAGCGGAGTG
Organism: Trichosurus vulpecula; assembly: GCF_011100635.1. Lineage (NCBI taxonomy): Eukaryota > Metazoa > Chordata > Mammalia > Diprotodontia > Phalangeridae > Trichosurus > Trichosurus vulpecula. The sequence goes on along the minus strand of NC_050575.1, from coordinate 291,838,741 downwards.
TCTTAGGGGCCAAGGCATATTCAAGGCTTAGAAGACTTCTGTGAATTTAGAACTGTGGTTTTACCCTTCACAGGCATGATGGCTGCTACTTTGGTTTGAAGGGTAACATAGCAGTCACAGTGTTACTCTTCAAACAGAACAGAAAATCAATTAGCCCACTATCAGCCAATCACTGTGCCAATTATTACAGCATCAAGGATAAAAGTTTATAGCAATCCCTAGGTATAAGGAATTTATATTCTAATGGGAGAGATAATAAGTACATGTGTATAGCATAAACAAATACAAACATACACAAAGAAGTTAAATGCAAAGTAGTTTGGAAGGAATGGCACTGGCAGTTGAAGATCAGGAATGCCTTCATGTAGATGATGGTACCTGAATTACATCTTAAAAAATGACATCTTAAAACAATACCTCTTAAAAGGTAAAGAGGAACTCTATGATATACAGATAAGGAAGGGGTACATTCTAGACATGTTGGAAACAGAGAAGGGCCAGTCTGGCTGTATCTAGGGAGAGCAAAAACACAAGTAAAGTCCAATGAATTTGGAAATATAAGAGAGGGGACAGGCTGCATAGTATTTTTTTTTTGTGATGTGTAATACTTTATTATTTTCCATTTCTTTCTATCAAATAAAATACACTGTAAAAAGCTATTTCTATGCAATATTACGCTAAAGATTTAAAATTAGACAAATCTGAATTTGTTTTCTTTTTTTTGTGACTTAAGTTTTTTAATTTTTTAAATTTAATTTATTTAATATATTTAGTTTTCAGCATTGATTTTCACAAGAGTTTGAATTACACATTTTCTTCCCATTTCTACCCTCTCCCCCACTCCAAGATGGCATATATTCTGGTTGCCCTGTTCCCCAGTCAGCCCTGCCTTCTGTCACCTCACTCCCCTCCCATCCCCTTTTCTCTTCCTTTCTTGTAGGGCAAGATAAATTTCTACACCCCATTGCCTGGGTATCTTATTTTCTAGTTGCATGCAAAAACTATTTTTTTTTTTGTTTTTGAACATCTGTTTTTAAAACTTTGAGTTCCAAATTCTCTCCCCTCTTCCCTTCCCACCCACCCTCCCTAAGAAGTCAAGCAATTCAACATAGGCCACATGCGTATCATTATGTATAACCTTTCCACAATACTCATGTTGTGAAAGACTAACTATATTTTGCTCCTTCCTAATCTATCCCCCTTTATTGAATTTTCTCCCTTGACCCTGTCCCTTTTCGAAAGTGTTTGTTTTTGATTACCTCCTCCCCCATCTGCCCTCCTTTCTATCATCCCCCCTTTTCTATCTTCTTCCGCCTTCCTTCCTGTGGGGTAAGATACCCAATTGAGTGTGTATGGTATTGCCTCCTCAGGTCTAATCCCATGACAGCAAGATTTACTCATTCCTCCTCACCTGCCCCCTCTTCCCTTCCTAGAGAACAGCTTTTTCTTGCCACTTTTATGTGAGATAATTTACCCCATTCTGTCCCTCCCTTTCTCCCTCTCTCAATACATTCCTCTCTCATCCCTTAATTTGATTTTCTTTTAGATATCATCCCTTCATCTTCAACTCACCCTGTGCTCGCTCTCTCTCTCTCTATATATATATACGCATATATACATACACACACACGTATACATATACACACACATTCGTATACACACATATATACATATATTTGTATATATGTGTATATACACACATATATATACATATTCCCTTCAGCTACCCTAATACTGAGGTCTCATGAATCATACACATCATCTTTCCATGTAGGAATGTAAACAAAACAGTTCAACTTTAGTAAGTCCCTTATGATTTCTCTTTCTTGTTTACCTTTTCATGCTTCTCTTGATTCTTGTGTTTGAAAGTCAAATTTTCTATTCAGCTCTGGTCTTTTCACTGAGAAAGCTTGAAAATCCTCTATTTTATAGAAAATCCATATTTTGCCTTGGAGCATGATACTCAGTTTTGCTGGGTAGGTGATTCTTGGTTTTAATCCTAGCTCCATTGACCTCTGGAAAATCGTATTCCAAGCCATTCGGTCCCTTAATGTGGAAGCTGCCAGATCTGGGATTATTCTGATTGTGTTTCCACAATACTCAAATTGTTTCTTTCTAGCTGCTTGCAGTATTTTCTCCTTGATCTGGGAGCTCTGGAATTTGGCGACAATATTACTAGGAGATTTCTTTTGGGGATCTATTTGAGGAGGCGATCTGTGGATTCTTTCAACTTCTATTTTGCCCTGTGGCTCTAGAATATCAGGGCAGTTCTCCTTGATAATTTCTTGAAAGATGATATCTAGGCTCTTTTTTTTGATCATGGCTTTCATGTAGTCCAAGAATTTTTAAATTATCTCTCCTGGATCTATTTTCCAGGTCAGTGGTTTTTCCAATGAGATATTTCACATTGTCTTCCACTTTTTCATTCCTTTGGTTCTGTTTTATAATATCTTGATTTCTCATATAGTCACTAGCTTCCACTTACTCCAATCTAATTTTTAAGGTAGTATTTTCTTCAGTGGTCTTTTGGACCTCCTTTTCCATTTGGCTAATTCTGCCTTTCAAGGCATTCTTCTCCTCATTGGCTTTTTGGAGCTCTTTTGCCATTTGAGTTAGTCTATTTTTTAAGGCGTTGTTTTCTTCAGTGTATTTTTCAGGTTTTTCGGGGGGGTCTCCTTTAGCAAGTCATTGACTTGTTTTTCATGGTTTTCTCGCATCCTTCTCATTTCTTGTCCCAATTTTTCCTCTACTTCTCTAACTTGCGTTTCCAAATTCTTTTTGAGCTCTTCCATGGCCTGAGACCAGTTCATGTTTTTCTTGGAGGCTTTTGGTGTAGGCTCTTTGACTTTGTTGACTTCTTCTGGCTGTATGTTTTGGTCTTCTTTGTCACCAAAGAAAAATTCCAAAGTCTGAGACTGAATCTGGGTGCGTTTTGGCTGCCTGGCCATGTTCCCAGTCAACTTACTTGACCCTTGAGTTTTTCAGCGGGATATGACTGCTTGTAAAGAGTATTATGTTCCAAGCTTGGGGGGATGCGCTGTTGATTTCAGAGCTATTACACCCAGCTCTGCCACACCAGCACTCCTCCTTCCCCAAGAACCCCCAACCTGGACTGGACTTAAATCTTCAGCAGGTTCTGCACTCCTGCTCTGATCCGCCACTTAATTCCTCCCACCTGGTGGGCCTGGGGCTGGAAGCAACTGCAGCTGTAGTTCTGTGGCTGCCCCACCTCCACTGCCCCCAGGGCAGTGGCTGAACCCTGAACTCTATCACCCTGTCTCCAGCAGCTTTTCCCACTAACCTTCTCTGTTGTCTTTGGTGTTTGTGGGTTGAGAAGTCTGGTAACTGCTGCAGCTCATTGATTCAGGGCGCTAGGGCACACTCCACCCGGCTCCTGGTCTGGTTGGTCCGAGCTGCCCATGCTGGGCTCTGCTCCACTCCCAGCTCCATGCGCGAAAGACCTCACCCAGCAACCATCCAGGCTGTCCTGGGCTGGAGCCCTGCTTCCCTCTGCTATTTTGTGGGTTCTGCAGCTCTAGAATTGGTTCAGAGCCATTTTTATAGGTTTTTGGAGGGACTTGGCGGAGAGGTCATGCTAGTCCCTGCTTTCCAGCCACCATCTAGGTTGTATAGCATTTTAAAAGTTAAATAATAGAGTGCATTTTTTCCTAGCAGCAGGAAGCCAATGGAGATGAGGACACACGGACCCAGGGTATACAGAACTCGATGGTTTAGCTCCTCCCATGTATGCTCTTTCGTCATCTGTTTTACAGGGTAAAGGAACATCAGAAGCAAGGTGGATAATGTCCAAAATGAAGATGAAGAGTAGTGGACCAGGGAAGTGCGGAGCCAAGTGGCTATGGTCCCCAGTGGTATGATAAGAGTAATTAGGTTACACTGTCCCCAAAAGCCCCAACGGGTGCCATTTTTATACAATATTTCCACTTAGAATGTATTACTGTTACCTAACAACATTTTAAAAAGTGCACTTATAATGTAACATGACCAATTACTTGGAAGTATCTAATTTTATCCAATTACTATTTACCTTGTTTGTTTTTAAGAATACAAAATCTACAAGAGAAAAATTCACATCTTATATATGTACACTGCTTAGTACACACATACTGCTAATAAAGAAATCATTTCCTGTCTGCATGATCAGCAGCAGCTCTGAGGAAAATATTCAAGTTTACTCATATATTCTCCATGTGCTTCAACACCTACCATTCAGCTGAACAATCATTTTACCAATGAAAACAGATTTCAAGAGCTAAATGGCTAACCATATAGGACTTAAATGAATATTGAGGAAGGGATATATATATCTCCTGACTTGGACCTACTAATTTATTCACTGCACAGATACTCAGAACCTTTCCAAACAGACTTTATCTGAATCAGTCCAGATAAAGATTTTTTAAAATTAAGTCTGCCATTTGGAATTTGAATGCCTGACGTTGCTGAGTCATATCACTAGCAGTTCTAAATTACTATCTGAAAAGAGAAATAACTCTGTTAAGTCAGTGTTAAGGTTATAAATTAGATACAAGACAGGAAATGTTGAAGTCCAAAGCTCTCATATCAATATGTACATATTGCATATGACTATATACATTAAGACAGCCTAAAGTGTCTAATAATGAATAATGCTATGTACAAAGTGTTCAGGGTGAAGTTAGAAACCTTTTATATTTGCATTTCCTGACTTCCAGCATCTAAATTTCATTTTTAATGGAAGCTACTATTTTAGTTAATGTCCTTGCTGCTATAAGAAATATTGAACTTAAAGGAAAAAAAAGCAAGAGTGAAACTCTACTAAACATGCTATTTATCCATCTTTTGAGTAAAACATTAAAACCACAGCTATACAATCACTAGTCTCTCTATGAAGAAGTATCAGGTAAAATTATATAGTGACTTAAGTTATGACTTAAGTTATCCTGAGCCACTTAAATTCTTTACAGTTTATACCACTCAGTTATAAAACAAACTTTAAAGAAAAAAGTTAGTCTTGCACCCCAGTATAACAGTTTAGAGATGCTTAATGATTGCAACCAAAAAACATGCATTAAAAACATTTGCAGTTCTTGTGCTATGGCCAGAGATATTTGCTATGAGAAGAGGAAAGACCCTGTTGCAAACAAAATCAGTAAGCAATCAACAATGCAGCCCTGGGCAGCAATTTGAAACTACATAAAAATGTTCAGTTAGATAGGCAGCCTTGGTATGTGACCACTTTATATAAAGCAGAAAAGAAGGTAATGATGTACACATCAAAGAACAGATGGCAGAAGGAGAATATCTATAACAGGTAAAACAGGAAACCAGTTAGTTAAACACCACAGCTGTAGCAGATATCTCAAGTTGTAAATTTAAGGACAGAGTCAGAAATAACCAGTTAGCACTGGAGCTACAATTGACATTTGACCTTGATTTTGTAGACTTTAGCTAGTTAGGTAAATATCCATGAGCAACTCTGCTTGGTTTGACTCCAGAGAACATCAGGCAAATCTAGAATAAGCTAATCAACTGAAATCTCATTATCATATTGATTGACTCAGTTTTTGATACTCAACACTTTCCAAATATCCTCAGTAGTATCCTTTCCCTGATTGGAGGGCTGAAGGGTGGACCACTAACCTTCTCCCAAAGTATTCCTTTATAAAGGGCAGAGATCTGAACTTTTCAGGTCAATGTTCCATCAGCCTCTCTGCTCAGTTTCATCACCACTCCAAAGAAATTCATACATCCTACTACACATTCCCTAGCACCCTGCTTTTCAGCTTCCTTTTCTGCACTGCCTTCCCTCATTAAAGTGTAAGCTCCTTGAGGACAGATATTTCTTTTTCTTATTTGTATACTCAATGTTTAGTAAAGTGTCTTGCAGTTGTTGAGTCGTTTTTCATCTTTTTGATTCTTTGTGACCCCATTTAGGATTTTCTTGAGAAAGACAATGGACTGGTTTGCCATTTCCTTCTCCAGCTCACTTTACAGATGAGGAAAGTGAGGCAAATAGGGTTTAGTAACTTGCCCAGGAAGAAGGCAAAACCAAAAAAAAATGGCATACATTCTAACATTAGTTGTTTTTCAGTCATGTCTGACTCTGGGATTTCATTTGTCATTTTCTTGGCAAAGATACTGCAGTGGTTTGCCATTTCTTTCTCCAGCTCATTTTACAGAGGAGGAATTGAGGCAAACAAGGTTAAGTTACCGTATTTGCCTAGGATCATACAGCTAGTAAGTGTTTGAGGCCAGATTTGAACTCAGAAAGATGAGTCTTCCTGATTCTAGGCCTAATACTCTATCCACTGAACCATCTAGCTATCCCTCTGTTTAATGAATTGAACTAAATTCCATAACTGAGGGAAGGGATTGAAATTAAAGGATTTGGGACAGGCTTCCTGTAAAAGGTGGGATTTTAGTTGGCTGAACAAGTTGTGGTATATAATTGTAATGGAATACTATTGTGCTACAATAAAAGATGAGCATGACAGTTTCAGAAAAACCTGATAAGACTTATATGAACTTATGCAAAGTGAAGTGAGTAGAACCAGGAGAATTTTGTATATAGTAACAGCAATAATGTAATGATGATCAAATGTGAAAGACTGAGCTACTTTCATCAATACAATCATCCAAGCCAGTTCCAGAGGACTTACGATAAAAAATGCTATCTACCTCCAGCAAGAGATCTGATGAACTGAGTGTACACTGAAGCATATTTTTTTCACTTTCATCATATTTCTTGCTTTTTCTTTATACCATGTTGAATATGGAAATGTTTTGCATGACTTCACATGTATAACTGAAATGATACTGCTTTCTCAATGGATGGGGGTGGAGCTGGAAGGAAAGAGAATTTGGAACTCAAAATTTTTTAAATGAATATTACAAATAATTTTTTAAAAAAGGAAAATGTAAGTGAAAGAATGGGGATGACAGAGGGAATCATCTTTTGGAGAAGAGACAGACTGGGATCACTTGAAAAAGAGGGGCTATACTTGTTAAGGAATAAGGCCACTTCATCATATGAGAAAGGGGTGAAGGAGGAGAAAATAGCAGAAGGTATATGAGTAAATAAAGAAGAGCAGTGAAAAGTGAATTCATGGTGAATGGCCTCAATTTTTTCTGTAAAATAGGAAGCAAAATTCTTAGTTGAATGAGTAGGGGGAGAGGCAAAATGAGTAGGGGGAGTGGCAGCTAAAGGAGATTTGAGAAGGGATGGAAAGTTTTGGAAGAACCATTATGGGTAGTGGGATGGTGAACTAATAAGGGAGATATAGTAGGATTGCCTAGCAGTGGTAAAGGCCTACTTGGGTCCTGTAACATCAATCTGTACTGGACTCAGAACAGTTGTGTGATTATCTCCACCTTCATTCAGCAGCACATGTGTAGAAGAGAAGGTGACGTAAGGCTAAGTGTAACTGACGAAACAGAAAGGGGGCTAGGGAATCAAGAGAGGAAGATGTAGAATGGAATTGTTTCAACAAGGAATCAAGGTGGGGAGAAAAGGAGAAAGTGGCTAGTGCAGGAGAGATGGCCTGTGAGAGAACTGAAGGGTCAAGGGATTAGAGGTGTCAATGAAGATGAAGAGTAGGGTTACAGAAAGGAAGGCAGAGAGAAAGTTGAAAAGGCAACAGATCACAGTCAGATAAGGAGATTTCAGAGTTCTTGAACATAAGGTGCTTTTGTGAGAATTATAATAAATAAAAACAATCTACTGAAGATCTCTTGGAATCTGTATCTTCCTACAAGTTTCTGTTCAGCTGTCACCTTCTCTAATGAGGCCCTTCCTGAGGTCCCTCACAGTATTTGACTGGAGAGTAAAGTCATGAATTCTAAAAGCTCAATTAAAGGAGGGAGCTTAATTCAGAACATCTCATTTTTCACTAACTGCACTACTTTGGGACCTGTCTAACTTTTCCACTATGCCCCTTATTAGGTACTTTTCCCCTCCCCCACTTGCTTTTCAGTTTCTTTTTTATGTAGTCTTCCCCCATCAGACTCTAAGCTCCTAGAGGGCAGGGACTGTTTTTCATTTTTGTATTTCTATCCTCAGAGTTTAGCACAGTGCCTAGCACATAGCAGGCATGTGATAAATGTTTACTGACTATCGACTAGGACTATCTGTGCTCTCCACATGGTCCCCTCAAAATACTCTTGTCTGTACTTCATCTGGATTAATCTCTGAATTACCTCTGAAAATCAAGGAAGAAAAAGATATCATAGAACTGAAAATGTCCTGATTTCAAAAATGGAAAACCAATGGATCCTTCAACCTTCAAACTGTAGATCTGTTAAGGTGGCGCAATTCTAGAATACACGATTAGAAGAACAGCTTGTGAGCACTTCAACATGAAGCAATGACTAAATACAGAGACTTATCTTTAACCTTTCACTGCATGACAATTTCCAGATCAATCACCACAATAGTTTCTTTCATTCATATATATTTCAAATTATCAATATCATTCTTAAAAAGTAGTACCCAGAACACAATATTCTAGTGGCAAAGTAATATTATCATCTCTATACTGGATTCTATTTTTCTTTTAATACAGTTTAAGATTACCTCAAACTGTAGGCCAATGCCTTTCATCATGGCATGGGAGTAAACTTGGGTTCTCAAACACTATGGTAAAGGAAAATTTGTGCTACCCTAAATGCTACCCCAGATGAAAAGGCTAAATCCTGATTTAAAAGTCTGCTTTTTGCTCAAGGAACAGCCTAGCAAAGTTTAGAAAGAGGCAGCACCAGACTCCCGGGGGCAGAGCCAAGATGGCGGCAGGAAAGTAGGGACTAGCGTGAGCTCCCCCAGTCCCTCCAAAAACCTATAAAAAAATTGCTCTGAACCAATTCTAGAACTGCAGAACCCACAAAAAAGCAGAGGGAAACAGGGCTCCAGCCCAGGACAGCCTGGATGGTCTCTGGGGGAGGTCTATCCCACATGGAGCTGGGAGCTGGGAACAGAGCAGAGCCCAGCTTGAGCGGCGCAGACCAACCAGATCAGGAGTCATGCAGAGTGTGCCCTAGCACCCTGAATCAGTGAGCTGTGGCAGTTACCAGACCCCTCGACCCACAAACACCAAAGACTGCAGAGAAGGTTAGTGGGAAAAGCTGTGGGAGTGGAAGGAGTTCCCGGTTTGGCTACCAGACCAGTGGCGGGGGGGGGACAGTGGAGGTGGGGCAACTACAGCTGCAGTTGCCTCCGGCCCCAGGACCACATGGTGGGAGGAATTAAGTGGCAGATCAGAGCAGGAGTGCACAGCCTGCTGAAGATTTAAGCACAGTCCGGGTTGGGGGTTCTTGGGGAAGGAGTAGTGTTGGTGTGGCAGAGCTGGCACATCACCCCCAAACGTGGAACATAGAACTCTATAGTCTACAAGCAGTCATACCCCGCTAAAAACTCAAGGGTCAAGTTAGTTGGTTGGGAATATGGCCAGGCAGCGAAAACGCACCCAGATTCAGTCTCAGACTTTGGATTCTTTCTTTGGTGACAAAGAAGACCAAAACATACAGACAGAAGAAGTTAACAAAGTCAAAGAGCCTACAACAGAAACCTCCAAGAAAAACATGAACTGGTCCCAGGCCATGGAAGAGCTCAAAAAGGATTTGGAAAAGCAAGTTAGAGAAGTAGAGGAAAAACTGGGACAAGAAATGAGAAGGATGAGAGAAAACCATGAAAAACAAGTCAATGACTTGCTAAAGGAGACCCAAAAAAAATACTGAAAAATACACTGAAGAAAACAACACCTTAAAAAATAGACTAACGCAAATGGCAAAAGAGCTCCAAAAAGCCAATGAGGAGAAGAATTCCTTGAAAGGCAGAATTAGCCAAATGGAAAAGGAGGTCCAAAAGACCACTGAAGAAAATACTACCTTAAAAATTAGATTGGAGTAAGTGGAAGCTAGTGACTTTATGAGAAATCAAGATATTATAAAACAGAACCAAAGGAATGAAAAAGTGGAAGACAATGTGAAATATCTCATTGGAAAAACCACTGACCTGGAAAATAGATCCAGGAGAGATAATTTAAAAATTATTGGACTACCTGAAAGCCATGATCCAAAAAAGAGCCTAGATATCATCTTTCAAGAAATTATCAAGAAGAACTGCCCTAATATTCTAGAGCCACAGGGCTATTAAAATAGAAATTGAAAGAATCCATCGATCGCTTCCTCAAACAGATCACCAAATGAAATCTCCTAGTAATATTGTCGCCAAATTCCAGAGCTCCCAGATCAAGGAGAAAATACTGCAAGCAGCCAGAAAGAAACAATTTGAGTATTATGGAAACATAATCAGAATAACCCAAGATCTGGCAGCTTCTACATTAAGAGATCGAAGGGCTTGGAATACAATATTCCGGAGGTCAATGAAGCTAGGATTAAAACCTAGAATCACCTACCCAGCAAAACTGAGTATCATGCTCCAAGGCAAAATATGGACTTTCAATAAAATAGAGGACTTTCAAGCTTTCTCAGTGAAAAGACCAGAGCTGAATAGAAAATTTGACTTTCAAACACAAGAATCAAGAGAAGCATGAAAAGGTAATCAAGAAAAAGAACAAGACAAGAAAAAAAAATAAATAAAAAAAAAAAAAGAAAAAGAACAAGAAAAAGAAATTGCAAGGGACTTACTAAAGTTGAACTGTTTTGTTTACATTCCTACATGGAAAGATGACGTGTCTGATTCATGAGACCTCAGTATTAGGGTAGCTGAAGGGAATATGGAGATATATATATATATATATATATATATATATATATATATATATACACATACATATACATACACATACATATGTATACATATGTATATATATGTGTGTGTGTATATACATCTATATAAGTGAATGTGTATGTATATATATGTATGGATATATTATATATATGTGTGTGTATATATATATATATATATATATATATATATATATATATATATATATATATATATATATATATATATCAACAGAGAGAGAGAGAGAGAGAGAGAGAGAGAGAGAGAGAGTGCGAGAGCGGACACAGGGTGAGTTGAAGATGAAGGGAAGATACCTAAAAGAAATAAAATCAAATTAAGGGATGAGAGAGGAATATATTGAGAGAGGGAGATAGGGAGAGATAGAATGGGTTGGATTATCTCGCAAAAAGGTGGCAAGAGGAAGCAGTTCTGGGGGAGGAGGGGAGAGGGCAGGTGAGGGGGGAATGAGTGAATCTTGCTGTCATCAGATTTGGCCTGAGGAGGGAATACCATACACACTGAATTGGGTATCTTACCCCACAGGAAAGAAGAGAGAAGAAGATAAAAAAAGGGGGGGGGGATGATGGAGGGGAGGGCAGATGGAGGTGGAGGTAATCAAAAACAAACACTTTTGAAAGGGGACAGGGTCAAGGGAGAAAATTCAATAAAGGGCGATGGGTTGGGAAGGAGCAAAATATAGTTAGTCTTTCACAACATGAGTATTGTGGAAGGGTTATACATAATGATACACATGTGGCCTATGTTGAATTGCTTGACTTCTTAGGGAGGGTGGGTGGGAAGGGAAGAGGGGAGAGAATTTGGAACTCAAAGTTTTAAAAACAGATGTTCAAAAACAAAAAAAAAAGTTTTTGCATGCAACTAGAAAATAAGATACAGAGGCAACGGGGCGTAGAAATTTATCTGGCCCTACAAGAAAGGAAGGGAAAAGGGGATGAGAGGGGAGTGGGGTGACAGAAGGGAGGGCCGACTGGGGAACAGGGCAACCAGAATATACGCCATCTTGGAGTGGGGGGGAGGGTAGAAATGGGGAGAAAATTTGTAATTCAAACTCTTGTGAAAACCAATGCTGAAAACTAAATATGTTAAATAAATAAATTAAATTTAAAAAAAATAAGAAAGAGGCATCACCAGCATGTCAAAGGACGATGAATGTTTTAGCCATAGCAATCTCAAAAACCATCTATTAAAATACAGAGAGGGTGTCATATATGTTGATGGAAGGAGTACAGCCAATGACAAAATTAGATTCTTGAGGAAAGGCCCGTGGTTTTGTTTTATTTTTTTAGGGGGGGTGTAATCATATGACTTATATTATCTTGTCATGAATTAAAATGCCTACGTCTTTTTCACATTAGCTGCTATTCAGCCACGTCACCTTGATCTCATCCTCCAAGAGCTGATTTTTTTAAACCCAAGTGAAAAAAAATATACTTATCCTACATGTAGCCCATTCTTCTAGTGTGTCAAGATCTTTTAAAATTCTGATTCTGTCATCTATCGTATTCATTATCACTCAGTTCAATGTCATTTATAAATCAGATAAGCAGGCATTCAATGACAACAATGTCAAAACATGATAGGACCATTTAAAGGTCTATGGCAAACTAAACAGATATATTTCCAAGAAAGTTAAGAATGACTGATGGAGATAGTGGACAAAGAGATCCTGGTGAAAAGGTTATAGTTTTCTTATTAAGAAATGGGGGGAACATAGAAAGATGGAGGATAACAACTAGGACTTGCAGTTTGCCTTTCTCTAATTCTACAAGTCTGGAACCTCAGTTCCTTAATTGTGCATTTATCCATGGATAACTCTGGAAAAAACTCAGGTTTTCTTTTTTTTTGCATGAGAACACTTAATTAATAGCTTATAATGAATTATCTTTCTAGTAGTGGAGTTTAACTTAGAGTGGAAAAAATTAAGATCAGAATTGTTGTTGACTACACAGAATTATAAATAGAGCGTGCCCGTTAAAAGACACCTGCTTGAACAGAGCCTTCCCATTCAAAATTCTAGAGGTACCTGGCGGAAATTTCTCTGCGATAAGCCTTTTCAACTATCAAAGTAGTTTTTTATTCAGTTAAACATATACACATCAACATTTACATCAAAATAAATCACACACCCTGTCATAAGAAGAATCTCTTGATAGACACCCTGAACTTTGGGGGAAACAAGAACTCATCAATAGTTCTTTCTTGCTAACCCAAGAACTTCATCATTAGTACGTCTATGTCCAACTTCCTCCTTAAACCATTTCTAGCTTTCTTTTTATTTCCCTAATGCCTTTAGATAATCTATGGCAATGGTTTCCACAATTTCTCCCTTCAAACTGTGCACAGGACACCTTTTACTTCATCAGTGGCCTCCACTTAAAATAATTTCCTATTTTATTCAAATATAGCTAACATTTAAAAAATAATAATAAATACCTAATAAATAATGTAAAGAATTGCTGCATTAGTTGTCATGGGATCATATAATCGTAGATTCAGAGATGGAAGATACCTTCAAGGTAATCTAGTCCAACTCCCTCATTTTAAAGTTGAGGAAACTGGGCCCTAGAAAGTTATAGCAGAGCAGGATCTGAACTAAGGTCCTGTGACTATAAATTCAATACTTTCTCCAATGGACTATGCTGTCTCCCAAAAGCAAAGGGGAAAACATTATGGTGCTTGTCTGCCTTCAATCTTTAAACCTCCGCACCTATAAGGGTGTGGAACCACCACTGCTGCCCTGGATAGAGGTCTATAGTAGTGCCTCTGGCCAGCAACCCTGTCTAGCCTAGGCCCCAAAATGCCTTTTCACCCACGAGGCAATGGAAAACTCATGGCAAAGCTGGCATCAGAGGGGTCTGAAGGACCCAAAGGAAGCAGTATGGGTCCAATGGATGTAGTGGGTAGCTGATAGAAGTGGGTAGCTGATAGAAAGTATCTAATTAGCATGCAATTCAATGCTGCCATAAAACCGAAACCCTCTCTCTCCAGGGAAAAGGCCCTTTCACCATGGCCTCTTCTTTAGAGAGAGGAAGAGGCTAGGTTGCGCAGGAAACAGCTCAGAAAACTCTGACCTATGAAGGAATACAGATGATAAAGTATCGGAGACCAGGAGGATAGAAAAAGGAGAAGACTTCTAATACCTGGACATGACAGCAAAAACTTTTATGGCAATTACCAAATTAGGTTTCAGAATTTACTAGTGGATCTTAATTTATTTGTTGACGTCCTTCTAGTGCCCCAGCAAGAAACTAGGAACAGAAGCAGCAAGAAGAAATACTTGGGAGACTACCTGCTTCCTACCAGAACCAGTCAGTTAATAAATATTAAGCAAATATCCCTTTACTTACTAGGTAGGTGACTGAGGCTGGTCACTTCACCTCTCTTGGTCCAGCTTCCTTGTCTGTAAAATGAAGTTAGTTAAGAGCTCCCTATCTCACAAGGCTGTTGAGACAATCAAATAAGATGACATATGTAAAGCACTTTGCAAACCTTAAGGCATTAGATCAGATTTTATTGTTATTATTATTGGTAAAATGAGAATGTTGCATCTATTAAGTTTTCTTCCAGCACTCAAAATAAGATCCAATGATAGCTCTAAGGCTCTGTGTCTGGAAAATTTTCAACAGTATACTGAGGAAGAGAATGAATGGGATAATTTACTTCGCAAGGTTGAGGATCTTAGGTAGCAATGAAATGTCTGAGGGGCAAGGGACATGCACTGTGGGAGAGATCAAATTTAGAAAAGCAAACTCAGGGACTGTGTGTTTAAAATACTTATTGTAATAGCAAATGAGTTTCCTAATGGAACATGTATTATATACTAAGAAGAGGAAATCAGACTAAAGGCCCGAACCCTAAGAGACTTCTCCAGTCAGTTGTGGGGAGAAGAAGATGCAATGGAATAGTCAATCCGTCAATAAACATTTACGTGCTGGGAGAACAAAGACAAAAGACAGTTCCTACTCGCGAAGGAACTCACAGTCTAATGGCGAGACTACTTGCAAACAACCGTACAATTTGGTTATATGGAGGATAAAATGAAGAAAATCAACTGAGGGAAGGCACTGGAAGTATTGGCAAGAAACTTAAAGAGAACAGGATATATATATTGAAAGTCAAAATCTAAAAGGATAGTGAGACTATGGAACAATATGGTAGTAGGATATGCAGACATGAAAGTTTAGCTGAAGTTTAACTTAGGGCATTATTCAATGAACAGGAAATATAACAGAAAAGACATGGAGATGGACGGAAAGAGGTTACTCAAGGCTTTGCTGGGAACCAAGACACTTATTTATGCAGTAGCTGCTTTCCAGAGTGAAATCTTTCAGCTGCTCTAAAATATTTCTTTTCGAAGCCACTGAAAGCAATGAGATCATGTTCTTGATTAAATGCCAATATTTTTTTTCTTCAACCTAGACCGTTAGAGTTAAATAGAGCAAAAATAAAAAAGAGAAGGTTGAGGATGGGGTTTAGGGGAAGTGGAAAGAGAAAAGAAACAGGATGAAGGTAAAAGAAAAAGAATATAATCTTAAGCAAATGATGGGAAATATGGAAATGACAGAATAGGGGTAATTTTTTTTTTAAGTTGAGGAGTTAGAAATTTAAAAGCTTGGTCATTTGTTCTATTGTCAAAAGGAGTGACAGCAGTGATTCATTACATTTCTTGTAAATGGTTTCCTAGTTTAACATAAAGTAACTGGACTAACTATTCAGGTATACCATTAAAAAAACAAACAAACCACCTCCTCTCTAATGTTTAATAGATTTCGGCAGTCAGCCCATGAAAAAGGAAAAGAATTCTTCGGCAAGGCCCTCCATAAAGCTGGCTGTTCATATTCATACATTGTTTTCAGGAACACAATCTGGTATCTTGTATTCAAATAATAGCTAATATATATAATAGCCAACATTTATATAGCACTTTACAATTTATAAAGTGTTTTTACACACACACACACACACCTTGTTTTATCCTCATAACAACCCTAGGAATTAGGTGCTATTATCGTCATTTTACAGATGAGGAAACTGAGGTAGACTGAAATTAATTAATTTTCCCAGGGTCACATAACCAACCAGTAAGTGTCTGAGGCCAAATTCAAACTCAGCCTTGATCCACTGCTCTATCCTCTGTACTACCTAGCTGCTAAAAAAAGTACATAATAAGTGATGAAATTTCTAAGACTCAAATCATAAAGATGCAATAGGAAGAAAAAAACAAGATCCCCCCAGACTAAATGCATCATGTCAAAAAGCAGTTTCCAAAACTGAAGCACAAAATATAATCATTTCAAATGTTAACATCGTATGGCATGAAATAATGCCATGGCACATAATTAGTATTCAACAAGGATTATGAATTTGAGCTTACATTTCTGTAATACTGTCTTCCTTTCAAAAAGCTTTACACCCATTATCTCATTTGGATCGTATAACAACCATATATATATATATATATATATATATATATATATATATATATATATATATATATGCAGGTGAGGTATTCTTAGCCCCTTTTACACATATGAAACTTGTTTTCCCAAAGATGCAGCAAGTCATTTTTATAGCCAACAACAGAATCAAAGTCTCTAGAACTCCTAATCTAGAACTTTTTTCTTTTCCCAAACTCACACCAAACTGCCTCTTGTAGAGTGGGTTAAAATTGGGAGCCACTGCATTCCCTGGAATCCAATCTTAGAAACAACAATGCTTACACTGGAAATGAAGTCTGACCATTTTTTTAAAAAAGTTAATCTTTAATCTTCACATATAAGTGGAGGAATTTAGCTACTTATGAGAGCTGACATCTGAAGTACAAAAAGCTGCAAGAGGATGAAATAAAATTCTAGACTGGAGCAGCAAAAGTTAACGGAGGGGCTGAAAAAAACATACTAAAGGAAAGCTACACAGCTCAGAATCGAAAAAAATTATTTTTCATAAAAACAGAAACAAAAACAAACAACCCCCCCACAACATCTCAGTTGAATAAGCTAATTCTGAAGATCTTAACCAACCCCCCCCATAGTCTTTATACTAAGTTCATCTGAGTAGACTTCTATGGCTTAGTCCTCAAAATAGATCTCCATTTCTCTAGTTATTTTTTCTCCTATGTGGGCACAACCACAGGCATCAATGTTTACTGAACTGAATTGGGATAAAAGATAACCTGAGTAATAACAACACAAAATAACAACACAAAGCCACCCCCACACCTTAAAATCAGACAATTTTTGAGCTAGAGAGAACCTTGAAGATCACGTAGCCTAACTGTATTTAACAACAAGGAAAATGAATCTCAGAGAAGTTGTGACTTGCTAAAGGTCACACAGTTACTTAGGAGCAGACTAGAGAACCTAATTCTCCGGACTCTAAGGCTGCTATACTCTACAATGATGCAAAAATCATTTGGTCCTATTCTCATTATCCATTTGGTCAACGGGTAAAGCAGCTTTTTCCCCCCGTTCTCCCATCTCCAAAGGCTGGGGAGGAATCAACTCAAAAACAGAATTAAATATTAAACGGAAGTTGTCACTATGGGGTACAAGACATAATTACACCATTAACTGGTCTCTGAGGTAAATTACTCTATAGCAGGGTTCATGGCTTACCACACAAGTTAAGATTAAACTTAGCATGATTTTATCTGATGTTTGTCAAGTAATAATGCAAAGATACTTCTCTCCTTAACACATTAATATCCTAAGAAGAACCTGTAGCCTGTAGCAGCTATTGCATTTAAAACTAACTAATAATGACCAACTTCTGATGAAATAATCAGAATTTCAATGGAAACTGTTATTAGGTAATAACTTACATTGATAACCACAGCCCAAATGAAGTTCTAGTTTTTAAAAATGCAGTTTAAATTGAGTATTCAGTTTCAAAGTCACCTATACCAATGTTCTCTCCCCTTCCCCCAGGAAAACCAACCCTTGTATACTGGTGTATCTTTTTCTTAAGTGAACATGAAACAAAAATTGTTTCAATTCTACATTACATAATTAAAGTTTTATGTCACTTGACATTAATTTTAGCAGGTATTGAAGGTTGAGACTTCTTTTACTTTAAAAAAAAATAAAAAGAACCTTTAAATTTCTTTTACTTGTATATGACTCTTGACAGATTATTTTTCTCTTGTGAGTCAGTAGCCCTTAATAGAAAAAAGGCTCCTTTACTCTGCTATAAAGCTTAAAATGTACAATGGATGAGTCTTAACAGCAATTTGTTTTTAAGATATTAAGAATCTCATTTTCTTGGTGCCAAGGACAAGTGGATCTGTAAAGCAATAGAGTTTGTCTCACTTGACACGAAATCATTTTTTTAGTTCAGCTTTTCTAATGTGTTCTTGGGAACCACTTCACTTTCCTTCATTTCTCACTTGTATAATTAGATGGCTGAAGTACTGTTCTCTCTAAGCCACAACTAGAAAAGTGGAAGAAGGAAGTTTCTTGAAAAAAAAAATTGCCTGACAGCAAGTCAATTTTACTATTAAAATTCCCTTACCCACCTCCAGAGAGTTCTCACATTCACTATTTTAAAAGATATTACTAATAAATATGCTGCTGATAAAGGAACTGGTTTGGCACACAAAGAGAAATCCTCTATACAAATGAATGATATGTATAAAAACAAGATCAGCAGTTTTCCCCACGAGGGAAACTAATCAAATGATTATATGAGATTGGAAAGAATTGGTGATTTTCATAGCCAGAATAATTCAAAAGGTTAATGAGCAAACTAGGAAACTCAAATATCAATCATAATACTTTCAAAATGCGAAAATCCGGTAACTAAGTAGGTATTGTTTGCTTTGAACAGTAAAGAGGAAAAAATTCACTGGCCAAGGGTATACCTACAAGTGACTTACCATGTGTAATGGTAATTTAAATTTGAAGATCCTTCCCACCCATTAATAGGCCCATGTGACCTACTTACGTCACAGGAAACCTGAGTCACATGTGGTGGAAGGAGCTTGCTTAACTAGAGGAACTAGAAGGGGGGGGGGGGAACAGGAAATTCTTAGAGCAGAAGAGCTGAGGGAAACACGTGCTATGCTGTGAGTGTGTTGGTGGCAAGGCCCCAAAAGAGGGAGGGGAGGTTACAGAATGGAATCATTCTCTGCTGTGATAATGTGTATTAATTTCTTGGCTGCCGTGATGGATTGGACTTAATGGTTTTGGGATCTGGTTCTTTGGTGTTTGGATAAATGGCTTACTTCTTCTACCTTCTATATGTAGAGTCTTTTACATTTTGTGACACAGAACTACATAGGCATATTGACAATTATCATCTATATTATGATTATTGCCTTGCTAACACACCATGATAGGCTGAACACCTAATTTTCTATCCTTTTGAATGGCATGAGAACTTCTTAAATGTATCCTCTATGTCAGGGGTTCTTAATCCAGGGTCCATGAACTTTGATTTAAAAAAATAATTTAATAATTTTATTTCAACATAATTAGCTTCCCTTGTAATTTTTTGCATTTGGCTTTATTAATTTAAAAACATTGTTCTGAGAAGGGATCCACTGGCCTCACCAGACTGCAAATGGTTCCATGTACAAAAAGGGGTTAGGAACTCGTATTGCCATGCATAGTATTGTCCTAGAAAAAGAAAGAAGGCAAAGTCTCTTAAAGGAGTTTTTAAAAGTCTTTTAAAGTCTCTTTAGTCTTAAATGAGTTTCAAGTCTGAAGGAACTGGCTTAACTGTCAAGCAGTGTCAGGTTAGGACAAACCAAGAAAATAAGTTCCAATCTAACTTCTTTTTAAGAAAAATCATTTTTATGCTTTTGTAATTTATACTTGACAAATACCACTTGACATAAGTATTTCCCTATATAATAGGCAAAAAGACAGCATATAATTCCACAAATATCTATCACAAATGTTCTGCTTTTTATGTTTTGGTCTTCTTTGTCAGCAAACAAAGAATGCAAAGTCTGAGAGTGAATCTGGGTGCGTTTTCGCTGCCTGGCCATATTCCCAGCCAACTAACTTGACCCTTGAGTTTTTCAGTGGGGTATGACTGCTTGTAGATTACAGAGTTCTATGTTCCACGTTTGGGGGGGAGGTGCCAGCTCTGCCACACCAGCACTGCTCCTTCCCCAAGAACCCCCAACCCGAACTGGGCTTAGATCTTCAGCAGGCTGTGCACCCCTGCTCTGATCTGCCACTTAATTCCTCCCACCAGGTGGGCCTGGAGCCGGAAGTAGCAACAGCTGTAGCTGCCCCACCTCCGCTGCCCCAGGGCTGGAAGCCTAACCATGAACTCCTTCCACTCCTGCAGCTTTTCCCACTAACCTTCTCCGCAGTCTTTGGTGTTTGTGGGTCGAGGGGTCTGGTAACTGCCGCAGCTCACTGAATCAGGGCGCTAGGGCCCCCTCCGCCCAGCTTCTGGTCTGGATGGTCCACGCCGCTCAGGCTGGGCTCTGTTCCACTCCGTTCCCAGCTCCCAGCTCCCAGCTCCGTGTGGGATAGACCTCACTCAGAGACCATCCAGGCTGTCCTGGGCTGGAACCCTGCTTCCCTCTGCTGTTTTGTGGGTTCTGCCATTCTAGAATTGGTTCAGAGCCATTTTTTATAAGTTTTTGGAGGGTCTCCGTACGGAGCTCACACTATTCCCTGCTTACCAGCCACCATCTTGGCTCCGCCCCCCTATGTTCTGCTTTTGAAAAAAAAAAAGCATAATGAATTAAATGTTTTAAAATTTTTAAACTATCTTGCCTATAAATTATTTCTCCATCCAAACCTCATTCTATTCTCTTACATATTTTTAAAATGCTTCAATGATCCTTTCTTTTCTCACTTAAATCACTACCACTACTTTTAGCACCTCTCCAAAATACTTCCAATGCCAATTTAAAAAAAAAAAATCCTCCACTGTGATAAATAAGAAGTCACAGAAAACGTAACAGTCATGTCTCATTCTGCAGCTCAACTCTGTCAGAAGGTGGGCCGCATCCTTCATCATCAGTCAGGAGGAGTTCACAATATTAATCGGTGTTGTCTTTCAAAGTTCATTTTCTTTACAATGGTATAGGCACTGAATAAACTGTTCTTCTGGTTCCTCTAATTTCAATCTACATCAATTCATGAAATCTTCCTCTGTGTCTCTGAATCGTTCATCATTTCTTAGACATAATGAATTTCCATTAACACAGACTTTGTTCAATCATGCCTCAATTAATGGTCACTTCCTTATTTCACTGTTCTTTTCTACAACAAGAAGTGCTGCTTTAAGTATTTTTGAACATATAAATCTTTTCTCTTAGTTAAATCTTTTTTGAGTCTAAGTGTAGTAGTAGCATCGCTGGGTTAAATTAGGTTATGCACAATTTCAGTAACTGCTGGCACACACTTCCAAACTGCCCTTCAGAACAGCTAGCCCATTTCACAACTCCACCAACAGTGTATCAGTGTGTCTATCCTCTCATGTCCCCTCCAAAAACTGTCATTTTTCCTATGTTGTTATCTTTGCCAATCTGATGGATGTGAAGAAGAACCTCAGAATTTCTAAAACTTTATATTTCTTTGATTATCAGTGATTTGGAGTACCCCATTTGATTTTGAAATTAAAAAAAGAGCTACAGTGTGGAGTTAGATCACAGACATTTTATTTTTTAGGCTTGCCTCCAAGTGACATCCATTTAAAAATATAAATTCATCCTCAAAGAATATTTCCTATCACTAAGAGTACTTAAAAGAATGTACCAAAAGCAATTTCATAAAAGAAGAACTCCGAACAATATTTTGAACAATAGTAGAATCCCTGGAATAAGCACATATAGCCTTCCAAAGTGACTATTTTGAAAGTGAGAAATATTGATCTGAATGTATAATTTTGAATATATTTATTTAAAAACCAAAAAAAACCCAAATAACACGCAGTCTCATCATCTCATAGTTACACATCATCTCTTTCATATACCTTCTATTACACCCATAACATTAGGGATGTAGTAGATGCTCAATCAATAATGCTTGAGTCACTTATTATTATCCAATTATCAGCTAAAGATTGTTATCAATAAGTATGCATTTATGGAACACCCACTAGATGTGTAATACTTTGCTATAAGTAACTACTTATAGCAAATATTTGAACCATTTGAACATTTACAGAAATAGTTTTAATCTTATAAATCTTTGGGACTATTATGGAATACAAGTTTAACTATTCTAAATCTAAGTGGTGACACAGAAGGCCAATACAACAACACACACAATTACTTCGAAAGTAATTACCATAAAAAGCATTGCTATAGGATGGATACTAACAATGCTTTACTTGAACACAAGTAAAAACATCAAATTTGGCAAACTCAAATTAACTATGAAAAAACATTATGGAAATCTGAAAAGGTATAATTTGGTAAGGCAAGGGCTTATAAAAGTAAGGCTATGCCTGATTACTTCTTTGAGGCTTTTTAATATGGTCCAAATGCTAAAGCTTGACAAGAAGAGAACAGTGGATATAAGTAATCAGAATTTCAAGAAAGCATTTGATTCGACACTGCCTAACACATTGATTTACACAGTAATAAAGTAGCCTCTCAGAGCAAGGGTTTTGAAATAGCTTTTGAAATATGACTGAGGGATACAAAACAGCAATTCCTATTCCAGTAAAAGATCAACTCAGGGTTATAGAAATGCATCATTAGCACACTGCTTTAAAAGGGGAGTTATTTTATTAGACTTTGATTTTAAAAAATCAGACAGAAAATGGAGTTTTTCCAAAAGTTTTGCTACATCTGTAAACATAATTCAAATCATATGACATCTATAATCAGAAAAGGTTAAAGGAAACTCCATAGATGAAAAGGTATAGGGAGAAAAGTCAAAGATTCCTCAGGGAATAACATAAACAGGAACTGGCCTGTCACATTCAGCCAATCAATCCAATTTTCTACGGGGGAAAATAATCATGCAAGTGTTGCTTAATATCAGAATTATCATTAACTTTTGACTTAACATCACTGAGGGCAAGCCCCACAAAGCATGGAGAACTTGTGAGGTATAGTAAGTTCCTCACTACACCTTTTCTATCACTGGCTACAGGTAAAATCAGAGCTATAAATGACAGTAAAATTCTCACCCTTGGTGGCAAAAGTGCTGAGATTTTTCTTAAGATGGAGGAAAAACCGCCTATCTATGACACAGCAGTGTTCAGAAAGAAGTCCAACTGGCAGCCCAAGGTACAAATTCCATTCCCAACTCTACCACTTAGTAGATGCATATTCCTGGGTAAGACTCTACATCTTCTCAGTTTGCTCATCTATAAAATGAAACTAGGGGACAAAAAAACTTGCTTTCGAACCTTGCCACAAATACTTTTTAGTTGTGTGACCCTGTGCAAATCATTTAAGTTCTCTGAGGCTCAGGAAACTCTAAAAGCTTATAAACTGCAGACAGGTTCCAGTCTGGTCAGGAAAGGAAGTTCTCACACAAGGAAAATAACAGATTCCTGAGGTACAGACATATTTCCAACAAAAAATAGGAATAATAATACCTAGAGTCTGTCCAGAGTCCTTCTCATCAGCTCTCATGAATTCAATTATCTTCTCTAAGTTGATAATTCTTATATCTGCTGTTGTTCAACCGTCTCAGTTGTGTCTGACTCTTTGTGACCTCGTTGGGGGTTTTCTTGGCAGAGATGCAGGAGTAGGTTTGCCATTTCCTTCTCCAGCTCATTTTACAGAGGAGGAAACTGAGACAAACACGGTTAAGTGACTTGTCCAGGGACACACAGCAAGGAAGTATCTGAGGGTGAATTTAAACTAGAATTTCCTGACTTCAGGCTAGGCACTCTATTCACTGCATCATCTAACTCTAATCTCTCTGCTAACCCATGGTCTCACATCTCAAAATGCCTACTAGACATCTGAAACTGGATGTCTCATCAACATCTTAAACTCAACATGTCTAAAACTGGACTCATTCTCTTTCTCCCTGTTACTATAGCGGGTATCACCATGTTCCCAGTCACCCAGGCTCACAAGCTAGGCAAAGTGTCATCCTTGCCTCCACATTCTCTCTCATCTCCCCTGCCCCCCTCCATTTCCAACCTGTTGTCAAGTCCTGTTGTTTCTGCTCTAATACCTTTCATATATGCCCCCTTCTCTCCTCTCACACTGTACCATTTTTGCCTTTATCACTTCATACATGGATTATTGCAACAACCTGCTGGTTGGTCCCCCTGCTTCAAGCCCCTATGCACCCCAATCTATTCTCTAGGCTGTCAAACTGATCTTAGAGAATAGATCGGAACATGTCATTCCCATAGTCAATAACTGCCATGACTCTCTATTGCTTTCAGGATGAAATATAAAACCCTCTGTTTAGTGTTCAAAGCCATTCATAATCTGACCCTTTACAACCTTTGTAGCATTCTTAAACCTTAAACACTCCCTTACAGGCAGATAGGTAACGCAGTAGATAAAGTATTAGACATGGAGTCAGGAAAATCTGAAGTCAAATCCAATCTAGCCTCAGACACTTCCTAGATGTGTGACCCTGGCTAAGTCACTTAACCTCTGTCTGCTCCAGTTTTCTCAACTATAAAATTGGAATAATAATAGCTCCTATTTCCAGTTGTGAGAATCAAATCAGTTAACGTATGTAGAGCATTTAGCACAGTGCCTGCACACAGGAGATGCTTAATCCTCCTCCTCTCACATGCTCTGTGAACCAGGGAAATGGTGCTCTTGCTATTCCTCACACATGACACTCCAGATCCTGACTCATGGATATAATATAACGGGTCTCATTTCTTTAGACCAAATGTACAATGTGAACAAAAAGCAGTAACTTATAGACTAAATGTTTCTAACATAAATCTTATAATTTGTTGCATAGATAACTGCTATTTCTGTAATAAAAATTAGTTTCCCTCATTTTAAAATTTCAATACCTATAAATAGCCTTTGCTATGTTACAAAAATCTTACAAGAATCAACTTGAATGTACGTACATCTAAATCCAATTAGAATACATATTCTGTAGGCAGCAAGATAAAATTAATTGTATATGCCAAATTCTGTTACAACTGATTATAATGTTCATATAAATCTTATTGAAAAATCTTTATAAACCCCATTCAACTGTGCATTGTACTTTAAGTAATAAAGTATTTTCTGTATTTCCTCCTGTATACTGATAAGAAAATCCAAAGAAAAAAGTTCTTTCTATATAATTTCTCTTATACGAGGATTTTTTTTTCCTGCTTTGAAACCACAACCATAACTTTCAACCAAGGATTTCAGAATACTAGTAACTGAAGGCAAAGCTTTTCTTTACTTTAAATCCTGGTTCTGACACAATGAATTCACCTTGGACAATGAACTTAACCTGCTGAGCCTTAGTTTCCTCATCAGTAAACTAGGAAAAATTATTATAGTGCCTATCTCACAGGTAGTTGAGAAGGCAGGCCTTTAAAACTTTTTTACTTATATCTTTTTTAAAATTTACTTTCTTTTAAATTATTTTAGTTTAAAACATTCAGTTCCACAAGCTTCCCTCTCTTTCTGCCCCCCACCCCCAAGATGGCATGCAATCCAATATGGGCTCTACTTATACATTTACATTAAACATATTTTCACATTAGTCACGTTGCAAAGAAGGATCATAAACAAAGGAATGCACCACTACAAAGAAGAAACAAAACAAAAAAGTGAGCAAATAGTTAACTTCCATCTGCATTCAGACTCCGTAATTCTTTGGCTGTGGATAGCATTTTGCATCATGAGTCTTCTGGAGTCGTCTTAGAACCTTGCATTGCTGAGGAGAGCCAAGTCTATCAAAGTTGGTCATTGCACAATGTGTCTGTAACTGTGTACAACCTTCTCCTGGTTCTGCTCCCCTCACTCAGCATCAGTTCACATAAGTCTCTCCTGGTGTATCTGAAATCCTTCTGCGCATCATTTCTTATAGCACAATAGTATTCCATTACATTCATATATCACAACTTGTTTAGTTTTCTTGGCCTCCACAAAAAGAGCTGCTATAAATATTTTTGTACATGTGGGTCCTTTTCCCATTTGTGTGATCTCTTTAGGATACAGCCCTAGAAGTGGTATTGCTGGGTCAAAGGGAATGCACATTTTTATAGCCCTTTGGGCATAGTTCCAAATTGCTCTCCAGAACGGTTGGATCAGTTCACAACTCCATCAACAATGCATTAGTGTTCCAACTTTCCCACATCTTCTCCAGCATTTATAATTTTCCTATTTTATCATATTAGCCAATCTGACAGGTGTGATGAATCACCTTTATTTCTAAATGTACTTCTTTCTCTACCCTCCTCAGAGAGCCATCCCTTTTATTGTTTAATCGTTTCGGTCAGGTCTTACCCTTTGTAATCCCATTTTGGGGTTTTCTTGGCAAAGTCACTGGAGTGGTTTACCACGTCCTTTTCCAGCTCATTTTACATATGAGGAAGTGAGGCAAACAGGGTGAAGTGACCTGTCCAGGGTCACACAGTTAGTAAGTGTCTGAGGCCACATTTGAACTCAGGAGTTCTCCCTGACTCCAGGCCCAGTGATCTATGTACCTCGCCACCTGGCTGCCTTGCCTTCCCTTTTGACAAAGTATAAAAAAGAGGGAGAAAAATCAGGACAACAAAATGAAACAAAAGGGGCCTTTCCATTACAAAGATGTAACCATGTGCCTCCCTTACTCAATAAACTCCTGTGGTTCCCTAACTGCCTCCAGGATCAAATATAAAAATCTTATTTGGGTTTTTAAGTCTTTCACAACCTGGCCCCTGCCTACCTTTCCAATCTTCTTATACTTTTCTCCTCCTCTATGAATTCTAAAACTCAGTGACACTGGCCTTCTTGCTATTCCTTACACATTACAACATCTCTGCTGCCTCCATGCCTTTTCACTGGAGGTCCTCCCTACTCTGCTTACTTACTTCTACCTCCTAGCTTCCCTGGCTTCCTTCAAGACTTAGCTCAAATCCTATTTTCTGAAAGGGAATTTTCTTTCTTTCTTTTTTGAATTTTTAATTTTTTCCCAATTACATATAAAAACAATTTTGAACATTCATTTTTTAAAATTTTGAGTTCCAAATGCTCTCCCTCCCTCTTCTTTCCTCTCCCTGAGGTGGTAAGCAGTTTGATATAAGTTAAATACGTGTAATCATGCAAAACACATTTCCATATTAGTCATGTTGTGAAAGAAAACAAAACCCAAAAATATCCACAAAAAAAGTGAAAAATAGTCTGCTTTGATCTGCATTCAGACTCCATTAGTTCTTTCTCTGGAGGTAGATAGCATTTTTCTTCATGAGTCCTTTGGAATTGTGTAGGAGAATTTTCTAAGTGCTTCATCTACTACTAATGCCTTTCCTCCAAGATTAGCTTCCATTTATTGTATATACTATATATGCTGTATTGTATATAGTATAATATATTGTATATGCTAAAGTCATTCACTGTTTACCTCAGGTTGAAGTCAATCCCTCCCTAGCTGAAGTTACAGCTGAAAGAGAGGTTTTGCATGCCATTAGGCTCCCTTCCTGTGGCAAAGCACCTGGTGCTGATTCTGTTCTAGCTGAGATTTACAAGGTAGGTGGTCCATTGCTCATACAAAAGCTGACTGCAATTTTCCAGGTTATATGGCAAGAGGAAGTTAACCCCCAGGAGTTCAAGGATGCCTCCATTGTCCATCTCTACAAAGGTAAAGGAAATAGATTGTCCTGTGACAATTACAGGGAGGGCTGTCCTCTCTCTTAGTCATTGTTGGCAAGATTCTTGCCAGGGTCCTCCTTAATAGGCTGATCCTTCACCTGGAAGTTGATCATCTACCTTAGAGCCAGTGTGGCTTCAGAAAGGGCTGAGAAACGGTCAACATGGTGTTTGCTGCCTGACAACTCCAGGAGGAATGCCAGGAGCAGAACAGAGGTCTGTATACAACGTTTGTAGATCTGACCAAGGCCTTTGATACTGTCAGTCACAAGGGCTTATGGGAAATTATGTCAGAATTTGGTTCCCCAGAGAAGTTTATCAGTGTTGTACATCAGTTTCACGACTGCATACCTGCCCAGGTTCTGGATAATGGACAATGCTCTCGTGTTCTCCCATTCACCAATGGAGCGAAATGAGGCTTGTGTGCTTGCTCCCATGCTTTTAGCATGATGTTTTCAGCCATGCTGTCAAACATCTTCAGTGAGAATGAACATGGCATCAAGGTCAGCTGTCTCACTGATTCTAAATTCTTCAACTTGAAAAGGCTACAATCCAAGACCAAAGTACAGGGAGTGTTGGTGCGTGATTATCTGTTTGCAGATGATTGTGCACTTAATTGAAGCTGAGATGCAGCAAAATATGGATAAAATGGATAAATTCTCTGCTGCTTGTGCTAATTTTCGCCTAACAATTAACACCAAGAAAACACAGGTGTTCCCTCAGCCACCACCACACCATCCATACATGGAACCATAGGTTTAAGCAAATGGAGAAGTTTTGAATGCTGTGGATAAGTTCACTGACCTTGGTAGTGTACTTTCCAGGGATGTATACATTGATAATGAGGTTGACGCATGCATTGCCAGAGCTAGCTCAGTGTTTGGGAGGCTCCAAAGGAAAGTATGAGAGAGAAGAGGTATTAGATTAACTACCAAACTGAAGATCTACAGAGCCACTGTGCTGACTTCAATACTGTATGCCTGCGAAACCTGGACAGTATACTAGCGCCTTGCCAGGAAACTGATCTTGCTTCCATTTGAATTGTCTTAGGAAGATCCTGAAGATCACCTGGCAGGATAAGATACTAGACATGAGGTCCTTTCTTGAACTAAACTGCCAAGCATTCAAACTCTACTGCGGAGAGCACAACTCTGACGGGTTGGCCACACTGTTCAAATGCAAAATGTATGCTTGCGAAAAAAGACTATTTTATGGAGAACTCACACAGGGCAAGCGTTCACATAGTGGTCAGAAAAAAAACTGATACAAGGACACTCTCAAGGTCTCTCTTAAGAATTATGGAACTGATTGGGACATGGGACACACTGGCACAGGACGGCTCAGCCCACATCAGAGAAGGTACTGTGCTCTATGAGCAAAGCAAAAGAACTGGAAGATGTGCAAATTTAGGGAATCCACCCCAAATGTTCACATGGACTATTTGTGCTCAACCTGTGGTACAGCATTCATAGCTCATGATCAGTCTGATCAGCCACAGTCAGACACACTGTAACTTGATTAGAGCATATTGATGTCATTTTGGCACTCTTCAAGAATGAAGGACAACAACCAACCAACCAATCATTTTCATTCTCTTTCTCTCTCTCTGTGTATAGCATGAATATAGCTGCTTGCATGCTGTCTCCTCCATTATTAAGTAAGCTCCTTGAGGACTGTGATCTTGTTTTTGCCTTTCTTTGAAACCCTAACACTCAGCACAATATTGGGCACAAAGAGAGCACTTAATAAATACCTACTGCCTAAATGACCAACCAATCAACTGAATTGAAAAAATATATGCAATATATCTAGGCATGGTGGTGCCTTATGCTTATAATCCCTATTGCAAAGGAGGCTGAGACTTGCGGACAACCTAAGTTGTTGAGTTCTGAGTTACAGGTAGAGTTAAAACCAAGTGGGTGTCCCCATTAGTCCAGCATCAGTATGGTGAGCCCTGGGGGTGGGAAGGATCATTTTCCAACAGGCTACTCTCCTGGACTTCATCATGATTTATCAAAACTCATCATCCTGTAATATCACATTAACTTGGAAATTTCATATCCTGTCAGTATTCCCTACTCCTAGGACTCCTCCCTCCCTCTGACTAGAGATCACAGAGCTCCTCCCAGAGCCTTCATTTATGGAGTGTACCCAGGGCAGCCAGCTCATCATTTCCCACCTGCTGTAGAGCTAAATCATGTGCCTGACATACCCCCTTCCCCAATGGGTACCGGATTCCCTCCCCACCCTTTATGTAGTCTTTTACCAGGAGATTTTGAGTTTCCAGAAGGAAAGGGACTGACTGTCTTTTGTCTTTCTTAAAATCTCCAGTGCTTATTAGCACAATGCCTTGGGGATAGTAGGTGTTTAACAAATGTTTATGGACTGATAAAAGCTGATTGGGGAAGGCTGCCTAAACAAAAGGCAAGGTTAGAAACAAAGCACATCAAAGCTTCTGTGCCAAAAATTATTTTGATATATATGGAACTTTTCCATCTTTGACCTCCTTGGGATATATTCCTAACAGTGGGATATCTGGGTCAAAGGGTATGGATGTTTTAGTCATACTTTTAAAAATTCCAAACTGCTTTCTAGAAGGGTTAATATCAGTTCCCAGTTCTACCCAGAATATATGATTTAATAGTGCTTTTAAACCTTAGGACAATATAGAAACATAAGTTCTTTTTATTTTGGGAGAGTCAAAAATGTTAAAGAACCAACTAGCTATGTGAAAGTGGTTGATTCACTAGTGAGCACTCATTTCTCTTATTTCAGGTAATAATACTATCAGCTAACTGCCTTCATGTGCCCTTTTAAAAATTTCAACTCAATACTTCAGCAAGGTTCTATGTCATTGTTGGGTTCCAGGGAAAAGCAATCTTTCTTTTCTCTCCCCCAATAAATACTCTTAATACACATATAATAAACACCTGTATTGACTACAAATTGAATGAAAAAATGTTTTTAAATTTCAAAACCGAGAAAAAAGAGATATAAGTAAACAAGGACTCAAATATCTGCATAATACCGCCTTCTACCCACATGCAATGAAAAGTTTAGGAAGAAAAAAGGAAAATTATGGCAGTAAATATTTTTCAAACAATAAAAATCCAAACATATAATACTCCAATTTGAGCAATGATCCAATTTGTGTAGCTCTTACTTTGAGCACCTGGGCAACATTGGAAAACCAAATTTCGAAAAGTCAAAAATTGGCCCTGTTTTATAATTTTTTATCAAGTAAAATGTTTGCGAACTCTTCTTTGGTTCTTCCT
The DNA here is from genome assembly GCF_011100635.1 of Trichosurus vulpecula. NCBI lineage: Eukaryota > Metazoa > Chordata > Mammalia > Diprotodontia > Phalangeridae > Trichosurus > Trichosurus vulpecula. Next base: position 291,808,002 of record NC_050575.1, on the reverse strand, counting down.
ATATAACACTCCATCTCCCATATCTGGACCTTTACACAGGATGTTTCCTAAGCGCAGAATATAATGTCTCTTTAACTTTACCTCTTAGAATATCTCTCATTTCCTTCAAAGCTCAGCTCAAGTACCACCTTCTACAAGGTTTTTCCTGATCTCTCCGCCTGCTAGTGCCTTACCAATCAAAGTTATCTTGTATTTTCTTATACATATATTGTCTTGACTGAAAGAATATAAAGTCATTGAAGGCTGGAACAGATAAATGTTTGTTTCTGTATTGTGGGTGCCATGCACGGGGATAAGGGTGGGAGAGTGGGGTGATTTACACAGTTGGTGCTTATTAAACGTTTCTTGATTGGTTCATTAGCAAACAGTAACTGAAGAATTTCCTTTAAAAGGGACATCAATATGTAGAGAAATTACAATCTATCTCCTATGACATGGAAGTTCAGGGTTCTAAGGTGACAAGATACAAAGTGTGGACATTCAAACCTTTATTAAGTTGGTGAAGACTCTCAATGAAATGCGAAATGACTATAGCATGCATTTTAAAAGTATATTTCCCATAAAATGTGTGCATTAAAATTATGGGGATTAATTGTTCACTTAACTAAGTTTTCTCTCTGGGAAATTAAGATGATTTAAATATGCATGGTCTGAGTATTTAGACCATTAGACTGTTCAAATTATAGTTCAAATGATAGAATTAGTCTCAGAGAGGACAAACAACATAAGCATGGTGGATACAGAGCCGGCTTGGGAATCCGCAAGACCTAAAGTCGAATCCAACCTCATGCACAGCCTGACTATGTGACCCTGGGCAGGTCCTCCCAGTGCTCTAGGCAACTCTATAAGACTATATATTGTAGAGAAAGTACTAGCCTGCATTGGAAGAACATTTTCTCATCTGATAGAGCTCTCGATACAAGCAAAATCCCAAGTCCAGTCCTATCCTTAAAATTGTTAGTATTACTGTCGTAATTTTTATTGTGTATTAAACCCTGTATTACTTTCCAAGCAGCACAACAGATGTCAGCAAAAAATTACAATTCTGTATTACTGGCTTCACATAAAACATTTCAAGAACATCTACATCTAATACATTAGATGAAGAAACAAAATTCCCTCCATCTCTACTGAGTGACTATCAGTGCAAAACAGACGATAGGTTTTAAGACAGAGTCTCTAATGACAGTTGGTTTTACTTAGCTGTTTTCCTTTGTTAAGATGAAAGGTACAATAGTTCAATGTATCCCCAGTGCTTATCACAGCTCCTAGCACAGAGTAAGCTCTTAATAAATGTTTGCTGACTAACTAGAATGTAAGCTTCTTCAAGACAGGGACAGTTATCTTTATATTTACATTTCCTTGCACATATATTTATTATTTCTTGCAGAAACTCTTAATAAAGCCTTGTGGCACTGAATTGTTAAACTGCTCTTGGCCATCAAGGAAGTTAAACTTCTGATATTCAGCTGTTCATTTTCCTCCTCTGCAGTCTCTTGGTTTTTTTAGACCTCAATGCTGCCTCATCTCCCCTGACAGAAGTTAGCATTCTCTCAGACTACTATTCACTTAAGGGAATTATCCCATGATTCCCATACATTTTCCATACAATCATTTCCCATACAAAAGATTGAGTTATACTTTGAAGGAGACTATGCATACCACTTTGAGCAAAACTTGCCTCTTGAAGGAGATAACATAGATGAATGGAGGATGATTCAATATGGTCATGGGATGGTTTTCCTAGCACTGGATTTCTCTAGTAGAGGTGAGTTTGGGTTGGGGACTTTCCAAAGATGTTGACTAACTGTGTCTCTTTTACCATGGGCTCTGAAAGACCCCTTTTGCAAGTTAATGTGATTATGGACCAATCTCAGTCTTAGTTTAGTTGGTGCCAGCTGACATTATGTAATAGAGCTTTATAACCAGATTATAGAAAAAGTTTCTTTAACTTAAGGTATGTCTCTGGTCACTGAGGCACCCCTGACTTCTATTATTGGCAACTGCTAACCTTGCCAATAAATAGATTACACTTGGACTTTGGTGCTTCAGTTGCCCTTAATCATAAATTTATCATGACATACTCGAAGAACTTACACTGTAATTGGAGAGATAACATGTAAAGAAATAGGTACATACAAGATACATATGGAGGAGATGGAAGGTTGAAACTTAACTGGTAAGTGAGGAGGAAGGTTTCTAGCAGAAGGGGCCTTTTGAGCTGAGTCTTGAAGATAGCCAGGGAATCTAAAGGTTGAGACGAGAAGGTAGAAGGAGATGGAGTGTCTTGTGTGAGGAACAGTAAATAGACTAGTGCAGCTAGATTGTAGAGTAGAGGAAAGTAAAGTATAATAAAATGGAAAGGAAAGAAGGGGCCAGATTGTGAAGAGCTGTAAATATTATTTGCAGTCAGGTGACACAGTGCATGGAGCAGAGGACTTGGAATCAGAAAGACTTGAGTTTAAATTCTGTCTCGGACACTGTGTGACCCTGGGCGAGTCACTTAATCTGTCTGTGCCTCAGTTTCCTAATCTGTAAAATGGGGGTTATAATTGCACCTACTTTCCAGCGTTGTTACAAAGACCAAATGAGTTAACATATAAGGCACTATATAAATGCTAGCTATTGTCATTATTAATAAAGAGAAGATTTTAAGTTGATCCTGGAGATGATAAAGAATCACTGGAGCTTACTGAGAAAGAAGAGGGGGCGAGTGGTGAAAAAAATTCTACTGGAGTGGGGAACAACACATATATGTTACCGATAAGGAAATATAAAGTGTATACAAAGAAGGGAGGATGACATAACTTGGGCAGTCAGGAAAGGTTCATGGAAAGTAAGCTGAGTCTTGAAAGGAGCCAGGGGTTCCAAGAGGCAACAGTGAGTAGGGAGGCTATTCCAGGCACAGAAGATTCCCTGTGCAGGGATGGAAAGGGATTGAATGCTATATATTTCAGATAAAGTGTGCCTAGATTTTAGCAAAGCATGTGAAAAAGTAACACATGTTAATCCTTGTGGGAAAGATGAAAAGCTGTTTTAAAGAATAATACAATTGGTGGCATCAGAATTGGTTGACTAGTCAGATCCAAAGAGTTAATTAATGCTGTTCAATGCCAATTTTGAAGATCTCCACTGAAGCATCCTATGATCTGTGCTTGGTCTTAAAGTATTTAAAATTAACAGTGATTAATATAAAGATATAAAATCATAGATTTAAAGTCAGAAAGTATCTTTAAAAAATCATGTAGTCTAGTTCCTCATTTTATAGATGAGGACAGTGAGGGCAAAAGTGACTTGCCCCAGGTCACACAGACCGTAAATGACAGAGTTGAGGTCTCTTGATTTCAAATACAGCAATCATTCTACTACACCAGGTATCACACTCTTGAGAGTGGCCTGAATCAGATTCAAATGCAATTGCAAAATGTTCAAGAAAATAAATAAAAAACATAACATAGAGATGTTAATGTGTTGTTCTCTAAGTCAATATGCAGCCAGCAGGAAACCATTTCTATTTTAGAGACCACTGTGCTGTACCACGTGTGCTCATCAATTCTGCCAATGACATAAACCTAGCTAACACAGTGGATTATAGACTACAAAGTTGGACCAAATCTAGTAAGATGAAAGTTAATAGAGATCACTGTACAGTCTTATGCTTGTGTTCAAAAAAGGTTACTCAGCAAGTGAAAAATGAAAAAATATAGTTTAGATAGCAGTTTTAAGAAAAGATCTAGATGTTTTGGAGGTCTAAAATTACAAAATGAATCAGTAGTGTAATGGCACACTGGCACGCACACACGCGCGCACACACACCCACACACACACACACACAAATCATATATGAGTGGCAGCCAAGGAGTGTAGACAGAGCACTGGACACAGACTTCCAAGTTCAAATCCAGCCTCAGACACTTACTAGCTGTGTGATTCTTGGCCAAGTCCCTCAATCTCTATTTGTTTCCATTTCCTCATCTAAAAATGGAGACAATAGTAGTGTCTCCCTCCAGAGCTGTTGTGAGGATGAAGTACTTTGCAACGCTTAAAGGGCTCTGTAAATGATAATTATTATAAATGCTAACTATATGGTTGTCAAACAAGCTAATTTGATTTAGAACTACTTTGAGAGCCACAGGGTCCAGGAATTAAGGAAGTGCCAGTCCCTTTATACTCAAGTTCTGGTAACCAATATATGGAGAATGCCATAGCTTAGGAAGGACAATCAACAGGCTAGAGAATGTCCAGAAGCTAAGGCAATGTGGAGCTTGAGATGTTTAGACTAGAGAAGGCTTGGAGGAATACCTGATAGCTGTTTTCCAGTATCTGAAAGACTATTATATAAAAGAGAACTTTAGAGTTCCAAAGGTTGGATAAAGAATCCTCTCACATAGGGAAACAGAGAGTAAACCAGAAATACAGTTATTGGTCTTATCATTAATGGCCCAATCATTTGTGATTCCAAATATTTCTTAATAAATTTAGCTCTACATATCCAAGTTTCTGTGTGGCAGTTCTCCATCTTTCTGTCATGCTAGCTGACTTACAACATATCCCATCCACTGAGGGAGCACTTGCTACTGTGGAGGAACCAATAGAAGAGATTATCTCACAAGACTCTGAAAATAAGCTCCTAAACCCACAACACAGAGATAAGATTCCTAGGTCTGTTTAAACTAATCTTTCAAAGATACACATATTAATAAAGTATACTTTATATTTAAAATATTAGTAAACTATCCTATACACTAGGAATTCCTAATTACTACCTATTACTTCTACCTTAACTATTTTAATAAAAACTATGTTTTAGAAATTAGTGGTTATACTCGTAGGGTCAAAGAAAGGTAGAAAGCTATCATCTTGAATTCAGGAAAAGTGGTCCTGGGCCCTGAGGGAAAACTGAGAAAATAGTAATTAGGTTAGCATGATCTACTTTTTTTCATTGGCCACTAAGTCTGATAACCATAATGTGAATAACTACTAATTGCACTATCTCAAGTTTGGAGTTCTTATTGGCAAAAAATGTAAGCACACAATCTCAGTACACATAAATTGAGAGTACTTTTTATTCAACAAAGGTCATTTATAACTTTTTGGAAAGCAATCATAAAACTCTACTTTTAAAATAATTGTATTTTGCTTAGAAAATTAAAGATTATATGATAATATATTGTAATGTACATTTAAAGCCATACTCTAGTGCTTCGTCATAGTGTGAAGGTGACCCAGAAATTTCAAAACTTATGCTAGCTCTGGCAGGTTTGATCAAGCCAGAATAGGTCTAGTGAGAGACTGTAAGTCTATCATCTGATGATCAGCCTGGTTAAGTTTAGAGACTCATCACCAGGTCAGCTGCACAGTGATAAATTTTTCAAGTCACAGCAACTTTTCAAATACTACTGAGTCATTGAGGAGTTTCTATGTTTATCAGTGTACATGTGTGGCGGTGGCAGAGATGTTATAGATCACAAAAGTACACATTATGTATTTTCTGTAAATGTGAATGTCTTTTTAAAGGATATCAACTTAGAACCCACCACAATCTTAATGAGATGAAGCAATGAAACAAATAATATTCTGACAGAGGCCTATAGGAGAATGTCCCCAGGACAGATAGACAAGATCTTAATACAGGAAGAGTCCATTCTTTTTTTTTATTATATTTTTATTATTTAATATTTTAGTTTTCAACATTGATTTCCACAAGATTTTGAGTTACAAATTTTCTCCCCATTTCTACCCTCCCCTCACCCCAAGATGGCATATATTCTGATTGCCCCTTTCCCCAGTCTGCCCTCCCTTCTGTCACCCCACTCCCCCCACCCCCACCTTATGCCCTTTCCTCTTACTTTCTGGTAGGGCAAAATACATTTCTATACCCCACTGCCTATATATCTTATTTCCCAGTTGCATGTAAAAACATCTGCTTCTAAAAGTTTGAGTTCCAAATTCTCTCCCTCCTTCCCTCCCCACCCACCCTCCTTTAGAAGGCTAGCAATCAACATAGGCCACACATGTATCATTATGCAAAACACTTCCATAATAGTCATGTTGTGAAAGACTAACTATATTTCCCTCCATCCCATCCTGTCCCCCGTTATTCTATTTTCTCCCTTGACCCTGTCCCTTTCCAAAAGTGTTTGCTTTTGACTACCTCCTCCCCCAATCTGCCCTCCCTTCTATCATGCTCCCTCTTATCTCCTTCCCCCCCCCCACACTTTCCTGTAGGGTAAGATACCCAACTGAGTGTGTTATTCCCTCCTTAAGTCAAATCCAATGAGAGCAAGATTCCCTCATTCCCTTTCACCTGCTCCCTCTTCCCTTCCAATAGAACTGCTTTTTCTGGCCACTTTTATGGGAGATAATTCTATCTCCATTCTATCTCTCCCTTTCTCCTTCTCCCAATATATTCCTCTCTCACCCCTGAATTTTATTTTTTTTAGATATCATCCCTTCATATTCAACTCACCCTGTGGTGTGTGTGTGTGCACGTATGTGTGTGTGTGTGTGTGTGTGTGTTCCCTTTAACTACCCTAATACTGAGAAAGGTCTCATGAATTATACAAATCACCTTTCCATGTAGGAATGTAAACAAAATAGTTCAACTTTAGTAGGTCCCTTATGATTTCTCTTTCTTGTTTATCTCATCATGCTTCTCTTGATTCTTGTATTTGAAAGTCAAATTTTCTATTCAGCCGCAGTCTTTTCATTGAGAAAGCTTGAAAGTCCTCTATTTTACTGAAAATCCATATTTTGCCCTGGAGTATTATACTCAGTTTTACTAGGCAGGTTATTCTTGGTTTTAATCCTAGCTCCTTTGACCTCTGGAATATCATATCCCAAGCCTTTTGATCCCTTAATGTAGAAGGTGCTAGATCTTGTGTTATCCTGATTGTGTTTCCACAATACTCGAATTGTTTCTTTCTGGCTATTTGCAATATTTTCTCCTTGACCTGGGAACTCTGGAATTTGGTGAGTTTTCTTTTTGGGATCTTTTTCAAGAGGAGATTGGTGGATTCTTTCAATTTCCATTTCACCCTCTGGTCTAGAATATCAGGGCAGTTCTCCTTGATAATTTCTTGAAAGATGATATCTAGGCTCTTTTTTTGATCATGGCTTTCAGGTAGTCCAATAATTTTTAAATTATCTCTCCTGGATCTATTCTCCAGGTCAGTGGTTTTTCCAAAGAGATAGTTCACATTGACTTCCATTTTCTCATTCTTTTCGTTCTAATATCTTGATTTCTCATCAAGTCACTAGCTTCTACTTGCTCCAATCTCATTTTTAAGGTAGTATTTTCTTCAATGGTCTTTTGGACCTCCTTTTCCATTTGGCTAATTCTGCCTTTCAAGGCATTCTTCTCCTCATTAGTTTTTTGGAGCTCTTTTGTCATTTGAGTTAATCTATTTTTTAAGGTGTTGTTTTCTTCAGTATTTTTTTTTTGGGTCTCCTTTAGCAAGTCATTGACTTGTTTTTCATGGTTTTCTGGCATCATTCTTATCTCTTACCAATTTTTCCTCTACTTCTCTAACTTGCTTTTCCAAATCCTTTATGAGTTCTTCCATGGCCTGAGACCAGTTCATGTTTTTTCTTGGAGGCTTTTGATGTAGGCTCTTTGACTTTGTTGACTTCTTCTGTCTGTATGTTTTGATCTTCTTTGTCACCAAAGATAGATTCCAAAGTCTGAGACTGAATCTGGGTGTGTTTTCACTGCCTGGCCATGTTCCCAGCCAACTATATGACCCTTGAGTTTTTCGTGGAGGTATGACTGCTTGTAGAGAGTACTTTGTTCCAAGCTTGAGGGAATGTGCTGTTGTTTTCAGAGCTATTTCTACACAGCAACGCTGCCACACCAGCGCTCCTCCTCCCCCAAGAAGCACCAACCCAGACAGGGCTGAGATCTTAAGCAGGCTCTGCATTCCTGCTCTGATCCCCCACTTAATTCCTCCCACCAGGTGGACCTCGGACCAGAACTGACTGCAGCTGTAGTTCTGTAGCTGCACCACCTCCGCTGCCCTTGGGGCAGTGGCCCACCGTGAACTCCTTTCACTCGGTCCCAGTAGCTTTTCCCACTAAGATTCTCTATTGTCTTTGGTGTTTGTGGGTTGAGAAATCTGGTAACTGCCACAGCTCACTGATTCAGGGCACTAGGGCCTGTTCTGCCCAGCTCCCACTCTGGTTGGTCCGGGTGCAGCCCACACTGGGCTCTGCTCCACTCTGCTCCCAGCTCCATGAACGATAGACCTTACCCAGCAACCATCCAGGCTGTCCTGGGCTGGAGCCCTACTTCCCTCTGCTATTTTGTGGGTTCTGCAGTTCTAGAATTTGTTCAGAGCCATTTTTTATTGGTGTTTGGAGGGTCCTGGGGGAGAGCCCTAGGCAAGTCCCTGCTTTCCAGCTGCCATCTTGGCTCTGCCCACCAAAAGGATTCCTTTTAGTATCATTTACATGTGATTTTTTTCAGGAACACAACTGTTTAAAGGTATTACAAAATTAAGTTTATTTTATAGTAATTATTGTATAATGGTCATTATGTAGCCAGACAGCTAATTTAGTGACAGAAATAGTCCAAGGATTCTTTGATGGATACTGCTGCCAAACACATAACTATAAACACACAGAGAGATCTAGAAAGAAAACTAGTTTATTACATGCTTAGAACACAGACCCACAGTATACAAAAAAACTGGGCCCTGAGCAGCAGTTTCAACAGCCTGATATAGGTCTTGGTTACATAGACAAAACTAGTACAATGGAACTTCACAGAAGGTAAAAGAAGAAGGAAGGTGAAGATTTACAAATCAAAAAACAGCAAAAGAGAAAGATTTATATTAGGTTAAATAATAAACTGGTCAGTAAACACTGGGAATATAGCTGGAATTTGCAAACCATTAACACCCAAGCTATAGCTAGTTACCTGACATGCTTATTTCAAGTAAATAGAGGTAATAAAGCTGAGCCAAAAATTCTCTTATCACTAATCAGTTAATCACCAGAGCTATGTTTTCATGTCTCAGCTTGATTTTGCAGATCCTAGCTACTCAGGTGACTTGCTCTCTTAAGCCAATGATGATAATAAAGTCAAGCTAGAAAAATTCTCTTATGACAACAGTTAAAAAGACAATGCCTGAAATTCTGACCCTCAAAATGGCAGCACATATAATCCATAACAATTATCACAGTGATAAGTTAATCACATTTATTACAAGGACAGTCAAAACTACATATAGCTAATATTATTATGTTGGGGGGGGAGTGAAAGGGAAGGGGAGGAAAAAAACCAACAATTTTAAAAAGTCACTCTTTGCAATACCAAAGAAAAATAAAGAAAATAATACTTCAATTACCGATAAATGGGAAGATGGGGCCTCAAAAGCATTCTTTGTTCCTTTCAAAATTAACATTACTAACCACTTTGGCCATTTGATATCCAGTTAAAGTTTGTTGTTTTCCAGATCTATGATATCATTAGTGTAAGTGATACACTGCCAGAAAACCTCCTCTACCAATTAAGTTCAGCTACTGTTGTTTGATTAGGGCAGTGAAAGGTCGAGAGTAACTCATTATCAGTGTTTGAATTTGAATGTGGAGTTTTCCTACCTCCAATATTTTCTGTATATTATTCCAAGATTTTGCTAACATGGAAGGAGGGGAAGTTTCAAGGGAATTCTTACTTAAGCTTTAAAGAGCTTACTTAAGCCACAACCAAAGTATGTGGAAATAATTAAAAACAACAGAAACTGAACGTTTTAAAAATATAAAAAAAAAAAACTGTGCACAAAATACACACCCTTTCCCCTTTTGCAAAATAGGAATATTGTAGGGCAGCTAGGTGGCGCAGTGGCACCACCAGCCCTGGAGTCAGGAGGACCTGAGTTCAAATTCGACCTCAGACACTTGACACATGTACTAGCTGTGTGACCTGGGGCAAATTACTTAACCCCAATTGCCCTGCCCCCCCCCCCAAAAATAAAGAAAATAGGAGTACTGTACACAGCTGTGGAATATTGTACTTGGCACCAGATATTTTCAATAAATTGACTGGTTTTCCTGATCTCCCCCATCCCCTGCCTTTTTCTTTAAAAAATTATGTTATAAGGAATGGGAAGGAGGAGGATACAGGAGAAAATCTAAGCTATGTAAAAACAAAAGGTGATAATTTAAAAAAATTTTAAGAACCATCTAACTTTACAGTCTGACATTATTTGGTTTTATATAAACTAGATACACAGAGAACACAAATCAAAGGTAGAACACTTTCTAAATAAAATCTATATAATGTTTTATGTTCCTTTTAGCTAATTAATGTCACACTTAAGCAAATGTAATATATGAAAAATTCAATTTTACATTAAAAACTAGAGTGATGATTTAATTTATCCTTGAAATAATGGGAATACCTTAAGTTACTACCTATTTTATTTGGGGGTGAAGGGATGTAAGTTTGCCCAGGAAGAGAGAAGGTACAATAAAAAGAATACTGACTTTGGAGTCAGAGAACTTAGGCTCAGTTCTTGAATCCCCACTCTACCTCTTACTATCTGTGTGAACCTCAGACAAATCATTCAAGTTCTCTAAACTTTAGGTTCTTTTTTTGTAAAGTGAGAAAGTTGGACCAGATAGGTGACTTCTATGATCCCTTCTAGCTCCAAATCTATGAACTTCTAATTCCATTAGTAAAGAGAACTCAGTGTGAAAATTCCATCTATATAGATTGGCAAATAGCTATATTTTTAGAATTGTCTGAGGCACTGATAAGTGAAGAGGAAAAATAGAAACTCTGGTTTTCCAACTCCAAGGCCATACTTGTAGCTACTGTATCTCTCTGCTGACTTCCAATCTCACATTTCCAATTATCTTTCAGACATCTTAAACTAGAGGTCCAGTAGATTTATACTCAATGTGTTCAAAGTAGAACTCATTATCTTTCCCCCAAACCCTCTCCCCTTCTCCTACCTTCCCTATTACGATAGAGGGCAACATCATCCTCAGGCTCACAACCTAGAAGCCATCTTAGATTCCTCACTATAATCTCTCACCCCTGTTATCCAAGCTCTCGGCAAGGCCTGCGGATTTCACCTTTGCAACATTCCTCGAATGTGCCCCCTTTTCTCCTCTGATACAGCAAAGTATGCTAGTGCAGGCCTTCATCACCTCATGCCTTGATTACTGCAATAACCAGCAGTTAGATCTGCCTTCCTCAAATCTCTCCCCACCCGAATCCATCCTCCATTCAGCTACTAAAGTGATTTTCCTAAAGTACAGGTCTGATGATGTCACACACAACCTCCTACTCAAAAAATTCCAGTGGTTCTTTACTGTCTCCAGGATCAAATAGAAAATGTTCTGTTTGGCATTCAAAGGCCTTCATAACCTAGCCCTCTCCTACCTTTCCTGTCTTCTTATATCTTACTCCCTACACATACTCTTGAATCCAATGACACTGGCCTCCTGCTGTTCCACAAACAAAACACTCCATCTCTCAGCTCTGGGCAATTTCACTGGCTATCTTCCATGTATTGAATGCTCTCTTTCTTCCGCTCCAATTTCTAACCTAGCTGGCTTCCTTTAAGACCCAACTAAAATCTTACCTTCTATACAAGAAGCTTTCCCCAAACCCTCTTGGTTCTGTCTTGCCTCTATTAATTATTTCCTATTCATTCTGTACACAATATAGCTTGTTTGGTATATATTTGCTTGCATGTTGTCTCCCCCATTAGACTGTTGTAAGTTCTTTGTGGGTAGGGACTGACTTTTGCCTCTTTTGGTGCCCCCAGCACTTAGCACAGGGCTTAATAATAAAGTTAAAAACAACAGTAAGTAATAAACCATGATAAATGCTTAATAAATGCTGATTGATTTAAGCTATTTCTCAACTGCCTAATTGCCTTTAGTTTTATGCAATCTTAATTTCAAACCAGAAAAATGTTAAGAGATCATGTAGGCTAATCCTCATGTACATACCTACCACTTACTGTCCCCTTGCCAAAGTGTCTATTGCTTAAAGCAAGTTACTCTGAAAATGACCACAGAACTTCATAGGTTTTAGACTTGAAATTATGAATAAGTGACGCAGTTTATTTATAACACTCAATTTGCCAATATTTGTTAATAGTCGGGTCTTAATGGCTAAAGAAAAGATGGCTAGTACATGGGGATTCAGAAATTCTCTTAAGGAATGTGTTGAACCATTCAAAAGCCATGCAAGCTAGTAAGATTTTTTACATAACTGATAGAAGTCCTAAGCACTTGAATTTATCAAAGATGCCTGAAGTGATGACTCAGTTTTTAATAGAAGATGGTTCTTCTGCTGATATGGAATGTTTATTTTAAATATTTCTTTATTTTTTTAAATTCTAACTTGAGAAGCTATTCAGAAGTTAAAAAAAAACATGAAAATTGATTTTTCTTTTCAAGTCTGAATAAGCAAAGAAAAAGCTAAGTTACAAGGTCATATGCGTTAATATGAACTTAAGTTCTACTTTGGCTCTGAGTGGTACCAAGGCACTAATTAATATAAAATCTTTGAAGGCAAGGACTGTCACACTTTTGTCTTTGTATCCTGAGTGCTTAGCAGACCTACCTAGCACATACTGGTGATTCAATATGTGCTTGTTGATTGACTGTCGTTAGAGGAAGGAATGGCTAGCTTTCATAATAAAATCTTTTAAAATAGCAAGGATCAAAAATATTTTGTTTTCTATCAATATGACTAAGCCATTATTTTATTTATTTTTAAGGGATGTAATAGTTCTTGGTTTAGCAAGTTTCATCAACTCTTAACTGCATTTTGCTTGAGTCCCTTCTGTACTTCTTCCTAGTGCTTTTTATTTTGGTTATTTGTATGTTTTATATACGTGTGTATGTGTATGTACATATGCAAACATAAAAACAGACAGACACATACATATATGCGGGGCAACTAGGTGGCTCAGTAGACAAGAGGTTTAGAATCTGGAAAACTAACCTTCCTGAGTTCAAATATGGCCTCAGACACATACTGGCTGTGTGATCCTGGGTAAATTTAACCCTGTTTGCCTCAGTTTCCTCATCTGTAAAATGAGCTAGAGAACGAAATGGCAAACCACTCCAGTATCACTGGGAAAAAAAATCCTCAAAAAGGGCTCACAAAGAGTCAGGCATGACTGCAACTACTAAATAACAACAAATACACGTGTTTACGTATATATAGTTATCCCTTCCACATCAAGACTTTCCCATTGCAGTTTCAAAATATTACAGGTCAGCGTAAGAAATTAAATGGGAATATTTTGGGAGTTTTATGGAAGCCACAGATGACATGTGAAGGCCAGCAGATGACACAGAAAAAGTTTAAAACCCAGAAATGCATAAAATACATGTAGAGACTTATATAATATCAACATATTTTATCTTTTAATACCATAATAATTCCAACTTCTCTGGTATGAAGAAAAGACCAAAAAATTTTACACAAATTTTCCAGATCATAGGGGCAATGTGCCCCAAACCCCTGTGATGTGGAAGGGATAATCATATACACACACAGATACATAAATATATATGTGTATCTCCAAATATATATATAAATACATGCCTTATCAAATCTACCTGTGAAACTGAAATCTCCCACATTGTTGTGTACACAATAGGCATTCAACAAATATTTCCTTAATGAATAATTTACTACCTGCTCCATTAAGCAGAACAAGTAGTTCCAAACTTACAAAGTAACAACTTTTGTATCACGACCTGTTCATAAATTGGAATTTTCCTGTAATTTCTTTCACTTAGCCCAAACTTACCTCTTAAACTTCAGAAGATGTCACTCACTTCTAGTATGCAGAAAGATGGAATGAATCTTGATATCTATCACCATTTTGCAAAAACTTTGCAAAATTCAAATCCAGCTTCAAACACTTGACACGCTTACTAGCTGTGTGACCTCGGGCAACTCACTTAACCCCAACTGCCCTGCATTCCCCCCTCCAAAAAAAAAAAAACCTTGCAAAAATTTAGAACTGAGGGACAATGTGATCAATTGACATCCCCTTTAATCATTTTAGTTAATAGAATTCTCTAAAGAAAAAAATTCTACGTGGGTCTCCAAATATGAATGTAAGCTAGTTTTGTTCAAGGGTAGACTTTAGTAACTTTGACCCATAACAGCACACTCTCAGTTACTTAACATATGTAATCAGTTACAAAGTCTTGTGGATTTTAGTTCCCCAGCATCTCTTATATCTGCACCTTCTCTTCTTTCACATATCTACCTGAATTTAAGCCCCAAACTTTGCCCCAGAACTAATGCAATAGCCTAACTTGCGTCTCTGCCGGAATCTCTCCCCTTTTCCAGTCCATCCTTCATACTGCTACCAAATTGGTATTCTATTTCACTTTCTCTTCATTCAAAAATTTTTCAATAGCTCCCTATTGCCTCTGGCATAAAATACAAATAAATGCCTGGTGTAACAGAAATTGAAACATGGCCAGGCCCAGAGTACTTCTAACGCACTGGAGAGGCTAGGAAACTTACTGGACAGGTACAGTGATGGATAATGGAAAAATCTTGGTGAGACATTGTATGGAAGGCAGGTGTATACTGGTTGGGCCTGCTAATGTTTGCAGCTGGGTGGGGAAGCAAAACTATAAATACCTTTATTTTTTTTCATTATTAAGTTTTATTTTTAATTTATTATAATCCAAGTTATCCATTTTATACCTAAATTTGCTATCTCTTGTTTATTCATAAATTGTTCGCCTATCCATAAGTCTGATAAGTAATATATTTTGTGTTTTTCTAATTTTCTTGTAAAATCCCTCTTTATATCTAGGTCATGTATTCATTTTGACCTTATCTTGGTAAATGGTGTTAAGATTTTGGTCTAAGACCAGTTTCTGCCATACTGCTTTCCAGTTTTCCCAATAATTTTAAACAAATAATGAATTCTTATCCCCAAACCTGAAGTGTTTACACTTGTCAAATATAAGGTTATAATGTTTATTTGCTTCTGTAAATTGTATGTCCACTCTATTCTACTGATCTACTTTTCTATTTCTTAGCCAGCACCAGATAGTTTTGATAATTATTGCCTTATAATGTAGTTTAAGATCTGGTACTGCTAAACTTCCTTCCTTTACATTTTTTGAAAATTATTTCATTTGATATTCTTGACTTTTTGTTTTTCCAAATGAATTTTGTTATTATTTTTTCTAATTCAGTAAAAAATATTTTTTGGTAATTTAACTGGGATAGCATTGAATATATAAAATAGTTTGGATAAAGTACCTTTAAACAAGCACAATGATCAAGTCTCAGCCATTTTCTCTTTGGTTACTGGCTTCTGGTTTGACTTCTTTGCTGATGGCATACAATAAAAAGCAATGCTGTCAAAGAGACCTTAGGCCCACTCTGTCACTACAGCCAAGATTTGGCCCTCTAATAACAAATCACAGTCTTTTTGCTTTTCTATCTGTTTAGGTAAAAGACGCTCTGACCTCACTTTCAAAAGTCCAGGAGGATAAGCCCATGCCAGTTTTTATAGAAAGCCCAGCATGGGTGACCCAGAAGAGGAAGTATCCTTCAAGGCACAGTCCAGCAAAAGCTGATACAGCAACTCATCCAGCAGTGATGGAGCATGTGGACATGAATTTGGTGAAACCAATGCTTCGTGGGTTCAGTCTGAGCCCAGTCTGCTCAAAGACTTAGGAGATAAGAGGGGTGAATATACCCCTAAGGCATTAAGGAGAAATGTTTATACATTTGTTTTTGCTATATCTTCAAAGCAAGTATCTCTTTATGAAAGTTAATGGATGTTAAGTGGTTAAACAGAACTAGAGTACTAGTTACTCAATAGCAGGTAAGGGTAGGTAGGGGAGACCACAGACACAACCACTGCGAGAGACTAAGCTGATGTCATTAAAGGAAAAAAAAAATCTCCAAACCCCTTAAGAGCGCCCTGGAACACTGAGGGGTAGAAGTAATGGCCTGGCTCTTCGACAGTGAGGCAGAGTATACTTGCTAGACTGCCATTTAAAGCCCTTCACAATGTGGACCCCAACCTACCTTTCCAGTCTTGTGTCATATGACTTCCCTTCACCACATGCTCTCTCCTTGTTTAACTGACTTCTGGGTGCTACCTCTACATAAACGTGCTAAGAGCAGAATCGTGTAGGGTTCCTGAGATTAGGATAGCTTTTCTCAATGCCCAGGCACCTGGGCTACTTTTCCCCTAAAATATATTCAAACTATACTTGAGATTTAGTTGGCCCAGAGGACTAAAGATTGAGCCATTAATGGTAGCTTCCTTGTTCCTTAAATACAAAAGCCGGTAAATCGGGAATAAGGAGCTCTGATCCTGACATACTGACACTGTTGTACCACCACAGCAAATGCAGAGGCAGAGAAGCTGCCTGAAACTGAATCACTGCAGTATCTTTGCTGAATATTCTTTCCATGCTAAGGCTAAGTAAAACTGCTTTTGTTAATTGTTAGATGGTCTATGAAGTCTCATTTCATTCCACTCCCAAGCGTGAATCACCAGGTGGATCTAAAATAGGTCAGACCTACAATAGTGATATTTGATCTCTCTCTGTGCCTTTGCATAAGTGTTTGAAAGTCTAAAGTGAATTCTCTCCTCACCTCCACCTTGTGGACTTCCTAAATTCCTACAAAGAACAGCTCAGCTATTTTCCTCAGCACTCCAATTAGCAACACTCTCTCCTGCCTGTGAAATTATTTTTATATACTTTGTATTTATTTATTTGTATACATGTTGTATTCTTCCAGCAAAATCTAAGTTGCTTGATTGCTGCATTATTGTCTCTATATTGCCAAGCCCTAGGATAATGGTTGTATATAATACTTAATAAACATTTCTTCAACTTGTTACTGGTTAAAAAAAAAAACTTTTACAACATTGCTTTATTTTTGTTGCTCCCTCTACCTTAATATTGTTAAATCTGTCTATGAAATACAAGAGACAAGATTCAAACCGAGATTTACTAATACTGACTCTAATGTAGCACAATCTTATGTGTATATGTGTGTGTATATACATATATAGTGTATCAATACGTATATACTTTTATATGTGTATATATGTAAATATATATACGATTCAATAATCGTGCATCTGGGTTTGATTCTTGACTCTTCTATTTATACATTATATAGAAACATTTATGGCTATTTCATATATATACATATATTCCTACTTATATTTACATATCTCTATATATTTATGGAATAACAAAAAAGTTCAAGAGTATGTACATAGGATGCTTTAAAGGAAGAAGTGGGAAATTAGAAGGGAAAGATAAATTGAGACCTATAGCGAAACGCCTTGAATGAAAGACTGGTTAAGGAATACGAACTTAATCTAAGTTTAATTTAAACTCTATCAAAACTGGAAAAGCAATTATATCCATACATTTGAATATCTGAGACCTTACTATTCAGCATTACTGTTATATAAAAATGGGTTTAACAAAACAAAAACTCTTGTCTTAAAATACATGTAACACGTTATTTCTTTATAGAAATAAAAAAGATTTTAAAAATAATGTTAAACATATCTTTGGTTAGTAATGATAAATATATTCTCTCCCCTTACAAAAAACAAACCTTTAAAAAATTCTACGCTTTCTTCTGGTTTGGCCCTTCAAAGTCCAACCAAGTTCTACAATAGTCTAAACACACTTAAAACAATCTTTTATTTGTCTAGAGAATTTTTTTAATTAATTTTTTTTAATTAAATGTGTGATAAAAGGATCAGTCTAAATCAGAGAGACTTATTTTCCTTTCCTGATTATCTCATAACAACATCAATTCTGGGCAAGAGAAATTATTTAAATTTGAATCTCCCATATTGTCCACAGAAAACAAATGTCAGTTACTCATAAATACCACTCAAATTTTCAGTTCACACAGAGTCTACTTTACTTACACTCTGGTGGGCATTATTTGTAATTTAATAATTTCTTTTTACATGTTACAGTAGCTATTAAAATATGCAATTTTTAAAAATTCCTCAGTGAAACTTGTCACATGCTGTTGCATTTAGTTAGAAAACAAGTAAGGGGAAAAAATCGACAGATCTGAGAAATGTGAAGAAGATGAAGACGACTTTCAGCTGTGGAACACAAAGTATTTATTGTCCACACAAATCAGGAAGCACTCCTTTGTTCAAGAAAGCTGACTTAAAAAAAAAAAGAAAACATTTAGGGATACACAGTATCACTAGGCAATAAGATTATATTAAGGCAAGGCACTACTTTATAGATTTGAAAAACATATTAATCACCTCTTACAGAGGAAATAGATACTATGAATAAGGATGGTTTACTTGTGTTCTTCTTTACAATTCCAAATGCCACACATTTCATGAAAAGCTGAATATTTAGCAATTTTTTTTACCTTATCCTAGATAACCTAAAATATCTCTTAACCAGAGTTTTATAGTGATATATAATTTAGATCATTTCTGCTTTTATTTCACATACTGGGAAAGACTCCCAACTGAACTGATAACTCTTGAGATGATTTGTTACAGGCAAATTTTTAGAACACTAAACAAGATTTACTTGCTGAACATTCAAAATATTCTATAAAAGTTCAATATCTAGAATAAAACTACATCTCAGTGACAATATTCAAAATATTAGAAATCAATTCTGACAAAACTCAAAATGGATTTATAACATGAATATTAAAAGTCATGCAATTAAAAAAAAGAAAACCAAATAAAATACTTTTAACAGCTATAGTTACAGAGACAGTTTATAATCAAACAAGGGACAAGAAAACTCTAAAAGGCTTAAAAAAGATAATTTCAATTACATGAATTGAAAGATTTTTACACTAATGAAATTAATGCAGCTATGATAACATGGAAACACATCAACTGGAAAAACAAACTGTTTAACAACTATCTCAGATCCACTTCTTATATGCAAGATATTCCCCAAAGAACAGTTTTCAAAAAAAGAACTGTAAATTGTGAACCACATGAATAATTTCTCGACATCATTAATAATAAGAGAAATACAAGCCAAAATATCTTTAAAGTTTTACCGCATACCTTGAAAATGGGCAAAGTTGACAAAAGATGTTAACAGTCAATGGTAAAGGGATTTCAGAAAACAAGCACACTAAATATACTGTTGGTGAAGCTCTGAATTGATATTGAAACACAAGTTGGAATTAGATTAAGAAAATGATTAAAATGTCCATATCCTATGACTCAGATATTTCTCTGCTTAGCAAATATCTCAAGGCCAATAACAAAAAGAAAGGTCCCATAGTTACCATATATTAACAGCAATACTTATATGGTAGCAAAGAACCAGAAACAAAGTTGATGCCCATTAATTCGGAAATGCTCAAAGAAATTGTGGTATAAGAATGGAAATGCACTACTACTGCAGTGGAAGACACAAAGGCTATAAAGAATACAGACAAGTTAAGGATCTGATGCAAAGAAGTATCGAGGACCAGGAAAACTACCAATCTACACACACACACACACACACACACACACACACACACCCCAATGTAAATGGAATGAATATCAACATTCAATCAACAAGCATTTATTATTGCTTACTATGTAGCCATTGCTATTGTCTTTCTCCCTAAACCTTTCCCTCTTCCTAACTTCCCTATTACCTATTAAGGGTATCCATCCTCTCTGTTAGCCAGGTTCACAACCTAGGAGTCATCCTGGATTTCTCACTATCTCTTACTTCCCTTCCCCCATAGCTAATCTATTGCCAAGGCCTGCTGATTTTACCTTTTCTACATCTCTCACATAAGCTCTCTTCTCTCCTCTTATGCTGCAACCACGCTGGTGCAGGCCCTCATCACCCCATGCCTGCAATAGACTGCTGGTAGGTTGGACTGCCTCAAATCTCCTCACACCAGTCTATTCTCCTTTCTGCTATCCAAGAGATCATCCTAAAGCACAGGTGTCCTATTAAATAAACTTCAATGGCTTTCTATTACTTCAAGGAACAAAAATAAAATCCTGAATTTGACTTTTAAAGCCTTTCATAACCTGGCCCCCTTCCTAGTCTTTTTCCATTTAACTCCCTTCCATATACTCTACAACCCAGGAAACTGGCCTCCTTAAAGTCAGTTCCTCTCATAGGACACTCCATCTTTTGAATCAGTTCCTTTACACTAGATTGTCCCCCAAGCTGGGAAAGACCTTAATTTAGAAACATCAAGGCCACCCACTGCATCCTGGGCTACTGTCACTCATTTTGACTTATGTCTTGCCATTGGACTTCAATAAGTCTGGAAGAGAAAGGCTGAAGACTCTGCACAACACAAGTCAAGACATCACTCTCAAGATGTCATTGGCCCTCTTTGAGAATAAAGGACAACAACAATTCCCAACTTGGAATGCTCTCTCTCTAATTCTCTGGCTTTCCCTTTTTGTTCAAGTCATAGCTAAAACCCACCTTTTTCAAGATTTTCCTGTTTCCCCTTAGGAGTAGTAGTGCCTTCTCCCAGAGATTACCTCCAAAATATCTTGTATATATTTTGTTTGACCATAGCTGTTCGCATGTTGTCTCAAACATTGGACAGTCAGCTCTTGCAAGATAGGGAATGTTTTTACCTTTCCCTGTATTTCCCTGTATCCCCTGCACATTACATAACACCTGGCAGAGAGTAGGTGTTTAATAAATGCTTATTTACTTAGAAAGAAAAGCACTAGAAGCTAGGAGGATGAACTATTTTGGCAACTATTTCAATATAACTGGTTGTCTTTGTAGTCTTATGACTGCATTTTATGCATATAAAAACATTCTGAAAAGGGGTCCATAGGCTTCACCAGACTGTAAGATAGGTCCATGACACAAAAAATTAAGGAACCTTGCACTAGAATTTATTGAAAATGAAAAGCATAGAGTTGCTATGATCATTACCAGTAGAGGAAATACACTGATGAGTTCATGGGTCCACTGAAATATTATTATCAGTCAGTCACTTAGATCTCTGTCTGTCAAAGATCCAGTTAGAAAACTCCCAATGCTTTAGGCAAGTCCTCATGCTGCTGTGATGTTGGGCAATAATTTCCTCAGATTTTGCCATAAATATGTCAGTTGTAATCCCAAGAAAAAGAACTTTTCATGGTAGGTGTGCCCTAACAAAAATGGCATATATTTTTCCTTGACCCCAGAATCTCTATAAGTAATAAGTATCAGTTCCTTTATACTTTCTGTCTCCATGCACAATCCATTCAATCTTTTATTAACTATGGTTCACTTCCCAATTTCAGGCAACATTCTTCACTCCCCAAATATTCAATATACCATATTTCCCCATGTATAAGACGCACCCTAATTTTGGGGCCCGAAATTTGAAAAAAAAATGTATTACATAAAGTTATTAAACTCAAGTTTTATTCATCTGCTCATAGCTTTCAGGCATCTTTCAGGCAAGTCTGGTATGTATACGCATGCTTAGTCCATTCTGTTTCATGAACCTGAAGCACCAATTGTGTCTTCCTTCAAAATCAGTAACTTCTTTTTCATCAGCAGTTCTTCTTGCCTCATGCTGAACCATCTTTGTGGATGCAGGAATTCCAATTGCCTTTTGCTCTTCAATCCATATCTTCAATTCCCTCTCTAAATCAGGCCATTTTGCTGACTTGCCTCTCATGGCCTTCTTCTGCCATGGCGCTTTCAGTAGGGTTTCTTCTTCCCGTAGTCAGTCTCGGATTGTTTTCTCAGTTGGAGGAGGACCAAACTTACGTTCAGCAGCACGATTTCCATTCACTTTTGCAAACTGGATCACTTTTAACTTGAATTCAGCACTGTATGAAAACCTTTTCTGAGCCATTTCTGGGCAGAATGTGGCAAAATGTAACTTAATATACCGGTAACAAATGTGAAACAATGAGTGCAAAGATATTAAGCACAAAAAAGCGGGAAATGCAAGTAAAAAAATCTACAACAACAAGACCAAAAACAAGTGAAAAAAGTGGGAAATGCAAGTAAAAACATCTACAACCACTGTATTAGACGCACCCAGTTTTTAGAACCCAAATTTTTTTGAAAAGAGTGCGTCTTATACATGGGGAAATACGGTATGTCTTTTCTCTAGATGCCAGTTACCATCTCTATGTAGATAAAGTGAAACAATTTGTTTATTTGCCATTGTAAACTTTCCTACCATAAAAATATCTAGATCACTTAACTACCCAGTGCAGAATTTTGTTTTAGTAACTCTCTGCAAGGACAATTAGCATGAGGACAACTAGAAGGATGTGACAAAAATCAACTGTAGAATTTTTTAATAGGTAGTGCTTGCTGCCAATCATAATAATGAACATAGAGATATAGAAAAACTGATTTATTATGTTCAGAAATCAGAGCAAAAATCAGTGACTCCTGAGCAGCAGTTTTAAGTTACATTATACAGGTTTTGAGTACAGACAGATGGGTAAAATGGAATTTTAAAGAAGGTAGAATAGGAAGGTAACAGTTTATACAACAAAGAACAGATAGCAGAAGGGAAAGATCTCTATCAGGTAAAACAGTAAACTAGTTAGTAAATATATGTGCTATACCTGATATCTCAAGATGGAATTTGCAAAACTAACAAGTAACCCCAGGACTATATGATGCCTCAGCTTGATTTTGTAGGCTTTTGCTAAGTGAAAGTCAGTAATAAAGTTCAGTCAGAAATTCTCTTATCACAAGGTATACAGGATCGCTAATTTCATACATAGTTCTTCCCCAGAACCCTCAAGCTAATTTGAATCTTAAAACTTTAGTACCTACACAGGCCAAAGTGATGAGGGTGGAACTTAGGGGTAAGGGAGGAGCAAGAGATGCTATACTCATACATAAGCCACCATCAAGGAATCAGCATATCTTGTTCCATATGCAACAAGTGCCTATAAAGCCACCTATTTACATGAAGCCTTTGCACTGGCTCATCCCTATGCCCCAAATGCTCTCCTTCCATTTCTTAACATCTTAGAATCCCTGAATTCCTTTAAGATTCCAATTTAAAGCGAGTTTTTTTTTTTTTGCAGGTCTTTACCAATCTCTCCTGTTAGTAGGAGAGTGTCTTACCAACTAAGTAAGGTAACCTTATATCTATCTTTCTATCTATCCTTTGTATATCCCTACTGATGTATATGTTATTCCTCCCATTATAATACAAGCTTCACAGAGGCAAGGACATTGTTCCTGCTTCATTTTAGGGTTAGTGCTTAGCAAAATCCTGGCACACAGAAGGGCTTAGTAAATTCTTATTGAATAAATGCCCCAAAGGGAGACTGCACTAATGCACCCAAAAGGCTACATTTTGTATTTCATATTTATGTACTTTATAGTTAACAGGCTTTCAACTTTTTTCACATAACCTGAGCATTGCTTTGCTACTGTACTTGAAAAAAAGAAAAAAACTAAACTAATCTAACAACACATTACTGGAGAAAAGACTCCACATACTATAAGAAGTTCTGGGGAAAATATAAAGCAGTTTGGCACAAATTAGGTTTAGACCAACTTCTTATACCATGTACCCCCTTAAAGGGCTCAAAAAGTATAATGACCTGAAAATAAAAAGACAGACCATTTTTATAAATTGGAAAAAGATGAGATCCATACTTTTCACCACAGTCAAGGGAATAATTATTAATCGAACAAGGGATAGAAGAGATAGAACATATCATTTTAAATTACATCAATTAAAAAGCTTTTTGTACAAATAAAGTCAACAGAATTAAAAGAGAAAATAAAATCATAGTGAAAGAAATTATCTGCATCAAATTTCATTGATAAGAGTCATATCAAAAATATACATATGATATAAATACATTTCACTAAGAGCTATCATTCAACAGATAAGTGGTCAAAGGATAGAAATAGTTTTCAAAAGAAATACAAACTGCAAATTACAGAAAAATATGCATGAAATCACTAAAAAAAGTGTAGATTAAAACAACATTAAAGTTTCATTACACATGATACAAATGGGCAAAGATGAAAAAAAATGAGAATAGTCTGTGTTGGAGGGACTTTGAGAAGACAAATACACTGTACAGCTATGGACTGGGTTAAGTGTTTTGGATATCAATTTCAATTGGATTAGGCGAGTGACTAAATTGTCCTTAAATTTGTCCTGGCAATCATGTTACTGGGAATTCCAAAGAAGTCAAAAGCAGAAACAGAAGACCAACAAATGCCAAAATATTTGGAGCTGCACTATTTGTGGTAGCAAAGAATTAGATAAAAAAGTGGATGTCTATTGATTGGGGAATGGCTAAAAGAAACCGTGGAATATTAATGTAATTGAATATTATTGTGCAGTAAGAAATGATGAATGAAGAATTCTGAGAAATGTGGCAAGATGTATATGAAGTAGAATGAAATATGCAGAAATATATTATGTACATATGTATGTGTATATATAAACAGAAGTCATTCCCCAATAGATAAGTAATCAAAGAATATAAACAGTTCTCAAAAGAATTTCAACCATATAAGAAAATGCTTCAAATCACTAATAAGAGAAATTAAAATAAAACAATCCCCAAGGTTTTCCTCATACTCAGCAAATTGGCAAAGGTGAAAAACAAACAAACCAGGATTAATCAACATTGGAGGAGCTATAGAAACAGGCACACCAGTAAATTGTTGGTAGAGCTGTTAATGAGTACAACCATTTAAAAAAGTAATTTGGAGTTACGCAAATAAAGTGACTAAAATGTACATTACCCTTTGACCCCCAGATTCCACTATTAAGTTTATACCCTGAAGAAGCGACTGATGGAAAAACTTCTTTATATATACCAAAATAGTGATGGAAGCGATTTTATGACAATAAAGAATTGGAAATAAAGGGGCTGTCCACTGATTGGGAATGATTAAATAGTGTTGATGAATGTAATGGAATGTTACTGTATTATAATAAATGATGAATATGATAAATACTGAGAAACATGGAAAGATCTACATGAATTGATACAAAATAAAGTGGGCAGCGCCAGGAAAACAATATACACAATGATTACAATAACACAAACTTAAAGAACCATTAAAAAATGAATGTTGCAAAATTACAAACAAGCATGTCTTCAAAAAAGAGAGAAATAAGAAGACACACCCATGCCATCCCTTTGTAGAGGAAGGTCCACAGGTGTAGCACACTGCACATATTTTAACACTATTCAATGTATTGGACCAGCTATGCTGACTTTTTTTCCTCTTCTTTTGTCTTAAAAATACTGTAAAATATTATGTTATATGGAATGGATTTCTGGGAGGGGGAAGAAGAAATACTGGGGGAAATTATGGTGCCGTGAAAATGACATCAGTGAAAACATTTTAAAAAGGAAGGGAGGGAAGGAGAGAAGGAAGGATGGCTTAACTATTGATCTTGTAATTTTATACTTGATTTTATTCTGCAAGTGACTTTATTCTGTAACTATATTCTGTATTCTAGTAACAAACCTAAGCCTCTTCTTTGTCTCTGAGTATAGAAGATCATGAGTTCAAAAGTTCAGCCTCCCTCTCTGAAGTTAAATGTAAAGGTTTAAGTTTTCCCACAACCACTGTTGGTTAAAGATAAACTCTGTCATCTGAGCACCACCTGAACAGTTTGTTGTTATCTAGGAGAACTACAGCTTCTGAGGCATTTGTGTGTTTTCCTTAAGAAGCAGACTAGCTGACTTTGTCTCATGTTTAGCCTCATTCTTGTCAATTAAAAAGGTGGTCTAATCTAATCCCTAGGCACCAGTGAGTCTACATTGCTGGGTCCCTATCAATGAATGACCTGGAGATGCGGCCAGAGCCCATAAACTCACAAAGCTTTCCTTAGAGACAAGAGAGAGGTGGTCTTCATCTTACATGTATCCTACGCCCACTTTCTTTAATGTAACCAATCATGATCCCTCAACCCTATGATGTTGCCAATTCCATAACCAATAATGAGATTGCTGCTCTGTTCTTTGTTCTCTGCTTACAAAAAAGAGTTGCATCTTCATTTCTAGATATTGGGCTGGAAACTGAGGCACACCATTGGCCTGTTTTATTGGCTGGTAGCAGCCCAACTAGTAAACAACTAGTAACCTTGCCCAGAGACACACGCCTCAGTTTACCCTTCTGTTAAATGCCACTCTTGACAAGTAAAAACATACTGGCAGTGACCAGACCTCTCCTGGTATCAAACCACCTTGGAAGCACTGAAAACCTACAGGTACCCAGACCAAGGTACAAAAGCTCAGACCAACCATCCCACCTGCCACCACACCCCTGGCCCTAGAGGTGAGCAGAGCCCACTGTTCTTGTTTTGCAGTTGTGTCCAACTCTTCATGACCCCATTTGGAGTTTTCTTGGCAAAGATTCAGGAAGAGGTTTGCCATTTCCTTCTCTAGCTCATTTTACAGATGAGGAAACTGAGGCAAATAAGGTTAATTGACTTGCCCAGGTCTCACAGCTAGTAAGTGTCTGAGACCAGATTTGAACTAGTGAAGATGAGTATTCCCAACTCAAGGCCTGATGCTCTATCCACTGTGTCACCTAGCTGCCCAAAAGCAGAGCTCAACTCTAACATAAAGTCCAAAGTCAAAAAACAGGCTACAAAAATGAGCAAACAACAAACAAGGGAGCCTGAGGTGACTTCTATGATGACAGGGAAGCTCAAGGCACAAACTCAGAAGAAGGACAATGACTTGAAAGCATCTACAAGCAAAACCTCAAAGAAAAACGCAGATTGGACATAAGCACAACAAAAATACCTAGAAGAGGTAAAGAGATTTTTCTAAAAGAGTAAAAAAGCCGATTTTATTTTTTTTTTTAATGCAATTTATTTATTTAACATATTTGGTTTTCAGCATTGATTTTCACAACAGTTTGAATTACAAATTTTCTCCCCATTTCTGCCCTCCCCCCCCACTCCAAGATGGCATATATTCTGGTTGCCCTGTTCCCCAGTCAGCCCTCCCCTCTATCACCCCCCTCCCCTCTCATCCCCTTTTCCCTTCCTTTCTTGTAGGGCAAGATAAATTTCTACGCCCCATTGCCTGTGTAACTTATTTTTTAGTTGCATACAAAAAGTTTTTTTGTTTTTGAACATCTGATTTTAAAACTTTGAGTTCCAAATTCCCTTCCCTCTTCCCTTCCCACCCACCCTCCCTAAGAAGTTGAGCAATTCAACCTAGGCCACACATGTATTATTATGTATAACCCTTCCACAATATTCATGTTGTGAAAGGCTAACTACATTTTGCTCCTTCCCAACCCATCCCGCTTTATTGAATTTTCTTCCTTGACCCTGTCCCTTTTCCAAAGTGTTTGTTTTGATTACCTCCACCCCCATCTGCCCTCCACTCCATCATCCCCCTGCCTTTTATTTTTTTTTTTATCTTCCTCCCTCTTCTTTCCTGTGGGGTAAGATACCCAACTGAGTATGTATGGTATTCCCCCTCAGGCCAAATCTGATGAGAGCAAGGTTCACTCATTCCCCCCTCACCTGCCCACTCCCCTCCTCTCCTAGAACTGCTTCCTCTTGCCACCTTTATGGGAGATAATCCACCCCATTCTATCTCTCCCTATCTCCCTCTCTCAGTAAGTTACTCTCTCATCCCTTAATTTCATTTTATTTCTTTTAGCTATCTTCCCTTCATCCTCAACTCACCCTGTGTCTGCTCTCTTTCTTTTACATATATATATATATACACATACATACACATACATACATATACACATAGATACATGCATACATACACATTCACTTATATATATACATAAACATATATATGCATATATATATGCATATTCCCTTCAACTACCCTAATACTGAGGTCTCATGAATCATACTCATCATCTTTCCATGTAGGAATGTAAACAAAACAGTTCAACTTTAGTAAGTCCCTTGCAATTTCCGTTTCTTGATTACCTTTTCATGCTTCTCTTGATTCTTGTGTTTGAAAGTCAAATTTTCTATTCAGTTCTGGTCTTTTCACTGAGAAAGCTTGAAAGTCCTCCATTTTATTGAAAGTCCATATTTTGCCTTGGAACATGATACTCAGTTTTGCTGGGTAGGTGATTCTAGGTTTTAATCCTAGCTCCATTGACCTCCGGAATATCGCATTCCACGCCCTTCGATCTCTTAATGCAGAAGCTGCCAGGTCTTGGGTTATTCTGATTGGGTTTCCACAATATTCAAATTGTTTCTTTCTGGCTGCTTGCAGTATTTTCTCCTTGATCTGGGAGCTCTGGAATTTGGCAACAATATTCCTAGGAGATTTCCTTTTGGGATCTATTTGCGGAGGCGATGGATGGATTCTTTCAATTTCTATTTTGCCCTGTGGCTCTAGAATATCAGGGCAGTTCTCCTTGATAATTTCCTGAAAGATGGTATCTAGGCTCTTTTTTTGATCATGGCTTTCAGGTAGTCCAATAATTTTTAAATTATCTCTCCTGGATCTATTTTCCAGGTCAATGGTTTTTCCAAGGAGATATTTCACATTGTCTTCCATTTTTTCATTCCTCTGGTTCTGTTTTATAATATCCTGATTTCTCATAAAGTCACTAGCTTCCACTTGCTCCAATCTAATTTTTAAAGTAGTATTTTCTTCAGTGGTCTTTTGGACCTCCTTTTCCATTTGGCTAATTCTGCCTTTCAAGGAATTCTTCTCCTCATTGGCTTTTTGGAGCTCTTTTGCCATTTGAGTTAGTCTATTTTGTAAGGTGTTGTTTTCTTCAGTGTATTTTTCAGTATTTTTTTGGGTCTCCTTTAGCAAGTCATTGACTTGTTTTTCATGGTTTTCTCGCATCCTTCTTATTTCTCTTCCCAATTTTTCCTCTACTTCTCTAACTTGCTTTTCCAAATCCTTTTTGAGTTCTTCTATGGTCTGGGGCCAGTTCATGTTTTTCTTGGAGGCTTTGGTTGTAGGCTCTATGACTTTGCTGTCTTCTTTAGGCTGTATGTTTTGGTCTTCTTTGTCACCAAAGAAAGAATCCAAAGTCTGAGACTGAATCTGGGCGCGTTTTCGCGTCCTGGCCATATTCCCTACCAACTAACTTGACCCTTGAGCTTTTCAGTGGGGTATGACTGCTTGTAGATTACAGAGTTCTATGTTCTACGTTTGGGGGTGAGGTGCCAGTTCTGTCAGAGCCGCACTCCTCCTTCCCCAAGGACCCCCAGTCCAGACTGGGCTCAGATCTTCGGCAGGCTGTGCACCCCTGCTGTGATCCGCCACTTAATTCCCCCCACCAGGTGGGCCTGGAGCCGGAAGTAACAACAGCTGTAGCTGCCCCACCTCCACTGCCCCCGGGGCTGGAAGCCGAACCGCGAACTCCTTCCACTCCTGCAGCTTTTCCCACTAACCTTCTCCGCAGTCTTTGGTGTTTGTGGGTCGAGGGGTCTGGTAACTGCTCACGTATTCAGGGCGCTAGGGCCCCCTCCGCCCGGCTTCCGGTCTGGATCGTCCACGCCGCTCAGGCTGGGCTCTGCTCCACTCCGTTCCCAGCTCCCAGCTCCCAGCTCCCAGCTCCCAGCTCCGTGTGGAATAGAGCTCGCCCAGAGACCATCCGGGCTGTCCTGGGCTGGAGCCCTGCTTCCCTCTGCTGTTCTGTGGGTTTTGCCGTTCTAGAATTGGTTCAGAGCCATTTTTATAGGTTTTTGGAGGGACTCGGGTACGGAGCTCACTCTAGTCCGTGCTTACCAGCCGCCATCTTGGCTCCGCCCCCCCAAAAAGCCGATTTTATAAATTGAATAAGAGTGGTATTAGAAAAACAGGGAAAAGAAATGAGAGCAATGCAAGAAAATTATGAAAAGAAAATTAACAGCTTGGTAAAACAGGTACATAATCTCACGGAAGAAAATAACTCCAAAAAAATTAAAATGAGCCAAGCTGAATATAATGACTCAATGAGCCATCAAAAAACAATAAAAGTCAAAAGAATTAAAGAAATAGAAGAAAATACAAAATATCTCATTGGAAAAACAACTGACTTAGAAAATAGGTCACGAAGAAATAATTCAAGGATTACTGGACTACCTAAAAGCCATAATAAAAAAAAAATTAGTCTAGGCATCATGTTTCAAGAAGTCGAAAAATTGAAAACTTCCCAGTTATCATGGAACTAGAAGGCAAAACAGAAACTGAAAGAATCCATCAATCACCTCCTCTTCTGAAAGAGATCCCAAAATGAAAACCCCCTGGAATACTGTAGCCAAATTCCAGAGCTCCCAAGTCAAGGAGAAAACACGTCAAGAAAACAAGAAAGAAACCATTCAAATACCATGAAGTAAGAGTCAGAATCACACATGCTATCATGTTAAAGGAGCAGAAGGCTTGAAATG
Organism: Trichosurus vulpecula; assembly: GCF_011100635.1. Taxonomy (NCBI): domain Eukaryota; kingdom Metazoa; phylum Chordata; class Mammalia; order Diprotodontia; family Phalangeridae; genus Trichosurus; species Trichosurus vulpecula. The sequence continues at coordinate 291,777,689 of NC_050575.1, read as the reverse complement.
TGATAGTCCAGAAGGCAAAGGAGCTAGGATTACAAACAAGAATAACCTACCCAGAAAACTGAGTATAATCCTAGAGTGGAAAAAATGGATATTTCATGAAAAAGAGGACTTTCAAGCATGCCTGATGAAGAGATTAGAACAGAATAGAAAATCTGACATTCCAACACAAGACTCAAGAGAAGTATAAGGTAAACATAAAGGAGAAATCATAACAGGCATATTAATAAAGTTAAACCACTTACATTCCTATGTGGGAAGACGATACATGGAACTCCTAAGAACTTTATCATTACTAGAGCAGTTAGGAGTTTACTTAGAAAGAAGGCATAGATGTGAATCAATTATGTTGGGATGATCTTTTAAAAAAAAGTGGGAGGGTAAGAGTGATGAAGAATACTGAAAGTCGGGAGAAGGGAAAGGAAGGGGGAAGAATTGTCTCATATAAAAGAGGTGTGTAAGGAAAAAGTTTTGCAGTGGAGGGCCACGCATGAATCTCTCACCTGAAGTGGTCCAAAGATGGAGTAGTGTACACACACACACACACACACAGAGTTGCTTATAGAAATTCATCTTACCAAACAGGAAGGCAGGAAGGGAAGGGGATAAGAGAAAGGGGGGCGGGGTGATGATAAGAGAGAGGGTAGATTAAGAGGGACAATGATCAAAAGCTAAACAGATTTCTGAGGAGGGGACAAGTTAAAAGAAGAGAAAGATCAATAGAAGAGAACAGGATGAAGGGAAATACGCAGTTAAAATTACAACTGTGTGTACAAATAGGATGAACTCACTCTTAAAACAGAAGAGAATAGAAGAATGGATTAAAAACCAAAATCCAACAGTATATATTGTTTATGAGAGAGAGGCAATGCAAAGAGAAAGCCACACAGAAAGGTAAAATAATGGACTGGAGCTATTATACCTCAGCTGAAGTTAGCAATGATGATCTCAGAAGAAGCAAAACAAAAATAGACCTAATTAAAGGAGTTAATCAGGGAAATTACAATTTGCTAAGAGGTACCATAGACAATGAAGCGATATCAATACTGAACATATACTCAACAAAGTGAATTGGTGTCCCTTTTTTATTTCATATCACTTCCAGAATTGGTCATTTTCCTTTATTAATTGTCATTTTCCTTTTCTCTCATGTTAGCCAGTCTATTGGGTATGAAGGTGGTACCTCAGTTATTTTAATTTGCACACCTCTAATTATTTAGAGAATTTTTTTCATATGGTTCTTGATAGCTTTGGTAACTTCTTCTGAAAACTGCCTGTTCATGTACTTTGATCATTTATTCAATTGGGGAATGGCTCTTATTTTATAAATTTGGCTCAGTTCCCTCCACAGGCATACCTCAGAGATATTGTGGGTTCAATTCCAGACTGCTGCAATAAAGTGAATACCGCAATAAAAAGAGTTACATAAACTTTTTTGTTTTCCAGTGCACAGAAAAGTTACTGTATTTTATGAAGTGTACAACAGTATTATGTCTAAAAAAAATTTATATACATTAATTAAAAATGTTTTATTGCTCAAAAATACTAACCATAATCTAAGCCCTCAGCAATCTGTAATCCTTTTGTTGGTGGGGGGGGGGCAGGGTCTTGCCTCAATATTGACAGCTGCCAACTGATCAGAGGGGTGGCTGCTGAAGGCTGGAGTGGCTGTGGCAATTTCTTAAAATAGGACAACAGTGAAGTTTGCCGCCTTCAATGGACTCTTCCTTTCACTTGAACACATAGAGGCGACTCTAGGGTTAACTAGCCTAATTTCAATATTATTGTATCTCAGGCAATAGGGAAGGCTGAGGAGAGGGAGAGAGACGGGGAATAGTGGAGCAGTCAGAACACACGCAACATTTATTGATTAAACTTGCTGCCTTATGGGTACAGTTCATGGTACACCAAAACAATTACAACAATAACATCAAAGATCACTGATTAAAGATCACCATAACAGACATCATAATAATAATGAAAAAGTTTGAAATACTGCAACAATTACCAAAATATAATACAAAGACATGATGTGATGGGCACATGCTGTTGGAAAAATGGTGCTGATAGACTTGATGCAGGATTGCCACAAACCTTCAATTTGTAAAAGAAAAAACAAAAACAAGAAATGCAGTATCTGCAAAGCATGATAAAATGAACTGCAACGAAGTGAGGTATGCCTGCATATTTGAGAAATGAGACCTTTATCAGAGAAACGTACTATAAATTTCCCCCCATTTTCCTGTTTCCTTCTAATTTTGGCAGTAGTTTTTGTCAAATAGTGAATTTTTGCCCCAGTAGCTGGGATCTTTGGGTTTATCTAACACTAGCTTACAAAGAATGTCAATATGGACATCATTCAGATAAGCCAAAAGCAGTATATCAACAATGGCAGTTAAATTCACGTTTGCAGATGATCTAATAACTATGTGATCTTTAGTATACAATCTTTCCTCTACCTCTTTAACGTCATTATTTGGGGTCACTTAGCCTCTTCCTCCTCCCTCATAGGTTGCCAGAACCAAAAAATTTAAAATACTGGCTGTTTGGTAATGTCCTTTTCAATACTTAGCTAGCTAGTTTTTGGGCAAACAGACATTCTATCAAGAAAACCATAGAGAAGAGACGTTCATAACAAAGTTAAAGTCAATGCTGGGTCTCAAGTTTATAATCTATTAAGAAGGTCATATACACAAATAATGATCATTAAAATGGAACACAAGTGCTTAACTAGTATAAAGAGCTATGTGAGTGCATAGAAATAAAGATTGTTTCTGACTAGGGAAGATCTGTGGAGTTAAGAAACCAACTTATTACATCTGAAAATGCAAACTGGCAATTAATTCTTTGTTTCACACATCCCTCATAAACTTAACCAAGTCAACTAGTTCCTCTCCATTTAACTCCATTTTACTACCTAGAAACAGATATAGATATAGATATATAGATATACGCGCGCGCGCACACACACACACACACACACACACACATACACACACACACACACATATATATATATACACACACACACACAACCTTTAATTTAATTCAAGTTAATTTTAAAGGTTGTTAACTTTTAATTTTAACTAATGACATGTTACATTAAGTTTTTCCATATGCCTGAATTGGTTACTTATTTATGCTAACATTTTCACAGTTTCATTCTCAAGTTCCTTTAAATTACTATTTATCATAGAAAATCTCAATTATTTCTCACCTTTTATTTTGACAATTAGTCATTTTGTATAGTTGCTATTATTTTATGTACTAGATACAATCTGCTTAAAATGATTGAGAATAAGGATCTCCATTTTAAAAAATCTCATTAAAAATGTCTTCTTTACTTTTTTTTCAACCCTTAGTGTCTATGTTCTGCAACACGGAACAAGTGTTTCTATATATTTTGCAAGTCTTCATCACATATATTTTAAAACACTATTAGCTTACAGTCTTCTTTAGTTGTCCTCTTAATTTCTAGGACAAGATGAACTAATTCCTCCTTTGGGCAATGTTCTATCTAACCAGTGAGGTGTAATGTTCTACCCCTGCCCCTTCAGCCTTTTTTTTAATCCAGTAAATTTTTGCCCCACCCCAACCCTCTGTCCTCCAATTGCCAACATGTTCTCTTTAGGATAGTCTCTAGAGCAGGGTTGGGGAACCTGCAGTGTTAAGGCCACATGTGACCCTCTAGGTCCTCTTAGGCCACTGTCCTTTACTGGTTCTCCTACTACATGTCTGGAAATTCATCTTAGGTCTCCTTTGCTGGATCATCATCCAGGCTCTGTCTCCCTGCAGCAGTCTATTCCAGGTCTCTGCTCTCGGCCACCTTCTCTTCTTAACCTCTCTTTCTTTGTGATCTCATCAGCTCTCATGGGCTCAATTATCATCTCTATGAGTGAAGACTCCCAAATTCTCATCTCTCTACTGAGATTCAATTATGCAAAGCAAATGCTTGCTGGACATCTCCAGCTGAATGTCCCATATCTCAAATTCAGTATGACCAAAGTAAAACTTATCTTCCCTGACTAAGTCTACTCCTTTTTGAGGCTTTTTCCCATTTCTGCCAATGGTACCACCATGATTCCAGTCGCTCAGATTTACAACTTCAGACTTTGCCTTAAGAGTCTTTGCTCTCACACACACCCTGTATCTCAGTTATGAAATCCCGTGGATTTCACTGCCACAACATCTCCCACATCAAACACCTTCTGTCCACTCATGAAGACACCACCCTAGTTTGCGCTCTTACAATCTCATGCCTAGACTACTGAAATAGCCTCCTAATTGGTAAGCCTGCATGCAATCTCTTCCCTCTCCAATCTATGTTTCATACAGCTAACAAAATTATATTCCTAAAGTATACTTCTAATCATGCTATTCCCTTCTCAAAAAGCTTTGGTGGCTCCCTATTGCTTCTAGGATAAAACACAATCTCCTCTGCCTGGCATTTAAAATCCTTCACAATCTAGCTCTAACCTGTCTTTCCAAGCTGAGTATATATACATCATTTCACCTCAAGCACTCTATGGTTCATCCTAACTGACTTCTTGTTCCCCATACACATTTTACCTCTTCCCTTCATGCTTTTGCATAGGCTGTTCTCCCACCTCTCCTTGCCTGTTGGAATCCCTATCTTCCTTCATCACTAAACTCAGGTGTCACCTTCTTCATGAGGCTCTTCCTGATCCCACCAGTTATTAGTGCTTATGTTGTATATCTTGTTATCTGTTTATGTGTTGTTTCCCTCTAGTAGAATGTAAGCTCCTTGAAGGCAGGGGCTATTTCTATATTTCTTTGTATTCCCTCTACAATTAGCATAGTGGCCAACAAAATGGAAGTTAAATAACTACTCATATCCCTCCATATTTTCTACAAGAATAGCACAAGACACTTTATCAAACATGTTGCTAGAAATCTAGATCACATTCCTGTGGTCTACAAGTACAATAATTCCACTATCAAAAAAGGCAGTAAGGTAATCTTGGCTCTTTGTGATCAACACTTCCTTCTTTCAGATGTTCAGTAACAGTTAATTCTAGAATTCTGCCAAAAATTGAAGTCAAGCTCACTGGCCTAAAATTTGAGAGCTCCATTTTTTCCCCTTCCCCTTACCTGTCTTTAGTCTCAGTTATCTACAATCTTTCAACTATCACTGCCAGTGACTCTGCCATCTTGTATGTAGAAGTAGGATTAGACTTGTTCTACTTGGCTCCAGAGGGCAAATAAGAACAGTGGACAGAAGTAACAGAAAGGCAGATTTAGGCCCATGCAAGCAATAACTGCCTATAAAAAACATAATTTGTTGTCCTGGGAGGTAAAGCAATAAGATTTCTTCCACAAACCGTGGAAGGATGAAGGACCACTATGGAATTGTAGAGAGGGTTCTTAGTAAGGTACAGGTTGAACTAGATGGCTTCTAAGGTAGCTTTCAACTTTAAGATTCTGTGACTCTGTAATTAAAACAGTACAACATAACAATCATTCAATGAACTTTGAGGGCTTTTTCCTAAAGTTAGGAACTGGAAAGACAGCAGTGTCTACATGAGGAAGAATTGCAGAAGCTAGAACCAGGGAATGACTATAAAAGAATTACAACCAATAAACAAGCTTACCAAAAGGACATCACAGTTTTGGGGTCAAGGTACAGTGTATCCAATTGTGGTCGATCAGACAAATACAAGCTGGGAAGGTTCTACCACAGGTCAACCATAAATAGCCCATTTGAAGATTTGGGATGGAGATGGCTCTAAATTTGCCCGTCTCACGTTTCTCCCTCACAACTGACAGTGTCAAAGGCCTCAGTCAAATGGATGAACTTTGTGTACAGCCCTCTGTTTTGTCCTGGAAATTTCCTTTGAGTTGTTGGGCAACAAACACCATACAAATCATTCCTGGACCTTTCTGAAAGTCACAAGAAACCCCAATAGGGACCAAACATACAGTTCTGCAAGGTGGTAGCAACAGGATCTAGGTGGAAAACAAGGTCAGTGGTCAAAAGTCAAACAAGCGATTAAGAGAATGGATATTCAAAAACAGGCTTGAGCTACTAGAAACATGTTCACAAAATCAAAATGCCAATGAAGCTAATCCTGCCTTCCTTGATCTGAACAAGCTCGATAAAAATAACGCTTCAATATGACAGAAAAGGAAGAGGATAAATGTTGAAGGGAATGTGGGAAAATTGGGACACTAATGCACTATTAGTGGAGTCGTAAACTGATCCAACCATTCTGGAGAGCAATTTAGAACCATGCCCAAAGGGCAATCAAACTGTGTATACCCTTTGATCCAGCAATACCACTATAAGGTCTGTATCCCAAAGAAATTTTTAAAGGGGGGGGGGGTGGCAGGACCTACTCTTAAAAAAATATTTATAGCAGCTCTTTTTTGTGGTGGCAAAGAATTGGCAATTGAGATTACCATCAACCGGGGAATAGCAGAACAAGTTGTAGTATATGAATATAATGGAATACCATCGTACTATAAGAAATGACAAGGAATATGCTTTCAGAAAAACCTGGAAAGACTTATATGGCCTAACACAAAGTGAAGTGAGCAGAACCAGAACAGTGCACACATTAATAGCAATACTGTACAATGACCAACTATGAACGACTTAGCTATTCTCAGCAATACAATGATCCAAGACAATTCCAAAGGACATAAAAAATGCTAGTCACTTCCAAAGAAAGGACAGAGTTTGAATGCAGATGGAAGCACTCTATCCACTGTACCACCTAGCTACCCAACGTATCTACTAGGAACTGTACCAATGGGTGGCCCAGAAAGTAACTGGAATGCATCATAGCAGGAAATATGCCAACAATGGGGGGGGGGAGGGAAATGGAACCATGTTTTGGGGGATCTGAGTCTATTCTCTGATGAGGAACAAAGTACTCAGGCTGTTTCTTCTGGTCCTTCATAATGGTAACAGAGATGGTCCTATCAGTGGCATGTGGCTTAGTGTGAGGGAGGTTTGAAAGACTAACACGCTAACCACTAAGAGACACACTTCTGAAGAAGCAAATGGACAACTTAAATAAAGCTTGGCATCTAAACTACATCCCTGTCACAGTAGATTTGTACAGGATCAAAGAGTATACATAGGGCACGGTTCTAAATTGCTCTCCAGAATGGTTGGATCAGTTCACAACTCTACCAACAGTGCATCAGTGTCTCAAGTGACTACAGCATTGTAGAATAGCATATATATGTTTTCTGCCCCAACAAAATCTTTTCAGTTATGTTCTCTTCCCTTAAGCCCTGGCAATTTTCACTGTTCTCACTTATTCAATTTTCCACATGAACAGAATGTTTATTTATACAAAGCAATGTGAGGTTAAGAGGGAAGAGGGAGGTTCTTCAGGGACCTGATAGTCTAGCAGAAAAACTCAAACACGTAAAAATAACTGCTATAGAAGGTAGAATCTGAAACATTCAGAAATAGAGGTATAAAGTGCTATGCAAGTTTGTACAATGGAGTTTCTTACAGAATCTCAAAGTAGGAAGGAAACTGTAAGAGGTATGTGGCCATATGAAAAAAAAAAGTTCTAAATAACTCATAATTGGAGAAATGCAAATTAAAACATCTCAGAAGTACTACCTTATCACCATTGGATTTGCAAAGTTGACAAAAATGAAAAATTCTGGAGGGGTTATGGGAAAACAAGTAAGTTAATGTACTGTTGGTAGAATTTTGAACTGGTCCAACCACTCTGGAAAGCAATTTGGAATTATACTCAAAAAGCTATCAAACTGTGCATACATATTGATTGATCCACTGATACTGTCACTAGGTCTATAGTCCAAAGAGATCAAAGAAACAGGAAAAGTACTTATATGTACAAAAATATTCATAGTGGCTCCTCCTGTGATGGCAAAGAATTAGAAACTGAGAGAGTGCCCATTACTTAAGGAATGGCTGAATAAGTCATGGTATATGTATGTTAACAGAAAACTGCTGTTATAAGAAATGATGAAGGGGATGGTTTTAGAAAAACCTGGGAAGACTCATATGTACTGACACAAACAGAAGTGAGTAGAAGCAGAACTAACTTCTAGAATAACAATACTGCACAGATAAAGAACTTCAAAAGACTCAGAAATTCTGATCAACACAATGGAGCTGACCACAGTTCCAGAGGACTCAGTGAAACATGTTATCCATCTGCAGATTGAAGCATTATCTTGAGGAGAGGGTAACTAATGTGGGAATTTGTTTCACTTGCCTATACATATTTATAATGGGTTTTGTTTTTCTTGTTTTCTCAATAGGTGAGGGTTGGAGGAGGTGAGAGGGAAAGAATTCAGAAGTGAAAATAAAACTGAATTAAAAAAAAAAAAGAAGTGTGTGTTAGAATGAAAAGAGCACTGACTCCTGAGTCAGAGAACCAAGGTTCAAGTCGCACCTCTAGTGCTTACCCCCTGAATGATCTTAAACAATTTATTTAATCTTTCTGGTCCTCGGTTTTGTCTACTATTAAATGAAGCCATTGGATTACATGGCTTCTGAGGTCCCTCAAACTCTAGATTTCTGATCTTATGATATATAGAAATCATCTTGTTCAACTCACACCTGAGTTAAGAATCTCTTCTACATCTTTCCTCCCACATCCAATAAATGGGTTCCAGCCTCCACTTAAAAATACCCAATAAAGCAACCTGACAAGAATTAGACTTAGACCAATATCCTACACAATATTTCACAATAAATTTTAAATGCATATATGACCTGAAAATTAAAGACCATACCATAAAACAAACCTTTATATCAAGTATCTGATAAGGTTATCCAAGATATATGAACAAATAAGAGATATAGATAAGACCAAAAGCTATTCACCAAAACAGAAATGGTCAAAGGGATTCAAAGAAACTGTTTTCAAATTAATTGACAACTGTTAACAACCAAAGGAAAGAATGCTCCAAATAACTAATAGTAAGAGAAATGGGTAGCAAAACTACCTGGAGGTTTCACCTCACACTTAGTAAACTGACAAAAAAAAAATTTTTATAAAGGAATAGTCAATGTCATAAGAGTTGTGGAAAAACAGGGTCAACAATGCATTGCTGGTGAAGCTGTGAATTAGTACAAGCACTGTGTAAAGTTATTTAGAATCTTGCAAATAAAGTGAAAAAATATCCACACCTTTTGACCCTGAGATTCCACTCCTAGGCATAGATCCCTAATGAAAAAAAAAAGGGTTCTACATACACCAAAATATTTGTAACAGCACTTTTTGAGGTCACAAAAAACCTGAAACAAAGTAGATGCCAACTGATTGAGGAATGGCTAAACAAATTATGGTACATGAATATAATGGAATATTATTGTGTTGTAAGAAATAACAAATGTGATGCATACAGCAAAACATGTGAAGACTTGAATAAGTTGATGCAAAATGAAATTAGCAGAGCCAGGAAAACAATATGCCACAACAATGTAAACAGAAAGGACAGCAACTCAAAACAATTAAAAAATGATATGAAATTATAAAGACCAATGTTGGGCCCAAAGGAGAAATAAGAAGGTAATTTCCCCGGCTCCTTTTTCAGCTCTGAAACAAAGGGTGTGGAACACTGCATATACCACTAGATTTTTTTTTCTACGTGTAGATCAATTTTACTGAAAAATTTTCCCCTCATCTTCCTTTTTGAAAGATAGCCAGATAAGTCAGATAAGTGATATTAAATAAAAAAAGTCAATGAAATCTATTTTTTAAAAGGGTAAACCTCCAATGAGGGGAAGTCTATTCCTTCAAAGTTAGTCAATGCAACTCTGGGTTAGATTAATTAGTAGTTTTCTCTCTCATTCAGCCAAAATATGTCCCTCTGCAACCTCCACCCGCTACTCTTAGTTCTGTAACTAAGGCCAGAGAGACAAATCTAATCTCTGTCCTCCTTTAAACTGTAAACTCAATACGGACAAGAACTATGTCACTTTTCATTTTTATATCCCTGACAAAATACTTTAAATACAGTACGTATTCAATAAATGTTGTTGATTTCAGAGTTTTCAAAGGTGAGGTACGTATAAAGTTAATTCTAAGTATAATCTTGCTGTTCTAGGTATAATCTAAGTATAATAATGCTGAGGCTACACACTTTGTATTTTCTTCAGATGATTGATTTCAACTCAACAACTGTCTTGGCCCAAAATATGCAAAAGTATTACAAGTACTTTCCAGACCCCCTTCCTCCCCACAACACAACCACACTCACACCCACACCCACACACACACCCCTTCTGAACACATATCTCAAAGTACAGAAAATGAATACTGGTAAGAAGGCAAAATATACCCCCAATGGAAACCGGAATCAGATAATGTAAATCACATTTACTTCTGCAAGTAGATGAACAAAAAAGTAATGAGGATCCAAGGAAAAATGCCACTACTTAACATAATTATGTTCATGAAATGAGGGATCATTCATTAGCCCCCTCCAAGAAACTACTTGTAAAGATTAGTTTTCAACTACAGTGTGCTGGAAGCATTGGCCTGGGTGACAGGATCCCTAATTTAATTCTGGCTCTACAATTAACGCACTATGTGACTTTGGCATATCACTTCCTCTCTGAGCCTCCTTTTCTTCCCCTTGAAAATGAGTTTGGGCCACAGCAGATTACCTTTCAAATCCTTTACACAACTAATATCACATGTTACTATGATTCTGTAACTGTTTGCAAACTAATCTGACAACAGTGATATTCCTGCCCATCTTGCAAAAGGGCAGATGTGGCTTTCCTTTAGCAAGAGATATATCATTATTATCATTATATAAAGAAATATGCTTTGAGGTATCTTCAAAGGTACACATGTGATGGGTTTTTACAAAAGTAACCATTCTAACTTAATTTCTGATTTTTCCCAATTTGACATGTAGCTAAAGGTGAATCGGATGTTAATGTAATAATTTATGTTTAAGTTAAATCAACCTAAATTTTATTTTCATAACCTTACTTAATTAATAGGGAATTGTAAAAGTAAAAAATATCAAGATGAGCCTGAAGTGCTACATGAGACAAAAAGAGTGGAGGATTGATAAAATAATAATAATAATAATTGATGCTTCTCTCCCAAGTACATAGCATTAACAAATCATAGAAACAGCGAATTATAGAGGTTAAAGAGATCACAATGGTCACCAAGGTCCAACTGTCACATTTTATAGCTAGCCCCAAAAGGAAAAATGATTCACTTGAGGTCACACATCTAGACAATGGCACAGCCAAGACTAGAACCAAGTCTCTTATCTCCTAATTTAGCATGTAGTTTACTAAGAATCTTAATTCAAAGAACTTATTTTGATATACTTCAACAGATTTCTATTATCATTAACTCGGGTACTCCCTCTATTGGAAAAATTTGAATTCCATACTATCCATGTACATATCCTCCCACAAATTCTCCATAGAAGATTTACCCAAGTTACTACAGGTCTTTGCTCAAAGTCTTTTAATATTTCATAGGGGCAGTATTTAGGCTATCCATCATGATCTCTTATTTCTTGCCCCATGACTGTCCTACTTCCTCTTCCAATTATGTATTTCCAGAATGAGTCTTATACCAGTTTTTACAAGCAAATCAAAAGTAATAGTATGCTGCAATCTATTTATACCCACCATGCATTTCCCCATTGATCTCTGGATCATTCAGTTTGGATTCTTTGGAGGTTGTGGTGTTCCATGATTTCCGGGTATAGAGAATCACCAGAATGTAATGCCATATACCACCAGAAATATGGTGTTAAAATAACAAGTTGCTGTTGGAAAATAACAAGTTGCTGTTGGAAAACAACTTGGGAATATTAAGAGTCCAAAATGCAATCTAGTCCACTTTCTTTCTCCTAGTCAATTCTGGACCCAACTAATTTTCAACTAATAGTATCAGTTCAAAGAAGATGTCCTAATGAACTAACTCAATATCCATTCAATTCCGTACCAAAGTCTGAGAACAACATTTTGGATTGACTGATTGCAAAGACAATTTTTTGAGTAGTCATGAATTCTGTTGAGGTATTCCCGTAGTGTTTGGGCAATGGATATATTCAACACAATATTATCCCAAACACAAGGTTCTGGAGGACTTCACTGTTTATAAAGAGAAGTCCTAATCTGATGCCTCGTTGTGATGTGGTAACAACTTCGGCTCTCAAAGGGGCAGAACTCAAATTCAAGCAGAATCTATCAGGCTGGAAAGTTCCAATAACAAACCATATTTGCTATCCAAGGACAAACCCAAATAAGAATGGAGAAGCTCATCACTAATAACTGGGTCAAACTACTGAGTTCTTTGGTCAGGGGCAATCCATGAAACATTCAAAAATCAGTGCAAGCAATAATTTAGCAGTAAAGGATTCTCATAGTTCAGAAAGGAAAAACATTCTATTTGTGTCTTACCAGATCCTAATTTCAGGTATGATTTTTTAAAGAATATTGCTTTGTTTTAATGTTGAAAGAATTTCACATTTTACCTGAAGACTCTCAAAATTCCTGTGATAAACTTGTCTCATCTTACTGAAAAATTTAACCAAAGAGTATGACCAAAAGGGCTTGCAGAGGTACCACAGAGAGCAGGGAGGGGGGGGAGGAATGGAAAAGAATGGGACATAAAAATACATATTACAAGCCAAGCCACCCTAGTCCCAAGTCAGTGTTCTGATCACAAACTATGTTTACTACAGTTTTTGTCCCCAAGTGTACTATAGGTACTACTGTACATAGTGTGACACTGCCTTTCACCCCAGAAATGACTGTACTTCATGGGTGACCAATGATTTTTTAATCAGGCTTATAAAGCTGTTTCACAGAGCACACATAGTATTGTTTCCCATACTTCCCCAAACAGAAATTAGGATCTGTCACTAGGGGAATATAAGACAGAGAGCTGCAACTACTTCTATTGCACAATTTCTTTCCAGATTCTTGCAGGGCATAGTTCTTCTCCTCACTATCCCAGCAGTAGTCTTAAGCAAGTAATTTGCCTTTATACGCCTCAGTTTGGAAAAACAAGGCTATACTAGTACACGTCACAGGAATATTATGCTGGAGTTACAAGAATGTTTTTTCAAATTATTTGAGGTTTTCCAACAAAACCATAAAGACAAGCAAAAGGTATTCTTTTCTCTAGCAACTAATCATTTTATGGAACTTTCTATTCAATTCAAGTATGAATATCAGTACGAAAATAAGATGACTTAATGATTGTCCTACTGACTCCAAGAGCACAATGCAATACCAATTTCCCACAACTGCAGTTTCCCAAGATTACAGGATAACTAATCAATAGTCTGCATGGGCACCGGTATTCAAATAATATTAAAAAAGATCTAGAGCCGGAGTTCTTAACCTTGGGTCAACATAATTCTTCTTTAAATATTTTGATAAATGTATTTCAGAATAATTAGTTTCCTTTCTTATCCCATACATTTTATTTTATACATTTAAATACATTATTCTGAAAGTATCCACAAGCTTAATCAGAACTTCACCAGGATTAAGGATCCATTATGTGTTAAAACTGTATTTGATTCTAGTCCCCCTGAACACAATCCTCCTCCTTTTATCTAGTATAATAAGTTTACAAGTAGACAGAAAAAAAGTAACAACAGCATGAAATAAGATTGCAAAGGAGAACCTAGAAGTCACTTACAGAATATTCCATAAATTAAGGGAGCAACAATTACTTGGAAAGTCTTATAAATTAGGGGAGCTTGGAACCCCTGAAAACTGTCTTATAAAACTAAGGACACTTCCTAAGACTGTATGCTAAATTAGGGGAGGCCCTCTAGGCCTTAATGTAACAGCTATCAGTCCTGCTAACTGTCCTTGATCTATAGGCTTCAGATAAACTCAGACACATGCAGTAGGACCACCAAGGTGCTATGTTAATGAACTAACACTAAAACTTTGAGATGATGTGGACATATTAATAAACCAACATGGCATAGATAAGTGTTAGTCTGTCCCACACCACCAAAAACCTATAAAATGAGATCCCAAATTCCTATGTCACCCACTTCTGCACGTCTACCTGCTACAGGTCCATGCTGACCAAGTGCTTCCAAGGTTATCTCCAAGATTACATAAGTGACTGTGTCCCCCTTCCTCTCCTTTCTCTTTCCCTACTCTGCCTGCCTCCCTCTACCACCCCATCCCCTGTTCCCATGTCATCTGCTTTCATACCCATTTACCTCTAGTCTTTCTGTGCCACTGGCCTCTGTACTCTCTGTACCTTATTAAGAATGAGTGAAGTATCACTCCATGCTTGCTGTCATCATGGTCTTTCCCTGCAAGTTTCCAAAAAACTGGGCATGTCTGCTCCTCCCCTTGATCTAGAGAGCTTTCTTAGTCATCCCATTCCCACAGTCATAAACTGGAAGCATCAGGACTAAAACTATATGCTATTCAGAGCCACCCCTACCCTTAAATGAGCAAAGGCTAATGAATTCCTGAATAGAAAGTAGGGGTGTGTAGCTGAACCTTGTGTCTCCTTCCAGAAGATTTTTTTTCCTTTTATTTGGGTCATAATAAATCAATTCATAATTCCATAAATTAAATGGCAATTCACCTTATCTATAGGAAGGCCCCAATTACATTGAGTGGATTTCCTATAGAAAATTTATGAGAAGAGGATGAAAGGCCATAAATGTGTTACAAGGCAGCACAATGGAATCAGAGGAACTGCATTCAAATCCCAGTTTTGCTATATACTTTGCAGTTGCATGACTTTGGGTAAGTCCCTTAACCTTTCCAAACTCTAGCTGCCCCATCTGTAAAATAAGAGGATTTGATTAAATGTATTTTCAGGGTCATTTCAGCTTTAGAGTTGTGATCCTATGATACTATAGGGAGCTAAGTGGCACAGTGGATGGAACAATGGACCTAGAATAAGGAAAATATTAGATTTTGAACTCCTTGAGGTCAAGGATGGTCTTTTGCCTCTTTTTGTATCCCCATCCCTCAGAACAGAGTCTGGCACTAGTAGGTGCTTATTAAATGCTTAATGACTGATTAAAAATCTGAGTTCAAATTGTGTTTCAGACACTTAAACTGTTTGACCTCAGGCAAGTCTGTAAAATGGGGCTAATGATAGCACTTACCTCATAAGGTTGTAGGAACAAAATATTTGTAAAGTACTTTCCAAAACTTAAAATGTCATATAAATTATAGGTATTGTTATGGTTACAATCTGAATTTATAAATGCAAGACATTATTATTATGTTTATAATCTAAATTTATAAATGCTAGACATTATTATTATGGTTATAATCTTTATTGCTAGAGAAAATACCTCCATTTATGAGATCACAGAACTCAGTGAAGTTAAACGAGGTTTCATGTAAAGAAAGCCTATTATCTCAAAAGGCAATGTTTTAAGGGTCTGTGGTGACTAGCCAAACTGCTGAACAGAAAAAAAAAAAAAGCTACATTGTTGCTAGTGTTGGGCAACAGTTCACCAAAGCAGGATTAGACATAGAATGGAAAGATAAATTATTAACTGTCTACATCACACCTTTCTCTAGCTATTTTTTACTTCATTCTCACTATACCTGAACATATTCCAAGATCACCTTATAACCAAAAGAAAAAAAACGTGCCACTTGTGGGGAAAAGAACTCAGTAGAACAGTACCGAGCATCACTTCTAGTTCTGCAACTGGCTTTCATTTTTTAAAAATATAATTATCCTTACATCCTTTTTAAACATAATTTATCCTTGTGTCCTTACATATACTTTAATGTATCATTTTAATATAATTTATCCTTTGAATATAATTATTCAAAGTATGGCACTAATAATTATGAAACATATTTGAATAAGGCTGAAAAAGCTACCTACACTTTCTTCCACACTAAGCATATCTGAAATTTATCCCTTAGTTAGTGGTTTCCCTTGCTCTCTGATGAGCCTGTTGTCATCCGCAGCTCATTCAGATTCATCAGTCCAAAGCCTTTGCTCATAAACTTCATTTTTCATAGTTACACACCAGACTGGCTTGTCAGTCACTATTTTCCAAAAGTCACTTGCACACATTTATACAGTATCTTCAAAGGATCTTAAAGAAGAACTTCACAAAGTAGAACCATTCATTAGAATGCTGAAAGAAAAACAGATACTAAAAGAAGGAAAAACCTGACTAAAGGGCTCTGATTTTAATGAACTACACATGAAATAGTCAGGTTTTTTATTAAACATGGTGGTGGAGGGAGGGGGCAGGGGAGTGGCAGTGCTACAAGAAACCAGCAAGAAGACTCCCTTGAGACCCCTCATGAAGCACTAGTAGTCCCCAGACCGTATTTTGTGAACCACTGGCTTAGAACACTCATCTTGGGTTAATGAAACTAAAGGATCCTGAATCTCTAACTCTCAAATCTTACCTACAAGATTTTACCAGTTTAAAGCAGAAAAGTTCAGTCTCAGATCATATTCTCTGCAGTTGCACCTATGGTATTTATATTTTTCCCCTGTGAAAAAATTGGTTACATACATATATAAAAAGCTCCTGCCATGTGGAGTACTGTGCTAATTGTTAAAATAACTAGAAGAGTAAGAGAGTATTCCAATAATGAATGATCAAACACGCTACTCACCTCCTGACAGAGGGTTGATGAATTAAAGGTGCAGAATGAGGCTTACTTTGGGGCCAAAGAAAGTGGGTAGATTTGCTTTGTGTAAGAGTTTATTTTGCCTTCTCTTCTAAGGCCCCCAGGCCCCCACACTTCCTTCCTTCTCCAAACATCATGCTACCTCTCCCATCACTAACACAGACCCCAACCCACAGGCCTCTCAGCTCCAATAAGCCAGCTTTTATCTTATCTTGCTGGGGCAAGCAGCCTGCCACCTAATATCAGGAACCCCTCTACCTCCACCTCTCTTTCCCCACCAACTTTCCTGCTCTCCTTTATAGGCTGTCTTTCTCCATTAGAACATAAGCTTCTTGAAGGCAGAGACTCTTCCGTGCTTATATTTTATCCCCAGTACTTATCACAATGCCTGTGTGATCATTACTTTATCTTTTTTATAAGGATTTTTTCCCCCTCATTTTGGACGGAGTCATTGGAGGGTGAGGTTTGAGAGGGAAGCTAGTGATAGTATTGTTAAAAAAAAAAAAAACCAGAAAAAAACCAGAAAATAAAAATGTACTAAAAGTATTTTTTAAAATGAATAGGCCATTCAGAAGTAAATAGACAAGTAGGACAGTTTTTAAAGTAACATGTTGGATAATTTAATTTTTTATTAAGAAGCATGAGGAACATAATAAAAGATTCACAAATTCATAGATAATTTTCTTTTTCTGTTCTACTTTTTATATGTAATTTTTTTGGTGTTTAAAGTTCAGTATTTTTTTTTAATTAATTCCAATAAAACCAAACGCAGACAATAACAAAAGGAAAATATTATGAGTAAGAGAAGCTTATTATCACGAAAAGATATCCAGCACATCAATAATACATTCATATCAGAGACTGGACTTGTAGCTTAAGAACTAAATGCTTCTTTTCACCTAAATTGAGGCAGCTAGATGGCAAGATAGATAGACAGCTAGGCCTGGAGTCAAGAAGACATCCAGCCTTAGACACTTACTAGGTTTGTGACCCTGGGCAAGTCACTTAATCAGTTTGCTTCAGTTTCCTCAACTGTAAAACGGGGATAGTAAGAACACCTACCTCAAATGGTCGTAGCACAGTGCCTGGCTATAAGCTTATAAGTGCTACAGAAATTTTTATTCCCTTTCTCTTCCCTCTCCTTTCCATCCCTTTCCCCTGATTTGGTACATCACAATATCACTGATAAAGAAGAGGCTGACTGAACTTGATATGCAACCCCAAAAAACGCTAGATAGCTCCAAATAAAAACTCTTGGTTTTCTTTTAATTTATAAAATAAATGTTTTTTGTGAGGGGGGACAAAGCAGTTAAAATGTTTATAGTCCTGGTCCAAGACTTTTTTTCCTTGGACCTACATACTTTAAGAAACTTACTCTCACACTAAACTTAGGATTCATGGTGTGAAATTATTTTTAAAAAAGCAGGCTGTAGCCAGGTCCTTCCAGTAACTAAATGCTCTTGGACAAGGTCCAAGGTAGTGCTATAGTGAGTTTGCCATGTGTTTTATTTAAAGTGAAGAAAACAAATTATCTGAAGCAGTGACTTAAGTTTAAATCTTTATCTCCCACTAAAAATTCTGAAAAAGAATTCCCTTCTTTCCATAATTCAAAAACACAATTATGTGCCTGGAAGCTCCCAAGTCCTGTCCTACGGGAACTATCTGGGTGGTAGTTATTATTACGCCTATAAACTTAACTTACAGATATTACAGGTAATTTAGAAAGGAATTTCAGTAGACACTTCCCATTTTCAAAGTGATAATAGATATGTTATGGCATAATCAATTAAAAATTAAGGTTTAAACTCTTAAAGACTTCAGAACTCTGGACAACGTAGTGGACAATCATGACTTTAGAAGATGATGCCTCCTGCCTCTTGGCAGAGAGGGGATGGACTAAAGGTACAGAATACGACATTATTTTTTTTCCAGGCATAGCCAAGGTGTTTATTTGTTTTGCTTAACTATATTTGTTAGGGGGATGTTGTCAATTGGGATGGGCATAAACTAATGGGCAGTGAAAGGTGTTTTTAAAAGAATATCAAGAAAACATTTTAAAATACACAAAAAGACAACAAAAGTTCAGAAGGGTACACAAATGCCAATTCTGTTACTCTCCTGTTAAACTTAAAATACATTTTTAAAGAATAGATAAAAGAAGTTTATGAGTTTATGTAAAATCCTTTTTATTTGCATATTGAGATTTTTACTGATAACTAAGGTTCATGATAAAAAGCTAATTTCTTAAAGTTTACAATATTTCCTTCCCATTCACGTAATGTCTGTAACGTCTGTTCTATGGTTTGTGGAAACAATCGCTGTTCACATAGTCTACTATTTGTGATTCTGACTTCTTATGGTACATCAGATTCCCAGAGACCCACTCCATACATCTACAAATATACTGATATGTAGCACTTTTGCATATCTACTATCTGTATTTTTCTGCATCCTAAGAGTGTTTTCTACTTATGTACATTTTTTAAAAAATCTACCAAATCCAGGAGCAAAAAAAAAAAAAAAAAAAAAAGGAAAATTTTGAAGAAATGGCAAAGTAACTAACCTATCAAATACATTTTTAATTTTTCAAGGGTAGAATAAAATATAGACTCTGGTAAAATATCCTGATATATGAATCCGTACAGAACCTTGCTCATCACTTTTACATTTATCTATGGGTTTTCCCCTTGAGTAGAAGCAATGGAAGGGGAAGTATGAGTAAAAGGTCTTACTTTGTGCAGTTTCTAATTCCAAAAAACAATAATTAAGTTCAAACAGTATTTGGATTAAAAATCTGCAAAGAGAGAGAGTATGAAATCAAATGCATAGAAACAGAACAAGCAGACTTACAGGAAATTTAGTTTAAATAATTCTAAAAGTATGGCAAACAAAGGATACACAAGGGACTTAAATGGACAACTTAAACTTGCAAATTTGCACTGATTTCATAGTTACTAAGTACAAATAAGCTACATCAATACTTATAAAATTGTCATAAATTGACATATTCATGGTCATAAGACTGCAATAATGATGAAGATTTATTTCAAGGACATCTTGGGGGGAAAATATGAGATTTGGAGGAGACGTGAATTCAAATCAACTGTACAACTATGTGGTTGTCACCTCTGTGACTGACATTCATCTTATAAGCTTTTTGTTGAGCAAATTAGTATGCATTCATTATACTATTACATCTAATTTGGGAAAAATTAAAGCTGAATGTGGAACTATGTACAATACTAAAAACTGAAGACTCACCAAAAGAGAATGGAAAGAACACTGGATTGAGAATCAGGAGATGTGAGTTCTGTCATTAACTAGTTGGGTGACTTTGGGTAAAATACTTTCTGAGTATTAGTTTTCTCATCTGAAAAATGAGGGAATTGGATTACAAGACTACCAAAAATCATCTTGCAACTCTAAGATTAACACACATGCACACACAGACACACACGCGCACACACATACACACTTTAAAGTTGATCTCTAAAGGCTTCTTAATGCTAGTTTGCAGATAAAGTTCATTAAATGCATTGCATTAAACAAGCAACAGATTGGGTTAAAACAGTACAGATTTTCAAATTCACATATTACAGGAAACATTTTTAGATGAGATCACATGAAAATAAATGTGTCTTTCACAGTTACAGGATGAAATTTTAAGTTGGCCAGGCAACCAATGCCCTGATTTTCCACTTCTTTTTGCAGACCATATGACTTCCACATGCTGAGAGTGTTTTATAAAGGCTATAACCTGCAATGAAGATTTTACAATGTTCCAGCAATCCAATAACCAGTGCTTAAAATGCAACAGTAAACATTTTAGTCGTCTAAGCATGGATTACAAATCAAGATTTCAACTCAAATATTGCACAGGGATAGGAAAGTCAGTAGGTTTTTTTTCCTAAAATACATTGTTCTCATTTCAAAAGAAACATCAAAGCAGTAAATCAATAAATGTTAATTGAAAAACTGGGCAATGGGAAGTAGATGGGTGAAGAGATGTTCCTTGATATTTATCTTTTCACTTGCATTTTGCTTTTGCATTCTAAATAATTTAATTCCCTGACACTGAAGTTTCTATACATACTTTATATTCTACAATTATATAATATCTTTTCTCAAAAGGGCTTTGCTTCATTTTAAAAATAAATCTAGTGAACATTAATAAGATACAAGCAAATAACTTTAAAAATCTAAGTATCTCACAACTACAATGATGATCTTGGAGGGGATCAAAATACTCAAGAATATAAAGTTCAGATTTAGAAAACACATCAACTGTTTCTATGTAGGTCAACCTAAATATACACTTGTTATCTCTCACATTTGCAGTTACCAGCCTGTTTATTGGTGTGAATGACCAATTCCAGAAAGTCTGATTTCCATATCAAAGATAACAGGACACACCACAAGTAATGTACAGTACCTATGGGAATTCAGGTTTTTGTTGCTTCCAACATTCCAGGATGACAGCTAACAATGAGTATCAAGAACTAGAAAATTGCGGATAAATGCAGTCGAATGCCTTAATTTCTAAACACCTGAAAAAATTATATCAACTCCTCTTATTCAAGAGTCCCTCTCATAGAAAAACAAGCAAACTGTCTCCATAAGCAAAGGTTGGAGAAAGAATTTCACTTGGGGAAAGGAACAAAGTGTTCAACACTCGGTTTCCATCATTTAGTGTAACCTTAAGAACTGTTAGAAATGTTAATGTGATTGAAGCTATAATTTTTTAAATGTTATCCTCCCATAATAGTAATCAAAACTTTAAAAAAATAGTTAAGATTATTTTCCCAGAGTTTTGATTCATATACATAATTCAAATAGATGAAATAACTGGGCTTTAAAGAATAGGAATACAGAAATTTAATGCAGGAAACCGCAATGCTAAAGTGATAATTACCTGTGACAGAGTTGGCAGAAAAAGTGATGCAGATTATTCCCCTCTAATGATGCAGGGAATAGCAAAGCCAAACAACATGCAACCATATCAGGATAAAAAAAAATAGAAATTAAAAAAAAAAACAAATAAAAAGGCACAGATGGTATTCTTAACACCCAAGAAAGGTCAGCAGCACCAAAAGCAGATAGAAGAAGAAAGGAAAGAAGATAAGCAAAAAGAAAAGACCCAAGGGAGGGTAATGTTTTTGGCACCTGAAGGACCCCGGCAGAAATTGGCTAGTCACATCACACATAGCCTAGCCAGACACTCCTGGACTTTTAACCCCTGGTGTAAATCAACAATACAATCTGTTTGTAACAGTCAACTTTATTTAATACAGAATCTCTCCTTTAAAAAAAACAGCATTCTTCTTCCTTGCTCTCTCACATCCCGATTTCCAGCAACAGTCGAGGTGGAACAGGGTGGGGTAAAGGGAAAAGACAAGCAGCATCTTTAACTTGCCCCCAAGCATTACTTCCGACTGGATATCCTACTACCAACCCAATCACTGTAGTTCTATACCACAGGACGGACAGTCAGTCAGCTGGTGTTTTCTTAACTATTTACACCTAAGCCCCCTCCCACCTTTACAATGCCCTCTCTACCAAAAATGCCCCGCACATTCTTTAAAGAAAAAAAAAGACAACAATATTTACAAACACCACCACCAACAAAACCAGCCTTAAGTTATTAAAAGCTGTTTTCACCTCGAAAGGAGGCACCCCACCTACTGTTTTGGGGTGAAGGCGGACGCCTTTCGGAGGAGCCCCGACGGTGTCACCACAACACGGTTCCGGACGAGAAGACGCGGGGCACTTTCTCGTTTCCCATCTCGGCGGCGCAGCGTCGATCCGCGCCCGCCCTTGGGGTCCTAGTCCCCGGTCGCCCCTCGAGCCCGCTGCCGGCCCCACTGTGGGGCGGGCGCGGGGAGCGAGCCCGGAACCCGCTCGGCAGCCCAGGCCCTGCTCTGCCCCCCGGTCTCCGCGCGCGCCTCCACCTAGCCGGGCACCGGCCTCCTCCACTCCGGGGCACACCTCGCGCCCCCCCCACACACAAAGTTAAGGACACTTGAGAAAACGAAACGCACGCGCGCACGCCGACACCCCTCGAATCGCCGCCTCACAGTTTCTCAAACTCCATCCGAGAGACCCTCACCCCGCGAGCTCCCCGATCTTCCTCCCGCAGGCAAGGGCGGCAGAGTTAGAAGGGACGCGGTGGGGGCAGCCGGCGCCTTTGAGTTACCTGCCACCCCCCAAAAAAATAACCCTGCCCCACCCCGGAGTCGGGTCACCCAGCCAGACGCCCCTTTCGGACACCTCGTCGCCGCTGCCACCCCCCAAGCCCCCAATCCCCAAGCCCTCCAGGAAAGTGCAGAGGGGGAGAGGCTCAGGGTGTCCGGCTGGAGAAAATCGCTCCACTCACCTCAGGAGCCTGGCTGAGTTCTCTCTCCGCCTCGCGGGCAACCCCCTCCCCAACGTCCCAAGAAGAAGGGCTGAGGTAGGGGGGAGGGGTGTCTTCCGCACGGGGTCCCCGTCGGGAGGGGGGCTGGGGAAGGGGGTGGAGGCCGGCGTGGGAGGAGGGGAAGGGGGAGGGGAGGCCCCTATCTCCCAGTCTCCCCCTGAAAACCTCCCTTGTCTCAATCACATCAGACTGACTGTCTTTGTCTGGCTGACAACCGCCATATTGATATCAACAGCCCCGCTCCCACCTGCTGCCGCCGGGCGGCTCTGGGAGTTGTAGTTCCCTGATCCCTGGGGTAAAAGCACGGGCCGCAGCACCAAGCGGCCCCTGGGAACTACAGCTCCCGGCAAAGCCCGCGCCCTTCCTCTTCCCCATAGGGAGGAGGGAAAGGGAGATTCGGCACCAATCGGGACTACAGGTCCCACAATACCGCGGGCATCGGGTCCGGTGAGGGGACATGATATCATCTTGGGGTGTGGAGAAGTGAAAAAAGAGGCGATGGGGAAAAATCGTAGCCGACAGAGGGAGGAGTTCTGAGAGGAAAAGGAAGAAGAATGACCGCAGTTCCCATCATGAAGCCGCGGACGTACTACAGTTCCCATGATGCTCTGGGAGCGAGCGGGACTGGCAGAGGGAGTAGGAGTGCGGGAAAAGACTCGCTATTCCGTCATGCTCTAGGACGTTTGGCGGCGGCGTTCTAACCGGAAGTCCCTCTCAGGGAGTGAGGAGGTCCAGCCGTACACATTTAACTGCGAAGATTTCAATATGAAGCTGGTGAGTCTCCCCTCGCGGGCCAGAGGGCGAGGGTAGTGCATAGGGTTTGAAAGCTGTCCGACGGCTTCTTATGTGGAAAGGCAACAGGAGGGACGAGGGGGAAATTGGTGGTGCAGAAAAGCATGCTGGGAGGATGGTAGTTCATGTGGGAGAGGGTAGTGGTCTCCAGCCTTCGCGTGCCCGTGGGACTTAACTCTGTCGCCCCTTGCAGGGGTCGCTGAGGCTTTACCAGGGGCCTCTGCCAAGGCCTTCACCAAGCCACGTCTAACAAGCGTGGTTCGGGTATGCCGTTTTCATTATCCCGCCTGTAATGCGTTGAAAAGAGCCCCGATTTGGAGATCATAGCAACCTGGATTCAAATTCCCACTCCTACCCATCTTTCTAACTTTGGGACGAGTAATTTGCTGAACTTCGGTTTCTCTTTTATGAAACGAAAGAAAGGAACTAGATCGGAAGTACTTAACTTTTTGTGTTATGGACCTTTGGCACATAGTAGGCCCTTCATAAATGCTTATTGACCTGACTTAACTTGGCACTCTGGTGAAATCTCTTACTTTTTCAGAATTTTTAAAATACATTAAAACACGCAGGTTTAAAAAAAATAAATCAATTATAAGGCTATAGTTATCCAAATATTTTTAAAAATCTAATCCATGGACCCTAGGATAAGAATCTTTGGAGTAACCAATGTCTTCGATCCCTTCTAGATCTTACATGAGTGTCCTAGCCATCACGTTGAGGAGGTACCTGTTACCAGTCAGTATATTGCTTAGGAATTACTACGTGTGCAACCCTGAGCTGCGTTGTGGAAGGTTTCAAAAAAAAAAAAAGTCCCTGCATTCCAGGAGCTCATAGGTTTTTGTTAAAGAGTCAGGATGGAGGTACAAAAAATAGGGCATTGGTGCTAGGCAAAGGAAAGATCCACATCTCAGAGAAGGAAGAGAGTGGACACTGAACTAATAGGATTTAAACCAAATGTAACAAGCAAGAAGGCTATGCTTTCTTTATTAGAGGAACATCATTAGCAATGGCATGACAACTAGAAGGAGTGTCCAGTCCCTTCCAATAAGAATTTATTAATCATTCAGCTTGTACAATTCCAGAGGCAGAATGACTTAGTGGATAGAGAGCTAGTTTCAGAACCAGGAAACCCTGGGTTCAAGTCCTGCCCAGACAAATAACTGCTGTGTCACTCAGGGCAAATTGCTTAACCTTAAATGCCCTAGGCAACTCATGACCAGGCCTGGACTCAGGAACACCTGGATCCAATTTGGCCAAAGACACTAGTTGTATGACCTGGGCAAGTCATTTAATCCAGTTTACCTCAGTTTCCTTATCTGTAAAGTTTGCCAGAGAAGGAAATGACAAACCACTCCAGTATCTTTGCCAAGAAAACTCCAAAAAGGAGTCATGAAAAGTTGGGCACGACTGGAAACGACTAAATTACAAGAAATGTACAAGTCACTATACTAGGTGCCAGAGACACAAAGACAAAATAAAAATGTCCCTTTAATTGGAACATGCAAAAAGATGCGTAACTATTAGAGGAGGAAGATAACACTGATAACTAAAGAAATTAAATGTGGCTTTTAAGGGAATTAGGAGAAGAAATCACTGGAACAGGAAATGCTTTTATCTCAGAAGCGAATGTTTTAAAGTCAAAGCAATTTTTTGTGTGTGTATATATATATATATACACATACATTTTGTTGTTACTCATTTGTTTCAGTTGTGTCTGACTCATCATGAACCTATTTGGGATTTTCTGGCCAGAGATACTGGAGTGTTTTCCTTCTGCAGCTCATTTTACAAATGAGGAACTGAGGCAAAGAAACAGTGTTAAGTGACTTGCTCAGGGTCACAAAGCTTGAAAGTGTCTGAGGCTGTATTTGAACTCAGAAAGATGAGCCTTCATGACTCCAGGCCCAGCACTCCGCAGGTGCGTGTGTGTGTGTGTGTGTGTGTGTGTATGTACACACATATATGCATATATATTTATACATTCACACATTATTAAGAGTTGGCAATATTAAGGAGATTATTTCTTGCATTGGTGTATTAGGGGTTGGTTTGGAATATATCTCATGAAGTATGTGTGGAGATACCCAGGCTGATTCTTGCAGCCCAAGTGAAGCTCATGGTTGAAGGACTTGGGCATCTTAGAATGAAGAAACAATCCCTCTGTTGGTCCCTTGATCCCATGATGACAGCAAAGGGTGTCTGAATCAAGTAAGACCACTCATCCAGGAGAAATAGATCTTAGAAAAAGTGACTGCATCCTCTGGCTCTCTCTTCTCATCTGCCAGATATAAAAGACCTCTTTTAATTTTTCCCTGGAGGGGTGAGAAAAGAGCAGCTCACCTTTCCCTCCATCTCAGCAGCATTGTGTCTGTGAGTATAGGGCAGCTAAAGTACGTATGTTGACTTAAGCAAGCCTGAGCTTAGACCCCTGGCTATCTCTTCTATGTTATATTCCTTCTGTGAGCATAGGTGACCAAGCGTCAAGCCTGAGATGGTGTGTCCAGCCTTGGAGGCAGCCTTTTGTGTTAGAGATTTGATGCTCCTAGGTCCCTCAGTTGGAGCTGACTGGCAATAATAGGAATGTTCTGCAAGTACATCCTTCTTGGAAAAGGTGACCACAGATGAAGGAAGAACCTCTAAGCCTTGATGACTTGAAGAGATTTGATTGGACAATGCAGAGCCAAGATGAAAGTATAATACCAGTCTAACAACCCTTTAAAATGCCTCATTTTTGATATTTTGAGCCTCAATTTCCTAGGAGAATATAACCTGAATTAGGAAAAAAAATCAAAGCCTCCAGCATATTACTGTGACTGCCCCCTCTGGAAATTATGAGATGACATGGGCAAGAGTTCCACAGAATGAGCAGGCATGGATGGTCTGCATTTTTGGAAAGAACATCCATATGAATGAGATCACAAATCCATTTAAGTATAACAAAAACCCTGAGTCATCAAGAAAACATTATATTAAATTCATTGTACCCTTTCAGAAAGGCAGAAGGATGGTTACTACATTTTAGAAACATTTCCATCCAAAATAATTAAGTAAAATAAAATATACGGGGAAGTGACAAACCCTCTGAAAAACTCATCTAGAACAACTCATTTTCAAAGAAATCTAAATGGATTTTACCATGTTATATATGGCTTTGCTCATGAAATCATATTGGATATGTTTAAAAGTAGGAATGGCTAGAGATGAAAAAAGCAGGTTTCAGGGAAGCTTTTTTTGCTGGGGTTTTTGTTCTTTGTGGGGTTTTTTTTTCTGGGAGGACAAAACCACCATTGTAGGGGAAATGTTTTCTGAAATTTTCTTCCCTATTGTCTTGGCCTTCTTATCTCCAAATTGATGCTTTTTGTTTTTTACAAGTATTAATATGAAAGAATTTATATAAGCAAAAGAGCAGGGTTTGAAAAACATGAAATTCCACTTCTTAGGCACCTCTTTTCTTCAAAGAAAGTTTACCTGCAGGCCTTAGGCTACCAGTTATCTGCATAAATATTGCGTATTAGGATGGAAGTTAAACTCTGTTTTACATAATGAAACAAAGAAGTAGGTCTAGAATCCAGATATTAAAATGGGTTTTAGAGTACAGATGTTACACTTGTCACTGCAGGCCAACACCACAAAACTTCAGAGACTGTCCTAGATTAAAATGTGATGGAGAAAGTAAATTTAACAAAAATTAAATTGTAATAAAAATAGATAATATTAATCTGATTTTCTAAGTCAATATGCATCCCTCAGGGATCTCTTTCTATTTGAGTTTGATTACTCTGCTCTAGAGCATTATTGGGACTAAAGGAGAGAAGACCATGGGATTAAGAAATTAGAGGGAATAATATAAAGAGAAATTATTATAAAGGCATTATTATAGTTGAGGACAAAGTAAACTTTCAAGTATTGAGAGGCATGATATGATCGAGTCCTGGAGTGGAAGTTAGGTTCTAATCCTGTCTCTCAGGTTTACAGCCTATGTGACCTTGAGCCAGACACTGATTTTCACTGAGCCTCTTCTTGTCTATAAGATGGGAGATAGTACTTTCACTATGTGAAAAAGAAAGAGACCTATGTTCCCTGAGGGAAGGCTGCTATGGGCTGGCCTAACTTCTATCTGCCCAGTAACAACTCCCCCATCCTTAGACTTCCACCTGCTGCTGCACCCGTCTGATCTGCATGCAGTCTTAAGTTAGAAGAGGAGTGTGACCTTTCTCTGACTGTGTGGTTTGCATCTCAGGCTTCATGTCCCGAGGGAAGGCAACTAGGGGCTGGCAGAACAACTTCCATCTGAGCCACTACAAGGCAACTTTTACCTTCTGCTGCCTCCCTGATTTCTTGCTAGTGATGTGGAGAGCCTGTGGTGCATAGAGAAGCAATCTTCCTGTTGATCTCATGCCTTTCATTGCCTGCTATGCCTGTCCTGTGAAGGAGGAGGAAAAACAGTGGAAAGCCCAACTTCATTCTTCTGCAGTTCACCATCTCCTACCTAACCTCTAGCCTTCAGAAGGAAGAGGAGTGGTTAAATAAACGTCCCCTCCTCCTCCCATCTGACCATGGGCCTTCCATCTCATACTTTACTTGTCTTCTGCCTAATCTCCAGCCTCTTCTTTAAAGAAAAGCGGCACCTTGCATTCAATAATGAAGTCTCACACTTGGTTCATATCCTATACATGCCAAGGATTCTGAACCCAACCCCATCCCCTTCCTCATAATTCCTTATTCCTGTCTCCTTTAGCCTCCTTATCCCAAAGTCCCAAACAAACGCTACTCACCTCTTCCACATCCTCATTTACTGAGCCTTATGGAATAGTAGGGCCATAGTGGACAAAGTTACCTTTATCCTAAATCTTTTCTTCCACTCCTCCTGTCTTCTAGGAATCACTGAAACCTGCTGACTATGGGTTCCCTAGACACTGTTTCTTGATACTGGCTGCACCTTCAGTCATTCTCTGCTCACTGGTCAAGATGGGGGAGCTAGGATAGTCCTAGCTCCCGATTGCTACTTTCAGGTTCTCTCCTTACCTCCATCACTCAGTAAATTTCTCTTTTAAGGTCATTTGCTGTTCCTATCTACCACCCAGTCAAAATCCTGGTACCTCTTGTCTGGAGACATCCGGGTCACTCCCTTTTCTTCTTCAGTGAGTTTGGTACCTGGCTTACAATTTTTCTCTCTTCCTCAACTCCCACTCTCATGCTAGGAGACTTCAATATACATATTGACTGTCCCTCAAATACCCTAACTGCTCAGTTCCTCAACCCACTGACTTCCCATGACCTACCTCCACAGTACCATAGCCACACACAAAAGATCTTATGATCTTTGATTTTGACCTCATCCAGAAATGAACCTTCTCCATATTCAAGAATTCTGAATCTCCTTATCTGACCACAGCCTATTGGCTTTACACTTCTCTCTCCTCCTTCCCTTGCCAAACTACTGTTTGTACACACCATGACCTCCAATCCCTTAAGCCCTCAGTTCTCTCCCAGCCATGTCTCCCGCACTAGCTACTCTTTCCTCTGTTCTCCATCTTGACTCCTTGGTGAAACAGTACAACTAGACACTGCCCTCTTGAGTCTCTGGTCCCCTTATATCTCTAATTGTGCCCTGCCAAGCCTCAGCCCATCATCTCACCACTGTCCCTCATAGTTACACATAATTCTGAATGTAGGTGATGAAAATCACACAAACATTCTGAGTCCACTACAGATGTATGTTAAACAACCTCAACTGAGCCTTCACTGCCTCCTGGCAAGCCTTGTACATTTCCCTTATCAGTGCATTATACCACTTTCCACGGCAGTTCTTCCAAACCTTTTCATCCCCCAAACCTCTTGTGGCTCCCCACCACCATCCTTTCAGCTAAGAACCTTGCCTAATGTTCTATAGACAAAATTGAGGCCATTCTCTGTGAGTTCCCTTTTCTCTCCTCTTTCTTATCTCCTCTTACTTCAATGCCTTCTGCTACTATCTCCCCCTTCACCCCATCTCACATGGCAAAGTAGCCATATCACTTCATCTGACCCCATTACTACCCTACTCAATAAACTCTAGTAAGACCCTATCATCTCTAGGACCAAATACAAAATCCTCTGCTTGGCATTCGAAGCTCTTCGTAACCTAACCCCACCTCCCCTGTCTGTCTTCTTATACCTTAGTAGTGACACCAGCTTCCTGGCTGTTAGTCAAGCAAGACATTCCATGTGTCAGCTTTGGACATTTTATCTGGCTGCCCCCCAGTCCTGGAAGTCTCTCCTTCCTAATCTCCTACTGACAACCCTGACTTCCTTTAAGTCACAACTAAAATCCCAACTTCTATAGGAAGCCTTCCCCAATCCCTCATCTAGTGCCTTCCCTTTTTAAATTATTTCCTATTTTTCCTGTATATATGATATTTATATGTATTTTTTTGCTTGTTAACTCCCCATTATATAGTACTGAGGACAGGTACAGTCTTTTGCCTCTTTTTGTATACCTACCATTTAGCACATGATAGGTACTTAATAAATATTTATTGACCACCTCCTTCACAAAGTTATTGGAGGAAAGTATTTTTATATCCTGAAAGGGCTATATTGTTATATTGACTGTGGGAGGAAATGAAAATGAGGTGTTTTAAAGGCATTTTATTAGGTTTAAAAGCTAAAGGATATTTTTGTGGAATGTTTGGTTTGAGAATTTGTTCCCCAGTCAGATCTTTGTATCTTGTTGATAAAACAAGTTTTTATCTGATCTAGGTTTGGCTTCTGTTATTGGTCATCTATTGATTCTCCCACCCTTTTTTTTTTTTTTTGTAGCTCTTTCCTAAACACATACAGTTTTTTGTGAGTGGTCCTATTATAATATGTTTTCCTTGAAAAAATTATCTACTCTGATGGTATTATTATCTGCTGCTGTAGTACAATACAGTTAAATTTTTATTAATTGAACCTAGTGCATTAGGACCTTCAAGTAACCAGCTCATTTTTTTTTAATTTACTTTCAAAAGAAAGGCAGCTACATGACCTGGTGTATAAAACAGTGGGCCCAGAGTCAGGAAGGCTTATTGAGTTCAAATCTGGCCTCAGATACTCACGGGCTTTGTGACTTTGGACAGGTCACCTAACTTCTGCTTAACTGTTCTTTAACTGTGAAAGTGAAGGTAATAATAGTACTTTCCAGAAATGTTCAGAGGATCAAATGAGCTATTTTCAAAGCTCTTAGCATGGTACCTAGCGTAGGAAATATTGTATAAATTAAACGTTAGTAGTCATTGTAGTCATTATCATTATGGAAACAAGCAGGGACATATTATGGCGCATAGTGGATGGACTCAGGAATTAATAACTGAATTAATGAAAAAGAATGTTTTAAGCATTTTCAGTGTGCCAGTCACTATGCAAAGTGCTGGGGATACACATACAAAATAGTCTTTGCCCTCAAGGAGCTTACATTCTAATAGGAAAAGGCATTTTTTGTGGGGCACTGGGTAGGGTTATTTCAGTCTGTGATATCACAAAGATGATAGGGCAACGAACTGATATACCCTTTCTGGTAATAGTGGCATTGATTTACCTGCTGTTCTCACCATAAGGATTGGAAAGGTATAAATAAGCCTGGAGGTATGGAAAGAAGATGCCCAAAGGGCAGGGTGACAAGTCTTATCCCTCTTACCCTAGTATGTATGGTGAATTGCCATCAATCAGAAAAGCATGGCTCCCAAATCCAGCTTCTCACATACTAGCTGTGTGACCTTGATCAAGTCACTTAAGCTCAAATTGCTCCCAGACAGCTTTCTAACATTAGATTAAAAATTGTAGATTAAAAAATGTAAATTAAAGAGGAATGATCCCTGATCTGGGCCACTGGAGGAAGTTTCTATACTTAAAATTCCTCACAAGGATGAAATTACAAGTTTTGGAATTTTTGCTCAGAATTTTAATGCTTTATTTGACGTGGGGAACAGAAATAATATATTTGTTCTTCATTTATTCATTCATACATGAATGATTTTCAAAATTATATTTATTATAATCCTCAAAAGCACTAGCAGGGCCTGTTAATCTGGAAAAGGCTTCAAATTCAGATATGGTGTTGGATTTTAAGTTTTTTGGCTGTGGACAAACCACAGCCAGATTGGGTTCATCATCAGTGAAAACCTAGCTTTCCCAAACTTTTATACTCTACCTACAAAAATCCCCAGTGTGGCAGAAGGACTAATGAAATCCTCAGGACTTTTGACGGCTATGCTCCCTATTTGTCCTTGAAGCTCAGCTACAATGCCTTCATTATTATGCTAACAGAATAGGAAAATTATTGGATATAGATGCGGAGGAAACCTAAGAAATCATCTAGTTCAACCTCCTTAGTACAGAAAATGAAAAAATGGAAGAGAATGTAGCCTGCAAACTCACATTAGTGTGTTTGACTTTGACTCCAATATTCTGGAGCAGATAATTACAAGGATGGTAGGTAAACATCTAGAAAAGGAAGCAGTGCTCACAAAAAACCAGCATGAAGCAAACTAAAGCAGCCCTGAAATATCACCTCACATTCTTCAAGCTGGCAACCAACTTGTAGGGACTTTGGTGAAGGCAGGCCTGCTTATTTCTGCTGAAAAGCTAAGATTTGGTTAGGCCATCATTGAAAAGAATTTGGGAATTAAGCAAGAAAATTGCTAAATTGTTCAAAACCAAAGAATTCTACCCAAGGAAGATATTAGTTGGAAGAAAGGAACCATAGAGCAGAAATTTCATACCAGCATTATTTGTGATAACAAAAAAAATGAAAACAAATCTGTGTCCAACAGTTGGAAAATGGCTGAACAAATGGTATGTGAATAAAGTGGATTGTTGTGCTTTAATAAATGATGAATATGAAGACTTCAGAGTAATATGAGGAAAAAATATAAGAAGCGACAAACAGTAAAGAAAAGGGATGGGATACCGTAAGAACAATATATATTAATGACTGCAACAAAAGTAAATGTTGAAAGGCAAAAAAGCTCATTGATCAATGTTAGTATTGTCCTGTCAATGCTAAATGATATCCCCTTACTTTATGACAGTCATCAGTAAACCCTCTGTATTGCCTCAAATGTACTTTGTAAGGGATTTATTTGAGCGTTTGTTGTGTTCTATATCAATAATTTTTTTCAGTGAAAAAGTTGATGCAAGAGAAACTTCATTTGTTTTTATAATGTTACTAGACTAGTAAATTAAGGGAATATCTTAGTATAAGATAGCTACTTAATAAATATTTGTTGAATTGAATATAGTTCACCTAATTTTAGCAAAACATTTGGTAAAGTGTCAGGCTATTCCTGTGGAGAGGTGGAGAGTTGTGGGTTGCGCAGTCATGCAATTAGGTGGATTCAGAATTATTTGGGTGACAGAGTGGTCATTAACAGTTCTTATGTCAGTTTGGAAGGAGGTCTCTGGAGTAATGCACTAAGGATGTGTCCTTGGCTTTGTGCTGTTCAGTTTTTTGAGTTTGTTTTTTATCAGTGCCTTGGATAAAGGCATAGATGGTATCCTTATCAATTTTGGAAATAAGACAAATCTGAGAGGAATTTCTAACACATTAGATAACAACGATGATTCAAAAAGATCTTGACAATCTAGAGGATTCTTTGAGCCATATCTAATAATAGGAAATTTAATTATTGCAATAGCTAATAAGTAACATTAATGTTATACTTTCAAGTTTGCAAAGCATATTGTCTTGTCTGAGCCTAGCAATAGCTCTGTGATGTAGATACTATAGGTATTACCCCCTTTTTCAGATGAATAAACTGAGGATCAGTGGTTAGGTGACTTGCTGATAGTCATACAGCTTGAGTGTCAGTTATTGATCCCAGCTCTTCTTGATTCTAAGTCCAGTACTCTGTTCCTACTGTACATTCCTAGGAATGAGGTGCCTTGGGACATACTGTATTCCCCCTCAAACAGATAGATGACTGCTTATCAGATATGTTGTACAATAGATTTTTGATAGACTCGTGGATGGGAACTCCAAGGCCATTAGTCAGACTCCTTCATTTTTGTACAAATAAGAAGACTGAGGCCCAGAAATTTAAATGACTTATCCAGACCAGGCAGGGGTTGGATTAGGTAAAGGAAGCACAGAGGGTTTAAGTGACTTAAGGTCATAGAAGTATTAAAATAGAGTTAAGGTTTAACCCCTGCCCTTCTGCTTCAAAATCCATTTTGTCTCCACTGTATATATCTTGTATAACGTACTTATTGTCTTCCTCACTAGCATGCTTCTGGTCTCTGAGGTCCGAGATTCTTTTTTTACTTGTTCTTTGATTCCCCCTCACTTAGCAAAGTACCTGTCACAGAGTAAGCGTTTAATAAATGCTTGTGGATAGTATTGATGAGGAGAAAAAATGAACATCAAACTGAAACAAGGACCTCTATGAGAAGAGGTAGAAACTCTGTCCAATCAACACTGAATTATGTTTGAGAATTCTCATCAGCTTTCATGTAAAGTCAACTAATGTTTCATTTAGAACTGGTCTCCACTGAGGCAGAAAGTACTTTCTAATTTGTATATTGTGCACAAAATTATAGCCTTCCTGGAATTTCTATTAGGAATTCAAGAAATTGCAACAATAATTTCCAAATACCAGTCTTGTTAATGTTTAGTTACTCTTTTATAATAGTATTGTCTGATTAACAAATGTGATCATCAGAAAAAAAAAAGTCCTTGTGTTTTAGAGCATCTCTCAGACCTAGAGATCTTATTTATTGCAGGCTACCTCTAATCCAGAAAGATACGCTCTCCTCTTGTCCCTTTCTGGAAACTTCTGTGGCCTGACCTTGTGCAGTCAGTACTTAATCGACAATCCTCAGTATTTCCCTCCCGTGCAATTAGAAACCAGTCACGTGCGCCTAAGCAAGAAACTTTCTCCTGTTTTTAAAACCCATGGCTCTTCCCTTTGTCATCAAACTGCTCTAGGATATAGGTGACAGAGGAGAATCAGATTTGTAGGTAGATGAAACCTCAGAGGTTATCTAGCTCATTGGTGTCAAAATAGAAATGGATCCCTGTAAACCGCATATTGACCTCAAAAGCCACAAATTAACATTATCTATGTTGTGTTATATTTTTATTTATTTTCCTAAGCAATTCCTAGTTTTAATCTGGGTCAGACTACCAGGAAGGGCTGAGTCTGACACCTCTGATCTAGTCTAACCCTGTCATCTTATAGTTGAGGAAACTGAATTCCACAGTTAAATGACTTCCCCAAAACCATACTAGGAATAAGCAAGCCAGGTTTCAAGCCCTTGTCTTCTACCTACAAATCTAGCATGCTTTCTTCTACAAAATACTGCTTCTCCATTGCCCTACACTTCGATTAGGAGGAGTGACAAGATCTTGGTAGACCCTGGGTATTCGAAGTTTCAGGAGCCTATCTTATGGCAGTTATTAACACCATTCCCTCTTTCCCTGCCTTCTTTCTCATTCTTTTTGAAGAACATTGCACCTGAGATTTTGGCAGTCTCCTGTAGTTATATTCTTTGATTACCCAGGACCCTACCCCTGATTGTTTCAAGTTTAACCTTAAGCTTTGCCTTCTGTGAGTTAAAATACCATAATAACAGCCTGTTACTTTAAACATTACTAGTTTATCTGAATCTTTTGTGAAAATTTCCCTTGGTCCCTAAACCACTTCTAGAGAATGAGACAAAATGTATATTTTACTGTCATCTTTGCACAGTATATTCAGGTTGGTTAGAGTGCCCTCATGTGTCTGCTTTGTGATAGTTTAGATCTTTGGTTATAGCATTAATTTTATCACAATATCAATACACTTCATAAGAGCATTTTTTTTTCCTTCACACTTCAGTCTCTGAAGAACTCCACATTGTCAAGGATTAGTTTGGTCACCTCTACTTTATACCTTCTATCATACTATACAATAAGATCTGGTATTTATAATAAAGACCAGGAGGTATAATAAAATGTTAAATTTTCCCCCTCCGAAAAAAAAGTTAAATTTAGCTCGGTACTTAATTTGGGTAAGAAAGAGTGCTACCCTTAATTTTTCATTAAGTATAAGTACTTTTTCTAGCAGTAGTGATGAGATTGCACCAGGCCATCAACATGTGTACTTGCACTCCCTCCCTCTCTCTCTGTCTCTCTCTCACGCGCGTGCTCTCTCTCTCTCTCTCTCGCGCTCTCACCCTTGGGTTCAACAGTATTTATAAGACAACCTGTCATGGTTTAGGAGTGCAGTGTGATCATAAAATATCATTTGAAAAGCTTACTTCTTGACCTCACTCTCAAAACTATGTTGAAAACCAACCACAAATTGACCTTCAAATCCTTCTCCATTCCCTGACTTTCTCCTTAAGTCTCCAGGAGGTTTTCATTATTCCCTGAAATTCCATGTAGCAGAGTCACCTTTTTTAGGGTGATGGTTGATTCTCTTTATTAGTTAATCTCATAGAGCACTGCCAAGTCCTAATACTTTCAGCTACATAGTACATGTCTTGTATTTACCCCCTTCCTCTTCACACTTGCTGCCAAAATCATCATCTGAGGTCTGAACATGTCTTGCTTGGAGTATTGATTGGCACCTCCACAGTAGGTCACTGATTCCATCTTCTCCCTAAAGTTAATATTATAGGCTATAGTATTTGAACAAGAACTATCCGTGTTTAAATATTAATGTGGGATCATAAGTATTTTCGAAAAGCGATAGATGTCTCTATGTCAGGGCTGTCCAAAATGTGGCCGCAGTGTGATTTATGTGGCTGCCTACAAGTATAGAAATGTACATGAAAGCTATAGTAAATGAAGCCGAGCTACTGCAGAGCTCTCACAAAAATGGCAAATCAAAATGTATTGTCTGTTGTTTCAATAAAAACCTAAGTATGGACAACCCTGCTCTATGTGATACTTTGAAATTGTAGGTGAATAATGATATATAGCAATAAAAATATTACCATTGGATTTTTGTTCTTATCAGGATAAGTACTCCCTCTAGCTGTATAGATTATAATTCAACCA
Source organism: Trichosurus vulpecula (assembly GCF_011100635.1). NCBI lineage: Eukaryota > Metazoa > Chordata > Mammalia > Diprotodontia > Phalangeridae > Trichosurus > Trichosurus vulpecula. The sequence continues at coordinate 291,740,870 of NC_050575.1, read as the reverse complement.
TACTTTTTCATCTTGCTGTGTTTCATGTCCATTCTCTCCTGAACATCCTCCGCAGGCTGGGGAGAGGGTTTGGGTGTTGTTTATTTAATACACTAGGGGCCTTCCTCTCAGTTAGGGGTTCTTATCCATTGTGGGGGATGGGGGGAGGATGAACAGATGTCACATACTACTTTGGCCGTCTGGTGAAACTTATGGCTCCTCAGAATAATGTTTTAGATGCATAAAATACGTAGAATTAAAAAGGAAACCAATTATATTGAAGTACAGCTATAAAAAAAATTTTTTAAAAAAGTCATTCACAGACTTCCTAGTTAAGAACCCCTTTCTGTATCTCTTCTACTCTAATACACCAAGCTTTTAATAGGTATCTACTCTATATAAATTACTGTGCTGGAAATACAAAGACAAAATGAAAAACAGCCTGTCCACGAAGAGCTTATAGTCTGCCAGATAAGTAAAACATGTAAATGGATAAGTATATACGCGAAGATTTGTGTGGGTAATCGTGAAATACATGAGCTATCAGGTATTCCTTGCTTTTGTTGTATGACCAGCTCACATCTTTGTCTCATCCATTTCCCTGATGATTGCCTTGAATAATTCTTTTGCCGTATGCTGTGGCTTACTCATACCCACCATGCTTTAATTCTTCAGAGATTATGATATTCCATATTTTATAGTTATAGGGCATCAGCAGAAGATGAGTAATGTTAGAAAGATGATCCTAAAAAATAGATAGTCTTTATTCACTTAGTTTTCCCTTTATGGATAGTTAGATTAAACACTTCTATGTGATTTTGGATCTTATTTAAGAGACAGTGTTTCAAGGCTCAATGCAATCATCACATTATATTTACAGACAGGAGCATCTGGAGACCTTTACTCTTTATAGGTAGTTCCTCTTCCACTTAAACTTTGTGCTGAACTTCCTCTGTGACATCATTCCTTTCTCATGCAATATATTGGTGGCTGGTGTGATGTTAGAGTCTAGATATAATAGGTTCACTGTGATTAATAGGGAAGATAATTTATTACAAGAATCTCAACCAATCACTTCCACTTTTGCCCGTTTGTCATCCTTGCAGTTTTATCCATAAATGTTCTTGGGATGGCCTAACTCCATGGAGTCATTCACCAAGCTTTCTGTAAACTTGTTTTTTTCCGCTGCTGCTTTTAGCTAATATCACAAAGGAATTAAGCAAGGTGAAAGTAGCTGGGGCAAATGTGAATGCTACAGAATTGTTTGTACTAAGCCCTCAAAAGGAAAATAAGGCCAGAATAGAAAGAAGTACATAGAATTTTAGGAACCACCATATGGGCCAGGTATACCCTTACCTGCTGTAAGTGGGTGCTGTGTTAATACAAAGAGAAACATGGGAATGGAAATAGGAGCAGAAAGAGAGAGGGGATAGCACAAAAGAAGGGAAGGGAAGAAAAAGGAGAAAAAATACTTTTGATTTACTCAATTTGACATCTTAACATTTAGAATTTATATAGGAAATAACTTGGAGGTCTTAACTTCATCTGATATATTTATATTTACTGAAACCACAGCTGAATAAGCTCTAGATTGCTTCAGTATAAGTAATCTAATAATGTTCAGGGAGGAAATTTGTAGGAGAGAAATGAAATCCTATTTACCCTTTGAGGAACAATTTATTCTCAATTATTAACATTAATTGAATATAGCAGTGAAGCAGATAATCAAAAATGTCAAAAAAGCCAAAAATTATTGTTTCATTTGAATGTCTTTATACTTTTTAAATAAACCTAATGTTAATTCATACTGCAATTAAAATAATGAGCCACAGTGTGAAGACCCAGCTGAAGTAAAAGCTAACTTGCTCATCTCTTCCCTTCTGTCTGTTCCATGTCACTTCTACTTTATCTGTTGCATTATATATTTTATTTACTTAATAAGCATATTATCCTTCCGTATTTTTCCTTTTCTTATGGCTAGGAACAAGGCAGGGAGAAGCGTATTTAACTGTTTTTGCTTAATAGCCTTTCCTATTTCAAGATAGCATGGCATATTGGAAAGAATGATGGATTTAGAGTCAGGCAACCTGTGTTCAAACCTCAACTCCACCACTTAGTACCTATGTGACCTTAGGCAAGTTACCTAACTTCTATGCCTCAGTTCCCTCAGCTGTAAAATGAGATTGGATTTGATAGCCTCTGAGGTTCCTTTAATCCTTCAATCTAAAAGTCTATGATCTTCTTGTGATAATCTTGAAAAGCATATGGAAATGATTAAAAATAGAAATGAGATTTGACTATATAAAGATATTTAAGAAATTATCAAAATATTATTTTCATTGGAAATTTCAGCAATGTCTTAAATAAGCTTTAGATTTCATTGGGAAACCTTTGTTTGGAAAACACTGGTTGCATTTTACTGTGCTGAAATATGTACATTTGCCATCAATATCTAGTTAAAAGTTATATGTTTTTTAAACTTACTATTACAGCTTATTCTTTGCTCCCAAAATTTTCCAGTGCTAAGGAAGTAAAATTTCTTTCAGAATGCCAGAATTAAATCATTTTACAAAAGGAAGTATCTATTTGTATTGCATTGTTTGCTCTTAACCAATCAATCATATGCTGCATGTTGTTTTCTGACATTATAGAAAATTTTCCATAATTCAGATTACAGCCATAGAAGCTTACTGAGTGCCAAAATGCTCACAGCAAAGTTCATTTATGACCTAAGAAAAAAGTTGCAAGATTTCCTTTGAAAATAGACAGAAATAATTTTTCCAGGTACATCAAGAAGAAACTGATGGAGAGAAAGCTGGACAGCTCAAATCAAGTTGCTACAAATAACACAACACAAATCTCTTTATAACAAAACGATTTCTTAGCTCAAGGCAGCATTTCACTTATTTCAAGCAGCAGCTGTTACAACCAAAAGTAATTGTTAGTGAGCCTATTATATTATAACCTTCACAATACAATTAAATTCAGCTTTCAGATTGGAGAGAGATGCTGTGAGACTATATGGCATGTAACAGCAGAGAGAAATTTATTCAGTGATCTGCTGAGTTTTGAATCAAATGAGATATTACATGGGGGGATACACAGTTTCCAAAGATACAGACACTGCTATAGGATTAGGCATAGGGAGTGTCATAGACAACCTCCGTAATTTCCAAATAAAATAATTTCTTGATCATAAATTTTTCAAAGCTCCTACTTGCAAATTAGAGAGGATCAAAAATCTAGAACTGGAAGGCATCTTAGAGTCCAAGCATCAAACTCAGGAACCCTACAAAATTTTCTCAGTGATAGTCACAGGAATGATATACAAATTGGTCATTCCATACTGTTGAAACATAGTAGATAAAAAAATCACTGCTTACGATAGATTATGATGTTCAGCTGGATGGACAGCCCATTGAATTAGTCCATAGTATATCTATCTTGAACAGTCTTTACAGATGAATAATGAACTAGGTATGGAATTGAATAGAAGGAAGGGATCAGGATGAATTCCATTTAGGAAGCTGCTCAATAAACTGCCTATTGCTATGAAAATTCACCTCCTTTAAGATCTGTATTCTCCTGGTGATATTCTGTTGTCTTGGATAAATTAAAATTACAAATAACCTAAGGGGAAGTGGAAAGCCACGTGGTGAGTTTAAGCATGTTGCAGTACATTCCCAATGATAACTTCATATCATCACTTTCTTTTGTCATTTCTTGCATGATACACTCCCTCTTCAACTCCCCCCCCTCCCCCCGCGCTTAAAATCCCTAGTTTTATTTAAAGCTCAGCCCAACCATCGGTTCCTACATGGGACCTTTCCTGACTCCTGCCTAGATGATGTTACTTTCTCTAAATTACTTGATATTTGTTTTGTGTGTATGTGTGTACATATATATGTATATATGTGTGTGTGTATATGCACATGGTCTCTCCTCTGATAGAATGTAAACTTCTTAAAGTCAGGGACTATTTTCATCATAGGGCCTGACTCATAGCTGATGCTTAGTAAATGCTTTTTGGTCCATTTATTTCACGTGAGAAGCTACGTAAAAGCTATTATCAAGAACGTAAATAACTGGAGAAGTAGGGTGACTGCTTATATAGTGAGAATCAGGTACAAATAGCCCAGCTAATATACTGATAACTTCCAAGGCACAAAAATAAAGGAGGAGGACGTAGCACACTAGATAGGTTGTTTATGGAGGGTTCTTAGAAGAACAGGAAGGGCACCTTAGGATTGTGAAGAATTGTGATCTATATCTATAGAATGCTCCTACACCAGTGAAATCATGGATCTGTGAGAGTACCCAAGTGTGTTAAAATTATATCTTGTTCCAGTCACCCTGTCTATTGCACTCCCCTGTTCTAGTCAGTATATAGTAAGTAACCAGTGTAAAGTAACAGTATCAGGAAGTAAGATTGCAAAGCAGAAACCTAGAAGTCACAAATTGTCCTATAAATTAAGGAGCATAATGGTTACTTGCAAATTTTCTCATAAATTTACCAAAAGCCACATCTTGAGGGGGTGGAGCCAAGATGGCCGCATAAAGGCAGCGTCTTACCGGAGCTCTCTCACAAGGTCTGTCAGATTCCTATAAAAAAGTGAATTTGAGCAGATTTGAGAGAGTCAGAAACCGCGAGCAGTCTGTGTGGGGCAAATTTCCGAGCCGGGAGAGTCTGAAAGGTCGGAGGCACGAACCTGTAGGCTCGGAGAAGGCTCGGTGCTGAGCTGCTGCAGACCAAGGCGGAAGCGGCTGGCCGGGAAATCCACGTGGGAGACGGGCTGGGAGAAAGCTGGGCGCCCGAAACTGGCGGAGATCCCCAGGCCTCCCAACACAGGACGGCAGTCTGTGGAAGCAATGAGAGGCAGTGCAATGCCACTGTCCGTGAAACACTGACTCCGGAGGCTTGCAGCCCAAACATATGAAACACGGCTTCTCGAACTTCCGGGACACGTAATGGCCAGGTAAAAGGCTCTAATCCCTCCCCTCCCCACCCAGAGAATTCCTCGGGGGAAAAAAAAAAGAATGCTGGAACTGAGCAGAAAGTAGTGGGGCTTCAGTGGTCAAACAGTAGAAGTTCATCAGTCCCAGAGGGGCAGAGTCGGCAGGGGTCAACGCCAGGAGCCCAGACATAACCTTGCTCCCCCAGGGGAAGTGCCAGACATCAGCTCAAACAACAAACAGCTGAGACCATTGCTGAAAAGCAAGTGCTGGAGAGCACCCATAGGGAGTGAGAAGCCAGGGAGCCAGACCCCCTCCCCCACACCTCAGGAAACTGAAGGCTATAATTCTAGACTCACAATCCCCAGAATAAGAAAGCTGGAACAGAAAGCCCTGAAGCCCAAAGGTAGAAATTCGTTGTAAAGCCAGCAAAAGGCAAACCAACATGAAGAAGAACACAAAAAAACCGAGGACAATAGATTCTTTTTATGGAGACAGGCAGGATCAAAATACCAATATGGAAGAGGAAAGTAATGATACTGTAGATACATCAGATACCTCAAAAGGTAATATGAACTGGTCTCCAGCCCAAAAAGCACTGCTGGAAGAGCTAAAGGAGAATTTTTAAAACCAAATTAGGGAGCTAAAAGAAAATATGGAAAAAAAATCCACTGATGAAATCAAGTCCCTAAAGAATAAGATTGGCGAAATGGCTACGGAGATTCAGACTCTAGAGAGAGAAAATGACACCCTGAGAGGCAAAATCAATCAATTGGAAAAGGAGACTCAAAAGCAAAATGAAAACACTAACTCATTAAAAATTAGACTTGAGCAAGTGGAAGCTAATGAATCTATGAGGCACCAAGAAGTAGTAAAACAAAACGTAAAGAATGAAAAAATAGAAAAAAATGTGAAATATCTGATTGGCAAAATAACTGACCTGGAAAATAGATCCAGGAGAGACAATTTAAGAGTTATTGGTCTACCGGAAATCCACGATGAAAAAAAGAGCCTTGACAGTATCTTCAAAGAAATTATCAAAGACAACTGCCCAGAGGTCCTAGAACCAGAGGGCAAAATGGTCATTGAAAGAATTCACCGATCACCCCCTGAAAGAGATCCCAAACTGAAAACACCAAGAAATATTATAGCCAAATTTCAGAGCTATAAACTCAAGGAGAAAATACTGCAAGCAGCCAAAAAGGAGCAATTCAAATATCGTGGAACTACAGTCAGGATCAAGCAGGATCTCTCAGCTTCCACATTAAAAGACAGGAGAAATTGGAATATGATATTATGAAGGTCAAAGGAGCTGGGACTACAACCAAGGATCAACTACCCAGCAAAATTAAGCATAATTTTCCAGGCAAGGCGATGGACATTCAATGAAATAAGGGAATTCCAGACCTTCCTGATGAAAAGGCTAGAACTCAATGGAAAATTTGATCTCCAAATACAAAACTCAAGAGAGACATAAAAAGGTAACCGGGGGAAAAAAGCCCACAAACCTTATTAACCAATAAGGGCAGGTTGTTTACATCTTTATGTGGGATTATATCATCTTATGTATGTTTACATATATATATATATATATATATATATATATATATATACATATATACATACACACACACACACACACACATACACATACACACACACACACACACACACACACATATATAAGTCAGTCTTGAGAATGGTACAGCTATTATGACAATTGAAAGGGATATACATAGGTTATAAATGCCTGTATAAATCAACTGATGTAAAGATATAAAATATAAGTAAGAGATGTAATGGGAGGGCTACAAGAGAAGCAGTAAGGAGGTAGTAGAAAAGGGTAAATTACACCAAATGAAGTGGCACAAAAACATTATAGTAGAGGGAAAGAAGGGAGGGAGAAGAGCAGTACTTGAGCTTTACTGTCATCTGATCTAGTTCAAGAAGGGAATAACATACCCCGATAAGTTTAGAAATCTAACTTGTCCTACAGGAAGTAGGAGGGGAAGGGGGGAAAAAGGGAGGGGGGTGGTCAGAAGGGAGAGGAGAAGTAGCAAGTGGGAAACGGTAAAATAAGGGAGGGGAATAAAGAGGGAGGGTTAACTGAGGAAGGCGGCGGTCAAAAGCAAAACTTTGTTGAGGAGGAGAAGGGGAAAGGGAGAAATAAAAGCATAAACGGGGGAATTAGGATGGAGAAACAGACACAGATAGAAATCATAACCCTGAACGTGCAGGGGATGAACATTCTCACAAAACAGAAGCAGATAGCAGAATGGATTAAAAACCATAATCCTACAATATGCTGTTTACAAGAAACACATTTGAAACAGGGGGACACACATACGGTAAAGGTAAAAGGCTGGAGTAAAATATATTGTGCCTCAGCTAAAGTAAAAAAAGCAGGTGTAGCAATCCTAATCTCAGGCAAAGGAAAAGTAAAGATAGATTTAATTAAAAGAGATAAGGAAGGACATTATATCCTGCTAATGAAGCAATATCATTGCTTAACATATGCACCAAGTGGTAAGGCATACAAATTCTTAGAGGAGAGGTTAAGGGAGTTACAGGAAGAAATAGACAGCAAAACTATAATATTGGGAGGCCTCAACCTCCCCCTTTCTGAACTTGATAAATCTAACCTCAAATAAGAAAAAAGTTTAGGAGGTAAACAGAATTTTAGAAAAGGCACATATGATAGACCTCTGGAGAAAACTGAATGGGGATAAAAAGGAATATACTTTCTTCTCAGCAGTACATGGCACATACTCAAAAATTGACCATGTACTAGGGCATAAAAACCTCACAGTCCAGTGCAGAAAAGCAGAACTCTCCCCTTTCCTGTTCTCCCCCTTGCTGCCTGCCTTCCTCCATTGACTGATGATCGCCATCCCAATGCCATCTGCCTCTGTACCTTATTAAAGTATATTTGAAGCATTACTCTCTGCTTGCTGCCATCATAGTCTTGCCCAGTGAGTATCCAAAGAGCTGGGCAGGGCTACCCACCCCCCACTCAACCCAGAGAGACCCCAGTGCAGTCATATTCCTTTATTCTGTAAATTGCTTGGCAGTTCACCAAGTATTGGAATTTTGGGGTAGCAATATGAAAAAGAAGAGTTAAATATTATAAAACTCAATTTTCAAATTAGATGGGTAGAATAGCATATTTTCCTGTTTGTAGAGGGGTAAATTTATAATAATTGAAAAGATTTGAAAATAGTATCAAAGGTGGATGTGTTCAAATACAAAAGTTAAAAAAACTTAAATATAATAAATATCAAAAAGAAGAGAGCAGCATCACAAAAAGAAATGACAGATATTACCACTGAAACTATTATTCAAAATATATAAAGAATTTCTTAAATTATCAGATTCCATTTGCTAGATCAGAGATGATGAGCCATTTCCACATGAGGAAAAAACAGCCTAATTCAAATAAGAGTTAATGCAAGTAATCGTTACATGAAAAAAAAATACATACTTCTTATGATAGAAGCAGAAATAATGAGAAACTTTTATGAACTGCAGCAGAGTGAAATAAATAACAAGTAGGAGAATAATTGATATTATGACCACAATAACAATTTAAGGGGAAACAACTCTGAAAGACCTCAAAACTGACCAAAGCAGCAACCAGTGACTTCAAAAGGCTAATGATAAAATCTGTATTTTAAGTATTTAGAACATTATTTTAAGAAAGGGGCCATAAGCTTCCACAGACTTCTAAGAATTCTCCATTGCACAAAAAAGGTTTAGATTAAGAACCCTTGGATTAGAGGTACTGAATGAGACAAGGCCAGTGAGTTGCTTTGTTTTGCTTGCTAGTACGTACTTGTTATAAGAAAAGGCTTCTGTTCAGTGTTTCAGAGGAAGGTAGGTTAGTGGGTAGTGACAGATGTGCACAAAGTATAAATAAAACATTTAAAAAATAAATGGAAGAAAAGTACAGGAGAAGATACAAATTTTGTTGCTATCTTGTTAAATTTGTTACATATTTTAATAATATTTTCCCCAGTTACATATAAAAAAATTTTAATTCATTTTTTAAAAACTTTAAGTTCTAAATTTTCTCTCTCTCCTCCCCTCACTACCACTCCCTGAAAGAGTAAGCAATTTAATATAGGTTATACATGTTCTAGCATATGAAACATATTACAATATTAGTCGTGTTGTGAAAGAAGACACAGACTCAAAGGAAAAAAAAAACCAAAAAAATACAGAAAATAAAAAATAGTTTGCTTTGATCCGCATTCACATTCCATCAGTTTCTTTCTCTGCATTTTTCATCATGAGTCCTTTGGTATTGTCTTGAATCATTTTGTTGCTGAGAAGAGCTGAGCTATTCACAGTTGATCATCATATATTGTTGCTGTCACTGTATCCAGTGTTCTCTTGGCCCTGCTCACTTCCCTTTGCCTCAGTTCATATAAGTCCTTCCAGGTTTTTCAGAAATCAGCCTGCTCATCATTTTTTATTCCATAGTAATATTAAATTATAGTCATATACCACAGCTTAGCCATTCCCCAATTGATAGTCATCCCCTCAATTTCCAATTCTTTGTCACCACTACAAAAAAAGTTGCTATAAATATTTTTGTACAAACAGGTCATTTTCCTGTTTGTTTGTTTTTTTTAGTCTCTTTAGGATAAATACCTCATAGTGGTATTGCTGGATCAAAATGTATGCATAGTTTTATAGCCCTTGGGGCACAGTTCCAAATTGCTCTCCAGAATGGTTGGATCAGTTCACAATTCCACGAACACTGCATTAGTATCCCAGTTTTCCCTTATCCCCTCCAGTGTTTATTATTTTCCTTTTCTGTCATATTAGCCAATCTGATAGGTGTGAGGTGGTACCTCAAAGTTGTTTTAATTTGCATTTCTCTCATCAATAGTGCTTTAGAGTATTTTTTTCCCATATGACTATAGATCGCTTTGATTTCTTTGTATCTTTTGTATTTTTTGACTATTTAACATTTGGGGAATGACTTGTATTCTTATAAATTTGACTCATTTCTCTGTATATTTGAGAAATAAGGCCTTTATCAGAGACACTTGCTGTAAAAATTGTTTCCCAGCTTTCTGCCTTACTTTTAATCTTGGTTGCATTGGTTTTGTTTCTGTAAAAACTTTTTCATCTAGTCATGTTTTCTGTCTCTTGTTTGGCCACAAATTCTTCCCTTCTCTATAATTCTGACAGGAAAACTATTACTTTCTTTCCTAATTTCCTTATGACATTACCCTTTATGTGTAAATCATGTGGCCATTTTGATGATAGATTTTTTAAGATTATATAGAAGATGTTTATAATTTCTTTTTAAGTGTTTGTTCTTTGTGTATTGAAATATTTGTGCTTTTAGATTATATTCTCAATAAAAGAAAAATTTTAAAGACATGCCCTTACTAGTATTTAAAGAAATTTGAATTAAGATGACTTAAAGATACTGTTACATACATATTAAACTATTAAGTTACAATTATTAAACTTAGCTTTGGCAGGGCTGGCAGTAGAGAAACATATACGTGTGTATGTATGTGTATATATATATATGTATGTATTGTAACACAATAAATAGATTTAATCTTTCTGGAAAACAGTATGGGTGTGTGTGTGTCTGTCTGTCAGTCTCCATGTGCCAAGAGCCAAAAAATTGCACATACTCTTTGAGCCATTAACTCCACTTGAATATATCCCTAGGATATAGTCAAAAGGAAAATAATGTTCATAACAATATTACTTTTTAAAAAATCACATTTCAGATTTTAACAATAGGAAAGTAGCCAAGGAAACTATATTGTGTTAACCTAATAAGGTACATTACAACTATGAAAAATTAGTTATGTAAATTATGATAATACATGGAAATGCTTGTATATTTGTGAAGGTTAAAAACAGCATAAGGATAATTATAATTGTGTGTACATACTGTGTATTCATTATCAAGATTGGAAAAGAGTTTGGAGTGATGTGAGTTTATAATTATGTTCTTTTTGACTAAAATTGCTTTAAATTTCCAGTTTTTTAAAACATCTACCATATGTGTGTGTAAAATATATATAGTTTAACTTTTTACATATTTATGTCTTTTCTCTAACTAAGTTATGTGAAGACAAGAATCAGGTCTTATACTTAATTCCATGCCTTGCGTTGCTTAGCATAGTTCATTACATAAAGTAGATATACAGACTGGATCTTTAATTTCCTCAGTATGGAGAAATCCCAGGTAGGGAAATTGCCTCTACCTCTGTTGAGCTGGGTGGCACAGTGGCCAAAGTGCCAGACGTGGGAGTTCAAATTTGACCTCAGACACTTAAGAGCTGTGTGACCCTGGGCAAGTCACTTAACCTTGTTTGCCTCAGTTGCCTCATCTGTAAAATGAGCTGGAAAAGGAATTGGCAAACCACTCCAGTATCTTTGCCAAGAAAACCCCAAATGGGTCACAAAGAATCAAACACGATTGAACAATAACAACAATGTAAGTAAGGTAAGGTGTTCTTTTCAACTTAATAGTCTCAAACAATTGCCTAGAGTCCTGAAAGATTAAGTGACTTGCCCTAAATCACAGAAGCAGAACTTGAACTCGGGTCTTGCTTTGAAACAAGTTCCTTAGCCACTATACCATACTCCCTTTCACTACAGAAAGTAAGTATTTGATAAGCATTTATTGAGTTACAATTGACCTAGATTGTAGATTTCTCACCTGCGTTCCTAGATGACTCTTAAAACATAGAAGTAGCGCTGTAATTGGAAATAGCACTATACTTTTTGATCCAGGTTTAATTCTGACACTTACTGTTTGAGTGTAACCTTAGGCAGGGTTTATTCTTAGGGACCTTCAGTTTCTTCAGTTTACCTTCATTAAAGATAATAACACCATAGTCCCAACAAGTTTTTGAAGATCAGGTAAAAATAATATGTGTAAAAGCATTGTACGACTATATAATGGTATACAAACATAAACTGTTATACATAGCCTTTTGAACTGACTTCTCAGCTCAAAAACTGTACACAGGCAACTCTGATGAGCAGATCTTGGGGTCTTTAGGACTTTTTGGTTCACCAGCAGCTTATGATATATAGTCCTTTAACCAAGATTTTACTGTAATAGTCAGGAATAGTAGTCAAAAGATCTTAGATTTAGCACTGTAAGGGACCTTAGAGGCCATCTAGTCCAACTCCCATTACAGATGAAAAAACCAAGTGACTTAAGGAATTTTGACAATAAATGTGACAAATTTTAGACATAAACAGTGAAGATTTTAATTAACCCAATAATCATCTGTCTCTTTGGGGTGTACATAATGACTTTTCTTCAGTTTAAAGGAGAATGTATAAATCAGAGCAAGAGGACAGAAAACTAAACTACAGAGATTAACAACTTAATAGCTACTATTCATAGAAATACTTGAAGGTTCACAAAGCACTTTTCAAATATTATCTCCATTTATTCTCATACCAACCATGAGAGATAGATGCTATTCCTGTCTTACAGATGAAGAAACTGAGGCAGAGAGAAGTTAAGTGACTTGCTCAGTTTCACACAGCTAGTATGTGTCAAAGGTAGGATTTGACTACATGACTACAAGTCCAGTGCTGTATCCGTTGAGCCACCTGACTGTGGAAAAGTTATTAGTAGGGCATCTCCAAATTCTGATGATTACTTAAATAATTAGTTTGTTTGGGAAATAGGGAGGCTGTAAAGCATACCTTCTTTATACCTTCTTAGTTTCTGGATCTTTCATTTTTGCTTTACAAAGTTTTTAATGGTTACCAAAGAAAAGTGGAGATTTTCTTATTAATGGCAAAACACAATAACAAATAACTAGGAAACCTTAGCTCAGCGTACTGTTGGCATGTGAAACTAGACATTGATGTACCATTATTTTTATTCATGATATACTTGTGCTTAAATCAAAATGAATTTATGTATTTGTCAAGGGAACAAGAGAATAAACTCTTCGACTTTCTATGCTGAGCAACCCAGGGGCAGGAGAAGTTTTTTATTCCTCTCTCACATACAAGGGCTTTGCAAACCATAAGGTGCTCTATACATGTCAGCTCTACCAATCTCCAAAATAAGAAAACCTGTAAGTAAGGGAAGGTGTTATTCACAAAAAAAAAAAAAAAAAAAAAAAAAGATCTTTTTGAGCTGTCACACACAGTGCACTAAAGAAATGTTTTAGATTAGTGTGTTGTTTTGCATCGTCATTGTCTTTTGTCTATAATTATGGCCTTTAGGATATAGACTTTAAATGTCTCATTTACTTTTGTGTTCTTTCTTCCACAGACAAGTGACTTCTGCTTGCTCTTGTCAAAGTGTAGGCAACTCATGCTCCCTCCTCCTTGATATCAGTAGTTCACAAGAAGACATTTGTCCTTCCGAATCATTTTTATGAAGAATGTTAAGACATGATCCTTTATTGGTGTTTGCTAATTAACCTACCCACCCAGAGGGTAGCTTAATCTCCTCTTTAATGAACCTTAAGGAGGGTCTCTTTAGGAGATATATCATTAAGGAAAGTCATTTTACAAAAGGAAAAATTAAGCCTAATATGGATGTCACAATCCAAAGGCTACGTTTAGAACACAAATTGAAAATTCTCAAAGAATCCTTGTGTAGCACTTTATAGCAACTATATTAAGTGCCTGGAAATTCCAGAGAAGACATGAGACGGTTAAACAAAGCTTTGCTGTCTCATCTCAAATGATGACCTTTTTAAAGGTATGTCTTCTGCAAGGAGCATTAGAACAGATGTAGATATATTCCATGTACTAGGACTTGTGTGTTCCAAGTTTCTGAGTCACAGAGAATTGTCAAAGTTGGAAGACTTTCACAGGCATTGGTGACCCTTTGGGCTGTACTTTAAGATACTACCACAAGAGCGAGTAATTTCTAATAAATTGTTTTATGGTTTGGAATTTTCCAGTGGTTTATTACTGACTACATTTATTTTCCTTCCAGTACTGTTTATCAGGACACCCAACTCTACCATGCAATGTGCTCAAATTCAAGTCTACTACCATCATGTTAGATTGTGGGCTGGATATGACTTCGACACTCAATTTTCTTCCCTTACCATTGGTTCAGAGGTATGTTCTGATTGATCCTGAGAAACGTGGAGGAGAATGGTCTGCTAAAAAATTGTAGTAGAGTGTAAATTTTACCAGTTCCACAGGTTTTAGCAGTTTTGTCTACTGAAAGTCCTCTTTATCGAAATAACTTTGTTTAAAGTAATGAGTAAATAATAACATTGATTTATTGCCTAGATTATTTATCATAATTTACCCTGAGTAGAGAGTTACTACAACAGCTCACTATAAGTGAGATCATGTATCTTTCATCTTTCCTGCTATTTTTTATGAGAACTGATAAATAAACAAGTAATATCAAGCACAAGAATCCATAATTAACTCCCTTTTCAAGGACTTGAATTCATAGAGTTTGACTTTTAGAGCATTAATATCTTTTCAAAATTTCGATACCAGTTTTCTTTAGAGGTCCTAGAAACATGAGGTGAAAGGGATCAATACTTAGGAGTCTTTTTGTTGGTGCAGTGGATAGAGCACCAGGCCTGGAGTCAGGAAGATCTAAGTTCACATCTGTTCTCAGACACTTTGTTAGGAGTGTGACGCTGGTGGAGTCACTTAACTTTATTTGCGTCAGTTCCTAATCTGTAAAATGGGCATGTGCTGGAGAAGGAAATGGCAACTACTCCAGTATCTTTGCCAAGAAAACCCCATGGGCTTTGTTACATAGAATCAGACATGACTGAGCAACAAGTCTATTCCTGACTTCACAAGGACTGTATTTTAAGCCATCCTTGATAAAAGAGATCATTGAGACAGAGAAGCACCAATTCTGATTAGTGGGAAAGGAGAAAAGATATTAAATAAAAATTAGAGGGAGCACTCTGGTTAAGTGCTCCAGAGGTTTGCCCATGTCCTCAGGCTTTTCAGCATTTTTGTCAATGACATATGGAGAAATAGATGTCATGCTTTTTAGATTTACAGATGACACAAAGATAGGAAGGATACTACCAGTCAGTAAACATGTGTTAAGCACCTTTTGTGTGCCAGGCACTTTGCTAAACACTGGGGATATAAAAAGAGGCAGAAGACAGTCCCTGCCCTTGAGGAGAATCCAAAGTGGGAGACAAAAAGCAAAAAAAAAAAAAAAAAAAAGTACAAATTAACTGTATACAGGATAAACAGGAAATAATTAAGAGAGGGAAGGCACTAGGATTAAGAGGAGTTAGGAAAGGCTTTCTGTAGAAGATGGGGTTTCAGTTGTGGCTTAAAGGAAACCAGGGAAGGCAGTAGGGAGAGATGAGGAGCATCCCATACATGGGAGACATCCAGAGAAAACTCCCAGAGCTGAAGATGGAATTATCTTGTTTGAGGGACAGCCAGGAGGCCAATGTCGCTGAATCAAAGAGTACATGTCAGGGAGTAAGGTGTAAGAAAACTGGAAAGGTAGGAGGGGACTAGGTTATAAAGGATTTTGAATGCCAAACAGAGGATTTTTAATCTGATCTTGGAGGTGATAGGAAGCCACTGGAGTTTATTGAGTAGGAGATTGACATGTTCAGAACTGTGCTTTAGGAAAATCACTTTGGTGGCTGAATAGAGATATATTGGAGTGGGGAGAGACTTGAGGCAAGCAGACCACCAGCAGACTATTGTAATAGTCTTAAGTGTGAGGTGAGGAAGGCCTGCAACAGAGTGATGGTAGTGTCAGAGGAGAGAAGGGGACACATTCAAGACATGTTGTAAAAGTGAGATCAGTAGGCCTTAGCAACAGATGTGATATTGGGGAGGTGAATTGAAAGGTAGTAAGGAATCTGAGAGGATGGATTGTCCTATAAATAATATGGAACATACATGGTGGGGAGGGTTTAAGGGGAAAGATCATGATTTCTGTTTTAGATATGTTGATTTTAAGATGTCTACTAGATAGCTAGTTTGAGATGTTTGAAAGGCAGTTGGAGATAGAAAATTGGAGGTCACCAGAGAGGTTGGAGCAGGAAGGAGAATTGTCAATATATAGATGGTAATTAAATTCATGAGAGCTGGTGAGATCACCAAGTGAAGTAGTAGAGAGGAATAAGACAAGACAAGCCAGGACAGAACCCTGTGGGACACCTATGGTTATTGGGCATGACTTGGATGAGGATCCAGCAAAGGAGATTGAGAAGGAGTGGTCAGAGTAGATCATTTTGATTATATAAAATTAAATAATTTTTGCACAAACAAAACCATTGCAACCAAGATTAGAAGGAAACAAAACTGAGGGAAAATTTTGCAGCAAGTATCTCTGATAAAGGCCTCATTTCTCAAATATATAAAGAACTGAATCAAATTTATAAGAATACAAGTCATTCCCCAGTTGAGAAATGGTCAAAGGATATGAACAAGCACTTTTCAGAGAAAGACATCAAAGCTATCTTAAGTCATATAAAAAATGTTCTAAATCACTATTGATTAGAGAAATGCAAATTAAAACATCTCTGGGGTACCACTTCACACTTATAAGATTGGCTAATATGACAAAAAAGGGAAAATAACAAATGTTGGAGGGGATGTGGGAAAACTGGGACACCAATGTACTGTTGGAGTAGTGAACTGATCCAGCCATTATAGAGAACCATTTGGAACTCTGCCTAAAGGGCTATAAAACTGTGTATACCCCTTCTTTGATCCAGCAGTACCACTGCTAGGTCCATATTCCAAAAGGTTTGGTTTTTTTTGTTTGTTTGTTTGTTTTTATGGGATCTACTTGTACAAAAATAGTTACACCAGCTCTTTTTGTGGTGGCTAAGAATTGGAAATCAGGAGAATGCCCATCAATTGTGGAATGGCTCAACAAGTTGTGGTGTATGATTGTGATGAAATATTATTGTGCTATAAGAAATAACAAGCAGACTGATTTCAGAAAAACCTGGAAGGGCTTACATGCACTGATACAAAGTGAAGCGAGTAGAACCAGAACATGTGCACAGTAATAGCAGTATTGTATGATGAAGAATTGTGAATAACTTGGCTATTCTCAGCAGTACAATGATTCAAGACAGTTCCAAAGGACTCGTGATGAAACATGCTATCTGCCTCTAGAGGAAGAACTGATATTGTTTGAATATAGACTGAAGCATGCTGTTTTTCTCTTTATGGAAATGTTTTATATGATTGTACATGTATAACTTATATCTGATGGCTTGCCTTCTCAGGGAGGGGTAGGGGAGGAAGGAGGGAGAGGTAGAATTTGGAACTCAAAACTTTAAAAAAAAAAAAAAGGGAAAGAAAAAATTTTAAGAATTGTTTTAATGTAATTGTGGGGGAAATTTTTTAGAAAGTTTTTAGAAGGAGTGGGCAGAGAGATAAGAAGGGAACCGAGAGAGAGTGTTGTCCAAACCTGGAAAGAAGGGTGTCTAGGAGGAGAGGGTGATCATTAATGTCAAAGGCTATAGAAATGGTTGAGGAGAATGAGGATTGAGAAAAGGCCATTTACAGTGTTTGGCAATTAGGAAACCATAGGGAACTTTGGAGGGATCAGCTTTGGTGGAATGAGAAGGTCAGAAGCTGAACTGTGAGGGTTGAAGAAGAGAGTGAGAGGACAGTAGAGGCATTTATTGTAGATGGCCTTTTCAAATTTAGCCATAAAGGTCAGAAGAGATATAGAACTATAATTAGTGGGGATGGAGGGATCAAGTGAAGATTTTGAGGAGAAAGAGATAGGAGTGTATTTGTAGGCAACAGGGAATGAGCCAGTAGATAGGGAGAGATTAAAAATATGTTACAGGGGGCAGCCTGTTGGAGGAGACAGGATGGAGTGAGATGGCTTGGTAAGGAATAAGTTCTCCTCATCATGTGAAACAGGGGTGAAGGAAGAGATACTGGCAGAAGGCATCTGAGTGATAGGAGATGAGGAAGAGAAGAGAAGAGGGAACTCATAGAGAATGGCTTCAATTTTTTTTTTCTGTAAAATATGAGGCAAGGCTCTCAGTAGAGAGAAGGGAAGAGGGGTGTTGGAGCCATGGGAAGTTTGAGGAGGGATGAAAAGGTTTGGAAGAGCCACTGTGGAGTGTGGAAGAGTGAGTTAGTGAGGGTATTGTAGTATGATTGCCTAGCCTTGTACTGAATAGCAGAATCCAGATCCAAAAAAAATCTTTACAAGTTCGAACAATAAAATAAAATTTAAGAAGGATTGTTTTTATTTGCTTTTATTTTGAACTTAACAAACATCAAATAAATGGGCATTTCCATTAACATGTAGTTGTTAAGTTTTCAGTCTTGTTCAACTCTCCATGACCCCATATGGGGTTTTCTCCATAAAGATACTGGAATGATTTGCCATTTCTTTCTCCAGCTCATTTTACAGATGAGGAACTGAGGCCAGCAAGGTTTAGTGACTTGCCCAGGATCACACAGCTAATAGGTGTCTGAGGCCAGATTTGAACTCATGAAGATGAGTCTAGACTCGGCACGCTATCCATTGTGCCACCTAGCTGTCCACTATACATAGTAGATCAGAAAAAAAGGATTGTAGATGGAACTGCATTTCTCTGTTATGTAAAGCTTGCTTTTCTTTTAAAGTATATAATTCAAAGTGTAGTGTTCAAAGCTGTCCTGCATGTCTGTGCTCCTTTAAATCCCATCTGTATCTCTTTATGAGTCTCATCTATTCACAAGTTAGGGGCATCCTTGCTAAAGGTATTATAAGGAAAAGGAAGGCTTTCACAAGCTATATTCTATAACAGGCTACATTGTTACTGTTTTGAAGAACTTCAGTCAAAATTCTACCTCTGGTGCCTACTACCTGTGTGACCTTAGGCAAATAATTTAATTTTGCTGGGCCTCAATTTCCTCATCTTTAAGACAAGGGAATTGGACTAGATAATCTGTGAGACCATTGTAGCTCTCAGTATATGATCCTATGATCTCTATAGAATGCCAGATGAAGTATAAATGGCGCCAAAGAAAACAAGGACAGTAAGAGCAACTGATAGTGTTGCTTTCCAGGTGTGCTTGGAAGAGGTCTCTGTTGAAGACACCAATGCTTATGAAAAAATTATGACCATTGTTTGTTATAATAATAATAATAGTACTTATATAGTACTTAATATGTGCCAGGTGCTTTACAAATATTATCTCAATAACAATCCTGGGGGAGTAGGTGCTATTATTATCCCCATTTTATAGATGAGGAAACTGAGGCAGATAGAGTTTAAGTGACTTGCCCAAACTCAGCCAGCTAGTAAGTGTCTAAGGCTAGATTTGAACTTGGATCTTCCTGACTCCAGGCCCAGCGCTTTATCCACTGCACCATCTAGCTGTCCTTACTCCCTTTATTATTACCAAAAATGCTGATCAAGTAAACATCTCTAATTACTGAGCCGTAAGCCTACTTTCCATAGTCTCTGCGAAGTCTTTATGAGAATAATCTTCGTACATATTGAGAGCATTCTTGGTAAAGGCATGAGAAGGGAAAAGAGAATCTTTCACCAGTTATGTTTTACAACACATCACATTTCCCTCAGTCATAGAGTAGAAAACAAAGTGATAATGCTTTTATACGTAGTCCTACTCAAACTATACAAGGAGCATTGTGTTTAGTTCTGCATTTTAAAAATGGCTTTGAGGAACTTGATCACTAGAAAGACAAAGGTATATTTGGCACAGAAGGTGCCACAGATATGGGCATCATAACTGTCTTTCTGTTATTCTAAGGTCATGTGGAAGAGGGATTATACTTATTCAGTTAATCCCCAGGGAGCAGACCTGGGAACACTGGAGAGAAGCCATAGGAACACAGAATTAGGCTGGTAGAAGGAATTTTAGTCTCCGATAAAGCAGCTAATTTATTCTAAAAGTGATTTCTTGGGCTCAGCATCAATTATCCTTTTATCATTTCTCATAAAAATTATGAGGAAAAATTTCTTAACAACTAGAGCTTCCCCAGAGTAGAATAGAATTCCTTGGTAGAGAGTACAGACTTTATTATTGAACTCTTCAGACAGAGGCCAAATGATTATTTGTCGGGGATGTTGTGGAAGGAAAGCCTGTTCAGGTCCAGACAACCTCTGAGGTCCTTTCTGATTGTAGGAGTCTCTTCCACAGTGTTTGGCTAGTAGGCCGTTTTCCTTGCATAGTCTTGACCCTATTAATCCAGAATCAGGAAAATGTGTTCACTGCGTTATGTTTCTTTACCCCAATAGTGGGGAAGCATTTATACTAAGCTATCCACACTCTTAATCCATCCCTTTGTTACTAGTGGCATATGTTTGCAAATCTGCTGACTCTTTCAGAAAATCTTTCCTCATAACTAAAATAAATCCTTCACATTGTAGTAAGTAAACTCAAGGAAAGTGACTTTCCCAAACTGTAAAAATGAAATTATGACAGAAATAGGACTAGACGCTCTGCCTTCCTGACTTTCTCTTAATTCATCGCTGATAATGATGACAGTAGAAGGAATACATGCATACAGAGCATGAAGACCTTTAGGGATTGGCATTTAAGTTGCTACATGAAAAGATAGAAACCACATTTTTTGGAGAGCTGAACAAAACTGAAAAACGACTTATGCTACCCTGAACAGAGGATTCTGAGAAAATATTCGGAAAATTGGAGGAGAGGGCACTTTATAGCAGACAATAGTAACCCCATAGAAGCAGCAATGGTGAGATCTTCCCAAACCTCTCTTCCAGGGAGGCAGGGGAGAGTATTGTGCAGGATGGAGGCAAAGAGTTGTAGAATAGAGAATGAATTAGAGGAATTAAGAACAAAAGGATTAAAAGCAGTAGAGGCTGATAAACTTCTGCTTAACCCAGAATGCTTCCAGCCCTAGGGGCTTAGATAGTTTACCCTTCTGTATTTTGGGATTCCGGGAATAGCTATAAGGAATACAGGCATTTAATGCCTCTCAACAGGAATCCTTTCCACAACATCTTTGACAGGTTTCCATTGGGGAAACTAGGTGGCACAGTGGACAGAGTGCTAAGACTTGGACTCTGGAAGAAATGAGTTCAAATCCTACCCCATTTACTAGGTATCTGACCCTGGACAAGTCACTTAACCTCTCTGTGCCTCAGTTTCTTGATCTGGAAAATAGGGATTAACAGGAGCATCTACATCACAGAGTTGTGAGGACCAAATGAGATAGCACGTGTAAAGTACTCTGCAAACCTTAAACCACTTATATAAATCTTAGCTATTGTTATGATTATAATGAGGAGGAAGAGAAGATAGAGAATAGAAATAGTGCAAAGCATATGAGGAGTAGAAAGTACCTAATGAAGTAGTGTAAATGTTGGCACAGTGTATCAGTACGTTTTCTTCCAGAAATAATGTTGTCCAGCAGCCAGGATGTGCCACACTGCCCATCCCTGTAGTACCACTTTGAGTAGTCACACATACAAGTTGGCCTGATGCATTTAATAGTATATCTGAAAAGCTACAGGTACATACATATTTACCAAATCATTTTCAGTATGCTAGTGTATCTTACTGTCTAAAACAGAGGTTCTTTTTTAATAGTATTTTTTTTCCAATTACATATAAAGACAATTTTAACATTCAGTTTTTATAAAATTTTGAGTTCCAAATTTTCTCCCTCTCTCTCTCTACCCCCCCCCCAAGATGGTAAGCAACTTGATACAGGTTATATATGTTCAATCACATAAAACCTATCTCCATATTAGTCATGTTGTGAAAGAATTGCAAAGTTGAAATTGCAAAATTGAAAGAGTTGCAAAAAAGTTATATAGTTTGTAAAAGGAAAAAGCCATGAAGCAAAGAAAGTGAAAATACTATGCTTCAATCTGCATTCAGCTCCATATTTCTCTGGATGTAGATAGCATTTTCCATCATGAGTCTTTTAAAATTGTCTTGGAGCATTGTATTGCTGAGAAGAGCTAAGTCAATCATAGCTGATCACCTCACAATGTTGCTATTACTACGTACAGTGCTGTGGTTCTGCTAACTTTAATTTGCATCAGTTCATGTAAGTCTTTCCAGGTTTTTGTGAAATCTGCCTGCTCAACATTTCTTATAGCACAACAGTATTTCATTACACTCATATACCACAACTTGTTCAGCCATTACCCAGTTGATGGATATCCCCTCTGTTTCCAGTTCTTGGCCACCACAAAAAAAGCTGTAAAGTAGAGGTTCTTAACCTTTTTTGTGTCATAAACCCCCTTGCCAGTCTGGGTGAACCTAAAGACTCCTCAGAATAATGTTTCTAAATGCATGCAATAAAATACAGAGGATTGCCAGGGAAATCAATTATATTACAGTTGTCAAAGTACTTTATTTATTTATTTTCAAAATATTTTTTAAAACAGTGTTTCAACAACCTGCCTAGCAGCTTCTGTGGGGGTATAAGATTCACCCACAGCCAGCACCGAGAAAGCTGCCAAGAGCACAGGTTCTTTCGATCTGCTTAATTAAGGAAAGCAAGGTGAAGGGGTTGACCAGCTTACTTTTAATTCAAATATCATTCAGTTAGTTCAGGGGAAAAAAACCAGCACCCTGAACTTCAAAACAAAATGCAAACAAATTACAGACATTAACAGACTTTGTCTGATTCAAGTCCCAACAGATAGTTACTAGAGTTCAACAAAGTTTCAACATCCGGTTTTACAAGCTGGGGGGCTCCTTAATTACAGCTGCCCGGAGTCTCCTCATCAACACCATCTCCAGAGTCCCACACAAATGGCTCTGTCCTCCCTTTTTATAGGGCTTCAGACAAAATCAAACATCATCTGAATCACCAGATCTCAGGCTTTGGTGATTGGTTCATGAGTTAGCCCCTCCCCTTAGGACCCTGGGAGGTTCACATCCACATGGATTACTAACACCTAATGGGGTTTGGGCCTGGGGCTTAGCACCTAGTAAAGCTCACTGAGATAAATTGAGTCACTCAAAGAAAACAAAGGCCATTCTGCTTAGAAACAGGTTTAAAGGAACTAGGTGAATTCCCTCATAAGGCAAAAAAAAAAAAACCTAGATAAATTACAGATAACCATTCAATGTGCCAATTTTCTAAATGAGCACAACAGCATCTCCCTTATCTGGAGATAACTTATCTGGCAACTTCAGCTATGAATAGCATATGCAAGGACCAAGTAACCAAATAAATGCCACACTGTCAGTGCACAGAAGCCTTACTCAGAGCTTTGTTGCTCTTGCTTTACACACAATCCCAACAAGCATGGTTATTTGGTTTTTCAACCCACCCTGTTAAAATCAGCAGATAATGAGAAGTAGGGAAGACTGTTAGAGGAAGCACAATGACAACAGCCCTGCATGCTTCCACAGCCCCTGAATACACTGCTCTGTTATGGAACTGTCCAGGAATTGCAATTGTCAAGAAAGCATAGAGAAAGCATAATTCAAATCAAGTTGAAAAACCACATAGCATAGTGAATAAAGAAGTGGCCTTCAAGACAGGACATCAAGCTTTAAACCCTCCATCTGATACATACTAGCTATGTGACTGTAGACAAGTCACCAAGTAACCTCTAAGTACCCCCAAGCAACTCTTCAAGTTTCTGAGTGTCATGCAAGTTGTCAACCTCTCATCTGTCAAGAGAGTATCTACAATGAAAGTTCCTTCCACAAATAAAATCACAGTGTCAAATCTTTTAAAATTCTCTTATAAAAGGCCACTTATTCACTAATAAATATTAGGAAGATTTCCACTCAAAATCATTAAATAAATAAAAAGTTTGAGTGCTTAACAATGTAAGCATCAATTACTGAAAACACTCAGGTGGATTGTCTCATTTCCTTTGTGATAGCAGGCAAGTGAAAGACATGTTACTTGATTTTTAGATATTAGGTTTTCTTAAAGCCAAACCACTTGTATACATCTCTATCGATGTTTAGTAACTAGTGGAAAAGAGCTATAACTTTCATGCTTTGCTTTCCAAGTATCATAATAGCCGTCACACAATTTATATTTGACTGTTGTTTATAGCAGTATGACCAAGTTAGTAAGGAAATTAAAATTGTCACACCTAACAGCTATTAAAAGACACTTAAGTGATGAATTATTCATGTGAATAAACACTTTGAGATGAAAATACTCCATATCAGAAATAATATATGTAGCATTCCCCTTCGAGATAGCTTTGCTTACTTACTGAAGTTAATCATATAAAATCTTTTTCATTACCTCAATGGATCAATGATCACATTGGTGTTTCAAAGAATTGATCCCATCCACCTTTTTTAAATGCGTATGTGGATTGTGGAATTAAAATACATATGATCTAGACTTTGCCTTCTCTAGTTTATCACAGCCCTCTCTGTCATGTGTTTTTAAGTTTCATTTCCCAAATTAAAAAAAAACACCATGAGTAGTTACAAATGGGAAGCAAAATAGTAATGAAAAGGCAGGTATCAGATTTTTTTCTCAGTGCGGTAAAATTTGGAGTGCTTACGTGTTCCATTGGTATCTTTGCAGTATTAGGTAAACTCAGAGGTGGACTGCCTTGTGAGGACAGGGACAACAATCTCACAGGAGGGAAGGCAGAGGAAAGAGCCCCAGCTCTTGAGTTAGAAAACTGAGTCCAAATCCTGGACCTGCCAGTTAATGCCTTTGTGACCTTGGGCAAGTCACTAACCTCCCACAGCCTCAATTTCCTTAACTGTAAGTGAAGAATGGACTAGCTGTACTCTGAGGACTTTTCCAGCTCTAGAACTCATGAATTGGTTGTGATTTGAGTCATTGCTGGGAATACCTATATCCATGATATCATAGAGCCATTGAAATATTAAAGAGAACAGAAAACCCTCAAAATGGTTAAAGAATTCTCCAGCAGACAGCATTTACAGCAACTCCATTCATTCATTTCTCCCAAGCAATTTTCCCCAAATAGATGTATTCTCACTGTTTTGCTCAAACCCAGTGTAAGCATGCAAATGAAAAAGCAGGAAGCTCTTAAGCTTACCCTGTCTATCCAGAAGAGCGACACACTTACTCACGTTATTTATGTGACTGCTCAGACTATTTCATATCAATCAATCACCAGTTACAATGTCAGAGGGAATCACACTACTATTTGGTTTCTGGCTACAGAGTCCTTTTGTCCTACATCTGTAACTCCACTTTATATTTTCAAATCTCAGGCCTTAATTTTTCTCAGAAGAACTGAAATCCTATTGCTATCAATCTCTTATGCCTGATAGGCTCTTCCTTCCCCTGTCTCCTCAGTCTTTAAGTACTTGTCTTTCTTTTTTAAAACCTTCCCTCCCCTGTCCCTTCTGGGCATTAATTAGACTCTGTCTTAGACTTCTGAACATCCGTTTCACACTCTTAATCCCTTTGGTTCTAGAACACAGTGAATGCTAAAGTCATAGCTTTTCCCCAGAATTAACTAGTTAGATTTTGTGTTATCACACTGTCACATTGTGGATAGGTAGTACTGATAACTCACACTTATATGGCACTTTTCTATTTCCAAAGCCTTTTTCTCACAAAAACCAAACTTCTAATTTGGAAGTACCCTTCTGTGATACAGATTGGCTCTTCATCTTTGACTCAGAAGAGTTGCCTGGGTCATAGTCAGTATTTGAAGTAGGACTTGAACCTAGGTCTTCCTGCTCTCTATACACAGCACGTTGTCTTTTAGTACAGGTATTACTGTCCCTAGTCTATAAATGAGAAAACTGAGGTGTCCTGGGTCTTAAGAGACTCAAATCTCCAGCATGTAAGATTGAGTTAGGTTACACACAGATTTTCTGATTCCAAATCCATAGTTATTCTACCATATTACTCTCTCCAAAAACCACCCTCAGTATACAAGAGTAGAAAATTTAGACTAATAAGAGTAAGTATTAATCTAATAGGAAATTGTGAGTCAAAAATGTAGATAAAAATAGAACCCAGGACTTTTTACTCTGAAGATTCTGTCTGATAGACTCTGTTCTTTACTTTGTTACTTTGAATGTCATTCTGTTCATTCCATAATCTAGTTCAAAACTCTGTGGCCATCTTTTGATCTTTTGCTTCCCATTACTGCAAAATTCTTGTGGTTGTCATTGAACAATTTCTTTTCACCATTTTGGATGAATAGATTTACCAGTAATTACAAAGTGTTTTCAACTTTGTTAAGAAAGTGCAGTTAGAAAGAAATCACTGAGCATTTATAATGTACTTAAGTCAGTTTAATCTTTTATATTTGTTTTTCAGTCCTAGGCTGTCTAATCTTCCTGGCTGGGCTTTAAAGGATGGAAATACTTTCTTGGACAAGGTAACGTTGACTCAGAGAGCGTTGTTAGCCTACAGAAAGCCACTTAACCAGAATGGATCTGTGCTTATTGTAGCGCTAGGCAGCTGTGTTGACTCGACCCATAATCTGTCTTGACATGAAAAGCACTAAGATCAGTGCTGAAGGTTTCACTCCTTGGAGGGTCTTGTAAAAATATAAGTAGCGTAAGAGGCAGGGATTTGGAGAAGCTGACTTGGATTCGAATGTCACTCTGCTATTTACAATCTGTGTGGTATAGGCCATTCAGTTCACTTCTCTCCTTTTTGATTTCCTCATATGTAAAATGAGAGAGTTGGGATAAAGATCAAAGAGCAATAATGAAGTATCCTCCCTCCTCACAGCAGAGAGTGGGGTGCAGAAATATCAGGCGCAGCCTTTGTATCAGAGATCTTTGTACTTATGTTTTCCTTGTCACATAGGATCCATCTAGAGAGGAAGAAATGACTGCCAAAGTAAAGTAAAGCATTGTCAATAAATGTGTTTTTTAAGCTAACAAAAATAGTCGTTTCTGTTCTAGTCAATTCTCTCTTCATGAGCATTGACTAGGGGCTCTTCTGCCTCTAGATTCTCTGATCCTAAGTCACTTAAAGTCTCTGCACATCAGTTTCTTCTGTAAAATGGAGGTGATAATAAACACGCTGCCTGCCTTCTAGGGTGATTGTGATGGAAGCCCTATGTAAACTTTAAAATGCTTTATAAAATTTATCTCCTGCTGCCACATTCTGGCACCCGTATTCAGAGCTAGATTAAACACCCATAGCTCCAGCACACAGTAAGCACTTAGTAAATGCTTGTGGACTGCTGCCTCATTTTACAGATGGAAGAGATGAAGACAGAGTTGAAAGACTTGACCCTTGTTCACAGAAGTAGCAGGTAGTGGAGCCAGGATTCAAATCCATTTCTTCTGACTCCACATTGAATACACTTTTCAATGCACAGAACTACCTTATAAGAGATGTTAGGAAGAAAACGCTTTGGAAATTTTAAAGCAGTGGATATGTATGTTACTTTTTTAAAAGCTTATACTGTGGTCAGTACAACTTCAGATACTTTTATTTAAATGTCAGACTTCTTTATCAAAATGTTGTGCTGTAAGCTCTACCTAGAAATGGAGCCAATTTTTTACATATAGTGAGCAGTGGAAGTAAAACTGTTATGTTAAGAAATAAGGTGATAATTTAAAAAGTAATACTAGCAGAAGAATTCAGTCCTGCTCTCTTCAGCAGCTCCACTGACTTTGTAAGACTTAATGAAGTAAAAATGTGTTTTGAAAGATATGACTTAAATACTAGCAGAGTCATTTTAAAAACTCCCTCAGAACACTAAATCAAAAGTAGTATTAGCTTCAGCATAGGAAATAGATGACAGTGACAATGAAAACATCTTAAAATAGTGTGGTTTTTTTTTTTTTTATATAGTGTGTCTATGTAGTGAGTTGGCCAGTTTTCAGTAATGGGTCTAAGCTGTATGCCTGAAAGCACAGCAGAGTAGAAGGTCTTTTAGACTACAGAATTGAGAGTAGCTTAGAATGAAGAATTAAGAAAAAATATAAAAGAATAGAATTCTGAATCTTGGGTCCTCATCTAGTTGTAGCACTTGTTGTTGGACCATAGATGACTTTCTTGAACTAACTTTTTAAAACTTATTATTTATACCATTTATTTAAAAATATTTTTGAGTTCCAAATACTTTCCCTCTAGCCAGTAGGAAGGCACACAATATGTCAGTTACACATGTGAAATTATACAGAACATTTCCATATTAGCCATGTTGCCAAAAAAAAGCAGGAAAAATAAAGAAAGTGGAAAAAATTCTATTTCAGTTCACACTCAGAGTTCATTAGCTCTCTCTCTGGAGGTAAACATTTTTCATGAGTCTTTCTGAATTCTCCTGGATTATGGTATTGATCAGAGTAGCTAAGTTTTTCACAATTGATCATTGTTATAATATTGCTATAACTCTTAACAAATCTCCTCATTCTGCCCACTTCACTTTGTATCATTTCAAATAGATATTCCCAGGTTTTTCCAAAACTACCCCCTTCATCATTTCTAATAGCACAATAGTATTTCATCACAGTCATATACCACAACTTTTTCAGCCATTTGCCAATTAATGGGCATCCCCTCAATTTGCAATTCTTTGCTACCTCAAGAAGAGCTGATGTAAATATTTTTGTACTTATAAGTCCTTTTCCTTTTTCTTTGATCTCTTTGGGATACAAGCCTAGTAATGGTATTGCTGGGGCAAAGATTATGCACACTTGCATAGCCCTTTGGGCATAGATCCAAAACTGTTGAATTGGATTTTTTTTTAAACTATAAAATTTTTGTTGGTGTTGAATCTCCAGAAATAAACTCTTTAGAAGGTTCAGTATTATGTTTGTTTTACAAATGAGGGACCCAAAGTTCAAGAAAAAGTAAAAGGATCTAAGAAAAAACTTTGTTAACAAGTAGAACCATCCAAAAGTGAAATGGGCAGCTTTAAAGTACTGCATCCCCCTTGCTTGGTGTCTTAATAAATTTCATGTTAATTGATTAAAGACTGAATAATCATTTATTAGGGATGTTAATAGAAAAGATTCTTTGGTCATGTTTGGATTATGCTCAGTGACCTCTGAAGTCCCTCCAGCTTTGAGATTCTCCAGTTCTGTGAAATGATTTACTCAAAGATATATAAAAAATCAGCAGAGGAAAAATTAGTTTTCTCCTATACCATGCTAAGGTGGAGTTTATCCAGGTCATCCTTCATCCCAGAGTCTTTTTCTCTTAATCTCAACCAGTTGGAAAATTGAATAAGAATAAGGAGCTTGGATATTTTTTTTGGTAGGCTTTTGGGGTTAAGTGACTTGTCCACAGTCATGTAGCTAGTGTCTGAGGCTGGATTTGAACTCAGATCCTCCTGACTCCAGGACCCCCCCAGTGCTTTATCCACTGTGCCACCTCACTAACCCTTGGATATTCTCAAAATACTGTAATTTATCAGAATATGATTATAGGATCATAGATTTTGAGTTGCTTCATTTTACAAATGAGGAAACTGAAGCCCAAATAGTTTGTTAAGTGCTTGTCCTTATTATTTTATGTGTATCTGTCTTTCTGTGTGTGTGTATGTATGTATGTGGACAGAAATATATGTGTGCATGTGTATATGTATGTATTGCTAAATCAAAAAGTGATTTTTTTTTTAACATCATGCTCTATGTTGTTTGGTCGTTCTGTTGTATCAGACTCTTTGTGACCCGGTGGACCATAGCACATTAATGCTGTCCATGAGGTTTTCTTGGTAAAGATATTGGAGTGGTTTGCCATTTCCTTCTCCAGTGCATTAATGCAAACAGAGGTTAAGTGACTTGCCCAGGGTCACACAGCTAAGTGTCTAAGGTCAGATTTGAACTCAAGTCTTCCTGACTCCCAGCCTACTGCTCTACTCAGCCACCCAGTTGCCTCTCCTCTAACTATACCCTCTGCTAAAGTACAAACTGAATGATGTTCAAAAATCAAATCACAGTAAAAACTGGGTTTTTTTAATTCTGTGACTTTTAGAGACTATCAATAGATCTGAATTCAATGTAGCTTTCATATTAGACAGAAAGGGTTCTTTTCTACTAGGGTTTCAGAAGGTTCCCAGCACCAGTACATAGTAAGGAGCATAACTTACATGGTATGTCTGCAGGTTGTTCTTTCAAAGATAATGTTAAATAATGCACATTAATGTTTTGAATGGTAAATACGTTACCAGGGCAAGGAAGGCTAAAGGTCAGGGAACAGTGGTTTGTCATGGAAAGACATGCCTTAAGGTATCATTATTTGGAATGAAATTACAAGATTAATTTAAGATCAGACAAGGCACTTAAACACCCATGATCTGGCTTTAATCATTCTTAGTATCATTTTGAGGGAGTTCTTGAAGAGACTTCTGCCATTAAGCATAATTGCTCATTTGTCATTAGTAGGCAGATACATTATAATTGCTTTCAACATCTTGTTGGCTTAACTGAGGTTTGGCTACTTGCACGTAGAGAGGGTAACAGTCTTGACTTCATAAGGTAGTAGGAGTTTGGGTTGGGTTTTTTTTTTTTAATCAAAGTCTTGCTAGGAGATTTAGAATAATAAATTACAGGTGCAGAAAATTTTAGTTGACACTCTACAACTTATGGATAAAGATTACAAGCAAAGTAATTTTAAATGACTAAAGTCTTTGGTCTGTTGTATGACTTAATGTATTGAGTGAATGTTGGCCTAAAATTAAAAAATAATGGCTCCTAACTTTGTTTCAGCAAAGTCAGCATTAATGCAAACCCTGTATTTTCATTGATCTTCATTATAAAATCAGAGTTGTACTCCCAAGAAGGAACCATTTTAATTAAAAAATAATTAAATGCCTCCCTTGTTCAGAATACTGAGCTATGCACTGGAGACACAAAAGGTGATAAAGGTAGATGAAAAAACAAAGGACTGTAAGAAATTTGAAGGGAAAGAAATATTTCACCTAGAGGAATTAGGGAAAGGTCTCATGGAAGCAGACCATGGAGCAGGTACAGAATTAACAACAAAAACAAGTATTGGGTGAGTAGGAGGTAAAAATGTTGATGACCTGTGCTATGCTCAAAATAACATAAATACTGTATTCTAATGTTCCAACAGTATTTGCATTAAGACTTATTTCCTAACATGTATTTCTTTTATCTTTTTACCATTTTTTGTTTCCCTAATTAAATAGTAAGATTTATAGTGGCAGAAAATTTGCCTTTGACTTCATTTATATTCTTAACCAGTTCTTACTTCTACAAACAATGACCCCTTAGCAAATGTTAGTGACTGACAGCCAAGAATTCTCAATTGATCCATTAACAAATTTTCTTGTAAAAATCTAACAGGTTTTACATTTCTTTGAGACATACTGTCTAATTTCTCATTTTTAATACAACCTTTTAATGTAATACAACATTCTTGTTTTATCTCTCTCTCTGCTCTCTGGTTTGAATTTGACCTTGCTATCATCAGTGCCATTTCCAATTTTTGTTAGCAGAAACATGATAAATTTTAGAGCAATGTAAATTTTCAGTTCCAATCTACATAAATCTTTCTGAACCAAATGTGGTTTTTTTTATCAGCATATTGTTGGATTCCATTTTTAAATCCATTAGAGATTTCTGTCCATTTACATTTGGTGTTTTAATAATTAAATTTTTTCTACAAGTCTTTATTAAATTATTTAGTTTACCAGAATAGATTAAGATTTTTCTTATATTTTTGTTACTCTTAATAAGTCAGGCTTAACAAAGCCACTAGACAAAAGTGCCTAAGATATCATTATACCATCTTTAAACAAAAACCTTCTTTAACCTTCTTTATTGTTTAAACCTAATTTATTCTTACAGATTCCATTTTATCTTAGTTGTTTTCTTTGGAGATGAGTCTGAAGATCTTACTAGCTAGCTGAATTAGAAACAAGAAAGAAAATAAACTTGTAAGTAACCCAGTGGAAATGCCTAGGGTACTCAGAAACAAAGGAAGGAAATTATACGGAATGGGTAACCAAGGAAATACCTGAGCCAACTAAAGGGTCTCAATGAATCACATAGCTTTAAAGAACACAGGAAAATACTTCTCAGTCATCAGTTTCATAGCTTGGTTTTCAAGCTCCAAGAGGTTGATCTGGTCCTCATCCTGCTTGACCTCTCTGATGTGCTTGACACAGTTGATTGTTCCCTGCTTCTGGATATTCTCTTTTCCTGGGTTTTATTACACTGTTCTTGTATGGTTTTCTTCCTGACATTCTAACTGATCCTTCTCAGTCTAATCTGCTTGATCATTTTATGTGTCCTGCCTCGTATGCATAATGTGCCCCAATATTGTACCCTAGACCCTCCTGTCTTCTCTCTACCCTTTCTCTCTTGGTTATCTCATCCTTCTTGGGTTCAGTTATCATCCACTTTCATTATCATTAGTTCTTCAGTCAGTCATAGAGTTCAGCTTCCTTTTAGTGATCTTTTCGATTCAAGTCATTTTTTCTATTAACTTAGCACACAGGAAAAAATTGTTTTTAATTTGGAAGTTATCCCTAAGCCAGCTGTCTGTGTACAATCAGACCAACAGCTCATCAGATCTAAGATCATAATTTGTTTTTTAAAAAAAAGGAGAAGAAAGAATAATAATGAGCAAAAAGATAGAACATACAACTGAAACAACGTAACCATGAATTACTTAACCAAGTATTTGAAAATAAAAATGGGAAATGGACAACAGATATTTCATTAACACTATTGAGTGTTCCTCAGTCAGTAACCACCTAACTTAACTTGTCTGATGGAGAGAAATGGCTGCAAAAGGCAACACCAGGTTGGATATAAATTCATAAATAAAATATGAGTTTATAAACTCTGCTACCTGTACATAGTTTTCTAGGGCTTATTGCTTCAAGCCCCAAGCACTGCGGAGGCTCCTAGAAGAGACCTGTGATTATTCAAAATTTGGCATAGTGATTAGGGCACTGGCCTTATAGTTACTAGAAAAACCTGAGTCTGAATCCTGCCTCAGATATATACTAGCTATGTGACCTTGGGCAAGCCACTTAACTTCTTTGTCCCTTAGTTTCTTCACCTGTTAAATGAAGGGACTGGACTCTAAGGCTCCTTCTGACTAAAAATCTGTGTCTATGTACCTAAAGAAATTTGACCTATCCATGCAGAAAAGACCAAGTGGATAAAGAATTTCTCTTGTCCAGATTTCAGCATCTCTTGGACTATACACCCTATAAAAATTTAGTCAGCCTTACCTATATCTGGAATAAATGGCATGAATGGATAGTGAGTTTGGCCGATAGTTGAACAGGAGAAGAAAAGTATTGTAGATTGCTTTGGGGAAACTACGCAGCTTTTTTGCTAACCCCAAGTCTCCTGTGAAAGGAAAGGCCCAGCCTTCCAGTACTAACATTTTACCAACGTGGCTATTTGGCATTGAGATGGAGAACACTATTGCCTCCAAGAAACTAAAAATAAGTATCACACAGAGGTCAGTGGAGAGGTACATGGTGGGTGTGAGCAGGCTGCAGCATGTAACCAATCAGGATCTCCAACAAAAGCCATCAGTAAAGGACATCAGTAAGGAATTGTATGGTAGGAAAAGAAGATGGTCTGGTCACATGACAAGGGGAGATGACAGATAGCTAGAGTACCCCACTGGTGCCTTCAAGGTATTAGGAGAAATCAAAAAAGACTGCCAGCAATAATAAATGTTTGTTGACTTACTGACATTGGATAGAACCCATTGGTGATGTAGAGGAGGACGTGGACAAGAGTCACAGGAGATGAGTAGGCATGAAAAGGTGATCTGCATTATTGGAGAGTACATCTTGAGATGAACTCAAATCTATTTCAGTATTTCATTTGAATACATATTTATATAAATGTGCTTCTATATAAATACAAATGGTAATAGAAAGAAGACGATAGTGAGGAAAAGGAGGAAGATCTCTTAGTCAAAGGGTATGAACGGTTTAGTTATTTTTACTTGCATAATTCACATTTCGTATCTGGAACAGTTGGGCCAACTTACACTTCCAGCAGTGTCTTGGTTTGCCTTTATTCCCACAGGCATTCAGTTATTGATTGGTCTTGTTTTTTTGTCATTTTTGCTAGCTTGAAGCTGGTGAGGTAAAACGATGATTTTTATTAATACCATTCTCTAATTATTATTGATCTGGGGCATGTTTTCATATGATCATTTATACTTAGTTGTTTTTCTCTTGAAAACTTCAAATCATTTGACCCTTCATCTCCTGTACTGGGGAATGGCTCTTGGTCTTAGATGTTTGTGTTACTTCTCTGGATATCACTGATATTTGATGTAAAGATTTCCTGTTTGACTTTGTCTTCTGTCTTCATTGGTTTTATTCATGCAAAAGCTTTTAACTTTTGCGTAATGAAAATTGTCTTTTGTTTGGTTAAGAACTTTCCCTCCAGCCATAATTGTGTGAGGTGCCTACCTACTTCTTTAGTACTCTGATTTTTTAATAATGCAATCTTTTATATTCATATTATTTATCCATTTGGCACTGTATGAAGTATAAAAGCTTTTATTTTTTATTACTTCTGGTTCTTACTTATTTAGCCTGTTCTACTGAATAATTTTGATGACTACTAATTTATAATTTTATCTGCTAATGCTGTGCCACTTTCCTTCCAACTTTTATTTTTCATTCTTTTTGTTGAGATTCCAGACAGATCGTTTCTTTTAGTAACTAAGGGCATAGTTCTCTACCAGGTGATAATTTTACCAAGAAGAGTGAGGGATGTTCTGCTGCAGTCTCCTCATCTAATGGAATATCAACTCCCTATTGGCCATTTTTGTCTTTCCTGTTCAAAGGCTATTTTCCTTGGCAGCGAAAACAAAAGCAAAAAAAAAGAATTGAGCAGCTCTGATCTTCTCTGTGGTCACCACTTGACTCTGTGGCCACCACTTGACTTTCTGTGGCCTGAGAGGGACAGTCCTTCCCTTTCTTTGTTATTGTTCTGTCCTTCAGCCCATTGGACTCATCAAGACCATTGGACCATTCTGTCATGGGGTTTTCTTGGCAAAGATACTGTAGATGTTTTCCACTTCCTTCTCCAGTGGATTAAGGCAAACTGAGTTAAGTGACTTGCCCCAAGGTCATACAGCTAATGTCTGAGTCCTCCTGACCCAGTGATCCTCTATCCACTGAGCCATCTTGCTTTTTTTTTCCCTCTTTTCCCCAATGTAATTTTTTTAAAAAACGTTTTTATTCCCCTTACCTTTCCTTGCCAGCCTCAGCTCATTCTGAGTGTTATTTGCACTCCCAGCAGTATTCTTAAAGGCCTCCTTTACAGTCTTCCTCTGTTTCCTGCCCTTGGTTCCATCTTGTCTTTTTTGTAATTTACATTAGTTGGCAAGTTCTGTTTTTATCCAGATTCTTCAGACAACTCCTCTTTTCTCTTTTTATTGGAATTTTTTTCCCTTTGTTTCTTCAGAATTTCATTTTTGAGAACTTCCTGTTCCTTCCTGTCTGACTTTTCCTTGGGACAGTGCCCTACCTATTCTGTGAAGCTGATACTTACACTGAGACCTAGGGCAATATACATAATCCTATTATCCATAGTTTTTTATCTTTAATTATCTCTACTTTATACAATTGCAGCAGAAGTTATCTTTTAAATAAGAAGGCTTCCATTTTCCTCTCTTTCTGATTAAGAAAACTTCCTAAGATATTGGATAAAAATAGGACACTTAAGGATCAGTACTGTTTTAAGGGAGGAAATACATAAATCTTATGGATTGTCTCTCCCCTCCTCTTCGTCCCCAGTCACCCCCTCCCCAACATATTCAAGAAGTCTTGAGTAGAGAGAGACATCTTTTTCTATAACCTAAGTTCCTACTTAAATACATTCTAATAAAAAAATTCCCCAACAAAAGAGTAAATGTTGAAAAGGTAAAATTGTTCAGCTAAAAGATGGGAACATATAGTTATTTTACCAAGTCACCATTTATTCATATAGGCTTATTTAGTGGTTAGGAGAACTCTGGAAGCTCAATGAGTACTGAATCCTGGGTTTTTTGGGTTTTTTTTTTAGTGGAAAGGAACAGAAACCTGGCCTCTGTAGCCAAGTTTTTGCCTAAGTTATAGTTACAAATCTCCTTGGCTTTTCCTTGGAGGTATAAAGGTGTTGATTTTAAGGAATAACTCTTTACAGGACTACTATAAAAATACATATGTCTCTAAAGGCAAGTGTAAAAAATTCATTAGCTTTATGGGAACCTCTGTTCTCTAGAGGTAGTTTTATAGCAAATAATGGGGATGTTGACCTTGTGTTTGAGAAATTAGTGGAAATAGGAAATGCAGTGCAAATTTTAGACATTCGGTAGTACATTAGCAACTTTTGGACTTGGGTGGAACAAACTATAATTGTGGATTTTTTTGAGACTCCTAATTTATAGTTCCCCTATATTTGAGCTTTTCTTTTGTCTATTGTTAGAGACTGATTTGTTCTGTTAAAAGTGGATTTTCAAGAGTAAAGAATGGTCTTATTCAGAATTGGCATAATTCCATTTTTGTTCTATTTTGGTTATTTTTTTTCTCATGTATGACCACCTGCATAAGAATTGCAGGACCAGTTCAAAACAGCTGGTTTCCTTGAGTATCTTCTTTCCTCCCTGATTGCTAGAAGAGGTCTTCCACAGCCCAAGGACACACACTCCTCTCCTTTATCTTGTCTCACAAGTGATATATGATCCCCTTTGATTGAATGCAACTACCTATACTAACAAGGACACATTCTTTTTTCTGTTTTCTATGCAACTAGTGATGTACATTCTCCTTAACAAGCATATCTCTTTTTTCTTTGTATAAGTAGCCACAATATTGCGAACAGCCATTTTTTCTCCTTTGTCTCAAGTAACATATAATACTACCAGCCAAATTATAAGTCACATATGTCCTTTGCTGGTAGAATGGGTCTCACTCTTGATAAATAAACTGTACTGATCCTACTTGTTTTGTGCTGTCTCAGTGGCATTGGCTAATAAATAAAGTAAAAGAAAATTCATGCAGCAGTTCCAAATAAATGATTAAGATGTCCCAAACTTGTAAACATCTTATGCTCTAAAGTGAGTTTGTAAGGCAGCTTTTGGGTGCACAGAATGTATTTTCCTATAACCACAATATTATAAATGGTGATTTGGTGCACAAGTTTTTGTGGAGTAGCCTATTTACCCCATAATGTAGATAAAGTATTGCATTTTTACAATGGAAGAAGAAACCAACAGAAAATCCAGCTACTGTAATGCTAGTGGCTAAAACTCTAGGATTCCTTAAGAGCTCTGAGATTCTATGCTTCTGATCAGTTCAGGAAAATAATAAAATTAGATTTGAAAGTTTCATGCTTAATCTTGAATCCTTTTTTTGCCAAAGCAAAAACATGCCTAGTTACTGCAAGTATCTCAGTAGTGGTTAGTTTATAACCACCCTGAGGGCCAACATTTTGAGAGGCTAGTATGGCCGGGGGCAGGAGAAGTGGGCTAATATTGAGCTATAATTTATGAAGGGCATGCATGGGGTATTGAAGGCAAGCCCATGATTGTGGCTCTTTTAAGTAAAGCAGGATATAACCTATTTTCCCATTCTGCAGTTGATTAACTATATACCCTCACTTTGGAGGCCACAGTTCTAAAGTCACTTACGTTGTTGACGTTGAGTAATCTGTATTGGGTCAAATCGTTTCTTGTTTTTGCCACCAGAGGCCACCATCAACCCAGGATAGCTTGGCTGATGTCAGGTCTGGTCCAGAAAGGGAGGCAAAGTACAGTCAGTCATTCTTATGCATGGTATGTTTGCCAGTTGTTTGTTTCTTACTTGTAGAGTGAGTGCCAATAAATGTACTTTTCATGCTGTCTTGTGTTTCACTAATTCAAAATACTGATGATGAACCTGGTCCAAAACAACGTCTCAACTAACCTACTAAGTAGAAGTGTTGCAGACAGATGCAAGATACAAGTGTCCTTTTTCCATTGTGTTTTTTCACTATAACATCACGCTGACTAAATTAAGTAAAAACTAAATCTCCAATCCATTCTTATTGGGCTTACAAAATAAACACAATAATGAGTTTTCAAATAGGTTTATCAATAAAAACAGAAATGGGATCAAATATTGAAAGGAAAATATTGATAGCTTAAATTAAAGTTGTTAAAACTTTAAAATGCACCAGGACTTTTGGGACATTCTGTATTATCTCCATTTTTATGGATGCAGAAATTAGTGCTCAGAATGGGATAGAAAATAAGAAAGTAGTAACTAATATTCTTTTAAAGAAAATTTTAAAGAAGTTGTACTTTAGGACTGACTTTCATTGGAAATATAGATCATTATATATCTCATATTTTTGACTTTCTTTTGCAGGAACTAAAGGAATGTTCAGGCCATGTATTTGTAGATTCTGTGCCTGAGTTCTGTTTACCAGAGGTAAGTTTGAAATTAATTTCATTGCAAAATATTGTATCTCCTGTAACCTTCCAAGATGAAATTAAAATCTAGAGAGAAATTTTCATCATTTTTCCTTTTCCTAGATGGAAATGAACATGTATAATGACAGATTAGTGTAATTACAAGTTAATATGGAGTTTGTACAAGTCCCAGGTTAATCTTATTCTCTAACATAACAATTACAAATAGTAAAATCACCATTTTTATGTTAGCCCAATTATTGATAACTAATACCTGGTGCCATTGTTTTTAAACACTTATATTTGTGTATTTCAGTACCTCAGGGAGCTTCCAGATAGATACATGGATAGATAATAAGATAAGAAGAAAGCATTTTGTTTGGCTACTTTACTGACCTACATAGCAGCCTTTCTTCAGTTAGATAATTTTTGAAAGTATCAATGGCTGAAAAATTTTTCACCTTTCAGTCAGCATACTGATCATCCTCTCCAAAAGCTGGTGCTTGACAATGGATATGCTATTACCTGACAGACATTTTGTTCCCCATCCCTTCCTCTATCATTGCTTTCCAAGTTCGAAAGGAATACAGCAAGAACCCAGATTTGTTTAAGTACTTTAATATTCCCCCATAGCTCTGGCTAGCAGCTATGGTGAAGAAGTAGGCTGGACAGCAAAAATTGAATTGCAACCTACTTTAGGAATACTGGACTTTGCAGAATGACACTTTCTTCTATCCTCCTATTTTCCATGGCTTTCAAAGAAACTACTCTTCTCTTACACTTCCTCAAGTGTTAATTCCAGATATTCCATCTCTCTTATTTACTTTCATCATACTTCACATTGGCACCATCCTGCGTCTGTTTAGTTCAAACTCTCGTGGGACAGTTGGTGTTTCTTTGGCACCCTGGGTAATGGGCCTGTGGTATCTGCTGTCATGTCAGTGACTTGGTTCACCATCTAGCCACCTCCAGCCTGCTTTCCGCTAATTTAGCATTCTTATAGGATTCTGTGGAATGGCCACCATCCTTTTGGTGTCTAGTCCCCCTGAGCCACCTATTCAAGTCACCATTCTGTCTCCTCCTGTGTTCCTTGAGATAGAACTCATTTGTGAAACGTAATGAAACTTATTCTCTAATAATTTAAGTGGTTAAAGGCTATGAATAATCTACTTACCATATGAAAACATTTTCCATGTCAACAAAAAAAATAAGCAAATAGTCAACACTGTAGGGGCTCTGGGAAGACAGGCACACTAATATGCTATTGATAATAATTGTGATTTTTTTTTCAACCATTCTGAAAACATTTTGGAATTATGTAAGAAAAGTCATTAAATTTTTCATAACCTTTGACCCAGCAGTCCTGCTCTTGGGCATACATAGGTCAAAAACAGAAGGAAAGGTCTCATATCTGCCATAATATTTTTGTAGCACTTTCTGTAGTAGAAAAACTGTAAAAAAAGTAAGTATCCATCAATTGGGTCAACAAATTTTGGTATCTAACAGAATATTATATTACAAGAAATTATAAATGTGAGGCATTCAAAGAAACATGAAATGATCTGGTACATGATCTGGTACAGGGTAGAAAATTAATATATAAAATGTCTGTGATACTATAAATGAAAGCAGCACTAAAATATAACTGAACTCCAAGTAAATGCAATAATCAATCTTGTCCTGAAGAACACATTTCTCTCCACTTGATAGAAAGGTGGGAGATTTTAAAAGAAAAATGAAACTCTACATTTAATAGATAAGCCTAACGCTAGGAAAATTATTTCCAAGTATTATTGAAGGGACTATCCTTGGACCTGAGCAGACTGCCGCCCTATCAGCTTACTCCTCTCCCCCACCTTCATCCTCTTTTTGCTGCTCTGATTTTTCCTGCTCTTCTGATAAGCTTTTAACCCCATAGCTACTGTAATAAGATATTCAGTCTATCAATAGGTCCTGTGCTTTCAACCTTTCAGGTTGGTTAAACCTCTGAGATGTAGATATTTTTCCAAAAATTATTATTATTCATCATAGTTTTTTTTTTAATTTTAATTCCCTCAAGCACAGCTACACCCACTATAAAATTTTACCCAAGTAATGTCATTTTCTATTAACATTGAGTTGTTATGACCAGATTTCACTATAATTTACAGTAACCTCTGCTATAATGGTATTGTTAGGTGAGTCATAGGAGACCAGCCTAAATGCTCAACTTCTCATGATCTCTTCTTCATGTTTCTGTCTCCACACAGGCTCAGTACATTCTGTACCTTGATAGTGTTACCAGATTAGGCAGACAAGACAGTTAAGTGGTAAAAGCAGGAAGACAGTAAATATTGTTAAGTCCTACTGAAGGCATATGCCTCTTTCCCACTCTGAGGTTGCCTTTAGGAAGTTTGTAAAAGCAGGGGTAGGTCAAGCCTCCAGGGAGGTGCGTCCTGTCTTTTGTACTATTAGTATAGAGCTAAGTATTTTGACAACAGAAAGCAAGAAAACAGGTAAGACCACTTTGTTCTAAAGCAGTGAAGTTCTGGGTAGTCCCGCTACCTGACTGCCGGCTGTTCACTTTCTTTCTGTACTTGTTTTCTAGTGTTGTTTAAATTCCTAAAGAAAGGCTTATGCTTTCAGATGCAGTTGTTGACTCAGGGGATAGAGTACTAGACTTGAGTCATGAAGACCTGAGTTCAGATCTGGCCTTACCAACTGTGTGACCCTGGGGAAGTCACTTAACCTTGATCTGCTGCAGTTAATTCAGCTGTAAAATTGGGATCAGAATGTTACCTATACCCAGGGTCCTGGGGATCAAAGGAGATAATATTTTTAGGTGCTTAGCACAGTACCTGGCACATAGTAGATATTTAATAAATACTTGTTTCCTTCCTTTTAGGTGCCGAAGGTCTTAAGTCCAGAATATACTAAAGGGCTATATAACGATTCTGTTTACAGGATAGTAGAAAAATTTGGCTTCACTAGAAAAGAAGTATGGTCTAGACCCTATATGTATGTGTGGTGGGGGGGGAGCAACAGGTATATTTATAGAGAGCTTTGAAATCTATTATTAGAAGTTTGGTTTGATGACTTACTAGTCATTCTAGGTGTTGGATCATTTTTCAGATACTTGTAGTATCAAAGTTAAAGCCCTCTTACTCAAGACTTATTTGACTATTATTCATTTATAAGAATGAAGAATAGCCCTGTTGTTTTAGATAAATTCTTAACAAATTGACATAATTCCAAAATCAGAAAAAAATTATTATATAAAGATTTTGAGTTGATTTTTGGTACCATCTCAGAAGGCTGGAAGAAACTTGGTGTATTAGGAAGAGCACTAGATTTTAGTCTAAGTTCTGCCATTAATCATCTCTTTGGGCAGAGTTAGCCTGTCTAATCTGTGTCCTCATTTATAAAATGAGAGAATTGGACTAAATGACCTTTCAGTCAGTAAACATTAAGCACCTACTATGTGCCAGGCACTGTGCTAAGTGTAAGGATACAAAGAAAGTCAACAGACCACCCTTCCTCTCCACAAAGTATAGAGGGGATAAATTGGGGATAAGTCTCAGGGGGAAGGCATTAAGATTAAGGAGGACTGGGGAAAAGCTTATTGCATAGGATAAGACATTAGCTCAGGCTTGAAGGAAGTCAGGAGATTCATGAGGTGGAAAAGAAGAAGAGAATATTCCAGTTATGAGCCAGTGAAAATGTTTGGAGTTGAGAGAGGGGGTATCTTGTCAGCAACAGCCAGAAGGTCAGTGTCATAGAATTGCAAAGTATCTGGAGAGGAGTAAAAGATGTTAAGGCTGGAAACATAGAGAAGAGCCAGATTATGAAGGGCTTTAAAAGCCATCACAGTATTTTCTGTTTGATCCTGGAGGGTAAGAAGAGCCATTGGAATTTATTGAATGAGGGATAGGGGTGACATGTTCAGATCTGTGCTTTAGGAAGATCTTTCCCTGCTCATGGAAATGATATTCTAATTAGAATCATATCTCAACTTGTAGAATAGCTGCATTTCATTATTAGTGATCTTGTCTTACCACATGATAATATTGGGAAATGTCTAAAACCTAAGGAAAAAAAGTAGTTCAGGAAGGACTTAAACATAGTTTTGTTTTTTGAGGTATAAACTACTTCTCTATGTTCTGACAACATCATTTTTCAGTCACTTCATGATGATCTATGCTCCTTCAGTAGATATGCATCATCCTATTCCTCCCCACCCCCCCCTGTATTTGCAGACCGAGCTAATAGATCTGTCTACAGTAGATGTGATCCTCATTTCAAACTATCACTGCATGATGGCGTTACCTTACATCACTGAGCACACCGGTTTTACTGGAACAGTGTATGCTACAGAACCTACTGTGCAAATTGGCAGGTGAGAGCCATATATTTACACTTTTAGCCTGTTAAAAACACCTTACCCTCAATATCAAATATTTCATGCAGGTCTCTCCCAAGAGAGACTTTAGTTCAGTGATGAATAACTGAAACAAAACTGTTAAGGAGACACTGAAATTTTCAATGGAATTCCCCCAGGATTGATGCTAGGAATAGTCTTATGCGATGGTGAGAGAAGGCAGTACACACCTTCCTCAGGGAAATGATATTCAGCTCCTCTGGTTAGTAAAATTCCAAGACATAAGGAGAAAACTGCCGAGGATTTATCAGTAGACCCACAAATGACTGATAAACTTCACTGTAAGGGAATATCAAGAATTTTATTTAAAGGTAAAGGAATCTAAGCTATATAACCTGATTTACTTGCAGAATACCTCCCTTTAGGTATTTTACCATTAAAACAGGAAGCAGCATGGGAAGAGCAGAGAGTGGGGTAATGATGCAGATAATTTGTTGATACTCCTGTGACAGTGCAACTTTGGACTCTGGGGTATGAGAAGTACTTAAGAAGCTTTTTTTACTTTGAGCACTTTCCTACTTCAGATCAGTTGCTTTAAGCTACCAGGGTTATTTGTGATGTTCAACTACATGGACAACTGTGGTATAGTGGGAAAAGCAGCTAATATGGAGGCAGAATATAAGGGTTTGACTCCTGCTTCAGTCAAATTCTTGGAGCAAGTCGCCTGTCCCCCTGAATCTTAGGGGAATGGCAGCAGACTGTCATGAACCAACAAAGTGATCTAGTAGTCATAGATTGTTCCTGAAAATACAGGCCTTTTGTATCCTTGTGACCAGGTGGCCAACCAAACCATCTCATTGCTACTATACTTTTATCAGACCCTATTGAATCTCTTTTTTTTGGTGTGTCTATTCAGTTTTGGTCACTATGATTAGAAAAAGAAGGACTGATTCTAGAGAATGTCCAGTGAAGAGCAAGTAAAATGAACGTGGAGGGGGGGACCTTTCTCAGGACCATTCAGTCTGGATGGATAAAGTGTTAGGAAGGAATCATAACTGAAAATCTTAGAATAGTAGAAATAGAATCTCACTTTAAAGCTTGAAAGAAACAGTTTTAGGAGGAAAAGGAAGTTCTATTTTATTCAACAGATAGTAATGTGCTCACTTCCCGAGAAGTAGCACAGGCTGATGCATAATTACAATAAACATTAATAGTTCACCAAGGAAAAGTAGGAATATTTTGGGAATATTAGGGATTTGTGAATATTAAATGCCTAATCTTACAAAGTTAACATCTGTGAAGGTAATTATTCCCTACACGAGCTTTCCTTTTGTGTCCCAGCAAAGGCAGCCTCCTGGTTTGGATGAACATTTGGGTTAGCATAATATGGCATTTCTTGTGTTCTTCTGTTACTCATTCAAGCTTGCGGTCTTCAAGGTTTTCACTATTTAGGTTCTTTTTATTAATCCATTAGTGTCAGTTTTCAAAGCACTCAGTTCTGCACCAGATTCTTCTAACTCCTAGTAATAAATTTTAAAAATCAAAGGGCATCACAGAGCAGTTTCATATTTTGTAAATCTCATAACTATTGTTTTGTTTTTAACTTGAAAAATTTCCCCATCTTTGACTTCCTGTATAAATTATCATCTCATAATTCCCTTCTTGTTTTCTAAATAAACCTCTTGAAAGTGAGGACTACAAAATTTTGGGAGGGTATTAGACTAGATATTACACGTTTTAGTAACACAAAGACAAGGAATCGGCCTAGTTTTAGAGATTAACCAAACATTAACTTTCAGATTATTTTTGCACTTTTTTTCATAGAATTTTAGAGCTGGAAGGGATCTCGGGGACCATTTAGTCCAACTTTCTCATTTTCTTACTAAGAAAAAATGAGTTCCATAGCTAGAAGTGATAAAGTCACTTGCCTGATGTCCCAAAAAAAGGACAGCTTTTTGATTGGCTTAGTGTAAAATG
Organism: Trichosurus vulpecula; assembly: GCF_011100635.1. Lineage (NCBI taxonomy): Eukaryota > Metazoa > Chordata > Mammalia > Diprotodontia > Phalangeridae > Trichosurus > Trichosurus vulpecula. The sequence continues at coordinate 291,696,369 of NC_050575.1, read as the reverse complement.
TCACCAGGTTTACAGACAGCAGAGATAATGAGGAAGGGCAACAAGACTCAACTAGAAGAAAACATTAAAGCATAGTATTTTATGGATCCTCTTTATTTTTTTAATCCGTAGGCTTCTTATGGAAGAATTGGTGAATTTCATTGAACGAGTGCCAAAGGCTCAGTCTGCCTCCTTGTGGAAGAATAAGGAAGTGCAGAGGTAAGAAACAGCATAGGCTTTTCATACAGTAAATAGAGGTTTATTAGGCAAATAACTTGTAAAGTACTTTGTTAGGCACTAGGAATGTAAAGACAAAAGCAATCTCTGCCCTCAAGATATTACATTATCATTATAATATCAATCACGCATTCGGACAATTCATTTGTCTAAGTTATTTTGTGCTTCGTACAATACACATTTTTTTCTCATTTAATTTTCATGGCCTTATGAGGTAGGAAGTATATATATTATTACCCTTGTTTTACAACTGAGAAAGCTAAGACCCAGAGATAGTAAGTGAGTTGGTCCAGGCCACACAACAAGTTAATAAGAAGTAAGATCAGAACAGACAACTCTTACTATAATGCTTCTTCCACTTTTGGACCACCTACATTACCTGCGCTTACCTGTCCAGGTATCATTTTCTCTTAACACTCTTTCCACTGAGTGTTCTTTTCTCCTCTCTCCTCACCTACCCCCCTCCACCCCACCAGTTACTATCCTGACTCTATCCTGCCTTCTCTTTAGAACATGTTATTGACTTTATGGGCAGATCTGCCTGTTTTCAAAAATAGCTATCTTTGTAGACCTAGGGTGTGGTACGTCTGGTTAGAGGGTCTAGTCATTCACAAGAGAAAACTGAAAGGAGGGTCAGCAGCAACTCTTATGACCTAAGATATCTATTACATCAGCAGACAGAGGATAGGAAGCAAATAATGATCAGTTTAACAAACACAAGGATGCTGCCAAGGTGCTCACTCTAGCTTTGGCACATAGGGGCTGTTTGAGAAGTCATCTAACCTCCCTGTGCCTCAGTTTCCTCATCTGTAAAATATTTTGTCTACCTCACAGAGTTGTTTTGAGGAAAGTGTTTTATAAATCTAAATAGTTATCATGCTAATTTTAAATGTTAGAGGAAGCAGGATATGAAGAGATATGGAATTAGGAGAGGTGCGGGTTCCAACTCTATTTCCAGAACTTAGTTATGGGACTATAGACAAGTCAGTTTTGTGAGCTACAGTTTCTTAATCTGTAACATGTAAAAAAAAATCACAGTAATGCTAAAATCCGATAACATATTGAAAGTGCCTTACCAACTTTAAAACCCTGTATCTATATAGATATATATATGAGAGGGGTGTGTATGTGTGTGTGTGTCTATTGCTTCTGTTATTGAGAAACAGCGTAGCTTTGGAGACAGGAAAAACTAGATTCAGATGCTAACTTTTATACATTCTGTGTGACCATAGCCAAGTCACTTAATTTCTCAGTGTCCCAGGCAACTCACTAAGAATATAAATTAGAGATAAGCTGGCTATCTAAATCAGGAGAGGGAGTTTTCACTCTGGGAACTCTCTACCCTGGTAAATTCATAGATCTTAACAGAAAGAACCTGACATTATTATGATTCCTACTAGTAGACCTCACCTCAGTCTCCTTTGCTGGATCTTTATCCAAATCATGCCCTCTAACCATAGATGTCCCACAGGATTCTGTCCTGGGCTGTCTTCCTCTAGACTACTTCACTTGGTGTCTCATCAGCTCCCACGGATTCAATTATTATCTCTATGCTAATGATTCTCAAATCTACCTTTCCTGCTCTAACCTCTCTACTGACCTCCAGTTTTGTTTCTCCAACTGCCTTTCAGACATCTTGAATTGGATGTACAGCAAACATCTTTTTTTTTTTTTTTTTTTTTAGCTACAAGCTTTTTTTATTGCCACTCCAAAATGAGAAAAAGTCTCATAAAAGAATAGAAAATAGTGTCTCATCTCTTTTCCAGGTTAATCTCAAATCAAAACAACCAATGTGTAGAATTGGGTCTTTTTGTTTTGTGACTGCTCAACGTAGTAACTGTTGTGGTTTTCTTGATATATTGTAGAATCTTTAATAATTGTCAAAGATGTAGAACTTCATTCAATCAGTCAATCAAACAAGCAAGACAGCATTTATGCATCCATCATTTTCCGGATTGTTGGTAACTTGTGCATATTTTCCCCAGATAACTTTGCCTCCTTGTGTCACAAGGCCCAGCTCACTCACATTCACTTCAATGACAGTCCCTTTGGTAATAACACCCAAAGTTGTATATAGTGGGGAGGAGGGATTCTTCTTCACACCAAGTATGGGCAGGCAAAAAGTAGCTTTAAGTTCAGGATGAGTTACATGAGCCTTCTTAAAACGTAAACCCATTGGCCTAATAAATCTTTCATATTTCGGTGGTTTTCGAGTAAAGCCATCCCCAACAAAGCACACTTTAGTAACCATTCTCTTCCAAGCCTTCTTCTTTCTCTTTCCTGTACGAATAACCTTTAACACTTCTGTTTCTCCCTGGGCACGAACTTTTGGCAAGGGCACTTCCCATTTACCAGCTTTCTCTTTTCGTTTCTGTTTAATCATATTGGAAAGGACTTTGGCTCGGGACTGTCCCTCTCTGTCCAGCAGATAGGCAGGCACTGCTCCTTGGGGAGTTTTTTCATCATTCTTTCGCTTGGTATTTCTCTTTTCATGCATCTTGATAGTCTTTTTCATCTGAATCTTCTCAGCATGACGCTGTTTATGGTAGAGTTTGGCCTTTAGACCAATCATTTTCTTTGCTTTCTTTGAACGTTCATGAGCTTCTCGGCTTTCCTTCTTTCTCTTTTTCTCATGGTAATCCAAGCGGTAGCCATACCGTTTTCGGTGTAATTCTATGTATTCGTTCTGTGGCATGTTGACGGCTGGGGGCCCGTCGAAGCGCCGCCGAAAACGCTTCCTAACTTCAGACCGTCCGCCTCTCGCGACCGACTCCCCACGAGCCGGAAAAGAAAAGCATACAGCAAACATCTTAAACTCAACGTGTCCAAAACATAAATCATTATCTTACCCTCTAAACCATACCTCCCCCCACCTTTCCTGTTGCTGTCAAGAGTAACACTATCCTCCCAGTCCTTCAGGCTTGCAGCCTAGGAGTCATCCTGGATTCCTCATTTTCCCTCACCTTCCATATCCAAGCTGTTGCCAGGGCCTATTGATTTCACCTTTGCAGTGTTTCTCAAATGTACCCCCTTCTCTCTGACACTGCCACCCTCCTGGTGCCCAACCTCCTCAGCTTACACCAGTACTACTACAATAGCCTGCTGGTTGGTTCGCCTTCCCCAAGTCTGTCCTTACTCCAGTCTATCCTCCATTCAGCCACCAAAGTGATGTTCCTAAAGCACGGGTCTAACTCCTTATACAGCAAACATCAATGGCTTTCTAATGCCTGCAGGCTCTGTTTGGCATCCATAGCCCTTCGTAACCTAGCTCCCTCCTAACTTTCCAGTCTTCTTACACCTTACTCCCTGATACGTACTTTTTGATTCAGTGACACTGACCTGGCTGTTCTCCAAACAAAGACACCCCATCTCTTAGCCCTGGGAGTTTCTCTGGCTATTCCCCCATGCCTAGAATGTCATCCCTCCTCTGTTCTGACTACTGGCCTCCTTGGCTTCCTTTATGTCCCAGCTAAAATCTCACCTTCTACAGAAAGCTTTCCCCAACCCCTCTCAATTCCCCTACCTTCCTTCTTTTAAAAATTTCCTATTTCTCCTGAATATAGCTTGCTTTGAATGTATTTGTTTGCATGTCATCTCCCCCATTAGACTGTGAGCTCCTCATGGCCAGGGACTGTCTTTCACCTCTTTTTGTGTCTCCAGGGTTTAATACAGTGCCTGGCACATAGTAGGTGTTTAACACATATTTTCTGACAGACCATATGTTAACTCTCCTTCCTGTCTTTGTGTTATCCATAAGTCTGAAAATCATGACATCTATGTCTCCATATGTCACTGATAAAAATAAATGCTTGGTGACTGATGGATTATTATGCTTAGTCTTAAGAGAGCTTGTAGGGGCAAATGTTACAGCCGAGTGCCCCTATAGAGGTCTCTTACATTCTTACTCCTCTGTGTCTGTCTGTTGCTTCTCTGTATCTGCTTTTCTTTCACACTTAACCTCATCTTACTCCCTTTAAATTTACAGCTTTCAAAAAAAAATTTACAGCTTTCATGTTATTATACCATAAATAATTTTGGCACCAAAGAAAATTTGTGTCGTGAGGTCAGTACTTCCTGACTCCTGAGCCCTAGGTCTGAAACACTGGACTAAGTCTCAGGAAATCTCAAATTCTAATTCTGTCTTTTTCCTTTGTGACCTTGGGCTAGGCCCCATCCATGAAATATAAAATCACTAGCTTAGAAAGGAAATGTACCAAACACTGACCGGGTTGAAGAATAAATCATCTATTTTTTTAAGTGACTTGAGAAAAATCCTTTTGAAAGGGTTATTAAAAATAAAGGTAATAATTTTAGAATTGCTTTTTTTTTTCGGTGTCCAGAAGCCACAAAGTAGGAGAAGCAAGTTTGGCTTAGCAGCAAAGGAATGACATGTTCAGATTTAGAATTATGGTAAAGCCAAAAGTCCCTGTGGTCCCATGCAAGGCTTCTTCACATGAAATTTTACTTTTTGGATTATAAACATAAGGTGATGTGTGACTATCAAACCTACTCTGTTGGTGTACAGGAGAATTAAGCTTGTGGGGGGTTTATAATTAGGGAAAGAATGCATCTTTCAGTCACAGGGTAGGTAAAAACTAAAGGTAAGGCAGGGGAACGTGAAGCTATCTAGAAGCATGAGTAGAGAAAAGAAAAAAGAGGCAATAAATATCCACTCTCCTTCCTAGCCTATCTTTACCTCTTTCCAAGACAATTTGGAACTTGTGATAGTCCAAGCAGGACCACTTCATTTTTCTGAAAATAATATCTTTTTAGACAGTTCCCTGTTCACTCCCTAAGACTAGAGTCCATGCCTTGTCTACTCCAGATCATCAGGTGTCTCTCATCTCCCTTTTGGAGGAGAAGGAGATGACATACTACTGCCTCAGAGGCAGTGGATTCTTGCAGTGTTTTAATTCACAAGTGCTAACTCAAATACCTATCTTTGTTCACTACAGTTAAAGGATGCTTCTTTGAAGAGGTAATGCTTGCTTAGGGAACCAAGGCCTATCTCCATCCATCTCTGACATAAATCAAAGATGAGCACACCACTAAGAGATGGTAAAGCAGGCTTCTCAACCATCCTCCAGAATTCTAAGGTTAACACTTTCCCTTTCCAGTCTCTCCTATGTTCTCTGTCTTCAAAGACGAATCTCAAACTATACACATATATGTGTGTGTAATTGACACAAGTGTGGACATTTACATATTTATTGTCAGACAGAAGCTGTCTATCCGAAAATGAACAGATAAACCGTACCCAAATTCTGGGAATCATTTAAGGCTGGTGAAAAAAAAATATTGGGCACTTGGGAAAAAGGTCTAGAGCAGGGGTGGGAAACCTGTGGCCTTCTAGGCCCTTGGGCGTGGCCTTTTGACTGAGTCCAAGTTTTACAGAACAAATCCTTTTATTAAGGGAATTTATTCTGTGAAGTTTGGATTCAGTCAAAGGGCCCCACTTAAGGACCTAGAGGGCCCTATGTGGCCTTTGAGGCCTGGTTTAGAATAATGGAATAATAGAATAGAAATATTCTATTTGAGATCTATATGATATCTAAATACCAAATAGAATAATTTGGCATGAAAATGCCAAATTATCTCTAACTTGAAGTAAACTTTTTTGTGAACCTTAATGACTTTGAAAGATAGAGAAACATTCATTTGAAAAAGGGGTGGTGTGGTTTTGGTTTTTTGGGGTTTTTTATCCTTAGCCTTTTTTCCTTCCAGAACAGAATTTTGTTTTGAGGGCAGATCATTTTGGTGCAATAAGGCTGACTTTTTAAAAGGAATACCCTGAAGTGTTAGATAAGGGGAGAAAGCAGAATTGAAGGAAAATGTTTCATTTTTCTCCCCTTGGATGTGAATGTAAACGGTTTTTGGCAAAGAGGTCAAAGATTTAGAGCTGGAAGGGATGTCTAGGTCATCTAGGCTAAAGATTTACCTGTTATATAACGTAAAGAGGATAAAATTTCTTTGGGATCCACAATTTAATTTTATGCTAGTAGACTAAATAAGTTCATCTTGGAAGTGTCTATACAGAAGAATACTAAATTACCCTTGTATTCTATCCCTAGAAGTTTGACATAATAGAATAAGCTTTAGACTTGGGTCAGGAAACTTTGGTTGAAATCCTGGCCCTGGCATTTCGTAACTCTTTGACGTTGGGCAAATCATTTGTCTCTGAACCTGTTTCCAGCCTCTCGAGTTTATTGTGAGGAAAGCATTTTTCAAATGTCACACTGTAATGCCAACCCTTGACTTCCATTCTCTAGTGGTCTTGGCCCTTGAAAGGCACATGCTTATACTATTTGCCTTTGAGGAGTCCTGCCAAGGGTCAGGCTTACTCTTTTCTCAGTAGCATAAATTATAAGTGAGAAGTTCATCAGCCAAATATAACAATAAATTAAAGTATTTGAATTCATAGATCACAGAAACTTGACAAATTTCCTTAAATCACTAGAAATTGGTGTGTATTACCATTTGATTTAGCCTGAATTTAATATACAAAAAACTATTCCTCTCTTACTTTTTGACAGTTCTATGGCTTCTTACCTCAAGTTGATGCCATTTTTTGAGATTTATTTAGAAGAAGTTAGCCATTTCTCTTTTCTATTCTGACATTACAGTTCACTCTTTTCATCTCTACCCTGACAACTAATTTTCAAAAAGAGATAGTTTCAAGGGAGGGGGAGTGATGGGGGAGGGGAGAAGAATCCCTTGTAATATAAAGCCTCTGACTCACCTACCCTCAATCCAAAGATTAAGTAGAAAATGTAAAAATGTAGAAAAATAAACCATGTATCTCAGTCTGAAAGAAAGCCTAGTTTCCTGGTTCAGGACCTCCTTGTAGCACTGTAGTGTTGATTAATCTCTACAAATATTAAATAATTTTTTATTCACATGTGAGTTGTAGCAGTTTCCAATTATCCTAAATGGAAATGTAACCGTACACTCTCTAAATTTTAGGAAAAGGGTTGTTATAGTTGGGGTTTCTCTGCTTCAGTCAACTAGTGACACAGAACTAGCAATTATGTAGCACCTTAATGTCTCTAAGAGAGGCATAATCATTTAACTGTCACATCCTGGTGAGGTGGGTGCTATTATCATCTCCAATTTACAGATTAGGAAATGAGAGAAACAGAGAAGTTAAGAGACTTGCCCAGGGAAAGGAATAAACATTTATTAAGCAGCTACTGTGTTCCAGGCACTGTGCTAAGCACGTCACAAATAGTTTTTCATTTGATCGTCACAACAACCTTCTAAAAGTAGATACTATTCTCATCCCCATTTTGCAGTTTAGAAAACTGAGGCAGACAAAAGTTCAGATGACTTACCCAAAGACACCCAACTAGGGTCTGTGGCAGGATTTGAATTCAGTTGTTCCAGACTGCACCTAGCTGCCCTAAGACTTTGTGTAGAAACGTGCCAGGGCCTTACAGTGAGTACTGCCTGCCACTGTAACACATCCTCCCCTACCCCCCAACACACACACACACACGTGCGCACACATATCTTAGAAGAATTTTTATAAGGAATTTCTACTGGGGTCATAGTGAATTCTGAGCTAGACTTTAGTGGGATATATATTATATGACACTCTCATTATATGATTACATATAATATATATAAATACGATATATGATATATATTCTCTATATAATATATGACACTCTAATACAAAAACAACCATGAAAGTATATACTTTTCCTAACAGTGATAGTTTTAGATCCTATTCTTCCTGAATGCTACTATTAGATTACTTTTCCCTAAATATTGCTTTTATCATGGTATTGAGTAACATGTACTTAAAAGAGTCCTGGATTAGAAGCTAGGCTACCATCAACGAGGCAAGTCATCTGACCTCTCCATACCTTGGTTTCTTCATCTTCAAAATGAGGGAGTTGGATTAGATTCTTTCGAGTTCTAAAATTCTGTAAACCAGTTAAGTCATTAAGTATTAAGTATCTACTGTGTGCCAGGCACTATGCTGAGCACTATAGGTACAGAAAAAGGAAAAAGATAGACCCTACTCTTAAGGAGCTCACAGTCTAATGGAGGAGACAACATACAAACAACTATGTACACACAAGCTGTATACAGGATAAATTGGAGCTAATTGACCACGGAAAGGCCCTAGAATTAAGGGGGAATAATAAAGCCTTCTTGTAAAAGATAGGATTTTAGCTAGGAATTGCAAGAAGCCAGGAAGCAGAGATGAGGAGGGAGAGAATTTGAGGCAGGAGAGACGACCAGTGAAAATGCCCAGAGTCAGGAGATGAGTGTCTTGTATGAGGGACAGCAAGGAGGCCAGTGTCACTGGGTTACACTGTACGTAGCAGAGGGTAAGGTTCCGTTTGGACGTGTTGTTCAGGATGTTTACAGGACATCTAGTTCAAGAGATGAATAGGCAGTAGGAGATACGAGACTGGAGATCAGCAGAAAGGTTAGGGCTTGATAATTAGATTTGAGAATCATCAGCATAGAGATGATAATTGAATCCATGGGAACTGATGAGACACCGAGTACAGTAGTATAGGGAAAGAAGAGCAGACAGCCTAGGACAGAGGCCTTTAAGACATTCTCACTTAGTAGGCATGACACAGAAGGAGATCCAGCAAAGGAGACTAAGAAGAAACATAGGCAGAGAACCAGGAGAGAACAGTGTCAGGAAAACAGAGAGAGAAGTGAATATCCAGGAAAAAAAGGGAGGGACCAACAATGTCAAAGGCTGCAGAGAGGTCACGAAGGATGAAGATTGAGGGAAGGCCATTGCAAGGGTAAATGACGGGTCACCTAAAGATTTTTAAAGAGAGGGAGACATGGGCATGTGTGTAGACAATAGGGAAGCGCCAGGAGACAGGGATAAATTGTAGATAAGTGAACAGAGTAGAGATGATAAAGAGGGCAGTTTGTTGGAGAAGACAGGATGGAATGGAGTGGGATCACTTGTACATGTAAAGAGGTTTGCCTTGGTAAAGAGAAAGTTCACCTCTTGGGAGACAAGAGTGAAAGAAGAGATATTCACTCCCCTATTCATTGAACCTCAGTGGTTCCCTGTCTCTTCTAGGATCAAATATAAACTCCTCTAATTAGTTTTTACAGCCCTTCCTAACCTGGCCCTAACCTACCTCTCCAATTTTTATACCTTAATGCTTTTCCCACTATATACCAGCCATACTGATCTTGCTTTTTATCACACATGATATTCCCCCTGTCTTGGCACCTTTGATTTTGTTGTCCTTTGTGCCTGGAATTCATGGCCTCTTTACCTCTGCCTCTTGAAATCCCTTTTTTTCTTTCAAAACTAGTAACACCCTTTACGTGAACTTGGGGGAGTTGAGGAGTTGGTGAACCAGGAAGCCAAGGATATGAGGGAACAGCAACACATAAATTGAAATCCCCAAATACTGGGGTGGGGGTTGTAGAGGAGAGACAACTTCAAGCCAGCTTAATTAGCTGCTGAACTCTTTGAGAGTTTATTGGCTTGTTGAGAACACTAAGATCTCTGCATAGAGTGAAATATCCAAATAAAATGAGCCTCAAAGGAAGAAGGTTGCTGGGTAATGGTGGCAGGCAGAGAGATTCTGAAAATGGCAAGAAATATGCCTGCCCTTCTGTGTCCCAGGCAGCAGTGAGGAAGATAACAGGCAGTGCTGGAGAAGGAATCTCAAAGTCCAGAAATGCTGCACATCTTATCTGTTTTATCTCTGGCTCCTACACACTAAGACTATATTCTAGGTTATAGCTTCCTTTTCAGAAACCTTCAGTAGTGCTCTGTTCCTTCTAGAACAAAATAACAAACTCCTTAGTTGAGCATTTTTTCCTGTCCTGTTTCATATTACAGCACTCTTTCTAGGCATGGAGTGCCTGGATACATTCCCTTTTCACTTCTACTTTTCAGAATCTGTCTCTTCTTCCAAGACTCAGCTCTGGTATATTTTCATTTTCTTCCATTTAACCATCCTAGTCCCCTCCATCTAAAAATGTTCTTTTCCTCCTCAAATTTTCCTAAAGCATTTTGGAATTCTCCTTTGAGAATTTAAAAAAAACAGCAGATAAGAAATAGGGCATTCCAGGCCTGGGGGAGAGAGCCAGTGCAGTGACATAGAGCAATGCCTTGTGTTTGAGGAATAGCAAACAGGCCCCTGTAGCTGGATCACAGAGCGTGTGAAGAGAAGTAAAAGTTAAGAAGGTGCTAGGGAGCCACTGGAGTTCATTGAGTGGGGTCAGTGACGTGGTCAGACCTATGCTTCAGGAAAATCACTTTGGCAACTGAGTGAAAGGTGGATTGGAGTGGCGAGAAACTTGACTGGAGAGTAATTAGAAGGCTATTGCAGTAGGCCAGATGAGAGGAAGTAGGGAGTTGGAGTAGAGGTAACACAGTCTAAGTGGAAAGAAGGGGATGTATATGCAAGATATTGCAGAGTTAGAAATCACAACCTATTTAGTGTCAAGAATCAAGTAGACCTGGGTTCAGTTCCTTCATATGGCATGTCAGGGCTTCCCATATCTCCACCAAATTTTGCCAATAGGGATTGGACAAGGCACTTAATCTTTCTAAGTCTCAGAAAGCTCCCTAAGATTTTATTTACTAAAAGAGAAAAGGAGCAAGCATTTGTTGAGTACCAAATATGTGCTAGGCCCTGTGCTACGCACTTTATAAATATTTTCTCACTTGATCCTCACAACCACCCTGGGAGGTCAGTACTGTTATTATCAGCATTGTACAGATGAGGAAACTGAGGCACGCAAAAGTTAAGTGACTTGCCCAGGGTCACATAGCTAGTAAGTGTCTGAGGTTGGATATGAACATAGATTTTCCTGATTCCAGGTCGAGTGCTGTATCAACTATGCCACCAACTGCTTCCTAAGTTACAAATTGTTACAAATGCACTAACCTTTTATGTAGTTGTTTTTGTGTTCACTCCCCCTCAGTTTGTAAGTTCTTTAAGGACAGAAACGCTGTTTCTTTGTATCCTTCTGAGGAATACAGAACAGAATAGCCATTCGCTTTTTATTTATTGATAGAAGAATGATAATAGTGATACACTTTATGTAAATATTCTTAACTAGTTAATTGGTAAAACTGCCCAAATGTTTATTCAAAGAAAGATAAGGGTTTTTATCACCATTTTATCGATTGACAAGCTGAGACAAGGAGAATTGAAATTACTTGGCATATATGTACAGTGGGTCTCCAGACTGTTACAGACTCTAGTAATTGCCTTTCCCTTAGAATAAATGATAAATTTGATAAAAGTAGATTTCTTATTATTTCTATTAAATATTACAAGTAGTACTCTTTCTGTGTTCTTTTATCTCAGACTTTCTTTTTCAACACAGGCCTCCATGTCAGTTCTGCGTCTTAACTATCCTATGACCAAAGTGTATTTCAGGTTTTTTGGTGGAGACAAGAGAAGGTTGTATTCTAAAGACAATTGTTCAAAGATACCAAATGTCGTATGTTGTGTAATAGACACTGTATATTGCGTGTTCACAGACTGTTGCCTGCTCCCCTCAAGGATGCAGTAGAAGTTTCAACGTGGAGAAGGTGCTACACAACACAAGAAGTGAACTCTGCTCTCAGTAAAATCCAGCTTGTGGGCTATTCTCAGAAAATCGTGAGTGCTCCTTTGACTTCAATGATTTATGAGCAGCTAAAATCCATAATGTTCTTCTGGAGCTATAAGAATCCTTTAGTTTCCCTTCCGTGAAGCCTCCAAATCCCTAGAGGCCCCACTGTGGTGCATAGAAAGTGAATAGGTAGAGCACAGTTTGACAACTCGTGGATCATTTGTCACTTTCTCCTGGCCTCCAAGGGCAGAACTCAGAGTTATTTGATAGTGGCTTCCCCTTCCTGTAACTGTCCAATTTCTTAGTTGCAGTAAGGGAGGAAATGGTCCTTTCCTGTCCCTTATATTCTTCCCTAGGACCTGCTCCTATTTGTTGAGATATAGAAGAGTCTCTCTTCCTGCCCCCCTCAGGGCAATGGGGATTTCCTAAAAATTTTTGGAAAAACAACTAGGAAGCGTTGAGCATAACAGGAAACATTGGAAAAATCTGTGAGACATTTCTTTGAAGCAGTGACCCAACTGACCATAGACTTCCTGCATCTTTGCCAAATTTTGCCAAGTCATTCACTCATAGATTAGCTACCTAAACAAACCCAACATTTAAAAAGTACTGGTATTTCTTCCATCTTTTAAAGGGTCACCATTTTCATTCATTATGTCCTCAGTCATTATGTACATGGCAGATGCAAATGGACTAAACCTAAAGGATATGTAAAAATAAGAGAATTTGTACCTTTCAGTGGTTACCTTATGACCTTTACCATTTTTCTGGCTAGTTTGTTTCGAAATGTTTTCATTGTGAATGAGAGAAAATGTAGGTGCATATAGTATGGTGTTTAGTTTCAAAAATAATTTTGCCTTGCTTTGCAGGAGCTTTTCGGTGCAGTACAAGTGACTCCCCTTAGCTCTGGCTATGCACTTGGAAGTTCCAATTGGATTATTCAGTCACATTATGAGAAAGTGTCCTATGTCTCGGGTTCTTCCTTGCTTACTACACACCCCCAGGTATTTTCTCTCTTCTTCCTGACAACTCAGTTGTAAAAATTATTTAACCCAATAATTAAGGGCTTTGGTTGGCTACAGTGCATCAGCTATACTCAGTGAGCTCTTCCCATCTTCCAGTTGTACAGATGCTTTTTATGCAGGGTAGGCTGTTCTCATGTATCAAACTAGAACCACACTTGGGCAGAGATCTGCACTAAATAGCCAAGTACATTCAGCAAAAATATGAAAACAAAAATAGTATTTTTATCATAGGCATTAATTGTCTCACACTATATTTATATTTACAAGGATTTTGTATTTATTTTTATAACTATAGCTATATGAAGCACAAACTGCATTGGGAACTAAGATACTTAAAAGGGAAAAAGAGATTCTAGTATTTTGGGTGGATATTCCATGAAGGATTTAAGGAAATAATTTCATAGACAAAAATCCAATAGGATAAAAAGACATAATCGGGTTACCCAAAAGAAGTGGGGAAGTAGTAAGAGATTACTTTGTTAGCTTTGATGAGTTCAAGTCATCAAACACAAATGAATTATATCCAAAGATACTAAAAGAATTGACAGGTGTAATTGCTAAACCACTGTCTGGACTAAAAGAGTTGTCATTAATGGTTCGATGCCAACAGGTCTAGTGGAATGTCCCAGGAATCTATGCTTGGCCTGGTGCTTCATGATTCATATTTTTGTTTTTGTTATTGTTTATTTTTCATATTTCATATTTTTACAAATTACTTGCATAAAGACATAGATGACTTGCTTATCAACTTTGCAGAGGCTAATAGGCAACAAACATTTCTTAAGTGCTTACTGTGTGTCAGGCACTAAGCACTATGGTAGAAATAGACGTTATTTGCTCTCTAAGAGCTTACATACTAATGGGGAAAGAAAACACATAAAAAGGAGCTGAAAAAGGAGAAGGTATCCCTGTGAGGGCACAGTGGTGCAGTCTGGAGAGACAGAAGCACAGCCAGAAGGGGAATGAAGCATGGTCCACTTGGGCCCACCCTCAAATGGAGGACACTGGAAGGAACTCACCAAGGGGAGTGTGGTAGAGTGATATCACATCTTTATAGATAAAATAAAGCTGTGAGGGATAGCTTATGCACTAATTGAGAGTTGGAATACATAAATACTCTGACAGGTTAAAACATTGGACTGTAGCTAGTAAAATGAAAGTATGGATAAATATGAAGTCTCAGGTTCAAGAAAATCAGTGCCACAGGTACAAGATGGGGGTGGTATGGCAGGAATCAGTCAATCATCAAGCATTTATTAAGCATTTACTATGTGTTAAGCACTTTGCCAAACACTAAAGATACCAAGGAAGGCAAAAACAGCCACTGCCTTCCACTTAACTGCTATCAGCCTCAGTGTCCATATCTGTAAAATGGAGAACGTAGCACCTGCTTCACCACGCTGTTGTAAGGATCAACTGAGATAATATATGTAAGACCTCTGCAGACCTTGAGGTGCTATATAAATGTCAGCAATTACTGTTATTGCTTATTATTATCATTCGATGACATAGTATTAGTTGCCTATAACTTCACGCCCTTCCCAATGAAGGCCTTATCTAATCCCTTAAGGATTGATCCTGATATTCTACAAACTGTCTCATACCCAAGTGGATGAAGAGTGCCTATGCTCTAACCATAATGTCCTGCTGTTTATGCATATACAACTGGTAACATCAGTTCATGTGGCTGGGGCAGATGCTATAGACAGGGAACTTAATAGGGCAAAACCAAGTTGGATTACTTTTGAGAAATTGCAGCTCCGTAATGTTCCTAAGCTTCTCCCTTAAACAGAAGATGATCTCCTAGCTCAGTATCCTCCCAGTGGTTCTCTATGCCACTGAATCACTGATTATCACAATCTCTTAAGAATTAAAGTTTCAGGTAACCCAAAGGCAATGAAAAAACACATCCATGGATTTCCCTCATTGGGCATATATAGGAGGATATGGACAAGAGTAAAAGGCAGCTAGGTTGCTCAGTGGATAGAGTGCTAAGCCTGGAGGCAGAAAGACCTGAGGTCAAATGTAACCTCAAACACTTACTAGCTATGTGACCTTGGGCAAGTCACTTAACCTGTGTCTGCCTTAATCCACTGGAGAAGGAAATGGCAAACCACTCCAGTATCTTTGCCAAGAAAACCCCAAGGACAGTATGGTCCATAGGGTCACAAAGTCAGATACAACTGAGATGACTCAACAACAACAACATGAACAAGAGTCACACATAATCAAAGTATTGAAGCAGTATCAGGCATTCTTGACTACCTTCTGCCCCCTGGATCCTTCCTCTTCTCTGGGTTTTCCTGATACTGCTCTCCCCTGGTTTTCATACCTATGAAGCCACTTGTTAGGCTCCTGTACTTCATTCATACCCCACCCTAATTAGCATTCCCTAAGGTTCTGTCCTGAGCCTTCTCTTTTCTCTCTACACGTTCCATCTCAGTAATCTGATCAGTCCTTGAGATTCAGTGATCATATCTATACTCTTCTTAGCTCCAGTCCCATATCACCAACTACATATTAGACATTTCCAGCTACATTTACCATATAGATCTTAAGCCTATCATGTCTTAAGATAACACGTAATCTTCCTATTCCCCCAGATTCGCCCCTCTTCTTTATTTTCCTGTTTCTATCAAGGGTGCTACCATTCTTTCTCTCTCACAGCATCCATGTCTGGTCAGTTATGAAGTCTTCACTATTCCACATCTTTCATATGTACCCCATTTTCTCCAGTCACACATAGCCATCCATAGAATTCCTCTGCTCAAAGGCTACCCTGGCCTCCACGGCCTCAAGAATAAAGTAATCATTTATTTGGCATTTAAAGCCCTTCAGAATTTGGCTACAACTTAGACCCTCGCAGGTTAATGATGCATTACTCCCACTGACACACACTGTGTTCTGGCTAAGCTGGCCTTCCCGGTGTTTCCCATACACAACATGCCATCTCTCACCCTTGTACCTTTGCACAGATTTGTTCCTCCTCTCTACCTGAAATGCATTGTCTCCTTTCTTCCAGTACTCGGAATCCCTAGCTTTTGTCAAAGCTCAGCTCATGTGCCACCTCCTACTGACATCCTTCTCATCCAACCCTCAAGTGCTAAATTACTTTGTATACATTTTGTATTTTCTTGTGTGTGTGTGTGTGTACATATGTACACACATATATATACATACACACACACACACGCACACGCACACACGCACACGTATACATATCCTTTCTTCCCCAAAAGAATGTAAGCTCTATGAGGGAAGAAACTGTTGTTTTTGTGTCTGTATCTGTAGTATCTAACACAATGCCTGGCATATAGTAGATGCTTAATAACTCCTTGTTGAGTGAAATAAAAACTAGCATTCACATACAATACAATAAATATTAAGCACCTACTATGTCCCAGGCACTGTGCTAAGTGCTGGGAATACAAATAAGAAAAAGAAAGTCAGCACCTACCCCCAAGGAGCTTCCAATCTTTTTTTCCTAATTTTATTTATTTTGTTATGTATTCCCCAACTACATGTAAAAAAATTTCAACAATCCTGTTGTAGAATTTTAAGTTCCAACTTCTCTCCCACCCCTCCCCTCCTTGAGAAGACAAGTAACTTGGTATTGATTATGCATGCGAAGTTATGTGAAACAGATTTCTATATTAAACTTCTTGCAAAAGAAAACACAAAATAAAACAATAAAAATAAATTTTTTTTTAAAAGTATGCTTCAGTCCACATCCAGAATTCATCAGTTCTCAGGGAGCTTACAGTCTAATGGGGAAAGAAAATATGCCAAATCCAAGCAATACAGCTGGTAGGAAATGAAGCATTGACTGGGGTACTGAGCCCTCTTTACTAAATGTGACTATGGGAGTTTTCGCTCCTATCTCCAGCCATAGTCAGAGGGGCAGAGACAACTGAGGGTGTTGATGAGGTAGAAGTATCAAAGATGATGCGTTGTCCTTGATGATAAGTTTCCTGGTGATGGGCTTTATGGTGCTTAAAGGATTGCAAAGCACTTGACACGTATTATGTCATTTGATCTTTAGACAGATATTTCCTTTTAGAAAGTTTTCAAGCAAAGATAATACCCAGCTTCATTAGCAAACTTCCTCAATTCATCATGTTTTAGTGAATATTTCTACAGCGTTTTACAGTTGCTGCTGTTGACATCTGTTTTGAGAACTGCCAGTGCCTCAAGAAATCCAGACAATCCCTGCTAAAATGAAGTGATGCCTAAAAAGAAGTGGCGAAGGTTGCTGAGAGTTTGGCTGCAGTTCTCAAAGGTGGTGTTTCTAACACCAACATTGCAGTCTCTTTGGCGGGCAAGCAGTCCTTAATCTTCTCTAGAGAGGGTTTTGAAAGCCAGGCGGAATAGTTTTGATTTCATGTGGTTGAAAGTAAGTAGCCTTTTAAGCTCTTAGGAAAGAGGATTTATATACTGAAACTTGTACTTTTAGGAGGTAATTTGGGAGTAATATGCAATATGGAGTGGTGGGGTTCAAGCCTAAGTACAAACTAGGTATAGGAGGCTGCTGCAGTGAGCTGGTATAATGTGAAGAGGCTCCAGACTGGGGCAGTGGCAGTAACAATGGAGAGAAAATTATTAGATGTATTTCAAAGGAAAAAATAGGAGAGCTTGTTGACTAAGTATAAGAAAGAAAACAATGAGCCAAAGATGAATAGGTATATTGACAAGAAAGAGAAACATCAAGACAGAGATTATTAGGAAAAGCTGAGTTTGGTTGTGAATAATCCAAATCAAAGTATATCATTGGCAAGTACAGAGAGTAATCAGGAGTTTACTATGAAAACAGACCTAAAGAAATAGATTGTAGAGTTACCAGCATAGAGGTAATAGGTGAAGCCATGGAAAGACAGAAGTGTGTAAGCCTTATTATGTCTCTGGTTACCAAGGAAGGTAAGGAGATATTGACAGAAACAAAACAATGGCTAAAATTGGAGGATAATCTGAAAAGTGCATTGTTTATGGGCAGCCAGGTGGCACAATGGATAGAGCACAGGGCCTGCTCAAACACTTATTAGATGTGTGACCCTGGGTAAGTCACTTAACACTGTTCGCCTCAGTTTCCTCATCTGTAAAAATGAGCTGGAGAAGGAAATGGCAAACCACTCCAGTATCTTTGCCAAGAAAACCCCAAATAGGGTCACAAAGAGTTGTACACAACTGAAACAACTGAACAATAAAAACAGTGTTTATAGAAGCCAAGAGAAGAGTGTTTCAGGAAATTTAACAAATATTTATTAATTGCTTACTAGTCACTAGTAAAAAAAATGAAACAGCTCTCACCCTTGAAAACCCTACATTCTAGTGGGGCTTTACAATATGTAACACAAATAAATACAAAGTAGCATCACAGGATCATATATTTAAAGCTGAAAGGGACTTTGGAGGTCACTTAGTACAATCCCCATTTTTTAGATGAGGAAAGTTAAGCCCAGAGATTCCTCTGAGGTCACGCAGGTAGTAAGAAACAGGATCTGAAACCATGTGCTCTGACTACCAGGTTTAACAAGAATTAAAAAGTAACTTCAGGAGGGAGAAAATGCTCATAATTTGGCAAATTGGGAAAGGCCTCAAAGAGAACTTGTGAGCTGTTCTTTAAAGGAAGCTTAGGATTCTGTGGGGTGGATGCAGAATGACTGTTCTGCACACATAGGGGACCACTTGTACAAAGTGATATGTATGGGGAATAGCTAGCTGGCCAGTTTTACTGGAGTGTCAAATGTGAAGGGGGGATATATGAAATAAGACTGTAAAGGTAAGTGGGAACCAGATTATAGAGGACTTAAAATGCCAAGCTGATACATTTATAGCTTATCCTGAAGGAAATAGGGAGCCATGGAAGATTTTTTAGAAGGTGAGTGACATGGTCAGATCCTTGTTTTAGGAAGATTCATTTGGCAGCTCTGTGGAAAATGGATTAGAGGGGGAAGTTACTGTAAGCTGGAAAAAATGGAAAAATGGTTTCTGCATAACACCCCATCTATGGAAAAGTATGCATTTGTATAAATACAGATCAGCCTTGCCCAAGGTAGAAGAAAATGAGGGATGACAGGCAGACAGCCAGAATGCTCCACTAATGTCTGTGCAATAGCAGAAGAAAATGAGGAAAGCTTCCACTATAAGGACTTCCAGCGGCAATTATAAGGGAGAACGTGGACAAGTATTGTACTTTCTACAATATCCTTAACAGTGCCTCAGCATTTGGGGGTCGATCCGTGCTTTTTTTTTTACTTTATTCATTGAGAAGTGTTGTGGTGAACTGTTAGGTTTATAGTTTAATTTTATACAATGGTCCTGCACCTGAAAACAGATTTCCCTTTTCACTTGAGTATTTGCATAAAATGTTCCTATGTGAAGTACTCAGTGAGTGTTCGTTTGAGGTAACAGCTTGCTTTGGAAAGTGGCATTAAAAGCCTTTAAAAAAAAAGCTTTTCTTTATATCAGCACTGGAAATTGGATGTTTCAATGTTATGGAAGCTGAAATTTTGTATGTGTGGCATGACCTAATCACATATGTTATTGCCATCCAAGGAAATCTTATTTTATTGCTGTATTAGCATTTGTCTGTTTCCTTTTGCTTGCAGGCATTTAATTTTCACAGGAAAGTAATACTACAGGCTAAACCTAGGAAGGTTAATGTTGTTTTCAGCTTCCAGGTTTACCTCTTGTCATCTGTTTCCTGTCATAACAGGACATCTAGTGTTGTCATTCCGATTCCTCCTTTGCCACTCACTCCATCACCACTAGCTGATACACTTTCTTTTTTTTTTAATAAATTTTTTTTTGTTTGTTTACAACACTCAGTTCCACAAGTTTTGGGGTTCCAAATTTTTTCTCCCTCTTTCTCCTCCCTCCTTCCCCGCAAGACAGCCATGCAATCCAATGTAGGTTCTACATATACCTTCACATTGAACTTATTTACATAATAGTCCAGTTGTAAAGAAGAACTATAACCAATGGAAAAATGAATCATGAGAAAGAAGAAACAAAAGCAAAAAAGGGGGGGAAAAAGAGAGCAAATAGTTTGCCTTAGTCTTCATTCAGACTCTGTAATTCTTGCTCTGGATGTGCATAGCTTTTTCCATCATGAGTCTTTTGGAGCTGTCTTTGAACATCTCATTGATGAGAGGACCCAAGTCTATCAAGTTAGTCATCAAAGATACCATGTGTCTGTAATCGTGTATAATGACCTCCTGGTTCTGCTGTTCTCACTCAGCGTCAGTTCATATAAGTCTTTCCAGGTTGTAATGAAGTCTGTCTGCTCCTCATTTCTTGTAGCACAATAATATTCCATTACATTCATATACCACAACTTGTTCAGCCATTCCTCAGTTGCTGGGCATCCCCTTGATTTCCAGTTCTTTGCCACCACAAAAGGAACCGCTATAAATATTTTTGTACATACTGGTCCATTTCCCGCTTGTGTGATCTCTTTGGGATACAGCCCTAGAAGTGGTATTGCTGGGTCAAAGGGTATGCACATTTTTATAGCCCTTTGGGCATAGTACCAAATTGCTCTCCCGGATGTCTGGATCAGTTCACAACTCCATCAACAATGTAACAATGTTCCAATTTTCCCACATCCTCTCCAGCATTTATCATTTTCCTGTTTTGTCATGTTAGCCAATCTGACAGGAGAGATGTGGTACCTAAGAGTTGTTTTGATTTTCATTTCTCTAATCAATAGTGATTTAGAGCACTTTTTGATATGACTATAGATATCTCTAATTTCTTCCTCTGAAAACTGCCTGTTCACATCCTTTGACCATTTCCCAATTGGGAATAGCTGATACACTTTCACATCAGATTTCTCTTCACCTTCTTTTCCCTTTTTGTATTATGTGGAAACATATGTTTAATGGTCCGTATCTGGAGATAGATCTTGTATATCTACAGATCAGCTTTGCCCAAACAAGGCACCAATAGGGTCATTCCAAAGTGCTATCTAGGGAATTCTGCTTCGGTGGAACCAATCATAAGAGAACCAGTTATACTCTACCGGGTATGTTCTAGGTTCCTGCACTTGACCTCCATATTGGAGTTTGGCACTTTACCTACCAGGACTGAGACTAGTCAGTCACCACCATTTACCTCAAACCACATACACAAGGACCTAGACTCCGATTTTAACACTCAAGGAATCTACTCCCCTTTTCAGATATCCACTTAATTATATAAGATGGAGAGAAAATCATTCTTTTGAAGGGGCAGCTTGTGTCACCAAAGCATTTGACAGTCTGTCATAATACTTTTGTAGGATGATGGCAAGCAAAAACCCAAGAGAGTAGAGCATTCGCTTTCCACAGAAAGTGAAAGATTTAAGAAGGGGGGAAGGACATTATCAAGACTACCAAATGTGATAGAAGGGTCAAGGAGGATGAAGACTGAGAAAAGGCTATTGGATTTGGTTATAAACCTTTGACTTTTGAGAGAACACTCTAAATAAGAGTGATGCAGACAAAAGTCATTTTGTAAGTATTGCAGGAGCTTGGATAGGATAGCTTGTAGGATATTGGAGTAGTGGAGTAAGCAGGTGTCAACTGTTCTTGAGAATTTTGACAAGCATCTATTAAGCATCTACTGTGTACAAGGCACTCTGCTAGGTGCCACGTATAAAAAGACAAAAATGAAACAGTTCCTTCAGGGAGGTCAAATTCTTTTGGGAAATTCAGCATGTGTGTGTATAAGGATATATGAAATAAATACAGTGTAATAGGGAGTGGTTGAAGAAAGGCTTCATGTGGGTGGCATTTGAGTTGAACACTGAAAAATACCAGGGGTCTTAAGGGACTGATGGGAGGAGAAGAGGGAATTCCAAGGCCTGGGGGACAACAAATAAAAAGACACAGAGATGGGAAATAGGAAGGAAGTTAGCCAGTAGAGAAAAGATGGACTTTGAAAAAGGAGGAGGTGACTGGAGAAGCAATAGTCCTGATATAGGCAAGAAGTAGGAAGCTAACCATGGAAAGGAAAAGGACCTCCCCATTCTCTGAGGCAGAATTGGCATATTTATGGAGGAGGCTATTTGCTAGGTCATCATTCTGCTTTTAATACCACTAAAGCATCCCTGAGATGGTTTTAAGCTGTTTCTCTTTCATTGGAACCTCTTCTCTCTTAACCTAGCCTTTTTTTTTCCTGCTACTTTTTTGTATGTAAAAAATTCTTTGTTAAAATCCCTTAATTTACTTTTCTTTGGTCTCTTTCAGCCTATGGACCAAGCCTCTCTCAAAAACAGTGATGTCCTCATTCTGACAGGACTTACCCAGATTCCAACAGCAAATCCTGATGGCATGGTAGGAGAATTTTGCAGCAATTTGGGTATGTAGCCATGAAAAAAATCTCAGAATAGATGTTTTTAAATACTTGAAGGAATGAACGAATGAAGCATTTATTAAACTCTTACTGTATCCAAAGCACTATGCTAAGTACTAGGGGTACAAATAAAAAAGTGGAAGGGCTCAGCTCCAAGTCAGATGGAAAAGGCCGGTGGTTTTTAAGGTGACAGCTGCAAAGCATATGTTAATACCCTTTCTTTAATATCATTTCCACTGATAAAATCTTAAGAAATGTTGAACCATTTGGTACTTCCAAGGACTTTGATGACAACTTTCTGTTCTGGGTCTTCAGTAGCTGTGGCTAAGGTCCCTGTAGGAGCAGTTGCTAGGCTGCATCTCCACAGAGGCTGCTTCCCAGGATGATGTCTGAGGGCACTGGACCAGAAATCGTTATCCCCAAGCCCTTTTTTTTCCCCCATTAACCTGAGTTGTCCCTGTCAAAGTGTTAGGGGAGATGGTTGTGGTAGTGGTGGTGGTTTGACTTGCGTGACATAAACACTGCCTCATCTCTATTAAGGTGCCTCACTGCTTCTGCTAGGCTGGTTTTCCTGTCCTGTGGGTGGCATTTCTTTGGCAGTTGGTGAGGAAGGCTGACCCCTGCTTATAGGAATTATTTCTCTGGGTGATGAATATGGGAGCTGGACTGGAAGCAGTATAAACATAACTCTGTACTTCACCCCTTCCACTTAGTCCAGTGTTTCCTGCATCATAACCATTTGCAGTTCGGAAAAGATATTTATTCACTGTATGTAATTCCATATTCTAGCCTTCATCTCTCCATCAACCCAAGTCCCTGGTCTAGACTATGGGTCTGGAGGTAGAATTTTTAGCATTTTCTATAACAAATTCTACCACTGTTTGTCCATTTGTATAAATAATAAAAAATTATTTATTCTTGTGAGAAGCTTTTTAAATTGGATTTGGGGGGTATACGAAGTGGGGAATGAGAAATCTCTATAGGACTTTAGCAAATTATAGCCTATATGGAGTCATATTAGGTCTGAATTCATGACAATGGTATATTTAAAGTGGTTTTTTTTTTAAATCGCATATGTGTTTGTGTGTGTGTTTATGTTTATGTGTAGTTTTGAGTAACCAGTAGAGCATTACATTGTATTTACTACCTAGAAGGAATTTGATTTATTTTTTTTCTGTAACAGCAATTAAAAAAATCTAGCTATATCTGATACAGATATCAGGTTGGTTTCCAGAAAGGTAAACAGCCCAGATACTTTATCCATAGGAACTTAGCAATATTACCTCTAGGAGGGGAGTTGAAAATAAAGTTCTGTTATATTTGATTGGCTAACGGTGCTTTCCAAAATTCCAGTTAGCTCTTCTAATCACTCTGGACCATGTAGTTCTTAGCCAATACATACCTAACAGAGCTTGGAGTCAGAATCAGAACCTGGATCTACCCCTTTCAACCTGTGTAACCCTAGGAAAATTACTTAACTTCTCCAGGTCTCAATTTCCTCATCAGTAAATTTAGAGACCCCTAGGTACCTTCCACTTCTATCATACATTTTCAACTATGAATTAACCTTCTAACCCCAGGCTAGGGAGAGTTATTTGACTGTTGTGTGTTCTTTTTTAAAGTAGAATCTTGTGTTACACATAGTCGAGTAAAAGTTAGTGTAACCAATAAGACTTTCTTGGGTGCCTGTTAAAGTTCTATAGAACCTAAAAATTGAAGGAAAGAAGAGGAGAGGAGGGGAGGGGAGGAAAGAAGGCAGGAAGATGTCTAACCATCCTTCAGAATATATTGTCCAGTTGAGGATATATGCACTTAGAAGCATAAAGAGTAGCACCAGGCAGAGTATAGGTGTTGAATTGTATGTAATCAACTTCCCTGTAACCTAGAATGAGATACCTAGCCTCTCAGGATCTCACTTTCCTTGGATGATACTTCCGTATTTGTTAGAATTTTAAGGAGATTCTGTAGCAGTTCAGAGAAGGGTGAAATCAATGGGTTGAAATAATCAGAAAAAGAATTGAGTCTTCAAGTATGGGGAGCAGTAATTATTCACATTTATATATCACTTTAAGGTTTGCAAAACAAGGATTTGATCCTAGATCTCTTGACTCCAAGTTCAGCATTGTTCCCACTACACCTCAATGTTACAACACACTGCTTTTCCCTGTACAGGCAAAAGAGAAAGGGAAAGGCATTCCATCTAGGAGGCATGACCGAAGTTGGGAATGTGCATAGGATGTGTGTGAACCTTGAAGAGATTATCAGCCTAGCTGCAGCAGGGTCCTATGTTTGAGAGTAATGGGCAATCAAAGTGCATAAATTGGATGGTGCCAGATTATATAAGAGCCTTTAAAGGCAGTCAAGTAGTCAGTTAACATTTATTATGTCCCAGCCACTGTGCAAAGTATTGAGGATACAAAGAAAGGCAAAAGGCAATCCCTGTTCCTAAGGAGCTTACAATCTTAACGGGGGAGAAAACATGTGAACAACTGTACAAACAAACTATATACAGGATAAAGTGGAGATAATCAAACACAAATAAGACACTGGCATTAAGAGAAGTTAGGAAAAGCTTCTTGTAGAAGGTAGGATTTTAGCTGGGATTTGAAGGAAGGTAGGGGAACCAGGAAACAGAGAAGATAGTATTCCAAGCATGAAGGATAGCTGGTTGAAAATGTCTGGAGATTAATTGTCCTATTTGAGCAACAATAAGGAAGTCAATGTCTCTGGATCACAGTGTGCTTGAGGGGAATGAGATGTAAGAAAACTGGAAAGGTAGGAAGGGGCCAAGTTATGAAGAGCTTTAAACACCAAACAGGCTTTATATTTCCTCTAGAAGCTGATAAGGAACCACTGAACTTTATTAAAGGCAGGGACAAGGGGAAGATGATATGGTCCAAACTTTGCTTTAGGAAAATCGTTTTGACAGCTGAGTAGAGGATAGAATGGAGCAGGGGGAGACTTTCGGCAGAGAGACCAATCAGCAGGCTATTGCGTATAGCTGATAAGGACTTGGACAGGTGGCAGCATCAAGAGAGAAGGGAACATCTATAGAAAGATGCAACGTAGGTAATTGACTAAACACCACCCATTGGATATGGGGGAATGAGAGAGAGTAAATAGTCAAGTATGACCTGTACTTGTGAGCCTGGATGGCCAGAAGGGTGGTGGTACCTTTACTAATAATAGGGAATTTAGGAAGGGGAGGGTGTTAAGAACAAATTAGGGGTTTTTTGAGAATGGGAGAGATATGGGCATGTTTATAGGCAGCAAGGAAGAAGCCAATAGATGGGAAGAGATTGAAGATAAGTGACAAAGTGAGCATAGTGGAGGCAACAAACTGTTGGAGAAGACAGAGTAGAATAGAGTCACTTATGTATGTAAATGTGTTTGTCTTAGCAAGGAGAAGGGCCACCTCTTCATTTGAGGTGTGAGTAATGGAGGAGATAGTGTAGAATGCATCTGGGGAGGGGGGAGGTGATGAGGAGGAGGGGAGAAGAAGGAGCTCTTGGCAAACTGCTTCAATTTGTTCTCAGCTAAGAGGGTGTGGGGAAGTGGAGGGATGAAGAGGTTTGGAAATACTGCTATGATATAGGATAGTGAGTCTCTTAGGGAGGTGTAGAAGGATTGCCTTGCAGTATTATAACATAAATTTGTGATGGATGGACCAAGTCAGTATAATTTTATGATTTTCTCCAGCTTCATTCAGCAGCATATTAGTAGGAGTGGAGGTAGTGGATGTTGAAAGTAATCCATCTCTGAAATTTGGCAAGGTAAGTTCAGTAATGGTATTAGGGGGCAAGGGACTCTAGAGAAGAAGACAGTATAAAGTTGAACTGGTTACCAGGGGATCAAGATGGAGGACGGAGGAAAGTTTACCCAGTGCAGGGGTTTTGACATAGTGGGATTGGAGGTTGTGGCGAGGGCAAAGAACAGGTTTTGAGGTTACAAAGCAGAGGGAAAGATGAAACGACAAATTTTGATCAGACAAAAGAATTTCAGAGTCCATGAACATGGAAGTGGAACATTTGTGGGTTACCGTCTCTGAATGTAGCTGAATGGGGAGAAGAGAAAATCATGGAAGATGAAGAAATTGAGCAACTGGAAGGTTAGGGTGTTTGAAGGAGTGTGAATATGTATGTTGAAGTCCCCTAGCATGAAGGCAGCAGTTCGGGAGGAGAGAAAGTCTGTGAGCCAGGCATTGAACTGATTGAGGAAATAAATAAACCAGACAGAAGAGTTGAATCTTGCTAAGTTAGGCAATAGGAAACTGTTGTAATTATTGAACAGAGAAGTATATGATATACTTCTTATATACTATTTATTCTCTTTGTATATCCACACCTAGATGGTTATTTCTGGAGGGTGTTGGTAACTTTTTTTTTCTTAGACCTTTTTTCTTTTCTTTTTTAACTTTAGCTTCCACAGTCTTGGTAGGCACCCAGCTGCTTAATAAATGATTATTCTCTAACCTTCTTATTAATGATTACAATTCCAAGTCCACCTCTACAGTCCTTGCCTCCTACCCTACGAATCTAGTCAGTTACCAAATCTCACCTTTTCTATCCCT
This sequence comes from Trichosurus vulpecula, assembly GCF_011100635.1. Lineage (NCBI taxonomy): Eukaryota > Metazoa > Chordata > Mammalia > Diprotodontia > Phalangeridae > Trichosurus > Trichosurus vulpecula. The sequence goes on along the minus strand of NC_050575.1, from coordinate 291,669,654 downwards.
GCTTCTTGTGTCTTCCCTTCTCTCTACCCATATGGCCACCACCCTAGTTCACATTTAGACCCACATCCCCTCTTACATAGGTTATTGTGATAATTTCCCAATTGGCTTCCCTGCCTCAAGTTTTTCCCTTCTGTAACCCCTCCTATATGTAGCTGCCAAAGTGATTTTTCTAAATTTCAGGTCTGGCCATATCACTCTTCTTAAATTCCAGATTCTCTATTGTCTATAGTATCAGGTAAAATCAGGTAATCCTCAGAATGAATTATGTTTATGCAAATGGTCAAGATTTGAGTGTATAAATAGTTGAGGGGTTATCTCCTATTTTTATCTTATTTGTGCTGTTGTTTACCACCTTTAGTGTGAAAGAAATGGGAAAGAAAGGTTTTAAATGAAGCAGAAATCCACCCTGAGTTTCTTTCGATCTTTAGGCCTAAATGAGCCTGGCAGAGGATTGTGAAGGACAGAAGAGAATTGATTATTGTATAAGAAGTGGGAAGCTGTTAGGGCATTTGAAGTGATTTATAAAAATAAGAGTTAAAAAAAAAGAAAAAAAATGAGTATTGTTTAGAAGGGTTTTGCACTGGCCCTTTTCAAAAATATACCTTTGATTCTCTTTTACATTTTTCCTCCTGCCTTCATTCCTTCTAGCTCTGACAGTGCGGAATGGTGGTAATGTACTGGTCCCCTGCTACCCATCTGGAGTGATCTATGACCTCTTAGAATGCCTCTATCAGTACATCGACTCAGCTGGCCTCTCCAACATCCCCTTCTACTTCATCTCTCCTGTTGCCAACAGCTCACTTGAGTTTGCCCAGATTTTTGCTGAATGGTATGTATCAGTATTCATCTTCCTTATGCCTTGGTACCTCTTATGGAGAATGGATTTTAAAAAGGCAAATTTTCTCTCAGGCAGATGTGAGGTATTAACTTGGCTGTAGGGCCCCTCCCTTGAGGGCAAATGCTTAGTGCCTTCATGTCTGACAATACAAGCAACCATGTTAACATTTGACCTGTAGTGACTGAGCCTTCAGCCTCTCCAAACAAAATTGGCAAGTCTCACATTTAAATTCATTTACACTAGTTACTGATCATCTGAAAAATTATATCAAAAGCCACCTAAATAAAAAGTGTAATTTAGTTTTTTCTCTAAAGATGACAAGATCATCACTGTCAACTATAAATAGGCTTTTTCATGTTGCTTGGAACTTGTAACATCTAGCTGCCAGGGAAAATATATCTTTGTAGAAACAAGCAAATGAGATTTGGAGGCGCTTTTTTTTTTTTTTTAAGAAAGAGAAATACAAAGTGTTTAACTCATCTTCCTTTTGGGAATGAGAAAATTAATTCTTTTCAACAAATATTGTTAATAGTAAAAATGTACTTGAATTGTTGGATTGTTTTTTTTTTTACATGGAGAAACATAAGGAAGGAAAAGAAAAAGAATAGGTTACAGTGATGATAGTAAAGGCAGATGCACACAGAGATGAAGACAGGTAAGTTGCAATGTGGTAGCATAGAAAGAGTGACTGATTTGTAATCAGAAGGCCTTAATTCAAATCTTGGCTCTGCCCCTGAGAACCTTGTTTCAATTCCCCTTCTGTAAAATAAGAGGATCAGACCAGATTACTCCAGAGTCCTTTCAGCTCTAAATCTAGGATCCTACAAAATTAAAGGCAAAGACAACTCATCTGTTGGTGCTACTCTTGTGAGGAGGAAAACAGCCATTTTTATTTTTAAAGGGGTAAATATTACTAGAATTTGTTATAAAAATTATTTTAATTTCCATATAACAAATGGTCTTAAAAAGGAAAACCTAAGCTTCCTGCTTGAAAAAAATATATAAGGAAGATTTATTATTATTTTATTGAGAAATTCTAATTTTAAAAATTATTGTGTTTGTTAAGGCCTTTTTTAACCATGATATACTTTACTTATAATGGGGGTCATTTATTGGTGTTTGCCCAGTGAGTGGGATGGATTAATCCATTCTCAGGACTAGAGGTCCCCTAGTCCTATCTTTGTAATGTTCTAGTGTGCCAAGTGTGCATCTATGGAATTATCTTTGCGTAGTGGAAGAATTTCCCTTATTGAATAATAAAGCACTTGCTGAAGATTTGCTGCAACCTGAATTTGCATATACCATTTGCAAACCATAGTTACCATTTTCTTTTTTAATGGATATATGGGTGTAATTGAGCATTGTGTCCTTTGCTGATGCTTGCTCTTTCTATCCTTATATCTCAGTTGAGACCTGCTTTCCTTTTTTTCTGACAAGAGAAAAAAGAAGACACCAAGAGCCTTTGTCTTTCTACAATCTGAGATGTTAAAACACAGAGCTAGAAGCTTCACCATCATTTAATCCAACCCTCTTATTTTACTTTTCTTTTTAGTTTTCCCTCACTTTATCAGGGAATGCAGTTTTCTCTGATTCTTCTCAGAAATACATTATAAGATGTTTATTGTTTCTTCCATCTTTAATAGTTTCATTGCCTTTGCAGCCTTACCATTTGTAATCTTGCTGCTACATAGTCATGTTTTTTCTTTATATTCGTCTTTAGTTTTCTGGCCTAATTTCCCCTTTTTCCTTTTGTTTTTCTACTCTGTAGAGAGCTCCGGATTCAGCCAACTTTGTTTCTTATTATAATTGTATAATTTGTTCCTGAATATGCAGAGCTTTCCTTTTTCAGCAATATCCAAGGCTTGAATTATTTGCCTCTTAGAATTCCTTTCTAGGAGGTTCTTCCTATTATTGCTATGAGCCTGATAAAATTCGTCATCTTCTTAATGTAATTGACTTTTCTTTTTGGACCTTAATTTCATTCATTTTGCTTCTTTCCCCCAAGTTTTCCACCTCCATTTACATAGTAGTTGCAAATTTAGTTGAATTCAGTACATATCACCACATACCCCCATATGAAGTTTACACTGCAGAAACTGCTTTTTTAAATGTATACATTTGAGGATGAAGAAAGTCAAAAAAAAAATCCTTCCATCATCATAGAATGTTAGCATCAGAGAAATGTTAAAGATCATCTGTCCAGTTCAAGGTTTTAAACCTTTTTTGTATCATCAGTTGCTTTGGCAATCTAGGGAAACCTTTGAGCCTCTTTTCAGAATAACTTTTTAAAATTTATAAAATAAGATAAATAGGATTACAAAGAAACTAATTATATTGAAATACAATCATCAAAATATTAAATTTTTTTAAAAGTTCCTAGACCTCAGAGTAAGAACCCATGATCTAGTCCATTCACACCGATTTTTGTTTCTACTTTGAAACAACATCCATAGTGGAATGTACTTTGCCCTCACCAGGGTATGGAAAAAGTTAAATTAAATGGATGACAGGTTGAAGGGAAGGGAAGACCTAGGTAGTCTCCTTCTCCATTGTCTTTTATCCATCCCCATCCTTATCTTGTTCTCACCGCTTTCACCTTCCCTGGGAACCCGGCCACAGTGGAGACATGTTGGCCCCTTCACTGCTTTGTGTAAATGAAAGTAGTGGGCCTGGGTTTTGGCATCTGCCAAGGCATTATCCTTGTCCAAAAAAATATTTAAGTCACATTCCTGAAACTTGAAAGGAAACAAATTAATCAGTGTAAATAACCCCTTTTCTGTTAATACTAGCAATTTAGTATTTCCTCCCCTTACATTATCTTTCTCTTTTCTCAGGCAGGAGACCACAAAAAGGAACTATTAGTCAAGAAAACTAAACATACTAGATGGGGGAAAGATTAGAAATGACAAAGCTGGGAAGGATAAATAACTAGTAAAAACATTTTCAAGAGAAAAAAAATCTTTTAGTAGATTTGGCAAAAGAAGAGAATCAGGAAGTTTCATTCCCCCAAAGAGAGAAAACTAATATGTAGCTAAAGACATCATACCTAAATAGAAAGAAACTGCTTTCGAAAGACAGGGAGATGTTAGCTCCAGACTTTAATTAGTTTTTACCAGTGGTTGCTGTGTAATTTTGGGCAAATCAGTAGATTTGATTTGAGAAAATATGAGTGAGGTTCTTGGAAGCTAATAGAGGTACCATGGGTGGCAGAATGGTGAAGAAGCTGTGTGGTCTATGACTATTTCTTTTGATTAACCTACCCACCTACCATTCTAGAGGCTTGAATAGCTACCTTCCACATACCCCAAAAATTACCTTGCAGATATCAGTAGGGAAGAAACTCTCAATAAATCTGGTAAATATTACACATGGACAAGCATCAGATCAAGAGAAATATAGATTCCTTATTTTCAGAGCCTTTCATTTCATCATCTCCTGATACAAGAACTATCTCTTCTAATGAGTTCAACATACCTTATCATTTCCTTATCTTGTATGAGGCAGGTAGGTGGCACAGTGTTTAGATAAGAGTGTGGGACTTGGAGCTGAGTTCAAATCCTGCCTCAGACACTTTTACTAGCTCTGAATCTGGACACATCACTTGACCTTTGTGTGCCTCAGTTTCCTCATCTGTAAAAGGGGAATAATAATAATAGTATCTACCTCCCACAGTTGTTATGAGGTTAAAATAAGACATTGGCAAAGTGTTTTATAAACCTTAAATGTTACTTAATTGTTATAGTAGTATTAGCCAAATGATGGCATAGGAATGGAGCACTAGGTGCTTCTCAGAATCATTTATTTACAGCTGGAAGAGACCTTAGAAATAACTGATGACCTCCACGCATATGCCCTTTCATAAAGCATTCTTTCTTTCTGTTAACTCTTGTGAATTTGTGACATCTTTTGGCTCATCCAGCCGATGAATTTTTCATCTGGGCTGATGCTTCAGGGCAGAGGTAGCTCTTTCACATCCCCAGAGGCAACTAACCAAACACTTAGTCACTTCCATTTAACCTCTCCAGCCCTTGAAGAAAACTGTCTCATATTCCCTGCAGATCCCTACGTGCTGCAGCGCACCAACAGAGGCACTAGATTGTCAGCTCCTTGAGAGCAAGAACAATGCCTTATTTACCTTTCTACCTCTCTTCTCATCTAACACTGCTTTGTATACTGGAGATACTGAAGAAGTATTTGATGAATATAATATATATTGGAGGGAGCAGGTAAGAAGGGAGGGAGGGGTGGTAGGTGAGGAGGTCAATCAGCAGAAATGCTCCTGACTACATAGTGCTTCCTCACCATTCTGCTTGCTTATAAACTTAATGGAACATCTTTCCTGGCAACCTAATAATAATAGTTCATTTACATAGAACTTTAAGATTTGCAAAGCCTTTCCCTACCAGTGACTCTACAAAATAGGTTGTGCAAGTAAGAAAACTGAGCTTTTGAGCTTGTAAGTGACTTGCACAAAGTCACACTATTAATGTGTCCCAGGCAAGATTTGAACCCAGGTCTTATGACTCCACAACCATTGATCTGTCCTCTTCACACCATCCTTGTATAGATCAGGCTGCTACACAACTGCCTCTTAACTTCTTTCTCTTCTTGGGCTAAAAATATTATATGTATTTGCCTCTATATATTAAAAACCTCTTCCCCAAGGATGATATCCACCAGAATTGTTAGATGTTCTGCTAATAGTGTTTTGCTATATTTCTTAGAATTGACATCCAGATGAGCACCAGTGATAAATCTGGTCAAATTTTATCTTTTAAAATACAAAGAAAAATTCATATAAGCTTAGTCCTTCAAAATGTCTTTAAAAATTTGGCTTGAGGGAATCAGTAATTTCAGTTTTATTTTGGCGAAATAGTGCTTTCTGCAAAATAAAGGTCATAGAGAACATGTTGATAAAAGAAGAAACAGGGAGTCTGGGTAGCGGAGCCAAGATGGTGGCTGGAAAGCAGGGGCTTGCCTAAAGCTCTCCCCCACAACCCTCCAAACACCTATAAAAAATGGCTCTGAACAAATTCTAGAACTGCAGAACCCACCAAATAGTAGAGGGAAGGAGGGCTCCAGCCCCGGACAGCCTGGATGGTCGCTGGGTAAGGTCTATCACACCGTGCTGGGAGCGGAGCAGAGCAGAGCCCAGTGTGGGCCGTGCCCGGACCAACCATACCAGGAGCCAGGCGCAACAGGCTGTAGCACCCTGAATCAGTGAGCTGTGACAGTTCCAGACTTCTAAACCCACAAACACCAAAGACAACAGAGAAGTTTAGTGGGAAAAACTGCAGGAACTGAATGAAAGGAGTTCGAGGTTGGCCACGACCCCAGGGGGAGCGGAGGTGATGCAGCTCTGAGGCTGCTTACAGAGCTACAGCTGCAGTCACTTCTGGCCCCAGGCCCACTTAGTGGGAGGAATTAAGTGGCAGATCAGAGCAGGAGTGCAGAGCCTGATTAGATCAGAGTCGCGGTCTGGGCTGGCGGTTCTTGGGGGAGGAGGAGTGCTGGTGTGGCAGTGCTTGCTGTGTAGAAATAGCTCTAAAAACAACAGCACAGCCCCTCAAGCTTGGGACAAAGTACTCTCTACCAGCAGTCATACGCCAACAAAAAGCTCAAGGGTCAAGTAGTTGGCTGGGAACATGAAGAGGCAGTGAAAACATACTCAGATTTAGACTCAGACTTTGGAATCTTTCTTTGGTGACAAAGAAGACCAAAACATGCAGCCAGAAGAAGTCAATAAAGTCAAAGAGCCTACATCAAAAGCCTCCAAAAAAAACATGAACTGGTCTCAGGCCATGGAAGAGCTCAAAAAGGATTTGGAAAAGCAAGTTAGAGAAGTAGAGGAAAAAATTGGGAAGAGAAATGAAAGTGATACCAGAAAACCATGAAAAACAAGTCAATGACTTGCTAAAGTAGACCCCCCAAAAATACTGAAGAAAATAATACCTTAAAAAATAGACTTACTCAAATGGCAAAAGAGCTCCAAAAAGCCAATGAGGAGAAGAATGCCTTGAAAGGCAGAATTAGCCAAATGGAAAAGGAGGTTCAAAAGACCACTGAAGAAAATACCACCTTAAAAATTAGATTGGAGCAAGTGGAAGCTAGTGACTTAATGAGAAATCAAGATATTATAAAACAGAACCAAAGGAATGAAAAAAATGGAAGACAATGTGAAATATGTCATTGGAAAAACCACTGACCTGGAAAATAGATCCAGGAGAGATAATTTAAAAATTATTGGACTACCTGAAAGCCATGATCATAAAAAGATCCTGGATATCATCTTTCAAGAAATTGTCAAGGAGAACTGCCCTGATATTCTAGAGCCAGAGGGTAAAATAGAAATTGAAAGAAACCACCGATCACCTCCTGAAAAAGATCCCAAAAAGAAAACTCCTAAGAATATTGTTGCCAAATTCCAGAGTTCCCAGGTCAAGGAGAAAATACTGCAAGCAGCCAGAAAGAAACAATTTGAGTATTATGGAAACTCAATCAGAATAACACAAGATCTAGCAGCTTCTACATTAAGGGATCGAAGGGCTTGGAATATGATATTGCAGAGGTCAGTGGAGCTAGGATTAAAACCAAGAATCACCTACCCAGCAAAGCTGAGTATCATGCTCCAAGGCAAAATATGGGCTTTCAATAAAACAGAGGACTTTCAAGCTTTCTCAGTGAAAAGACCAGAGCTGAATAGAAAATTTGACTTTCAAACACAAGAATCAAGAGAAGCATGAAAAGGTAAACAAGAAAGAGAAATCATAAGGGACTTACTAAAGTTGAACAGTTTTGCTTTCATTCCTACATGGAAAGATGATGTGTGTAATTTTAGACCTTTCTCAGTATTAGGGTAGTTGAAGGGAATATACTATATATAGACAGAGGGCACAGGGTGAGTTAAATATGAAGGGATGATATCTAAAAAAAAATAAAAATTAAGAGATGAGAGAGGAATATATTGAGAAAGGGAGAAATAGAATGGGGTAAATTATCTCACATAAAAGTGGCAAGAAAAAGCAGTTCTGTAGGAAGGGAAGAGGGGGAGGTGAGGGGGAATGAATGAATCTTGTTCTCATCAGATTTGACCTGAGGAAGGAATAACATACACACTCAACTGCGTATCTTACCCCACAGGAAAGGAAGGAGATAAAAAAGGGGGGACGATAGAAGGGAGGGCAGATGGGGGAGGAGGTAATCAAAAGGAAACACTTTCGAAAAGGGACAGGGTCAAGGGAGAAAATTGAATAAAGGGGGATAGAATAGGAAGGAGCAAAATATAGTTTGTCTTTCACAGCATGAGTATTGTGGAAGCATTTTGCATAATGATACACATGTGGCCTATGTTGAATTGCTTGCCTCCTTAGGGAGGGTGGATGGGGAGGGAGGAGGGAAGAGAATTTGGAACTCAAAAGTTTTAAAAGCAGATGTTCAAAAAAAAAGTTTTTGCCTGCAACTAGGAAATAAGATATACAGGCAGTGGGGCATAGAAATCTATCTTGCCCTACAAGAAAGTAAGGGAAAAGGGGATGGGGGGGAGTGGGGTGACAGATGGGAGGTATGACTGGGGAAGGGGGCAAACTTCTTGGAGTGGGGGGGATAGAAATGGGGAGAAAATTTGCAATTCAAACTCTTGTGGAAATCAACGCTAAAAACTAAAAATATTAAATAAATATTTTTAAAAATAAAGAAGAAATAACAACAATTGGTTGGGTTTGCTCCCTGAGTCAGCACCTTACATACTGCTTTGGACATAATAGCTGTTTATTCATATCAACACATTTATTAATAGCATTAGCTAGTTATAAATACTATAACACATTCAGAAACTATTTTTTAACCTTTATGAACAAAACAGTCTATCTTTGAGGATAATTTTTGCAGTGTATTACTTTTTTAAAAGACTTATTTCAAGAAACTAGATTCTCAGTACCCCTAACCTTTGTTCACAGTAAGATTGACTGTCAAGAAAAAAATTTTTAAATGGTGTCTGAAGTGTCACCAGTAGGTGGCAACCAGTACCATGGACTGTCTTACCTAATACACTGACATGTAACTCATTTTTTTCTTCTTTAAAAGGCTTTGTCACAACAAACAGACCAAGGTGTATCTCCCAGAACCCCCTTTTCCTCATGCAGAGGTAAGATAACAAGGGTTGGAAGGAAATAGAGGGTAGATAGTTACATATGGGTAGAGATGGCCATCAACCAGATGAAAGTTATAGAATTGTATAAAGAGAAGAGACCTCCACGGATTATCCTGTTGTTTTCTGTAGAAGACTACAGTGACACTTCCATTCATTTCAACATATTTGGGATGCATTCCCTCCTCATTTCTGCTTCCTAGAATCTATAGCTTCCTTCGAGGTTCATCTTAGGTGTCGCCTTCTTCATGAAGGTTTGTGTTCCAGTTGTTAATGCTCACTCCTTGCACAGATTACCTTCTGCTTACTTTCTGGTGGGGTGGTTTGTACCCCCTCAGAATGTAAGCTTCTTGGGGGCAGAGCATGTTTCACTTTTATCTGTGTCCCCAGCCCTCAGCAGAGCGTCTTGTACATAGTCAAAACTTTACAAGTGTGTGTTGAATTGAAATGTAATTCTGTAAATATGCCTTTTTTGTCCTAGTCTTAATGATTCACTATTCTTCTCCATTAATCCATTCCATTTTCATACCATTAATAGTTACAATTAAGGCTTTTTAGTTCCATTCATAGAACCCAGGAGTTCTAATCCTACTATTTAGGAGTTTTTTGTGGTTTTTTTTTTTTTTTTGCTGCGAGGCAGTGAATATTAAGTGACTTGCCCAAGGTCACACAGTAGTAAGTGTCAAGTGTCTGAGGTCAGATTTGAACTTAGGTCCTCTTGACTCCAGGGCTGGTGCTCTAACTTCTGAGCTACGTAGCTGCCCCTTCTAATCCTACTTTTACTCTTAACTGCCAAGTATCCCTTCTCAAGTTGTTCATTTGACTCTCTCTGCTATTTATCCTCTACTTTTTAGTTCTTTGTCCCATGCCTCTTCCCATTTCCCTTTTTTTACTTTGCTTAGTTGTCCTACATCATTAGTGTTTACCAAACTGCTGTTTTTATTAAACTGAGAATATTTCCATCATAGCACCTGATTCTGCCCGTGGTAGATGACATATCTTAAGCAGACTTTTCTCTTTCCAAATCCTGGTATGCACTGAATTTGTGAAATGATATCCAGGACAGATACAGCATTAAAAATTGTCTAGCAATTTTCAGTACCTGAAACATGAAGGTACCCAACAGATTAAGATATAATATATAATTTACAGGTGTGAATCACTGTGTCTTAGTGTGGTTGATGATTTCCTCAACCTGCATATTTTTGCAAATACATTTGAAGCCAGTCCATATTTATTATTCTTTTTATATAATTTTCTCTTCTTGCAATTTATAAATAGACAAATGGAGGAGCTACCATCAAAGCATAGTGACTAAGTTAAAAGGCTTTAAAGTTCTATCGCTCCTTTTGTTGCACTGATAACTTTTATTATCACATTTTCCAAAAGAACATTGGCAAACTAACGCAGCAAGGATAAAGAGTATCTGGGAATCATGTCATTTTCATGTATTCAATCAACAAACATTTATTAAATGACCAGAGTGTGAAAGCCATAAAGACAGTGATACAAAAGGCACAATCCCCTCCCCCAAGGAGTGTATCATCCAGTAGGTGAAGTAAGATCCATATATAAAAAACTGAAATGCAAATTGGAGTAGAAGTCCATAAGAGAGGTACAGGCAGTATGAAAGTACAGAGGAGGGAGGTGCTTGCTTCTCGGTGGGACAGGATACAAAGAACAGTTAGAGGGATAGGTCTGTTTAACCTGAGAAAGAAGTCTTAGGAGAGACATGAAACCTGAATTCAAATAGTTCAGAGGTGGTCAGCTGGAAAATTTTGGGCAGATACTGTAATCAGTTTGTTTGAAAAGAAAATGGGCTTTGAATTGAATAGGAGAAAGAGAGCAGACTGGGTTGATTTTTAGGACATTATTCTGTACTTTCAGTGACCCCAGGCTTTTCTCAAACAAACACACAAAAAATCTAATAGTAATATTTTTCCAGTAATGCTATAATAGCTGTGAATCATGAAATACCACATTCTCTAAAGAATCAATATTGCAGATTATCCAGTGGCAGTAGACATCTTTCGTTAGGAGATCCACTTTGAAAGGTCTAGCTCAGGAGAGAAAACAGGGGATAGTTTGATTAATTGATTGGTTGGTTGTTTTGAGATTTGCACAGAGATGATAATTAAAACCATGGGAGCTAAAAGGTCATAAACCGAAAAAATATAGAGGGGAAAAGAGAAGGCCAGGATCTGAGCCTAGGGATGCACACGCAGTTAGTTGGCTTGACATGGATGATGATTCAGGACTAGAAACTGAGGAGGCACAGTGCACAAGTGGAAAGAGAATGAAGAGCAAAACAGTGCTGCAGAAACCTGGAGAGGAAGAACATTCAGGAGGAGAGGGCAGTCACCAGTGTCCGATGCTGCCAAGAGGTCAAAGAGGACAAAGAGTGAGGAAAAACAAAAACATCAATGGGACCTACGGGAAGACCAGTTACAGTTTAATGGTGATGTCAGAGCATTTGGAGGGAACCAGCATAAATGACTTTTTTTAGGAGCTTGGCTAAGAAAGGGAGGAGAGATAAAGAACAATGGTTAGCAGAGAAGGTAGGATCTAATAAGAGTTTTTTTTTAAGGATGGAGAGAGTTGGGTATGTTAGCACACAGCAGGGAAGGAACCAGTAAGTAGAGAGAAAAGGGAGGGTTGATTGTGTCCACAGTGGATCTACCAGAAAAGATGGGAAGGAATGGAATCCATGCTCTGTGTAGAGGAGTTGGCCTTGGTTAGGGTCAGGATTGCCTTTTCAGAGACTGGAGTAAAGAAAGAGATAGTAAGGAATGATTTCAAGGAGTTGTTATTGGTAACAATAATAGCATTTATCCAGGACTTTAAGGTTTACAAAGGGCTTTGCAAATGTTATTTCATTGTAGCCTTATAACAACCCTGTGAGGTAGGGTTATTATTAGCTCCATTTTACAGATTAAAAAAACTAAGACACAGAAGTTAAGTGACTTGCCCAGGACCACCTAGCTAGGAAGTGTCTGAGACAGGACTTGACAGGATTTGAACTCAGATTTACTTTATGTACTGGACCACCTAGCTGTCTCTAAGGTTAAGCTTAAGGCCCGAACAAATTTCATGGACCTATTGTTAGGACCTATAGAAAGATATGAACAAAAGTCATACAGGATGAGAAGGTATAAATGTGCATTGGAAGGAGTGCTTTCTACTGTGAGATCACAGGTTCAGTGGAGCACACACGTATCTAAGTCATCTGGAAAAGAGAAGACCTGCATATTACTCCAAAGTTTAGAATTGAAAGGTGGAACTTAAAGGAAAGTAGATTTCAGCTCCATATAAGGAAGAGGTTTTTGATGACCAAAACTATGCAGAAATTGAATCAACTGGCGTCATAACATAGAGAGCTACCTGTCGCTGAAAGCATTCGTTCAGACTGTCCATTTGGAAAGGATATTATTAAAAGAATTTGTGTCGTTGACAGGAGCTAGATGACCACCTAAGCTGCTACCGAACTTTCACATTTCATTCATGATTTAATGAAACTTAGGAAGCAGGGAACAGAGTAGATTATAGTAGAATAGAGATTATTCCTTATAATAAAAAGTGTTTTAACGGTCATTTAACAGCATCATTCATTAAATAACTACTGAGGACCTCCTATACCAGAATATTGTACTAGGGGAGATACAAAGTTTAGATAAGATACAGATCCTGCCCCTATGAAATTTGCTGTCTAGTAGGATAAGAAACAGAACATATTTCTGTAATGCAGTTTTACCTGATGAGTGCATTAAGGATTTACAAAACAAAGTGCTATGTGAGACCCGGAAAGGTCTCATTTTGCCTTAAAAGAAGGAAGCTTGATGCTGTCGTTGGTCATAACTAAAAATTACTCCACTGTTACTCTCTATATAACATATAATTAATTGAGATTAATGTGTAACTGTAATCTTCTCACATTCGCACTAGGTGAAATAGTACCTTTAGTGACTGTGACAGGCTGTGATAGAGTTTCATTTGTTGACTATTTCTGTCAGCCTCATGATTATGTAGAGTTTTGGCTTGATAGTGAGATTTATATAGTTGGCTGTTGAGGCGATGGGGTGTTATACGTCAAGCATACATCAAAACAGCCTTTCCCAGTAGCCAGTCCTGTTGCCAGATATCTCGTCTATCTAGGAAAACAGAAACAAGCCTCTATTCAACCCAAAATGTGAATCAGCATCTCAGATGCCAGACACTAGATTTTTCAAAAGATCCTATGCAAAAACAAAGGCTGGTTTGTGCAGCATGGAGTTCTAGGCCGCTTATGGTATTTGCACTCGCCTGATTGTTCATTTTTAGCTACATTCTTTCATATTGTCAGATGTCAAAAGTTGATCGTTATTTACATTTAAGACTGAGTTCACATTTGGAGGAAATGATACTTCACTGTAATTGATCATTAAAGTTAGTGAATACTAAAGTGAGGTGCTACAAGCACTGATTGCTACACAGAGGGCAGCCAAGATCCTGAAGTAAGCTTTAGGAATGGTCTTTAGCCATTTAGTCTTTAGGTAGTTACAATAGTTGCAAACAGGATAACTATAGTTTATACCAGTAGACCAAAAGCTTGCCTAGGTGGCCAGACTGAAGATCATCCTCTGCTGTTTTTTTAAGAACATTTTTCCATCAGGCTTTAAACCCCTGCCTCAAAATGAAGAGCCAGTGTCTGCTACTTTCCACAGAGATAGTATATAGGCCTTCCCCTAAGTTGGGGAGAAAAGGATGACAAACCCTCTGCTTGCATAATATCTCTTAGGCGTCTGTTGTAGGAACCCAGATGAGAAGTGATGACGGACTGAACTAGGATGGTGGCTGTGTGATTGGAGAGGAGGGGAAAAATGTTAGGAGATGTTGTAGACTGAAACAGGATTTGGGAACTGATTGGCTATGATGGATGAGGAAGAAGGAAGAAAGAGAAATTACTCCAGTTGCAAAACTCTTTGACCAGAGGACTTAGTACCTCAACAGAAAGTTGAGTAGTTTGACTAGTACCTTCAGCAAAAAGAGAGAAGTTCAGGGGATGCTTAGGTGAAGGAATAAGATAATAAATTTTGTTTTAGACATGCTGACTTTGAGGTGTTGGTGGAACATCCAAATGCAGTTGTCTACTAGTCAGATAGCAGTACAAGAGTGAATTTCAGGAGAGAGATCAAAATTGAATATATAAATTTAGTAGTCATTTTTTAGAGGTAATAATTGACCTAACTAAATTTGATGAGATCAACAAAAGATGGGATATAGAAATCAGAAGAAAAGTAGACCAGGACAGAATCTTTGGGAATATTTAGTTTTGTTGGGGATGTAGTTGAAGATTGTGCAAAGGAGACTGAGGAGTGGTCAGATAGGAAAAGAACTAGGAGAAATCAGTGTTGTAAAACCCAAGGTGGGAGAAAGTATCCAATGAATAGGATAGATCAACTATCAAAAACTGCAGAAAGTTTGTGAAGTTGAAAACTGAGAAGATATCACTGAATTTACCAGTTAAGCGATTAGTAGCAATCTTGGAAAGGACAGTTTTAGTCCGGTCAAGGGAGAGTGTCAAGGGACAGATTGGAAAGGATTGAAAAGTAAGTGAAGAAATGGAGGCAGTGAAGACACATTCTAGGATTATGTGAAAGGGGGAAAAAAAATGGGTAATGGCTTGAATGGATAGCAGGATCAGTATTTGTTTTTTAAGGATAGTGAAGACTTGGACATATCTGTAGGTATCAGGGAAAGAGGGAATAAGGAGAGATTGAGGATGAACAGAAAGGGGAAGAATGAAGGGGCTAAGCTCCCTAAAGAGAAAGGAGAGAGTGAGATCAAGAGGAGAAACAGATATGTTGTCCTTGGCAAGGAAAAGGATGACCTCTTTGTCTCTGAGGTTGAGGAAGAAGAGGGTAAGGGAATTACAGATTTTGAGATATAGAGTAAGAGAAAAGGGGAAGCTCATGATGATGGCTTCAGTGTTCTTGATCAAATCTAGAAGGTAAGGTCCTTACCTGAGATTGGGCAGTGTAGATGGTTTAAGGAGAGCAGAGAAATTTTGGAACAGCTGCTGTGGAGAGGTCAATAATGAGTCAGGAAAGAAGAAAATCAATCAGTCCACAAGCTTACTATGTGCCTGGCGTTGTATAAAGTTCTTACAATACAGAAATCAAAAATAGTCCTTTCCTTCATGGAATTTACAATCATTTGGGAGAGATAACCCATATAAATCAGAACATCCAAGATAAATACAAAGACGTTGGAAGGTAACCTTAAAGGGAGTGGCACTAGCACCTGGGGGGAACCAAGAAAGGCCTACTAGGCAAGAGGGCACTAGAGCGGAGTCTTAAAGGAACTCAGGAAAGCCAGGAGGTAAAGATTGGAATTGACAGCATTCCAAGCAGGGAAAACAACCACCTTAGAAGAACAGAGATGGGAAATAGAGTGTTGAGTTTGAGGAACAGCAAATAGGTCAGTATGGCTAGATCACAGAATACATGAAGGGGAGAATAAAGTATAAGAAAATTAGGGAGGGAGGGAGGACTTTAGAGAAAAATCACATTGGCAACTGAGTGGAGGGTAGGTTAGAGTGGAGAGAAACTTGAAACGGAGACCAATTAGAAGGCTATTGCAGTAATCCATGTAAGAGATAATAAGGGCCTGAACTTGGGACCTAATGGCATGTGAAGGGGTAAAAGGAGATTAGAGAAAGAAGTCACAGGATTTGGCAATTTATTATATACATGGAGTAATCAGTAGAGAGGAGTCAAGGATGATGCCACAGTTGCAGACCTGGGTGACTAGAAGATTGGTAATTGTCCCCTCCACAGTTATAAGAAAATTCAGAAGAGGTGAGAGAGATAATAAGTTAGTTCTCTTTTGGACCATTTGATACCAACTTCAAGTCATGTGACCAATAAGATATAAGAATAGGTATTTTCTCTAATCCTCTCAAACCTCCTCAAAATGAGAATTATGTGTCAGAGATGAAGCAATTTCAGCTGTCTCCATAGTCTAAGACACCAAGAACCCAAACAGGGTAAAAACCCAGTGAACTTATTTATCTTCCTTTCCCCTACTACCCACCAAACTCCTAGCAGCAGAGCTGCACAAACTATCCCAAGTAACTCAAGATAGAAATCAACTTTATACTCCAGCCCCACTTCCTCCCCACCTCCTAGTGCCACAGAGATTCAAAAAGCAAAAATTTGCTCGAACTGCCATACCAGAATGGAAGTGTTCTCTGCTGCCACAGAACGCAGCCAAAAAATGGAGGAACAGGGGAAAAGGGATAGGACAAATGTAGATGGCATTACACTAAGCTGAGAGAGAATAACCAACAGACCGCTGGGACCAGTTCTGTCCCCACAGATGTCACTTGGAACAGGCCAAGGATTTGAACTGTGAATTGCCCAGCATGAGAGAAGGCCAAGATGTTCTGAGATCCAGCCCCTAAGGAAACCACCATCAACCTAGAAATAGTCAGAAAGGAAGCAATATGAGAAAATAAGGTAAAAACACTGAAATTATCAAAGATCTCAGAAGGAAGAAAAATCAAAGACCTTGAGCATAAACAGATAAACCAGAAGGGAATGTGGCATCCATATCAGGTAAGCGAGTTCAGGCATCTGTAAATAACTATTACAAGAAGAGGAAAATGAATGGATACCCGATGAGGTAGATTACCCTGTGAATTCCCCAGAGAACATGGAACCACAGGTTGATGTTCCTAAATGTCTTAAAAGAGAAATAACAATTATGAAAGTGCCATTTATGGCCTGCACAGTAGAAATATTTGGCAAAATTAAAAAACTGGAATCCACTGGGACAAATCTCACCAAGGAAACAAAAGAGTATAATTGCTAGGGAATGTATACATGGAAGCAAAGGACAATCTGAAAGAAGAGCAAAAAGCAATAACATTTAAAGGAAGTATGATCTCAAGTAAAACATACTGATCTCTAAGACAAGATGTGTAGAAACAACTTTAAAAGATTAAAGTGGGTCAGCTAGGTGGCGCAGTGAGTAGAGCACCCGTCCTAGACTCGGGAGGACCTGAGTTCAAATGCGGCCTCAGACACTTGACATACTTCTTAGCTGTGTGACCTTGGGCAAGTCACTTAACCTGAATTGCCCTGCCTTCCTGCCCCTCTCTGCAAAAAAAAATAATAATAAAGTAGATTCTTTAAAAATAAATAAATAAAAGATGAAAGTGCTCCCAGAAGAACACAAATCAAAAAACCTGAACACCATAATACAAGAAAAAATACAGGAAAACTGCCTAGAACTTTTGAATACAGAAGACAAAATCCATAGAGCACCCATAGGTAAAAACCCTATGCTGCAAAAACCAAGACACATATTAGTTAAATTTAACAATTCCACTGGAAAACAACAAATTCTTCAAGTGGTTAAGAGAAAGATATAAAGGAAAGGAAATTCAAATAACTTAAGACTATTTTGTACCCACCAGAAACCACAGGAAGAAATGGAATAATGTGTCCCAAAGAAAAATGGAGGCTCAAGATACACCCCAGCATGACCTACTCTGAAAATCTGAGCCTAACTATAAATGAGAAAAGATGAATGTTCAGTTAAAAAAAGGCATTCAAGGCATGCTTAGAAAGAAAATTAGATCTAGATGAAGAAATTATTTGCTTCTCAGACATGCCAGACAACAGAAATAAGGAAAGGGTAAGCAAATACAGTAACTAAGGTCAACCAGATAATAAAGAAACCATTAAGAGATTTCTTTCCAAATATACACAAAGAGACAAGAATAAAAGCAGAAGGCACACAGTAGTGATGATACAAAAACAGGCCTGAAACATCATAGACTAAACCTTATAACACCCTACCTATGGGTGAATCATTAATTAAGATAAATTTGTAATGGCCCTAATCGGGACACTTAGTGACTTTATTCAGTGGCATTTAGCAACATGGGCATAGAAGTAGGAAAGAGAAACCCAAGGCCTAAGCAGTGGCAGGACAAGGCCTCCAGGGAAACTGGTTATCCATAGGGTCAAGACTGCAAAGGGAAAAAAGGCCAGAGCAGGAATGATATCCTGGGAGAACAGAGGAAGTACAGCATTATGATGGGAACATCCAAACACTGGGATCTATTATCGATGTGAGTCTTCAATTCACTGTACTGCCTCTGGCTCCCTGAGGCTTGGAATCTCTTACAGTTTTGAGAGCTAGGCAGTAGCAGGTGATAACTACTGTCTGGGTCCCCAAGAGCTTGACTGAACTCATGTTGGGGCCAGCTCCTTAGCAGTATCACAGGATGGTAGAGGAGGCATACCAAAAAGATGCCACACAAGTGGAGCAAATAACTAGATACCCAATTCAAAATTTCCAGATGCATAGGCACTCTATTATCTCTGGCATTATCCTTTTTTGAGCCTTATATGTGCCCTGCTGCCAAAATGCAATGAAGAGCATAACATTATTAAACACAAATTGCTAGAAAACACTTTACATAGCATACAATCAGTAAATGACGTTGTAGGCTGTTTGGAAGAGAACTCTTTAGCATTTCATATGACATTAAGTGGGATGGTAAATAGGCACACTTAAGTAAATTAGTGACAAATGACATCATATATGGAACGAAACTTTATTTTAAATGAGTTGATATTAACAAAAGGACTTAATTCCCTTATGCCCTGAAAGCCATACTACATAACTTTGATGGTACTTGGTCAATTTAAATAAAGTCGTTTTGTTTCATAAGTACATTTCCACCTGCACTCTCATTCTGTAGAAGTAAGTAGTAAGACTTTGCACTTCTTTTCATCATAGATAGTCTGATATATCTTCATTTTCACATTTTTTCCAGCTCATTCAGACCAACAAACTGAAGCACTATCCCAGCATCCATGGAGACTTCAGCAATGATTTTAAACAGCCATGTGTAGTTTTTACTGGTCATCCCTCCCTCCGATTTGGAGATGTTGTACATTTCATGGAACTTTGGGGGAAATCTAGTCTCAACACTGTTATATTCACAGGTAAGTAGGAAAATCGCTCTTGTCTGTCCCATTATAATTCACAACTGCCAAGGGAAAAGGTCCCAAGATAGAGTCACCTAAATTATATACTAGCAGAGAATCATAGCAAAGGGATCTGACAAATTATGTAGTCCAACTCCCTTACGAAAAAATAAGTTCCAAAGAGGCTCCAAGCTACCCAAGGTCACACGACTAGTTGGTAAGGAAAAAAATATATTTTCAGACACATACACACCCTTACACACCCTTAATAGTTGTATTTTCTTCCTGATTCTTTGTCTCTGATAAATGCTTGGCACTTTGTAGAGTGAAGCTATGAGCTGGCTCTATAACATAGACTAATTCCAGTAACCAGTCTTTTTTTCCTATGTCTGTCCCTCTTGGGACATCTGATAAGAATCATATTTGAACTATAGCAAGCTGCTTTTATTCTGGAGACTTGAACCACTGAAGGGAAAAAAAAAATCCCTGACAAGGCCAGATAGTGTGACCAAGCACAGTTGGCCACTCTGAGCCATGTTCTTGCATTCTTTTTAAGACTTCAGGTATCTTAAAAGCTCAATATTTGACCCTTCAGTCGTTTTAAGACACAGGTTCCCCAAGGTGACCAGAATGACAGTTCTAGAAGATTGCTAGATATTCTTTTATCTTGATCAAAGTAAAATCTGGGGAGCTAAGAACGAGCTATGGGAAGAATGGGTCTGCTTTAACTCCTGAGGTCACTACCTTATAATGTTTTCATCATGGGAGGTCAGGAATATCTGTGCTCAAGGCCTGCTTCAGAAATTCACTTGCTGTGTGACCTTGGGGAAGTCATTTAAACTCTCTTAGCCTCACTTTCCTCATCCATAAAATGACAGTAATAAATCATGGTGTTGATGCTAGCTATTTTTGTTATACCATGTATTATAGTAACCTGTATCTGTAACTTATGCCTGTTCTGGATTGTAAGCTCCTTGAAGGCAAGAACCATGTCTGATCTAAACTTTGTCCCTAGTATGTTTGGTGAATGAAACAGTGAATCAATGAACACATGATAGAATACTATTTCTAATAATAGAACTGGTGTGTAGGTGAGTAGACTGAAGCAAAAATATGATTTTTAATTTATAAATTATTCATGAATGGATTATATATTCGATTTTGAGTATATTGAATACAAACTGACAGTGCAGCATTTATGTGGAAATGTCCAGCAGACAGATGGAGAATCACAACTAGAGTTAATAAGAAGTCAGGGCTTGATTGAGGATTTCAGAATCATATTTATGAAGATGAATATTGATGCCATAAAATGAAAAAGTTCTCTCAGGAAGAGAGTTAACGGTACAGAAGATAAAACAGAAGCCAAGGGCTGGCCACTGAAAAATAGCCACAGTTAAGAAGTAGGAAGAAGAGGGTTCAGCATGTTAGGCAATAAATTATATACCCTCGTGGAAGCAAAGATCTGATAGAGTTTCAAAAAGAACAAAATTATCAGGTTTTAAATGCAGCAGAAAGGTTGTGGAGAGGAAAATTGAGAAAATCCTTTTTGAATTTGTAAGGAAAAAGGTTTTGGTCACCTTCAAGAGAGAAATTTTCCGTAAATTGTGAGGATGGAAGTTTGAGCTAGATACTGGTAAGAAAATGGAGGCAGCTGGTGTCAACCCTTCGTTTAAGAATGGTGGCTCTTAAAGCAAGGTGAGAAATAGGACCAATGCTAGAGAAGGTACCAGGGACAAAATAAAGTCTCTTTAAGATTGGAGAGACCTATGCGTGTTTGAAGGCAAAAGGGAAATAGCCAGCAGAGAGGAAAAAACTTGAACAGGCTAGTGAGGAATGGTCATGGGAGTTAGGTCCTTTTGACATTAAGGCATCAGCGGAATTTAAGGAATTCCCCTTAAAAAGGAGAATGAGCATCTCTTACTCTAGTACTCAAGGGGAAAAATGGAAAAATGTTGAATTTCAGTTGTTTTATTTATCTAAAATCATTTATGTATTCTGGCTATTGAACCACAATAATTATTACTTTCATGAAAAAAATTTTTGATTATTCTTTTCAAATTTCTAACTAGTTATAAATGTGAAATGTAAGGTTTTTAGAACATTATTTTGTCTTTCATCTAGATTAACATGAGAACACAATAAACTGCACTTAACACAGTCTTTACTTTCTCTCTGTTTTTTCATACACTGGAAAACTAAGGTAACTTAGTTTGTCATGTCCATACTCAATTTTGAATTAGTGAGGCCAAAAGGAAAGAAGGCATTCTGACATCCACAGAAGCATCTGCTATTTTTTTAATTTTTATTTTCACTTGAGTAGTTTCTGATGGTGCTTAAGTCACTCTCTTAATAGATAGTATTCCCTAAAATCATATCAACAGTTGTATACTTTCTAAATGACCCACCCCTATATTTATAGAAGGATAGCTGCTATGTTCCCATATATGCTTGCCTTTAGCAGTTGATGGTTGATTCTACTACTAAGTATTAAGAATATTGACAAAAAAATAAGTAATGAAATAGTGCATATCCTACTCATACTTATTTAACAGACTTGGCTAAAAAAACTACTATATGATGAGAAGTTAAAATTAACAATAAATTACGTCTTTGAGCTTTAGTTTTTCTATAGATAGTGGCTCTGTGAACTATACGTATTCATATAATGTAATCATATTTCTATAGACTATTTCAATAAAGTCTTAAAAATCACAAGTCAGTAGGCCCATTTCAAAACTTATAATTTGTCATTTTATTTCAAGCTGATACACTGATCCACAGATTAAACTTAAGCCATATCATGATATCAGCATGCCAGATTTTGTTAAAATTAATCAGCTCCTAAATAATTTAAAAGGGAATAAATTTGCAGACACAAAATGTGAAAACTGCAGAATTTGACAGAGACCACACTTCACCTAGTCCAGTAAAAGTTGCTTTATGAAAGGCTTCCTCTAGCCTTATCACCACCACCAAAAAAATTAATCAGATTATTTTACCCATTGATTTTTTTCTTATATCTACCCTACTTTAGAGTATTTTGGGGGAAACTCCTTGACTCGGCCTCTCCACCAAATGAAAAGACACTGGGATTATTCTTAATGGTTGACATTTCTCAATCATTTATAAGACTAATCCTCCCTACGGAAACAGGTTTAAGATGAAGTACAGCATAATACTAGAGCAAAGGAAAAACTGATATTTCCATCTTATTTTTCACATTGTTCCTTTTCTTCAATTGCAGAAAATTCACTTCACTCCTGGATTTCAGCTCTCCTATCTGTACCTTATTGGTATTTAAGCTCTATCTCTGCCACTACCTCTTTTGTGCCCTTAGGCAAACTATTGAATCTTGCTATGCTTCAGTTTACTCATCTGTCAGATAGAAATAATACCTGCCCCTAATTCATGGTATTGGAGTGACAAAATGAGATTGTAGGAGTGAAAGCTCTTTGGAAAGTTGAAAATTCTTTGCAAACAGGAGGGATAAATGCCCCAGTACACCAGAGCTCTATAACTTGGTGAGTGTGATTATCTTGAACCAGAAAATGAATGAAACTTCTTTCTGGCTTAAGAGAGGGTCTTTCAGAATTGCTTTGACAGAAAAATGCACCATCCCCTTCACTCCCTGTCCCAGCGGCCAACCTAATGAGCCTCTCCAAATGTAATAAGGCCAATCCACAGATGATCGGCAGCTACGTTCTGTCGTTTCAGTCATGTCTGATTCTTCGTGACCCTACTTGGCATTTTCTTGGCAAAGATACTGGAGTAGTTTGCCATTTCCTTCTCCAGCTCATTTTACAGTTGAAGAACTAAGGCAGACAGGATTAAGTGACTTGTTCAGAGTCACACAACTAGTAAGTATCTGAAACCAGATTTGAACTCAAAAAGATGAGTCTTCCTAACTTCAGACCCATCACTCTATCCACTGCACCACCTAGCCATTATAGGCAGATAGTGTGTTGCCAAGTTCATCCTCAAACCTGTTGCAACTTGGATAAGATCTGCCAGAACTTACACTTCACTGGCACAGACCATTCATATCAAGGGTCACCTGCACACCATAATCAAACTGCAGAGCAAAACTTAAGTGGAAAATTCTATGATTAACAATTATGAAATGTTATCAAATGTTTTGTAACTTTCTCTACAAAATGTTCAAGCCGCTGCCTGATTGCCCACGTGGACAATTGCCAAGTAAGTTTGTAAAAGATTCCTTCCAGGTCCCTGTATTTTCTTAGTCTCCCTGCACATTTACATATTCAGAAATGTTCTCCTAGCTACCTAGTTCAAAAATAATGTGAGCAGGATTACATTCCCAAAACAGGAGGGAGAAAGAGGAGTTGAGGGGCAGTCTCAGCACTGCCCTTGGAATCAAAAAAATTTTACTAGCCCAGGACAAGTCACCTCTCCTATCTGGGCCTCAGCTTTCTCATCCGTAAAATGAGGATAACCATACTTGTGTCATATACATCCAAGGCTTATTGTGAGAATCATGTCTTCCGTAAGTTGTAAAGTACTTCCTAAATAACTAGGAGCTTTAATAGCTACAAGAATCTGGAGGCGATAGATTAGGGATAAAAACTGAACCGGCGAGTTCATGGACAGAGAGAGCTCCCAAATGAAGGAATTCCCTCTGCCCTTTCAGGTCAGCACTTTCTCTGCAACTTGGGGGTCCTAGAGAATGACCTAAGAATACTGAAAAGGGATTTGCTCAGGGTCCCATAGAAAGTGTGTGTCAATGGCAGGATATAAACCTAGGTCTTCCTGACTTTGAAGCTGGCACACTGCCTCGGGAGAGGATCAGTCATCTCTTAACACTCTTTATATAAAGTCAGGCAGTTCCAATTGAAGTCCCTACTACAGCATTTTGATAGGCATTCAATGCCCTACTGGACCAATGAGTTTGATTGTTCTTTTTATTAATGGTTCCCCTCTCTTCAGTGCTTTAAGGTTTATATAAGGCTCTAATTCTCACAACTGCCCTGTGACATAGATGGTGTAAGTGTTGTTATCCCCATTTTACACATGAGGAAGCAGCAATGATAGCCGTCACGTATACAATGCCTTACTTAAAGTTTGCAAGGGAGACTTACAGCTCAGACTCAAGTAGAGTTGCATAAGGATTGTAGAAACCTGCTGAAAGTAAAAGGTGGAGTGGTGCCCTCTGCTGCAGAGTGCACAACTCCAATGGGCTGGCCACATTGTTTGAATGCCAAAAAGACTATTTTGTGGAGAACTCACACAGGGAAAGTGCTCACATAATGATCGGAAGAAGTGATACAAGGACACTCTGAAGGTCTCTCTTAAGAATTTTGAAACTGATTGTGTGACATGGAAGACACTGGTACAGCACCTCCCAGCATGGTGTGCCCTCATCAGAGAAGGTGCTGTGCTCTATGAGCAAAGCAGAAGTGAAGTAGCTCAAAAGAAATGCGAGATGTCCAAATTTTTCCACCTCAAGTGTTCAAACAGACTATTTGCACCCGACCTGTGGTAGAATATTCCAAGCTTGTATTGGTCTGATCAGCCACAATCTGACACACTGTAACTTGATTCTAGCATAGTGATGTCATTTTTGCCCCTCTTCAAGAACGAAGGACAACAATCAACGTAAGAATTGTAGAAACCTGTTTGAAGTAAAAGGCATTTAAGCACCAATAATAAAAATCGTTCATATTTATGGAAATATAGCCTGGTAAGGTGCTTATGAGGAAGCTGAGACTCAGACAAGTTAAATGACTTGTCCAAATTCACACAACTATTAAGTGGAAGTTCTGGGACTCAAGCCTAAGTTTCCTTAGGCCAGGTGTACTCTGTGATAACCCACCCTGGTTGGTAGGTCATCGGGACAGTACTGAACAAGAGAGCCTGAAATAAACGTGGTGGGTAGAATGGGTCTGTCTGCAGTGCACTGGCATTGTCTTTGTCACATTTCTTCAGCTTTTTGAGCCCCTAATCATTCATTGCTTTTGAGATTTGAAAATTAGCCCAGTTGCTTTCTATATCAAAAAACTAAATAAGAGTTAAGAGAGACAGTATTTTATGAGGTGATATTGCTTGTAACCTTCCCACATCCTCAACAATCTCTCAAGCTGATTTCATGTAGTTGACCACAACCGCTTATAAGTACTTTCCGTTACTGTGTTCAAGATTAATGGAGGCGGTAGGTCACACCAGAGAAATCACTAATCTTTTGGAATACTGAAGTATCTTTTTGAACCTTCAGGACCTTTATTAAAGCATCAGTTTAACTATTTTTAAAAAAAAAGTGATACGGTTGAAGTCAGCATTTTCAATTGGAGAAAGAGGAGATGGGGGCGGGGCAGCTAGGTGGCGCAGTGAGTTAGAGCACTGGCCCTGGAGTCAGGAGGACCTGAGTTCAAATTCGGCCTCAGACACTTGACATACTAGCTGTGTGACCTTGGGCAAGTCACTTAACCCCAATTGCCCTGCCTTCCCCCCTCAAAAAAAAATTAAAAAAAGAAATGAGGAAATGGAATCTTTGGATCCTAGCTTTACCACAAGAAGAAACATTAGAGCCCACAATCCAATCCCTTTCGGAAATTGAGGAGCAGGGCAGGAAATAGAGGAATAGAAGTAAAAATTGAAGAAGTAGAGCTAGCAACTAGCTATTCCATCAGTAGAGACCAACAGAATGCTTTGTTGCCTCATTTTCTTTTAAAATCTTTTTTTGTTCTTTCCCCAGAACCTGACTTCTCATATCTAGATGCACTGGCTCCTTACCAGCCTTTGGCCATGAAATGTATCTACTGTCCTATCGATACAAGGCTCAATTTCATTCAGGTGTCAAAGCTGCTCAAGGAAGTACAGGTGATGATATGAACTTGATGCCCTCTGTGCTGTCAGAGATTCTACCTCGTATGGGCCAAATTACTTGGATTCAGGGTTGGAGGTTCTACGTCACCTTATTTAGAGACATCTGCAAAGGTGTCTCAGCTACTCCTAAAATTTAGAGAAAGAAGCTATGATGTCTCCTTTTGGAAAGTAGCTTTCATTTAAAAATAGGCATGATGGAAGAAAGTAGAGTGAACTAATATTTATTTTTACCTCTATATTATTTTAAAACTAGACCATCACCTCCTCTACAACATAGACTGGAAGAAATAGTCATTCAGTTAATAAATATTTATTATATACCTACTAAATGAATAGGAAAAATCAACCCCTCCTTCCACCTCCTTTTTTCAACCAGAGATCATCCTGATTCCAAGTGAAAAGCATTTCAGTGGCTTTGCACAGCTGTAGTCATTACTCTAATTCTGTCAGTGACGTGCTCTTTAAAAAAGCCTGCATAGTATGCCCAGAACGATTGTTCTCTGACTCTGTCCATCTGTCTGTCTCTCTTGTACCTACACACACTCACATACACATACATACACACTCTGGAAGTGCACTAGGTCTGGTGGAATCTGGCAGTCTGGATAGCCATGATCTTAGTCAGAATATGAAAGGGAATAGCAGTAATCAACTTAAATACTAGGAAATATAGCAAAAAGACAGTGGTAGAAGATAGGACAGATTTGTGATTAAAACAGCACCGAGTTGAAAAGTAAATTCACGTTATTTTGAGATTTCTTTCATATTTCTTGAAGGGAATCTTCAGTAACTTATGCCTTTCTTGTACGACTCTATCCTTACTACCAGGCAGACTGCCAATCTAATTTCTTCTTTGTATTACTCCCTCTTTTCCCCCTCCCTTCTTTTCCTTTGAATTTCATCTTGAAATGTTGGTTGAAATGGTTCTTCCTTCCCCTTGGAGTTTTCTGTCCTGTTGTCCATCCTTAC
Organism: Trichosurus vulpecula; assembly: GCF_011100635.1. Lineage (NCBI taxonomy): Eukaryota > Metazoa > Chordata > Mammalia > Diprotodontia > Phalangeridae > Trichosurus > Trichosurus vulpecula. The sequence continues at coordinate 291,642,875 of NC_050575.1, read as the reverse complement.
TTAACTAATAAGTTCAAATAAGATTCTTCTGTTTTTATCTTTAAAATTATATTTAAGTAAATATAAAATAATTATAAACTATTTCTAAATGTAGATGATAGATGATTATATTTTAAATTATTAAATTATATTTAAATTATGTTATTAATTAAGGGAGGGTTGTTTGGTAAGTAATTGGCACAGAGAGCTATAATCTGAATTAATAGTATTGACACAAGACCATATATTTAGAGTTGAAAGGGGCCTTAGAAACATCAAGTCCAGCCTCCCTTATTTTACAGATTAGGAAACCGAGGCTGAGATAGGTTAAGGGGACTTGCCCACAGTCATGTAGGCAATAAGTGTCTGAGGTAGAATTTGAACTTGGGTCATCTTAACTCCCAGCACATGCTCTGTCCACTGCTATTCCTGATAACAAACAGCGTTACTGGAAAATCCACTGTAGAAAAAAGTATAATATTCTGGCACTAAGGAGAATTACAATAGAAGTAGGAAACATGGTCTGTACCTTAGAGAGTTTAATATCTAATAGAAACAAAACCACATGAAAGATAAGTCTCAATTATCTACCTTGTTACTGATCCCTAGCAAGTGTTTACTCCCAGCTTAACTGCCTTCTTTCTCATAACCCTCAAGTTGTCTCTCCTTACCATGTCCCCTCTTTGTGTTCAGGAGATGTAATCTAATTTTAATGTTAAATTTAGTAAAACATAGGAAGAAAACTATCGCAAAAACATTGTCATTTAAACACATGCCTGCAACAGTTGTACAAAAATAGACTTGCACATATTTGCAGGAGGAGTAATTTGAGTGCCTCTATGGCCATTGATTCATATAAGAAAATTGTTAAAAAGCCTTTTCTATTCTGTTGTCTTCTTACTGAATTTTTAGTTATTTAATCCATGCTTTGTAAGTATTTAGGCTTCTGTATTATGTACGAATGTTTGAATCAGGAGGGCGTCTAGTGTGTCACTTCTGAAGAGGAAGAGCCAGAAAAAAAGCAGTTTGGGCTGAAATTGGAGTCAGATAGGAAAAAAAGAGTTCTGGGTACTCTTAGTGACCATTGCAGAGACAAACAGAAGGAAATTCAAGGAAGAAGAAAGGAGACAGGTCTGAAGGACAGAATACCATTTTCAGTTGGCTTGTGGGGAGTTAGAAGGGAAAGCCTAGAGTTCTAGATTTTCTGAAGTTAGGTCAAATGTGGTTAGGTATCAAAGGAGCAATTATTGATTACCGAACTTAATGTCTGTAAGGAGATTTGTGTTTTTGTTTTCCTCTTTCTTTAGTTTTTTCATTACTTTGTAAAATATTTATGTTCCAGTGAGTTAATTTTTTGAAGCATTTTTGTATGAAAGAACTAAAATTTGCGATTTGAACGTCTAAGAGATGTATCACTGCTTGTTCTGTTACTCTAGCACCACCTGGTGGTGGAGAACATATCACAAGGCTGCCACTAACAGAAAGGGACCCGGATGCTGAGCTTGCAGCGTAGTCACAGTTTAGGCTAATCATCTAACAACTAATGCAGAGTGATAATGACAGGATTAGAAATGGCTTTTTTTCCTCAAGGACCTTACAGGGTCTAATTGAGGATAGGAGGGAGTCCCGGGAACATGAGAGTGACTTAAGAATATTTGCAAAGCATAAATAAATGCAAATATTACAGCACCTCAGTTTGTTGACATTAGAGAATGAGATGTAGGTTAAAGGCGATTTGCAACAGTATTGCACCCTCTTTGGTTTCTTCTTGTTTTCTTACCATTTCCTTCTCTGCCAAGAAACACTTTCTCCCACTTGCCCATTGAGCTGTTTTTCTTTCTTCCTATCACTAGTGTTCTGTTCTGCATTGCCTCCATTAGTGTGTTCTTCCTTGTTTGCCTGTGTACTTAGTGTCTTTATCTCTTCCCAACGAAGCTGCAGATCTCCCTAGGGGTTGTCTATGCCTACAGGGTTTGTTTCAGTACCAGCAATTTAAGAGTGCCAGATGATAAGCGTTACTCTATCATACAACTCAGGTTGTACATGAGTAATGATAAGAAGTGATTGGCTAGGTAGGATTTATTTATCAGGAAAAATTTAATGGAGGAAATTTACCAAGGGCAGGGATTCTTAACCTCTTTTGTACCATAGACTTCTTGGGCAGCCTGGTGAATGAAGCCTCTGGACCCTTTCTCAGAATTATGTTTTTAAAGGCATAAAACATAAAAGATCACAAAGAAAACTATATTGAAATAAAGATACACATTTTTTCCCATCCAAGTTCATGGATTTCCCCTGAAATCTTACTCCTGATTCATATTCTGATTATCAGGGTATGAAATGGCAGGATAGAGGGGAAAGAAGGTGAAGCTTTCAGGTAGGGAGGATGGCACGTGTGACAGTGTAGAAATAAGCAAGGAGCAAGGAAGTAAATTTGCTTGGCTGGAACAAAAACTCCACTTTAAAGAATAGCAAAAATTGGATTTGATATTGGAAAGAATGTGGTTGATAGAAAGCCATGGAAGTCAGGCATAGGAGTTTAAATCTGATATGTTCATCAACAGAGACACAGCATAGATTGTTGAGGGGGAAATTACACAACGAAAATTAAAATTATTCTAGAAAGGGAGAAGAGATAGGAGGCTGTCACAGTAGTTTGTGTGTGAGAGAAGGTGAAGGGCTCAGCGTAAAGCATTTGCTGTAGATGTGAAATGAATGGGCAACTTTAAAGACTGGTAAAGGATTCAGTAAGACTTAAGATCAGTCCAATCTCATGAACATCTATTAAGTGCTTTCTATTTGCAAGGTACTGTGCTAGGTACTAGAGAGACAAAGGCAGTACAAAACCTGTACCTGCCTTCACAGAGCCTACATTTTACTGGAGGCAGGGGGTTCAGCCTGTAAATAGACCATAGGTTCTTCAGTTAGAGCTGGGAGTAATATTAGAGATCATTTCATCCAACCCCCTCATTTCGCAGATGAGGAAACTGAGGTCAGAGAGGAGAAGGGACTCACCCAAGGTCCCACAGGTAGTAAGTAGCAGAGCCAGTGTCCAAATCCAGGTCCAGTTCTGGAATAGCTATGGTTTTGTTGCTAAAACAAAAACCAGAGAAACACAAACTTGTCATGGAAAACATCATTGTCTATTTTTTAAACTTATCACTCAGTGTTATAATACCAGCAGCACTGATTCAAAAGGCAAGACTACTTTTTTCTGGCTAACGCAGGGATCAGGGTCCCTGAAGTCGTCTTTTTGGCACCCTGTTGATGAAGAATCAGTGTGTACATTGTTGCTCAGATGACTTCATGGAATTGGAGGAAGGAATGGGCCAAGTCACTGTTGACCGCATTGTAGAGAGGTAGCTTTGATTCAGAGACATACTGCTTTCCTTTTCTGTTCCCTAACCCCATCTCTACTGCTTCTCCAGCCCCTCCATGTGGTGTGTCCTGAGCAATACACTCAACCTCCCCCTGCCCAGTCACATCGTATGGACCTAATGATTGATTGCCAGCCCCCTGCGATGTCTTATCGCCGTGCGGAGGTACTCGCCCTGCCCTTTAAACGCCGCTATGAGAAGATTGAAATCATGCCTGAGGTGAGCTACTTTATTTCTGATCACAGAAATCATGGCTTTCCTGCTCAGTTGAGTCTATTGAAACAAAATGCCTAGAGCCAGCTTTCTTTTTGGGCAAGCCCAAAGAACATTTACAAGTAGGAGAAAAGAGAGAATTTTTTCAAACCATGAAGTACTAATCATTTAAATGTTTATCGTTGTTCATAGTAATACTGCATCATGATTCACTGAACCAGGGCACAGCCTTGGAGAATACGCATCCTCATCTTGCCCCTGCCATTTAAGTTCTGGAATATATATGGTTTTGTTGATAATATTTTTTATCGTTTTATAGAAATAACATTGTGTGGAGGTTCTAAAATAAATGATAAAAGTGATCACAAAACATTATGAAAGTAGATGTAATATAGATATGCATATTCTTCATGTTTGTTATTATTAATGATGCCTTTCATTAATAATAACAAACATGAAGACTTTGTACTTTCATGTTTAACGTTTGATCCTCCAGTGTAGCCCAATGTCATAGGTAGGACAGAGATTTACAGACCTTCCCATAGTCATACCTCTGAGGACCTGAACACAATGCTTGGCTCCGGCCAGCCCCATTGTGCTTTCCAGTTCAATTTCATTCAATTCAATAAATATTTAACTGCCAATTTTATACAAGGTATTGGGTATACAGAGACAAAGAAAAAGTCCCGACCTCAAGGAATTTACAGTCTACTGGCAGATACAACATGTACACAGATACATAAATACAAGATAATTTGAGAAGAGAGGCAACACTGATCATTAAAGTCAGAAAAAGCTTTATTCACCTAGGATAAGGTATCTGAGCTGAGCCTTAAAGGATGCTAATATTCTTCAAGGAAGAGGTGAAGAGAAAGTTCATTCCAGACTTGGGACACGTCTTGTACAAAGGCAAAGGACAGCTGTAGCAGACAGAATGGGTAGTTTAGGGAACACAGCTGGTAGAACAGTTTGGCTGGATTAAAGAACATGGGAAGGAGAATTATATGAAATAACTGTTTCCACTACAACACTGCCTATGATTTCTTTTAGCCTGACCTACAGTCTTTGATTCCTGAGGGCCCTAATGTCTCCTGTATGTATGAAACTTTAGGACTTTCTGTCTAGGTATGAGGAAATAGTAATCTCATATTACAGAGGAACATAATAAGTTCTCTGGAGGTCATGACATGCTACGGTAAGAAAAACAAGAGAATCCAAGTGAGTCATTCTCTACTTTACTGGGCAAAAGCCTTCCAGAAAGCCAACTTTGTCTGTCTATTGTACATGTACATTCTACAACATGGAGTGAGATAGGGCAGAATAACTTATTATATGGAAAAAAATGCCTAGTTCCCTCTCCTCTTTTTTGTATTAAACCTGTAGCTTCTTCAGTATAGGGAGGTCCTTGTAAAGAATAGTACCTTCTATACTACTTTAGCAGACTGCCTGGGGCACTGAGAAGTAAAGTAATTAACACAGGGTCCCACAGTCCCACAGTGCATCTAATATAGGCCTGGAACTCAGGCCTCCTGGGCTCTAAAGCCAGCTCTTTTTACACTAGGCCAGGCTGCCTTCCTTTTCCTACTACACTTAGAAATTTACATGGAGTATGGGGCACAGATTTGTGACCTCAAAGCTGAGAATTAAGCTTTAAAGATGCTGAATGTTATTCCTCTCATAAGTCAACATGATGTTGTAGGACCAAATAGCTCACTGGCCGTGGGAGAGCTAGTAATATGAAATTGAGACACATAAATTGGGAAAATGAATGAAGGTCATCTCTAAATAAACAAAGTAAGCCCTTCTTAATGATTTAGTATTGCTAAAACAAAAACCAGAGAAACACAAACTTGTCATGGAAAACATCATTGTCTATTTTTTTTAAACTTATCACTCAGTGTTATAATACCAGCAGCACTGATTCAAAAGGCAAGACTACTTTTTTCTGGCTAACGCAGGGATCAGGGTCCCTGAAGTCGTCTCTTTGGCACTCTGTTGATGAAGAATCAGTGTGTACATTGTTGCTCAGATGACTTCATGGAGCTTATCTACCATGGGGCTCTGCAAATGTGCTACTTCTCTTTTGGATCTATTTTTCAGCCCTGCACCTCCTGCTCTGAAGGCTTTTGTTCTCCCATCCTAAAGGCTGAAAAAGAACACCAAGGATGCTGTCTAGCTAGTATTACACTAAAATAAAATATATTGCGCTAAAACTGCTACCATACAGATAGTGTGTCTCCCATCCGCTGTGGGCATAGATTTCTAGGACCTCGGAACAATCTTTTTCAGTATCTACCAAAAGCCTAAATCCTCATACCCTGGTTTCATCCTGTTCTCCCTCCTTTCTTTGGTGAAGATAAGAAAGGTCTAATCACTCTGATCCATGTAACTCATCATACATGTGAGGACCACCCCCACCTTTCATCATTGCAGCTTAAGAGGGGTCCTTAGTGTCCTAATAACTGAGATACCTTTCCTAGAACTGAATGCTAAATCATCCATCCTGGACGCTCCTAATTTATTAGAAACTTCACCTATCCCTCTGTCTTTGGCCTAAGAACTACTTCCAAAGCAGTTTACTTCTCCAGATACATTAAAAGATCTGCGATTTTGTGAGTACTCCCTCTACTACTGTAGACTACAGCCCTGACACATCTTAGTAGAGGTTTTCATAAGTTGCTGTGGATAAAAAGATCATTAACTGGTGACCCCTCCGTCCAGTGGCTTCTCATGCAAAAGGTGACTACATGTATGCCTCTGGAGCACAAGTTCTGGCCTGTACTACCAAGCTGGAAGGGCATCCAGCCAAAGGATTTTTAAAACATTAAGTTTAGTTGTGGTGGCCCCATATCTTCTTGGCCTGTCTTTTGAATGCATTTGGATGATTTTCTCAATTAGAATAAATAGACTTTCCCAAAGGGAATTTGGTCAGTTCCAGGAAATAACATATGGTGCATCTGCGGGTAAGTTTCAGCCTCACCATCCTGTTTTGCTTGCTCGTGAGTAAACCTATTTGCTTCCATTAAGTACAGTTATTTGCCTGTCTTCCCACCTCTCTAACATATGCTGGGGCTGGATGATCCCTGATGCTAATCTTGGCAATCCTGCCCCTCTCTGCATCATTTCTGCTCACCAGATTATTCATTACTGCTGTTGTCTCTTGGCACCACAGGGCAAGCGACCGGAATGTTTTTTATCCTTTCAGAGTATAGTGTATGTTGCCACTTGAAAGTATTACTCTGATTGCTTTGGGAAGCACCTGTCTGAAATGGATGAGATGAAAGCCTGCGGCAGCTTTTGTTTTGTTTTGCTGCTAAGGCAAAATAATGGTGTTGTTATTCAAAAGGAAACAACTCTTTCCCCAGCTTCCTTGTATAATAACCACCACCTCTGCCCCCCCCCAGAAGTCCCTTTCTGTTCTTGATTATATGCATCCCAGGAGTTTTGTTAGCGCCAATAAAAATTCTGGCATTTTCATTGTGTTTTTATTTGGTAATCAGCCCATATGGGACCTAACACATGAGGAAATCCTGTTCAAGTGGATGGTTAAAGAAAGCCCTTGAATTCCACACCATTGCTAGGATAAAAGCTATAGGTTATTTGTTTATAGCATCGTTCCAGCTCTCCATTCCAGAAGAGGTGTCAAGTCATAAACCTAATTTGTTCAAGTGTTCTGAAGAGCCCCAGTATTGAAGATCTCTATTGGAAATCAAGGATAGTCTCAGAAGTATGAGCAGGAAAGGGATCTTACCTGATCAATTCCTAATGGCTCTATCCCTGACCAGATCTGTTCCCACATTGTGTATATCCATTGTCTTGTCTTCACCATACCCTACTAATATATTTTTAGTCCAGAGGGCCATGCCATATTTCTTTCTGCTGTACTCTTGGGACCCCCAGGCATTGCCATCTGTGCTAAGTACCCCTGGACTTTGCTGTCTATCATGATACTACACTCGGAGGACCCCTAGTCCAGTAGTGTCAAACTCAGATAAAAATGGGGGGCACTAAACCATACATAAGCATCCCTGTGGGGTACATAATAAAACCATAGGTTAATATCTATCTGTTTTATTGTACTTTTATTTATTTTGATAAATATTTCCCAATTGCATTTTAATCTGGTTTGGGCTCACAGCCATGTGTTTGCCACTTCTGCTGTAATCAGTCTTAATACTAAAGTGGCAGGAATTGGGAAGGGCCTCCTATAAAATATGAGATTAGATCTGAATCTTGAAGGAAGCCAGGGAAGTCAGAAGACATTCCAAGCATGGGAGACAACAGTTGGGAGATCTGTATCATGCAGAGAGCAGTCACTGAATAGAAGAGTATAAGTAGAGGAGGAAGGCACAAGAAGACTGGAAAGGTAGGTGGAAGAGGCCAGGCTGTGAAGGACTTTAAAGAGGAGTCTGTGTTCGATCCTAGAGGGTAATAGGAAGCTGCTGGAGCTCACTGAGCAAGGGAATGTGCTTTAGGAACATCACTTTGGTGCCTATGTGAAGGATAGATGGGAGAGAGACTTGAGACGAGGAGACCAAACAGCAGGCCGTACCAGTAGTTTAGGCGTGAGGTGATGAGGGCCTTCAGCTGAGTGGGGTTGCATGAATATAGAGAAGGAGAAGCTATACAAGAGACGTTGTAAAGGTAGAAATTATAGGACTTGGCAAAAAATTGGTTATGTGTGCTGAGTACAAGTAAGGAAGCAAGGATGATGCTGAGGTATGCATGCCTGGGTGTCTGGAAGGATCATGATGCCCTCGACATTAATAAGGAGTTTTGGAAGAGGGGAGGGTTTTAGAGAAAAGATAATGAGTTTTGTTTTAGATATATTGAGTTTGAGAGGTCTCCTGGATATTCAGTTAGAGTAGTAAATGCTGAGCACAGTGCTTGGCACATAGAAGCACTTAATGAATGTTCTTCCATTCATTCATTCTTTAGCTAAACGGGTTTCACCAACATGATACAAACTAAAAAAGAGAAAATGCATCAGACTAGTAATTCAAAAAGTGGCAATGTAGAAGAAGAGTAAGAGACTAAGTTAGGGGAGTAAAGTGTTTGCCTTTTCTAAATAGTATTACACACACAAGTCATCTCATTCACCATGCATTTAGTAGGCATTATGCTAGCTGAGGATATAAAAACAAAACTGAAAAACAGCCCCTGCCCTAAAGGAACTTTCATTCTATCAGCAGATGCAACATGCAAGGAATGCTAAGGTCGCATGAGAGACGGGGAAGCACTAAGAGCCAGAGGAATCAGGAAGGGCTTTATAAAGCAGGTGAACCCTGAACTGAGTCTGGAATAACTGTAAGAGATCAGGGCATGGAGGAAGTAGATCCATGCATGGGAACAGCCTGTGTAGTGGCATACGGGTGAGAGGCACAATGCCAGGTTTGGAGATGTTTGGTGGAAACACAGTGTGTAGGAAGAGGAGTGATGTAGAATAAAGCACAGGCTGGAAAGTTGAGTGAAAGCCACGTTGCAGAGGGCTTTAGTGGACAAGTTGTAGAGCGTGTATTTAATCCTGGAGAGAAACAGGAACCACGAAGAACCACAGAATTTTTTAGTTAAAAGGGCCATCAATGACCACCCAACCCATACCCAAAAAGAAACCTAACTGCAGCACACTGACAAGTAGTCATCTGTCCTCTGCTTTAACACCCTCCAGGGAGGTAGAGCCATCTCCCTGCCAGCACAGCCTTTTCCATTTTCATACTCATTATAATTGTTAGGAAGTTTTTTCTGATGTCAAAACTAAACTTAACTCTTTGTAACTCCCCTCCCCCCTGTTCCTGGTTCTGCCCTCTGGGACCAAAGAGAAGCAGCTAAATTCCCTTGCCAAATGCATGAACTTCACCTATGAAGTATGGCTGTCATGTTCCCCACAAGTCTTCTCTTCCACAGACTAATATCTCCAAGTTTCTTCCACCAGTCCTTTCATGATGTGAACTAAAGGCCCTTCCTCATCTTGGACACTATCCAGCTAATCACCATCCTCTTCTGCAGCCCCCAGAACTGAGCACAAGACTCCAGGTGTGATGTGACCAGAGAAAAGTACATAGGGGTCATCACCTCCTTCCTCCTGGAAGCTGTAGCTCTCTAAATGTTGTGCCAGATCACATTAGCTTCTTGGCTGTCACATTCCACTGCTTACTTGTATCAAGCTTGCAGGCCACTAAAATCACCTTCACCAGATCTTTTTCAGAGAAACTTACCTAACTATGCTTCTGCATCCTTTTATTTATGAAGTCGACTTTTTCTAACCTGCTTTATATTTGTCTCTGTGCTCTACATTTTACCCAGTGCTCCAGCCATCCAGTGTATCTATCCTGCCTAGTCCCACGTCATCTGAAAATTTAATGAGTACATTATCTGTGCCTTTATCCAAGCGATTGACAAAAATGTTAAACAGCACAAAACCAAGTGAGATCCCTAGAGCAGATCTCACTGCATACCTGCTGCCAAGGGATAGTGATCCCAAAATTTTAGATTTGGAAGGAATTTGAGCAGCCATCTAGGCCATGCCAGGCATACAGTGAGTTATAACGAGTCATCCAGCCTCTACTTAAAGACCTCTGAGATCATTCTGCTTTTGGATAGTTCTAATTGTCAGACAGTTGTTTCTTGAGAGCAAATTTCACTGGGCCTGTTTGCACCTTTCCCTTATTACTCCTGGTTCTGGTCTGTGCAGCCAAACATAACAAATGCAGTCCCTTCTCCACAAGATAGCCATTTACATACTTGAAGACCGCAGTCTTCTTTTCTTCAGGCTAAACATGTCCAGTTCCTTTAAGCTTTCCTTGTGGATTCCAAGCCTTCTCCATCCTGGTGGCTCTCTTCCATATACTCCCCAACTTATCAATATCCTTCATCCCAAAACTGAATGCCATACTCTAGGTCACTCAGTCAGTAAGCATTAAGCACTTACCATCTGTGTGCCAGGCACCAAGCAAGGAGGAGGACACAATCTTGGGAAGCTTCACCACTTTCCATATACCCCAAATCTCATGAGCTTTTCTGGCTGTGATATCACACTGCCTACTCTTCGCATTCTCAATCCACTAGAATCCCCTTAGGGGTTGTTCACAACAGTTGCTATGTAATCATGCCTCCCTTAATTTGTAAAGTTGCTTTTTTGTACCCAAGCATGCGTTCATCCGTGTTGAATTTTATTTCATTTACATTCATACCTTTTGAATTTTATCTTACCATCTTCATTTCTTACCACCCCCACTCCCACAGGACTCCTACTCTGGGCCCTGATCAAGTGACCTTTCACCTTATCTGGACTAGATCTGGACTAGGCTTTCAGGCCACTTTCCAGTCAGTGTTTCCACACTGTGCTGCTGCACATATACCCTCTTCCTCTCTTCCCTTCCCCCACCCCTAGCTTTCCAACTTTCATTTATACAGTATCTTCCCTCATTGGGATGTTAGCTCCTTGAGGTCAGGGACTGTTTTGCTTTTTGCATTTGTATCCTCAGCACTTTGCACAGTGCAGGGCATAGAATAAGTACATTTTTTATCTGTAGACCTATCTTTTTAGTTTCAGCTTACTACTCCATCCTGTAGAGAGCTTTTTGGATCCAACCTGTCGTCCAGTGTGCTAGCTTTACCTCCTAACTTTGTGTCACCTACAAACATTATGAGTATGCCATTCATACCTTTATCCAAGTCATTGGTAAAAATGTTAAGTAGCACAAGGTCAAGTACAGATCCCTGGGATACTGCTCCACAGGAGCCTCCCACCATACTGAAAAATCAGTAACTTTTCTTTGAGTCTGGCCATATAGCCAGTTCTGAATATAACTGTATTTTCTAGTCCACAGCACTCACAAATAGCATGCAATACTTTATCAAAAACTTTCCTAAAATCTGTTACCTGTATCCAGAGCATTCCCTCATCTACTAGTTCAGTAGTCCTATCAAAAAAGGAAATCAGGTTACCCTGGAATAACCTCTTCTTTATGATGCCACACTGTCTCTTTATAAGCTTTTCCTTTCTAAAAGTTAACCAATCAACTCTTTTTGATGATGGGTATAGGAATCAAACTCAATCTCTCTGGCAGAATGTGTTCTCTTCCTTTTTTGGAAAATCAGTATAACATTTTCCCTTCTCCAATTTTTCATGATTTTTATCTCTATATTGATCAATTTTGCTTAATTTGTTTTCTCCTTTTTTTATTCTTATAAAAAACGGCTCTCTGGGCAAACAGGTGAGGAGAGATATAGGGGAAAATATCAGTAATATAAAAGTATATCAATAAGAATCCATTTTAAAAATAAAAAAAATACTCAGAGTACTTTTGCCTGTTCTTTTGGAATGTGAGGATATAGGTCATCTGGGCAAGATGAACAAAATTCAAAGGCAACAGGGTGCTCTTTCTTACAAGATCCTCGTTTACCTTGAAAGTCAACTCCCTGTTAGTCATTTTTATTCTCATATTTCCTTGCAGAGATCTTTCTTCTTAGTAAAGAGAAGGAGCAAACTGAGATTTAGGTCGCTCCGCCTTCCCTCTGTTGTCAGTTGTCATCATCCCATCCACCCCAAGCAAAAGTTCTTTATTTTCTTGAATCCTCTCTTTTCTCCCAATAGAACTGTTTGTTTATTTGTTTGTTTTAAATCACTTGCTTGCTTTTTGTCCTTAGTTCTCCTCAGGAAGCTCATTCTTAGTGTTAGCACTCCTGACACTGTTTGTACAGGACTGTGTTATCCCCTGTTACCTGCCTTTGCTTCCGTATTCCACACATTTCTTCATAAAAGTCTGAGCTGATTGGTGCATCCACTTTGGTTTTTTTATATATATCCCATTTTCCCTATTCAGTGGAATTGTTTTCCATTGTGTCTTTATAATTTCATTCTTAACCATTTTCTATCCTTTTTAGGCTGACTTTTTCTATAGGATCTTTACTGTCTTTATTTTATTTAGTCCATCTACCTATCTTTCCTCTTAATTCTTGGAAATCTGCTTTTCCTAAAATCTAGGATGCAGGTCAGACTGTACCCAGATTTCCTTTCCTCTGTCATAAATTATAGAAAGAAGTTGTCACTTACCCCCAGGGTTTCCATTGTTTCCAGCCCAATGACCAGTTCCTCCCTATTGGTGAGAGTTAGATCCAGAACAGAATTTCCCCTTCTGGTTTATCTACCTTTAGAAGGATGAAACCATCACTAAGGAGTATAAAGAAGTTCTCACTGCTTTGCTTTTGGCAGAAAGAGAGCTCCAGCAGACAAGTGGATAATTGAAGCCCTCTAATCACTACAACATATATATCATCCCTTTGTGCCAGGCTCGTGGTCTGTTTCCCAAACTCTATCTTTTTCCTCTTTCTATCTGTATGGTTTATTCCAAAATCACAGCTTCTCCTGCTGATATTAACCCAAATATTGTCTTCAGTTTTTCCCCTCTGGTTCCTGGTTCCCTTATGTGAGGATGTCTTCTTGACACACATTGCTACACCACCCTACCCTTATCTGTCCTGTTTCTTTTGAAAAAATTATACCTATTCATAGCCAAGCTCCAGTTAGGGATTTCATCTGAACAGATCTCAGTAATACCTAGGAGATCAAATTTGGTTCCTTGCATTGGGATCTCTAGTTCTTGTTTGTTGCCTATTTGTTGGGCACCTATGTGTAGATAATTTTGGGCCACAGGTTTAGATTTTATTTCCTGTGAACTTCTAGGTATCTCAACTGCTATTCTTTGTCCATTGTTGATACTCTCTCTTGTGTATCTTGAAAGATATTCATATATAGTCTTTTCTGTCCTCCATACTTTTTAGTTCAAAGCCTTTTTGATTAGATTTGCAAGGTGTAAGACACCCAGGCAATAAATCTTTCATAGTTTTTATTAGATAGACCTCATCACTGGCTAGGTATGTGTCTTTCCCTATATTTTAGGTTATAGCCCAGAAGTCCAAATTTTTGTGAATCCCTCCTTTCAGAGGTAACAGTGAGGAAAATACAGCCTGTACCCCTGTGGCCTTCATTTTCCTTCCCAAGAATTCATAATCGCTGGTAACACTTTTTAGGTTAGTTATGGCAGTACCATTTATGTCCACATGACTCCCTGGAAGTGAATAGTTGTCATTCTTTTTAATAAGTCTTAGGAGGTTCTCTATTATGACTTGGATAAATGGCCCAGGAAGACAAGAGACCTCTCTCTTGTTATTATTGATTCAACAAAGAGCTGCCTTGATACCCATGAGCAAGGAATCACCAACTATTGCTGCCCTTCTCTTCTTCCTCTGACCCTTACTGGGATCTCTCTCACCTGATAGCTTCATTACTAAATGATTCTTTGGAAGACAAGCATCTTCCTCTTCAGATCATCCAGCTCCCCCCTCTTCGGGAAAAGCCTTAAATCTGGTTTTAAGCTCCAGTTTTTTCAGCTCTTCTTTTCGTTCCCTTTCTCCTCTGTTATATTATTCTATTCGCTGTTATCCTGTGAAGGGACTGTCTCCCTTAGCTTCCCTTTTTCCCATTGAATCTTTTGCTCTGTTTCCTTTAGGAACCCTTCATTGTCCCAAACGATCCAGCATGTGGAAAGGTGTTCTTCAAGTCCTTCTACTTCCTCCTCAAGGAGGGAGATCAGCCTACACTTTTAGCACAGTCAGCCATGTGACATGGCAGCCAATCAAGATTATACAGTTTTGATCTACCTGGAAGTGTATTACCCGGAATGGAAGTGCAGTTCCCTAGCCTGGTTGGAGCAGGAATCATTGATAAAGTGGAATATGTGTAAAGAAAGTGACCAAAACAGTGAGAGAACAGAAAACTGTGCCATATGAGGATCATTTGAAGGAACTAGGGATGTCTGAATGGGAAAAGATGACTTGAAATAAGCAAAAACTATTGATTAGATATGTACAAAAGCTGAATGGGCTTTCTTAGGAGCTCTCTGTTTACCATCAGTAGAGATTGCCTGACCAGGGGTATTGTTCACAGGGTTCCTGCTTCTTCACATAGATAACTAGATAACCCCCAAGGGTCTTTCATAAAGCATTCTATGGGCAGTATTATATTTAATCATTACAAAAACCATGTGAGATATAGGAAGCATCAGTATTCTTACTTGTATTTTACATATAGGAAAGCTTGGACAGATAAGAAACTTTCCAGGGTCACACAAGTGGAGTCTTGACCAGACGTTTCTGACATCACACCCAGTGTTTTTTGCGTTTCCCTCTCCTGCCTCTGATTGAACATGAAGGGAATGAGCACTTGTTAACAGTGAGAATGATTGAGTTTTTCAAGCAGAGGATGGATGTTGTCATCATTGTTCTAGGGGATATCCTTCATTGGGTACAAGTCGGACTGAATGAGCTCTGTGGTCCCTTCCAACTCTGAGATTGTTTGATAGCCAGGGATCCAGGAGGTGAAAAAGTCAGGAGAGTGTCAGAACAGTTAATGGGGAATTGAAGTTGCTCTCGTTGCCTCAGAATCACCATTCAAGAAGTAAAGGGTTTTACGAAATGCTAATTTCATAGGAAAAAAAGCAAAATACTATTAAACCTTAAGGCAGTCTTCAAAAACAAGTCATAGCTATGAAACCAGATGTCCATGAGTCCTCAAACCCCCGTCATGTTTGTGAGAAACCAGGTATTCATGTAAAAGGAAGCTTGATGCAATTTAAATTTCCCCATTCTCCATCTTCTCTCTCTGCATCTCTCAAAGTAACACCATTCCTATCTTTCTACAGTTTTCCCACTTAACATGAATGGAGGCCCAGAGACAGAAATGAGCATGCTGAATGTGGTGGGAGGTGGAATAGGTAGAAACAGTGAAGAGAATAGTCAAATTCAAGCCAATAAAAGTCTTGCGGAGGAGAGGGAGGGAGAAAAACTTGGATCTCAAAATTGTACAAAAACGAATGTTGAAAACTATCTTTACATGTAATTAGAAGAAAATAAAATAACATTAAGGAGAAAAAAAGGGTAGAATCAACTTAGAGAGGGCCTTAAATGCCAGAGTGAGTAAGCTATACTTGAGCAGTGTAAAACCAAGGTGAATTCTTGATTGGTATAAAGAAAGCAGTGTTTTAAGAAGGCTCATCTGGTGATGGTGTGCATGATGAATTTAAAGGAGGCAGAGAGACTAGTTCATATTTCTTTACCAAAGCCCAGGTTTGAGATGATGGTGATGGTGATGGTGGTGATGATTGACATTAACAGAGTGCTTTAATGTTTCCTGCATTATCTCATTTGTACTTTGCAACAGCCTTGTAAGTTAAGTGCCATAGGTGATGTTATCC
This sequence comes from Trichosurus vulpecula, assembly GCF_011100635.1. Lineage (NCBI taxonomy): Eukaryota > Metazoa > Chordata > Mammalia > Diprotodontia > Phalangeridae > Trichosurus > Trichosurus vulpecula. Next base: position 291,627,052 of record NC_050575.1, on the reverse strand, counting down.
TCACTTTTACAAATGAGCAATCTAAGGCTCGAAGGGATTGAGTGATTTGCCATGATGATGTAGCCAGGAAATATGGAGGATGATATTCAGACCCAGGTCTCCTAACTCCCAAATCCTGACTCTAGCGGCATTATTTATTATTGTTATTATTAATAATAATGATATCTAGCATTATATAGTACTTTGCAAATATTATCTCATTTGATTCAACAACTCTGGAGTGGTGTCCATTTTAATACCCATTTTTATAATGAGGAAACTGAGGCAGACAGAGGTAAAATGACCTCTCCAGGGTCACACAACTAGCACATATCTGAGGTCAGATTTGAACTCAGGTCTTCCTGGCTCCTGGTTCAGCCCTCCATGCAGTGCTTCACCTAGGTGCCACTTCTGTGGCTGCCATATTTGTTGATTTACCAATAGAAAGATTGAATCTGGTCTCTCGGGAAGAAAGAACTTATTATCCATAAATATTCTAAAAAGCCCAGAACAGAGTGGGTCAGTGAACTTGGGTCTCTGTCCATGATGGATCTTGGCTCTCCAATTGCACATTAAATTAAAGAGCAGAGGATGGAACTAAAATAACTAAAACTTAGACAACAAAGAAATGCTGCTGGGGTATTGAGGGCTGTAGTCAGGTCACTAGCTGTGTAAAGTATGCTGGAGCAAGGAAGACTGCCTCGCCAAGAGACTGCTGAGTCTTCTCTGAAAAGCACAAGCTCAGGAAATGGTGCAGGAAGAGTCACACAACCAAGAGCTGCTTTTCTCACTCTCCTCACATACCTCCCTTTTTCTCCTTCCCCCTTCTCTTCCTCCTCTCAGCCTTATCATTATCAGTAAATTTTTGCCAAGAATCTTTCACCTTTCATCTCCTAGAGCTGTTGTGAGGATAAAATGAGATATTTAGTAAGCACTTTGCAAACCTTAAAGTACTATATAAATGCCAGATGTTACAATTATTATTTCTTAGTCCTTTAGGGAACTGAATGATGGTGAAGTACACGGAGGGTTCTATTGGGGGGTAAACTCAGTATTCATGAGGGTGCCCTTCATATTCGTGGTAGCAAAATGAGCATAATCAAAAACCTCGTCCTGTCCTTGAATAGAAAGATGGTACTGGGAATCTGTGGACCTTAGCGTACACAGGCTCTGCCCAGAAAGCCAAGTTTGAAATCCCACGTTGCATTTTAGTTCCTGATCTGGATGGGGTAGCTCTGTATCTTCCCACAGTTCAAAGTGATTCCTGGCTGAAAACTACCCTATGCCTTTAGCTTGCAGATTCATTGGTGCCCCTGGAGATTAAACCTGGCATTTCCTTAGCAACTGTTTCCGCTGTGCTGCATACTAAAGACAACAAGCACGTTCTTCAGGTACAGTATGGAGGCCTGGCCTCAGCTGCGTCACACGACCCCTTGATCCACGCTGGTTGAGCTGGGGCTAGAGATGATAAGGACTCTGTTTGGTATACACATGACCTCTCCACTCCCCTCACCTTTAACTAGCACAGTAGTCTACCAAGCTTAAAATGAAAAAAGCTCCCAGAGCAGTGATATTTCCCTAACCAGCATAATTGTGATCCTGGGCCACTTGATAAATTATATCTGAAACAGAGAGTGAGCTGCATATAAATTTCTTTCCACTTATGTCTTTGGCTACATGCCTATATGAGATAAAAGGGGAAGGAAATTATTCATAGAGAAGACTGCAAATTACTTAAGTGTCTGTTCACAGCACAATAAAGAACTCCGAACTTTCTCAAACTTCATTAAACCAGCCAACAAACCAGTAGTGCTGTGCACAGCACTGTTATAGGCATGAAGGGAAATATTTCATAGATAGGTAATTTCAGCCATGTGGGCACACATCAGAACTCTTCCACTATCAGAGAGGGGGGGCGGATAAGACATATACAAATGAAACAATCACAGAATCTTTAAGGAAAGAGAAATGGTAGTGAGTCTGAGGCAAAAAAGCTGATGTGTTCTCTGTCTGGCTGTTTGACACCCTAAACCTAAAATTTTACTCAGGCTACCTCAGTTTGTGCACCCCAAGGTCCTTCAGAAGGAAGTGCACCCCAAGGTCAAGGCAGGAACACTGGGCCCACAGTACACTAGGGAAGACCCTCCCTTCAACAATGGCTCATCCTGGTGTGATTGCAAGGCTCATGGCTCGTGTTGTCAGCCAGCTTTGGGAGCTTGGGGCCAGTTCTGTATCATTGTTATTGCTGCTGCCAGCATTTACATAGCACTTTGAGGTTTGCAGAGTGCTTTATATCTTTTATCTCAGCTGATACTCACAGTAACCCTATGAGGTGTGTGCTTTTATCATCCACATTTTATGATGAGCAAACCGAGATTGTAAGGTTAACGGGCTTGCCCAGAGTCATGTAGCTGGTAAATATGGGAAGCAGGATTTGAAGTCAAATCTTCGTGACTCCACACCCAGCGGTTCGCCCAGTATGCCATCTAGCTGCTAGAGGTTGTAGAGGCCAGTTGCTTTTCCTGGTCAGGTTAAGGTCAGGGTACCTTGCCAAATGTAAATCCATTAGCCTGCACTGTCAACAAGGAAAGCTACTGTTATGCTCTTGGGAACTGAATTATTTTGATGCTCTAGGCTCCTCCTAGGCCCCTCCAGCCCCCAGCCAGCAAGAAGAGAAAGCGAGTGAGTGATGACATCCCAGACTGTAAACTTCTGAAGCCCCTCCTCAGTGGCTCCATCCCTGTGGACCAGTTCGTTCAGACTTTGGAGAAGGTAAGAATCCAGCTCACATTTACCCAGGATAAACAAAGGACCATTGCTGCTCTTCTGTGGGTTCTCTCTCTTCATTGTTTTAAGAACTGTATTTTGGCAACTTTCACTTCTTTCCCAGTGGTTGTTCATTAACTTCTACTTAGGACGACTCTGATTTTCAAAAGTTCTCTAGGCCCATCTACAATCTCTAGCTCTTTAAAACTATTAACTTACAGGAACATTGAGGGAAGGGGAGAGGAGAAGTTGAAAGAAAGAATATAAATGAATGCATTTATCAAGTACTTATCATGTACCTAGTGCTTGTGAAGACGACATACATAGGCTAGTGGTCGCAAAAGAACGGCATTTTAGTCTGGAAAGTTACAGGGATGGTGAACAAGGCCATAGAGGAGTAGATTAGATTGACACATCCCTTCCAGAAGTAATGACAGAATTGATGTGATCATGGTTCCAGACCTGGAGAGCATGGTGAGTAAGGATATGCCCATATTGACCAGGGAGTAGTAGTAGCAAGTGAAGTATTACTGGAGCCTGCTGCAGGCTCACCTGGACCAGGTAAGGTGCTCACTGGACCAGGTGAGGTACTCATCCATCAGAACAACAGGACCTCAGGACAGACATTCCAGAGAGCCTCGTCCTTATCACTGTAAGGAACCCAGAGGGCTGAAGTAATTCGTAAGTGACAGAACTGGGATTCACACCCAGGCCCTTTGACTCAACATCCAACTCTTTACATTGTGTTAGCATGGATTAGTTATTGAATCTTCTCAAGCAAATGCATTTCTTTCTCTTTTTTTCCATTTATCGTATGTCATGTGGTATTATACATATATATTATTATCTATAGGTTTCTAATGAAACCCATGGGCGAGAAAACTCACACAGAGCAATGGAGAATGCTGGGAGCCCCTGTTGTCTCCTCTGGACAGACTCCTCCTTAAGTTGTCTCCTCCTTAAGACAGACTCATTGAGTCCAGGGTCATTGCCTCAAACATGCAGGGGGCAGCAGTGCTTTCCGGAAGTCTGGTGAAGGACCAGTCCCTCAAAATGGGTCCTCAAGGGAACTGACACACTCCTGTAGCTGGAGAGACAACAAGAACAGCTGGGCTGCAGTCCCAGACCCCAACTCCAGACACAGCTGCCTGCTTTGTTTACTTTGAACATGTAGAGTCAGAAGCTTTCCTCTGCTGGGCCAGGCCTTTGGCAGGTTTTTTATGGAATTTCACCAGTTTTTGAAGTCTCTTTCAAATTGCCTTGATTCTAAATAGCAGTCAGATGAAAGGACAGTTTTGTGGAAAAATGTGGGATTTGGGAGTTAGGAGACCTGAATTCAAATCCCGGCTCTGACATTTTCCTGCCTTTCTGGCCATAGACAAGACTTTGGTCTCATCTGTAAAAAAGAAGGAATTGGACTAGATTCTATGATATCCCTTCACTTCTGTAAAATGTAATGAGATTTGCCCTGGCACTCAGGACTATTCTGAAGCAAGCAAACCTTAAAGCATTATATAAATGAGTTGTTATTCTTGCCAGGTAGCAAGATGGGCTCTCTTACTTTATTGAAAATTTGCATTAAGAAATACTAGAACGCCACAGGAAAGTAAGAGGAAGGGGATAAAAAAGGGGGGATGGTAGAAGGGAGGGAAGATAGGGGGAGGAGGTAATCAAAAGCAAATACTTTTGAAAAGGGACAGGGTCAAAGGAGAAAATTTAATAAAGGGGGACAAGAAAGGAGGGAGCAAAATACATGTATGACCTATGTTGAATTGCTTGCCTTCCTAGGAAGGGTGGGAGGGAAGGGAAGAGGGGAGAGAATTTGGAACTCAAATTTTTAAAAGCAGATGCTCAAGAAAAAAAAAAAAAAAGGTTGTTTTTGCATGCGGCTGGGAAACAGGATATATAGGGAATGGGGCATAGAAATCTATCCCACCCTAAAGAAAGTAAGGAGAAAGGGGATGGGGGGGAGTGGGGTAACAGAAGGGAGGGCTGACTGGGGAATGAGGCAATCAGAATATATGCCATCTTGGAATGGGGGGGGGGTAGAAATGGGGAGAAAATTTGTAACTCAAAATCTTGTGGAAATCAATATTGAAAACTAAAATACTAAATAAAAATTATAAAATTCAAAAAAAAATACTAGAAATGCCAGTTTTGGGGAGGGTTGTTTGTTTTTTGGAGGGGGGAAGGCAGGGCAATTGGGGTTAAGTGACTTGACCAAGGTCACACAGCTAGTAAGTGTGTCAAGTGTCTGAGGTCGGATTTGAACTCAGGTCCTCCTGACTCCAGGGTCGGTGCTCTACTCACTGCGCCACCTAGCTGCCCCAAAATGTCAGTTTTTTTATCTTTTTCCTCATAATAAGCAAAGTGGAAATAGCACCATTTTTATGACTTTCGGTGGCTAACTGTTTTCCCAGTCCAGAAGACTCACCAGTCTCTTGTCTGTCTTGATCCTTGGCAGCACGGCTTCAGTGATGTGAAAGTGGAGGACACAGCCAAAGGACACATCGTCCTCCTCCAGGAGGCTGAGACCCTCATCCAGATTGAAGAAGATTCAACCCACATCATCTGTGACAATGATGAGATGCTCAGGGTCCGGCTTCGGGACCTTGTGCTCAAATTCCTACAGAAATTCTAAATTAAGAAGTCCGCACTAGATTACCTCTAAGTCACTCCCAGCTCTAGGATTCTATGAAAACTCAGGTCCTTTCTGCCTTGGTGAGTCAGCAGCATGGCTTCCAACATAGGCAGAGCTGAGAAGGCCAGTGGTGGCCAGTCATGGGGAGTCCTTGATCCCGTGCCACTTTCTTGTTTATGCCACATGACTCAGAAATCATTGCAGAGTCTTCACATTGTCTTTCTCCTTGGTTTTTAAGAAGGTCCTCTTTTATTCTCAGATCTGGACTTGGCTTGAGTACTGAGGAAGATGGATGTCCTTGAGAGAAATAGTCTGGGTTTAATTTTCAGAAATAGATCTCCCTGGATTTCCACCACTGCCTCAGGGGAGATACCTTTGGTTAAATTCTAGACTTTTCTTTGCAGTTTTGGTCTCCAAGTAATCCAGTTATAAGGCAGCAGGTTGTTCATTGGTTGTAATGACCAATGGCGAAGACAGTTCTTAAAGACTTTGCTGGTTTAGTGGAAAGGGGAGGTGTCTAGACCGACTTCTGTTTATTTTCAAGGTTTTGCTTGGCTGGGAAAGGGGAACTAGTGTGTTTGGCATTATTTGTTTGCTTCCTTTATTGCCTTCCCCAGAGAACTGTGAGTCAAAAGATGGCCCTTCAGGGAAAGAGCAAAATAAACCACATCAGTCTTTGTCTTATTTTTAAGAAGGCTCCGTTTAAATAAAAGGTAGTTATTTTTACCAAGTGTACTCTGCTCTGTTGTGCATATTGTTGGTGTTCTGTCATTTCAATCCTGTCCAACTCTTCAGGACCCCATCTGAGGTTTTCCTGCAGAGATACTGAACTGGTTTGCCAATTCCTTCTCCAGCTCATTTTACAGATGAGGAAACTGAGGCAAACAGGGTTAAGTAACTTGCACATCTAGTAAATGTCTGAGGCAGGATTTGAACTTAGCTCTTCCTGACTCCAGGCCTGGCACTCTATCCACTGTACCATCTAGTTGCCCATGTTGTACATACACATTTTGTATTCATTTGATCTCAATCCACTACAGCTTTGGGGTAGAAATGAGGCTTTCACAAAAGAATTAAAGCAGACCAGCAATCCTTAAAGCAATAAGCCTTTATTATATAGATGTTTTGATTCACACAAAAAATCCTAACATGAGATACCCTGGTTCAGGAAAATGGGGGCAGGTTCAATAAGGGAAGGATTCAGTCAGGGCTGTGATGATTTTAAGACCATAGGCCATAGGGGACTGGAGAGAAGGCAAAGAGAGAGGAAACAATGGTCTTGTGGAGACACCGCCTCTAGGCTTGGCACAGCCAGCTTTGCAAGCTGGTCCATGTTTGCAACAGCTGGATTTGCATCTCCATACTAGGGCAGCTTGCTGACACACAGTGTTTAGCATATAATAAACACTTAACAAATGCCATTTCGTTCATTCACAGGTTTATATAGGAAGGGAGAAAGCTCTCAGGTACATCTGATTAGTTTTCCATCTCTGATGTCAGAGGGATACACTAGGATTTTCTGGTAAGCCCCTAGCTCTATCATGTACCATGTATCATGTTCCACAGGTGCATGGAGCATGAACTCTTTTCATTATTCGGTATGGAAATTTCCAGAAAAGGGGAGAAGGCAGATCCAAAGCAGGGCAACTCCCACAAGAAAGGCCGAATCCAAAAAAACAAAAAAAAACTTTGAGGACTATCCCAGCATCTAATGGAAAATGCCAAATTTTGTGATTTAAAATACAGAGAAATCTCAACAACAAAACAACATGACGAGTAATATTTTGGTGTCTGTATGTTAAGACAAAGAACTCGGCTACATGAAAATTCATCATACAGATTTAGTTCTACATATAATTATACTTTTCTGTGGCCTTAGAAATTCACTCATTTCTATTTCCTTTTATAGCCCATTGGAAATTAAAACTGAGCCAGGAACAGCCCTCTAGTAAAACTATTCATGTCTCTGCATCTACTAGATTATATTTTCCTCCTGTTTTCAGTTTAATTCAGTTCAGCTAGCATTTATTAAATACCTATGTGCCAAGCACTTTACTAGGTTCTGGAACTAAATTGAAACAATCCCTGCCCTCAAAGAGCTTACTGCTGGGGGAGAATAGCAATGTATTTAATAAGTAAATTTTTTTAAAAAACAAAGTACAGACAGTTCTGCTGTATCAGGACACATGCTGGAAAAAGAAAGCACAGCTCTGTGCAAGATGGTACAATAAAGACCACAGAACTTAGGGGGAAAATGGAATGCACAATGCTGAAAAACTTGGTCAGCAACACTGTTTTATACATATTGGATGGTTAAGAAAGAAGTAAATATTGCAACAATGGTGGCTACGTCTGTGGCATTAGGCTGTACAGCAAGAGAAAGCTGAAGCTCCAGGCCTTGGGGGCAGGAGGCTGTAGTGGAAGGAGATGGGGTGGGGTAGACAAGGCCTTTGCTGCTCACACCTCCTACTGCACCAGAAGATGGGCAATAGCTATGGTGCCATACCTTGACAAAGACCTGAAGTTTGCTTGCTTTTGGAAGTGGGCGTTGGAAGAGTTGGAGCTTGTGGGTCATTATGAAGTGATGTAGTTTGCTCATTCTCACTGTTTCTTGGGGAAGAAATCACTCAGAAGCTAGCTGGAAATTTGTGTCATGCTAAAAATGTTCCTTAATGTATCAATCACATTGGAATAAATGTGTTTCTGAAATAGACATTTTTGCAGAATTGACTATAACCAAAATATTATTTGGAAGGTAAGAGGGCACAAAATGGTAACAGTTTGAGGGAATGAGCTGAACCTCAAACAGAGCTAAGGATTCCCAGAGATGGAGGTGAGAAAAGAGTGTGACTTCCAATTCCTCTACTTCTTAGTGGTCCCCCAGGCCTCACTTCTGCTCTGGTTCCAATTCCTTCCTTTCCTCTTCTTAAACCTATAATCAAATTTGCACTGTCCTCTGCTCCTGAGTCCCTTCTTGGACCTGGCACAATTTATGCCTTCCCAAATGCTAACCCTGGGTTTCCTCCACCATCCACTATCTACCACCTCCACCCTTACTAACATGCTACTGAACAGTGCTAGAGGAAATCACATAAACCTCCCAACTGGGTCCTCTACAAAGTTATCTAATTTCAAGTGGGTCTTTAATTGCTGCAAGGCAACCCTTTTACTCTAACCTACTTTAGTCTCTGGCATTTACCGCAGAGTCTGTTAAAACCTCTCAGTCCTCCCACGTTACTCTGTCAAACACCATCTCAGCAAAGGACCTCTTCTCATACTAAACCATGAAAAGCCATTTGCCATGATTCCCTTCACTCCTACTATGCATCTTAAAACCTCTTGACAACATCATTCAGTCTCTCCTTTACTCCAGTCTCTGAAGAGGCATCTCTTTTTTATAAAATGTTATCCATTTATTAAGGAAGGGAGGAAGAAGGGTGCCTGTAATCAAATAGTCGTGCAAAACAAGTTGTCCAGATAGTCATGTCTTACTCTGCATGAGGTGAGCAGCGTTCTTTAACAGCCCTTGGGCATCATGGTTGATCAGAATTCTTAACTTTTTCAAAATTGTGCATTTTCATAATGTTGTGGTATAAAGTGTTCCTCCGGTACTGCTGATTTCATTCTGCATCAGTTCATACAAGTCTTTCAGTGTCTCTTTGAAAACATCTTTTTCCTCATTTCTTACAGCATAATAGTATTCCTGTACATTCCTTTGCCACAATTTGTTCAACCATTCTCTAATTGATGAGCACCCCCTTGACACTTGACAGTTTTTCACCAACACAAAAATTACTGCTACAAATATTTTTGTCTATATGAGACCTTTTACTCTCTGATCTCTTTGGGATGTAAGCTTAGCACTAGTATAGCTGGGTCCAAGGGTATGCACTGTTTAGTAACTTTGGGACCTAATTCCAAACTGCTTTCCAGAATGGTTGGACCCACTCTAAACTCTAGCAGTGCATCAATGTGCCTGTTTTCCCACATGTCCCCTAACAGTCATTATTTTTTTTTATGATCTTTGCCAAATTGGTGGGTATGAAGTGAAAGCCCAAAATTACCTTAATTTGCATTTCTGCAATTATTAGAGATTTGGAACATTTTTTCACATATCTATAGATGACCTGGCTTTTTTCTTTGCTTGAAAACTGCCTATTCATATCCTCAGACCATTAATCAGTTGGGGAATGTCTCTTATAAGATCTTACACATTTGAATCAGGTCCTTACATATCTTGGAAATGAGATCTTTATTAGAGAAACTTGCTGCAAAGATTTTTCCCAATTAATTGTTTCCCTTCTTATATTAGCTATATTGGTTTTGTTTTTTGCAAAACTTTTTTGCAAAAACTTTAATTTTAATCAAAATTATCCATCTTCTGTGATCCTTTCTATCCCTTATTTGATTATGAACTTTTCTGCTATCCATGGACCTGATAGGTAATTTCCTCCTTTTTCTTTACTGTGTTTACGATGTGACCTTTTATACCTATGTCACATATCCATTTGGTGTGAGGTATTGGTCTAAATCTAATGTATCCCCTCCTGCTGTCCAGTTTTTCCAACAATATTTTATCAAATAGTCCTTACTCCAGTATTTGAGAAGCCTTTCTTGCAGCCTCCTATTTGTACTTTTGATCCCATCCCCTTCTCACCTCCTCCAGCAGATTGCCCCCCAAATCATCTACTCTTCCTCTTTATCTTCAGTCTTTCCCTGTCTACTGGCTTCTTCCCAGATGCCTGCAAACCCGACTCCCCCGTGCTTTAAAAATCAAAACCCTTCATATTGACCTATGATCCCCTTAAGCTGCCACCATACTATATTTATTGCTCCTCTCTTTCATAGCCAAACTAAGAAGCACTGTGTGTACTTGTTTCAAGCTTTTCTATTCTCAATTCCCTGCAGTCTGACTTCATGCCTCATCACTCAACTGAAACTTCTCTCTCCAAAATTACCAATTGTCAAATACAATGGCCCATTCTCATGTCTCATCTTCCTTACCCTCTCTGCAGCATTTGACACTTAGTTGATCACCCTCTCCTCCCAGATACACTTCTCTGAGGTTCCATAACTACTTTCTCAGTTTCCCTGTCTGTCTCCCCTGTCCCAACCCTAACGGGGCCTCCCCCAAAGCTCTGTTCTGAAGCATCTTCCCTCCGTATACTTTGTGATTTCATATTCTCCCATGAATTCGACCATCTTTTCTATGTGGATCACTCTTAGATCTGTATAGTCAGCCCTAGGCTCTCCTGTGCCCCAGACCCGCTTCACCAATGGCCTATTTGAGAACTGCCTGATCTGCCACTTACTAGCCTTACAATAATGGGCAAGTCATTTAACTTCTTTGGACCTATTTCCCTATCTGTAAAATGAGTTCTAATATTTGTACTATCTACCTCACATTTTGTAAGCTATAAAGCTTTATGTAAATATGAGCTGGGACCGGGGAGATGGTGGGGAGGGAGGGATAGCACTGCATAGCCTAATTTCCAATTAGATATACCATTTTGTTGCTATTCAGTCACTTTTCAGTCATGTCCAAATCTTCACGACCGCATTTGGGGTTTTCTTGACAAAGAGACTGGAGTGGTTTGCCATTTCCTTCTCCAGCTCATTTTACACAGGAGGAAACTGAGGCAGACAAGGTTAAATGACTCACCCAGGATCACACAGCTAGTAAGTGTCTAAGGCCTGATTTGAATTCAAAAAGATGAGTCTTTCTGCCTCCAGGCCCAGCACTCTATCCACTGAGCCACTTAGCTTCCCTACAGGTGCACTATAGGGATCTGTGATTCAATGTATCTAAAACAGAATTCATGGCCTTTTCCTCAAAACCCACCTGTCTTCCTAACGTCCCTATTTCTGCCAGTGTCACCATCCAGTCACTTAGGTTCAAAGCCTCAGCTTTACTGGCTTAACTGGCTTTCAACTTCCATCTCCAATCAGCTACCAAGTCCAGTTATCTACCCTCCACATCCACACTCTTCTCTCACGGCTCCCACCCTAGTTCAAGTCTCCTCAGTCTCACCTAGAATACTGAAATAGTCTCCCAATTTTGCTTCCTCCATTCTCTCACATCTTCAGCCCAGCCTCTACGCAGCTGCCAAATGCTCCCCTTTATACACTCCATAATCCCACCAAACTGACCCATACAAGGCATTCCATCTACCATCTAGCTGGCCTTCTCCAAACTCTCTCCCAAGCCTGAAATATATGCCCTCCTCACCTCTTCACCTCCTAGAATCCCTAGCTTCCTTCAAAGCTCTGCTCAAATGGCACCTCCAATAGGAGTCATATCTGGATCCCTACCCCCACCCACCTGCCCCACGTACCAGTGCCCTCCTCCCCCAAATTAACTCTGTATTTTGTATCTACTTTTCTATGAATGTGTTGTCTCCCCACGTCCAGACCCCAATGGAATAGAAATTCCTTGAAAACAATAACTTTTGCTTTTGCCTTTGTTTTCCCCAGGGCCTAGCACAGTGTCTGGAACAGAATAGGCACTTAATAAATGCTTGTTGATTGTTTGAAAAGTTTCTATACCTGAACTGTGTCTGCATGAGAACTTAGGTCTTTGGAGTGAAATTTTGCAGAAATATTCATCCTTAAGACTAACAGGAGCTTCCCTCTCCCCACCATAATAAATATCTCATACTTACATAAAGCTTTATGGATTACAAAATCTGAATTAGTGCAAGTATGAGAGAGTATGTGTGTGTGTGGGAAAAATATTTTTTAAATTTATTTTTAACATTCTTTTTAAATTTTGAGTTCCAGATTCTCTCCCTCCCATCCCTTTCCCCACCCACTGAGAAGGCCAACAATATATCAATGATACATGTGAAATCATGCAAAACAAATTTCATAGTAATACATTGCAATGAAAAAATAATAACATGAGAAAAACATATTTCAGTTTGCACTTAGATTCATCAGTTCTCCTTCTGGAGGTTGGACAGCATTTTTTCATAAGTCCTTTAGAATTCTCCTGAGTGTTGAATTGGTCATAGTTACAACATTGCTGTTAGCGCACACAGTGATCTCTTGGTTCTTCTCACTTGGCTTTGCATCAGTTTATGCAGGTCTTGCCATGTTTTTTTCCTGAAACCAGCCCCCCTTTTCATTTCCCACAGCATAACTTGTTCAGCCATTCCCCGATTGATGAGCATCCCTTCAATTTCCAATTCTTTGCTGCCACAAAAAACAGCTATATTTTTGTACACTTACGACCTTTTGATTCTTCAGGTACAAACCTAGTAGTAGTATTGCTGGATCAAAAGGTATGCACAGTGTCATAGCCCTTTGGGTCTAGTTCCAAATTGTTCTCCAAAATGATTGGATCAGTTCACTACTCCACCAACAGTTCATTAATGTAGCTATTTTCCCTCATTCCTTCCAGCATTTGTCATTTCTCGTAGGTATGAGGTGGTACCTTAGAGTTCTTTTAATTTGCCTTTCTCTAATCAATAGTGATTTGTAACATTTTTTTCATATGAATACAGCTTTGATTCCTCCTTCTGAAAACTTCATGTTCATATCCTTTGACCATTTATAATTTGGAATGGCTCGTTTTTATAAATTTGACTCAGTTCCCTATATATTTGAGAAATGAGGCCTTTATCAGAGAAACTTGGTTTAAAATTTTTTGATATCATATCATTTGTCTATGGTACCTTTTAGCAAAAAGTGTAGTTTCCCCGATCATCTCTCTCAGATCTAATTTTGCTTTTGCTTTGTCTGTGATCAAGTTTGTTACCTTCTTCACTTCCGCTGAAACGTAATAGACTCTGATCCAGCCCTTCATTTCAACTTTGTGTGTGTCTTTCCAGGTGTCTCTTGTACGCAGCACATTGTTGAATTCTGGTTTCTTTGGGTTGGGATTTTGTTTTGTTTTGGTTTTTTGGAGGGGGGAAGGTAGGGCAATTGGGATCAAGTAACTTGCTAGGGTCGCACAGCTAGTAAGTGTGTCAAGTGTCTGAGGCTGGATTTGAACTCAGGTCCTCCTGACTCCAGAGCCAGTGCTCTACTCACTGTGCCACCTCGCTGCCCCTGAATTCTGGTTTCTAACCTATTCTGCTGTTTGCTTCTGTTTTATGAGTTAGTTCATCCCATTCCCCTTTGCAGTTATGATCACTAACTGTGCATTCACCTCCATCCCATTTTCCCCTGTTTATCCTTCTCTCTCTTTTTATCCTGTCTCTCCTCAAAAATGTATCTTCCAAACACTACCTCCCCCTATCCACCCTCTCCCTTATAATCTACCCCTTCCCCATATCTGTTATCCCCTTTACCTCCTAACTCCCTATTGGGTAAGATAGATCTCTGTATTCAACTCTTTGTGTGTGTATAGTGTATATATGTGCATGTATGTGTGTATATATACATACATATGTATATATCCTTTCCCCTTTGAACCATGTCCATTGAGAGTGAAGTTCAAGCATTGCTGGCCACCACCCCCCATTTATCCCTACACTATAAAAATTCTTACTTGTGTGCCTCCTTTATGTGAGAAACTTTGCCTTTTTTACCTCTCCCTTCTCCCTTCCAGTGCTTCCCTCTTTCTCACCCCTTTTTGGAAATCATTTCAACATAATTGATTACACTTATGCCCTCCGCCTATGCAGACTTCTTCTAACTGCCCTAATAATAATAAAGTTCTTAGGAGTTACATATATCCTCATCCCATATAGGAATGTAAACATTTTAACTCCATTGAGTTCCTTATTATTACTCTTTCATGTTTACCTTTTTAAGCTTCTCTCTCAAGTCTTCTGCCTGAATGTCAGATTTTCTATTTATCTGTGATCTTTTCATCAGGAATGCTTGAAACTTCTCTATTTCATTAAATATCCATTTTTTCCCCTGAAGGATTATACTCAGTTTTGCTGGGGTAGGTTATTCTTGGTTGTAATCCTAGCTCCTTTGCCTTCCAGAATATCATATTCCACGCCCTCCACTCCATTAACATGGAAACTGCTAAATCTTGTGTTATCCTGACTGTGACTCCATGATATTTGAATTGTTTCTTTCTGCCTGCTTGCAATATTTTCTCCTTGACCTGGGAGCTCTGGAATTTGGCTACAATATTCCTGGGAGTCTTCATTTTGGGATCTCTTTCAAGAGGTGATCAGTGGATTCTTTCAATTTCTATTTAACCCTCTGGATCTAAGATATTGGGACAATATTCCCTGATAATTTCTTGAAATATAATGTCTAGGCTCTTTTTTATCATAGCATTTAGGTAGTCCAATAATTCTTACATCGTCTCTCCTAGATCTATTTTCCAGGTCAGTTGTTTTTTCCATTGAGATATTTCACATTTTCTTCTATTTAAAAAAAATTCTATTGACTTTGTTTTATTGTTTCTTGAAGTCTCATGGAGTCATTAGTTTTCACTTGCCCAGTTCTGCTTTTTAAGGAGTTCTTTTCTTCAGTGAATTTTTTGTGCCTCTTTTACCATTAGGCCAGTGCTTTTCAAAAAAGGTGATATTTTCTTCAGTATTTTTCTGTGCCTCTTTTAACCAAACTATTAATTCTCTTTTCATAATTTTCTTAAATTACTCTCATTTCTTTTCCCAATTTTTCATCTACTACTCTTATCATGTTCTTTAACTCTTCCAAGTAATTCTTGCTAGACTTGGGTCCAATTAGCCTTTTTCTTTGAGGCTTTGCTTACAGCTGTTTTCACATTGTTGTCTTCTTCCAAGTTTATGTTTTAGGCTTCCCTGTCACCATAGTAGCTTTTTATGGTCAAGTTCTTTTTGGTGTTGTTATTTCTTCCTTTTTCCAGTCTATTTCTTCACTTTGAACTTTACATTAAAGTTGGGCTCTGTTCCCCTGAAGTAGGGAGGTACTGTGTCAACTTCAGGCTTTTCCATGCTAGTTCTGGGGGTCTGCAAGTTTTCAGTGCTTCCAAGGTGGTGGTGTCCTGGGAGAGGTGTGGTCACTGCTCTCCTGGTCTGTGCCCTGGTCTTTATTCAGGAAGGGTCCCTGCTCCCCTGCAGCCACAAATGCTAGTGCTCCTCTTGGCCCTGGAACTGTGACTAAGGCCCCTACTCCCTTGTGACTGATCACAACACCTTCTTTGTCCTGGAACCACAATCCAGAACTGCTAATGGGCCATAGAGTCGCCAATCAGCACCAGCTGCACCTACTGCCAGTAAAAGGGCCCCTATAATCTCTTTCTGACCAGCTGTCCAACATCCTATCATCTCTAGGTTGAGAGCTCCCACAGCTGCTGCTGCCACTACTGTGGCAACCTCTGATACCCACCACTGGTGTTCCTTCCATGCTCTGGGCCTGTGCCCAACCCAGTGTTACAGACCTCTCCTATAGACCTCTTACATTGTCTTAGGCCGAAAAAATGTCTTCCACTGACCTTTTGTTGGCTCTGCCACTCTAAAATTTGGTTTGAGGTATTATTTCAAAGTTGTTTGGAGGGGAGTATTGAGAGATGGCCCACAGAGGAGACTTACTAAAATCTCTAACCCAAATCATGAATTCTATTTAGACCATTCCTAATAAGGGATCCTCCAACCTTAGCTGGAAGACTTCCAGTATTGTGGAAGTCACTGTCTGCTGGAGGCAATCCATTCCATTTTTGGTCCACTATGTTAGAAATTTTTTTTCTCTTTTTGAGCCAAAATCTGCTTCCCTACAGCATCTAGTCACAGCTCCCTGTTTCTGTCCCCATTGTTCCTCCATCCCCCTAACTTTGCTCTCGGCCTCAGAAAAATCAAAAGGAGTCTCTCACAAAAAGATTAGCAGCCAGTGGCATATTATATTTGTAATAGCTCAGTTTGCAGATGACTTAGATAAAATAGATAAAAGAAGTAGGTATTGCTCAGCTTGGTAATTGTCTCCCTCCTCTTCACTCAGAAAAAAATTATAATAATAAGATTATTCTTAGCCCGTGTTATTGTGATTCAAAAACCTTTCAGGGTGGAGAAGGGATGGATAAAGCCTGGATTTGGGATTTATTTGAATGGAAAAACAGCATTTGGCTCATTTTTCAATAAATGTTTTTTTAAATCACCACCGTACAGCGGAATTATCAAGATAATTAATACAAGCCCCTGCTCTCATCTTTAGATAGATAAAATGTAAATTTAAATATAGTCAATGCATAAGGGGCAAAAAGGGATGAGAAACCATTCCTAACTTGGGGACCAAGGAAGATTTCAAGGACATGGGGTGGCATTTGAACTAAACATTGGATATGAATTGATTGGATGTCCACCGGGAGGAGGGCATTCCAGGCCCTTGGAGCAAATATTTTCAGATGGGAACAATCAAGGCTGTTAATTAGTAAACTGAATTCTTGTTCATCCCAAGCCAAAGGAGAAGCACTTTGATTTTGTAAATGTAGAAATGATTCACTCAGCATCCAACCAGTTAGACCCCCTCTGTCACTACCCCAGAGTCAGCTATATGGGTCTAAGCTGGCTACTTGTCCTTAAGCATCATCCCATCTGGCTCTCATAATCATTGTCACAGAATCTCAGAGTTGCCAGGCACCAGAGACCATGCATTCCAACCCATGCCTAGACAAGACTCTCTTCTACAACATACTCAAGTATACGTCTAGCTTTTACCTAAAATACCTCCAGTTATGGAGAACCCACTACCTTTCTAACCAACTAACTCATTCAACTTTAGAATAGCTCTGATTATTAGGTATTGCCCCTCCCCCAATGTCACGCTGAAATGTCCCTCTTTTCAACATCTACCCGTTGTTCTTGGTGCTACCTTCTTGGTTCAAGTAGAACAGATGTTTCCTTTTTCAATATTTAATGACAACTATCTTGTCCCCCTCAGATCGTCTTCAGGCTTAATTGCTTTGGAAATCCGCTGACGCACATACAGTGCTTCTAACAGTATTGCAATTATTACTCCTACTACGTTGAACAAAGTGGGAGAGGGGATAGTCTGCAGCATCTTGCTGAATATAACTAGTCTTTCTGGAGGCTGCCTGAGGATCTGTTTCTTCCCAAGGTCATAAGGAAGGAACAGGGAGAGGCTCCCTTAGATTTTAAAGGGACTGGAACAGGGAAGGGTTGGGTGTAATTAAAAAACTAGAAATAATCTCATGAAATGATGGGAAAGTATACCAGCCCAAATAGGCTTTGGGAATGAGAGGAAAGGACCACCTCCTCCTTCCTGGCCCTGATTTGCCTGGTTATCTAATCTTGCTTGGTTCAGATGCGGAAGGACCCCAGGGAGGTGGTGTCTGATCCTCAGTGCAGAGGCACAGAGTTCAGTTCTCTGAAGACAGGCACTAGAGGGCCCCAGAGAGCAACACCCTGTGCATGGGCCCAGAGCAGTCCGGTTCCCTTTTCCAAGAACATTCCCCTTTGCAGCTCTAGAGGCCAAATGGCATCAAAAAATGTCAGACCTCGCAGCAGGGACAGAGGGAGGAACGACAAGTTTAGCTCTGCCTTAAGGCACGTGAATATCTAAGCTAGAAGTGGGATATATGGTTGAAATAGGCCTGCCACCCAGGTTCATTCCCTATGCAGGGAGATGGGACCAAACTGGCCAAGTTGGCCATGCCCTCCCCTGGCAAACCGTGTCATCTCTCACTTGCTTCCTTTTGCATGGGCTGCTGCTCCTTCTCTCCCCAATTCCATTTCTTAAAACCTAAAGGGCTCCTTCCCATGAGGTCTTTCCTGACCACCCCCCCCCCTCCAGTTATTAGTGCTTCTCCCCAAAAGCCAATTACTTTGTATGTGCATTTCCTTTCCTGGTTTGTTAAAGAGCCTTATCTCCTTAGGAGAATGTAAGTAAGCTCCTTGTGGGCAGCCAGTTTTGTTTTTGTCTTGGAATCCCCAGTGTAAAGAAGGTCTGGCACACAGCAGGTATTTCATAAAATTGCTCACTTACTTGAAATTAAGGGTATGGAATGTTTCATCTTTGCTCTAGTGCCTAAAGTTTACATATATGGGAGGCCTTTAAAGTGTGTTGGCATAGATGGTAGGCCTTTAATAAATGCTTAATTGAATTGAGCTGCTGCTTCCCAAGGCCCCAAAATAATTGTATCTGAATCTTTCACAAGCCTGAGACTCACCCAGGACACTGCCACCATGTCGAGGCAGAGCCTTGAGGAACATCTGGCCCAACCCTTCATTTATTAGAGTAGTAAATCCTCCTAAGCTCTGACCCCAACTTTGCTAACAAACCAGTGCCCCAAGTATCAAAATCTTAATTTGCATTTGGCAAGAGCCAAGTGAAATGAAGAGGCCAAACCAAATCTGACCCTGACACAGGGGCTTCTTCACCAGCCTTGTGATGATGTCTGCTTTCATTTAGAAGTTTCTAGTCCACTACATATATTAATACCATTGGTTTGAGTCCCTCCTAATTCTCAGTTCTTAATGCATCACTCCCCTCTCCCCAAACCTTTAAGGGCTCCCTGCTGCCTACCAAATAAAGATGAGTCTAATGAGCTTGGTAGCTGATGCTTTCTACAGTCTGGCCTAATTTACCTTTCCAACCTCATCTCATGTTCTCTTTCACATTCCTTATGTATGCCCCAACCAAACTGACTACTCACTATTCCACCAACACGTCCTTCCATTTTTCAGCCTTTTCTTATCTCATTCTCTGTGCTTGGAGTCCAGAGGGAAACTCACTACCCACCAAGGCAGCCTGTCTCATTAGAAACACTTTATATTTTGAGCCGCAATCTGCCTCACTCTTCCACCCTCTGGTATTAGTTCTGACCTCTGAGGTCAAGGAGAACCCCTCTGCCCTATGACTACTCTCGAAATATTTAAAGATGGCTACTATTAGACTTCATGAAATCCTAATTTAGAGCTGAAAGGGACCTGGTATATAGAATGTTGGCCCAGGAGTCAGGAGGACAAATTCAAATCCTGCCTCCAATGCTTACTAACTGTGAACTTAGTCTGAGTCAGTTTCCTCATCTGTCAAAGGGGGATAATGCCACCTTTGGTGCCCACCTCACACTCTGTTGTGAGATTAACTGGAATAATGTTATGTACAGTGAACCTTAAAGACATAAATGCCAGGTGGCGTCCCCTACCTGCTTTAAGCTGTTCTCAGAAAACTTGTTTTCTATTCCATTTACTTCCTTGTTCATTCCTTCGCTGATTCTTTGAAAACTAAGCTTTAACGGATGCATGGAAACAGCAGGATTACTTTCTCATCCATGCTAGAGGTTTCCCAAATGTGTCTCATCATCCATCCTGAGAGATGGGAAAGAGCATGTACCAGGTAAGCCAAACCCCCGAATGACCCCCATCCCCCCTCAGACCCTGACAGAGACAGCCCAGGACCCTGAACTCAAGAACCTCGGAAACAGTCGCATCCCCCATTCCAGCCCCGACAGCTGTCATTGAAGGGCGATATCACTGTGGAGATGAGGCCCACCTTATCACTACCAGCAGCAACTTCTGACCAAATGCCACAAGTGGGCACATAAGCACTAGAACCCTGGTGGTAGCAGCACCGCCCCCCTGCCCCCCAGACCACTGATTTTGCTCCTAGTCCAGTTTTCATAGCTATCGGAGGAAGCAACTCCTGCAGAAAAGGGGCCAGCCCTGCCCCCAGCTACCAACTAACCGCCAGTCACAAGACAGGAAAAACACCCTTGGCCAGGCCACACTACCACCCCTCCTTGACTACCCTCAGATCCCAATGGAGACATCCAAGGACCCTGAACCCAAGAGTCTTGGGAATAGCAGTGCTTCCAGCACAGAGCTAGAGCCATCATCGTATGAAGCAACCCCTGTGGAGATGCAGCCTGGCAGCTGCTCCTGCAGGTGCTACAACTAAGCTAATTAAGATCCAGGAAGGAAAAAAGTTACTGTCCCCAAAGTCCTTGGCACTGTTAAATGGTTCAACATCAAAAACTGATATGATTTTACCGATGGAAAAGACATTAAAGAAGAGACATTAACACCTGCTCTGTGGCCATGCCCTAAGGACCACGGGACATTGCCATCTGAGTTGACCCCAAAACCTCTTTCATTACAATATGAGAATTAGGACTATCTTGTGTTTCTGTTTGGATCCCCAGTGCTTGGTCACAGTGCTTTGCACTTAATAAATGCTTTTTTTTCATTCATTCATTCATTCATTCATTCATTCATTCATAAAAGGTTTCCCCTTTCAGGTACAGCTTTGTTGATAGGGACAGTTGTAAAATTCTAAAGCCAAGAGAGCAGCCTCACAGAGACTTAACCAGGGTGAAGAGGGCCTCTGTGTCTCATTTCCCTGCATCTGATTTGCATTTGCCTGACATGAGAATTTAAAGGTAACGTTGGGAAGCCCTAATCTCGAGAACTGGGTAGGTAACTATGGGACAAATACATACTACCTAGGTATGATATAGATAGCGGGAGAGTGAATTCTGGTTTATCCCCATGAGAAAGAAGTATCGTTTCATGAAAAGACTTTGAACCAGCAGAGGAACATGCAATGGATCTCGGAAGAAAATGAGTTGTTGTAATGTGGCCTCACTTTGGGAACTCCCTGACCTGGAGCCCTACACACAAATGGCATTTTCTTGATAGCCTATTTATCTTATGTTCATCTATGACTGTTTGCCTTCTATATACGTCTGTGTAATCAGGCTTTCCCACATCCTGTCAACTGTTTTCTAGAAACCTAATTTTTATCATTTTGCAATTGATCCTACTGGAATTCATCCTTTTTTTTGAGATGAACTTGACCCAGTAAATAGGTCCCTGGGCTTACATAGGTACTTGGGCAATAATCAAGAACATACTGTATGAAGGTGACTTCCCTTCATTACACAAAAGTATAAATGGGGTGTTTGTTTAAAAAATTGTCCTATTCATCCTCAGCACAGACACACAAACTGTACTACACCATTAGGACCCAAAAGAATCCTGGTCTGTCAGTGATCTTATCTGGAATCAATAAGGAATAAAATGAGTAGGAGGAGCAGCGCTACAGCACATCACACAAAGATGCAGTAGGCATGTAACAAGACTGCATGTGAGCACAATACCACATGGCTGATAGTCAATATTGTTGAAATCCTCCTGATTAAAGGCAGACATTGGATGATCCCCAGTCCTAGCCATATAATAGACAAAGTATGGGTAAGCAAGAGTGAATTCGAGATCTTAACCCAAGGAATCCAATCTGCCCTTCTATGGATCCTCAAAGTCCTGTTCTGGTGCCCCTTCTTAGCCTGTGGCGATCTGGGCATCTTGAAGGCTAGGATGAGAAGAGCTTGTGCTCTGTCACGCAAGGCTAACCTCATTTCTTTTTTTGACAGGACTATCAGACTGGTGTTGCTGCTCTTCAATCAGTCAGTCATGTCCAACTCTTCATGACCCTATGCTGTCCATGGGGTTTCCTTGTCAAAGATACTGGCGTGGTTTGCCAGTGAATTAAGATAAAGGTTAAGTGATTTGCCCAGGATCACACACCTAGTAAGGGTCTGAGGCCCGATTTGAACTCAGATCTTTGTGACTCCAGGCCCAGCACTCTATTCCCCTGAGGCTGGTAGTTCAGTGCAATGGTGTAGACATATACATGGATTTCAGCAAAGCATTTGTCAATCTCATGCAGTTAGGTGGAGTAGTGGTTAGAGCAAAGTGTTGGGCATGGAGTCAGGAAGACAAGTTCAAATCCGGCGTCAGAAACTAGCTGTATGACTCTGGGCACGTCACTTAACCTGTCTGCTTTAGTTTCCTTATATGTAAAATGTGGATAACAATAGCAGAGTTGTGAGAATCAAATGAGATATTTGTAAAGTGCTTAGCATAGGGCCTGGCACATAGTAGGTGCTTAATAAATGCTTATTCCCTTCCCCTTCCTTGTCATACAAGAGCATTTAATAAATGCTTGTTCTCAATACTGACAATATTACAGTGGTCTCTATATCAAATTTGGAGTGTATGGGGTGTTTAAGGATTAGCACCTCTGGCATGGGGGTTGCCAAGCCTTTTTCAGGGCTGCTCATCTCCCTTTGGTATCCACCTGGCACTCAACTCTCACCTGTGGCTCCAAAAAGTTGTAGCATATGCAGAGGCCACACCCTGGTAAAACCATCGAGGCAGACAGGCTGAACCAGGTTGAGGGTAACCAACAGGCCCCTTCGGCGACTTAGGGATGTCTACCCCAAGCATGTAAAGAAGACTAACCCTGGTGGAATGGGTGGATGAGAACAATTTGTTCCAGTGGCCATGAAGGCAGCTAAAACAGGTGCTATGGAGCACTTAGAGGTTGGCCAGGCATAGAAGACACCAAGGCCATGATTCACTGTGCCCCCAGCCATCATCGGTCATCTTGATGTCTGTCTTGCTACTGGACCTCAATGACTCAGGAAGAGTGTGAGGCTGACAATTTTGTGTAACTGTCAGTTCACTTAACTACAACTCAAGCACAAGTCATGACCCCATGATGTCACTGGTCACCTTCGAAAACGAAGACCCAACAGCATGTCAAATTCGAATCCTTGCAACAGAATCTGTTGCCATGTTTATTATTCAGTTTGTACACTTGTGAAGTCTCTGTCAACTTGGAAAATTTCTCGCAGAGAACCCCAAGCATCTGCCCTTAGCCCTAGGTTGTTCAACATTTTTATCAGATTTAAATTGACTCAGCCAAAGGCATGGTAGACACTGCTTTTGACCAAGAAGTGAGCAAGATTTACCAAGCTAATCCTAGGAGCTACGCTTCCTGGACAAAAGGTGGTGGGAAATGTGGAAAGTCTGCTTCTAAAAGCCCTGTCCAGAGAATTACAGGATCATAGATTCAGGGCTGGATGGGACCTCAATGGTCATCTTGGTTCAACCCTTAACTTTACAAATGAGGAAACTGAGTCCAAGAAAGGTAAAAAAGGTCATAGCTGGTAAGCAGCAGAGGTATGATCTGAACCCAAGTCCTCTGACTCCAAATCCATCCCACTCTCCATTGTACCATGCCCATTATTCACTCTCAGCTTTTTTCCCCAATCCCTTTCAAAAATAACTATAAACCCAAACACACCATCAGCATCTTTAGCTCAGCCTTCTTCTGCCTTAATTCTTGGCCTCCCAATGTCCCCCACAGGAACTCTGGGATGTGTAGGTATTACCAGGAAAGACGCAATGGAGCTCAATGTAAGTGTTATTTACGCAGCTGTTGTCAGTAAGATGAAAATCTAGTGGGCCCTTGGTAAACACCATTGTGTCCACATACACACCAACCTCTTTAAATGTGATCCAAAACTCTTATTTCTATGAGTAAAACTGAGAAGGGCTTTTCTGGGATCAGTCAGCCCAGAAGGGATGACCCTGGCCTCATAAGTGGATGTGAGCCCAGCTGCTTTGCCCACTCTGCTAACCTCCCTAATGGCTGCCCACTGTCAGTTCTAAAAACCGAACCATAATAGGTTTAGTTCTAAGTTGGAAAGTCTACCATCTTATTCCCAGCTCTCCTCTCCGTTGGTGACCTAAGATCAGTTACTCATTGATGTTCTCATCTTGTGGGGGACCCCAAAACGGGGACACGCTTTTTTTCTCTTCTGAGGCAAATCACACACAACTGCCAGGCTACTTGAATTAAATTCTCCATTTATTTTGTCCTCTTACAAAATCCAACATAGGATCGTTGTGCTCATGATTGTGGAGGGGTGTGTATGGAAAAGGGGTCTCCCCTCTCCCTTTAAGAGTCATTTCAAACCAGGAGCAGCTCCTTGAGCAGTGAGCCCACAAGTGTCACGGGGAGTCAGACCAGAAAAAGGACCATACCACCCTCCTTCACTGTTCCTCTGTGTGAGGTTCAGTGAGTAGTCCACGGGATGAAGTCCCGACCAGACGGGATGGAGAATCATTACAAGGAGAAATAAAAGCTCAGAATGGCACTGTGAGCACTTGGGGAGCAGGGGGTGGGAAGGATGCCCACAGCCCAGGTCAGGCTGCTCACAGGGGGTGAGAAGCAAAATTGCCAGTGAAATACTGAGGGTGTTTCTAGGCCCCTGTAGCACAGACCAGGTGTTAAGACAAATCTGTACCTTTTCTTGAGTAGCAGAGCCAAGGAAATTCACACCATGAGAGGTCCAGATGCTTCTTTTGTTCAGGCAAGATGGAAACAAGAGTAAATGCAAATGACACTGGGATTTCTCCAGGAGTAAATGAAACCCGGGCCACTGAGTTTCTAATCCAACCCCTCTCCCTTTCCAAAAGAATACATCACTCTTTGGGGTCTGAAACAATCCAAGATGCCGGAATCGAGCTCTTTGTCGGTTCAGGCAGAGGGTCTCTCCTCTTGGCACGAGACTGTGTTTGTTAACAGAGCGGACCCTTTTGGATCTGGACGTCTGTCCTTGGCTCTCCTCTGATTTGTCTTACCCCTATCCCCTCTATCCCACCCCACCCCCCCAAAAAAAAGGGACAACAAAAATTCTCATGGCAGCCACTATTAGGCCTCGGCCTGTTAGAGCTGCCCATGCATTCTGGGTATGGTATTTTATGACCTGTCAAAATGGATGTCTCTCTTAAAGGTAAACCTAATGGACTGGGTGATTCCTTCCTTGTTGTAAACCAATGCACAAGCCCCTCACACGTAAAAGAAAGAAGTAGCAGCTACATATCACAACTCAAAATACCACACTCTCCGGCTTTCCCAAGGAAGGAAAGCCATGGCTACAAGGATTAAAGTAAGAAATCGGGGAAAGAGGAACTGGGGAGTTTGGAAGTGAATGATTATGCAGCTGACATCACTCCTGGCTGGGCTGCCGAGACAGATTCCCAAAGTCTGTATGTGATTTTGTTGAGATGGCAAAGGCAAGAAGAGGTGCTGGGGTGAACCTTTGGAGGGAAGCACTGAAATCCTAGGAGCATCCCTGTCAGGGTGATAGGCACTGGTCCCCAGCTTCCTCTGAAGAGAGCTGCCTGAAACTAAGGCAGCTCAAGCCTGTGTGGGGGAGGCTGCAGATGCAGAGACGAAGAGAGAAATAGAGAGAGAGCGAGAGAGCGCCCCAATTTCAGGAAGACACTTTAGGAGGTCACAGCAAGTACAGATGGACAGGGGTGAAGGGACTCAGTGGAAACAAGGGACAGGGGTCAGGGAACTAGTTTAAGGCATGAGCATGACTGGAGGGTTGAGCCAAATTCAAGCTTCCTGTTCAGCTGCCATGGGCCACATGGCTTAGGTCTGGATATAGTGTTAGATAGAATAAGCCGAGTCCCTAAGAAATTGTGCCCAGCTCCCAACCCACTCAGACTGGTTTACTTCAGGCTTAGCCCAGGTCTGGACTTGAGGGCTGGTGGTAGTAATGTGGGTCTACATCACCACTTTGGAAAACCTGAGGAAGAGGGGGGGAGGTCAGGTCAGTTATAAGGCAGCCCTTGGGATCTCAAACTGATCCAGAATGTTCCCCATTCCTTCTTAGAGTTCCTTCCAAGTTTCATGGGCCCTGGAACCACCTTGGTCTCCTTCAGGGTCTACAGAATGCAAATTATTTAAATGCCCTATGGCCAGATAATCGACAATCCATTCAAGGAAAGGAAGACCAATTTTACCAGGGTCTCAGTCCCACTTCTCACTGTGGGACACCCCGGCCAGCCGGGGTATAGAAAGGAGGCCTGCTACTCAGGCAAGTTGAGCCATCCTAAAAACCCCTCCAGATGCACCTGGCAGCTGAAACAACCAGTTTTCCCTTTCTCTCATCCAAAAATGCAAGACTGCAGGTGATTCTGAAGGCAACGGACAACAGTCAAATGACAAGAGGTTCTAGACACTGAGGCAGGAAGGATGTTTGGGAGGGCCAGCTCAATTGGGCTGCAAGCTACTGCTCCTCCCCGTGTTCAGTCTTGGCTTAGAAAGCAGAAGGGAGGAGAAGGGGAGGAGGCTGGGGATGGGCCTAGGCATGGGCTGTGATAAGGAAAACCCCATTCCCTAACTTGTTTCAACACAGACATCCCTCGGGAATGACGGAGGATGCCTGAG
This sequence comes from Trichosurus vulpecula, assembly GCF_011100635.1. NCBI lineage: Eukaryota > Metazoa > Chordata > Mammalia > Diprotodontia > Phalangeridae > Trichosurus > Trichosurus vulpecula. Next base: position 291,600,729 of record NC_050575.1, on the reverse strand, counting down.
GTGGGGAGAGAGGATGTGAGGTTGGGAACCAACTCCATCCAAGTTAAGAAGAGGAGGTCTCTGAAGCCTGCAGCTTCTCCTGCAGTGAGGCAGGCAAAAATTCAGTCCCCAAAGATATATCTATATATATATGTATGTGTGTGTGTGTGTGTGCAAACATACATATATATATGTATGTGTGTGTGTATATATATATGTATATAAAAGCCTTGGGAGGCAAACCTGAAACACTTTCTTTTTAAATAATAATAACCATTATTATTATTATGAAAACCACAAACCAGCTGTCCTGGGCTAACATACTCAGTGAATGACTAACCCGAGCCCCATGGTCCTTAGTGTAAGCTACTGAATATCTTGTTGGTGGAACCCTGGCATCTCTTAACCAAAGCTCTAGCAGGGAGCAGCCCAGTATTCGCATGTGCCTGGGCAGGGCTGGCATCAAGACTGAAGGCAGATGTTCCCTTCCACTCTTGCTGGCCCCCTTCCTCAGCAGTGGCCAGCTTGGACCACCCAGCTGGTGGATGTCCACAAGGCTTCCTAACCCTCCGGCCTGCAAGTGCCATCTCCCTTCCTCCACACGATCTGATCGCCCAATCCCCAGGTGCCTCTAAATGAACTTGAAACACTTGGTCTTGTCATGGGGTAGGCGGGTCTTGAAGAGCACGGAGTCCACCCGAAACTGTGTGTACAGCAGGGGCATGTAGCCGTACACCTTGACAAAGAAGTTGATACACTTGTGCCGCTCGTGGAAATGGGAGTCATCATGGGACAAGGCCTGGGGGCACCCTGGGCATCGGAATGTCCATCGAGAAGTCACCTAGGGACAGAAAGACAAGATCACAGGCTTCAGTTTAAAATCACCTATCCCCAACTGAGGATTTTCTTAAAATGCCCTTAATCCACCCTGTGTGTGTCTCGGTAACTATGGCCCACTGTGTAGAATGCGAGGGGCAGGCAATGCCTGTTGACAACACAGAGAACCCTGGGTCCAGACTCAGATCTCCTGCCTTGGAGTCCTGGGTCTGCCACTTACTAATACTAATACAGCTGAGCACAGTGCCTGTTGTGTGCAAGGGAGGCAGCTCCCTAACTGCCCAGATACAGTAGAAAGCTGGCCTCAGGACCCCAGGGAGTTCAAGGTCCACCTCTGACACATCCCAGCAGGATAGCCCTGCACAAGTCACAACCCTCATTCCCCTGGACCACATGCTGGGAGCATAAGCTGCAGAGAAGGTGCCTGTCCATCGACAGAGCTCCCTGCACAAGGTTTCCTTCAAAGCTCCTTCTCTCCAAAGACCTCACAAGGAAGGTGCAGCAACTGTCGTTCTCCCCCATTCCACAGATGGAGTAACTTAACTTTGGAGAGCCCAAGGGACTTGTCCCAGGCCATATGGCTAAGAAGGATCAGAGCCAGGATTAGAATCTGAGTCCTGCCTCTTTGTTCACCGTTCTTTTCGCTGCCTCTAGCCCGAGTTTCTTTCTTTATCCATAAGATAACATTCTCCTTAACTCCTCCAGCATTAGGATTTGCAGAAGCCGACTCTGCGGGCTAACGATGAAAATGGCTTACGTTTTTACGACACTTCTCAGTTACAAAGCACTGCCATATTTGATCCTCACACAGCTAAAAAGCATCCTATAAATGCAAGCCATCAGCAGCATTATTTTTACTAGCCAACAGTGAGGACCTGCTCCAGTTGCTCACTTCTGATTTGGAAATCGACTGTGCTCATCCTGCCTGTCTCTTGAGAAGACCCCCCTTCCAGGAGTTCAGCTCCAGGCTCATTAGCAGCTCATACATGGATGCTCCAGTTCAAGCTAACAATGAGCTGTGGGTGTTTTCACTGGCTCCCCTACAGTTCCTTCCTCAATTAGAAAAGCAGTGAGATAAGAGCAGCATCAAGCACACAATGCACCCCTCCCGCACTTCTCTCTCTGCCTGTCTCCTAGTCTTACATCCTCTTCCTGGATAGCCAATATTTAACCACAGGCAAAAAGCCATCCAATGCATATGACCCCACTAGACACAAAAAGCTCTTTAGATGAGTAGTCTTCCCAGGAGGTTCTGGGATCACAGTTTCCAGGAAATGTCAGGCTATTTAGTTTAACAATGGCTTGTAAAATTCTTAGTTGATGTAAGAAACCCAAAGAATGATAGGCAAGATGTTTTCGGTCCATCATGCTCCTCTTCCCTCATCTACCAACCTAACTCCTTGCTCAAGTCAATCCTATATTTTTTAGGCTTCCTGCCTGAGGTCATCTGATCCTCCATCATGGATGGGGGAGGGGCCCTTTTAGGCCATTAATTCCCAAGGTTTCAGTGAAGGTAGCCATTGTAACAACAGTGCAATTGGGTAGCACTGGCCCCATAGCTATGGTGGGAGCTAAGATGGAAGATGGACTACCCTCAGAAGGAAGGGTATGGAAAAGAAGCAGGAGAAGGAAGGCAGCCCAGCTGTGAAACAACTGATTTTAGGAATACAGTTTTATCACTTTGAGAAGAAGTGAGTAGAGGGGTGGAGCCAAGATGGCGGCTGGAAAGCAGGGACTAGCATGAGCTCCCCACCGAGTCCCTCCAAAAACCTATAAAAAATGGCTCTGAACCAATTCTAGAACTGCAGAACCCACAAAATAGCAGAGGGAAGCAGGGCTCCAGCCCAGCACAGCCTAGATGGTCTCTGGGTAAGGTCTATCCTGCACAGAGCTGGAAGCGGAGCGGAGCAGAGCCCAGCGTGGGCGGTGCGGACCAACCAGACCAGGAGCCAGGTGGAGCATGCCCTAGCGCCCTGAATCAGTGAGCTGCAGCAGTTACCAGACTTCTCAACCCACAAACACCAAAGACAACAGAAAAGGTTAGTGGGAAAAGCTGCAGGAGCGGAAGGAGATCGTGGCTTGGCTATCGCCTGGGGGGGGGGGGAGCAGCAGAGGTGGGGCAGCTACAGAACTACAGCTGCAGTTGCTTCCCACCCCAGGCCCACCTGGTGGGAGGAATTAGGTGGTGGATCAGAGCAGGAGGGAAGAGCCTGCTGAAGATCTAAGTCCAGTCCAGGTTGGGGGTTCTTGGGGAAGGAGGAGTGCTGGTGTGGCAGAGCTGGTGCATTCCCCCAAGTGTGGAACATAGTTCTCTTAACCCTACAAGCAGTCATACCCTGCTGAAAAACTCAAGGGTCAAGTTAGTTGGCTGGGAACATGGCCAGGCAGCGAAAACGCACCCAGATTCAGTCTCGGACTCTGGAACCTTTCTTTGGTGACAAAGAAGACCAAAACATACAGCCAGAAGAAGTCAACAAAGTGCAAGAGCCTACACCAAAAGCCTCCAAGAAAAACATGAACTGGTCTCAGGCCATGGAAGAGCTCAAAAAGGATTTGGAAAAGCAAGTTAGAGAAGTAGAGGAAAAATTGGGAAGAGAAATGAGAAGGATGAGAGAAAACCATGAAAAACAAGTCAATGACTTGCTAAAGGAGACCCAAAAAAATACTGAAAAATACACTGAAGAAAACAACACCTTAAAAAATAGACTAATGCGAATGGCAAAAGAGCTCCAAAAAGCCAATGAGAAAAATGCCTTGAAAGGCAGAATTAGCCAAATGGAAAAGGAGGTCCAAAAGACCACTGAAGAAAATACTACCTTAAAAATTAGACTGGAGCAAGTGGAAGCTAGTTACTTTATGAGAAATCAAGATATTATAAAACAGAACCAAAGGAATGAAAAAATGGAAGACAATGTCAAATATCTCATTGAAAAAACCACTGACTTGGAAAATAGATCCAGGAGAGATAATTTAAAAATTATTGGACTACCTGAAAGCCATGATCCAAAAAAGAGCCTAGATATCATCTTTCAAGAAATTATCAAGGAGAACTGCCCTGATACTCTAGAGCCACAGGGCAAAACAGAAATTGAAAGAATCCATCGATCGCCTCCTCAAACAGATCCCAAAAAGAAATCTCCTAGGAATATTGTCGCCAAATTCCAGAGCTCCCAGATCAAGGAGGAAATACTGCAAGCAGCCAGAAAGAAAGAATTCGAGTACTGTGGAAACACAATCAGGATAACACAGGATCTGGCAGCTTCTACATTAAGAGACTGAAGGGCTTGGAATACGATATTCCGCAGGTCAATGAAGCTAGGATTAAAACCTAGAATCACCTACCCAGCAAAACTGAGTATCATGCTCCAAGGCAAAATATGGACTTTCAATAAAATAGAGGACTTTCAAACTTTCTCAGTGAAAAGACCAGAGCAGAATAGAAAATCTGACTTTCAAACACAAGAATCAAGAGAAGCATGAAAAGGTAATCAAGAAAAAGAAATTGCAAGGGACTTACTAAGTTGAACTGTTTTGTTGACATTCCTACATGGAAAGATGATGGGTATGATTCATGAGACCTCAGTATTGGGGTAGCTGACATATATATATATATATATATATATATATATATATATATGTTTATGTACATATATGTATACGTGAGTGTGTATGTATGTATATGTATGTGTGTGTATATGTATATATGTTTATGTACATATACGTATATGTGAGTGTGTATATATGTATGTGTGTGTATATGTATGTATATATGTATGTGTGTGTATATGTATATATGTGTGTGTATATATATATATATATATATATATATATATATATATATGGAGAGAGAGAGAGAGAGAGGGTGAGTTGAAGATGAAGGGAAGATATCTAAAAGAAATAAAATAAAATTAAGGGATGAGAGAGGAATATATTGAAATAGGGAGAGACAGAATGGGGTAAATTATCTCGCAAGAAAAAGCAGTTCTGTAGGAAGAGAAGAGAAGGCAGGTGAGGGGGAATGAGTGAATCTTGCTCTCATCAGATTTGACCTGAGGAAGGAATACCATACATACTCAATTGGGTATCTTACCCCACAGGAAAAAAGGAGGAAGAAGATAAAAAAAGGGGGGGGGGAATGATAGAAGGGAGGGCAGGTGGGGGTGGAGGTAATCAAAAACAAACACTTTCGAAAGGGGACAGGGTCAAGGGAGAAAATTCAATAAAGGGGGATAGGTTAGGAAGGAGCAAAATACAGTGAGTCTTTTACAACATGAGTATTGTGGAAGGGTTATACATGATGATACGCATGTGGCCTATGTTGAATTGCTTGACTTCTTAGGGAGGGTGGGTGGGAAGGGAAGAAGGGAGAGAATTTGGAACTCAAAGTTTTAAAAACAGATGTTCAAAAACAAACAACAAAAAAAAAGTTTTTGCATGCAACTAGAAAATAAGATACTCAGGTAACAGGCTGTAGAAATTTATCCTGCCCTACAAGAAAGGAAGGGAAAAGGGAATGGGAGGGGAGTGGGATGACAGAAGGGAGGGCTGAATGGGGAACAGGGCAACCAGAATATATGCCATCTTGGAGGGGGGTGCAGAAATGGGGAGAAAATTAGTAATTCAAACTCTTGTGAAAATCAATGCTGAAAACTAAATATATTAAATTTAAAAAAAAAGAGAAGAAGTGAGTCATAAAAAGAGGCACTAAACTAAGAACTAGCTGATCCCTGGCTGTGGAATTGAGGGGAAAGGCCTGAGTTCTACTTCCGGAGCAATCATTTACTAGGAGCATGATGTGAGGCAACTCTCTAAGATCCCCTGCTGCAGAGCCAGCACATCTCTGTATTGGGGGAGGGAGTGCCTTCTATTGGTGAAGTCACAGTCTGGTTACAAACACAAACTTTAGGCAAGTTACTCCATTTCCTCATATTTAGAATGGGCCTAAGAATGTCTGCCCCTGTCTACCAGCAAGCAGTCAGTCACATAAGCACTAAGTACTTAGACAAGGTGGTCCTGAAATGAGACCATGTATGTAAATGCGCTTTATAAACTGAAGGAAAGCTTATTACACCTTTCCAATAACAACCACCATTCACATGTATGTATTTGCATTTTAAAGCTTACGAAGTACATTCCTCAACAACCCATCCCCATTATAGAGAAAGAGACTCTGATGATTTGTTTGTGGTCACAGAGCAACTAAATGTCCAAATTGGCATTCAAGGCTACATCTCCCGACACAGTCTCCTGACAAATCCTGTGCCTGCTTCCCAAGCAAGACAATTCTATAATAGACTGATACTATGATATGGTAAACATATTTAAAAAGAAGGAGTTAATGGAAATTAATATCCTACAACATGAAGGAATTAATCCAGGCGCCTATAAATTGAAAGAATATCATACTTTGTTATAGTGGAAAGATTGTCTAAAAATGTTAAAAGATCTGGGTTCTTGTCACGGCTCCGAAACTAACCAGCTGTGCGACCGTGGGCAAAATTAGTTCACCTCCCTGGGTCTCCATTTCTTCATCTGTAAAATGAAAGAGCTGGAACTGATGAACTCTCAGGTCCTTTCCAGCTCTAAATCTATGAGCCTATGAACGTGGGAAGTGGAAACAGACTAAATGAATTCTAAGGTTATTCTAAGTTCTAAAGATTCGGCGATTTGCAGGGGGCTCTTGGTTTGAAAAAGATACTGATTTTAGATGCACCCCCCCACCCAGATTTACCTGTAAGAACTGAAAAAGACTCAGAAACAAATTCAGTTTTTTCTTTTCCTAAGAAACATCTCCTTTGCTCCAGTGTTCCTTCGATGGCATATCCAACGGCACCCCGGGTTCTCAAAAGCTATGGGATCTGAGTCCAATCTCTTCCAAGTGGGAGAGGCTTCATGGACTCAGCAATGGATGGTGTCATTAGAGAACTGGCCTCCCTAAATCCAGAGGGGCTCTTCACCACAATGGCTGCAGAAGGATGCATTTTCCAGCCACAACAACTCAAAAGGGTGTCAACCAAATTACAGTAAGGTTGTGATGTACAGCAGCAGAAGGGGACCCACACCAGAGAAGTGATGGATCCTTGAAAGGACTCAAGAATCACTCACATAACCCACTTGTGAATTAACTAGCTTTCTCAACAGAGACATAGATAGGCTAGCATATGAAGCTAAGGAAAAGAGACAGGAATAAACCTTTCTATAGCACCTACTATGTGGCAGGCACTGTACTTTACAAACCTTGTCTCATATGACCCTCATGACAACCTGGGATGTAAATGCTTTTATGATCCCCATTTTACAGATGGGGTTAAATGACTTACCCAGGGTCACATAGTTAGTAAACGTCTGAGGCTGAATCTGAACTCGGGTCTTCTTAACTCCAGGCCCAGAGCTCTTGCTCACTACATCACCTAACTGCACCTAACTATGTTTATATAATAAAGTACTATGAATATCTATGTCCTATTTGAAAGGACAGTCTGCCCAAGCAAATACAAAACAGCAGAAAATTTAAAGATACAGCACATCTACTATCATGTGTCCCCCAAGAGGGCTGTGAATCATCCCAGAGGGTAATAGGGGAGGTAGGAGCAGACGAAGTCCTGGATTTGGAGTCAGGTAAGACCTGGAACCAAAACCCAGCTTGGACTGTTTTCACCTGTTTCTCCATGTCTACAAGAGGGATAAACCCACCCCCCAACGGCTCCTATGAGGCAAACTTCAGCACATTTTACACACACCAGCTAATTTTCCACTACCCCTGCCACAGCCATGCAGTGCATGCGGGTGACAAACAGGCATGGACGGATCATGACAAATCTTGGCATTCAATGGTTACGCTGATTTTCTAGCCTATTTATTACTCAGCAGTGGCAGCACCTGGATGGAAAGCTCCTTCCCTAGGTTATGTTTATTGTCATGGTGATGCTTCAGTAGCCTTTCTTCTTTTTCCCCTTCTGATTTCCCAACTGATGTGCAACCATAAAAAGAAGATGAATGCTTATCTTATTTAACTAAGCTGTTTTCAGTTGAAATACTTAAATTTCTTTGGATATTTTCGTTTTTACGTGGACTAACACTATTGATGAAAGTTAACCTAACTTGCTTGATTCTTATATTCAAATGATCAACTGAAATAGGAATTATTCTTAAAAAAAAAAAGTAAGAAAAAAATCCATATGATGTCCATCAATACTTTGGGCCAAGCCCTGAGCCAAGGTATTATGTTACTGAAAAGCATAGTGAGCCATTATCTTTTACCCTATTAGCAAAATGTCCCTAGAGTGCCGTGTGCATCATGGCCAAAGTCCAGGAATTAGTGATGTAAGGAAAAAATAAAGAAAGAACTGGAAAGGGCGGCGTGATTGCACCAGCCATTTTGTTATCTTCAAGTAAAAGGCTGCTATTCCCTCGCTCACCTCAGGTCTACCAATGCACTTTGAAACGTTCACTTTTCAAGGGAAAGATTCTAATAACACAGCAGGAAACTGAATGTCAATCACAACAGTGTGGGGCCACAAGACAAGAAGCAGTTGATGGATCGGTCATGACACATGCATGTATATTCATCTACATTATAGCCAAGTACAGAACAGTTCTAATTGTCAATACAAGGTGCACAGACATCAACCTGAGTCTATGCACCAAAGCAGGGCTGCAAAAATAGAAATCAAAGTCTAAATTTGACAAGAGGATAAAAACAAGCAAGAACAAAGGTTAGGGGTGCAAACCATGGTGAGAGCACTGAAATCCCCAGAAGTGGGGGGGGGGAAGGTGTCCAAGGCTTCTCAGGCTTACAGGAGGATGCAGCTTTAAGTGACCAACTACACGGAGCCCAATCTCTTCTTCTTCAGTCTGACCCAGGCAGAGAACTTAACTCCTGCTGGTCTAAAAATTCTGTTCTACCACTGAATTAACTAACACCAGTGCTAACGAACACAACAAGGAGAGCATTATAAATCAGTGCTCTTTATAGTTCAGTGAAAAATAATTTGTTAGCTCAGCATCAGCCTTAAGATTCAATTATATGTGTTGTGATTGTTTGCATAAGAAAATAAGGACTTAGCCCAGGCTCCTTTCCTTTGAAATGTAAGCCACATGAGGGTCACACATCTTCTCATTTACTTAGGGGCACTAACAAACTGAAGGAGGACAGAACTCACAACAGCTGGCATTTACACGGCACTTAAAGGTTTGCAAAGCGCTTTACATACGCTACCTCATTTTAGTCTCACAATGACCTCATCAGGTAGGTGCTGTTGTTATTATCAACACCATTCTCTAGATGGGGAAACTGAGGCCAACAGATGGAAAAGCGACTTGCCCAGGGTCACAAAGCTAGTGTCTGAGACAGGATTTTAACCTAAGTCTTCCTGAGTCCTAGTTTCCTGCCCTATCCATTACACCACCTCGCTGCTCTCAAATAAATAATCTTGACTCTGATAAATCTGCTCATTTCTCTGCCCCAGAGAAATAAGGTACTTATTCTTGCTTTAATTTCTCTGAGACACAGGCAACTCTCTAGACTATAAATTATAGATATGTTGTAATCTGCCTGGGTGGAAAGGAGTGCCTACAGCACCAAAATCACAAGCCCCTGATGGACCAAGAAGGAAACAGGCAACATAGTAGGGAAGCAACTAACCAGAAAGGGCAGTAAATCAGGGGCAAAAATCCAGATTAGAAAGTCCAAGAGGGAAGAGGTCACAGGCTCCACAGTAATGGAAAGTCTAATCTCAAAGCCATGACCCTTGAGAACTCTTAGGTAAGCATGGCATTCTGGAAAGGAATATTCAGAGCGAACAGACTTTGGCCTAGCCTCATTCAATAAACAATGAGGCTGGGGCTTCCACAAACCAGAGCCTTTTACCAACCCTGAGACTGCCTAGGGTTCCGGCAGTCCACAGGCTCCAGACAAACTGACTACAAACTCTAGAATTCACCAGCTACTACATGGGACACGGGAATGACTGGGGCCACCAACAGCATCATCTGAATCTCAGTGGCCACTGGCAAACTACAAAGCAAAAAAAGTGAATGCCTGGGGAAGCAGATGCAATAGCCAATAGAAGGAATAAGGTCCTAGTAAAAGAAAAGAATAGCAATCGATACTACAAAGAGGTTGCATTAGAAGAGATTGTCCCACTCTCCCAATTTCTTAAAAGCAAAATCAGTAACCCCATCCTGGGAAATGCATCACAGACTATCAGCTCAGGCTTGATACCTCCATTTGCTTCTTCCCATCTGAAATCTCCCTCCCTCAGAGCCTGGGTTTTATAGGACGATTAAACACCTGAGTTACCCCATTCTAGGCTGGCTCATCTATAGGGATCACAAGTTATGTTTTCTCCCAGATGAAAGCCATCCCAAATTTAATGGAGCCTCTTTAGAATCTATACTTGTGCACTCTGTGTTGGAAGCATGACATCTTTAACCCCTTTAGCAATGTTTTATGACTAGAATGGAAGATGGTATAAAAGAGTGGGAAACAATTCAGGTGACTGGCTGATAATGCCAGGACTGACAGAGTGAACATGGAAGAGCCCAAAAAAATTGCTGTCACTGCAGTCTTGGGCATAATCTATCCCCTCCTCTTCCTGCCCTCGTCCTCCAAGAACCTCTGACAATTTTTCAGACCAACCAACAGGGAGAGCTGAAGCACTGACAACCACCGTAGCCCACAAAGGCTGAAGAGGCAGGAATCAGAGGAGTCGCCAGGGGAGTGGAGAGAACACTGAGCGCAGAGTCAGGAGGAGTCGGGTTTAAATGCCCCCTACCCCTGACACTGACTAGTTTTGTCACTTCTCTCTCAGAGCCTCAGATCCCCCAATCCATAAAAAGGGGATAACATCACCTGGACTGCCTGCCATATGGGGTCACTGCGAGGATCAAATTAGATAACACGTGTAGTGTGGGGCAAACTTTAAAAGCGCCATCACAACTGTATCTGTGATGACTAACTTTGATAGACTTGGCTCTTCTCAGCAATGCAAGGTTCTAAAACAACTCCAACAGACTCATGACGGAAAAAGCAATTCACATCAAGAGAAAGAATTACAGAATCTGAATACAGATTAAAGCAAACTATTTGCTCTTTTTTTATTTTGTTTTTGTTTCTGTTTTGTTTCTTCTTTCTCGTGGTTCATCCCATTGGTTATAATTCTTTTTCACAACTCGACTATTGTGAAAATATGTTTAGTGTGAAGGTATATGTAGAACTTATACTGGATTGCATGCTTTCTTGGGTGGGCCAAGGCGGGAGGAGAGGAAGGGGAAGAAAATTTGAAACTCAAAAACTGGAGGAACTGAATGTTGTAAACTAAAAATAAATAATTTTTTTTTAAAAAAAGCGCTGTCACAAACATCAAATGTTATTGGTTAGGGGGAAAAAAATCACATACTTCTCAAAAGTGAGGCAACGAAGGAAATGGGAAAAATCCCAGAGGAATATGACAATAGCGCAACAAGATCTACAAGGATACAGTCTTTTCATGGAGTGCACATAGTTGTCTCTCTGTGATGTCAAGAAGAGGCAGATACTCCTACCTTAGACAGGTAGAAGATCAGGGAAAACAACTTACCCACCCATTCCCACATAGCCCTTGCTTATTCTCCCTTCATTCAGTATAGAATTAAAAGCCAATATTCTTCACAACTAGCCAAATAGAAATGGCAACCAACTGGGAGTAAGTGGTTTCTGCAAGACTGGACTGAATGATTTCAGCAACTAAACAAGTTTCCTGACTTCCAAGACTGTGTTAAGTGGAGTTTAGGAGGACTACCCACACATCTGTCCTCTCCTTCTTCAGAATTCCTCACCTTGATGGGGGGTTTCCGGGTGATGTGAGAGACGAGGAAGTTCATGGCGATATCCTCACAGTTGATGTACTCATCCACCATATCCCGGATGGCCTGAGGCATCACATAGGAGTACAGGTAGGCATAATACTATTGGGGAACAAAACAAAGACGCCGTAAGAGGCTATCCAACATTTCAGGTTAGCACGTTATTTTTATGTACAACAAAAACACACAAGGTTCTCTGCCTTCAAAAACCTTATTATCTATGTAGGGAAAGTGTATACGATAAAAGTTAAAGAACAAGCATTAAATAATAATTCAAAAATTAGCCACACACAGTTTCTTCAACTGCTCATGACATGGTTTACAGTCCTTTCACCTACCTAATCACCCTCCTCTAGATACACTTCCTCTCTGTCGATGTCACTAATAAAATCCAACATGATGCTCTAAGCCTAGTATTCTCAATTTTGTGTGTGCATCATTGGCCTCCTCTTCCCCTTGGTAGTCTGGTGAAGCCTCAGCTTTTTAGATGCATAGAACAAAATACATAGCACTATAAAGAAAAATAATTGTGTTGAAAAACACTTATCTACCTAAGATAAGTTTATAGACTCCAGATCATAATCCCCTGCTCTTACGTCTGATCAAAAGTTCAGCGAGACTACCAACTCCCTTTGATTTTCACGTTATACTTTGATGCCATTTAATTCAACAAACATTTAATAAGCACCTACTGTTGGCAAAGCACCACATAAGATGAAGGGAGTGGGACACTTTGATAGAAAGCTTAGACAGAGATTACTGAGACTGCAATACAGGACACGAAGATTGCGTTAGTTTTCTTTCACGATCCCATCCTTTGTGTAATCAGCAAGTGCTCCCAGGTAACTACAACTGGAGTAAGCCAGACCTTCCCATCCCGCTCTTGTGCAGCTGACTCTTTGAACCTAAGTGCAAGGTCTCAATGGTGGAGCTATGGAAAGAATCTAAGAACTTGGTCTTCCTGTGTCTTCTACCTAACAAGAGCTTGCTTAAGTACTTTTCTCTACAGCTACAACTGGCATTTCGGATTCTTAGAATCAACACCCTGGGTCAGATCTATCATCCATTTAGGCCATGTGTCTCTAACAGTAACCGAGATAGAGTATGGGGAAGTATGGTCACGTCTCCCAATTCCAAGTTCAAAAGAGCAGGGCTGCATTCCAAAATGTGACATATCACCTAGGAGCTAAGTACAAACTTGGCATCTGTGAAGTTACCAAAATTTTTTTGAAACTAACTTTTCAGTCTATGCCATATCACCTTCGGATAACAAGCCCTGAAAGCAAAAACTTGGGGCCAGAAGACAGTAAACTCCACCAGCTTTGAAATAGTGGAATTAGGTGGACAACTCTGCGATCGCCTTTTCTGGACTGTATAAAATTAGATCGAGTCTCCTCTTGACCTTCATCTTTCTGAACTTTAAAAGTCCCCAACTTCAAAATCTTTTTCATTCTGCCTCATAATATGTGTTCCGTCATTCTGCCTAGTTTTTTCTGGCTCATCTCCAGATTCCGTGAATCCTGCTTGAGCTATACGGTAACTTAAGAAACTGTGTGCAAGTTTTGTAGCAATGTAGGATAGCAGCTGATGTCTGGTTTCTTATACCCTTTCTGATGATTTCACTGGCCTCAGCAGCGTACACTTGGCAAGTTTCATCAGAGAACAATCACTAATGACTCCAAGCCCTTTTTCTGAGTCACCACTGTTAGCTTGGAGTGCCTCATCCTATAAATATAATACGGTTTTTACATGCATACCATTTGCCCCAAATGAAGCTTACACGTCACTTATCCACCCACTCTGAAAGCCTCATGAGATCTTCCTACACTTGCTCTTCATCAACTTGGAGTTTTCCAATGCCCCTGAAGGGCTTTGTGTAGAGTTTGCAAAAACATGAAAATTGTACTGTCCATTTTCTCTTTCATGTCATTTATAAAATATTGAACAAAACTGACCCCAACAATACAGAATTATACTTAGAAGATGATTAAAACGTTCATATCCTTTGCCTAGAGATCCTATAGCTACACATATTCCAAGGAGGTCAAATATAGAAAGAAAAACCCTAGATAAATCAAAATAGCAGTAGTAAAAAACCAGAAACAAAGTAGATGTCTAAGGACTGTGAAATGACTAGATAAATGATTGCACATGAATGTAATGGAATGCTACCATGCTATAAGAAACAACAAACATTTAATTTGCTTACTCAGTACCATACCAATCAACCTACCAAAGAATTACTTTATAGAGCTAGAAAAAATAACAAAATTCATCTGGAAGAACAAAAAGTCAAGAATATCGAGGGAATCAATGAAAAAAATGTGAAAAGGGCCTAGCAGAAGCAGATCTCAAACTACACTACAAAGCAAAAATCACTGAAACAATCTGGTACTGGCTGAGAAATACAGTGGTTGATCAGTGAAGTAGATCAGATGTACAATATACAGAAACAAACAAGCACAATAACCTAGTGTTTGATAAATCCAAAGAACCCAGGTTTGAGGCAAGAACTCACAATTTGACAAAAACTGCCGAGAAAAGTGGAAAGCAGTGAGGCAGAAACTAGGCACCATCCAACATCTCATACTGTATAATAAGATAAGCTTAAAATGGATACATGATTTAGAGATAAAGGGGGATATCATAAGCAAATTAGAGGAACATGGGAAAAAATTACCTGTCATATCTATGCATGCTATGACATGACCAAACAAGAGACAGACAGGATCACAGGGGATAAAATAAATAAATTTTATTACATTAAAAGAGCTCTGAAGTTCTACCTCACATGCATTAGATTGGCTAACCTGACAGAAAAGGAAAATAATAAATGCTAGAAAGAATGTGAGAATATAGGTATACTAATGCTGGCGGGACTGTGAACTGGTCCCACCATTCTGGAGAAAAATTCGGAAATATGCTCACTATAAAACTGCACACCCTGTGACCTAGCATTACCATTATTAGGTTTGTACCCCTAAGAGACCAAAGAAGAAGAAAAAAGACCTGCATGTGAAAAAATATTTATAGCAGCATTTTTGTAATAGCAAAGAAGTGAAAACTAAGGGGATGCCCATCATTTGGGAAATGGCTAAACAAGTTGTGGTATATGAACATGAAAAATACTGTTGTGTTATAGGAAATGACAAAGGCAATGGATTCAGAAAAATCTAGGAAGACTTACATGAAATAATGCAAAGTGAAATGAGCTGAACTAGGAGAACGCTGTGAAAAGTAACACCAATAGAGTAATGATGACCAACTGTCAAAGACTCAGCTACTCTAATCAATACAATAATCACAACGATTCCAAAGGATGCACGATGAAAAACGCCGTCCACCGCTAGACAAAGCGGACTCTGAATACAGACTGAAGCCATTTTTTCACTTTATTTTTCTTACTCCCCTGTCCCCCCCTGCCCCACACAATATGTCTAATGTGGAAATATATTTTGCGTGACTTCATATGCAGATGGGTATTATATTTATTGCCTTCTCAATGGGTGAGGGAGGGGGTAGAGGGTGGGAAAGAAATTTGGAACAGAAAATAAATTTATTTTAAAGAAGAAACATTTTACATAAAGAATACAGAGAAGTACAGAAAAACTCATGTGAACTGATGCATGGCAAAATAAGCAGAATCAAGAACACAATATACACACTAGCAACAATGTATATGGAAAGAACAACAGCCACAAAAACCGAAAACTAAACACTGTGCAATTATAATGACCAAGTCTGACTCTGAAGAGGGGACAGAAGAACGTACCTCCCTTCTTTGCAGATTTCTAAATTATCATGGACATGGAAACTGTATATTGTAGAACTTCATAGATACGCTGGTTAGTTTTGCTGACCTGCTTTTCTTTTCCATATTTTTATTCTTTTTACAAGAAAAGGCTTTTTGGGAGAGGGAGGAGGGGATATATATTTGGAAATAAAGTGATAGTAGAAAAGGAAGTAATGAATTCATTTTAGAAAAAATGAACGCTGTGTAATTATAATGACCAAGCTTGGCCCCAAAGAGAAGAGAAGAAAATAAAGCTTTCTCCCTTTCTTTTTTTCCACAGAAGTGGGGAACTAGGGTAGCAATGTATACACTGTGAGATTTAATGTGTTGGTTAATTTCACATGACGATTTTTTTCTTTCTTTCCCTTTTATTCTTTGTTTTAAAGATGGCTCTCTAGGGAGGGGAGAGATATATTTAGAGATAAAAGCAATGTAAAAACAAAATACATCAATAAAAAATTTTTGAGTGGATTTCAATAACAGTGCCTGCTAAACTTCTCCATCTATAGGAGTGCCTATTTATCCTGCCCGTTGCTTTCTACTCATAAGTCAATAGTCTGACAAAGTAATTTTGTGTTATCTTTTTAAAAATAACCTTTGGTGTGTGTGTAACTTTGTCAAAGATTTTTAAAAGTCTAATTAAATTGTATTTTCTGGCTCCTCCTTGATCACATTTATTTGTACACCACAAAAACAAACAAAAACCACTTTAACTTTAGACATGATTTTTCCTAAGGCTTTGTGTTCAATGATTCTATCATTTATTATGGATTTCACCAGCTTGCCTTACACAGAAGCAAACCTCCCTCCCTCCAAGGTTCTCAGGGATCCCTCTGAACCCTCCTTGTATATGGGATTCCACTAGTAATCCCTGTAGAATAAACAGACAGTTTTAACTCCTGGGTAGGTGCTACTTGGTTCCTAACAATTTACCTACTTTTAGCCCCAATGACAAGGTTTAGAATTAGGTCTAAATCAACTTTCTCCTCATCTTGTACTTCCAATCTGTCTGCTTCAAAAAAAAATGACTTGGGAATTTTCCTATTGTTCCCCTTTGTAAAGTTTAAGCAACAAATTTCATTTCATCTCTCAGTCAGACAAAACAGCTTGTCTTTTAGCGCCTTCTCTTTTCTTTTTTCAGTGTCTCTGCCCTCCTAGGCATTGCTAGAGCTCATCAATGTATCAACTAATCCTGTGCTAAAATGTCATTACATAATGGCTTCCAGGGTTAAAACTTCCCATGTGTGTTTTCATTTTAACAAGGGAAAGAAAAAAGTCTTCCGGATCCAAAGGAGTTGATTTCTAAGATAGACTAACTATATCATGCAATAGGAAGGACATTTTTGAATAGGGAGCCTTCCCAAGAGCCCCTCAAATCTTTCCATATAGACAACTATCACTTTATAATGTAATCCCTGTTTTCTGCTCTCGATTTTTTTTAATTTCTAGATAGAGCTTTTACATGTGATCCCTCTGATTAAAATAAAGTTCATTTCTAAGATGGGGGCAGGAAGAGAATTAGTTGGTAAAAATATTCAACCCTGCAAAGACTGCTTACAGTTGGTTCCTCCTTCATCAATACACTTTTCCTTACCTTGTGAAAAAAGGCAGCACCTGTCAGCACCATGGATAGCTCACAGGAGTAGTTGGAGTTATAGAGCCAGGACTGATGCGGAATGTCCCAAGCATGGTATCGCCCAGGAAAACCCACAATACGATCTCGAGCTTCTCTCCATACCCTACAAAAAAAAAGATTCATACACATCAAAGTTCAGGGCCTTGAAAGGTCCGTGAAATATTTTAACCTTATTGCTTGTGAACAGTCACACCACATACTTCACCCAATCTATGTTCTAAGTCTTGTATTCCAATCATCTTCTTTCTTAGTTTGCCACATTTATCCTGGTCTCTGACATCTGTGTTAAATTCAGAATGTGATCGCAGGGGAACAGAATGAGATCTAACTGGGTCAAAGAGACCGCATAATATAGTAGAGAAAAAGCACTGGCTCTAAAGTCAAGAGAGCTTGTGTTCAAATCTCTCTTCTGACACTTTGTGTGTCACTCTGGGCCTCAGTTTCTTCACCTGTAAAATGAGCGGTTGGACTGGCCGGCCTCTGAGGTTCTTTCCAGTTGTAGAGCTATGAGTATTCATAAACATATTTATTCACTGAGGATGTTCATTAAATGCAAGAAAAAAAATTAAGAGCTTTTTTTAAAGGTCTCCCTGAGAAGTTGTTATGCCAATATGAGTCAGAGGCTGGACAGACCTACTTCTAGGAATGTGACTAGAAGCAGCATGACTCTCACTTTTCAGGGATAAATTTGTTGTGGCATCAGGGCAAAGAACTGTGCAAAGTCATGGGAGAATATTTGCCCAGGCTCTAGGTCACATAGGAAGGCTTCCTGAACCAGACAGTCATAGTGCTATGGGAAGGGCCTATTTTTTTGCCCTCAACACAATGAGAAACTACATCCTATGTGACAATTCATTACAGAAAGAGTTATTACTATGCAAATGATAAATCAGAGAATTAACTCTCTGTTACCACCTTTAGGGATGTTGTAAAATACTGTACTAGGTTAGAAGCAAGGTACATCAAGGGAAGTTTGTTTTCTGCTATCAATTCTATGACAGTGAAATTCTGCGTAGAGTTTCCTAGGATGACCTGAATGATCTCTCTTCTCCATTGAAAAATGTTAATCATTAAGTTGATCAGACTGGTCTTGCTGACCAGAACCATAAAGGTCATTCTTTTTCCTGTCAAGATTTGGCCAGTTAGGCTCAGGGCTACACAAATCAGGTACAGACCCTCCTAATGTTAAAAGAAGGTCAGCAGTAAAGGTTTCAACAATAACTTTATTAAGGAGGCACACCCCATGCTTCCTAGGTTGGATTCCGGCAGATCTGGAGGGATATCTAGTAGTATAACTGAAAATAAAACACATTCAATGAGGCTTTTCACCTTTCAGAGGGAGCATCCCTAGAGTATATTCACTGCCTGCTTTTGGAGAGAAGAAAGAGAAATCAGGGGGGTCCATCAGTTTGAGTCATGGGAAAGTAGAAGGGGCTCTCCCATTCCAGTCTAAGTCAGGCCTTCAAAAGTTCCAGGCCCATAGGATGTCAATAGAACTGGAACCAGGAAAAGAACTCTTGAGACGTACCTTCCAGCCCACAAGCCCACACTATCCCTCAAGTTCATCCTATCCAAAGACTTCCATGTTTGCATCTTTTACAAAAGGTTTCTTGTGGGCTTGGCTACACATGTTGAATTGTTAAGAGGTTGAGTTCAAGGGCAGCCCAAAGGGTTCTCTTGCAAGGAGCCATACAGTTAAAATGTGCCAACTGCTCCTCTCTTCTCTTTCACTGCTTGCTTGGATAGGAGCATTACAGGGGACAGTTTTTTCAAGACAGAACATAATTCGAATTGAAAAGCCAACTGGAATTTTAAAGAGAAAGGGTGGCAAAGGTCAGGAAAAAATTAATACGGCCACAGCCTAGTTCAACTCCAATATTGAGCCATAACTGTAACCAGACGTAATTATGTGGTATCTAGTCAGAACCTCACAACCTGGGGCTCTGGTTCCTAACCATCTCAACTCCTACATTTGACTACAAGGTCAAAGGTCACTCATGGAAACTTTGTCTCCAATGTCATGTCAGAAGACTTTTTTAAAAAAGCACTATCAATCTTTCTAAAGATGGGAAAGACAAATCATTTATTATGCCTAAATCTTTTTTGCTTTTGTTTGAAGGAAGGGATAGAAACTCTCTAGGACACCATGCTCCTCTTTCCCTAGGATTTGGTTTTGCTGTCTTCAGTCCTGCTATAGGGTCTATAATGCACCATAAGGTCATCATCAAAGATACCATATCCAAAGACAGAGGACGACTATACTGAAAAAAACAACATGGCTTCATTTTCCCACATTGCATAAACACAGAAGGGCAGTGCCCGAGCAAAGCTGGCTGGTTTCTATCTTGGTACAGGATAGACATTTCACAGTATGGGAAGATTTATAAAATGGCTGGTGAAAGAATAAACACTGTTTCAATAAGAAACTAAGAGGCAGCTAAGGAAAAAGCAGAAAGTCAAACTCTAAATTGAAAGAAACTTGATTTATCAATGAAGTTCCTGGGCTAGCTTTCCCCTTTAAGGGTATCTTCGGGCCAACATTTTATTCGAACTCTCTGTTTCCCCAGAGCCTTACAGAAAAGGCTAAATAAATGTTTGTTAAATGAGCAAATGAATAAGTGATATAAACTCAAAAAGATTTGGAAAGTAGGAGGCCTAGGAGCTAAAACATCCCTCCAAGGAAAAAACTTCTGCACAGCAAAGAGCTGACTTTCTGAGGTCTGCCTCTAAGTGGGGATGTGCTTTTGAGTTAAGTATCCAGGCTCCAGGACCTTGTTTTTAACCCTGAATATCTGTTCCACACACTGGCAGATACCAAGTCTTTAAGGGAGGAACCTAGAATTTTTGTCGTATTCTCCTTGTGGCTCAAATGCCAACCAGCCCCTCACCGAAAGCCAAACATGATCTCATCATGGCGGAGGTGAGCATCGTCATCAATGGACAGGATGGCCTCAGTCTCGATTTCATTCCAGGGTAAGAAGCGATTGTTCAAGCTGTTCTTCTCAGTGCGGACCACCTAAAAGGAGGAAGGAGCAGGAAGCACTGTGATAAATGTTGCCTGGGCAGCATATGGAGCCAAGAAAAGCTTATGCCAGAGGAAAACATAACTGAAGAAGAACTAAATTTACTGCCATCTACACAAACTAATACACAAGTCTTAGGAAGAAAATTGCTTTTAATAATTCAACAGTTTTGTAGAGTTTGATGTTTATGGCTATAATCTCATTTTTATTTGCTAATCTGTTTTGTGAAGCAAGCCAGGGCATGGATTATCTTTACAGAGCCAAAAAACAAAATCCAAAATCATTTAAGATGAAAGTAACAGAGTTTCGATTAGGAATTCTAGTTCTTGAGTAACCAGTCACAATGCTATCCAACTTAATTTGACAATCCCTAAGATTATTTTATCCTAGGACTAATCCCTAGGATATTATTAAATAATTTCTATCCACAAATTAACTCTACATAGCCAGTGTCAAATTTGATATTCAGATCTTTCTTAATTTAGGACATCTTATATCCAATTTTGAAAGGTATTTCAGCATCGTTTATAGACTCAGAATCCTCCTACTTACAAAAACTGACACAGACCACTTAGCTACCTAGGATGATATACTCACTGTGTGTATTAGGCACCTAGTAGGTAGTAAATAGCTTTAATCACCTTTCCAAGAATTTCTAGAATAGCAGTATAGGACTGCTATAGTAGTATGGTACTAGGATAATAGTAGAGAGTTTAATTCTATAGATGAAAAAAGTGTCAATAATTTGATGGAGCTTGAGGTTTATAGTCCTGAAAACAGCCTCTAAAAAACCACGATAAATAGCTCAAGTTTATATAACATTTCATGGTTTACAAAGTGTTTTCCTCGGGACACCCTTTGAGGTGTGCAGCACAAATATTATCCTTATGTTTCTGACAAGAAGGCTCTAATGGCTCAGGGACTTACTCACATCATACCAGGGCTAGCATGTGTTGGAACTGGGACACCAACCCAGACCTTCTTTGTTCAAGACACTCTTGGCACTACCACATGTTAAACCAAGCAGCACAACCGATCCCCTTCACCATCTCAATCATCTAGATTGCACCATTTGGCTTTTATCTCTAACTACCTTATAGGCTTTGGTGACTAAGTGCCCATTCTACTTTTCCAAGTGAGGCACTGCCCACTAGCCTTGTTAGGATAAGCTGGCTCTGCATCTCATCTGGGCTCATTACAAGCCAACAAAATCACATAATCAAGAGCCCTCCCAGATACTTCATCACTTCTTCCCATTAGGTTTATTCCATTGCCATTCCAAGCATACACAAGGAACTTCTTTTCAAGGACTGCTGTTACTCAGCAAAACTAAAACAACTTCTTAGATATTCAGAAAATCCCACTCCAAGGACTAGGGCTCAAATGTCCCCCAAAATGTCTTAACTTCTCCAAAAAAAACACGCACATCTTAGTTTGATACACAAGACAAAGCAATCATAAGACAGTTTATTGGTCACATGGATTCAGGTGTATTCTGGGCCCTATTAGTTCCTTTATCACATTTACTGCATACCCCAAAAGTCTATTATAATACAATTGCTATGGTAGGCAGCAGTCCTATCCTGTATCTCCTGATAGTATTCTGCTGCAGTTCCATTCTGGGATAATTCTGACCACTTATGTAGCTCATTTGATCTTCACAGAACTTTATAATGAACCAATTAACCCAACTAGTTAGAAATCATATTATTCTGAAAACCTAGAAACGAAAAGTTTTTCAAGTTCAATTCTCAAGGCCTTGAGGCGCCATTTTATATTCCCCACAATACCTTTACTGAAGATAACTAAATCCCCCACTGGTTTTGCTGGATTGCTCACGTTCACTAGGTATTTAAAACATTAAGCTCTTTATCCATAGCCATCTAATCCTCCCTTCTTCCCCCCACCCCCAAATGAGATGTCATTATAAAGTTTTTTCTACAGTTGTTAACATCTGATTCTATACATACTTCCTGAATTAGACAAAAATGGAACTGAAGAAAATTAAAAGATGGTTGACTATTGATTATTCACATGTGGATCATTTATTACATATGGTCTACAACAGATTTAATATTCTAGGCTGGCTTCTCTCTGTCACCTGCACACCTTCTGGGCTACCTATCCTGCTCATTAGTTAGTGTCTGCTAGAAGAGAAATAGAAAGGCTTAGCCCACAGAAGGCTAGGGTACAAAAGAAAGGGTCTATTCTTGCTCAGGAAGTGTGCCAAGAACTAGCCTGGCACTAGCAGAAAATCCCTCCCACCTAACAAACTATCCAAACACATACAGATGAGGTTGAGATCCCAAAGTGGCCTTTCTCTGATTACATCTTTTTCAACATGGGATCTGAAGGACAGCTGGATTACTGCTGAAAGGTGTGGTACTAAGTGCTTAGACTGTTCACTGTCTGATGTGTTCCAAACTCTTAGTAGAAATAAATCTTTGGGTTCAAAGTGGCACCCAATCAATTCAAGTGGTTGAACAATTGCCTAAGGAATGAGGATACTTGCAAGAAACTGAGATCATCTTAACAGCCTCATAGCAGCCAAATGTCTCATTAATGTAAAAAGCAAACAGCAAAGTCTCCAAGACATGGCCTACTAGTCCTCAATAAAAGGTGTGAGATGACACCAGATTTAGTTCTACGGGGACCTTCTCTCAGAATAGGACAGGCAAAATGTGGCCAACACCCTGTACTTCTTTGGGACTCAAAAAAGAAAAAAAGGGACACCAGAGACATCTACTTTAAGACACAAAGTTCAAACATGCAATTAATGCTAGAATGCAAAGGCTGAAGAGATCCAGGATTACTCAGGGCAATACCAAATCAGAGATTTCTCTGACGCCTTCAAAGTCACAAGGGGCATCTCCACACCATCTCTAAGAAATGCTTATGACAGATACCACCCTCACACCATTCATAGGTAAAGAGAGTAGAATTCAGTGGAGATAGATGAACATCAATGAAACTGTTCTTAACATAGTTTTTAACTCTTCAGCATGAAGACTTGAAAATAACTTATCTGGGGGCAGCAAGTAGAGCACCGGCCCTGAAGTCAGGAGGACCTGAGTTCAAATCTGGCCTCAGACACACTTACTAGCTGTGTGACCCTGGGCAAGTCACTTAACCCCAATTGCCCTGCCTTCCCCCCTGCAAAAAAAAAAAAAAAGAAAGAAAATAGCTTATCTGAAGCCCAATTCCTAGACAAAATATTTGTAATGAGAGACTTGGTGCCTAAGGCTCAGGTCCAGGCAAAGGTACTATCAGAAAGAATACCTGGTGTCAGGGCACACCATAATTATGAAGGGCTGAAGCACTGTCAGTTTGGTTTGGTTTTGCAGGGGGTAGGAGAAGGGTTGGCAAGGTAGTAGAGTGGATAGAAAGCTAGGCATGGAGCCAGGAAGTTCAAATTGAGCCACAGATACTTACTAGCTGGGTGACCCTGGGCAAGTCACTTAACCTCCAACTGACTCTGTTTCCTCAATGTAAATGATAATACAGATAACAATAACTCCTGCCTCCCTGGGTTGTTGTGAGGCTCAAATGAGACAGTATCTGAAGAGTGCTTAGCAGAGTACCTGGCACATAGTAAGTAATATGTATTAGGTTTTTTCCCCCAGATAGTTCAGTGAATCAAAGAATATATAGTACCTACACATAGGTTCTGGAACAAGAAGGTTTCCAAATAGAGATCTGAGTCACCTGGTGGAAGTGAAGGGTTATGGTTCTGTTCTGGCAACACAGGGCAAAAGTCCACATAGTTCTGACAGCAGGATGCTTCAAAATTCCATTGTTGAAATGAGCTAGGGTCACAGCTCCACTCTCCCAGGAGCAAGGCTAAAAGGGTTAAGCTCTAGGGCAATGGGCCTGTATGTGTGCTGGCAGTGGAGACCTGGGACATTTTTGCACTAAGGTGGCAGATTAGATCAGCCTCTGAACCTGCCTCTGGACTACATAATATTTGAAAATCCATTTCAAAAAACTCATAGGATTACAAAAGAAACCAATTATATTGAAATACCAAAATATTAAAAACTGCAAAAACAAGTTCACATACCCCAAGTTAAGAATTCTTATCTCAGAAGTCAAATACTAGAAGAAATACTAGTAAACTGGGAGTTTTGGGTAGTTGGGCTCTAGACAACTGAAGTTTTAAATGGTAAAACATTATTTGTCTTTGGACTGTTGCTTAAATGCCTATGTGTTCTTGCCTCATCATCCCAGTTAGACTGTTAGCTCCTTGAGGACACAGACTGCACCTTACACTTACTTCCCTGCATCTCCCCCATTACCTTGCACAAAGAAACATTCTATCTTTAAGACAGAGAAAAGAACCCTCAGCATCATCTCATAAATATATAGCACTAAGTTTCGCAAAGTGCTTTCTTCATAACCATCCTATGAGATAGAAAGTACAAGTATAATTATCCCAATTTTACCAAAGAGGAAAATCAACCAATTGCATCTACTGCATGCAAGAGACAGTACCGGGCATTGGTATCTTGAAGCATCCTTGTTCCAGATCTATGTGGTCTGTATTGCCAGAACAAAACTGCAGCCCTTTACCACCACCACCAGATGAGCAGGGGTTGGATGTGGAAGCCCTCTTGTTCTAGAGTCTACGGCTATATGTAGGCTCTGGGGACACAAAGATAAAGGCAAAAAAAAAAAGTCCCTGTTCTCAAGACACAGTCTATGAGGGTACAAAATGAGCACAAATAAAAAATATACAAAATAAATTAATAGGGGAGGGGGAGGGTCACAAAGGACTGGGAGAATGAGGAAAGGCATCATGAAGGAGGTGACAACTGAGCTGACCTTTGACGGCAGCCAGGGTATCTAAGAAAGATGAAGAGGGAGAACATTTGAGACTGTGCAGGAGAAGCAGGAGATGGAACACTGTGTATGGGGAACAACATGTAGGTCAGATTAGTTGAAGTGGACTGTATATGAAGCAGAGCAATATACAATCAGTCTGGTAAGAGAAGCTGGAACTATACTGGAAAGGGCTTTAAACAGAGAAATTTATATTTTTTCATAGGCAACAGGGAGCCTTTGAAACTTCCTGAGCAGGGCAATGACATGGTCGTTGCTTTAGGAATATTAATTTGTGAACAACAGATTGCGGGGGAGAAGCTGGGAGCAGGGATATTATGGCAGCAGACCAGGTGAGAAATGTTATGGACTTGGACCAGTGTGGTTGCAGTGCGATTGGAGAGAAATGAAGAGATGGATTTGAAACCTCATCCATATGGGTATTTCCCTGCAAAAATGAAGATCACAATCCATCTATGCCTTCGACACGCTAGAGGCTTTCCTCAAGGTCTCTGAACAGTCTGTGAATGTTAAATGACCTCCCATGACCAGCCTTGCCTGCTTGTCACATCACATATTCCTAGGATGATATCTTGTACACTATTTCTATCCTATAATCATTCTCAGTAATATACACCAATCTCTTTGCTCCTGCCATGTAGCTCTCCCTTGTTCATTAGGTCACTAACAGCTCCAATTCCGAGATGATGGTGCTTCATATTCCATAGCCAAACAGAATAGCTGGAAAAATATTGATGGTAAAAATAGTGTAGGCGCGTGCGTGCGTGTGTGTGTGTGTGCGCGCGCGCGGGAGCAGATTAGAATGTCTGACAATCGTACCAAGATTTAATTCAGGCTGCTCTCTTCCTTTTATTCTATTCCTAACCCAGCTGATTGTCCATGGGAGTCACAGTCAAGACAATAAGCGTTCTTTGTGTGTGTGTGTGTGTGTGTGTGTGTATGCGTGCGTGCGTGCGTGTGTGTATGTGTGGAGACTATTAGGTTGATCTCTTCTGAGTGGTCATGAATGTCACTGAAGGGAATTTCTAGTATTTTAAGACTTTTCCAATCAGCACAAAGTCACCTGCAAACTAGAGCCTCTGGGAGACCCCCCAATCTCTAGGGAATCCCCGGTCTACCTGAATTCTGTAGAGGACATAAATCTTTGCTGAGCATCTCCATCTTTTATGCCTCCCTGGATATCAATAGTCAGAGGATTGCTGAACAAAGTAATTTCTGCAAACGCAATTATCAAGTCATCTTTTGTGCGCCCGAGGCTCTGAGTGGGGTGCCTTGGCTGTGGTCATACTGCTAGGAAGCGACAAGATATGAATGAATGGAGGCATCTCCCAACTCCAAGGCTGGTGCTCTTTCTACCACATCATGCTGCTATTTGACTAATTATTATAAATGAAAATACATGGGACAAGCTGCTACAAAAAATCAGATGATCATTTCAAAGCCAATGTAAATAACGTTTTAATTATCTGTTGTACGGAGGCTTCTAAGTACCAAGTGCCTGCCAGAGCTACATGCTTATTTCTTTAAAATAGTCAGTTGCAGGCCTGGGTGTGGGAGGGTAAAATTGGCTGAGGCTAGGGTGGTGAAAGGTCAGGCTGCAGCTGTCCATACAGCTGCTCCCTTCAGGGGAGAAAGAAGAGAAAAACAGCTCCATTTCTTACTATCACAGTATAAAAACAAGTCTGTTAAAAGCAATTTGGTGGGACCGCTTTGTGAGCCATTAAGAAATGGAAATTGGGCTGGATTTCATCCATGGACTATAGATTGCTTAATTCTGCATTAAAGCATGGAATAGCCACAAGATACTGGAATTCAGCATTATCTTCAGGGAAGGGAATAAGCAATTCAACCACAAAAGCAAAAGCTAAGTACAGGACATCTAAAGGGAATGCAACGGTTGGGCTACTGATTCAATTAGGGTTCCTAAAGAGAAAAAAAAAGTTCACCTAAGTTCCTTTCAGCTCTATAAATTTATAAAAGATAAATAAGACAACCTCTGCTATGGAGGAACTTATCATTTCAGTAGGCTAATAGGATGCATTCTAAGCCATAATTCTCGGGTTGCTTTTGCCTGCTTAGGACATGACTAGAAAATACCGAGCAGGGGCAATTAAAATTACAACCACCACCACCACCACCGATAACTAAATTGGCCTGAAAGAGTTAATGTGGAACCTGAAAATAAGATTATGACTTAGGAAAACAAATATAAGCTAATTATATATACATATGTGTAAATATATATTATATATATATATATTTTTTTCCCCAATTACATGTTAAAACAATTTTAAACTTTTTTTTTTTAAGTTTTGGATTCTATCCCTTCCTCTATTCTTCCCCTCCTCCCTCCCTGAGATGGTAAGCAATCAGATATAGGTTTTAAACAATCAAAAATATAGATTACACAGCCAGGTTGTGTAATGGATAGAGCACCCTGGACTTTGAGTCAGAAGACCGGAGTTTGAATCCCCACCTCAGACAGGTAGGTGTATGACCCTGGCCAAATTATGTTACCTCTCTCTGCCACAGTCTCCTCACCGATAAAGTAGGGATGACTTCACCTACCTCACAGAGTCGCTGCGACAGCCATATGAGACACTCTACATAAAGCACTCTGGGAACAATAAAGTGCTTTACAAATGTTATCTTATTATTATCATCCAAACAATAGGGATATGAAAACAAAAAGTGCAAACAGAAAAAGGAGCCCTAAAACTATGGTTCGGAAGTCCTCAAACCCTGCTCACTAATCACTTGCTCAAGGAGATAACTGATCCAGAAGGACAAAGCTGCTCCATGATTCTTCTTTTAAGGCGATGCAAATTAACAAATAAGAGAAAAAAAGAATAATAGGTTTTGAGTTTTTTAAATTACAACACAACCATCATTATTCGTTGTTCTTCAGTCACATCTGACTCTTGGTGACACCATTTGGGGTTTTCTTGGCAAAGATCCTGGATCCTTCTCCAGCTCATTTTACACATGAGGAAACTGAGGCAAACAGGGTTAAATGACTCGCCTAAGGTCACACAGCTGCCTGAGGCCGGATTTGCATTCAGGAAGAAGAGTCCTCCCAACTCCAGGCCTGTCACTGCACGCACTGAGCCACCTACGTTACTAATATCTAACACTACTGGATACATCACCATTCTCACACTGTTGAAAAAAGTCTGTTCTCTCTATCCAATCGACTCTGGAAATAAATGCAGCAATTTGGAAGATCCCCCCTCCAATTTTTCCCACCCTCCCTAAAGTCATAGTAATAATGTGTCAGCACCAAGCATATAGTAGGCACCTAATAAATATTCACTAAGTGAACAGGCAGCATTCAATAGTAGCTTAAAAAAAAAACAAAACTCCACTATTGTCCAGATTGAATGGTTGGTGGATCATATTTTTTCTATTTAAAAATAAATGCTATTCATTTTAGAAACTTTACCAAAATTTCTATTTATCTTTGACCAGATTTCTAAAACAAGTAGCATTTCTTTCATGAGTGTGTAATACAGCAAGCTACAGAAGCATGAGCTCACTGCCTTTGCTTTGTAGCAAATCCCCTAGTGTGTAACTCTATCCTTCGCAACCACACAAGAGCCAGGCCTCTAGGCTCATCTATCCTCCTCCATTGGTAGATAAGTCAAGACAACACAAACAAGGAAGATTCTGCTGCTAATCCAAGTTTCTTCAATATAACCAAAAGAAGAGGGAAAGACTCTCTGCAGGTCAGGGATTGCTTTGGTGGCTCAAAGTAACTTAGGTCTCCAGGCTTTTAAAAAAACATTTCTACAAAAGGAAGCCTAATGATGCACATGGTTGGATCAGAAACAGAACCAGGGACTAGGAGGACACATCCCAGAGGAAATGAGGCACTGTCTCATTAATATAGATAACCTAGTAGAACTCATCACAACAATGGCTTTCAAGAAGCATCAGCATTTGGTGCTATGCAATTATGAGATATTTTACGAGTTTCGATCTTTGAAAACTTGTACTGTTCATATATGATACATCCACTAGCAACCATTAAATAATTTCCAAATCAATAAATCGATTTTGTTTGCTTGCCTACAAGTTAAATACCACTCACTCAATCTCTTTACAGATTTAAAACTGAGAGTCTAGTGGCCCCAATTTTACAAATGCCATAAAACATAGCAAGAAACCCCACAGGGCTGGGGAACCTGCAGCCTCAAGGCTACATGTGGTCTTCTGGGTCTTCAAGCGCAGCCCTTTGACTGAATCCAAACTTCACAGAACAAATCCCCTTAATAAAAGGATTTGTTCTGTAAAACTTGGACTCAGTTAAAAGGCCGCACCCAAGGACCTGAAGGCTACATGTGGCCTCGAGGCTGCAGGTTCCCCACCCCTGACCCAGTATCATACCTCCTTCACTAAATTATAACCCACTACTTAGAAACAAAGAATTATAGGAAAAGAATGAATATCAAAACAGATCAAAAGAAACCTCTTTTCTTTTGATCCAGGTTTAGCCTCATAGTAAGGCTCATGGCCTCTCAATTCTAAATTAGTTACTCTCATTTCTTCCTGAAGTACTTTGGTGAGAGAAAAAGGAAATCACCTGGCATTAGATAAACAGAGGAGCTCTGAGTTATCTTAACCATCATTTTAAATTCAGTCAAAAGGACTGATAGAATTGCCTGGAAAGCAATAAAGCTCTTACCAGTAAGTCCATCATAGTTGATCATCACACAACCTAAGACAAAAGAGTTTTAACTTTATTGAATAAAGATTTCTGAGCAGAGAAACAACATGTAAAGTAGATCTCTGCCCCGGAAGATTATTTTGACGACAGCATGAAGGTCAGATTGGAAGGGGGAGAAGGTCATGGTGGGAGGACAATCGCAATAGTCTTGGATGGTTGTGATTTGGTATACTAGGGTGTTAGTAGTAGAAATAGAGAGGAGCAGAGAGAATTGAGAGCTGATTAAGTAGTTACCCAAATCAGACTCCACCATCAGCAGCAATATCCAGGCCTGAGTTGCTTTTACATCATAAAATGATAAGAGCCTTCTAGAATCTGGCACTGCCCTGCCCTTCCAGCTTTATCTCAAATTACTCTCCTTCACTCACTCTAATACTCAAGCCCAAGTGGTCTTCTCTGTCCTCCAACCTTGCTTCGTTACATACTACTCCCCTTCCCACACTCAACAATTCAGTCAAGCTGGCTTTCTCTCTGTTCTTCACACACCATGTATACCCCATCTCCTATCTGCACAACTTTTCACTCACCATCTCCCATGGTTCAAATGCAGTCTCTTCACCACCATCTCATAGAATTCCTCACTTCCTTCAAGACTGCTCAAAGACAATCCTCAAAGCCTTTCCTGATTCTCACCACCTGGCAGCTCCTTCTCTTCCTAACAACTTTGTATTTATTTTGTATAAATTTATGCAGTAAATGTCATCTTCCTTAGCAGAATTCAAATTGCCTGAGGCCAGGGGCTGTTTCATATTTGCCACTGTACCCTAGCACCTGACATATAGGAGACAGCTAATAAATATTTGATTAATTTGCTATTAGTTTCCCTACCTAAGCTCACACTGTTCTCCATGCCAAGGAAACCTAGTCTCCCTTTTTAACCTGCTGATTTCCTATCCCTTTGTAAAAGCCCTCCTCCCCTATGAGCCTTCCCTGATCTTCCCTGGTCAATAACAACCTTCCTCCTTGACTTCCTTCATAAAGCACTGTTTTGCATCCCTAATGCACTCATCAATCAAGTAACATTAAAAATTATAGTTGTCTTTGGTACTGTTTTATTCCCCCCATATTATAAGCTCCATGAAGTAAGGACCACATCTCATCTAGACTCTGTATCTCTCTCATTGCCTAGAACTGTGCTTTGTACAAAGTAGGCCCTTAATAAATGGTTCTCGAATTAAATAAATCTATTTACATTCTACAACAAGTCATACAGATGTAAGATTGTGTCCCTTTTATGTACAGCCTTTGCTAACGGTTAAATTTATAATAAAATGAAAAACTTTTAAGTTATTAAGATGAAGAAAATGTCTCTAAGATACCTTTCACTTCTTGAAAAAGGGCTCTAAAGCCCTGGACAAATCACACAGCAGGAAGATAGAATGAGCTTGCCAGCATCACTGTAAAAAAGCATCTCTGGGAGTAAAAAGAATTGTTCCTCTCCAGACATGTACACATACATAAACATACATAAGCACCCCCACACACATGCAAAACTGCATTATCATAAAAGAAATAAGACAATACAGTTCCCTATTATGTTTTGTCTTCTCCCACTAGAATATAAGCTCATTGAAGGGAGGGGCTCTTTCTTTTTGCTTATAATAGCATTCCCAGCCCTTGAAAGAGTGCACGGCACATAGTAAACGCTTTTATCCATCTGTGTGTACGTGTATAGTGTTTCAAACATTCCCTTTTAAGAAAGATACGTGTTAATCTTTCTAAAATACCACTTTCGTCATGCTAAACCAAGAACCTACAACAGTATTCCACAGCCCCCAGAAACAAGTGCTACTGTGCCCAGCCTGCCTTGCTCTAAATTACTCTCTGCTTTAAGCAGACTGGAACGGAGACTACATGTGTACTACCACCTCTACACCTACACCCTGCCTCACGGCATTCATGACAAGCAGTGTGGTACAGAGGGAAAGGATGAATGGGTTAGAAGTCAGAGGTCTTGGATTGGAATCCTGATCACTCTTCCTCTCTAGGCCTCAGTATGTCAGCTGTAAATCTGTACTCCTGTGGGGCCTGACAATCCCTTCAGCTTCTCTGAGGTCTCACCTCCACCAGCCAATAGGGATCTCAGCCCTTCCAGACTGCCCACAGCACACAAAAATCACAGAAAGACCTTAGAATCTTTCCAGTCCAGTTCTTTTATTTTACAAATGAAGAAGCCAAGGCCCAGGGAAATTCACATTTATATTATTTTCTCTGCACCTGATGTATTAAATGTACTGCTTTATTACATTTATTGTTTTGTAAGTTTTAGTTTCTCCATAAACCTAAGTCCCTTGGGGGCAGGATCATCTCCTGTCATGGGCAACCTTCTCTTCCTGTCCTGAGCACAGTGAACTGGTCACGAGGACAGTAATCAATAAAGGCTTCATGGACTAAAGCTGGAGGAAGTAGCCAAATGGCTCTATACCAGATGTGTGTCTTCTCCCAATGTCCTCAGTCAGAAAAAGGGCAGGTGCCAAAGGAGACCCCTCGCCAACCAAGTCCCTGCCATCTTAAGACTCAGAAGGTCACTTACCAGCAAGAGGGAGCGGTTTTGGCATGGACCATAAATCATCATCCTTGCTGTTCATGCTTATGCTCTTTCCTTCCTGGACTAAAACCTTAAAGTAGCAGCCTGTCAGTCGACAAGTGTTTACTAAGAAGTTTCTGTTTATGTAGCACTTTACCAAGCACAGTAGGCAGGTCAGAAATCAAGAAGACTGTTAGTATAGAGGCCAGTGCCAGAGACTCTTTTATGAACTTCGCTAAAGTCCCACCATCACCAAGAAGCCTCTCCCAGTCCTTCTTAATCTTACCGTCTTTCCTCTAAGAGCACCTCCAATTTATCCTCAACATATCTGAGCTCCTTTAGAGCAGGGATTATTTTTTGCCTTTCTTTGTATATCCCCAGTGCTCATCATAATGCCTGGAATATAACAGGTACAAAATAGATGCTAGTTGACCAACTAAATGAATTAATAATTTCTTGTCATTTACCCCTAGAAAGGCATAACCAATCAGGTTTTGTAGCTGGGCCTGCAGGGAGAGCAGACAACACTAGCAGAATGAAGCAGACGAGGGGCTATGCAGAGGATGAATAAAAGGAGGAATGTGGGACTAGAAAGAAGCATTCATCAAAGTGCTAAATGCTAGTAGATGGGAAAAGGATCAGGGCTTTAGGACTAAAAGGGACTACTGGGTGCTAACAGTCCACATGCCTCATTTTACAGATATGGAAACTGAGGTGAGATAGGTAAAATGAACTGCCCGTGATCACATAAGTAGATCAGAACTGGATCACAAGTCGTCTGGCTCCAAATCCACTTCCTGCCTGCCTCCACCTACTTATCCTCTTTCTGCTTGCGTTCTTGTCCTCCGCCCACCCCCCCCCACCCTCTCTCTCTCTCTCTCTCATAGATGTAGGAGTGACAGTACAAAAGGGATTATAGGTCAAAGACAAGCCACATGCAGTTGTACCATTATGTTTCATACTGTTTATCTCAAATTTAGCTACCGCCAAAGGAGAACATAAAACTCAGGAGATGAATTTAAATTGGAGGGCTGCAGGAAAGATAAACATGGCATCAGGCCTAACCAGTGAAATGAAGTCATATGAATCCTATGGCCCGGTCAGCACAGGTTACCATAAAATGAAGGCTGGACAGCTGCACATATATACTTGAACACCTTTGGGCAAACTGTATATTAAATTTAATCTAGTTTATATTTGCAAGATTATGAAGGAAGGAAAGAACACTAAAAGGGAAAGAAATTAAGAACAGCTCACACTTATACGTTGCTTCAAGTTTTACAATAATATTCCTCAAAACAACTACTAGGTAGAGGAATGATATTTCTTGTCTTTACTTTAGAGAGGAAGAAAATGAGCTTCTGAGACATTAAATGACTTTCCCAAGATCACACAGATCGACACAAACCAGGCCCTCTGAGTCTAACAATCCAGGGTTCATTCTATTTCACCACAGCAAGATTCGGGGTCAACGTACCTCTGTGACATCACATCAATATCAGCCTTCCCAGCAGTCTACATCTTGCATTGACTATCTCAAGTTTCTTCACATTAGCAATGGTATAAAATTCAGTAGAGGCGAGTTTAAATTAGAAGGGGCCAAAAATGACACTGTCATTAAGAAATGTCAGGTATTCTTAGATGTCGGGTAAAGAAAATTGTTGATATATTTGGGGAAAAGTGTCAGCGGGCCAGAAGTTTTCGTCTCTTTCTTTAAATTCTTGGTTTTATGTCTAGTATAACTGTGTAGCAATGTCTCCAGCTTGGAAATAGTTGCATTATTTCTCTCTTTTTTTTAAGAGTTAGGAAAAAAATCACACACTAATCTGAACTGAGTAAGCTTTTCAGAATGGCCACCTCTCTGGCAAGAGCCAGCATTCCTCTGAAGCATTGTGCTTATTGGAATGGGTTCAGCGGGGATCAAAGAGTACCACTTACTTCCCAACAGAGTTAAAGGAAAGGATTAGTTCTGATGAGTTATTTGGTGGCTTCTATTCATTGTTGACCTTCATTCATCAGTTCTTCCACCCCTAGGGACTCACAGAAAAATTAAAGAACCAAGGAAAACTGTATACTGCTTAGTTGCTCCCCCATTTGTGAAACATTTACTCTTCAGAGACAAAACCTTCCCTAGGTTTCAATCACACTCACGAAATTCCAATCGAGAACATGACACTTACTTAGAAATGAGGCTGGAGAAGAAGCAAGCTGTTTGTAAAAATCCCCTGATGCAAATGATAAATTATAGAGCCAAAGATTTCTCCAAGAGCTCAATGGACTCTAGAACAGGCTGGAGAGTTAAACAATAAAAAAGAAGAAGCTAGAAGCAACAGTGACAAAACTGAAAGGAATGAGGACAGATAGCTATTGCAGAGCAGAGGAAAGAGGGAGACTAGAAGAGTTAGGAAGTACTGACTGGGAGATTTAGGGAAACTGGGGAGAGAATAAAAGGACACTTGTAACTTTAAGTGAGCTACTAAAGCTGGCCCTAGCAGAAAAACACTTT
This sequence comes from Trichosurus vulpecula, assembly GCF_011100635.1. Classification (NCBI taxonomy): domain Eukaryota; kingdom Metazoa; phylum Chordata; class Mammalia; order Diprotodontia; family Phalangeridae; genus Trichosurus; species Trichosurus vulpecula. The sequence goes on along the minus strand of NC_050575.1, from coordinate 291,566,018 downwards.
GGAGCAATTTCTCTGATTGAGATTGCTGCTTCCCTGATCTTTCATCACCTACCCCACTACTCCCTCTACCACTCAGTAAACATGGTACTAGTATTTTCCTTTATACCATACTTGTCTCTCTTCATTTCAGAAAAGTGTGATGGAATGGGACAGTGGCCTTAATATCAGAAGACTCACGTTCAAGCTCCATCACCTTCTAGCTGTAGCTGGTTAACAACCTGTACAAAAACGCTGCTCAGTCTGAGTCTCAGTCCCCTCACCTCCAGCATGGAAATGATAACATCCGCACTACTAACTCATAGCGTTCTTTGAGGGTCGATGAGGTAACGCGTGTAAAGCATTCTGTAACCACAAAACGCTGTCGACGTAAGCTCCTCTTCTCACCTCCTCCGGATACACACAAATGTATAATTTTACCTACAACTGATGGAGCTACTATTGTAATCTATTGTTCTTCTCAAACAAACAAAATCAATTTAAGAAGAGCGGTCCATGTGGCCTGGGAAAATAAGGGCACTCTCATCTCCCAAAACATCCCAACTTAAACACTCTCATTCCAATCAAATGAGGATGATTCTGCCAAACCATAAACTCCATTAATACATCACCAACTCCCTTAAGTTCCCTAGGAATATAATCTGCAATTTAGGAAAAGACGCTAGATGCTAGATGCTAAGCTCCTAGAAGAACAGAGATCTTTTGGGCTGGATTTTCTATATAATACCTAACACATACTAGGTACTCAATAAATATAACTAGGTACTTAATATAAGTACCAATATAGCATTGTACCTGTTCTCACTGCTAAGAGAATTGTAAGACAAGGAAAATCTAGAATCCTAACCAAAAGGTGTCTGCTTGTTGTTTTCTAACAGTGGTGAGTGACAAGTATTTGAAGGTCAATGGTAGAAATATTCAGCCATGTCATTTATGCCAGACTGTTAAAGAACCAATTCTATGACCTGATCCTCTCTTCCTGGCTGGTTGTCTGTATTAGCAAAAGCTACAAAAAGACAACTTGGTGTAGTAAAAAGAGTGCCCAACAGTGGTCAGAAGACTTGGGTTCAAATCCCAATTCTAGCACTTACGATCTGGAATTGCTGTTCAGTCCTTTCAGTCATGTCAGACTCTTCATAACCCCATTTGGAGTTTTCCGGGCAGAGATACTGGAGCAGTCTGCCATTTTATTTTCCAGATGAGGAAATTGAGGCAAACAGGGTTAAGCGACTTGCCCAAGGTCATATAGTTAGTAAGTGTCTGAGGCTAGATTTGAACTCAGGAAAATGAGTCTTCTTGACTCCAGGCCTGGAGCTAGTTCTGTGCACTATGGCACCACCTAGCTGCCCTTACATAATGCCATAAGGAAAATTACTCCACTGCTCTAAGTCTTACTTTCTTCATCTAAAAAAACCGAGATAACAATATTACTTATACTTCCTGCCAAACAAATTAGATGGGAGAGCACTTTGTAAACCTTAAAACACTATCTATAATAAATATATAGGCATGCACATATATACATATTATATGATTTTTGTTGTTACAGTGTCTAATATTATTTTTGGTGGCTAGGAAAAAAAACTGTATTTCTTTGTGATTCTCAAATAAAAACTGGGAGACATCAATTGTTAAGCATGATAAGGCCATTCAATAACATATCAATACAAACAAGAGAAGTTGTTAGGAAAGGCATCATTAGACTAAGTTCTCAGTCCCTCCTGGGTGCTGGTTCAACTGGACTACATGGAAAATTTCCTATAGTTTGAGGACATATGATAATAGAACAGGAAGGGACTTTGCATGTCATCTAGTTCTACTTGCAAATCAGGAAACTAAGGCCCAGACAATTGATATATTAAGTAGCAGAGGCAGAAGCCAAACCAAGGCCCTATAACTCGAATCTACTATACCATATTCCTTCTATTCAGGGGGCCAGATACAGAAGACCCTCCCTCTCATATACCTGCAGCCAAACTAAAGAAGCAAGGTCTCCAGGTAGGAGAAACAGAACTCATGTTTGTGAATCTTCCGGGAGGGTAGAACTGCATACATCCTAGTTTTTGTAGCTTTTTACTGAATAATTTTCTAAATTAGCTTGAATTCATCCTCTCTATTATAATAATTTTAAAAAGATATAATTGACTATTACTGGTGCAAGACCTCCTAATTTAGGAATGAAAATGAATTTGTTTTAGCAAGTCTGGAGGACAATACAGACTATTAGAAGTCTCTGTTGTAACACTCTACAGAGTCCTACTAATCTTGTCCCGGACAAGCCCTTAAAAATCAAAAGTCAGAACCTTCAAACCCCAAATTCCAAATTCTCCTTTTTCATGAAAAAACTATCCCTTCAAACAGAATTTCCACAGCCTAGGCAGAAATTCATTAATGGAAGAATATAGGAAAATGGAAGATCTATCAATATCAGATCTACAGATCTTTGGAAAAACAGGAAGAGTAAGAAATAAGCAAGGTGAAACATGGGAAAGATAAGTAGAAGTGAAATCTGTAAGATATCAAGGAGATAAGTAACACGAACAAGGGAAACTGAGGAATGGGGATAGGGCAGTTCTCAAAGGTCCAGAAAAATGTGATAAGAGCGTTGTAAAATGCCTATTTCTCCATTACCATAATGGGGACACCAATGTCGGGCCACAGGAGGTCCTCAGATGGAAGCTTTGGAGAGTTCCATACCACTACCACCTTGTTCAGGTAAGGGAGGCCATTCAACCTCTCTAAGGAGTTCATGAGCACCTCCTCTCGTTCATAAGTCAACATCACCACTGTGAACTGTTCTCTTGGAACATTGCCTCCAAGTGCTGCCTGGAACTCCTTGCCAGAACCTCCTGCTCCTCCACCAATGGGCCTGAATCCAGTGCCAGAGCCAAGAAATTTGGCCTCTGAAGGCAGAACAGGGTCAAAAGGTGTGTGTGGGAAAAGGTGAAAAGGCCCTGGGGCTGAGTTCCAGTTGCGATAAAGATCAGTGGCAGTCAAGGTAAAGTTGCGGAGGTATTTAGGAGAGGCATAGGGTGGTTCTGTTTCCACTGGCCCCAGGTCCAGATCCCCATTATCTGCCATGTTGGGGTCAGTACCTGCCGCTTTGCCTGAGCGATGGGGAATCTCAACTGCTGCCTCTTCCCGGATGGGAGCAGCTGGGATCTGAATGCGAGTCCTAACCACAGCCAGAACTGTGTTGAAGATACTGTCAGCTGTGGAGAAGTAGGTTTCCCAAAGGAAGCGGCCTTGGCGCCTCATGGCCAGCAGATCGCTGTCCGAGAGGCTCCGCAGCAGGAAGTGAACCTCTGTGACCCGTGGCTTGGGCACTACCAAGGCCGCCTCATTCCACCGTAGCACATCTTGGTAGGGAAGCTGCACCTGCTCCCCCAGCACCACTGGAATAGCTCCGACTTCTAGTGCCTCAAAGAGCCTCGTGGCACATCCAGCAGAGATCACCAAGTGGGGATCACCTGGTGTGATAATCAGAGCAAAGGTGGAAAGTTTCAGCAATTCTAAGCGGTCCTCCCTCTCCCCACACAGTGCCCACTCAGTGGGCAGGCTAGGTTTAGGCTGATTCTTACAGGTAAACTCTGCCAGCACCTGATCAAGCTTGCTGTCCTGTACTGCTTTCAGGGTGGCAATGATTCGGTCATCATAGTCAGCAGGAGGGTCACCTTCCATCTCCTCTTCAAAGGAACGGGCCTCCTGGAGGCTGGACCGCAGTGACTCAATTTTCTCCCCTTGGAAGCTGAAGAGATACTTCCGCTTGACTGGCACCTGTGGAGGGATCTCCAGGAAGTTAGGCTCTGACATGGCATGGACTAGTGGTGATATGACTATGTCAAAGCCAGGTCGGTACTGAGTAGCATAAAAGGTGGACTGGGCCACCATCGCTCGACCCGTACTGACATTATACAGTAAATTCTGTGTATTCGACTTCCATGACAGGTTGATGAGGAGGTGGTTGTGTCCATCTGTCCGCCAATGGGGCAGAGAGTACAACTGTTGTTCCAGTTCAGCAGGCCGTAGACCCAACGGCTCCTGCATTTCTCCCACCAGAATCACATAAAGGCAGGCAATGTCAGCATTCTCTGTGACATAGACATTGGTTCGTGCTGTGGCCTGAAAAGCCTGCTTGACCAGGGGGTCCAGATAGCTGCCAAAGGCCAACTGGTCACTATCGTAGACATAGACCGGGAAGCCAGAAGTGAGCGGACAGCGAGAGTAGTCAAAGCAATTGTGCAGCCTGCAGCTACGGAGAAGTTTAGGGGGAGGCAAGCCAACATCATCTTTTTCTGGTAACAGTCGGATAGGCAGGGAAAGTTTGGGCTGATTTTGGGCCATCAGCTCTTTGTAGGAATGTTCGGTCTGGCTGATGACATTCTTGAGCTGCAGTAGGTCTTGTTTGGCATTCTCAATACTCTTTTTACAGGCTTCGATCTTCAGGTTGAGCTTGGCAATTTCGCTGTTTAGCTCCTGCCGTTTGGCTTCAAGCTGCAGGAGTTCTTCACTGACTGACTCGCGGATGCGGCAAAGGTCTAACACATGCTTCACCTCACACAACTCATTGCCAGCTCGTGGCCCAAAGATGCGTTTGCCTGCCTCATCCGCCTCATCCAAGGTGGTAAGATAGTAGTGGGCAATGAGGGGGAAGAAAACCAAAATGATGAAGAGCGTAAAGCTGAGCCAGGTAAGCCGGATGCGATTGGACCATCGCAGCATCCAGGTTTGGCCTCCATTCCCCACTCCCCCATTCCGCAACATGGTATAGCCTGTCATAAGTCTCTACGTGACACCTGCCCCCTCCGATCACGTTGGGTCAGTAGCCATAACCACATAAGTTTCCACTAAACAATTCAACCTCTTCCTCACTCCTCTCCCTAAGAGTTAGTGCACTGTCTCTACAAGGCACCAAATAAAATGGAAATTTCATTTTCCTCAGCTGTAATGGAAATGGTCTCTGACCCTCCTCCTGCAGGCTTTAAGCTGTGGTTGTGGATCCAGGAACATGCCCTCAGTCTCTGTCAAACAGGCAGAGATGTCATGTTGCTGCTGTGGGGAAAGAGAAGTCTCTGTCGATGACACCCAGGGAAAGCACCCTGGAATCAGGTGGCCTTGCTCAGCTGCCATAGCTCCTGCCTCTTGATGCTGCTAACTGAAGAATATGCATAGTTAGCATCCACAGCTGGATGGACCACGAACAAAGCCCCGCTATGTCTTGTCACTGCTGCCGTTAGTAAGTGGTCAGGCCTGAAAGGGAGAAGAAGAATCATGGTCAGCCTTGCAGAAACGACATTAAAATAACATTTTCTAGGCCTGTTTTACACATCTCCATAAGGAATTTAATGGGAAAGCTGAGCACAGCTTGGAAATACTATGAATTCAATGTTTTGTGTTGTTATTGTTTAAATTTACATTAGGGAACTACAAGAATGAGAGCTCCTTCTCCCCTAAAAAAAACAAAACAAAAAACCCTCCAGTTTCCACTATGCTTTCCTTTTATCAAAAACAATAAAACTCCACTCTTATTTTTAATTGATTCTAGAGCATTAATACAGAAGTTCAAGAAAGAGCAATCATTTTCTTTTAAAATGCAAAGAAGCTTCCCACACTCTGTTACCCCAGACCTGGGCTTTGTGTCTCAGCCAACATAATGTCCTTTCTCTATAACCGAAGTGTCTTCAAATCTCCCCTTACCCAAAGATCAGTGGAAAAAGCGCAGCATTTGGGAGAAAAGGACATGGGACCAATTCCAACTGTTACTTCTCACCATATGAGCTTAGACAAAATCCCTCCACTTTTCTGGGCCACAGTTTGCCCATCTGTAAAAAGAAGGGTTTGGAATATATCATCTCTAATGTCCCTCCCAGTCATAAATGGAATCATCCTACTCAGGACCGTGATAACTGTTTATCAAGTTTAGAGTTTATCAGCCACAGTAGCAGGTATAGAACCCTAGCATGTGAGCGGGAGGCTTGGTTCTGGATAGGCCTTGGCAAAGACAGGCTAGGGAGCCTATTGTGCCCCTTGGCATCTTAATTCAGAGGCTCAATTACCAGGGCACAGGAAACAGCACCAGAACTAACCCAGCCTCCTCTGGGAATCCTGACTGAGAATAATCCAGGGCCAAATTAGATCCTCTGGGGGCACAAATGACATATGCCCCAGGGATGGGCTATCACTGAGCTGGCCTGTGGGGTTCCCTAATTAAATCTCCTCTGATCACCCCTCACATCTCAGACCCTTCATTCATCCCCTGAGCTTTGAGGAATCCATCTAAACTCATACGGGTTTGATATACTGACTTGTAAAGGGTTTCTTGATGATGATGATGATGATGATGATGATGATGATGACAGAGATGAGGAAACGAAGGTGAGGAAGTTACATCATTTTTCCAAAGTCACGCAGTTAGTAAATGGCAAAGCTGAAACTCAAATCCCTAAGTCTGACCACAAGTCCAATGTCACTTACATGGCTGAAATACACAGTCTCCATTTCTTTTGTATTCTTCAAAAATAACTAAATGCAATAGATGCTTACTGGCTTCCTTAATATTACCTCCACATTAGCCCGTATCATGTAGTGCCTGTTAAAATACAAACAGTCTCACCTAGCAGGAGGAATAGTAAACAAACTCATAGCCACCTTCAGATTTTGCCTTTGTTGGCAGAAGAACTTTAAAACTGAAAGAGATGTTATCAGGTTTAACCCCTCTCCTTCTATAAATAAGGAAAAGAAAGTTAATTGTTTGTCCAATTTCACCTAAGACACAGCCAAGTGGCTCAGTGGGGACAGCACTGGGCCTGGAGTCAGGAAGACCTGAGTTCAAATTCAGCCTCAGACACTTACTAGCTCTGTGACCCTCGCAAGTCACTTAAAATTTCTGTTTGCCTTAATCCACTGGAGAAGGAAATGGCAAACCACTCTGGTATCTTTGCCAAGAAAACCCCATGGTCAGTACTGGTGTGCTATGATCCACAGAACCATGAAGAGCTGGGCACGACTAAATGACTGAACAGCAACAACTTCACATAACTAGCATGAAGCATAGCTGGGACAAGAATCTGGAAAAATTCAAGTCATCTGACTGCCAAATCACTGTGTTTCCAGCAGCCCACACCACTTCAGTGATTTGCTAAAAGAACTTGGACATCTCATGTTCTTTCTCACTTTTCTTTTCTATGCCTCAGTTTTCACCACCGCCAAACGGGGTTAAAGCACCTGAAGAACCTGCCTGTTGTAATGAGGATAAAATAAGGCAACAAAATGTGAAAGTGGTTTCAAGTTGAAAAATGTCACCTGAACTCCAATCTCATGATGCCACATGCAGCAAAACATTGCCACTGATTTCCTATCACCTCATACCCAATATGACCCAAACTTAGCACGTCTTCTTGTCTCTCCCAAATTTATTTATTCATTCAAATACTTACTGATAAATTATCATATGCTACGAACTGTGTAGGATAAAAACATGTTGAAGGTATACTCCTTGACCTGAAAGAGCTGGGAATCTAGTAGGGATGATAAAATATGCATATAAATTACTATCATAGTAAGATAAAAGGCAACAGGGAATCACTGTTTCAAGCAAGGGAGTGATATGATCAAAACAGGGGTTTAGGAAAACTTGAATGTCCCTATTCCTGTCAGTCTTAATATTCTTCTTTGAGTCACCCGGGCTCAAAACCTCTTCTCCTTCACCCCTATTATCCAAGTCACTCACCCAACTTTATTGATCTTTCTTCTCTCCTTTTTGCATCTATCTCTTTTACTCTCAATGATATTACACTTCGCACAAAGGTAACGTGCTCATCCCTAGTCATCCACCACTTTTCGTTACACCATTTCCATCCACAGCAGCCCTGTAGCTGGTTTCTCTAAACCCTCTCTTTGCTTGAGCTCATTCATCCTAGATGACAGTTTTCTATTCAAAAATTTTCAGTGGCTGAGACCACAGTTATCTCTTCCTCATCACGACTTTCCACATCATGATTTTGATTATGTTGTGGGTCAGCAAAAGAAATTAAATGGGAATTTGGGGGGAGTTTTGTGGAAGCCACAGACAACACACAAGGGCTGACAGAAGACAGAGAAAAAGTTCAGAAACTCAGAAATGCAAAAAATACATGTATAGTATTGTATAACACCAACCCAAATTTTGCAGTAAGGTACTGCAAACACCCCATAAAAGAAAAAGAAAAAAATTCCGATTTCTCTGGTACAAAGGGGAGGGTCAAAAAAGTTTACATGGGTTTTCCAGATAGTGGGGATCCTGTACCCCTAATCCTCACAATGTGAAAGGGAGAACTGTATTTCCTATAAGATTGAGTGTAAACTTTTCTGCATCTATTGCCACATTATGACCCTCTTACTAATCTAACTTTATCTTCCATATCCTCTTAAAACATTCTCATCCCCTTAACTTCCCCAATTCTAGTCAGTAGATGGGTGTGAGGCTCCGGTGTGATCCAGGAGGGGCTGTGAATCTGAACCAAAAAAAGGCTCTGTCCTAAAGAATAAGGAATTGAAACTATTTTGACTACCATGCAAGCTTTAATAATGTCTAATGCAAAACAATATATATAACCACAACAACGGAAGTGTAAAGAACCACAAAAACAAAAAGGAATCTTGCAAAAACTACAAGAAACAAGGCATAACCCCAAAGAACAGATGTGAAAAGATATCCTGATCCCACTCCTTTACAGAAGCTAGAAGTCCACAGTTGTGGAACACTGCAAATATTTTCAGATGTTTTCAACGTATTGATCAGTCTTTGCCGATTTCTTTTTCCTTTTCTTCCTCTTTTTTCCTCCCTTTAAAAATTATTTGTTATATGAGATGGCTCTGTGGGAAGAGTAAGGGGGAAGGATACTGGAAGAAATTCTGAAAAGAGGAAAAAAAAGCCATAAATAAAATTTAAGAAAACCAATTTCTGTTTGTTTAAAAGAGAATCAAACAGGAAGATAAGATAACTGAAGAATATGCTAGAGACGATGGAATGGAATGGGATCACTTGTGCATGTAGAGGGTTTGACCTTGACAAGTAAACCCTTGAAGTTGTAATGGGAAGCAAAGACTATTCCAACTCCCCAACTATAAAGACTGAGTCAATGGGCAGGGCCAAGATGGAAGAGTAAAGGACTCACCTGAGTTCTCCCAAGTTCCCTTCTTATTTTAAAATAACACCTCAAACTGAGTACTGGAGTGGAAGAATCAACAAAAGGCTGAGGTGAAACAATTTTCCACTGCAAGACAATTAAAAGATTGGCAGGAAAGAACTGTCTCACTGGGGAGACAGCGGAGTGCGGTCCAGTGGAGGCCACGACCCAGCAAGCCAACAGCAGGCCTCGGGGGCAAACGAATCAGCAACAGTGACTTCCAGAGATTTCAGCCCACAAACGGTAAAGGGCTCAGACAACTGGTCAGAAGGGGAGTAAAGGGGATCCTTTGTCTGGCACTGGTTGCAGGACTCTGTTACATCATCCAGGTGAGGAGGATCACTAATCGTCTAGAGCAGGTGACTGCAGGGGAGCAGGAACCCTAGTCACAGTGCCAGGGTGGAGAAGGGTGCTTATGGTCACTCACAGACCAGAGCACAGCCAGGAAAGCAGTGACCACACCTTTCCTTAGATCATACCACCCTGGGAAATATAAAGATTTAAAGATCCCCAGAACTTGTACTGAAAACAGGCATATGAAAAACCTGAAGCTTGGGACAATGCCCCCTACCGCTGGGTATGGAGCCCAACTTTAACGTGAAGTTAAAAGTCAAGAAATAGACTGGAAAAATGAACAAACAACAACAACAAAACCCTGACCACAGAAAATTTACAGTGACAGAGAAGAGCAAAATGAACTTAGAAGAAAACAACAAAGTCAAAACAGCTACATACAAAGCCTCAAAGAAAAATGTGAATTGGCCTCAGCTCCGCCCCCCCCCCCAAAATAATTCCTGAAAGAGCTCAAAAAGGATTTTGAAAATCAAATAAGAGAAACAGACAGAAAGTTGAGAAAAGAAATGACAGCTATGCAAGAAAATCATGAAAAAAGAGTCAACAGTTTGAAAAGGAGGCACAAAAAATAGTGAAGAGAACGACATCTTAAAAAATAAAACAGGCCAAATGGTTAAAAAAAAAAGAAGGCATAACAATCCACCAAAGAAAAGAACTCCTTAAAAAAGAGAATTGGCCAAAAGGAAAAAAGAAGTACAAAAGCTCACTGAAGAAAATAATTCCTTAAAAATTAGAACTGGACAAGTGGAAAGTAATGACTTCATGACACATCAAGAAACAATTTTAAAAAATCAAAAGAGTGAAAAAAATAGAACATATGAAATATCTCAACAGAACAACTGAACTGGAAAATAGATCCAGGAGAGATAATGTAAGAGATATTGGACTACACGAACGCCATAATCAAAAAAAGAGTCTAGACATCAGCTTTCAAGAATTATCAAGGAAAACTACCCTGATAACCTAGAACCAGAGGGTCAAATAGAAATGGAGAGAATCCATCAATCACTTCCTTGAAAGACTTCCCTAACTGAAAACTCCCAGGAATATCACAGCCAAATTCCAGAGCTCCCAAATCAAGGAGAAAATATTGCAAGTAGCTAGAAAGAAATAATCCAAATATTGTGGAGCCACAATCAGATAACAAAAGATTTAGCAGCTTCTACATTAAAGGATTAGAAGGGTTAGAATTTGATATTCCAGAGGGCAAAGGAGCTAGGATTACAATCAAGAATAACCTACCTGGCAAAACTGAGTATAATCCTTTAAAGCAGGGAAAATGGTCATTTAATGAAATAGAGAATGTCCAAGTATGCCTGATGAAAAGCCCAAAGCTGAACAGAAAATATGACTTTCAAATACAAGACTCAAGAGAAGCATAAAAAGATAAATAGGAAAGAGAAATTATAAGGGATTCAATAAGGTTAAACTGTTTATATCCCTAAGCGGAAAGATGATGCTTGTAACTCCTAAGAACTGTATCATTATTAGGGCAGTTAGAGTATACACAGACAGAGGACATGGGTGTGAGTTGACTATGATGGGATGATATCTAGAAAAATAAAATGTAAGGGATGAGAAAGAGGGATGCACTGGGAGAAGGGGGAAGGGAGGGGTAGAATGGAGTAAAATTCCACATAAAAAAGGTGTGGGAGCTTTTACAGTAGAGGGGAAAATGGGGGGGGGGCGGGGAAGTGTAGTGGACAAAGTTTGAACCTTACTCTCATTGGAATTGGCTCAAAGAGAGAATATCAGACATACTCAATTGGATATAGAAATCTACTTACCCTACAGGAAGTAGGAGGGGAAGAGAGTAAGAGAAGAGGAGGACGAGGGGACATGCGCTAATAGAAGGAAAAGAGGATTGGGGGAGGCAGCAGTCAGAAGCAAAACACTTTTGAGAAGTGACAGGGTGAAAGAAGAGAGAGAAAAGGATAAACAAGGGAAAAATAGAATGGAGGGAAATAGTAATCATGAATGTGAAAAAAAATTTACAGCAAGTTTCTCTGATAAAGATCTTATTTCTCAAATATACACAGAACTGAGTCAAATTTATAAGAACGTAAGTCATATCCCAATTGCTACATGGTCAAAGGATGAGAACAGGTAGTCTTTAGATGAATAAATGAACACTATCTATAGTCATATGAAAAAATATTCTAAATCACTATTGATTAGAGAAACGCAGATTAAAGCAATTCTGAAATACCACCTCACACCTATCAGATTGGCTGATATGACAGAAAAGGAATGTGATAAATGGTAACGATGCAGCAAAATTGGGACACTAAAGCTCTATTGGTGGAGTTGTGAACTGATCCAGCCATTCTGGAGAGCAATTGGGAACAATGCCCAAAGGGCTACAAAACCATGCATACTCTTTGACCCAGCAATACCACTACTAAGTCTGTATCCCAAAGAGATTACAAAAAAAAAAAAAGGAAAAGGTCCTATATGTACAAAAATATTTATAGCAGTTCTTTTTCTGTCTGTAAAGAATTGGAAATTGAGAGGATGCCCATCAATTGGGGAATGGCTGAACATGTTGTGGTATGTGATTGTGATGGAATACTATTGTGTTCTAAGAAATGAGGAGCAGGATGCTTTCATAAAAACCTGTTAAGACTTATACATCCTGATGCTGAGTGAAGTGAGTAGAAACAGGAGGACACTGCACAAAGTAACAGCAATACTGTACGATGATCAACCGTGAATGACCCAGTTATTCTTAGCAATGCGATGATCCAAGACAATTCCAAAGGACTTATGATAAAAAATGTTATCCACCTGCAGAGAAAGAACTGATGGAATCTGAATGCTGCTTGCAGCATACTTTTTTTTAACTTTATTTTTCTTAATCTGTGGTTTCTTTCATCACATGACTAATACGGAAATATATTTTGCACAACTGCACATATATAACCTATATCAAATTGCTTGCCTTCTCAATGAGAGGGGAGGAGAGGGAAGAAGGAAAAGAATTTGGAACTCCCAGGACCCTCAAAAATCCTGTCCTCCCCGATTTCAGCTCCTATAACCTATATCATTAATGCACCTCAGCCTCCCATAAGCATGGTCACACCTTACATCTCAGCCTCACCTATAACTGTGCCATCCTGCTGAAGATAAGCTGAAAAGTGGATAATCTACTTGTGAATTATTTTCATTGAAGATGACTTTGTACCACTAGAATCAGAGTACTCCCTTCTAATTTATGTGTTTAAATTTTCCCCTTTGCTTTCGAACAAGTACTGAATCTTTATACCAGTCATAGGTCATGAAGGGAAGACAGAAGACACGATAGTAATGTAAGACCATGATGTAACAATGAAACGAGCTCATTTCTACTTTACCATCAACTTCTGGATCTTTTCCTCTTCAGACTTAGGCAGAATCACACTTGGCACCACAATCTCTTGGAACAGTAAGCTCTAGAACATGGTCACCTGGTTCAAAAGAAAGAGAGAAGTGGACACTGTTAGAAAAATGCATGGCCAATACCTGAATATGCCTGTAGTCCAATAACACTATGTGCTGGAAAGTGCACTGAGTTTAGTGTCAGGAGATCTGTGCTTGGGGCCTGGATTCCCATACTGTTAATGGTAGCACTCTTTGGAGCCGCAATTTTCTCATCTGTAAAATGGAGATAAAGTGTTTTTTCAAACTCAGTTTTTACTACCTCGCTCACAGCCATTGCTTTGCAATCCATAAAGTACTCATAATTGTGAACTATTATTTGAAAAGAATCCTATAGTTGTATATTATAAAAAGGCTTCCCTTATGTACACTGCAAGCACGAGAAAAACTTTATTACAGACTTTATTACAATGCAGAAACACAGTCCAAATCTAGCACAAGAGTCAGCTGGTCATAGCAATTCTCCTTAGCTTCAAGCAGTTACTGCTGCCACTCTGTAGTTGGGCAGGCTTGGATTGAGAGAAAAAAGAAGAGAGTTCTGTTGGGTAACTGTTCTTCAGCATTATTTTGTAGAAGCTCGCCTAAACCTTCCTGCTCAGGAAGTGCCTTCTTTTTGATTAAGGCAAGATTAACAACCACTACCACTGCTGCCACCATCATCAGCTCTACCAGCACCAGCACCTCCATCACTGAAGCATTTGTACAGCACTTTCCACTTAAGTTTGTGCTTTACAAATATTATCTCCTTTGATCCTCATTAACAACCCTGGGGCGGAGGGGCAGCTAGGTGGCGCAGTGGATAGAGTGCCATGCCTGGCGTTAGGAAGACTCATTTTCCTGAGTTCAAACTGGGGTTCAGACACTTACTAACTACGTGACCATGAGCTAGTCACTTAACCCTGTTTGCCTCAGTTTCCTCATCTGTCAAATGAGCTGAAGAAGGAAAGGGCAAACCGCTCCAGTATCTTTGCCAAGAAAACCCCAAATGGGGTCACAAGGATTTGAACATGGCTGAAACAACTGAACACTATTCTCCAGATGTGGTCTGACAAGGGAAGTGTGGAGCGGTACCATCACCCATCACTTCGGACATGCTAGATGCTATGCTACGTACTTGATCAAGTTCAAGATCACACCCATTTCTTTGGCCGCTGCCTCATCGTATTACTGGCTCATAGCGAAACTGCAGCCTACTAAAAGGCTTAGATCTTTTTCAAAACAGCTGCTGTCCATTCTAACTTCCTCCATCCTACACTTGTGCAGTTAACTTATCTCTCTCGGGTATAAGACTGTACATTTGTATCTACGAATTTCATCTTTTTGGATTCAGCCCAATGTCCTAGCTTGTGAGGGTGTTTTTGCATACTGACTTTATCATCAGTCCAAGGCGTTAGCTATTCCTCCTAGCTCTGGGTCAGCCTCAAATGCTGTTCACCAAATGTGGTGAATGAAGGTTTGCTCGCTTCTTTAGGACGATTAAGATTTCAAGTTTTCAAAGGTAAATATGTCCGACAAAGACAATAAGAGTAACAAAAAGTAATAAGATGAGAAGATAAGTTTATAGAAAGGCTTAAGGCTATGCAAAAATGTATCACATTGTCAATCAATCAACAAGGGCTTATTATACACTTATGGTGGCACTGTGCTAGGCACCAGGGATATAAGTTTAAAAAAAATAATCCCTACTCACAAGTAGTTTACATGCTAATGTGGGAGAAACCAAGTATATGTAAAATTTATACAGCAGACACATACACACATAATATATATACACTATATACATATACATAATATATAGATATAACAAATATATGCAAAGTAGTTAAAACAAGGTCGTTTGGGAGCAAAAACACCAGCATTTGGGGGGAATAAAGAAAAGTTTCATGTAGAAAGTGGTGTATGAGCTGCATCTTTAAAAAGAGAGGAAGTCTATGATGCAGAAGTAAGGAAAGAGTACATTCCAGGCATGTACAAAGGCATGTTGACAGGACATGGGTTGCTGCATATGAGGAAAAGAGAGAAAACCACTCTAAGATCAGGTACCTAATTCAAGCTTTGGTCCACTCCAGAAGGATCCCAAGTTTTACTATCTATGAGTACGTAGGATCCCATGCTTCAGAGAAAGGGTGCTGCCTTCGGTATCAGGAAGTTTTGCAGGACTCCCATCTTCAATAACCTGACCCCAGGTTGCTGATGTCAGCGAGTGGGTGGGGCTCCCAGGGAGACCAGAGGCAGCACGCTGAGGCCTGAGTAAGTCTGTAGGTGGTACTTTACATGGTTAGCATCAGGGTTCATGTGCACATCCTCGGGGTGCTTGAGGCTGCCAGACTCTGAGGGTGGTGGGATAAGAGGTGGTATTCTGGGTTCCATTCAAGAGGAGGGTGGGGCTGCAAGATGCTATGAAGGCATCCATGGTCCTCTCAGCAGCCAATGTGCATGACCATTGATCCAGCTATACCATTACTAGGCCTAAACCCAAAAGAGATCGGAGAAGGACACAAAGGTCACTACATACAGAATTAGTTATTGCAGCTCTTTTTGTGGTGGCAAAAACAAAACAAAACCTAGAAATTAAAAGGATGCCCATCAATTGAGGAAGGGCTGAATGTGTAGTGGTACATGAATATGATAGAATACTACAGTGCTGTAAGAAATGAGGAAACACATGGTTTCAAAGAAACAGAAAGATTTATACGAACTGATACTGACACAGAGTGAAGAACAATTTATAACATCAATACTACAAAAACAATCAATTCTGAAAACTTATAAACTGAGAATGAAATAAGCAGATCCAAGAGAACAATTTACACAGTGACAACGATGTAAAGACAAACAACTCTGAAAGCTGTAAGAACTATAATCAATGTAATAACTACCCATGATTCCCAAGGACTGATAATGAAACATATTATCTGTCTCCTGAAAGAAAGGTGATAGATTTCAGGTGCAAAATGAGAATATATACACACACACTTTTATACAGCCAAGGAGGGGATTTATTTTGCTTGACTGTTCTTATTTGTTACTAGGAATTAGTTTTTCTTTTCTCTTTTTTTCTCAATAGGGTAGGAGATAGAGAGAGAAAATAGATTTCTTTTCATTAAAAAAATAATAAAGAGGTGCTACAGATTTGGAATGCTGTACGCACTTTAAGGTGAGGTCAGTATATTGTTTTATTTAATCATTTTACTTTATTACACAAGACCTGTCCTGGAATGGGGGTAATCTATACAATTATGCAATGCAAAAATGAAACTCTTCAAAAAAGGAAAGGTATATATGATGACAGAAGGAAAGGAACCAGCAGGTGGGAGTTAAGGGTAAGAGGCATGAGGATGCAATATACTGGACATGACGGGAAGAGATGAGATCAAGGGGACACAGAGAGGGACTGCCCTTGGCAAAGAGGAGGGCCACCTCATTCTCAGAAACTGGGGGGAGGTGATGACAAAAGGTTTTGAGATGAAGAGAAGGGAAAAAGAGGGAGTACACCTGAGGCAGCCTTAGTTTTCTCAGCAAAGTGAGAGGCAAAGACCCATCTTAATAGAGAAGGAACAAGAGGGAAGCTATGGGAGGCTTGAAGAAAAAAGGTTTGAAATGGCTTCTGGCAGAGTGAGACAGGGGATCAATCAGGAAGGAACAAAACGACTGTCAGGCCAGAGTAAGGGCCCAGTTGTGGCTGGATAACATGAATTTCTAATGTACCAGTTCAACATAGCCTGCAACATCCAATAGCAGCTAATGTGAGTAGAAATGCAGGACAGGGATGGCGGGAGAAATTCTGGGCTGAGGTCTGACAAGAGAAGAGTGGCATATATAACTTAGAGGGTAGAAACCCTCCTTCTATAGACCTTAAGGGGGCTGGATTGACCAGATGCTAGCTGGGAAAAAGGGAACAAGATGAGATGATTAACAGACTTGTATGGATCTCCCAATACTTAGAATTTTCACACTCAAAGTGCATGTTAGTGGTTAATGTCGCCCGAGGGCCTAAGTGTGAAAAGAATATGCTTGAGAATGGTGGCTAAGTGCTATCTAGATCTCTGCAAAGCCATACTAGAGCAGGGTTACTAGGAATCAGATTTTCTAGTGGGTAAACAGTACCTACAGTGCTTAAGAAAAACAGAAATAAAAGAACAAATCATTTAATTAGCAATATTATTTAAAACAGGAAGCTATCAAATGAAATGCAGGGGTGAGTTCCTCTCCTGGGGGTCATCAGCACCTCCTCCAGGATCACTCTCAACTAAAAGTTAATTCCAATGCTGTTTTCCTAAGGTACAAAAAATTCCTTGTTATGGCTTTGGGTCTTTGTAAAGCTAAGCAAAGTTTAGTTGTGGTGGGAGTGTCCACTAGGCAGTACTGCACATCAAATGGGGAATAAAGCTGAACCAAATGTTTGCATCATAAAGTGAAGTGACCCTGTCTCCAGGAGCCACAACTGTGGAAGGGACAGAAAAGCTCACACTTACTGGTTTGTTTTGTTTTTTAATTCAGGTTGAGTTTAGATCACAAATACCTTTCACCTAAGGTTATAGCAAGGAATCATTTTTCTAACGAAGGTCAATAAACCTAGGCAATAAATCAATCAATGGCCACTTATCAAGAGTTCTTAACCGGAGGCCTGTGAACTTGTTTATTTTTTCTTTAACATGAAGATAACTATATTTCAATATGATTCGTTTTCTTTCTAATTCTATGGACTTTATATATTTGAAAACACTGAGAAGAGATCCATTGATGGGTTTTAATGAGATGGCTAAGGTCAGGGAGGGAATAATCACAAGGAAAACAAACTTCAATTTCAGAGGACAACTGTGAAAGGAGGATGAAAAAGAAGGAAACTCCAAGACTCAATCGTCAGGATCTGAGAAAGGGGAAGAAAGAAGAGGCAACTGAACAGAAGCAAATCACTAGTGATGATCATAAGCTTTCTTTTTCACCACCGCTTCTGTCTGCCTCAGTTTCTTTATCTGTAAAATGGGGGTAATAATAGCACCTACCTCGGAGGGTTGTTGTGAGGATCAGATGAGATAATAATTGTACTGTGCTTAGCACAGTTCTTGGCACACAGCAAACACTATATAAATGTTAGTTATTATTACTATTATTATTATTTTCAAAAGGAGACAGAAGACTAAGGGAGGAAAAAACATAAGAGAATATGTCGAAGAAAAATATACAATTAATAATCATAAAAGCAAATGTGAATAGGATGAATTCATCCACAAAACAGAAATAGACAGTAGACCAGGATAGAAAGGAGAATCCAACAATACACTGTTAAAAGAAACACAATTGAAACATAACGATTCACACAGAATTAAAATGAGGGGCTTAGAGAGTAGTTTTTTATGCTTCACAAAAAGTGAAAAAACCAAGGGTAACATTCAATCTCAAAGAAAGTTTAGTAAAAATAGAGTTTAAAAAGATAAAAAGGGAAACTATGTTACTCAGCTAGTGGATAGTGGGCTGGACCTGGAATAAGACTTGAATTCAAACACAGCCTTAGGCACTTACTAGCTCGGCACCCTAGCTCTGTTTGCCTCAGGTTGCTCGTCTAAAAAAGCGGGCAGAATAATAGCACTAAACTACCAAGGTTGTAAGGATAAAATGAGATAACCTTGGTAAAGTGTAGTGCAAACGTTAAAGCACTATAGAAATGCTAGACATTCTATAAATATTATGCTATA
Organism: Trichosurus vulpecula; assembly: GCF_011100635.1. Lineage (NCBI taxonomy): Eukaryota > Metazoa > Chordata > Mammalia > Diprotodontia > Phalangeridae > Trichosurus > Trichosurus vulpecula. The sequence goes on along the minus strand of NC_050575.1, from coordinate 291,547,387 downwards.
ATAATTAATATTAATAATTAATCATAAATAATTATCCATATTTAGATTCTATGATTCAATATCTAGATTCTATTATATCAATATTTTAGTTCATTTAGAGAATATATATTAAGTACTTGGAGGAAAAGTTAAATCAGAAGGCGGAATAGATCAAAACTAAGTAGGGATATCAATTGACCTCTCTCAGACTTAGACAAACCTAACAATGAGAAAAAACAACAATAATGTGAGGAATCTGAATAGGGTTTTAGAAAAGTTAGCTATATTGGCTCTCTGGCAATGACTTAATCACAACTAAAAAAAGGATTTATGTTTCTCAGCTGTATATGCCATATTTATAAAAGCTGACCATGTGCTTGCTAGAATGAGAATGTCATAAATAAATATTAAGCACATCCCTTATTGACAATAACACAATAAAAATAACAATCAATTAAAGGCCTTTGAAGAAATGGCTCAAATCTAAATGGACACAAAAATGATTTAATACTAAAGAATTAGAGGGTCAAAGAATAAATCACAGAAATGCTAAATAACTGCAAAACAAATGACAACATATGAGAAAATACCAGTCAAGTTCATAGGATTATAGATTTAGAGCTGGAAAATACTGTGGAAATCATTAAGTCAAACCCTCTTATTTGACAAAAAAGGAAACTGAGGCCCCAAGATGTTAAGTGACATATTCAGGGTTCCACAGCTAATAAGTATGGAGTCAAGATTTGAATCCCGAGCTTCCAGATACTGAATCCAACACTTCATCCATTATATCATCATGCCTTCTTAGGGGAAATTTTACATCTCTGAACACTTCAACTCAACAAAAGAGAAAAAGAATAGTTCAATGAATTGATCATACAACTAAAAATACAAGGAAAGCAACAAATCCAAAAACCTCAATTAAATTTCAACACAGAAACCATCAAAGAAGAGAGTAATAAAACTAAAAGAAGGAAATCTGAACTGATCAGTAGAATTAGAAACCAGGTTTTGGAGGGAAAAAATAAAAAACTGTTAATCTTTTATAAAAAAGAATAAAATCAAATTACCAATGTCAAAAATTTAAAAAAAAAACTGAAAACAAATTAAGAGGAAATAAAGGAAATTATTAGAAACTATTTAGCCCAATTATATGCCAATAAATAACAAATGAAATGGATTAACATGTACCCAAACAAATAGCCAAATTAACAGAAGAAAGCATTTAAACAATCTTATTTCAGAAAAAAAAAATTGAACAAGTCTTAAATGAATTCCCAAAGGGAAAAAACCTCAGGACCAGAAGCATTTACAACTGACTTATATCAAACATTCAAAGAGCAATTAAATCCAATATTACATAAATTGTCTGAAAAACAGTAAAAGAGAGTCTATCAAATTCTTCTTATGATACAAATAGTCTTGTTACCTAACCAAAAAAGGCAAAGCAAAGCAAGAAAAGTACAAATATCCCTAGTGAACATCAAAACAAAAATATTGAATAAAATAGTAGCAAAGAAGCTATAACAATATAGCACAAAGATTATACACTATGATCAATTTGAATTTATGTTAGGTTGGTTCAAATATTAAGAAAATTATAAAAATGATGGATCATATTAATAAAAATCAAAATTGCACATGTATCAATGATTACAGAAAAACTGCTTTGAGAGACTATACAACATAGGGCATTTAATTAAGAGTACACTAGGATTTGTTTTGGTTTGGTTTTTTTTTTTGCTTGGAGTGGGATAGGCAGGGCAATTGGGGTTAAGTGACTTGCCCAAGGTCACACAGCTAGTAAGTATGTCAAGTGTCTGAGGCCGCATATGAACTCAGGTCCTCCTGACTCCAGGGCTGGTGCTCTACTCACTGCGCCACTAGATGCCCCTACACTAGGATTTGTATGACCTACTGAAAGAAAAGTTATTTTTTTAATCTTGGAAGAGAAAACTTTTTACTTCTTTCTTTATATTATCTAAGCAGTAGTATCAGAATAATCTGCCCACAATTAAAGGCTGCCTTTATAAGATGAGGTAAGTAACCTATGATACAAGACAAACTGTTAACACAGATAAAAAAGTATTTGTAACCCTAAGTACAACAGTCACTTATTAGAACGTTGAATGCCCTTTTCAAATTTCATTGAAAAGAAACAGAAGAAACTACAACTGAACATTTTTAAAGTAAACACATAGATTACAAACAGCTGAAAGAAGGATTTGATCAATACACAAAGATATCAAATGAGAGGTAGATAGCCTCAGGAGCCAATATGCCACTACAATCCTTAAGAGTTATGTCATCTGGGCTTTATTTTTTATTGCTCTTGCTAGTAAGTTGGAAATTCTCTGATTTTTAAGTCTGTTTGATGGTGTTTTACTAGGTTTTGCTCAGGAGAAATGAGAACTTTTACACACACACACACACACACACACCCTACTCACATTCCTCCAAACCATGGCTTATGCAGTCTCCTAAAACTAGAATGCCATGCTCTTCCTTCAAAGCACAATTAAAATGTCACCTTCAGGAAGCTTCCCTGATTTCTCTAGTTAGTAACAATCACCCCCAACTCCAGACTTCACAGAGCACCCTGCCTTACAATTCTGAAATGCACAAATAATATAATATTGTATATTTAGGTTTCTGCATTGGTGTCTTATCCCATTGCCAGACTGTAAACTCCTAGAGCGCAGTGGCCATGTCTTGCTTAAATTTTCTATCTACTGCTGTCCTCAGTGCATTGTGTATTTTGGGGGCAGGGTGATGGGAAGAAGAGGGTGGATCTGTGATTTCATCAATAGAAGGAATTCCTGGTGTGGGTTCTACCAGCAACCTGTTAAAAACTTCATTTGCAAAGTATAATCTTAGGTGAAATGACTAGCATGTGTCAGATGTAGGACATGGACTTACATCTACCAATGTCGAAGGCCAGGCCTTTATCCATCATAGCTGTATTCTACACATATAAGTTTCTTAATGTTAGTGTAAATGGAAAAGGAAGGAGAGGAAGAACAAGAGGGAGGGGTATGGGGGAGGAGAGTTGGACAAGGAGAGGGGGAAGGGGAGGGAAAGGGAGCTGGAAGAGAGGAAGGTACTATTATCTTGAACCATGACTTTATAATATCGTAAAGTTAAACTAGTTTGAAGGTAAGGAGTATTCGGACAGAGAGAAGCAGAAGCCACGGTTAATGAAGAAGGTTCTGATTTTCTGTGTGAGCCAGCCAAAAACTTCAGCATCGAAATTTAGAGGAATATCAATGGATACCAACAAGTCATTCAGCTAGCATTTATTAAGCACTTACTATGTGATAGCTGGGGCAGCGAGGTGGCACAGTGGATAGAGTGATGGGCCTGGAGTTGGGAAGGTTTATCTTCCTGAGTTCAAATCTGGTCTTAAACATAGCTGTGTGACTGTGAGCACGTCACTTAACCCTGTTTGCCTCAACTTCCTCCTCTGTAAAATGAGCCAGAGAAGGAAATGGAAAACCACTCCAGTGTTTTTGCCAAGAAAACCCTAAATAGGGTCACGAAGAGTTGGACACGACTAAAACAACTGAACGATAATGTGCCAGGCACTGAGCCAAGGGAGTGGATACAAAGAAAGGGAAAAAACAGTACCTGCTCTCCAGGATCCAACCACAAAATCCAAAACGTACATCCTCTTTAAAAAAATAACTCTTGCAATATATAACACTGTGACAATCATTTAAGTAAGATACTGCTCTAACCAGATCTACCATCTGATATACTGCAGGTACTAAGAGGCAGTTAGATGGCGCAGAAGACAGCACTGGACCTGGGGTCAGGAAAACCCTCGAGTGAGTTCAATGGATCTACCATCTGATATACTGCGGGTACTAAAAGGCAGTTAGATGGCGCAGAAGACAGCACTGGACCTGGGGTCAGGAAAACTCTCGAGTGAGTTCAATGGATCTACCATCTGATACACTGAGGGTACTAAAAGGCAGTTAGAAGGCGCAGAAGACAGCACTGGACCTGGGGTCAGGAAAACCCTCGAGTGAGTTCAAATCCTGCCTCACACAAGGCGAGTCATTTAACTTGTCTCTCAGTTTCCTCATCTCTGAAACAGGAATAGTAACAGCACTAGCCCCACAGGGTAGGGGATAGCAGATATAATAGTGCTTTGCAAACCTTCAAACACTCCTTCTAACTGGGCAAATGACAACACAGCCTTATTCTCTCAGCCTTTGCAACTCTAGTCCATATTCTTTCAAAGACTCATCCCTGCTCCACCCAAGATGCTGAGAGCCTCTCTCGAGGACCCTTAAGGGCACCAAAGCAGGCCACAGGCTGTCCCACGGTATCCCTAGTTCTAGCTACAACGTGATCTCACATCTCTTGGCTTATATCTTTTATTGTGTCACTTCTTGCAAGCATCATTTGTATTATACTATCTATATTTACCATATTTTATGTGTGTGTGCATATGTGTTTGTGTATACATATGTATGTACGTACATATGTATATTGCTCCCTGCCACGTGCACACACACGGCCTTTTGGGTAGCCTACAATTTTCATTCCTCAGAAATAGTGTTATTCCACGATTCACCACCATATGGCAGCACTGAAAGAGCTGTTGTTGAATCATTTTCAGTCACGTCCACATTTTCAATTCATGACCCCATTTGGGGTTTTCTTGGCAAAGATACTGAAGTGGTTTACAATCTCCTTCTCCAGCTCATTTTACAGACAAAGAACCTGAGGCCTATGGAGTGAAATGACTTGACCAGGGTCACATGGCTAGTAAGTGACTGGGGCCAGATTTGAACTCAAGAAGAGGAGTCTTCCTGCCTCCAGTCCCAGCACTCTATCCACTGTGCCACCGAGATGCCCAACCTGAAAGAATATTAGTGTTTTTAAAATGGACTGGGATTTCAGAGGAAACTTTGGGGTTACTTGAAAGCATTACATATTGTTCAAGAGCCCCAGGGTACTCTCTTCAGCTTTTTTATCTCCAGGCACAGTTCACCGTCCATCTGAACAGTCTAAGAGCTACGTGTTGACAGATCAGCTCTATGGGTTACCCATCCAACAGCACGTCATAATTCGGGAATTAGTCATGCTTTTTCCACTTG